>NC_084941.1:8525833-9920416 GCF_958298935.1 Phragmites australis | reverse complement strand
CAAGATTCCGTAGGCCTATCCACCACCGAAGCCAAGTATGTTGCCGCAGGCGCTTATTGTGCTCAACAACTTTGGATGAGGCAAACTTTGAGAGACTATGGCTACAATATGAATAAAATCCCACTTTTGTGTGACAATGAGAGTGATATAAAAATAGCCAACAATCTTGTGCAACACTCAAGAACCAAATATATAGACATTCGACACTATTTCTTGATAGATCACTCAACCAAAGGGGATATTGATATTCGCCATGTGAGAACCAAAAAAATAACTAGCCGATATCCTCACCAAGCCACTAGACAAGCAAAGGTTTTGAGAGTTGAGAAGTGAGCTAAATATCCTAGATTCTCGCAATGTGTTATGATATGTTGCATACAATTGATTGTTTTAGCTTTATAGCTTTGGTAGCTAGAAGTATGCAAAAATGTCATTTTAGTGCTATTTTCCAAAAGATTTGGTTCTTTGATCTTTTGTTCATAATTTGCTACTTGTGATCATAGTTATCTATTGTTGTTTGTTGGCTGATCACAAGTGGTGAAAGTATCTTATATGTCCAACTATCCAATCTCCAAAAGATTTGCATCGAATTTCATCTTCAAAATCAGTTCTGGCCTTCTCCAGAACCCGGAGTATCCGGCCTAGCCCGAAGTATGCGGATTCTAAAGGCCCTTAGTCTCTATTCTATTCTGTTGAGTTGACAGAACCTGGAGTCTCCGGATTCTGTCACTCAACCTGGAGTGTCTGAGTGCCCCTCCGGGAAAGCATCTCGGTTTGGATATAAATTCCAACCCAGAGTCTCTGGGTTCACCGGATACTTCGGGTTATCCAGGCTTTAACCTCCATCCCGAGGAGTTACATCTCATTCTATCTCTTTCACTCCTCTCTCTTCTTCTCACTGTAGACACCTCCCCTCCGGCGATCTAGGGTTTCCACCGTGGGATTTCCAAGCTTTTCATCAAGTGCCTTCATCTGTTGATCGGATTCTCCGGCCCACCCTCCGGATCGATTTTGGGTGCTTCGTTTGACCTAAGGTTTATCTCAAGACCGATTCACCCAATCTCTCAATGTCGTGCTCTAGAGTCGAATCCCTTTGCTAAAGATGATGCTTATCCACCCTAGAATCATGTCTCTCAAGAGTTTTACAGTGCTTTGGATAAATCCTCAAACCCTAGCCCTTTTGCCCCGGAGTCGGGCAACCCGGAGTATCTGGGTTGACCCAGATACTCCGGGTTGTCCAACATCAGTTCATCAAGTTTTTGCTCATCCTTTCCAATTCTTGTGCAAATCTTTCTTGTATCTCAAGTATGTTATCCTTGTCTATCTCAGAAAAAAAAAAATCATGATGGGTTGTGACAAGTTTGACTCTCAAACCTATCAAAGGAGAACAAAATCTAAGTTTGATCTGCAAGCTCAAAGCAACGTTCCTCCGCAACTAACTGAGTCTGGAGGTAGTGGAAGTGCAGTGGCAGTGGTGGTGGCCAAGGCAGTGTTCGCAAACTTGTTCGGAAAGTGCGGGTCTCTTCCGGTGGAATCCACATTGATGAGGTGGCTCAAACATTCAATGTGCCTCGTGGTAGTGCTTTGCCACAAAGAGGAGGAAGGGGTGCAGCAGGGACACGAAGAGGCAAAGGCAATGCATTTGCATCTAGCTCAAGGGCACAAGATGAGGAGATACAAGAAGATGTTGATGAACAGGATGAAAGTCCTGTATTGGGACCATTAAAGCTTCACAGACCATACATGACAAGCCTTTTAACTCAGATACCCAGAAAAATGGTAAATTACATGAAAAAGGCTGGCAAGGTGAAGAAGGAAAGATATGAAGGTCCCTTTGAATATAAGAAGAGTATGACAGATCATCGTTTTTGGAATGACTTTCAAGCAGATTCCTATAAAAGCATGATTCTCAAGAAGAAGAAGCCAGTCATCCCAATGCAATGGATTAACTGGGACTACAAGGCAACTAAGAATGATCCTACTTTCAATAAGGTCTTAGCAGCTTGTGAGGATAAAATGGTCAAAAGAATCATGGGTTTGAAGTATGATTGGAATGTTGAGGTCATAGCCCAATTTTATGCCACACTCTATTATGATCATAAGGATAACCAAACAATGCATTGGATGATCGAAGGAGAAAGATATCAGATCAAGTATAGAAACTTTGGTAACTTATTTGGATTTGATGTCTGTGACACTAACAAGACCAAAATCCATATTGAGAAATAACTCTCTTCTGAAGAAATGGATTTCATGTATGAGAACCAAGGTGAAGTGACTTATGGCACAACCAAAGGCATGAGGCCATTTTACAAATGTCTTAATTCCTTGTTCCACTTCACTCTAACTACTAAAAGTGGCGATGCCACTACTGTCCAAGGAATAACAAGGAACCTGCTTGGTAGAATGTTTAATGAGAGTGAACCTTTCAGTGTGGTGGATTTTTTTTGGGAAAAAAATACATACTACTTCCCACACACCTAGCAAAAGTTGTGCCTATGCTTCATATATTATGTATATGATCCAGAAGATCACCAAGAAGAATTTCTTTAAGGAAGTGAAGCATAAACTCTATAGGATAAGGTTGGTAAGCTCAAAATCATTTATTTCTATGCCACCTTCTCCTCCACCTTTAGCTCCTAGTGAAGCACAAAGGGCAGCACCGAAGCATGCATCTTCCTCTCATGGCTTACCATCCTTTATCAAGAGCACCCTCAAAGCTATTTACAATGTTTGCACCCACAATACTGTGAAGGTAAAGGAACACAAAGATAAGATAAATTTGAGATTGAGCAAGATTGAGGAGAGGCAAAAAGCCATTCATACTCATTTGAGGATTGAGCCTCCTTGCTCTCCAATCGCCCCCGAAGAAGAAGTAAGCGAGCCTAAAGCGTTTGAGAACTCGTGGGCTTGGTATGATGAGGCCCAAGCGGGTGCAGGGGTGTTGAAACCTCTCATGCTCAAGATGAGTAAGAAGAGACCAAGGAGCAACAAGGATTGGGTGGTACCAAAGAAAGCTCTCCAAAAAATTATGATGGCAACAAAGATGGAGACGAAGATGAGGAATATGAAAAGGACAGCGAGTAGATCTCTATATTTGCTTCTCTTTCCTTTTTGGTGCTTGATGCCAATAGGGGAGAGAAATCATGTGTCAGCTATCTATTCTATTCTGCCCCAACCTGGAGTCTCCGGGTTGACCCAGAGTCTTCGAGTTTGGTAATGTCCTATCTCTTTTATCTATTCAAACTCTTTATCTCTTTCGTTGGACATGTAAGACTATTGTAATAATGTGTGATGAACCATATGGTGTGCTTGTCGTTGAACTTTAATTTGTAAGAACTTAAGTATGTTAGTGTGATGCTATAACATCTTTGGTGTAATGTATGTTTCTCTATTTTCTTTTATTATGTGATGTACCATGCCATACGCATCACGTATTATGACATTCAGTCACACTCTTTGCACCCCACAGATGCTAAGATATAGGGGAAGCTCTCGCAAAAATTATTTTTATTATGTGCATTTGATCTTAAATTCAAATTTATCTAATGCAGACATTTAGAGGGAGCTCACATATATCTTATAATTCAAAATCCTTATTTAAAATATCATTTGTAAGTTTTAATCGTGCTGTCATCAATCACAAAAACGAGGAGATTAAAAATGCATCTTGACCCCCTATGTGGGTTTTGGATAATTGGTGACAAATGATTAAGTGACTAATGAGTTTATTGAGGTTATGAACAGGTTTTAATCATATCGATAAAGTTAAAAGGTGTTGGCGTCCCTCAAAAAGAAAATAGAAGCGGCATGTAGTAACTCATATGTTTAGATTTATTTTATTTTCAAATTTGAGTTTAGGAATGTCGTACTATCAAGAGGGATGCATGTTAATAATCTTGAATGTGTCTCAATGCTCAAAGTACCATTTTTGACCTAAAAGTTAAAAGACACAATCACCCACGAACTCCGGGTTAGTTGCAAAGTTTGAACCCAGATTCTCTAGGTTAGCACGGATACTCCGGATTCTGTATAATAGCCTAGAGTTTTCGAGTTAGACTCTGAGCCGGGCTCTCAGTTTGGGCTTGAGTGCCCAACCTAGAGTCTCCGAGTGAACCCGGATACTCCGGTTTGTGGACAGTAGCCCGGAGTTTCTGAGTTAGATTCCGAGTCAACTCTCGATTTGGGCTTGAGTGCCCAACCTGGAGTCTCTGGGTGAGCCTGGATACTCGGGATTATGGGCAGTAACCCGGAGTCTCCAGATGAACACGGATACTCCGAGTCAATATAAAAAGTACTGTAACAGCTAGTTTTAGGGGCTAGGTTTAAATACCCCTCTCACCCCCTGCTTCATTTGCAGCTGAGCTGCTGAGCTAACTCGAGACAAACTCATTCATAGCTATTCAATAGCCCCTCCAACTCCTCTAGTACTTTAAATCTTGATACATTTTTGATAGTTGAGTTGGGAGAGTGAGATTGAGTGCTAGTGAGTTTAAATCCATTCATTGAGCACTTGAGTTCATTGTCAAGCCATCGATTCACGTTCTTTGCTCTTAGAGCTTGCAGCTCCAAGACGGTTAGGTGTCACTCGGAGAGCACTTAAGCTTGTGGAGTACCTCGGGAAGTTTGTGAAGGTTCTTCTCGCCTCCGCAAGGGAAGATGAACTCTTGAGTAAGCTTAAGCTCGATTTTCGTGGTCACTTGGTGAGAAAAATGGTTGAAAGAGACCTAACTCTTTGTGAGCACCTCAACGGAGACGTAGAATCATTTGATCAGAACTTCGGGAAACAAATTCTTGTCTCTTTTACATTCTTGCATGTTTTCCTTGTTTAGTTGTTTTTTGGGGTTTGTCTGGATCTACTTGTTTGTGAGATTGTAATTGCAGGTAGTTGATTCAAAAAAGCTCTTACATCAACTAGAACATGTGATAACCTTTATATCTAACTAGACTCGCTTAGTTTTGCTCAGTTTTCAATTTTCTATACAGGCCGGACTATCCAGGTTAGCTCAGAGTCTCCGGACCCTAGATTCTCTGGATTGAACCGGAGTGTCAGAATTCTGTTAATCCGCTGTGAAGTTTTAATTTTCAGGAAATGTCTATTTACCCTACCTCTATGCGACATCACGTATATTCACATATGCTTGAATTCTTCTCCTTCCAGTGTCTCTATTGGTTCTCTTGCAAGTTTGCAAGTTTTTCTTTTTTGATTGTGATTTTCTTTTTCTTTTAGCTGTAGTTTTTCCACCTTTGTGAAGTAATTCTTCTTGTTGCTAGAGGTATAAATGTTCATATACTCATGTATTTGAAAGGATCGTAAATCCACTTATCTCTAGATCATCAACTTGAAGAGTTGCTTATTTTGGTGACGGTCTTTTTACTTTATTCTTTATTCAAGTTTTAAGATTTTGTGCACAAAGACACATGAAATAATCTTGAATAGAGTTTATGATTTATATTCCATCCGTAGAGTTACATTGTCTTAGAACTTTTTTTCTCGTTTTATCTCTCTAAAGTTTATGCTTCCGTTATGTGTTTTTTAAATGTTAGGTAAACAAAGGGTAAGACATCTATTTTATAAAAAAAATTGTAAAACTTATATTCATCTCCTCTTGCCGCCTATCTCAATCCTACTTTGTGAACCGCCATATCAGATTTAGCTTTCCATGTCACCCTTCTTTCTCCTCATCAACTTTCTCTCTCCTCTTTCCATGGTTCCACCCGAGCTCTCCATGCCGTCCACCAAGCCACCAGGGAAGAATCCAAGTAGAACCTAATCCAAATCGCTAAGAGAAAGCATGGTTATCACCTTGTTCCTTCATTTGGTTCTCTCTCCTAGTTTCTCTCAGCTGCTGCTGCTCCCTGATGAATTCGGTGGAGGACGATGGGGAATAGGGCATCGGGATGCTCCTCGCGCTGCTGCTTTCGAGCAGATCAAGTGAGGACAGCTCGAAGGACGACATCAATGTCAGCGTCTGGCGTGAGATGCTCGTGTCCCCACCGTTGCAGCGCCCACTGGAAGAAAAATCTGTCGGCCTAGTTGCAGCCACGACGGAGGAGGGGTTCTGCAGCAACAGTCAGGCAGGGCCGATACGCCCGGCTCTCATGTCGCCACTACCATTGTAGCGTACACTTGCATCCCTTCCTGTGCCATGGCTGCTCCTGTCGTTCTCTATGTCGTCCACGTCGCAGCGTCGGCGGCGAGTCACACCACGTATCGGGCTTGAGCAGCGGCAAATTAAGCAGGGGTGTCGAATCAGGCACGAGCAAGAGCCAATAGAACTGCGATATCGAAGAGGCATGGGCTATGGCGAATCGGCCGTGCGGGAAGAGGAAGGAGAGGGAAGGGAAATTCTGCAGCATGGTTGTCCATTTACATTAAAATTCATATCAAAAGCTAGATGATTAAAATATAAGATAAGTAAGAGAATTAGCAATAGATAAGAGAAGTGGATGGCCGAGATAAGAGGAAGGTGTGTGAAGATAATGTGGTAACCCACATAGCTATTGCCATGCATGTTATCCAAAGTTCCAAACCACTGTTATGTCATTAAAACTATTGTTGCACATCGGCATAAGGTGTAAAGCAACCTGGTATTAGAACATTAGGGGATTAAATGAATAGACTAATACTTTATGAGGTTAAGTAAACTCACATAATATTTCAGAGAGTACTAATACTTTACGGGGTTAAATAAATTCACATAATACTTCAGAGAATAAATTGAACTTTTTCCTTGATTAATCTCCTCTTATTTGCAACTTTGCAAGACCCCCAGAGGTGATATTGCATGCGTGTCAATTATAGCAATGAAGTACAAGTAGGACTCCAAGCTCCGGTGACGTGGCCTTCTGCATGCTCTGGAAGGTAAAGGTGCTGATATCACTACTTTGCGTGCCTCGATATTC
This sequence comes from Phragmites australis, assembly GCF_958298935.1. Classification (NCBI taxonomy): domain Eukaryota; kingdom Viridiplantae; phylum Streptophyta; class Magnoliopsida; order Poales; family Poaceae; genus Phragmites; species Phragmites australis. The sequence continues at coordinate 9,913,510 of NC_084941.1, read as the reverse complement.
GGGCTAAATCAGATGATAACCACTTTGCCTCAGTTTCCATCTCGTGCTTGTGAGGCGATTGATTATGTCTTTGCAGGTACTTGCCACGGGCCGTCCGATCCATTGCCCCCCATGCATCCAAGATTTCATTTTTTATCGATTTTACCACTGATTTCACCATGAAAAAGGCAGAAAATAATTGCATGATACTGGGGAAATAATCTGCTCATTTACTCCCCCCCCCCCCCCCCCCAGAGAGAGAGAGAGAGAGAGAGAGAGAGGTGAGTCTGAGATCACAGGGCTGCAGGCAGGCACCTAGTGCATGATGCTGTTGAAACACCGTGCATGCAGATCATGAGCTTAGCCATGCATGAGCATGACAATCCGAGGCACTCTCCAATCAATTAGCTCAAGACACAATCAACCCAGAAGTGCATGCAAGATCTGAGCATCATTTGCCATGCATGTCACTGCCCATGAGACTGCTCCTGCTCGGCCTTGGCCCCCCATGCAAAATGCACCGCTGCTTTCGGCTGGTTGCTGCCGCGCCATGGATGGCTTTAGGGTTCTAGGAGACTCGGAGAGTGAGTGTAGCTAGGGCTGGCTTTAGTCTCTCGTATCAACGGTCATGTCCTCCCTTTGCTTTTCTCCAGGCCCAAAAGATGCATTGTCACGGATCGACTCGACCATGGCGATCAATCGATCATCTCCATCGATGGACACGCCACCGACCTCAGGCTTTTGTGCTCCGCTTGAATCCGAGTCAATTTCGTTATTACTACCTCCGGTCCACAGCAGATGTCGTCCTAAAATACGTGTTTTAAACTTTGTACCAACGGATCCGTCAACAAAATTGATTCAAATAACGCCGTTATAACTTTATTATCTTTCGATACAATGCTTAGAAAGGTATATATATCGTATCCATTATTAGAGACCGTATGTATGTCTCAACAAATGAATTGGACTGTATGGTAAAGGCGGGTCTCTAGTACCATACGCTGATCATCTCTACCGTCAATACACTTCTTTTAAGGCAGCTTTAGCATAGAGCTACCAAGCACTGTACGTGTTCGTGGAAAGAAGTTCAGTTTGTAAGGCTGACAGTGTGTGCATGGTTAAAGTGGTTTAGGAGACTCGTTGGATGGAATATAATACCTGTGCTCGAGCGTGTCAGATGTGATGGTTATTTTTGCCTTCCCCAAACCAGGAACGATATTGCCTTTCTTTGATTTATCTTCCTTTGATCAAAATGGTTAGGCACTTTACATGTCCAACAAAGATCCCAAAGTGTGCATGAAAAGAGGGGAATACGTACGCAGCTACCGAATTGCATTGCTCTGAGATACGGGTATTACAAGTTTACAACACTATTTTGTAAGAGTTTCACAAGAACCAGCTCAATTAATTACCGTGGCAACCGCGATAGATTCTCGTGTTCCAAACGGACCTTTTTTTCGATCGGCAGATTCTACGACTACAAACAAAAAAGAACGGAGACGGTACAAGTCAGCTAAAAATTCGACGTCAGCAAACAATGAATTGCAAATTTTTCAGACTTCGTACTATAAATGTTAATAGGGAAGTTGCTGGATGTCTGAATTTCATTGCATCAAGTTCTCGCAAAGGATGACCCCACAACTGCAGTAGTACAATATATTCTCAGCCTCTCAAGTTAATCTTAATTTGAAATGCCAGAATGCAAAAGGCAATAGTAAGCGTTCCACGATGGATTGGTGAAGGGAGGGCTCATACACAGGAAGCGAGAATTCAAAACGTCTACAGATTCCAGAAGCACAGAACCTCCTGCAAAGAACAGCGAAAGGAGGAAAGTATGACACAGAAACTCTGTAGATTTCTGCAGAGTTGAGGCAGCCCTTTTGTCAGCTGACCGATCACGCATTGCTCCTACAACAACACATGATGATCCTGACTTACACCCCCTTTTTCTTCATACAGGGAAATGATTAGTTGAGGACATTGCAGGCATTCATGGCCCTTTTACAGCTTTAAGAACACAAGCAAAACTAGTACTGTACTCCTACAAACCGAGGCCCGTCATTTTCTTTTACTATCCCAAAGCAGTCAACGGAAAGAAATTATCCTACAGTGTACAGATGTACAGAGAGCAAAAAAAATGGCCAAAAGTCACCTGGTCTTCAGATTGAACGGCCAGTACTATCTGCTCATCATCATACACGCAATTCTCTTGAAGTTAGTCATTTAATTTTTGCTTTTGTTTTTCTTCCTCCAGGAACCAGTGAGCATCTATCTTCCAACTACTTTCAATGTCTAAATTGGTTAATACTAGATGGAGACCTGCAAAAGAGAGCATCCATTGACTCATCAGATTTCTCTTTTCAGCACAAATGCACCTTGTTTTTTGCATGAACTGGTTATATTGTATACCTTCTTTTGATTAGTAACACCTTGACAGTTATCTGAATTTTTGGAAAATTCTTGAAGATCCCCCCCCCCCCCCCCTGAACTCAGGTTAAGAGCCCACATAATAAGCTCTTATAACCACGAGAAGCGAATGCAGTTCACCAATTACTAGAAAGCGAAACTTAGTTCATAATAGTTCGTGATGTCCATCAGCTCTGCCCTTTGTTGTTGGCAAAGAATTGGCATCGCAACAACCAGAGACATTTCAGTTCAGGATGAGTTGTTTTAGACTCAAGACTCATGCTCAAGTTGTAGTTTCTTTATCCATTTCAATAGAAATTGAGGTCAGTATATCCATAAGGATTGATGTCAGTGTACCCATATGAGTAGGGCAGTAATTCTTCTATGTCCAACTGCGAGCTCCAAGAACTCATTTTCTGAATTCGGTTGTGATTGATTGATTCTACTTCTGCACTGAACATGCTGTAGACAGGCCTGTGGTCGGAGAAACGAGACTCTCCTCGAACATATGAAAGTTGGCTAAGCCCCCTCCCGTACCATAAAATGCGGTCGCACCTGCGTAACAAGATAACTCAATTTGCTGAACTCTACAAAATATAAAAACATTGTGGCAATGTTACTGTAATTACCAAGCTGGAGTTCTTTTCTTCTCCTTTTGGTTCATGTCATCTCCTGCATATTTGTCGGAATTGTTTGAGTATTTGTAGGTTGGTGGGAAGTATATCCTCCCCTCATTCCAACCAGGAAATACACGGCCGCTTCTTTGCTCACTCCTCAGCTGAAAGTATCAAAGTTTTCACATCTTATTCACAGAATTGTACTTGGCCTTTAATTTTGTCGAAGCCAAAATAGTATAGTATTGTAATATCACCAGTGCGAAAGAATGACAAAGCATGGGTTGCCTAAATCTACGATTGGAAAGATTTTTTCTACCTTTATGGCCCCCAAATAAGAAAATATGTTGTGTGTTCAAAAGTTGTTGCTGAGCTCTCACCTGATCTTTCTCTAGCAATGCTTTCCAGTTACACATCTCCACAAGCGCCTTCACTGAACGATATGAAAGTGCGATCCGATAATTGAGATCCCCAAGCCAGATTATTCGACTACGAGAATTTGTAGAGAAAAGGAATGACATAACACAAGACATGCAATTGCAAGTAGCTAAAGACTAATGGACTGATTACAAGGTGCCTACTTACTCATGCTCCAAGATTGTTTCCGGTGATCTCTCATATTGTCCATAAACCATTGGGAACCTGGTCTTCCTCAAGATTTCCATTACATCGGAGTTCCTACGGTGCTCATCGCCATCTTTCTGCCCTGATGTCAGATGACTGCAGACGAAGCAAAAGCTTGTTTGGTGCAATAACATGCTGATCGAAATTGAACCCTGAAAGGAAATTCTCATTGGATTCCAAAGCTATCAAAACTTAATGCATTCTTTTTTACCCGATCAATCATGTAAGATGTATCGTTTTAAATCAATCACAACAAAGTATAACTCGCCTTATTTCCAAGATAGCCCATCAATCCTCTCCCGACACAGGACACCTTCAGATTTCTTATGTCACTCTTCATCTCACTCCTAGCCCAGATCATCAGGAACAATCCAACCATCTGCTTGCTTGCAACCAGGCAGTACCTAGTCACCCAAATTTAACAAACAACCACCCACCAAATCTCATGAAAACTAGATATAAAGCATATTTTCATGATTTAGAAAAAAGGACTTTCTTTCAGATAATACGAAGGAGAACTGCATGTCTTTGCATTTTTCATTAAGAAGATGAAAGACAGAAATGGCAGGTACCTAGCATGACCACGAGCTGATCCATTGCATTCCTCCATGGACGGCGCGTTGCCGTACCCGTACGACATCGGCGAGAACACCGTGCTCGGCGACCCGCCGCCGTCGTCCTCGTCGTCCGACGGGTCGCCGCCGCCGCCGCCCCACCGGCAGTTGGCCTCGTAGTCGCTGGGCCTGCTGCCGTACATGACGCGGTCGTTGACGCTGTACCGGCGCTCCAGCCTCGGGTGGCCGGGGCCGGCGAGGATGTCGCCGTCCACCCTCAGGCTCCGGCTGAGCCCGGCCTGGAACGACCGCCGGTGGAAGAAGGACGGGTTATTCTGCCTCGATCGCTCGAAGTCGGCGTCCATCTCTGCCACCGGGTAGGGAGCCGGCGACGGCGTCCGCAGGCTCCCGCCGCCGCCGCCGGTACCCAGCAGGCTGTTCAGCGTCCGCCTGACCAGCGACACCCACTTCCTCGCTGGGCCGTTGTCCTCGGCGCCGAGGACGTTGCCGGCGTTCAACGGGACGATTTCCTGGAACCTGCACGCCGCGACAGCAGCTCCGATCAATGAAGCAAAATAACCGCGGATGGCGCAACGCAAGAAGAACGAGGCGAGTCCGGCGTACCCGAGGACGTAGATGTCGGCCGGTGGCGAGGCGCGGAGCCAGTCGTCAAGGCTGAGGGAGCACGGCGGCGCGCGGCCACCTACATTCCACGTAGCAGCAAAGATCCTACCCTCAAGACACAAGAGGAGGAGACATTCGCATCACGGACTCCCCAATATCGCAGCGCAGTGCAATGAATTGAGCTCACCTGTAGTCCAGCGTGACGGTGGCCTCGGCGGCGTCGAGGTCGATCTTGCTGCGCCGCGACCGCTCGTGGCTCCTCCTCGACGCCCTCTCTGAATCGAGAATTCCATGGCGTCGGGCAATGTGAGTCAGGACTGAGAGGTTGGCGCTGCAATATTCAATAGGAAGCAGAAATATGGCAGCTTTTTTTTGCAGGAATTAATTCATCACCTGTCCTGCTCTTCTTGGCCGTGCAGGAGTCTCTCCTGGTGAAGCTGCCATCCATCAAATCATCATCCCCTCCTCCTGCAACAATAACAGATGTTGAAGAAATTAAATAGAACAATGGCACGACAATTTGGATTACCAAAACACAGAAAAGAAAAAGGAAAGAAAGAGCAGCAACTGAAAAGTTGAAGGCTTTGACTAGTAAGTAGCGGCAGAAGAACAGGACAAGAGGAAGGAGGAACAGTGGATGGAAGGAACAAAAGAGTGATCTCCAGGAGGCAGACAAGAGATAGGAGAGATGGAAGCAATGGAAGGGCCCCACAAAACACTCACTCACCTGACCTCCCAGCTGCTGCTGCGCCATCGGCATGGAAGTCATGGGACTTGCCCCTGATGTTGAACCACTTCCTCACAAGGCTCTTGGACCATGACAGCTGCAAAACCCACAGCAAAGAAGAGCAGCAGCAGCAGCAACAAGGAGAAGAAAGTCAGGTCACTCGGAAGCGAATGATTTTGTCATTGGCAAAGGTTCAGAGAAGTGCAGGGAGTTGAGAGTGGAGGGCACCTTGCTCTTCTTGTTGTTGCTGCTGCTGCTGCTACCATCTCTCATCGTTCCTCTGGGGGAGCAGAGCGCTCATGCAGCCAGGCCAAGCAACGGCTATTCTATACTCTGCTCTTGACCTCTATCTTCTCAACGCAACAGGCGCGCAGGTGAGGCTAAGGTAGGCTGGAGGTAGAGACAAGCAGGGTACTGTTTGTCTTTCTGTGCACAGAGATTGCGATTTGATGGAAAGAAAGGGCGGAGAGAGAGAGGGAGGGAGGAGAAAGAAGGCTGCAAGCGTTGTTTGGGCAGGCAATGAATTTGTTATTGGAAAGAGGGAGGGAGGAAGACAGGTTCACCTCAGGCCGGCCGCCTGCTGGACTGGACTGGACTGGAATGGCTGGCCTCTGAAGCAAAGGGAGAAAGACGGAGCTAGCTGAGCCAAATGGCAGTACTGATGCTACTCCTAGTGTCTCCTACTTCTAGGACGTAAAGGCCTACTAGCATTTGCAGAGACACAGAGTAAAGTTGGAGCTCTCTCTCTCTCTCTCTCTCTCTCTCTCTCTCTCTCTCTCTCTCTCTCTCTATTATCCGTTTAAACACCTGAAATTAGCAGACGAAACACTAACACAAACCCTTCAAATTAATGTCTCAGGTAACACTGGCTGATTCAGATTGATTGCTCAGGTAGCGATGGACGCAGACGGCGGCCGGGCCACGGTCAATGCCGGCCGCAGTCAAGACCAGAAACGGCCGTGCTGTTAATTTGGTTTGGCCCGGTCTGGCAGGTGCGTTTTGCTGCTCTTTGTCTTGGCTGATTGACTGCAGCAGGAGCTGAGGTCAAGCCGTTCAATCGCCGGCATTCACTGCCGGGCGGAATCGGTGGGTAAATAAGGACATTGGCCTTTTTTTTTCGGAATTCTGCTGTTTCAATGAATATGAGAACGAAGGATTGCTAATTTACAACGTAGACATTTGCCGTTATTTAATTTCTCCATTCACTGGCTCAGCCCCTAGATCGATCTAGAGTTATTTGTTCCATACTTTTTACGAACTTGTTGGATGGAAAATGATCCTTATGCTCTTTTCTCCTAGACACGAAAGAATGCCCATTTCTGCTAGGGAATGAAGTCCTCCGTATCTCAATGGGGAGTAGAATTGTGAAGAGCGAGAGAGGGTGTATGGCGTTCCCTTTGGAAATTTTGATTCTTAAATAGCATTTTCTTTGATCATAAATATTTGATGTTTTAAACAATAAAATTCAGTCAAACTTTTTAAACTTTTACTATCATTCACTTTTAAAATACTTGGTTTAAAAACATGAAAATCATATGTATGTGCAAATTTAGTTTAAAAAATACTTTCATAACTCATAAATATATTAGATTTTTAAAATATATTACATAAAAAATAGTGGTTAAAAGTACATATTAAAAACTGTGTTGTATCTAAAACGTCAAATATTTTTTACCGAGGGAGTAGCATAAGATATAAGTAATTTTAGACAGGTACGTAGGTCTTCTGTAGTCATGCTTGATGTGTCAATACGTCATGTTAACAAGAATCCAGTAGGACAGAAAGTGTACGTATAATCAATTAGATAGTACTTATGTGATACGTCGATACGCCACGTCAGCTAAAGTGTCTTATATAAAAATACTGCCGGCGGTCCAAAAGAAGTTTAATTTGGCTAGCTAGTTCTCTTTTCTACTTTTTGAAAAAAAGAGTTAAGTTCGCTGCTATTTATTTAAGCATATAGAAAGAAAGTTTGTTACCAAAAAGCGGACAAAGCGGCTTGTTGTTGAAAAAAATATTAGATTTCATTCCTTCCATATGTTCCATCAGGTGTATATACTTCCTTTCGTCTCTTGGGATCGACTTCCTCGTATTGTCGCACCAACAAGAATTTTTCTCAAAGCATTAACTGAGACCTCATTTGGAATATAGTACTTTCCTCAGAATAAAAACAGTTCTATGTTTTTTTTTCTTCCTGAATTCCGAGGAGACCCTGAAATATTTCATATGAAAATCCTGTTAGTTACGTGTATTTTTTCGAATAGCCGTGTTTGTGCACTAGGAGGATTATATTGCCTTCCCAACCCGCAATAAAGGTAGCTCAAGTCTTAGACCATCTCCAGCAGATACTTTAAAAATTTATCCCCTATAACACTATTACAGCATCCTCTTATACTATTACAGTACTTTTTATTTTTTCTATCTCCAGCAGCTACCATATTTCATATCTTTTATTACTCTTCTTCTCCCTCCGAACCTACGGTCAAACTCTGTAAGCAGTATTGTGGGTTGCTACAGTGTTTCGTCAGATTTGAAGTTTTGGATTCTCTCTCAATACTGTAGCACTGGATACCGTAGCAGCTGGAGAGCAAATTCGAGCGCTACAGTGTTTTGCATGGTACTGTAGCAGTGGAAACCGAAAAGATGGCCTTAGATGTAGTTTTTTTTTACTCCTTACATCCTGTTGCATAGAAAATGGATCCTCATGCTCATTCTCATCAGTAAATCTTTTTTTTTAAGCTATGCCTATGAGCAGAGCACTGCTCTTTGTTTAAGAAGAAGGAGAAATTCAAATATTACAATTGTTGTGATTACATAAAAAACATGAAAGACGCCTCGATGAATCCTTAGTGTTGGAAATTAGATAAAAGAATGTCCATTTCTCCATAGGTAAATCTTCGGGTTTTCAATCAGTAGTGGAATTAATTGTTTAGAACGAGACAGGGTCTATGGCATTTCCGTGCGGATATTTTTTAATCTCAAGTGGTATTATGCATGAGATATACATAATTTTGGATAAGTAGTTCTTCTCCAGTCATGCTTGATCTAATACGTTATACCTCATGTTAACGAAGGGTTGCGTATATAGCTATTAGGTAGCAGCTACGTAGTACTACTTCTATTTTAAAATAGATAATATTTTAGTTTCTTCTATAATATTTAAAATACATGATATTTTATGATTTCAAGATAACTTTAGTCTATATTTTTCTATCTTACCATATCCATTAATTAACTTTTTTTTCAATGCAAATCTTATTTTTCACGTAATAAATAGTATTAAAAGAGAATAAGATGATTATTTTATCGTTCATCTTAATATTTATGTGTAACTCTAAAATATCATCTATTTTGAGATAGTGAAAGTATTTTTTTTACTAGCTACTTTTTTAAAAAAAGATGCAGCGCCCTGCTAGCTGTTCATTTAAGCACGTAGAACGAAAACTTTTACGCAAAATGGCTCCGTAAAGAAAAGGCCAGATAAACAAGTTAATTGCTATTCATATAAGCATATGGAACGAAAAAAAATTACACAAAATATAGCGTCTAAAGCAACTCAGGTCTTGTACACATGCAGCAAGACTCGAAACAGTTGCGCTTAGAATCGGCAAATTTGGAAATTTAGACAACATACGCGACCATATTTGCGAAATTAGACAACATGTCGACGTATTTGCAAATCTAGCACTCGTATTCGGTACCTCAAATTCCGAAATTTGGATTTCGGAAACTGAAATTCCGAAAACACCGTATTCGGCAACTGAGGTACCGAATACGGCACTGTGGGCCGTATTCGGCACCTCAGTTGCCGAATACACCATGTACTCTGCTGTATTCGGCAACTGAGGTGTCGAATACGGCCCACAGTGCCGTATTCGACACCTCAGTTGCCGAATTCAGTGCATCATGTCGCTTTCACGTCCTGTCGATGCTTTCGGTGTGTGCGTGCCAGCGGGATGCTGCTTTTGCGCTTAATAAAAAGCCCTGGCTCGCAGAAGAGAGAAGGGAGAAGAGAAGAGAGCAGCAAAGGAGAGAAGGGAGAAGAGAAGAGAGCAGCAGTGGAGAGAAGGGAGAAGAAAAGAGAGCAACAGTGGAGAGAAGAGAGCAGCAGCGGAGCAACGCTAGGAGAAGCAGCTCGAGCAGAGGGGGCAGCCGGAGAGGATCGATGCGAGCAGCAGCCGCGCTCAATTTCCTTAAGGTAAGTTTTTAGATTACGTAGTTAATTAGTAATTGTAATTAGATTTTTTTTAGTTCGTTCAGAAGTATATTAGTCATTTCGTCAGTATATTGTTAAATTCATTCAAGTACATTTGATTAATTATATTATTTTGGTAAATTAGAGTATTTAAATTAATGATTTAGTTGGGTTATATAATTTTTATTAGTAAGTGTGATTAGATTCTTTACTTAATATAGTAACATGAATTTACGTGATTTAATCTAGGTAATTAGTTTTATTAAAGTAATATAATTAATCAATTAACTTGATTAATTAGTTTAATCACTTAGGTTTGGTAGAACCGTAGAAGATAGTGTCCAGTAGCAACAAAGATGCATATTAGTTGTATATTGCACTATTTAATTAGTATTATTTTGTACTTATTATTTATTACATGTATATTTATTTAGGAGATACGGTATGATTTTCCATATTTATTATGGAGAACGTCCCACAGTTTTGCACGGGAGACTTGTAACAATTCAGAACTGCCAGCACATAGAGAGTTCGGTTGAGGTACCTATTGATCTAGATGGCCTGAAATCATATATTATGCGCCTTTTGCGTGTGAACCAGCAGTCCCATACTGTTGTCTTAGAGGGTGTACGGCCGCGGCTTGTTCCAAATAGCTCGGTCGTTGTCCATACGTTGTTCGAGATGAGTAGGAACAACACATGGGCTTTGTATTCACGCAAGGCATTGGAGGAGAACTTTGATATGGCGGTGTACGTAAACATAGTGTCACGACTGGTGCAAGGTGATGCAGTGACCACTGTGGAAGGCTCAAGCCAGCAGGTGATGCATGAAGAGGATGGAGGGCATGTCGGGGAGGGCAGTTCCAGTAGAGAGGGAGGTAGAGTGGACCCTGGTGAGGTCGATGCAGGATGCATGGATAATGAAGACGGTGGTAGCGGGGATGAAGAAGCTGCTGACAATGATGACCCAGTCCCGGCGATCCAGTACTTTCGTGGTACTGGGCTCCTGGAGTGTGTCGTCGTTGAGTATAACACCTTATCTAACTGGGGATACCAGAATAGCGACATTCAGGTCGGGCAACAGTTTCGTAACAGAGGGAGGTCATCCACTTTATTAGCAACTATGCTGTAATAACAAGAAGGGACCACAAGTGCGCCCGGTCTAACCCTACGGAGTATGAGGTCAGGTGTACGAAGCACCCGAATTGCCCTTACTTCGTACGAGCACATCAGCCGAAATATGAGAACTATTTTGTGATCAGTAGACACACCCCACATACATGCAGCGAAGAGGCTATTAGGAATGTGAGCCACGCCGTTGATGCGAGGTTCGTAGCCCAACTCCTCATCACGCTTATTGGCACAGAAATTTGTTTGTCGCCAAAATCGATTATGGGGGAGGTGCACACTAAGACTGGCATGCTTATCAATTACCACACCGCGTGGCGAGCGAAGCAGAAGGCGTTGAAGATGCTGTTTGGAAGCTTCGAAGAGTCATACAACAATGCTCCGAGACTGCTGCAGAAGATTGCCATGACGAATCCAGGGACTCAGTGGGCCATGGCGGATGAGCCGGTCAGGCTAGATGATGGGTCATATAGCACCACTGACCGATACCTCATTAGGTTATTCTGGTCCTTTGGACAATGCATCGAAGCATTCAGGCATTGTAGGCCGGTTGTATGCGTGGATGCCACATTTCTAAGCGGCAAGTTCCATGATACCCTTATGACAGCAATGGCGGCGGATGCAAATAATCAGATCATTCCTCTCGCCTTTGCAATGGTTGAGAGTGAAAACAATGATAGTTGGCTGTGGTTCCTCACCTTGGTAAGGACACATGTCGTGGGAAATAGGGAACGAGTTTGCGTCATCTCAGACCGCAACAAGGGTCTTTTGCATGCGTTGGACGTGCTGCATGATAGCACAAACTGCTCCATTGCATGGCCTGATGTGGAGAGAAGATGGTGCATGCGACATTTGGGCGCGAACCTGTACACAAGGTACCGCAGCAAGTCGCTTGTAAAGAGATTCAAAGGGCTATGTCTTCAGAACCAGCAGGCGAAGTTCAACGAGATATGGAGAGAGTTAAATGAGATCACTCGCAAGATGATGGCAGACCAGCAAGCAGGGGAGGATCAACTGCGGGCGCAAATGGTTGGGGGCCAAACTATCGTTAGTCGTTCACGTGGTACATTTAGCCAGTGGATAGCGGGGAAGCCGGCGGAGCGTTGGGCCCTTATCCATGACACTCATGGTGCCAGGTTAGCACATAGAATTGTAATGATCATATTGTACCGATTCTTATGCAAATAGTCATTCTAAAATTATTGTATCCCATGTTAGGTACTCCATCATGACAACGAACATAGCGGAGGCGTTCAACAATGTCCTGAAGGGAGTACGGGGCCTCCCGTTGTGTGCCATTATTGAGCTCATATTCTACAGAACGGCGGACTACTTTCGAGACCGTGGTAATGCTGCTATGAAGTGCAGCACACGGTTTGCACCTAAGGTGGAGCAAATCATATCAAGAAGGAGGAGCAAGGCACACTTTCATCGGTCGAGGATCTACGACTTGGCCAACAATGACTTTGAGGTCATGTGCCGCCGTAGGTATGCTTCAGGGTATAGCGCCGGGGACACCGTGCAGCAATGTCAACTTGGACCTAACGAGGTGAAGTGCACATGCAATAAGCCAAAACTGCACCATATCCCGTGCTCGCATGTCTTAGCCGCTTGCAGGGACATAGGTGGCAATGACGGATCACAGTACGTATCACCGTACTTCACGATCGATGCATTGAGGAGCACATGGCTTCCAAAGATGCGGTCCTTTAACATCGGAACCAACTACAAATCGATCGAGGGCCCTAAGTGGGTACCTTATCCACGAGCACGACGCACAGATCCTGGAAGGCCTAGATCTACGAGGCTGCAAGGTGACATGGATGAAGCAGATGCTATTGATGGCCTTCGCAGGTGCAAACTTTGCAAACAACCTGGACATGACAGGAGGACTTGCTCGACCCGTCAGTAAACTATCAGCCCACTGTCAAACTGAACTGTCTTAGAGACTTTGTATTGTAAAATGTTATTCACCTGTTAGTTGTACTACTTATTGTGCATTATGTGGTTTGCACTGTACCCCTTTAGACAAGAAGTGACCATTGTATTGTAAATGTAATTTTATTTATTTATTTCGTGTTTCTTAAATATTCATGGATCCGTGTTTTGATGCAGAGACAGAGCGTAGGTAGTCAGTGAGCAAGAAATCTATGGCGGGATCCTCTAGTACAGGCTTTCCATGGACACCTGCAACGATCGCTATAGCACTTAATGCCTCCTTACAGGTTGTGCACGAAGGAAACGATGATCCGTTAAAGGAGAACAACATAATCCAAGCCGTGGCGAAATTGCATGCAAGACCCATATGTTCTAGGTTAACCGCGCCGCTCCAATGTGTAACCACCGAGGACCTTAGGGCCCTCTTGTATCACCGGCGTCAAATGTATCTGAGGGTCCGCGAATTGGCCGACCATCCTTCTGTGATAGGTTTCTCTAGGAGGCAAAGAACGATAGTAATGTCGCCGGACCAGTATGCATCCCATATTCAGGTATGTCATATAAACATTTGGTCACCCTACTTATCTTATTTCCATTGATTCGAACGGTCCTCTTCTGCGTCAGGCTTTCCCGGAAGACGAACAGTTGATCAACAAAGAAATCTCACACTTCTTGACGATGTATATGCTCTTCGACGGGGGTGTGATGCCTGGTTCGTGTAGAAAACGACGACAGTCAGCGAATCAAAGGGGTACAGAGGCGACCTCTACGAAGCCCCCCATGCCTAGACGTTCGAACAGAAATACAGGAGAAAGTTCTAGGAACACTGCAAGAGGACGTTCACGCACAACATCGAGATGCCATACAACTGATAGGGAAATAGGACGTGGTACCACCTCGGAGAAACCTCAAGATGATGACGACGACGACGATTTCATGCCACAACGACCCCGCCCTCCGAGGCTTCCATCTCCGGAGGACACCGATGACCCTGAAAATGATGATGGATTTGCTCGTACTCATTTTTAAAACTTCCCAGAACCACCTCGGAGACGACAACCATCTTACCCGGATAGCTTTGACCATCGCACCTGGAATTCTTACGCTAATTTGCGTCGCCACTTTCCTTCGCCCTAAGCATCTATTGTAACCCTATATATTTTATTCCCTTAAGGCATGATATTATGTTCTTTAGGCGTATCGTACATGATAATGTTTGTTGTTGTTCGCTCTTTATGTGTAACCTCTGTATCGGGTTCCATGCTACTTATGCTTTACAACTACTATTGTTTCCTCTGTACTGAGAATTTCTTAAATTAACAATACAGTGAATAAGACATAATAGGGATGACCTCGACATTAAAATCAATAATACATGTGTCATGACAAATTGTCCTGGCTACTCAACGGTGACGATGCCTCACACAATCTCCAGGCGTGTAAGCGTCTGGCGGGTGTGTGGCTCTCATCCCAGCAGCCTGCGCAGGCCCCTGCCTTGCGTGCCCTTGGTCATCTTCATCATCATCTGCCTGCCCTGTGGGAACCCCACCGAACGTGTATCCCGCCCCGCTTACTCGGCTCTGCATGTACCATGCCGAAGGATCCTCGTGCGGAAGTGTGGACGGCCCTAGAACGTGCTCCGATGGAGTCCAGTGTGCCGAAGGCTCGCCATGCTGGTACCAATGTGAACTTCCAGGTTCATTGAGATCATGGGAGGACTATTCGCCGAGTAGATCAGTGAAGGTGGCGGTCGCATGCATTGCAGCACCCCAGTCAAAAGCATTAGGGTCGCTCCAGCAAGGGGTCTGCTGCGTGTAGTCAACGACGTCCTCCTGATGAGTAGATGCTACAGCTGGAGGTGTCATCGTAGCCGGATGTGCTAGTGAACCCAGCGTAACCTGCTCGGGCGCAGGAGGCTGCGTGCACTCCTCAGCCTCAGCACCGGAACATGAGACATGACGCGCCGAAGCTGAAGATGTATGTCATGATTCTGACCGGACGGGTTCCTCACGAGCACTGGATGACCGCCTGCTGTGGGAGGACCGCCTGCTGTGGGAGGCACGAGACGGGTCCATGGCATGTTGGTCGTACCCCCTCCATTGCGGGGCACACCCACCTAGACCACGTATAGCGTTTAGGAAGCGGGATCCTCTTGTCCTCATGTACTCCCGGAGAGGGTTACGATCCCTCTGCGATGATGACCTGCTTGGTTCCCCAAAAGGTTGATCCGCTTGCGTATGCATCTCATACGCCTCTTCAGTCTGTATAAGATGAGGGACATGTCAGTAATACAGAGATTTTCCAAAGAAAACCAATATAAGTAACGCATCACTTACCACAACATGAAGTAGGCGGGCACGATCCTCGGGGAAGGGTCTGGGGCTCGGCTGTACAGGTCCGCTGAGTAAGGTGGCACGCGTGCGCGGACGGTACCAAGCAAGGTAGTCCCAGTACGTGGCCTCGTCGTATTGTCCAGCAGTAATGATGACATCCACCGCAGCTGATTCTGTCCACCTCCGTATGTACTCGGCATTCTTGGATGCCCAGTCCTGCGTGCCTCCGCCCCCCTTTGAGCTCCACCTGTACGTGACATAAACAGTTATAATTTGTTAACATGGATAACCAATGTACTAAGGCAATATACAATAACACACTTACTCGTGCGCCCGTCCGGCGTCTCGTGGTGCTGGAACAGGCACCACCTGTCGGTACCCGAACTGCCTCTGTACACGTTCTGGAGAATATACTTCCACGCAGTTCATGTACAACAAGAAGCATGTGGTCAACCATAAGTCTGCGTCACGGCTACAAGAGGATGCCAGGAGTCCACCATCTGCAATTTCTTTTACTCGTGCCATACGCCATGGATCCCAATCCACTAGATCAGCGCTAAGGATGTCCAGGTCACTTATCACCCTGGAGTAGTTACCATGGTCTTGCTGCTGACTCCATCTTAGCCTGGCATGAATCCACCGATACCCCATCGTTGGCCTTATATCATCTGCAATGCCATCAGAGATGTGAACTGGGTAGTAGCACTTGAGCACCCAAGGTCTGGAAACCGGGAGGTACTCCCAACTCCATAACTGTAAGAGATGTAAGCACCCTGTAATGGTTGCCTTCCTCTTTGTTCACTGGGTTGCATCACACAATCCTCTGTAGGTTGCAGCCAACACTGCAGATCCCCAACTGTAAGATGTAGGCTCATAAGGATGTGACGCGAGGTGGGCTGCTAACCATACAATATGTGGGACGACATAATCGCCTGCCGTGTTGCAGAACATGATGCCTCCGAGCAGGACGTATAAGTACACCTTATAGTGTTGCATAAGTGTATTCTCGTCCGCATCCAGTGGGCATGGACCGAACTGTGTCAGCCCATGAACCCAGGACATGGAGAGGCCAGCATCCTTCCCGTCGTATTGCACACCAAACCTATAAGATGCAGATGGTCAATGACGCTTTAATAGCACTGTAATATTTTAAGTGCATTACATAACAAATAATTACCTATCTGCAACATAACCCTTCCACTGCTCCCTTGCGGGTCGCGAAACTATTAACGGGGCACCCCTAATTGGCAGCCCGGTCAGCATGGCCACGTCCCGCAGTGTTACTGCCATCTCACCAAAAGGAAAGTGGAAAGTGTGTGTCTCAGGACGCCAGCGGTCGACGAGACCTGTGAGCAGTGCCTCATCAATTGCCGGGAGAGGTGTCCTACCACCGACCTCCATGGGACCTCCATGTAATTGAACGGATTAAACAATCACAATCTACTTCTGAAAGAACTAATCTACTTCGAAACAGACTAACCAAATAAGCTAATTACTCTAAATACTATTACTAACCTAAGTATTAAATAGGTAATCTAATAACTAACCGGTATGGAAGTGAGTGCTCTCGAAGTATTAAACTGCCGCTGCTGCTGATCGCGTTGCTCCTCTTCTGCTGCTTTCTATACTTGAGCTGCTGCTACTCCCTTCTCTGCTCTGCTGCTCCCTTCTCTACTCTGCTGCTACTCTCTTCTCTGACGAACTCCATTTATTCACCTCTCCTCGGGCCGTGCCAAACATCACGGGTTGCCAAAATCATGCATGCATCCGGCCACGGGTTGCAAAAAATGGTGAAAATGATTGATGTGACGCGAAAATGATTGATGGGACGCGGGAAAAAGGGGATGGGATGGGTGGCCGGCTGTATTCGGCAACTGAGGTGCCGAATACGGCACTGTGGGCCGTATTCGGCACCTCAGTTGCCGAATACGGTGTTTTCGGAATTTCAGTTTCCGAAATCCAAATTTCGGAATTTGAGGTACCGAATACGAGTGCTAGATTTGCAAAT
Source organism: Phragmites australis (assembly GCF_958298935.1). NCBI lineage: Eukaryota > Viridiplantae > Streptophyta > Magnoliopsida > Poales > Poaceae > Phragmites > Phragmites australis. The sequence goes on along the minus strand of NC_084941.1, from coordinate 9,896,381 downwards.
ACGTCGACATGTTGTCTAATTTCGCAAATACGGTCGCGTATGTTGTCTAAATTTCCAAATTTGCCCTTAGAATCTCACGGGCTCAAGCCTCCGTACCAGCTGCCACTCCTGTAGCCTCCTGTGATGCTCTGTTTCTTGCGGCCCATTTCCCCCACGCGAAACCAGCTCATATCCCTCTCTCTCCAACAAACCAGACCCGCTCATCATCCCTTTCCCTCCGCTCCTACTATTTGCCTGCACTCGCGCTGCAACCACACCGTCGATTTCACCACCCACATCCTACCCCGCGTCCCACGTCTCCGCAACGGGCTGCTCCCTCTCCGTGCTATAAATGGCCTCCACAGCACCCTGTCATCCTCCTGTTCTCCCTTCGCCCAGCCGCCCTAAATTGCACCGCCACCATTGCCACCCCGAAGCTCCTCCTTAAATAATATTAATTAGAATATTATTTGGACGGTCCCCCCTCCCACACACCCCGTTACAATTTATTCAATTCCGGAGCAACACATTCTTTTATTTCAACTAAGTTCGTAGAAAAGCATAGTCTGCCGATAGCCATAATGAAAAGTCGGTTGATATTCAGCTCTCCAGACGGAGAAATGGAATCAATGCATGTATGCACTAAGATAATGCTTGCCATTAAAGGGGTGGAATTCCCTATAAATCTTATTGTCTTGGAGTTTAAAGGGATAGATATTATTCTGAGAATGGATTGGTTGGCTAAGTTCAATAGAGTGATATGATGCACCACCAAGATAGTTCAGTTGAAACATACATGTGGCACCAAGATGGAGTTCAAAGCCACTGCAACATCATGAGAGAATATTAAGCTCAACCAGGCCAAAGCAGTGGAGGAAGTCAGAGTAGTCAGCAAGTTCTCGGATGTCTTTCCCGAAGTGTTGCTAGGTGTGACACCAGACCGAGACATTGAGTTCATTATTGAATTAGTACCTGCCACTGCTCCCATATATAAGAGACTGTACAGGATGGATGCCAATCAGTTGGCTGAGCTCAAGGAGCAAATCCAAGAGCTATTAGACAAGGGGTTTATTCACCCCAGCACCTCGTCCTGAAGAGCCCCAGTTATCTTTGTGCAAAAAAAGATGGGACTCAGAGAATGTGCATTGATTATTGTGCACTTAATGAGGTCACCATTAAGAACAAGTACCCCTTGCCTCGTATCGAAGATTTGTTTGATCAACTAAAAGGAGCATTCATCTTTTCCAAGATTGATCTTCTGTCAGGTTATCATCAGCTAAAGATCCGAGCATTGGACATTCCCAAGACCACTTTCATCACCTGTTATGGTCTGTATGAGTTTACAAATATGTTTTTGGATTAATCAATACCCCAACATACTTTATGTACCTCATGAACAAGGTCTTCATGGATTATCTCGACAAGTTCATGGTTGTATTCATCGACGATATCCTGGTCTTCTCGAAGGATGAGGAAGAGTACGAAGAGCATTTGGGGATGGTTCTGCATAAGCTCAGGGAAAATCAGTTGTATGCCAAATGAGCAAGTGTGAGTTTTGGTTGAAAAAAGTCTCTTTTCTGGATCATATCATCTCAGCAAGGGAAGTATCCGTTGACCCCAGCAAAGTGAAGAAAGTTCTAAATTGGAAGCCACCACAGACCGTTTCAGAGATCCAGAGTTTTATGGGTTTAGCAAGATATTACCGTCACTTTATAGAAGGCTTCTCTAATGATGGAGCTACTGGAGGAAGGGAAGGAATTTAAGTGGACTCCCGCTCGTGAGACTAGCTTTAACAAATTAAAGAAGAGATTAACCACCGCCTAGTGCTAATCATGCCCGACACACAGAAGCCGTTCTCGGTATACTGTGATGCCTCACGCCAAGGTTTCGGATGTGTGCTAATACAAGAAGACCACGTAATAGCCTATGCATCAAGGCAATTAAGGAAGCACGAGAAGAATTACCCTACCTATGACTTGGAATTAGCTATTGTGGTTCATACACTCAAGATTTAGAGACATTATCAGATAAGGCAAAGATGCGAGATCTTGTCCGACAACAAAAGTCTGAAGTATATCTTCACTCAACCCGATCTCAATCTCAAGTAGCGTAGATGGCTAGAACTCATCAAAAATTATAATATTGGAATCAACTACCATCAAGAAAAAGCAAATGTAGTGGTAGATGCTCTGTGCAGAAAGGCCTATATCAGTATAATGACTATGCAAGGAAGACAACCTGGATTGTAAAGAGTTTGAGGAGCTTAATTTGGGAATTGTATCCAGGACAGAAGCAGTTGTAATGGAAGTGGATTCTACCTTAGAGTAGGATATACGCAAGGGTCAACAAGAAGATAAGAAGATTCTAGAGATCAAACAACTCATTAAGGAGGATAAGGCTCCAGGATTTACGAAAGATGAGCAAGGAGTGGTGTGGTATAAGAAAAGAATATGTGTTCCTAAGTCTATTCTTAAGTCAATCCTAAGAGAAGCTGATGACTCAGCTTACTCTATTCACCCGAGAAGTATCAAGATGTATCAGGATCTCAAGAATCGTTTTTGATGGTACAGAATGAAACATGAGGTAGCGGAATATGTGGCCTTGTGTGATACGTGCCAGCGAGTTAAGGCCAAACACCAGAGACCAGTAGGGTTGCTTCAACCACTAAAAGTACCCGAGTGGATGTGGGAAGAAATCGACATGGATTTTATAGTGGGATTATCTCAAGCACAGTTCGGGTATGATTCTATATGGGTCATAGTGGATCGGTTAACAAAGGTAGCTAGCTCACTTCATACCGGTTAAGGACACGTAACATGATCGAAGCTCACAGAATTGTACATATCCAGGATTGTGTGCCTTCATAGTATACCCAAGAGGATAGTATCTGACCGAGGTACCCAGTTTACATCACATTTTTGGTAGCGTCTACATGAGTTTATGGACACCAAGTTGAACTTTAGCTCAACTTATCACCCGCAGACTGATGGACAGACGGGAAGGACCAATCAGATTCTAGAAGATATGTTAAGAGCATGTGCTTTAAAGAATGGCAAGAGTTGCGATAAGAATCTCCCCTATATGGAATTCTCATATAACAACAGTTACCAAGCAAGTTTAAAGATGGCCCCATTTGAAGCACTATATGGAAGGAAGTGCAGAATCCCACTATTCTAGAATTAGACCAGAGAAAGCCAAGTGTTTGGCCCAGAAGTTCTAGGAGAAGCAGAAAGGCAAGTGCAGGAAATTCAAAATAACCTACGAACGGTGCACTCAAGGCAGAAGAGTTATGCGGACAATCTACATCAGGAGTTGACCTTTGAAGTCGGAGACTTCATGTATCTCAAGGTATCCCTGATCAGAGGCCTTCACAGATTCAAGGTCAAAGGAAAATTGGCACCTCGATACATTGGGCCGTTCAAAATATTAGAAAGGAGAGGTGAAGTGGTTAGCTCGAACTGCCACCCCAGCTCTCCGACGTCCGCAATGTGTTTCACATCTCGCAATTGAAGAAATGTCTGAGAGTTCCAGAAGAGCGGCTGCCAATAGAGGAGCTAAATGTGCAACATGATCTTTCTTATTCAGAATATCGGGTCAAATTCTCAAAACGACAGAACATCTCACCTAGAATAAGGGGATTCACATGACTAAAGTATAGTGGGGATATCACTCAGAAACAGAAGCCGCATGGGAAAGAGAAGAAGATCTGAAGGCAGAGTTTCCCCGTCTATTCTCTGATCTTTCTGAATCTCGAGGACGAGATTCATCCTAAGGGGGTAGGTTTGTGGTGCCCTCTTTGTTGCAGCATGTTTCCCCCACGCGCAGACCAGCCCATCTCCCTCTCTCTCTGACAAGCCGGACTCGCCCGTCATCTCTCTCCTTCCGCTCCTCCCGCGTCGCGCCCGCGCCTGCGCTCACACTGCAACCACACCGCCAATTTCGCCGCCCACGCCCCGCACCCGCACCCCCACATCTCCACAACGGGCTGCTCCGTCTCCACACTACTAATGCCCTCCGCAACACCCCACAGTCCTCCGCCCAGCCGCCCCAAATTGCACCACCACCATTGCCGCCTCGAAGCTCCACTACGCATCATTCGACGCGTCCGAGCTCTCCCCGGCAACTCTGAACCCGCCGTCAACTTCCTAGAAGCATGAGGAGTATTCTTCGCCACCCCTCGATGTTGATCTGTTGCTGCACGACCTCCCAGCTGAGTTCCGGTAAGCATCATCGCCGTCCCGTCGACATCCCCCTCCATCGCACTCCGAGGCCCGCTAACCCTCTCTTCGGCTTCCCAGGACCTCTAGCGAGCTCTCCCGACCCGCGGTTTTGCTTTTCTATCACCGTAGCCGAGCCCCCGTGGAGATCCGACCCTGCCATCGCTAATCACCATCGAGGCATCTCTGACCGCCGTGAAGCCCTCGGTGAGAATCCCCATCACCGTCTCTTTCATTTGTGCCGCTTCCCGTCGAGTTTGGTAGCCCATAGCACGATCCCGTGTGTCACCGACGATGCTCCGGCGAGAACCGAGGTGGCGCTGCCGCTTATCTCACCGCCAGTCACCAACTCTCCCTAATTGCCCTCGTCTGTCCGATCATTGATGAATGACCACGATTAGATCTAGCGATACCCCTTCGTGAGCCACTAGGAAGCCGCCGCGTTGGCACATAAGTCCAGTCAGATTATGTGATCCACGTCAGCGCCACACATCGTCCATGTGTCGGCCACGTCACCCATCCGAGCACGATCAATAGGCCTAGTCAGCGATGACATCATGCTTACACAATAAATAGGTTTTCAATAAAAAACAAACCCTTTTATTCTCTAAAATTAGGCAATCTTACAAAAATTTCCCTATTAGTACTGTTATTTTACTTTCAGCCCTCTGAACTTTTACTTATTTACAAATAGGTCCCTGAAGTTTGCAAATAAGTCCCTAGAACTTTCTGTTTTTACAAATTATTACTTGTTCTTTTTTAGAAAAGCCTCCGTAGTTTAAAATCCTCATAACTTTTTCATACGAGCTCCGTTTTAGGCGATTCTTTGCGCTCACGCGATTGTAGCAGCGAGTGCTATCCGTTAGTGTGTTTTTCATAGCACTTTGTTTCTGTTTAGTGTACTGTTCTTAGATGTTTGTATTTGTTTATTTCTAGTGTGCGCGATTGCAATAGGAGACGAGCAGTGCGTGAATCTGCAGGACCAAACTTTTGAAGAGTTTGAGCAGCCCACTACTGAAGGCAAGTGTCCTAAATCACATTGATTCTTTTGTAGAAAAGTATGTCTTCTACTTTCTAATTGCATGTTTTGTCAATATGAGTCCCATGTTTAGGGTTTATTAGTATTTTTCATGATTATCCTTGTCTTCTGTGTTGTAGTTGGGTATCAATGGTAGAAATGCTTAGTTGTGCTGTCAAGTTAGGTGAGATAAATGTTAAATTGATTAACGGTCTATTCAACATGAAAGCGGTTTGGGTAAACTTTTGTAACAACATGGACCATAGGGATCTAAGTAGGTTGATTTGGTTGGTATGGCTACTGTGTGCACAATGGGTGATATGCAAGCGGCTGCTTTAGATCTTAAAGACCGGTTTATGGAGCATGTAACCCGGCTGAACAGCGCAACCACGAGGCTTATATGGGTACGACCTGACCAATTAATTAGATGTCCTCCTTATTTTATATACATCAGTGGACGGTTGAGTGGCATAAGAGGAGGCCTTTATAGTGGATGAAATCTCTATTGACAGTGGAACCTTAGTGGGTGTATATAGATTTGAATGCACTTTGTAAAGACCTTGTAGTGAGACCCCGAATCTACACCCTAGAAGTGTGAAGCAAAACGGGAATCACGACTCGTGGGTAAAGTGTGCAACCTCTGCGGAGTATAAAACTGATCGATCAGTCGTGCTTACGGTCAAGAGCGGGTTTGGACTTTTTCATTATTAGTGGAGATCTTAGATGGCTGGTTTTGGGTAGTCGGGTGATGGTACCCCGATGAATCGGTAGCCGGATATGGGATATCTAGTGAGTCTGGTAGTCGGATGAAATTTGATGAGCTGTTCCTTTAATGATGGTGTCGTCATAGTAACTAGGATTGCTAAGTCCTTTTTGAGTCCTAAATTAGGATGGCATAAATGCAGTAAACCTGAGTTAAGTCTTTCTTGCCTTAAGCCTTCATGTCATGTTTTTTCACACTTGTTGAGTATTTCATGTACTCACACTTGGCTTCTTCCAACCTTTTGATGTTGCTCAGAAGGTGTGGATTTTGAGGATATCCTGGCCAATGGAGCCGAGTTTTAGGCAAAGAAAGATTTTGATTTAAAGATCATGTTCTAGACTGACGCTCTCTCGAACAATACCTATAAATGGATGGAGGACTTGCTACCGTTAGAAGTTATCTTAGTATTTTTTTTAAGACCTATGAGTCTTTTATAATAAATCTTATCGTTATGTAATGATACTGTTATATTCTCACTTATAAAATCATCATAAAAATGGAACTTGATCTTGATTTATATGTGGAATACATTTTATTTGTCCTTTTCAAATTGAGTGTGACAACTCCTAAGTCTCTTTCTATTTTTTATTAGAGTAGCAGAAAAAGAGGAAAATGAGGTGAAAGAGGACTCTTCGTGACTTCGTTGCGTCCGCCATGCTGCCTGGTGTGAGGGTACGTGTGAGCACGGATATAATTAAGAAACTCCACGAGTGGGCATTAGAAATGATTAACAGCCTACCTAAAGTTGGCAATCTAGGATTTATACGACCAAAGTACCTACTACCCAAGTTTGTTAAATAGCAGCTCATTAATAATTAAATCACAAAGTACATCCTTGGCCAGGAGCGTTGCTCCCTTGTCCGGAACAAACCTAAAAGCCCTCCTGTCTTGTGGGCAAGACTTTGACCTAGGTCAAAGCTATAGAGAGAGGTGCTCTAGTTTTTTTTCTTTCCTTAATTAGTCTAGGTAGCTAGTGTCTGTTTTAGGGATCATGTAGGACATGAGAGACTAATTAAGAATGGTTCGGCGCATAGAATGTGGCAGGCCAGAGCTGGTCTTTGCAGGACCAAGCTAGCTATATTAACATGGCATGCAAGCAAGCAAAGCCCATGCCCTCCGTGCCGATGCTGATTAGTTAGCTTTCACTAATCAAGAAGCACGATGCTAATACTTTATGGGGGGAGGGGGCTTGATGAGGGTGTCGAGCGTGCGTCGTCTGGCGAATGTGAAATTTTCACTAGCCTTTACACACGAATAACCTATTCAGTAAACCTAATCGAGGTTATTAGGATTAGGGTTATGATGATGATGGTCTTTTTTTTTCTCGCATTGAGAACCGAGCGACAGCTGAGTTGGTCGATTTTCCAGTTGAGAGACCGTATAATCTGAGCTTGGAGCCCGAGTGCTCACAGCTACCTCGCTAAAGTGTCCGGCCTAAGCTTTTTCTTCTTCTTCTTTGCATTGAGCGTATGTCGCCGTGGGGGCGGTCAAAACAGGATCTGAGCTTGCATGCACGCTTTTAGCAGAGGGGTCCCTTGCGTCGTCCTTTCTTTTTTAGCTTTTCTTTCAGCTTTGGTAGCCGCAGCTCGTCGTCGACTGGGATCTGCACTCGACTGCTTCGGCCGGAAAAAAGCTTGAGATAGCGATGCGAGGTGCAGACGCTGCGAGACATTTGTCAGTATTTTTCAGTATGCTCTCGTTCGTATCCAATTGGATCGTGCGTTTGACTGGTTTGAGGGAGGTGCATGCATTTAAAAAAAAGCACGAATATACTATATTCCATTAGCCGAGCCTTCTTCCTCCTCGGCTCGGTCCCTCCCTTGCATTGCACTGCATGCAGATGCGTTTCTCCCTGCTGTCATTCCCTCCCTCCCCCCTTTTGTCCCACATGCATGAATGCGTGCCGAGGAACACCGGCAAACCCTAGCTACTACCGTCTGTAGCCCTTATGCATGCATGGTCGCCGTCCCTTCCTTGCTTGCACTTGCAGCAGTCAGTGGGCCTCTCTCTCTCTCTCTGTCTCTGTCTCTCTCTCTCTCTGTCTCTCTCTCTCTCTCTCCTCCCAGCTGGGCCCCACCCTTGGCATCCGCATGATCATTGACCAGCCTTAAGCGTGGTCCGACCCCGCAGGCCGTGGAGACATTGAGCATGTCGTGATCGTGAGGGAGTAGCTAGGACGCAATCATCACATCATGCTTGCTGCTAATGGAAAGCCTAGCCTACTACTCTCTGGTGAGTGCTGCTATAGACAGGCACAAAACGGGCCAAGTGGGCCCACACAGAACGGGCCAACCATAACAAGCAACCAAGCACACCATTTTGCCAAGAATACGAACACGACTCATGGATCAGATTATACCATGTCCAGTTCAGAGCAACGCTGCTGACAGAATGGGCAATACATGATTCAAAGTACAAATGTTACAAGAGCGAAAGCCACTCAACCGCTAAAAATATAGCAAGGAAATATGGCGGTGCAGGTTTCTCCTGAGTAATCTTAGTTTAGATAGCCTCTCATAACATCCAGCAACTCCAGGCCAGATTTTATCCGACCATTGTGCGCTTTCTGCCCCGTTGCCTCACTGTAAAAGATTTGATGCAAAAGAGCACAAAAAGGTCATGAGGTTGACACAACTAAACTGAGTCAGCAAAATGGGCTTGCATTGCACGCACTGCAGGGACGAGGCTCGCCTGACGTAATTGCCCTCTGACGTGATCACTACCGCATGGCGTTGACCACGTCAAAGGGCAGTTCACGTCAGAGGAACCATTTCCCACTGCAGGAGGCATGGCATACCTTGAGCTAGCTTGTTCTGGGTGGAGCACCACTGCTTCGAAGCTTTTCTGTACGCTGAGAGGATTTTCTCCATCTGGTTCAACACAAAAATCAACGGGGTTGTTAAAAGGAACGGTAATAAAGTCGGTGAATATTATCCTCACCGTACATAAAAGTTGCACGGAACATGGTATCAGGCAGATGGAGTATAGACATGCGCACCGAGGGCATGTACAACTGTTGAGACAGCTGCTGTCTATAACATGATCCGTGTCATCTACAGACAGGTTAAAAGGCAACTTATACAACCCATTGTCTATGAGCACTAGCCCACAATAAATGCAGCACAAAGAGACATTTGGTATAGTGTCGCGACCTTCAAACTGTCTCTTGATTAAGAGATGACCTTCTTCTCTCTCTTCATTAGCATCGCACCGTGTCATAAAAAATCCTAGGTGACAACCCTTACAGACAGCTGACATCACTCCTTTGTACATGCCCTGACTGCTTATGTGCTTATAGAAGTTGAATTGTCAAAGCATATCATCTCGTGAAAAGAAATTAGAAGACTGCTAAGGCATGACCAACTGAACAAACCAGCAGAAAAATCATAGGATCCAAAATGCCATCAACGAAGCAAATACTAAATCTACATGATAAATGGACTAGTTGTGCTGTAACGTTGTAAATATTCATGCAATACAGATTGCCCCAAGGGCAGAATAACGATCAAGCAAAGCCAAATGTTGACTTAACATTTTAATGATAGATGAGTCCAAATGTATGGGTTGCTTAGATGACCCCATATCAAGGTTTGACTTACCGTTTGAGGCTCAGTTACCGAGCTCGACCGGTAACCGAAAATGCGCTGTTATCGCGATAACCGCTTAAAATTCAGCTGAAATTCGTACAAAATTCATTTGCTAAAATTTAAAATTTGATCAAAAATTTGTCAGAATCGCCTCTCGGTAACCGGTCGAATTTCTCGATTTATCAAGCGATTTTCTCGAATTTTTCGCATTGTCGGTAACCGCTCAGTTTTGTCAGTAACCGCTCGGTTTTCTCGATTTATCAAGTGATTTTCTCGATTTTCAGTGAAGTTCAAAAAAAAAATCTAAAAATTAGCTCAATCTTGTAAAATCAATAACTAATTTATCTGAGCTTCAAATCAAGTGAAACAAATTTTGTTGGTTTTCTTGTAACATGATCTATATGATAAAAGTATTTATACTCATAAAAAAATTGAAAATTTTCTGTGAGAAAATGTATTTGTTAAACCAAGTTAAATACATAGTTTACTCTTTGCTAATCCAAAAATCATGAAACTAATTTTGTTAGTCTTATTACATGATCCTATGTCTTTTAAAAATACATGAACTCATGAATTAGTTATTGTAATATGCAGGATTGTGTAAATGTGTTGCGACCAGATTAATTCATAACTAACCCATCACACCTCTAAAATTAGCGAAACCACTTTTATTAGTTTATTTATACTATGCTTTATGTAGGAAAAATAATAGTAGACATGAAAAAGTTAATTACAATACTGTTTCTTAACATATTCACTTTATGTTTGTGAACTTTGTAAAAATCATAGAGAAATTAATAAAACTCTAAATGAAGTGAAATCAATTTTAAAGGTCCTCTTAAGATACGTCATACACAAGAAAAATATGTGTTTGCATGTTAAGCTTTTCCTTAACATGAGTTAATAACTGAGCCGCACGTTTCAACTTTTTTTCATTTTTTTCAAATTTCCTCCCTACAGAATATGATGCAAACGTTTTTTTAGGATTTTTTAATTTTTTTTGAATTTTTGAATTTTTTGAATTCAAATTTGGTTACCGTTCGGTTTCTGAAACCGGACCGGAGCGGTAAGCTTGGTAACCGCGAATTTTGACCGGTTACCGTCGATAAATTGAACCCTGCCCCATATACAACATTTGGTCACCAAAATGAAGTTACTGAAGAAGACATTATTCAGGGATGGGGGAATAATTGTTCTAGCTTGTACAAATTTAAGATATATGCACTGAAGAACACAACTGAGTAAAAATCAGGATGCAAAGTACCACATGTGGTCAGAAAAAGTAACTTGAACATCAATTTACGCTGTCTCCTTACCACATCCCCACAGGACGAATGCATGGAAATCAAAGCTCTCTCTAGCACATATAGGTCCACCGCTTTGTCCTCAGGAAGTGTTGATGTGATGCTCAAACCAAAATCAATAAGAACCTGCCAGCATGAAGATATAGAATCGACAAATTAAGAGCCAAGATGCAACCCGTGTTCAAACTTGATTTCATAACTCAACAAACAAAATACATCAACCGCTAAAAATATAGCAAGGAAATATGGCGGTGCAGGTTTCTCCTGAGTAATCTTAGTTTAGATAGCCTCTCATAACATCCAGCAACTCCAGGCCAGATTTTATCCGACCATTGTGCGCTTTCTGCCCCGTTGCCTCACTGCAAAAGATTTGATGCAAAAGAGCACAAAAAGGTCATGAGGTTGACACAACTAAACTGAGTCAGCAAAATGGGCTTGCATTGCACGCACTGCAGGGACGAGGCTCGCCTGACGTAATTGCCCTCTGACGTGATCACTACCGCATGGCATTGACCACGTCAGAGGGCAGTTCACGTCAGAGGAACCATTTCCCATTGCAGGAGGCATGGCATACCTTGAGCTAGCTTGTTCTGGGTGGAGCACCACTGCTTCGAAGCTTTTCTGTACGCTGAGAGGATTTTCTCCATCTGGTTCAACACAAAAATCAACGGGGTTGTTAAAAGGAACGGTAATAAAGTCGGTGAATATTATCCTCACCGTACTAAAAGTTGCACGGAACATGGTATCAGGCAGATGGAGTATAGACATGCGCACCGAGGGCATGTACAACTGTTGAGACAGCTGCTGTCTATAACACAACCCATTGTCTATGAGCACTAGCCCACAATAAATGTAGCACAAAGAGACATTTGGTATAGTGTCGCGTGCTTCAAACTGTCTCTTGATTAAGAGACGACCTTCTTCTCTCTTCATTAGCATCGCACCGTGTCATAAAAAATCCTAGGTGACAACCCTTACAGACAGCTGATGTCACTCCTTTGTACATGCCCTGACTGCTTAAGTGCTTATAGAAGTTCAATTGTCAAAGCATATCATCTCGTGAAAAGAAATTAGAAGACTGCTAAGGCATGACCAACTGAACAAACGAGCAGAAAAATCATAGGATCCAAAATGACATCAACGAAGCAAATACTAAATCCACATGATAAATGGACTAGTGCTGTAACGTTGTACATATTCATGCAAAACAGATTGCCCCAAGTGCAGAATAACGATCAAGCAAAGCCAAATGTTGACTTAACATTTTAATGATAGATGAGTCCAAATTTATGGGTTGCTTAGATGACCCCATATACAACATTTGGTCACCAAAATGAAGTTACTGAAGAATACATTATTCAGGGGTGGGGGAATAATTGTTCTAGCTAGTACAAATTTAAGATATATGCACTGAAGAACACAACTGAGTAAAAATCAGGATGCAAAGTACCACATGTGGTCAGAAAAAGTAACTTGAACATCAATTTATGCTGTCTCCTTACCACATCCCCACAGGACGAATGCATGGAAATCAAAGCTCTCTCTAGCACATATAGGTCCACCGCTTTGTCCTCAGGAAGTGTTGATGTGATGCTCAAACCGAAATCAATAAGAACCTGACAGCATGAAGATATAAAATCGACAAATCAATAGCCAAGATGCAACCCCTGTGTTCAAACTTGATTTCATAGCTCAACAAACAAAAATACAAAATACATCAACAGAATAGAATGACACGAACAATATTCCATGGTTCTACACCCAGTTTGATTGCTGCTGCTCTTGATTATCATAAACTTGATTTAATAGCTCAATAAAGATAATACATGAACTAAAAGAGGATGGCATGAAGGATATTCTACGCCAGTTGATTGCTGCTGTTCTTAATTACCATAAACTTGATTTAATAGCTCAATAAAGATAATACATTAACTAAAACAGGACGATACAAAGGATATTCTACGCACCAATTGATTGTTGATGTTCTTGATTATCATGTTTGATGTTGTCAAATCACCATGAACAAGGCCTCCATCATGTAGTTTGCCAACTGCATTCCCTATCTGTGTGGCAATATCATTTAGGCGTTCCTCATTAACCCCCTGTGACCCAAACCCAAGAAGTATATCCTTGACAGACAAGCCATCCACATACTCAAAGGTCAAAGTATGTAGAAGTGGATCCACAGCATACAGAACCGGGGTAGGAACACCAAGTCGTCTTGCTTTTGTCATGCACCGAGCTTCCTGCACACAGCAGAGAGAACATGATAAGCTGAAATTCAGTAAAATCAGTTGTCATATCATCATGTGCAACTTTTCTGGCTACGCGTTGTAGCTCAACATGACTACAACTTAAATAAGTTACCCTTGAGACATATCACATATGGAACTCTTTGCTTCTACATAAACAAATAAGGGGGAAAATAGATATTAATCCTACCCAAAATCGACACTTTTCCCCTAAATTTATCTAACACAAAGGAAAATATGAAACTTCTCTACACCAAAAAAAAACCATGTTAGTTAAGGAGGCATACGGCATTCAACCGCTTTAGAGTCAACTTTGAGTCCAACAATGGGTGCCGGTACTTCTTTGAAAAGCGCTCTTTGATTACGCATTTTCGTCCCACAAATATTGAAAGAAACACCCTCTGCAGAGAAGCAAACAAGCTATTGAGAAAGCAACTAAAGAAAAATTGTAAAGGTATATCTCTAGAGTCTTGACTCACTCCTTCTGCCCCCTGCTTAAGCAGTACACCAAAATCTTGTTCTTGCCCCTGTGATGTATCCATAAAGTCTAATGTGCACTTGAATCAAAACTGTAATGGAGAAAGTAAAGAAAGAAAAATAAAAAGATGTCAACCAAACATTATAAAAATAATAATATCAGACTTTGTAATGAACAACATCAACATCATGAGAACAGCTGCTATGACAGATTAATTTCAAAACTAACAAAATTGCCAGACTACAAGTTTTCAGTTTTCATGTTGTTTACCATAGTGGCTATTCCTGGATGGTTTCCAGATGTTCTTGACATTTGAATGCCAAGTAACTAACAAAGGTCATCATCACAAGACTCCAAATCAAAGTTTTAGGGAAATCTCAAGTTAATAAAACAAAAGGTACCTAGGGTGAAATAGCAGTGTCTTTTTTTATTCGAGCAGCAGTAATCTTCTTTTTCTGGACCAAGCTCTTATAGTTTTGAGGACTCAGTCTTTGTGCTGGACAAGCTGGTCTGAATACCTCTGTCTTCAAGGGATCCAGCAGATCTTCTGAGCATCCTAACACAAGGCCGCTTTTTGTAACATCATCCCACAGCTCTCTTCCAACATCAAATCTATCATTTCTACAAAGCTTTTCTATTAGAAGGTCATATATACGAGTGTCCACTAACTCACACCTCTTCATAAATTTGAACATATCAAGAGCATCGTCAGCTTTCTCAGTTCCACAAAGAATGCCTATGAGACCATGCAAAACTTTGCAGTTGGGAGCACCCCACTTTCAAGCATACCATCAACAAGCCTTTTCCCTCTAATGATTCTCCCTGTTAAATAGAGAACCCTAACCACAAGATAGTAGCTAACCCAGTCAGGGGAGCACCCTGCCTTTCCTTCTCTCATCAAGTACAGGATTCTATAAGCATCTTTCACTCTTCTTGCTCAGCCTAAACATGAAAGTAATATGTTGAAGCTAGAAGCAGCTGGAGTGGCACGATAGGACCTCATCTCTGTAAATACATTCATAGCCTCTGGAACAAGGGCGGAAGGATTAAACCCGAGGTTTCTATGGCAAGCCCAATGGAGCACCTGAAGACTTCATTTCATCAAGGACTCTCCAAGCTTCCTTAGCGTTCCCATGAACGCACCACCCGTGGAGGAGGCTACGTTGAACGATGCTAACCATGGGCTCTGCCAAGAGCTCACTCCTGTGATGCCACACAACACCCTGGGCCTCCCGAGCATATCCCCTCATACACAATGCCTGCACCATGGCAAGGCTGCTCGACCATATGCCTTCCCCTCCGACGCCCACACCACGCTGAGGCAGCAATCTTTGCCTCTCCAAGCCTCTGAACAGCCTGACCGCCTCATCCTCTTTCCCCACCTTGACAAGGGCTTCAACCACGGCGGTAAAAGTCTCCAGAGCCATCCTCCGTCCGTCCTTCTCGGCATCACTGACGGCAATTCTCATCGCGGTAAGGTCCCCCACCCGTGCAAGCACCCCAATCGCCCTATCGAGCGCCTCGTCCCCCAACGCCCCGGGGTCCTTGGACCGGCACCACGCCAAGAAACGCAGCAACCTCCTGCCCGAGCCGCCGCCCCTCTCGCCGCACGAGTCGATCACGCGCTCAACCAGAGCCGGCGAGACGGCCGCACCCAGCCGGTCCAGCCTGCTCCCAACCTCGTCAAGGCTCCCGGCCCCGGAGCACAAGATCACGTCACGCACCGCCTCCTCCAGCTCGCCGTCCCGCGGCGCGCCGGAGCACAGAGCGCGGCGGCCCGGAATCGAGTTTGGCGGAAGGGCGCTTCGGGTCAAGGTCGCTATTGATCTCCGCATCGCTGTCACCACCATGATCTCTCCGATCTCTCCAAGGCACCCCGACAGGAAAGTTGGAGAGGCCAATGGTCGCAGCTAGTTCTTGAGCAGAGAAGAGGTGGGGGAATGGAGGGCCAAGGAGGTGATAAGTTGAACTGACCTTCACGGCGTCGGCTGCTGGTAGGTGCGGCGGTCGTGATCGCTACGGGACCTCGTGCCGCCGCCGGAGACGGCGTTTCAAGGGAGAAGGCTGACGCTGGAGGACAAGCGGCGGTGGAGGCGGCGGCGTGGTTGATTTGGAAGAGGATAAACCCTAGATAAACCTTTGCACAGAAATTCCTGTAACACTAAATTGCAGGGTTAACCTTCGCAATCCTTGACTTTATGAGCAGAGCCTGCTCTCATTTTTTTTCACTTGATTTTATGTAATTAATCCCCAAAATCCGGTTTCTAGATTTGACCCTTAGCAAGCGTCACAAGTAGTCTCTTTGGCACCCAGTATTCTAGCGAAAAGTTTGAAACAACGGATTTGCTAAGAATTTCTTAAATTTCATGGAATGAGTTGAGTTCTGTTTCAAACGGTATTGCTAGTTAAAGTTGTGGTTTAACCGATTTTGATGTTGCTTGTTGAAATTCAGACTCAGGACACACCCCAATGTTGAAAATTGGACCTTTTTTCCTCTATTTATTTCATAACATCCGGCTTAATATTTGTCGTCAAATCTGTACTTTGCTCTATATTTATGACAATATTATTCACGTTCATATTCACACCACGGTATCTAATTCTCAATCATATAGAAAAATAAATAGAAAATAGGGTATAAAACGATCGGTGATATCCAACCGGCTCAATTGTGTCGTATCATTCACCGAGAAATCAATAAAAGCGAGCACGAATGACTTCTCAGTTAATAGTTGATAAAAACAGTTCCCATGGTATCATGCAAAAATGACCGCAGGTTGAGTCCGGAAGTTCAACATGTAATGGTGTTATATTACATGCTGACAAAACAAGAACTTCAAAGGATAAGATGGTGTACGGTAACAGCTCTGATAGTTCTAGAACCCTACTAACCTCCTTAGCTCCTCAATGTTAAAAATGGTGTTAATACAAGCGAATGAAAGAACAAAAAAGACATTAGTTTTTTCAAGACTTCCTTGTCTTGAACAGCTCTTCAGTATCAGAAAACTGTGGCCAAAAAAAGTTTGCCAGAGAGGATAACTAAAGTGGGTTAGCAACTAAAAAAACAGATATGGCAACTCTATGCAGTCTCTATCAATCAAACTCCATGTAGAGCCTTTGATATGCCTCGTATCATATCTGGACTGACTTGTTCTGCAGCAACCTCCTATCAGGGAGGCTCCAGCCTCGTGCCATTTCCTCACATAAGAAACAAAATCTTCGTTTGAAACACCCGAACAAGCCTGCATCGAGTATCAAAGTGCTTGTGGTCATGGGCAACATATTGACATACTGTCGCTTTTGATAATTTGACTAGGTATAACAGTTTTATCTCTAATTATCATGCAAGGGATGGAGAATACACATCTTTTTCCAATGAGAATAGAGGCTGCTCTTTTTCTCGCTATTAAATTTCATTTCTAAAAACTGCTGGTCAAGAACACAGTGGAAGGGTAGCTAAATAGTCGTGAATCATGATATTTTTAATTGATACTCACCGCCCATTCCTTTTGTCAAGATTAGTTACTAGCAATATGTCCCTAATTAATTAGAGTACTTTTGAGATCAGAGATTGAACACAAATCAAGACACGTGATATAGACAAATTTGGCCTCCGGTTAGAGTAATACCTTAGGTCCTGTATGGATGATGATATGTATGTATTCTCTCGAATACAAGTAATGTGTCTAGATCTATTACAGGAATAGATCAGATCTAAACTAAACTAAAGATGATATCGTCGAGTATCTCCTATAGTTTGGTGCTTGCATCGAGTTGTAGATGCATAAGTTTACTCTGTCCCCTAGGGCTCTGAGTCGCTTTATATAGGACTGATATACCGCCTCATATCCAGTCGTAGTCGATAGAGAGTCCTTCATCTTATCTACCACGACAAAGCAGATGAATTCGACTTGGATACTAGTCATTCTCAAGTTGGGCAAACAATCGAGACATTCCTAGTATACATCTTCTAGACTTCGGGGTATATCAAGTACCGCAGATTCAGTTTCATAGTATCCGAAGTTATTATACATACGCATGATATACCATGTCCATATATAGTGCATTCCTTATGCGTATATAGCTCATAGTTAGATATTCGACAGTAGCCCCCTAGCTCTGCTCAGGAGGGAAGGTTTTCACAAGTGTCCACTCGAGTACTACCAAGTCTAAGCCTAATCGAGTAAGATGGATCAGACTTGCAGTCAAAAGAATTGAGCATAAACATATCAGGTTCTAGGTATCAAGTGAAAATGCGATTGGGTTGAGCGCCCTGTTGTTAACCGCACTCGAGATTCAAAAAAAGACTAAAAACTCAACTGATCGACACCCGACTCCGAGTAGAGTTAAAAAACATTCGAAACTGGAACCGTTGGGTATAAGCGCATTTAATGCATTTTGATGGGTGTGCAAAGATTCACACAACGTCATCATCACGCCTTTCACGCCGATTGAGGAGTCATAGAGACGGGAGTGGTTACCAAAAAAGCGATAAATTTTGAGCTATTTATCTGTATAAACCTGGATTGTAGCAATTCTTCCTCGCTCTCGCCTTCGACCTTCTCGCACAAGCCTCCATCTTTCTCTGCCCAAACACACGCCACCGCCGGAAGACTTGGACTCATGGATTCCAGCTTCCCTACGAAGACCTCCGCTCCTTCCTCGCCGGAGAAGCAGCTCGACGCGAAGATTGTCGGTGTCTCCCTCGAGCAGATAAACGAGATGAAGCACCTGACTGAAGTTTGGACAATTTTGTCGATGCAAGAATCAAGGCTAAAAGTGCTTGAAGTTGAAGGGATAGCGCCTCATCACGATCTAGTCGACTAGAGGCCTGCATCTGGTGAGGAATTCCCATCTTGCCGATTTGACTACGAGATCGTGGTTTTTAATCGTTCTTCCAATGTGGATTCAACATTCATCCTTCTAAGTTTCTTCTCAGTGTACTCTACTAGTACCAAATCAAGATCCACCACTTGAATCCAAACTCCATCACTATGCTTAGTGTCTTTGTTCATCTTTGTGAAGCCTTCCTCGGCATCGAGTCGAGTCTGAATCTATTCCAGTATTTTTATCATCTAAAGAAGAACAAGGAGAACAAGTGTGTTAGAGGTTGTGGCTTCGAGCTACGACCTGGAATGAAAAACTCTTATATCCTAGTTGCTTTAATCTCCTCCTGGCAAAAGGATTAGAAAAAACACTGGTTTTATATCTTCAACCTCAACCTAGTCCACTCCCCCTTAGTCTACAGAGGCATATTTCCCTTACAAAATCCATCCTGAACAAAGAAGCACCGCGAATCCAACCACACTACCTACTACGTCACAAAGATTGGTGAACTTAGGCAAAGTGACATAACCGGGTGGCACGTAGAACACTTCATTAGTCGGAGGTTGAGTCCTTTGAAAGCGCGAGATGCTTTGCCTCGAAGTATTCTAGAGATAAGGGTAGGTCCATGGACACGGATAGAATGTAAGATTTATATAGCAATTTATTGCTTCTATTACCACAGTTAAGCTTTTTCGAGTGACTTTTTCTTTTTTTATATATAACTCTATCTCCTCCAGATATTGTTGCTCGATTGAGTAAACTCTTCTCTGAAGAAGCACAAGAATGCTATGTGCAGCACTACTCCCTCGCGAATCCTCGACCAGAGGTGGGGATTTCTCAAGTAAGAGAGCAGTGATGATTACTACTTATTCAATCTGATTTGACTTTTTGATTTTAGGTCCCAGTCTTTCATCAATAGCACATCCTTATGACTGAGATCTTTGACCTTGATGACACTTCCTCTTTTGGAACCGACGACAAGGGGAAAACACAAGTTGATCAAGGGGCCAAAGGGTCTCTTCGATCTAAGAGATCGTCTCCGCTATATGATCCAGTGCCCCTCAAGCGCTCGCAGAAAAGAAACCAGCTGGTACTAACATCGAGTTGCCAGGTGATTATTTAGTCACTACTCTAGCTATCGAGCACTTGCATACTAACACTTGGTGCGTATAGGTGACCTTTCAACAAGAGACAGTCGGAGTCACTCCTCGATCACTCCCATGAGTAATCGACACGTCTAATGGCTCCGTAAGAAAGATAACCTGTATCGAGTTGCTCTCCTATCGAGGATTTGTTCTTGACAATTTATCCGGAAAATAACGAGGTTACCTTCGTGGATCAGAAATCAAACATGAAGCGAGACACACGTGATATATATAAGTTCGGGCATCTGGTTGGAGTAATAACCTATGTCATGTGTGGATGATTATGTATATGTATTCACCTGAGTACACGCAATGTGACTAACATATTACAAGGAGTAAATCGGATCTAATCTAACCTAGGGCTAAAGTCGTCGAGTTCCTCCTGTGTCCAGGTCCTGATGCTTGCCTCGAGTAACTGGAAGAAAAGAACCTCCTCTGGGGGATCTGGGTCCCCGCCTTATATAGGGGTGGTGTACCGCATCATATCCATCCGTAGTCGATAGGGAGTCCTTCTTATCGCTCAAGTAGATAAATCTATTATGGATACTAATCTTCTTGAGTTGGGTAAGCAATCGAAGCCTTCTTAGTATACACCTTCTCCGAGGACGGTATATCTCCGGTGACGCCGATTCCGTGGGCGGTGACTGCTGCTGCTGGGTCCGCGGGAATCTCGACACCATTATTCTCTGCGGCATTTTGATCTACCGCCATCAAGTCGTCGGGTGGGGTTCCGACTCCTTGAGCCATGAATACGAATCGATCTGTTCGGCTGCTCTGACTGTCGCCCGAGTTGTCGTTGCCACTCTCCTGATCCTCACCCTCGTTGTCGGTGTCTATGCACTTGAGAACGGTAGGCTCATTGGGATCCTAATCGAGATGTCCCACCTCACGGTATACATCAAATGGGTTGGACTCGAAAATACCAGTGTAGATCGATCCACCTTGATTGTCTCAGCGGAAAACCATAGCTCCGAAGAGGATCTCAGATCTGGCAGGAGGCAATGAGTAGATGGCTTCTGCCAACTCGAAGTGGTTGTAGAAACTGTCGTCAGAGAAACTAGCGCGGATGTGAACTTGAGACATGATCAATCCTAAAATGCAGAAGAATGCCCCTACCTGGCGCGCCAACTGTCGAAGATTAGTTCCTGACAATATATCTGTAATTGACTAGGGTACCTTCGAGATCAGGGATTGAACACGAATCGAGACATGCGATGTAGACAGGTTCGAGCCACTAGTTAAAGTAAAACCCTACATCATGTATGGATGGTGATGTGTATGTATTCTCTAAAGTACAAGCAATGTATCTAGACCTATTACAGGGAATAGATCGGATCTAAACTAAACTAAGGATGACGTCGCCTAGTATCTTCTAAGATCTTGGTGCTTGCGTCGAGTTGCAGATGCATAAGTTTTCTTTGTCCTAGGAGGTCTGGGTCCTCGCTTTATATAAGGCTGATATGACGCCTCCTATCCAGCCGTAGTCGATAAAATCTTCATCTTGTCTATCACAACAAAGCAGATGAATCCGACTTGGATACTAATCGTTCTCGAGTTGGACAACTAATTGGGACCTTCCTAGTATACGTCTTCTAGACTTCCGAGTATATCAAGTACCGTAAATTCAGTTCTATAGTATCCGGAGTTATTATATATGTGCACAATATACCCTATCCATATACAATATACTCCTTATACGTATATATCCCATAGTTAGATATTCGACACCTTTCTTACAGGATCGTAGCTCTCGCCGCTATTTGGGTATATTAATATTCGTTTGTTTGTAACCTGCACAACAGAAAATCAGGAACTCATCAGGCATGACATGGGCAGTGACATTTGCATATCAATACAACCCTTATAGGAGTTACCTTTCTGACAGATAAGACGAGCATGGATAAATCTTGGGGGAGTGCAATTGATACCAATTGCAGCAACCTCCTTGCATGAATCAGCAAATAGAAGCACACTCCATCAGGGAATCACCACTTACTACATTAGTTCCATCCTTTGAAGTGAAAGCAAACCATGCTGGAATATGTAAATTGCACTCTTCAAGTAACTCAACATACGCCTGCAAAAGACCATCACATGTCACTTATTACCTCTATACCAATCAGTTCAGAAAATTTATAAATTAATTACTCAAGAAGATACATATTCTTCAATTCTATTTTACAAAAAAGAATCATCACAGCATATAAAAGAAAGATTAAGCCTTGATGGGTAAAAGTATAATGTATGAATGTGCTAAAAAAACTACAATACACAGGAGAGTTGTGTATCTTTTCATTAAGAAGAAATTGGTTGGTCGATGACCTTACACAACGCGAACTGCACAAGACGGTTGCCAAGCCCCAGCCTTACATGCTTGATTATACAGTAAAGCTTTACATTTTTATTCTGTATTTTTGGTGTCAAATCTGCATCCACTATTTTCAGACACAATTCCAGTTTCCAAACATACCTGAGTGTCAATTTTGTTTGGAATAGTTTCAAATACAATAACATCAGGACCAGCTTCAGCAAGGACTTGAAGCCTTCTTTGATGGAAACTCTTGAGAAACTCCAGATTAACCTCCTTAACATACTCACCACTGCAGAAGCATTCATTCAAATGTAAACTAGCCTGAGCTCTCGACAACATGAAAAAAAGGAAGATAGGCATTCACACATGATACTTTGAACCAGTATTGAGTGCATGCTGGTATGCATCATTTAATATTTTCCGAATGGAACTGACCTATACTCGGAACCATCTGCCAGGTAAGCTCCATAGCATCCGACTGATGCTGCAATTAGTATAGGGCGCTTCTTGTAATTAGTTTTATCTTTGGATTCATCAGAACAATCAGAACATTTATCCAGATATGTATGATGTGCTTCATGTGCTAGTTCAACACTTCTTCTCAGGAATGATTCGCTTTGTTCTTGAGAAAATCCCCTAGAAAGAAAGCCCTGAATTGTCGCCTGCAGCAGCACCAACATTACAGCATTGATTTACTCGATATTGTCTATCCATTATACTTTAAGGGTGTTGAGTAACCAATGAGTGCCTGATAAGACCCAGTCATCAAAACACTTGCCCCAGCTTCAAGGTAGTCCAAATGGACCTGTTCAAATAGAATTATAGAAGGGCATGTAATTTCTAGGGTGAGAAGATGTGTTCTGGACTTCTGGTATGTGTTGTTCATCAGATGCCATTGGGCATGAACAAGAAGCATTCATTACAACAAATTGTTCATTAATGTGGTGGTCTAACGTTATTAGTTAAACATTTACGATGTACCAAAGAAACTAGAGGATGCAATTTTAATTCTATAGAGGATTGCCATTCAAGACTTCAGAAACTAGATAGCAGATAGCACCTTGCAATGCTTCTACAACCTAGTATCTTATTTCCTTGAAACCTAGATCAGCAGACAAAGAGGCAAATAATTATGCAAATCAGGGCAACACACAAAACAAAAATGCATGCAGCAATAAAATTTCAAAAGAACAAGTTTTCACACTTTTTTTCATTTGGTACAGCAGAACAAGGCCTTGAGCTGTACTTGTAATCTTGGCTTACAGTAACTGTTGGCTAATCCAAAGATGGTTGGAGAATACCGCCTTAATCGTCTGGATGCAGAAAAAGAAAAGGTCCAAAAAATTCGCCCTCCATGGCACAGTATACCTTTCGTCCCAAAAGAAAAGAAAAGGAATGTAACAAAATCAGCAGTATTTTGGCACAGCAACTGCAATGCGCATTCCGCAGCAGTTAAGGTTCTTGAATCGTGAAATAGCCCACGCGGCACTGACAGCACAGGCCAAATGATTTCCTCGAACGAGCCGTCATTGCATCGCATTTGACACCCAACGACGACAGTACGAGTAGACGCAAAATGTGGCCAAGAGGACGAGGAATCGATCAAGGATACGCAGCGAGGAAGGGGGAAAAGGACCTTCTTGATGAGGTGAAGAGGCATTTGGCGCTCCAGAGTGCGTCCTTGAGGTCGGCGCCGTGGGCCTCAAGCTCCGTCGCCAGCCCACCGTCCATCACCGCCACGCCACCGCTCGCGCACAGGAACTCCGCCATCATGCGCGCGTGCGTCCCCTCCCCCATCTCCGCGCCCCTTCCGGCGACGTCGCCGGCGCGGAAGAGGAGAACGGCCGTGGAAAAGGAGTTGGGGTTTATGCGGCGGAGTTGAGGTTGGATCGCGTGGGTCCCACCTGTCAGCCTCTATAACTCATTGTTTGTGGACGTGCCAATCAAAAAATTTAGGTTTTCAGATAACATTTCGAAACTAATTGCAAAAAAAGACAAGATTAAGCTGCTCAAAACATTTGAATTCCGTTAACCTATAGATGAGTTAATGTTGTGTTATCCTAATATTTAGTAAGATGGTGAGAAAGGACATAATCTCAAAAAAATAGCATGATTCAATCATGTAACTGGCGTACAAAATTACCATGTTTAACTATTATAATCTTAGAGCATGTTTGTTTCAGATTGTTTCTGTTTTCTGCTTCTGTCAGAAACTCAGAAGTCAGAAGCCTAAATAAATAGTTTTGCTGAAAAGTAGTTTCTGAAGAAGTCATAAGTCTGTTTCTAAGAAAATAAATTAGAAATTGAGAAGCTAGGTGATAATAGTTTTTTTGAAAAATATTATGCTGAAAAATCAAAAATTATTATAAAATTTAACAGCTAAAATTTAAAAATACAATTTTTCAGAGAAATCTAAAGTAGATACCTAAATAAACAGACACTTAGTGATAAAAGAACAAACACTCGTTCCGACAGAGTTGGTATGATTTGGCGTAGGCATCCCGTCGAATCGCGTGAACAATTCCTCGTATCTTGTGTGTGCTCTTGGGCATGTTTGATTGACTGACCACCTGGGTCATACTGAGCTTCTCTATTTTGAAACCTCTGGTTAATGGAAAATTTATTATCTTAAAAATATTTTTAGACTCCTTGGTGGTACCATTTTCAGATAGTATAGTATTTCCATCTCCAACTGTATTCTCTTTGTTTCGTTCTTTTCCCGATTCTCATTCTTATTCTCGTTCTATTTATTTTCTCTCATCTCTAACAACTTTCTTTCGAAGAGATTCGTGAAGGGAAAGGAGAAAAAATCGTGTCATAAAGGGAATAACTTTGACAATCCTTTCGTGACAAAAACTGTGAAGAAAATCATTAAAACGCTAAAGAGAACGAAAATTTCTTCTTAAAAAAATTTGATCCCTGACGGGAATCCTTGATATTCTTAGGCCTTACTCTAGCTGTACTTCAGCACGAGCGTGACTTGGCTTGAGAGCATATGTGAGCTACCAAACACGCTCGCCCTGAATCTTCTAGGTTTGATTGAGGGTATGTGTAGGTGGAAGAAAATTATATGAGATTAGTTTCTACAAAAAGATTTCTATCTTCGTATGACACGTGTCCTTTATTTCTTTCATATATGTTCATTCAGAACAGTGTAGATCAGAATCTCACGGATATCTTTCTGTAAAGGATCTTATATAATTTTCTTCCTATGTAAGCAACCAATCACTCACCTCGTGCATACATCTTTCGCATTGTGGGGTATCGTTGGTTCTATTAGTCAACCCAAATAAAAAATGCTGAAATAACCTAATGCACAAGCTTTTCTATCCCTAACTAAATCATTCTATGTTATGTTAACACATTTAGGCTACGGTCAGGAAAACTTGGTTGGCGAAAAAAAAAAGACTAGGACTAAGTTAAGAGCGCAGATATTGTAGATATTGATTTTTTTTCTTCTTCTAAAAACTAAGGGGAATTCAAGACATAAAATGCCAAGTGAAAGCCGTCAGACGTGCCACCGTCACTTAAACCATTTACACAAGTTTAAGTTTGATGAATAGAATACATAGTTCGTGAGTTTGCTGACTTATACTAATTATCAGGGCAATTTTGATGACCCATTCTGAAATTTACCTCTTTTGTTTTGTTTCCTTGTGTATCTATCGGCGTACATATCTGGCCCGGTAGTCCAGTGCTGCATCAACCGTGCCGGATTGTATGAGTGAAACCCGGCCTATTTAGGATATTCAGCTTTTCATACTGTGTTGGGCCATTGGGCATTTTCCAAGCTCTCTCTCCTTTTATCTTTCCACTTCTCCTCTCTGAAAAAAAAGTATATCCTTTTTCTTTCATCGCTTCATGAGTTTCGTTAATCGGTTTTGTGTAAAATAATTCAATTGTGATAGAATGATGCAAAAATATTGTTTAGTCAAATCTAATTTCTTCTCATAGTGACATTATATTTTGAGTATCGTGAAAGGGTGAGTTTTGAGAATATAATTTTAAGTTAATATGATTTCCTTTGTACGTTAGAAAATGGAAATTAGCTGGATAGTATCACAAGCATAATTTTTGTTCTCATCTTGTTTTAGACGTCACTGGAGAAGAATGCGTCAACGGTTACACAATGCAAATTTACAAACCCAATTTTAGCCAAAGTGGAATTTTCCCAAATCTCCTGAACTGTCTCCGAGTGAAATTTCTGCATTTCAAACCTACTCTACGGAGCCTGTTCTCTCGCTTTTACTCGTATCCATGTTAGATACTAATAGCCTAATTAGCCACTAATTACTTAACCTAGTGCACTAAACACCGATGAACTTTAGGCAGCGGAAGCCATTAACCTTGATTAGGAGACACCATTAGTCTTGACCGGTCGGTGGAGAGCAGCGACATGGTACCATCTTTAGAGTTGATGTTGATCGGATTGCTATTGTCGATGTGAGCCGCAGAAGTTGTAGCAGATCGCCGGGGAGGTTGCTAGGGAGGTCGGCGGTCTTCGGCCACCTCAGCATTACCAATTTTATTAGGATATGTTTGGGCTTAATGAGCAGGCTCCCCTCTTTTATGTAACGCTGGTGAGCGAGACCGCAATCAATTGAACCATGGCATAAACATGGGTTCTCCTTAGGACTCGGTCAACGCAATTATTCCGCGGCAAATTCTTTTATGCACATGAGCACATCACAGATGCCACTAGACACGCCATGTGAGCGAACATGAGGCACGCACGCGAGTCCAAATAAAAAAGATGTCGGTCTCATGTGCTGCTAGCAAGCTGTACAGCACAGTTGCAAGCCGTATGTATGTGCAACTTCTTCTCCTTTCTATAGTGAGCTATCTTTTTATATTCACTTTGCAAGGCTTTTCTGGTGTCTCCTCCCCATCTCCATCGAGATCTCGGGGCCCAACCAGATGCAGGGTTTTGTTTGGGTGTGATCGGATGGAGCCTTTTTGGGCATTCATGGAGCTGATTGCACTTCTTTCTGGCTGGATTGGATCTTGTGCTTGGCTGATTGGATTCCAATTTTCGAGCTAGCTCCTGTTTCCATCATGTGTGGTTATTCGTCAGACGGACAAAAAAAATGGTCCCTTGAAATGGTTTGTTGATATCTGCTATCTGAATTATGCCGGGCCCGCTTGTCAGTCAAACGTTGGTCTGTCTGTAGGATTGTTTGGATGGAGCTTTCTTGGTGAAGCCTGGGAAATAGGAACTAACGAGATGGCTTTTCACAGCCTAATCCCTAATGATTGTGTTTAGGGCTGGAGGATCAGTTTTTTCTTTGCAGTGCACTAAGACACTGGTTGAGGTGCTTTTCAGGCATGGTATGGCTTCTTTACCTGTGGAGACTGATGTGGGTAACAATGTTTTTTGAACCCTGACCTGAAGGTGTCCTGCCAAAGCAACCGGAAGTTACTGATGCGTATTCTGACCGGCAAATGAGAGATCTGTAGGTCTACCGAAAGTGGCAATCTCACCTGGGTCAGGGTCAGGCCATGTGAATTGTGATAAACAACGGCCATCCACCACTGGATTGAATCTTGTGCAGTTCTGGGGTCACAGACAGAAGCAAGAGCTGCACGAATCCTTGTCTGCTGCAGCATCGTTGATTCTTTCTAGCATCTAATTGCTACTACTCTCTTGCTTGATGTCTTGATAACAAACAATTGATGCTTCCGCTCATTCTGCCAGATAACAGACGATTCTTGATACTTCAGTAACTTCTTCAGTGTCCTCTTTTTTCTCCCATGACAGCAAACCTGGTTAGATAATCTGATGAAAACAATGCTAGAACAAACACATTGTTGTTTTACAGTATAAAACAACCTGTCAGATAACCTATGTCTTGCTGCTGACAAATACCAATAGAACTAGTACATATCTTGATGAAAGACTTTCCAATACCTGAACCTGGGCCCTCACAATTGTAGAGTTCTAGTTGAATTTGGAGCCTGAATGTCCAATTACTTTCAAGTCTGAGAAAGATGAATCAGCAGAGACAGAGACAGCCTTGAATCAAACCAGATGCGGCCAAACGGGAGCCATTACTTCTTTCCATGCGGCCTCCATCCAGTGGCTAAGCTGCGCCTGTCAGATTAGCGACACCAGCGCCTACCCGGTTTCATTCCATGCTAAGAACAAAATGCCAACGACTGAGAGCAGCTCGTCATCTGACCAACTACCTACCCCGTCGTTGGATCCTTCCTCCCTGAAGGAAAGGCGAAAAGGCAAAGGCTAACAAAACCAGCTGGTAGAAATTAAAAGCTTGATGGAGAGTGTTTAACATTGACACAAAAACATGACTGCGGAACAACTTAAAAGGTTGATTAACATTGACAAAAAAGAGAGATGATAAATAGTTAACGATGAGACAAAAAGCCAACACAGAGCTCAGAATTGTTCGTGTGCAGGTAGCTGATCCTGTTTCTCTTCTGTTTTTTTCCTCTCTTTTTGGAGATTTTTTTCAACTCTGTTTGGTGTGGTGGAAGAAGTTGTAGAAATGAAGCCATGGCAACACGAGAAAGGCTGTGGTGTGTGAATGCGCTCACTGCGGATGGGGCCTACCGGCCAGGTTTTAAGATTCCACCGCGGAGAAATGATAACATTGTTTTTTTTTAGGGGTGGTAACATTGTTTATTTGTGTAATTAAAGCCATCGCTAGAAAACAAGTTTGGTCTCTGGTTGCAAAATGGAAGTCAATTGCTACAATTTGTGTCCATTCGAGTTTAGACAAATATGAATAATTAGAGAATGTATCTATACTTTTATAAAATAGACTAGTTACGATAGATTCGAACAATCTCCACCATACATATTATCTTACATAATCAAACAGTCTACCATCAAAATTTATCTCCTGTCTCATCTCCTCTCAATTGTTTAAAAACTTTCAATCAATTTGGAAACATGCAATTAATAGGCACAATCAACATTAAAAAATATTAATACATCATTATTGTCTTCTATTTATATCCAATAACTAGAATCAATATATATCTTATATAATAATTAGATATAAAATGCAAGAGTTATACAAGAGTTATTGATATCTAACATTCACGAGTCTCAATCATACGACTCAAATTCGTATTTGGACCCTACTAATTACAGAAAGTAATCAAATTCATTGATCTATTCTCCTAAGAAACAAACAATCATCTCCCATAAGTCGCATTGTCGCATCCAACTCTGAGCCTGTTAAACCATGCTACACATTGGAGGTTAGCATGACCTCCTCATTTCCATTTCTTTCCATGCCATTTCCTTTTCATATACAAAGATGAGTATATTTTTGCTATCTTAAGTTAAGAAAGTTTAGTGCTGCATCCTCATTTTTTATTTTTTAATTATTTTTTATATGAATTTATTATTATTATCATAATATTATTGATTTTATATGTGTAATGCATGCGTGGTCGCTAGTTAGATTAGAGGGTTTGTTTTTGCCGACTTGATTGATTCTGGCCTGATTCATCCCAAACTTGTGCCGTTGATCATGCGGCAGCCTCTCTCCCATCATTTTAAGTAACATAATTTTATAAAATTCATGATCCAACCGCTTTCTCCAATAACTCACTACCTCCGGTCAAAAAGGAAAAAAAATGCAACTGAACTTTGATTACCGAATTTTATTTACCTATATTACGTGAAAAACGGACAAATAAGACACATATAAATAATGAGTCATTACACGACCTGTCACTTACGTCGTCTCAGGTCGGAACCAGGTATTTACCTGTCACAGATAACAGCTAATAGGTGACGGGTCATAATATTACCTGTCACCTATAACACTAGTGACGGGTAATGAATAAACCTGTCAGTTATGACCAAATCATAAGTAGTGGATCTCCCTGCACCAATCATAAGTGACGGGTCATATTATGACCCATCACTTATGATTTAGCAAAGGTGACGTGTCTTCCTGAGCCAGTCATAATTGATGGGTTGTAATATGATCCATCACTTATAATAAATAATAAGTGATGTGTATTGTTACCACCCGTCACTTATTTTAGATCTGTTTAAGACTTGACCAGCCACTGTGCGGACGAATAGTTACTCAACAGTTCCACCCACACAGTGTTGACGATTTTCACCGGATCCACTAGAGATTTTCTAATATCTTGTTGATTTGAAGTTTGAATTTGTTTTAAGCCTTTCAAGGTTTGCATCTCCCCCTTTTCTCCTGATTTCCTCCTCTTCTAATCCCTATTTGGTAAATTTATTGTGCTTTGAGTTGTAATCGGTCATTTTGCATCTTTATCTAAAATCTTAGTATAAATGGGTTGTATTTATGTTAGATTTGATACTAGGTTTGCGCAATATACCGCGAGATGTCACAGATCTAGTGTATTTATAGGGAATTTTTAATCGCATGCTTAACTATAAAATTAAGGTAATTGTTAATGAAGAATGAATATTTTTACATTAATTGTAGATGACGGACAGAAGTTAGATGTACCCCGAGACATGAATTTGTCGGGTTTACCTAAGCGGGGTGAATCATTTCATGAGTGCTATCTTGACGGATATAAAAGATTGTGGTAAAATAGCAATATATTGCCTATGTCACGACTGCATGAATGAAAAGAAGTTCTTGAAACCAGACAATATCTATGCACACTTGGTCATGCGTGGATTTAAAGAGAATTATACATGTTGGAACAAACATGGCGAGAAAGACCTTAACGAGGGAGAGATGGATCAGGCCTTCCATGCTGACAGTATGGATCAAGGACTTACACCCAGTGAAATAGATCACGATCTCAGGGATAAGAACATATTATGTTTGAATGATAATGATCTCGGGGGTTTTGTGGAGAATATGGATCAGATGGTGCGGGATGTCGAGCGGCATGACAAGTATAACAATGATGAATTTGCTAAATTTTAGGAATTTGTGCGGGATTCCAATACGCCCCTTTATCCCAACTGTAAAGAGAAGTACACGCGGATATTTGGGAACCTAAAGCTTCTATAGCTGAAGGAAACACATGGTTGGACTGACAAGAGTTTCGAAGCATTGTTGGATCTGCTAAGGAATATGCTACCAGAGGGGAACTTGGTGTCTGAAGGCGTCTACGATGCGAAGAAGATAATTTATCCTTTAGGACTGAAAATAGAAAAAATATATGCATGTAAGCAGGATTGTATCTTGTTTCGTGGAGAGTATGCAAAGTTGGATCAATGCTCCGTGTGTGGAACCCATCGATATAAGCGTAGAAATGATGGTGGTGATAGGGACGGAGGCAAGAAAAGTAAAGGTGGTCCTAGAAAGGTGGTGTAGTATTTTCCTATAATTCCCCGTCTGAAGTGTCTGTTTGCCAACAGAAAGGAGGCCGAATTGGTGCGTTGGCATAAGGAAGGTCGTAAGAATGACGTAATGATACGACACCCGGTAGATTCCACTCAATGAAGAATCATTGATTCCACATTTGGTTGGTTCGCCAAAGAATTAAGAAATATTAGGTTTGCTATGAGCACAGATGGCATGAATCCATTCAATAATATGAGTACCTCACATAGCACATGCTCTGTTGTATTGTCGATATACAACCTTTCACCCTGGCATTGTAACAAGAGGAAATACATTATATTATCAATCTTGATATCTGGACCAAAACAACCTGACAACGATATCGATGTGTACCTCAGGTCTTTAGTCGATGATCTTAAGAAACTCTGGTCAGAAGGTGTTGAAGTTTAGGATCAGTACAAGCAAGAGTATTTTACCTTGCACGTCATGTTGTTTGTCACCATCAATGATCTGTTAACACTTCGCAACTTATTAGGTCAGAGCAAAAGAAAAGGCGAAGCTTGCTCCTATTGCTTAGATGACACATGCAGTTTGAGGTTGAACAACTAAAAGAAAATAATGTACATACGGCATCGGCGATTTCTTTCCACGAAGCACCCATACCAAATATGGACAAGCAATTAGATGGTACAAGGGAGAAAGCGTTACCTCCGAAGCATTTCAGAGGGGAAGATGTCCACAATCAGGTTAAGAATATCAATGTTGTCCGTTGCAAGAAAACAATCCTCTAAGGATGACGAACAGTTAGGAATGTGGAACAAAAAATCAATACTATTTGAACTAGAGGGAAAAATTAGATGTACGCCACTCTATCGACAACATGCATGTAAAGAAGAATATCTGCGAGAGTATGATCAGTACATTACTCCAAATGAAGGGAAAAAGAAAGGATCATGAGAACGCACGAGCTGATCTTGAAGAAATGGGCTTAAGGTCGGAGCTCTATGCACAAGATACGAACAAAGGAAAACACCTACCCTCAGCAGCTATCCTCTCTCCAGGAAGGAGAAAAAAGAATTATGCGAGTTCTTGCACATTGTGAAAGTTCCCTCCGGTTACTCTCCAACATCGAAAGACTTGTTTCCCTGTTATGTTGCTCACAAGTATGGCCAGCCATTGATGCTTCTTTCCCCTAATGAGTTAATGGTTTGGTGCATCATCAGTAGTCTTTTTACCCTATCCATGTGCTGCCCTGTTATGTTGCTCACAAGTATGGTTGGCCATTGATGCTTCTTTCCCTAGATGAGTTGATGGTGTGGTGCATAATCAATAGTCTTTTTGCACTAAACAATATGGTTTGTACATTCTTTAGCTCGATGATGATCAAGTACATCGAAAATTGAACTAGCAAGTTGAGTACATAGATGAGATCTTGAGTAGTTCTCAGATTATTGGATGATCTAGGTAGTAGCTATTTTCGTATTTTGATTCCTGTTGGTCAGTTCTTACATATCAATTTTTGAGGCTTTGTAGTCAATCAGTTTACTGCATGGCTGGTCTGTTATGCTGCTTATCTTGTGCTGGTCTATTGTGCTGCTAGTCTTGTGGTATATATGTGCTTGATTCTTTTCTAGTGCTCAAGCACCTGCTTAGTAGCCATGTCAAGGAAGTAGTAACATTTTCAGTGAATTTGTGTTTAGGATCTTTATCTAGGTGTGATCTCATTTGCTTGTTCAATTTATGATTTGATTAGAGATTAGCTTGGGAGCAAACTTTTATGTTTTGGAGCTAGCTGATAGAATTTTTTGAGAGCAAACAAATGTTAACTTCACATCCAGTTGTTCAGTTCTACAATTCTCTATACATGATTGCTGCTCTATCTGTTTTTGTGAGGACAACTTATATTTTCATGATCATGTATATGATATATGTTCAATTTTTCTCTTTTTATGTTATTTGTGGATTTTTTAATTTTCATGCTCTTATTACCACACAATTTACACCAATCCATTGGTCAACATGAGATTTTTCCTTCAATTTTTTTTTATTTATACAACATGAGGTTCAAGCACTATATGGAAAAATTAGAATCTGGACTTAAAGTATGTTGATATATATAGTGGAATGCTATTCTGTACCTATGCGCAGCTTGCATACAGCATGCGCACAGGGACAGAGCACGCCTGACCGAGCAACGAACTAAGTTTCTAACGCGCACAGCCAGCCCCACTAACCCAGCTCACTCCCATCCACCCACCCACAGGCCCATTGGATGACCAGACACATCCCCACCTATGAGCAGCGATTTGCAGGCAGTTACTGCTACATGCATAGAGGAGTTACAACATGGTGAACATTGCAATTACAACTATTAGTGCAGCATGTGCACAGGCACAGAGCACGCCCGACCGAGCGCCAACCCCAATGTGATTGCATGTTGTAACTGCATAGAGGAGTTACAATATGTAGTATAAAGTTATTGCAACTATTAGTAGCAACTACAGACATAGAGCATCAGCTATCATCTCCATAGTCCCTATCATCTCATCTGATGTACCTCTAGTTCAACACAGCTCCTGACGGATTGAGCCAAGAACCTCATCACACAGACATCTAGTCCACACACTCACTCATCAAAACACACGCACCCGAAGTCTAGTAAAAAAGGTTCTACCTTCGAATGTCTATGACCATGACCATAGACATGGCTATTCAAATAGAGTTGCACTCTGCAGAGGTTGTACAACTTTACCCACGCGATATGCTCAGCCTCCAACCATTGCAAGCGGAGGAACGAATCATACCGAGACACTCCAACCACCTTTAATGTCGGGCTTCTCTACGAGATTTACCCCCAAGCACCAGAGTCCACGTACTGAACGCCAGTCCCCTTTTTAAGCCTAAGCCAGTACTAGAAACCTCTAAACAGAGTGACAGATGGCCACTTGACTGCTCGTTGCTCTTAGCCTCCTAGTATGATGCCCAACTCAGTTTAATGAAAGAAAGTCAAGTCTTGTCCATTCAGGAGGCATGGTTGCATGTGGGTTGATAAGACATGACTACGAAATGACTCAGTCCTTAAATGGCCAGAGCAGGTATCTTCCAGCAATGAATACCACAAAGGTAACTCAAGCCCACAAGAGCATCCTCGTCCAGAGTACTACTCTACCTACCTCTACCAAAGCAATTTTCATGAAATGGCTCCCGGAAGATTTAATCTAAAATAAATTAGGAAATTACAAAATGACACTATTTATAGGTGGGACCCACATGTGGGCCCACATGAACAGTGCTAGATTGGGCTGAATTGGGCTTATATGGGTCGGGTCTGGGCCTGGATGGGCTGGATCCGGCTTTGGGCTACACAGTTTCGGGCTATACAGTACTGGCCCGTTCGGGTTTGGGCTGGCCAGATCACAGGATGCAAAAGCTGGGCGGGCCCACTGGGGTGAGGCCCGTGGCGGTTTGGACTAGTCCAGGTCCACGTGCGCATGTAGGCGCGCGGGCAGCAGAGTGGCGACGGGGGAAAACCGTGCCGGCGGTGAGGGATTCGGTGCAGCCACACCGGCGAACTCGTTTGGAACGCGCTCCCATCGGAGTTCCACGACGGGAAGCTAAGGTCGGGCATTTACACACGATGGGGAACTCGGCTAGGGGCACATCGACGGCGGCCCGGGACCGAAGCGATACCAGATGAAAGCAGGAGTGGACGATGTCAGCGCGAAAAAATTGGGCATCACTTCGCCTAGTCTTCGCGCGTTCTTCCATTAATAAAAATGTGCCGAGGGCTCCCTGACTACTCGGCACGATGGCCGGACTACATATAGAGGCACAAGCATGGCGACAGCGAGGAACAGCACGGTGGTGGAGCTAAATAGCACTGGTGCATGTGGCTACGCACGAGTAGAAAGCACGAGGACGATGATACGCTACCTAGCAGGGTTCATGAGGGGATAGGTATGCTCACCGAGCTCAAGGCTGATGAGAAGTGGGACGACGGCCAGCGATGCGATGGAGCAGCTCGGCTATCAGTGCTGGCGGGCTCCCGTTGGGCTCCTGGTGGACGAGCGGTGGCACAGGGACGGCGACAGACTCTTGGTGTTCCTCGACAGCACGTGGGGGGGGGGGTAGGTCCGCTATGGTAGAGAGGAATGGAGCGGCGACGGTGAAATGGGAAAAAGGGGAAGGAGAAGGAGCCGGGTGAGCTATTTATAGACAGGAGAGGGGAGAGAGGTGAGCAGAGCGGCGACGAGAGCACTAGTATCACGCGGTCATCGGCGGTGAGGTGGATGGGTTACGCCCATCGCATTCCCTTCAGGCGGGGCACGAAAGTCGCCCCGCTTGTACAGGTATGGGCGGCATGGCATGGACAGAGAGAGAAGGGGGAGAGCAGGAGAGGCGGAGGCTGGTCAATGATATTTTCCCCGGAGGAGGCGGCTATCATGGTAGCGAGTGACGCAATATCGCGTTGGAGGAGAAAGGAGAGCCACGGGAGGGCGGTGGTTGGATGGCTAGCACGCGTACGGTGCAGCAGGCGTGTGGGTGTGCGAGCGGGTGGGCAGGCCAGCACGCGGGCGAGCTGGGTCGGTAGCGCGCGGGAGTAGGCTGAGCGCGGAAGATGGAGAGGTGGAAAGAAGGCCGGGCTAGCTAGGCCGCGCGAGGGAGAAGGAGAAGGGGAAATCTGGCATAGGGAGAATTGGAAGAAAGGAAGGAAAACAAAAGGAAAAAATGGGGTGTAGTCCTTCTGGTTTGACGGGTTGCCACGTCCTCATACTGAAGATCTTTCTGTAGATCCATGATTTCTAGGGGAATATGTTCCTCTGGAACTCTCAGGCACTTCTTTAATTGTGAAACATGGAACACATTATGCACATCAGATATTTCTGCAGGAAGTGCTAACCTGTAAGCCACTGCTCTGATCTTTTTGAGTATCTCATATGGTCCCACATATCTAGTGCTGATTTTTCATGAACCTGAAATCTCCGAGTGCCTCTTATTGGGCATACCTTGAGGTAGGCGTAGTCCCCAACCTCGAAGGTCAAGTTCCTCCTTCAGTTATCTACATAACCTTTCTGTCTACTTTGAGCTATTCTCAGATTCTCTCTAACTTTAGCAACTTGCTCCTCTGCATCTTTTATTATCGCAGGTTCGAAGAGCGATCGCTCTCCTACTTCTGACCATAGCAGAGGTGTTCTACATTTCTGTCCATACAATGCCTCAAACGGTGACATCTTCAGACTAGCCTGGAAATTGTTATTATAAGAGAATTCTGTGAACGATAGACTTTGCTCCCAGTCTTTTCCATAGGTGATCACACAAGCTCTCAAAAGATCCTCCAAGATCTGGTTTACTCTTTCAGTTTGACTATTAGTTTGTGGGTGGTAAGCAGAGTTGAAATGCAATTTAGTTCCCAGGGCGGTATGCAAACTCTTCTAGAATCTAGAGGTAAACAGGGGGCCTCTATCAGAGATGATCCTGCTTGGGATTCTGTGCAATCTCAAGATATTGTCAATATACAAGTCAGCCAACTTGTCTCTACTATAGGTTGTCTTAACAGGTATGAAGTGAGCCACTTTAGTGAGACGATCCACGATAACCCATATGGAATCGTTACCCTTTTGAGTTCTAGGTAATCCAACTATGAAATTCATACAAATTTCATCCCATTTCCAAGTTGGGATCTATAATGGTTGCAGCAATCCTGCTTGTCTTTGGTGCTCTGCCTTGACCCTTTGGCAGGTGTCACACCGAGCAACGAAACTTGCTAGGTCAACCTTCATTCCTGTCCACCAGTATTTGGTCCTCAAATATTTTGGTATATCTAGGATGAATAGAATAAGGAAAGTCGTGGGCTTCATTCATGATCAACTCCCTTAGGTTTTCTAGATCCAGTATACATAATCGATCTTTGTATCATGCAATTCCTTGCTGATCCACTCTGAACCCTGGTGCTTTATCTAAATTGAGATTATTTCTTGATTTCCAGAACCTCTTCATCTTCTGACTGGGCTTCATGAATTTTATCTTCCAGTGTTGAATGTAACACTAGAGTGTGAACTTACCCTGGTGTTATGTGTAGATTCAATTTGCTGCAATTCTGAGAGACGTTCTGGTCTCAACTTTTCTACTCAGGGCATCAGGCACCACATTAGCTTTGTTCGGGTGATATTGGATACTCAAATTGTAATCCTTTTATCAACTCTAACCATCTTCGTTGCCTCAGGTTCAATTCTAACTAAGTGAAAATATACTTCAGGCTCTTTGATCCGTATAGATCTCGTACTTATTTGCAGGAAGGTAGTGTCTCCATATCTTAAGTGCATGCACAACCGCTGCTAACTCTAGATCATGAGTTGGGTAATTCTCTTTATGCGGTTTCAGTTGCCTGGATGCATAAGCTACAACCTTGCCTTCTTGCATCAATACACAACCTAAACCTTGGCGTGAGGCATCACAATAGACTACGAAGTCCTTCTGAATATCTGGCAACTTTAACACCGGGGTAGTAGTCAGTCTTTTCTTGAGTTTTTTGGAAACTCTTCTCACATGCTGTATCCCATTCAAACTTGGCGTCTTTTTAGAGAAGCTTGGTCATTGGCTTAGCCAATTTTGAAAATCCTTCAATAAACTTGCGGTAATAACCCGTCAGTCCAAGTAAGCTTCTAATTTCTAAGATATTGACTGGTTGAATCCACTCAACCACAACTTCAACTTTTAAAGGGTCCACTGATACTCCCTCTACCCTCAGGACATGTCTAAGAAATGCAACTTCTTGAAGTCAGAACTCACATTTTCTGAATTTGGTATAGAGCTGGTGTGCTCTTAGCTTTTCCATAACCACCCTCAGATGTTGTTCGTGCTCTTCAGCACTCCTTGAGTAGATGAGAATATCATCAATAAATACTATCACAAATTGGTCTAGTTCCTCCATGAATACCTTGTTCATCAGATTCATCAAGTATGTCGGAGCATTTGTCAATCCAAATGATATGATTGTAAACTCATACAAACCATACCTTATTATAAAGGTGGTCTTCTAGATGTCACTCTTCCTAATCTTTAATTGGTAGTATCCAGATCTCAAATCTATCTTAGAAAAGTACTTGGCTCCTCTTAAATGATCGAGCAGATCATCAATCCGGTGTAATGATTACTTATTCTTGATGGTTATCTCATTCAAGGAACAGTAATCAACACACATCCTTTGAATCATATCATTATTTTCTACAAATAGAACTAGAGATCCCTAGGGTGAAGAACTAGGTCTGATGAAACCACTTGTTTGTAATTCTTTGATCTGCTCCTTCAATAACTCCAGTTCATTGACTGCCCATCCTATAAGGTCTCTTGGCAATCAGGGTTGTTCTGGGTAAGAGATCAATAACGAACTCTATATCATGGTTCGATGACATATCAGGTAATTCCTCTGTAAATATGTCAGGGTAGTCACATATTACTGGCACATTCTCTATTGGCTGGGCAGTTAAGTTGCATACCATTGGATCAGATTTGGGCCTCTTAGGCTCAAACTCTATTTTGATTCTTTTAAGATTGACTAGGGTAACTCTTCTACTAGCACAAGCTATATTGCCTTCATGCTTGGTTAATTAATCCATCCCTAGGATGACATATATTCCATTTGAATCCAGGATAACTAGATTTGCTACAAATTCCACCCCACTTAAACGGAAGTTTAACCCGAGGGCATCCTAGACGACACAAGATATTTCCCGCAGGGGATCAAACCAGCTTAGAATTCTTAAGAACCACAACTGGCAACTTATGAAGTGCAGCAAACCTTGACGAAACAAACGAATGCGAAGCTCTAGAATCAAATAAGACTGTTGCAAGGGTTGAGTTGATGGGAAACTCACGAATATGACTTCTGGTGCTTCTTGGGCCTCCTGCGCATCAATGTGGTTCACATGGCCTCGTCCATAGTTCCGTGACTGTCTGGCTGACTGATTCCCTCCTCGTCTTGGTCCTGCTGCCGAAGCTCTAGTGGCTGAACGGGCTGGAGCATTGTTCCTGTTGGCATTGGGGCAGTCCTTCATGTAGTGACATGGTTGATGGCAAATGTAGCATATCCTCTATGTAACTGCTGGAATTTGAGTGTTGCTCTGCTGGGATTGCTTGCGTTGGAATTACGGGGAGCGGATGCTACTGCGTGGGATGTGGATCCTGAAGTCTGGTAATGCATAGTTTGCTGCTGCCGATATTGGAATCTCTGCCTACGATTGAGACTTGTCCCCTGGGACCTACTGGCCTGCTGCCCCTGGTTAGAGAACTTTCTCTTTCTTTCTGCCTCTATGGGTGCATGGGCCTCCCCTAGAAGGATGGTTCTGTTCACCATAACGTTTAAGTTAGGGTAGATGACAGGTACGAGTTGGACATACAAGCTTCGCTATAGTCATTTCTTGAAACGATCCTGCTTCTTCTTGTCTATTGACACGTCTTCCAGGCCATAGCGGGAAAGATGGATGAATTTCTGAATGTACTGGTTTACTGTCATTGAACCTTGCTTTAGGC
The DNA here is from genome assembly GCF_958298935.1 of Phragmites australis. NCBI lineage: Eukaryota > Viridiplantae > Streptophyta > Magnoliopsida > Poales > Poaceae > Phragmites > Phragmites australis. Next base: position 9,856,708 of record NC_084941.1, on the reverse strand, counting down.
TACGGAATTCATCAGCCTTTATTTCCATGGTCCCTTCTGACACATGGTACTTTCGAAACTCTTCATAGAATTCCTCCCAAGTGATGGCATCAGCAACTACTGATGCCTCACAGTAATTTTTCCACCATTCTGCTACTGATCCAATAAGTTGATGGGATGCTAGATTCGTCCTTTCTTGACCCTCACAGTTGATGACTTTGAGCTTTCTGGTGATGACCCTTATCCAGTCATCAGCCTCTAAGGGGTCTTCAAAAGTTGAAGGTTTGATCCTCATGAACTCTGAGATCTTGTTCTAAGGACCATAACCTCGGTTGTTGTTTCCTGCTTATGCTATGGCCTCTAGTAGGCAGGTTTGGTTGGCCATTTCCACTAGGTCATTTTTCAGTGGTGGGGGCAATGAGGTTTCTTGACTACTACGGTGGCTCTGATGGACTTCCTGCTCCATTGGTTCTCAACTGACTTGGGAGTTGGCAACCCTGCATCTGCCTCTACCTTGGCCCGTAGTGGCACTCCCTCTAGATCCTATCACACTTCCGGTTTCAGATTGACCCTGAGGGGCCCACAACGACAAGATTCCCCTCGGGTTGTTGCCGAAGGCGAGACGATTGCATGGATGACTCCATCTGTTCTCTGTAGATAAGAGAGGAAGCAAGAGCTAAGATGCAGCTAAAAGATGAAGGCAAGCAAGATAAAAGCATGGACAATCCTTGCCAATCATGCAATCAAGAGCCAATAAAAATCAACAACAAACACAAGCACCAAAAATATGTATTAAACAAACTTAGGACTATCTCCACTAGATCACTAGTACAAAAGTTTTCGATCTACAAATGACAAAAGCATGCTCACAAAGCATCTGACTACAGGATTATCTATAACAAAAGCTTCAAAAGGATCTACTCCTACTACTAACTAGCCATGACGCATCATCCTCATGCGTCATATACAGACCTGTCAGTGGCATTGCCAGCAGCTGACTCAGTAGGTGAGAGGGTCCCTACTTGTGTTGGGGTGGAAGTGGGGTTGAAGATCATGTCTTTACCGTTGTCATTGTCGTGGTCACTAACGAGCTCGTGCTCACTAGGGTCCTCCTCCTTCGAGTCGTTAGTGGGTATCACCATGTCTCCAACCTGAATCGGCTCGTCAAGCACTAATCCTCCATTGGCTGCTGGAAATAGCGAGGGGCAAATCATGCCATCTGCTCTAGCTAATGCTATATGTGCTGGTAGGAGGGGTACACCTGAAAGGATGATGTGCTGGATCTGACTCGTGGGTAAACTAAAAGTGCTCTTCCTGGCAGTTGTTTTGACTCGGGAGCCAGTCATGGCATTCTGTCTGTTAAGATCCCTATGATGCGCCCTTACCGCCCTATACCATCCTTCGTGGTTCCTTATCGCGATGTCTTCAGTGACTACGGCCTAGACTCTGGTCTGATCCAGCATCACACGGAGGCCTCTCTCCCGTGTCTCTGACTCCTCTGCCCTCTGGTGACTAGCCTAGAATAACTGATATGTCGCATTGTGCATGTGCTCCAAGGCATGGAGGTACTGTGCCATGGCGACCACGGTGGTGTCATCCTCCTCTTCCTCCTGTCCTACATCCTCCATGATGGTTATGCGTGCACACCAAGCAACTCTCTGGCCAGCGACAGCTGGAAAGTGCCTCATGAGAGTGTGTACCACCTCTCTGATATGTCTCCCACACAGGTGCTGAAGTGTTTCGTAGGCTACCAACTGGTATGTGTCAGGGTATCGTACTCCAGTGGTGCTGACGTGCCACGGTTGTCAGCTGGGGTATCTCGGATAGTCGAAGATCTGTAGCAAAACCTGACACTTCTGGGATCTATTCTTGTCGTACTTACACCCGGTGTACTCTGGGCATCGGGTATATCCTAGGCGACAACAAGCTTCCCACAACAACTTGAGAAAGCCCTTTACTCGTAGACATCACACTGTGTTCCAGTTCTCGTCTTCCATCTACCGGGAAAAAGAGGACAGCGTAGAACCAACATAAAAGAGGTTTCAAAAACAAAACAAAAGACAGAAGGTAAGTATGGAAGCAGTTTTGGTAAAATAGTTTTTTTTGGAAACTAAACAGACACTAGCAAGTCTATCCTAAGGTCACGTCCTACGGCCAAGCATGACTCTGATACCACTCCTGTAGGACCCCAATCCCGGGATTTCCTGTGCCTCTTGTATCAGTCCCTGGTTCAAGTAGCTGATACACATAGTAACAGTTATAATATCATAGTCAAACCTCATACATAAGCATTATGGTTCAGAGTACAAAAGGTTACAACTCATACTGTATATTATAAACATAGCTGAGAGGCCAACAAAATACAGCAAAAAGCAAAAGCCCAAGTCACAAGTAGCTTAGTGTGCGAACGTGACTTCTAAGACTACTATTCATCCCCGCATTCACCTTCGGTGAAGTCGGCATCGGCTTCCTCATCTGAATGACAATAAGAGTGAGTATGGAAGGTACTCAACAAGCTTTATACTACTTCATGGTGTTTGAGGGATGCATAAAGGGGTAATTCAAGAATAAGGTTTTACGATTTAGTTTTAAGCGTAAAGTAGTTTATGTAGGTATCCAATTGTATCATCTATGATTCACTTTAAAACAGTTTAAATAGTTTAAAACCAGGTAACAAGCTATATCTAGGGATTTCTCGGTCCTGAGAGGGACTACGCCTCACTCCGTAGTCCCTATCATCTCATCTGGTATACCTCTAGTTCCTAACAGCTTCTGGTGGATTGAGCCAGGAACCTCATCACACGGACATCTAGTCCACACACTCACTTATCAAAACACACGCACCTGGAGTCTAGTAAAAAAGTTCTGCCTTCGCATGTTCATGACCATGGATACGACTATTTGAATAGATTTGTACTTTGCAGAGATTGTACAGCTTTATCCATGTGATATGCTCAGCCTCTAACCATTGCAGGCGGAGGAGCGAATCATACCGAGATACTCCAATCACCTTTTCTGCCGAGCTTTTCTACGAGATTTACCCCTAAGAACCAGAGTCCATGTACTGAACGCCACTCCCCTTTTTAAGCCTAGGCCAGTACTAGAAACCTCTAAACAGAGTGACAGATGGCCACTTGACTGCTCATTTCTTTTAGCCTCCTAGTATGATGCCCAACTCAGTTTAATGAAGGAAAGTCAAGTCCTGTTCATTCAAGATGCATGGTTGCACGTGGGTTGTTAACACATAACTGCGAAATGACTCGGTCCTTAAATGGTCAGGGCAGGTATCTTCCAGCAATGAATACCACAAAGGTAACTCAAGCCCACAAGAGCATCCTCGTCCAGAGTACTACTCTATCTGCCCCTGTCAAAACAGTTTTCACCTATTTTTACAAATCTCCTACCATATCCCACATGGCATTAAGGATTTCACAACCATCACGGAATTCATAACCATCAAGGATCCATGGTATACAAGTTATCATTGATAACAGTAAATCTTATCTCCGAGGAGAGGTGTTTTAAAAGCGACGTCTCCGAGGAGACGTATTTATCCTAAGCACGCTAGATATCAAGGCGTCATCTGTCATTAATATAGATAACAATAGGTAATCCTAGGGTGATACGTATTTTGGATGATAACATTTATGGCATGGAAAGTGTTTAATAGGATTAACTACAACAAGTAGTTTGTAAAAACGCAATACATAGCACATACGATATAAGTCCAGTTTTAGTTGATCATGTAGATTAGTTGAAAACATAGGTTCAATATGATCAAGAAGATAGGACTTGCCTTCTCCGGAGTTTTCTTCGAATTCTTGGTTGTAGTTAGGATCCTCCTCGCTTCTGACACTTCCCGCGTAGAACTCGTAGAAATCGTGTGCTTTTGCAATTACAGCTACGATCAACAATTGGCTATACTAGAGAAGATTTAAATAACACTAAATGGAAAGCCAATTGGGTCTTAATAGATATCACAATGTGATAGATGAGTAGATCTTGATTTTAGATTAATTTCGCGAAAAAATCGTCGAAATCAGAGCCAGAATGGAGAAGTTATGGCTCATGAAAGATTTAATCTAAAATTAAATTGGAAAATTACGAAATGACACTATTTATAGGTGAGACACACAGGTGAGACCCACTGAACAGTAGCTTGGGACCACATGGACAGGGTTAGATTAGCCGAATTGGGCTTAGATGGGCTAGGTCTGGGCTTAGATGGGCCGGGTCGGGCTTTGGGCTGCACAATTCCAGGCTGACCAGATCGCAGGCTACAGAGCTGGGTTGGTCCACTAGGGCAAGGCATGTGGCAGTTTGGGCTGGCCTAACAGGCCAGTAGCACACGGGTCAAGTTGCGGCCCAATCGGCCATGCCGAACCACAACCTGCAACCAATCCACGCGCGAGCGTAGGCGCGTGGGCGAAGCAGAGCGGCGACAGGGGAAAACCATGCCGACGGTGAGGTATTCGGTGGAGCCACACCGGCGAACTTGCTGGGAACGCGTTCCCGCCGAAGCTCCATGATGGGAAGCTAACGCTAGGCATGTACGTGCGATGGGGAACTCGGCTAGGGGCACATCGACAGTGGCCCGGGACCGGAGCAGTACCAGACAGCAACCAGAGTTGACGGCGACGGTGCGATAAAATTGGGCAGCACCTTCTCTAGTCTATGCGCATTCTTCCTACAATAAAATGAGTCGAGGGCTCCCTGACTACTCGGCATGATGTCCAGTGGTAGCGAGGAACAACACGGTGGCAGAGCTAAACAACACCGGTGTACGCGGCTACACGCGAGAAGAAAGCACGGGGACGATGATACGCTACCTAGGAGGGTTCGCGAGGGGACGGGGATGCTCACCGAGCTCAAGGCCGACGAGAAGCTGGACAGCGGCCGGCGATGCAACGGTGTGGCTTGGCTACCGGTACTGGTGGGCTCCCGTCGGGCTCCTGGTGGATGGGCGGCAGCACCGGGATGACGAAAGACTTCTGGTGCTCCTCAACAGAACGTGGGGGGGGGGGCAGGTTGGCTGCGGTGGAGTGGAATGGAGTGGCGGCGGTGAAATAGGGAAAAAGGGGAGAGAGGTGAGCAGAGCAGCGATGAGCACGCTAGCATCACGAGGTCATCAGCTGTGAGGTGGCTGGGCAGCACCCACTGTGTTCCCCACGGCGTGGGCGCTTTGCACCGTCCACGCGTAGGCGGGGCGCAAAAGTCGCGTGGCTTGCAGAGGTATGGGTGGCGCAGTATGGGCAGAGAGTGAAGGGAGAGAGCGGGAGTGGCAAAAGCTGGTCGGGGATATTTTCCGTGGAGGGAGGCGGCTGTCGTGGTGGTGAACGGCGTAGCATCGCGCTGGAGGAGCAAGGAGAGGCGCGGGCGGGCGGTGGTTGGATGGTCGGCACGCGTACGGTGCAGCAGGCTCGCGGGCGCGTGAGTGGGTGGGCAGGCTGGTGCGTGGGTTAGCTAGGCCGGTAGCACACGTGAGCGGGCTGAGCACGGAAGAAGGAGAGGGGGAAAGAAGGCTGGGCTGGCTGGGCCACACGAGGGAGAAGGAGAGGGGGAAATCCAGCCCGGGAGAAATGGAAGAAAAGAAGGAAAAGAAAAGAAAAAAAATGAGGATGAAGTTTGAAATAAATTCAAATGGAGTATTTGAATTTAGTTATGACCTTGGATTAGGATCAACTCATTTGAACATATTTGAACTATGATTTGGACTTGGATGTTGAGATTCTGAAGATGATTTAAATTTGAATTGTATTTGAGCATTGGAGCAGCATGGATTAGTACCAACATAAAATACAAATATGGTAAGCCCATGATGATGGTAGATGGCCTAGCAAGGGCGGGACAAGCATGTATCAACCTGTATAATTACTACATACAGACTTATAGAGACAGTAATGCTACATCCATAGTCATACAGTACAAACGACGACACTTCTTAAGTAAAGACAACAGCTACTTCATTGTGGATTTCAATGACTTATACGATCTCTTCAACCTTGATGGCTTGGACGTATCGTTATTACGGGTCTTCACATTATAAGTCCCTTGAAACTGGATATTCATTAATTAATACCACTAAGTATTGAATATAATCGTGTTCTTATTTGTAGACACTTGATGAAAGAAATAAAGAAGAACAAGGACTCCATCGTATTTCTTGACTCTGAGGCCATTATAATATCGGTCATCCAACTTCACCCCGACTTCACTGTGGACCAAGTGGCCAGGGCAATGCAACAATATTCCAAAATGAACTACCTATTGGGCACCCACAATACTGATGGCCATTAGGTCTTATTGGTTATTAGTGGAATTTGGTGTGGTACCTCGACTCGTCAAGATCAGTAGGACTAAAAAAAACTTGGAGAGCATGATTACAACGCTATAAAAGAACTCCTCGACGTGTAAGTTCTATCTGGCTTAGTATACATAACTTTTCTAACATTCAAATGCTCTCTAATCGATTCCTCTTTATGCAGGGTTTTTGATAAGTACATTCGAGCTCAACCTGACTACAACGAGAAAGACGGCCGCAGACTGACACACAAGACTGGATTCGTGGTAAGTGCTACCTAACAGACTAGCAAATGCTCTGTTGCTATTTTTTTTTCTTTTTGATCTAATACTAAATTTTCTGTTCAACAGTGCCACCAACAACCATCAGGCAACGCCTACAGGTTCTATGTTGCGTGGAACATGCTCCTCACGCTACGCATAAAGGATCTCAAATCCCCCGATGTAAGTTCAATACGAGATGATTCATAACTAATTTTAGTAATTAATTTAATTCTATGGTAACATGATATTATTTATGTGTCAAATTATGCTAGGGATCTGACGCTCTTTTTGTCGACAACGGTGCGACCCTAGAGATTTGACAATGGATCGCCGAGTTCACGGTGTCTGAAGTTATTAACCTACATGACGAGTTTCACTATAGAATCTCTAGTTTGTGATGTCTTGTGTATTATTAGTTGATCGAAACTTTGTAACATTCGTGATTCTGTAATGAATAGATTGGAACTTTGTAACCTTTGTGATTCTATGATGAAGTGAATTCTTCTATGAGTGTGTTTGTCGTTATGAATTTGGATGCGTTGCTGTTATTTACAGAGAGAAGATGACTGCCAAATCCTGGCTACGCTCCAGGATGCAGCTAGGAAGCAGGCTACCATAAACATAAGTGACGGATAATATATTTACCTGTTACTTATGTTAAATATAAGTGACAAGTAACTTAAATTATCCGTCACTTATGTATTCCCCTAGTACACAGATATAAGTGACATGTAACTTAGTTACCTGTCACTATATTGGGATGTAAGTGACAGATGAAGAGTTTACTTATCACTTATGTTTGTCACCAAAGTACATGAAAGACATTTAAAGGTGACGGGTTAAGGTTATGACTCGTCACCGATAACCTCATTGGTGATGAGTCCTTACCCGTCACTGATGACTAGTCATCAGTAATATGTTTGAGGTGACATGTCATACCGGTCATGAAGTTATTCAGCGTAATAAGTTTTAATATTATTCTAACATACTTTTCTATATTCCACAAAGGTACTATGGAACTCAACTGTACATTGGCTAGCATTTTTTTTTTGCTACATAGGTAGAGTATGGGTAGCCGAGTATCTAAAGAACACAAAACTAATCATGTTAAATACAGGAAGGCCTAGTGAGACGTAAATGACATAAGCCGCATAGAAATCACGCAAATATCTCGCGAGAAAAAGAAAATAAAAAATAAATAAAAAAATCAGGGATACGGTTTCCATACGGATTTCGACAACATTTCTGCGTTTCAAACGTACGAACAAACACGAGACAAAAGTTAGTGAAACGATAAATACTCCCAGGAAAGAAAGTCTCGCCGTGCACACGTAAGCAACGTGACATTTGCCATAGACAGCTCTAGCTCACACGGGTCATGGGGGTCATAATTCTGTTCGTTCTCGACCTCCGGAACAGCCAATCAAACAAATAAATCAACGCAAATCCATTGGTAATCGGTACCAAAGCAACCAATTAGCAATCCCGCAACGAGACAGGTACAAGACAAAAAAAATTGTACTACAACTTGCTTCGTTCGAGTTGGAGAACCAAGAAAAGGAAAGAGCATTTTTACCTGCTGGATGCTCAACAACGATTTTTTAAAAATAATATTATTTTACTAGAAAATTACAAAAATATAATTAAAAATAAGAAAATTACAGATATATGTGACAATCTGTACTCCAATTGCCGACTAGTCTATTGTCGGCAATCGGATAAGCTATCTATATTCGTTGTGCCGATAAGAGATCTGTTGGCATACGAATTACCGATATATTATAATTTTTTTAATATTGTCTACGGAACATATGACTTGTTGGCAATTGATATGTTGTCAGATCCTAAGAATTACTTATCAACATACTGAATATTGATAGGCTATCTTATTAGCGACAAGAGACTAGTTGGCAAAAAAAAAAAAAAATCCTCAATAACTTGCACTGTATTTTTCCTTCACTTTTTGCAATGGTCCTAATACCATCACAAATATCACTCAAGTTAAAAAAATACTAGCAATGTATTTTTGACGTGTGACCCCACGTCACGTGTCACTCCGACCCTTGGCGATAACTTTCTTTTTAAATAATGAAATAAATATTATCCAACGATAACTTTTATTCAACTCCTCTTTTATGTGATGATTTGACCTAATTCTCTTTTTGTAATGAACGATAGGGACATCTAATAAAGAATAGACATGAAGGATGCTGGCTAATCGGGGAAATGCTTAGTGTAAGAGCAAAGTTAAGTCATGGTGCACTTTATCTAATCATTTGTCATATCTGTTTGCACTTTTAAAAGTCGGATCAAGAAAAATAGACATATGTCCATCACATATGTTTTAATCTCCGAGTTGTGAAGATCAAGTGAGAAGTGGAAAAAGCTCGAGGCTCGATTGGAAAACAGCAACCTATTGTGGATTTCGAAATTATGTTGAATTTATGTAGAATGCAATATGGTGATGCTGCTACGTGAGTTTCTCCAATAGGTGAACATCTTATAACAGTTTTAATCTGTGCTATTTCTCTACTTGAAATTGAAATCAATATGAACTAGGGAAGCATAACAGCACGAAAAGTCATGCAAAAATCAAAATATGCCCTCTGTCAAAAAAAAAAAAAAATCAAAATATGCTCTGAATCATTAGGGGCCTTTTCCTATGGATCAATCGAAAAATATATTCCCAGCGTAACCATTCTTCAAAAGAAAAAGCAGCATCTTGTTATGACCATTGCATCAGATAAATATTCGGATTCCCTCCCAAATTGACGCAAGCCCATTTATGACTCCCAAATAATCACCATTGCATCACTGCTCCTAAACTCTCTCTTACCGTTTGCCGGTCGGTTACCGAGGTCGAGCGGTAATTAAAAATTCATGATAACCGCTCAAAATTTAAATAAAATTCAGACAAAATTTATTTGATAAAATTTAAAATTTGGGAAAAAATTCATGAAATTGACCTCTCGGTAACCGGTCGAATTGGATCGGTTATCGAGTAATTTTCTCGAATTTTCGTATTGTCGGTAACCATTTGGTTTTCTCGATTTTCAGTGCAGATCAAAAAAAAAACCCAAAAATTATCTCAATCTGGTAAAATCAATAACTAATTTATCTGAGCTTTAAATCAAGTGAAACAAATTTTGTTGGTTTCCTTATAACTTCATCTACATGATAAAAGTATTTATACTCATAAAAAAGTTTAAAATTTTCTGTGAGAAAATGTATTTGTTAAACCAAGTTAAATGCATAGTTTACTCTTTGCTAATCCAAAAATCATAAAACTAATTTTGTTAGTCTTCTTATATAATCCTATATCTTTTAAAAACACATGAACTCATGAATTAGTTATTGTAACATGCATGATTGTGTAAATATGTTGCGACTAGATTAATTTATAACTGACCCATCACATCTCAAAAATTAGTGAAACCACTTTTATTAGTTTATTTATACTATGATTTACGTGGAAAAAATAATAGTAGACATGAAAAAATTAATTACAATATTATTTCTTAATATATTCACATTATGCTTGTGAACTTTGTAAAAATCATAGTAAAATTAATAAAAACTCTAAGCAAAATGAAATCAATTTTAAAGATCCTCTTACTACACAAGAAAAATATGTGTTTGCATGTTAAATTTTTCCTTAACATGAGTTAATAACTGAGCCGCACGTTTCAACTTTTTTCATTTTTTTTAACTTTTTTCCTATAGAATATGATACAAACGATATTATTTTTGAAATTTTTTCACATAAGGTCTTAGAATTGTGTCTAGTTTTTTAAAGATTTTTTTGCATTTTTTTATTTTATCGAATTTTTTAATCCAAATTCAGTTACCGATCTCTGAAACCGTCGGACCGAGGTACCCGATTATCACTCATTTTAATGGTTACCGACGAATTTTTAAACGCTGGAGGCAGCCTCCAAGAACTCTCTCTCCTGCTTGGAGGCTAAAAACGACCATATTGCGACCATATTCCTTCTTGCATCGTCTGCTGGGGCCCGCCTACTGCCTCCTACTGTGCTGAAGCAGCCTTTCTTCTTGGCACCTACGCACTACACATCACACCGCGGCAGAGTCCAGAGAGAGAAAGGGTGACAGGGGCGGAGAGAGAGCAGGATGGGTTGAGAAAGATGGAGGGAGAAAGTGGGCAGCTTGGTGGATCTTGGCATCTCGCTGCCGGCGCGCACTGCCCGCACCTGATAGAGTCCGCCTGGTATGCTTGCTTCCCCTCTCTAGCCTTTGCTCCAAGATTGGATCTTTAATTCCCTTTTCCATGCTGTGATTATTGCCCGTTTATCGCTTTCTTGATCTATGTTTTGTACTCGGGGTGCTTCAAAGATCCGTCTTTCTTGCTACCTTTCGGTGCTTTGCGATTTTGTTTTAGCTGGGAATTAGATTAGCCGAATGATTGGTGTTGACGGGTGGTTGGTCTGTTGGTGGGATATAGAGCAGCTGGTGCGGATCACGTGATTTATATCCCTTCCGATTTTGCTTGTTAGAATGCCTGGGTCGTGAGATTTGCTTGCAAAAGTGGCTCCTTTCTTGTCTTCTGCTGCATCATGGGTGCTCAAGGTTTGTGTGTTGTGCGGAAATTTTGGTTTTGGGGATTTTGGTTGTGAGTTCTGTCGCTTTCCTATTTGGAATCTCATGGGATTGCTTTCCGGTTCTATTGGTTATCGTTCAGTTCGAGAAAATTTTGATTATGCTTGCTGTGCATGCACGATTCGTGTCGTCATCCAATTTCTGAATACAGCGTTATTCTTTCTTGATTTCAAGTTAGTGCAGTGAGAGCTCTTCATATATCTTCCTGCCATTTCAACTAATCGAAGACTTGGTTGCCACCATAGTTATATACTAACTCATAGGCATGGAGTTGTAGAGTTCTGTTGATCATTGTTGTACATCACTTGTTTAGTTGATCTTATTCACGCCGTTTGTGTTTGTAATCGCACAGGTAAAAACAGTGACAAATTGTAAGGAGGGAGATTCCTGAAGTGTGACTGTATGAGCTAATTCCGTTGATCCCACAATCTGAAAAGGGGGGAAGTTGAGAAATTAAGATACTGCATTTTTGCATAGTTCCAAGTGTTGAGGAGCTGAGGTACTCCTATTCGTCACCAATGGCGTCTTTGGTACGTCATGACTCAAGGCAGTACTCATGGTGGTGGGTTAGCCATATCAGCCCCAAGAACTCCAAATGGCTCCAGGAAAATCTTACCGGTGAGCTTTTCACTATCTTCAGCACATGTTTACCAAAAAAAAGTTTTTCCTGATTTACTTGAAATCAAAGCTTACAGCCTGCTGAGCTCATGTTTATGCATTGTTTGTCCTCTATGCCTCTATCTATCATTATATTCTAATCATTGTCCTATTCAGTGCATACCGGCCAAATTAGCAAATCAATGCTATGCACTAATTATTCAGTCTGGAATTACATTTTTGAATTTCAGTGCTCATGTTGTGCATGTAAGCCATTCACCCATATATAGTTTTCCCTCCTCTTTCGACTGTTCTCTCAGTGTTAGTTTTTCTGAAAATTCACATAGCTGGTATTGGAACTTGGAAAGCATACACTATTTTCATAATCCGATTTGAATGTGTAGAAGCATACTATATTTTTAGGCAGCTGAAATTCCGTTGAAGTTAATTTTTGGTAAATTTTGTAAATATAAGCTATACTCCTAGCATATTTGAAGTGCTGCTTGCACATCACTGTTTCAATTTCTCTTGAACTTTTGCTTCATGAACCTGAAATGATGTTCTATGATTTTATGACTTGTATCATCTTCCTCTGTAAGTTAAGGCTAGGTCTTGGACTATTGTTTATATATGTGCACATGAGTTTTCCTTTGAGGTGAAAGCTGAATGAATCCTGAATATGTTAAGAGTCCTTTAGAGGGATTCAATGCCCTTTTCATTTTGGCCAATTGAACTGAAACACATTTCTTTCTCGAAAGAAGAGAATATATGAAACTAATCTAAGATGATAAAATAATATTTTTGCCATGTATACTACTTAGGCGACTCGGTTCCTGTATCAATGTTTTTCGATTGGTTGAAATGCTTTGATGGCTCATGGTTAGTTTTTTGTTTGATGTCTGTATTTGCATTCCTTGTCATTTAGCAGTAACCAACATTGGTCTATGTATATACCTTTAGTCAATTTGAAAATATGGTTGCAAGTTGCAAGAAAAGGAGTGCATCTCTGATTAGTGTGGTCAATGATCTAATTGGATCTTGTTTTGTGCAACAGACACGGACACGAAGGTTAAAGCAATGATTAAACTTATCAATGAAGATGCTGATTCTTTTGCACGGAGAGCGGAGATGTACTACAAGAAACGCCCAGAGCTAATGAAACTGGTAGAGGAGTTCTATCGAGCATACCGTGCACTGGCAGAAAGGTATGATCAGGCCACTGGGGCACTTCGTCAGGCCCACAGAACAATTTCTGAAGCATTTCCGAATCAGATGCCATCAATGTCTGATGAGTCACCCTCTGCTTTGAGCCAAGAAACGGAGCCACGTACTCCAGATACGCCTACTTTCACCCGTGCACCATTTGATTCAGATGATCTGCAGAAAGATGGAGTTGGTGTGTCACCGCAACATTTCACCTCCAAGAGGAATGGTACACACCCTGAGGAAACCAGTGCGTTGTCCAGCCGAAAAGGTCTAAATCTGTTCAATGATTTGTCATTGAGCAGTGAAAATGCTCCCCGTGCTGGTTTTGATGGAAAGGTGCGTAAAGGTCTAACCTTTGAAAGCCCAGAAATTAAAGGGAAAGATGATATTAGCAATGACATGGTAAATTTGCAACAAGAGGTTTCAAAACTATTAGCTGAGAGCCAGAATATGAAACAACAAATATTGTCAGAATCTGAGCGGGCAAACAAAGCTGAAAATGAGATCCAAATCCTTAAGGAAACATTATTGCAACTGAATTCTGATAAAGACACATCTCTTCTGCAATATAATCAGTCCACCGAGCGAGTATCTACTTTGGAGTCTGAGCTCTCTGAGGCACAGGCTGACCTCAAGAAGCTAACTGATGAAATGACTACTGATGTCCAAAAGCTAGTTAATGCTGAAACACTCAATATTGCTATACAGTCTGAGGTTGTGGGTTTGGATCAAAAGATGAAGATGCAGCATCAAGAACTAGAACAAAAGCTTAAGGAATTGGAAAGTTACCGTTTAAGCCTCCAGGAGGAGCATGAAAGGCGTATGCAGGCTGACAATGCTCTACTCTCCAAGGGGAAGGAGCTTGCTCAATCTCGTGAAGAAGTACAGAGGTTGACTATAGAGGTAAAAATGGCAAATGAAAAGTTGCATGAGCTCAAGCAGACTAAGGAGGATCTTGAGAACACTTTTTGTGAGCTGAAGAAGGATGTTGAGTGCCTTACCGAACAAAACCACTCCTCTGAGCTGCTTATACAGGAACTTGGTGATGAAATAAATACGCTGAAGGATTCGAAGAATGAACTTCAAAGTGAAATCCAGAGCCTCAAGAGCATTATATCACAGCTAAACACTGTGAAAAATGCAGCTCTCCTTCAATACCAGCAGGCTGTTGAGCAGGTTTCAATTCTCCAATCTCAACTCTCGAAGCTACAGTCCGAGCTAGAGGAGATTGAACAGAAAGTACAGATGCTGATGCAAGATCTTGAACAAAAGAGAGAAGAAGTGAACAGTGTCCATGCCCAGCTGCGAGATGGATGCCAAAGGCACACACAGACTGAAGCAACTCTTCTCATGACAGAGAGTCTGCATTCCCAGTTGCAGGAAGAAATGAAAACACTGACACAAGATCTTGACCGATCAACAAAGAAGCTGAGTGAGTTGGAAAATAACAAGTTAGATCTGGAGAACACGTTGAAAGAACTGAAGAACTCCAATTTAGATTTGAACTCCGAGAAGGATGCGGCACTTCTTCAACAACAGCGGTCTTTGGAGAAAGTGTCTGATTTGGAGGTAGAACTCTCAAAGATACAATTGGAACTGGAGAAGTCTGAACAGAAAATGCAGCTACTGGAGCTAGAAATTGCACAGAAGAATGAAAGTATTGATAACCTGGAGTTGAGTTTGAAAGATGAAAGTGAGAAGAGGCTGGAAGCTCAAACATCACTTGAGTCAATGGAGAAAGTGTATTGTCAGTCTCAGGAAGACGTGAGTAGGTTGCATCTCGAGATTGAGAAGTTGAATGGCAAGTTGAATGAGTTGGAGAACTTGTCATCTGAATTTAAGAGCAGCATCTTACTTCTAAACACCGAGAAAGAGGCTACCCTTCTTGAGAACCAGCAGTCCTCAGCAAGACTATCTGATCTGGAATCTGAACTCGTGACATTGCAGGCTGAACTGGAGAAGGTTCAAGGGAAAGTACAGATGTTGGAGCAAGAACTCAAGCATAAGAAAGAAGAAGCAGATAACCTCCAAGTTAGCCTACAAGATGAAGTTCAGAAACGGGTTGAAGGTGAAGCATCTCTTCTCTTGATGACAAATCTTCGCTCCGAATCTCAGGAAGAAGTGAACAGGCTGATGCTGGAAATTGAGAAGGTGACTGGTAATTTAAGTGAGGTGGAGAACAGTAAGATGGATCTTGAGAACATCATAACCAAGCATACGGAGGAAATCCATATCCTTTGTGAACAGAATCTTTCTACTGAGCTTATGATAAAGGACCTTCATCGTGAATTGAATGCATTGAAGGAATTGAATATGAAACTTCAGACAGAAATTGGGTTACATGTAGGTGAAAAAGAAGCACTTCAGAGAGATTTTGCTTGTCAAAGGGAAGAGAAAGAAAATCTAGAGGGGATACACCATGCTCTGGTTGATGAGATGGATGCCCTAAGAAACAGCGCAGCAACAAACCAGAAGTTAATTGAGGAACTGCAAATTACAAACTCAAAACTGAAGGAGGTGTGTGCAAAGAATGAGATCGAAAAGTCAATTCTTTCAGAAAAGGTCCAAGAGGTGGAGAAGCTATCTGAAGAATATTCACTCTTGGAGAACTCACTTTCTGATGCAAATGCTGAAATGGATGCATTGAGGGAGAAGATAAAAGCATTAGAGGCTTCAGAAAGCTCTCTGAAAGATGCCGTTTCCTGTCACGTTTCTGAAAAGGCTGTTCTTGCATCAGAGCTAGAGATCCTTGGTAAAAGTTTATCCGATGTTTTAGAGAAGAATTCCACCTTGGCTATCTCATTATCTCATATGAAAACTGAGCTTGAAGAATTGAGAACAAAGCTGAAAGATTCTGAAGATTCCTGCCAGGCTCACCTTGCAAAAAGCTCAGCTCTTTCTGCTGAAAAGAATAATCTGTTCTCTCAGGTAACTGATGTAAACCTACAGACTCAAGTTCCTATTGAAGTAGAAATTAATATTGTTATATTATGAAAGTTTTGATAAATTGTTCTCATCTAATCTAATGTCCTTTCTGTACTTAAATCCTTGTTGTTATCTAATATATTGTGTAACTATTGTCTTTCAGTTGGAGAGCATTGCAGTGGTTATGAAAGCCCTGGAAGGTAAGCATGCCAATCTGGAAGACAAGCACTCTTCTATATCAAGAGAGAAGGATTTTGCATATGATCAAGTAAGGGAACTGCAGGGTCAGTTGAGAATTAAAAATGACGATTACGAAGTTGCTGTAAAGTTGCATCAACTGCAAGTAATCAGCTATGAGAAGCAGATCTCTTCTCTGCGAGAGAAAAACCGTTGTATGGAGGAGATGCTTCAACAGGAACAGCAGAAAAACTTAAGTGCTTCTATTAGTACAGTTATCTTGGAGAACAGTTTGGCTGATGAGATAGACAAGAAGCTTGCCCTTTTCATTGAATGCCAGAAGTATGCTGAGGCAAATCATTCTGCAAAGATGTTAATTTCAGAGATGATGGAGGAAGCCAGATATCACAAAGAGGAGAGAAAAAAAATGCTACTGCATAATGAAAAATTGAAGGAAGGCATTTCACACCAAATGAAGGTTCTGAATATCTACAAAGATTTAGGACCTGCTGATTTAACTCAGGACGAAGTTCTATTGCAGACTATTTCAGATGAAACCATTAACATTCTGAATCTTAAGGAGGAAAGCGAAGATGTAAATAGGCGCATGTACACCGAGCTCTCAGTTCTTTCAACAGTTTTGCTGCAAGTAGGGACGGAGCTCAGAGATCTGCACTCACAGAAGTTTTCCCTTGAGAAAGAAGTGGAAAGTGGAGCAGCAGAATCACTTTCTTTGCAAAATAAAAATCACCAGATTTTGGAACAGAATGAACAGCTAAGGCAAGGATTACAGAAAAGCAGTGGAAGGGAAGAGGTGCTGAAAACTGAAGTACAGGTCCTACAAGAGAAGCTATCTTGCTTGAGAGAGTCCTACCAGACTTCGCAAGATGAAATTTCTGACCTGACTGAGAAAAATGAGTCCTTGTCTAAGGAATACCAGTCCTTTAGTGAGAAGTACAATTCCTTGGAGGATGAGAATGGTACTGTTCTTGCAGAATGCATGATGCTCGAGCACTTGTATTTGTTCTTTAGGGGACATAATAATGAGATAGCCTCTGCATTGGTTTCACTTACTGATGAGATGGCTTTGCTGAGTTTGGTTAAGAGCGATCTTGATCTAAAAATTAATGAGCTGAGCAGAAGATTGATGGTGCTTGAATCAGAAAATGATCTCCTAAACGAGTATTTTGTCTACTTGCTAGAGATTCTCAGGACTCGGTTAGTCTTTTCAGAGTTCGATTTGAACACCAATAATAGTGTCTGCCAGGAGTTGGCCATTGAACTTGAGAGTTGCATGGAACAATTGATGCAGAAGGATGATGAGCTACTGGAAGCAGAAGAGAAGGTTCAGTTATTGCAAGAAAAGAACCGGGAATTATGTGGAGTTGTCGGGTCTCTTCAGGTTGCAATTGAAGGTGCTAATGTGGTGAAAGGAGAACTGGAGAAGAAAATCACAACACTGACTGAGCAGTGTACTACCAAGGATGATGAAATTCTTTTTCTTCACCGAGACAATGAGACACTGCAAGTAGAGGTTGAACAATATGAAAGGGAGCTTGTTGTTCTGATGGGTGATGCAATTACCTCTTCAGTGAATGCTGTGGTCTATGAAGAAAAAGCACTCAAGCTTATGATGGAAGGTGAAGCTACAGAGATTAGCGCAACAGCCCTAAAGGAGTTGCTAATGAAGGAGATCTATTCACGAGATGCTCACATTGAGGAGCTGCAGAAAAAGTTGACTGGCATACAGGAAGAACATTCAGAACTAAGGGCTGAGTTGAGCAGACATTTAGTACTCATAGAATCGTTGTCACATCATGTCAGTGTGCTGGAAGAAGACACTCTTTCACTGTCAAAACCGTATAGTACAGAAGGCAAAGAGGTAAGCTTCTTCATCCGTCCAGGCATCCTTTTCAGTTTTTTCCCCATGTAGTTAAAACAATATGATTCTTTCAGTGAAGAAAAATTTAACCATAACTTGTATGATTACTATTGTAATACTCGATGGTAATGTTAAGTTTTTGCTACTGCTCTTCCTCTTAGGCTCCTAGCATCTCTTGTTATTAGCTGGATTTTTGTACTATGGTTCATGGCTTCATGCACCACATGGATGTGACACTTAATCATGCACTTCCATTCATAATACATTCGAGGAACTATTGGTCCATTCACCTTTTCTGCAACTGATCTTCTATTGTTACAGGAAACTGCACAGGTACCTCATATGCAAGAGTGCAACCATGGGCCAGAATCTCACT
This sequence comes from Phragmites australis, assembly GCF_958298935.1. Classification (NCBI taxonomy): domain Eukaryota; kingdom Viridiplantae; phylum Streptophyta; class Magnoliopsida; order Poales; family Poaceae; genus Phragmites; species Phragmites australis. The sequence goes on along the minus strand of NC_084941.1, from coordinate 9,838,385 downwards.
GCTTTCCAGAAGGAACTCCAGAGTTACAAGGGTTAATTGCAAGAATAGAAGCACTTCAAGTGGTTGTATTAAATGCCAAAGATCATCAAAATCAGGAGTTGACCGAGTCTGCAGTTAAGCTGGCAGCAGCAAATACAGAAATTGAAGACCTTAAAGCAAGAGGTGGCTCACGCATGGAGGCAAAGGAAATATATTCTGACAATGAGAAACAAAAAGATGTCAAGCGCTCCAAAGGGAAGCAGGTCCAGATGGTGAAGGATATTGAACTTGACCAAATATCTACTTGTCCACCATATGGCACTGGAACTACCCTCTATCCCCTTGGCAGCGGAGCAACTGCTGAGCTGGATGATGACATGCTTCAGCTGTGGGAGGCTGCAGAGAGGAATTGCAAGAATCAAACAGCCAAGTCCTCGTCATCTGAAAATGACATCCAAGCGGTTGAGGAGGTGAAGAGTGAGTACCCTTCCTCTGAGTTAGTAAGGGGAAGAGACCTCGGACTCAATAAACTAGAGATATCAAAGGGACCTGTGGAACCTCACGAAATGTGGAGCAAGAATGTACTTGAGAGGCTCACTTCTGATGCTCAGAGGCTGTTGAGCATCCAATCGAGCATTGAGGAATTGAAGCGGAAAATGGAGGGCCCGTCAAAGGGCAAATCCCCTATGAATTCTGAGTACAGCAGTGTGAGCGCTCAGCTGCATGAGACCAAAGGATATGTCTTGGAACAGATCAATTTCAACAACAAATTGGCTAGGAAGGCTGAGAATTATCCTGCGTTATCAGATAATATGAATGCTGAGCGCGAAGGGTACTCCAGCAGGAGGAAAATCTCCGAGCAGGTGCAGAAAGGATCAGAAAATGTGGCACGATTGGAACTGGAACTTCAGAAGATACAGTATGTCTTGCTCAAGCTTGAGGAAGAGCACGAGTACAGAAGGCTCAAAGTCTCCGATAGGCGCACTAGTGTGCTTTTGAGGGATTATTTGTATGGAAGGAAGGACCGTGGTGGTGGGCAGAAGAAAAAGAAGACGGTACCATTCTGCGGTTGTGTGCGTCCTAAATCAAGAACTGAGCCCTAACTGTTTTGTTCTTGCGGCAGAAGAAATAAAGAGGAAATGAGATGCCAGGTCCAAGAGGCTGGCAAAGTATCACTGCTTTGAAAGAGCAAGTGATATCCTTAGGATCCAATTTGTAATTGCGTTAGGATTCAGAACAAGCTTATATATTAATTTTTTTGGCTTCCTGTCCAAGTGAGGCCATCTTTTAGGTATCAATGTGATATATCAAGGCATTTTTATTTCCTCCTATAATATACTTCATTTGGATGGCTTATACAATGCATTTTGCTTCTAGCTAGGCTCAGGTAGTTTCATATCATGTAGCTGTTAGTCCTACTAGCAATGCCAGCACTGGTCCTGTTGTCCTCTGTTCCTAAGAGGCGAAAGCAAATAGTGTGTTTCTTTTAATCTCCTGGGATATGAAAAGACATCGGATGGTTATTTGTTAGAAAAAGGTTTCCGGATGATTATTTGTTAAAAAAGTTTCGAGCACAGCTCTTTCTACCCATCAAGAATGTTAAAGTGTATGTTTAGTTGTTCATGAACAACTTTTTAGGTATTGCTATATACGTGTCTATCAGTATGTAATGGTAAACAGCTGTTGATGTTATAGCTTGTGCTGCAATTTGATGTCTAATATCTGAAATTCTGGAGAAGGTTGCTCTGTGCAAATGAACATTGGAAATATAGAAAGTTCATCCTTTCACATGTGCAATCAGTAACAATTTCAGATTAGCAGCTAAAACTTCTCTGAAGTTCCAAGCAGAACTGATAAAGTAGGTTTAACTTTTACTCTACCAAAAAGAGGTCTTTGCCATCTTCTGGCAGTACAGTTAGTGATCAGAAGTCAGAATGTCAATGTCAAATGCACTACGCTGGCAGAGCTTCATACCATCTCGTCAGGAGATGCAGCAATTCTAATCTTGCGGTTGCTCTGCGCGTAGTCGCACGCCTCGCCAACCGTCAGGAAGATCCACTCGTTGCCGATGAGCTGGAGCACCTCCGATTTGTCCAGCTTCCTCATGATCTCGCTCCCCGGGTTCGCGAGTGCAATCTGCAGACATCAGCAGCAAAAGGCAGTCAGATGAGCAAACCCTGAAACAGGAAATGAAGTCCTCAGCAAAGGGTGCTGCTGACACAGCTCCTCCTTACCTGAATGCTCCTCTTGTCAAGGTTCCTCTTGAGATCCTCCACCATCTTTGTCCCGCTCGAGTCGATACTCGCAACGGCTGCGGAGAAGACATTGGAAGATCAATCTTCATGTTGCAGTTCCCAGTACAGACTATTACTACCTTCTGGTTCAGTGTTTCAGGCATATGTGTAGCATGACTGCACATAAAAGACTATAAACTGTTTCAGATTCAGTGTGCAACAACTTACCACCCATGTCCAGGACTATACACTGCAAGGTCTCCTCTCCATTGGCCTCGATTCGGTCCTCCTCATCCTCAATCCACCGCGAGATCCTGAATAAAAGAACAGAGGCCTCTGCAGAGTTCAGGCCAACACGTTGTCGGATATTGTACAGTATACTGCACCGTTGTGCCACTGCTGTCGCTCACCTCTCTTGCAGGTAGCTCGCATTGGCAAAGTAGATAGGCGAGTCGATGCGCAGCATGAGCACTCCTGGAACGCCCTTGGCCATGGTGTACTGGTCCATCCTCCGGTAGACCGTCGAGTCCGGCATCTTCCCGAGGGCCGTCGTCCTCGGCCGTGCGATGAACAGCAGGATCCGGAGAACCAATACCCCAACCTGCAGCCAGAATTCAGGCATTTTGTCACCAGCTAGGCAACTAATGTTCAGAACAAGCTAAGGTGAGTGAGCCTGGCACGTACCGCGACGATGAGCCCGATGTCGATGCTGCCGAAGACGACGCCGAGGAAGGTGCCAAGGCAGACGCAGAAGTCGACCTTGTCCACCCGCCAGAGGCGCGTCGCGGCGCTGAGCTGGACGATGCCAGCCATGGCGGAGGCGATGATGGCCGAGAGCGCCACCTGCGGTGTGTGCCGGAAGAGCGGCGTCAGGAAGAGGAGCGTGAGCATCACCGCCACGGCCATCACGGCGTTGGACGCGGCCGTCCGGCACCCGGCGTCGCGGTTGACCGCCGACCGCGATAAGGGGCTCGCCGTGAGGTAGCAGGAGGTGCAGGACCCGGCCATGTTCATCAACCCGAACGCGATCATCTCCTTGTTCCCGTCGACGTGGTAGCCCTTGGACATGGCAAAGCTCCTCGCCACCGCAGTCCCTTCCTGCGTACACGAGCACGATTACTACTTCTATTCACTTCACCAACAAATTCTTTCGACTTAGCTACCATCACTTATCGTGCAACGACATGGCAGGGAATCAATTAGGCTTACGGCGAGGGCGATGATGCCGATGAGGATTCCGGTCTTGGCGGTGAGCCACGTGTGTGGCGACGAGAGCAGAAGACTCTTCACGGACAACGGATTGATGCCCTTCTTGACGTAGCCGATCTAAGCACAATCGAAAATTGGCAAGTTTGATCATCACTTTCATATATTACTAGTGCTACATGTTATGTGCTTCTTAATGAGTTGAGTTCATGGTGTTCGTTCGCTAATCATGCTCACCGTTTGAATGCCGTGCTTCTCACCGTCGATGAGGAAGGCCAGAACGGTCGAGAGGATGACTGACACCAATGGCGCCGCGGCCGATACCCAAAAGTATTTGGGATGCTTCTTGCTCTGTCAAAAGGAAGATCAGACAATGGACATTATGATTTTCTATCTTTTAATCTTTTTGTTTCAATCCGCAAGAAATTGAATGACTGCCCGATTTGCAGTTTAGCTTTGATTGGAGAATCCAAATTCAGGCTGATTACCGACAAGAGTTTTCAGTCTTGAATTCTGCTAGAAGTGAATTGTTCGCTTCTACTACATATTGTGCAAAAGTTTGTACTCATTGGTGAAGAAGGAGGGGGGTACTCACGATGGAGCGCGTGATTTGCAGGAAGAGGAGGAGGCAACATCCAAGAACAAGGGGTTGCCATTGCCACTGCAACACAAAAAGAGAGTCAGGCACGCATCGATGGTCACAACAAATTCTCCAAGAACTCTACGTCTCGACGAGGCAAATGCGTACTGCATGGCAAGGATCGAACCAAACAAGTGAAAAAAATAATTTAACATCGGAAATTGGGGAAATCAGTCCCGTGCCACTGTCACTGTGCGTGTCATTGGTGATGCCGGGAGAGTAGTTAGTACAGGGATTAAAATTTCACCGAAGTTTGGTCGAAATTTTGTGAATTTTAGAAAGAAAAAAATATTGAATTTTAAATTTTTTTCACTGACACGTGAAACCCACAGAGTAGAGGACGAAAAATAACCAAAATTTTATGAGTGACAAAAAAATTATAAAATAAAATTGAAATCCCTGAGTAGTAGGGAGGCTGACCTGGCTAAACTGCGAGAAGACGGAGCGCATGACGTTGGGGAGGTCGGTGGCGGTGGTGAAGTGCCGGAGGCCGAGGAACCCCCGGAGCTGCTGCAGGCACACTATCGTCGCCGCCCCGCCCATGAACCCGACGATCGTCGCGTGCGACAGGAAGTCCACCAGGAAGCCCAGCCGGAGGACGCCCAGCGCGGCCTGGAAGACGCCGGCGAAGAACGTGGCCGTGAAGGCGAGGCGCGCGTACAGCGCCGGCTCCTCCGCCGGCGACGCTACCTCCCCCAGCATCGACGCAATGAGCAGCGAGCCCACGGCCGTCGTCCCCACCGCCAGGTGCTGTGAGCTCCCCATCACCGGGTACACCAGCGCCGGCACGAAGCTCGAGTCTGCACGTAAGTGTGCGTGGTATATATGGTCACACACAGTTATATAATGCCGCACGTACGTGCAACGACGAATACGCTATATATATGTACTTACATAGGCCGACGACGGGGTCGAGGCCGGCGAGCCTGGCGTAGCTGATGCCCTGCGGGACGGCGAGGCTGGCGACGGTGACGCCGGCGACGAGGTCCGACCGGAGCGAGCCGAGCGAGTACGACGGCAGCCACTCGAGGCACGGGAACAAGTACCGGAGCACGGCCAACGCGCGGCCGCGCCCGCCGGCCTCGCGCGCCACGGCGCGGAACGGGTCGTCCGGGAACAGCGTCTCCTTGAGGCAGGCCCCGACCGTGCTGAGGAGCGGCCGCGTCGGGGGCACCGGAACGCGCGCCGGACGCTGGCCGTCCGCCGCCGCCGGCACGTCGGCGACCTGTTGCTCCATCATGATCGAGTCTTGCTACGCGCTAGCGATCGAAACCTGCTGCCCTGTACAAGCAAGATTGAACGTCGTCGACAAGGTCACTTGAATTGCCAACACGAACTGCTTTGATTTGCTGGTGGTACCATGTATATAAATAGCAAGTCGCTCCGACCGGACTCCGGCAACGAACGGAGCACCGGTGTCTTTTCAGAGGTATACGAGTTCGACTCGGACATGATGCCGTACGTGCGTGCATGCATGCATGCATGGGGGGCGTGTGGCGCTGAGCGTGGGGCCCACTCGCCTGACGCCACGGTACGTGCTGGGTGCGTTGGACACGTGCGAGGTGGTCACGTACGTGTACCAACTGCATGCGCCTGTAGGATCACCTTTTGTAAACGATATGTATATTTCGACGCTCATACTACTGCATATATATGATCAGCTTATCCAAGCAATACACGTGGTCAAATCTGACGTGGATAGCTCTAGATTGATTCAACAGAAGCATATCTGTAATAGGATTCTAAATCTAATAACTCTCTAATACAACGGAAGTTAACCTGCATGCAACTTTCACAGGGTCGACTCAAACTCGGTTTTAAACTCGTATATCTCAGCTTTATGAGATGTGTAGCAGTAGAGTTCGAGCTAGCTGGGTATGGACCCTAGAGTTGAAACGGTTTTGTTCGTTATTTTCGATTTTACATGCTCGAACAGTCTACCTGTTGATTCTACATGCTCCTAAGGTTGTAACTGGCTTTCCTGCTTGTTTGCACTTACATATATACTTCCATCCTAAATTTTCAAGCCGAGCTATTACACCGAGAACTCATGTCATGTACTTTGATTTCCTGCTTGCTTTTCCAACAACATTGTAATACTCCAGCTTGTATTTTTGACCACTATTTTTTATTAGAATATATCTATAAAATCCAATAAACTTATAAGATTATGAAAGTACTTTTTGAGACAAATCTAACATATGATTTTTATATTTCTAAACTAAACATGTTAAAAGTTATTGATGATAATTTTTTTAAAAGTTTAACCGGATCTTATTTAAATCACCAAATATTTGTGACCGAATGGAGTAATGCTCTAGGTTGTGTGGACCGTATGGTGCAGAGTCCAGAAACTGGTTTTCCATGATCCAAAATAGTTAATTTGAAGTATACTTTCCTACCTTTTTCAAGCCGAGCTCAAGGTCACTCAAACTCGGGTCGAGCTTTTCATGGAAGGTTTTCTGTTGAAATGTAGTTGTTGAGCTTCTTCGAGTTCTTTGAGCTCAAGCTTGCTTGGTTTTTGGCTGAGCCGAACTCAAGCTCTGCTATAAGTAGGATGGCCAACTTAGGATTTGGCCTGTACTGAGCTCGAGCCTAGACAAGCACGCCCTCGTCGTTTATATCCATGTTGTCTTAGACATGATCTCGGGCATATACTGATACTTGTTTTCCAAAATATGACTTCACATTCCTCTATCATTTGACCCTGACAGGAGCGAAGCTTGAGCTGAAATGACACTTATGCTATTTCACTATATATCTAACAAAAACATAAGTTCTCCGACAACTCGATGTCTCGACACTGCAACGCAAAAACAGAGTCAGACACGCATCGATGGTCACAACAAATTCTCCGAGAACTTGACGTATGGACGAAACAAATGTGTAATGCATGGCAAGGATCGAACCAAATAAGAGAAAAAAGGAGGATGCTTTTTTTTCCCAGATGCCTGATTTTTTTTTCATTCTCAGTCGACAAATGTAGGATATTGGATGTAGATTGAGCGGTCAGGACATCATCTTCAACCTCCCATAACTTTCTCTCACGCGTGATAGATCCGACGCCGACACCTCGCTTTGTTCCCCGTGCCACCCACCTCCTCCCATCTATGGCCATATCTCCGCCGCCAGATCCACGCCAGCTACTCACATCGTGCTAACCACCCCACTTTCACACTCCCTCACCACAAACCCTACCCATCGCCCACCTGACACCCACGGCACCGGCGCCGCCACTCACTACTAAAAAAACTCCTTCATTGCCGACCTATAAAAGAGTTTCACTGTCGGTTTTGGAGCTGACAGTGGGCAACGCACATTGATAGTCCCTAACTATCACTATCAGTCCGGGGACCGGTAGTCCCGGATCGGCAGTGAAGGGGTTATCATTGCCAGCTGAAGCCATCGGCCGGCAGTGACAGTCGGGCGTCGAATCGATCTTTTTGGGTTAAAAAAATGGCAAAAAAAAATATATTTGCACCCAAGGAACCCTCACACCTGCGCAAGCCATAAGTCACACTATTTTTCGCGCGAAATACGCGCGTGTGTGGTTTGTGGCACTTGAACTCGAAACCTCCCAACTCACGCGATACGTCCTTACCATCCCACCATAGAAATACTAGAAATACCATTAGCATATGCAATCTTTTTTATATCTTCTGTCTGAAACTTTAAACTATTATTTGGATATCTAAATGACATCAAATAAAAAAGATTTCAACTACAAAGTTGTTGATCTCGTCGAGGGCTAGTTTTGATATAAAGTTTGTTTTCATCTGATTTCGTATGAAAAAATTATGAATTTTTTAAAATAAACTGTCATCCACTATTATTGGTGGCTCTCGTGGCTAAATCAAGCAGTGATAGTGAATTTTCACTGCCGATTCTTTTCGAATGACCTTTTAGTGTCAATGTATGATACGAACCGGTAGTGATAGAAACCGGTAATAATAGACCGATATATAAACATATTTCTGTAGTAGTGACTGTAGCTTCACCGCACCATCAAGCCACCACATACCGCCGGTTCAGCCGCCGCCGCTAGCCTTCCTCTAAATCTGGCATCCCGAACTACCCACCCTGAAAACTCCCCTCCCCTAATCCTATGGCAGCGTGTTCACACGCTGAAAGTAGGAAGTGTGGAGAAAAAAAAATTAGCATCGAAATGGGGGAAATCGGTATGCCACTGTCATTGTGAGTGTCATTGGTGATGCTGGGAGAACAGTAGCGAGGCTGACCTGGCTAAACTATGAGAAGACGGAGTGCATGACGTCGGGGAGGTCGGTGGCGGTGGTATAGTGCCGGAGGCCGAGGAATCAAGGAGCTGCTGCAAGCACACAATCGCCGCCGCGCTGCGCATGAACCCGACGATCGTCGAGTGCGACAGGAAGTCCACCAGGAAGCCCAGCCGGAGGACGCCCAGTGCGGCCTGGAAAACGCCGACGAAGAACGTGGCCGTGAAGGCGATACAGCGCCAGCTCCTCCTCCGGCGGCGCCACCTCCCCCAGCATCGATGCAAAGAGCAGCGAGCCCATGGCCGTCGTCCCCACCAGTGGCTGACCCAAGAATGAAGTGAAGCGGGTGCTAATTTCTGACTTCAGCAGACCTAGCAAAGGGGAGCCTGCAGCTGCAGCCTCATCAGCCTCTTGTGGTACCGAAGCAGCAAGCATATATATTAATCACAAAATGTTTGTGGAGAATTTGACCCCATAACTATTTTCTCCTACCTTCTAAGTGGGGCAAGTTTTCGAGCAGAACACATACTGTACTAATACTCTCCAAGAACCTGAAGTCACAGATCACAAAATTGGGAGCGTGCAGGAGCAGGAGGCACATTCGATCGGTGGAGAAGGAGCTTCAGTTGCTACATTGTGGAATAGTAAGAAAAAGGCAGGAAATAAGTTAGCAGACCTACCTCACTACACACGCAGATCACACTCTTCCTAAGTGTTAAACCGCACAAGACAACCTCCTAGCAGCCAAAACATACAATTCTTGAACCCTTAGCCTCCCCTGTACAAGCCCCCATTTTCCCCTCCTGCAATCCCAAGACCAAAAAGCACCCCCAAAATCTCTCACCCCAATTTGATTTTAGGGAAAACCTGGTATGCTTCTTTGCCTAACTCCCATTAATGTTCAATTTTCTGCCATTTTCTTAAGTTTTTGTACTTTGAAACAACTGGGATGGGTGGAGGGCAAAGCCCGGCTTCTTTTGGGGAAGCTCACCTTACCGAAGGCCAAGCCTGTACCAAATAGTCCCTTGGATGCTGGCTCAACTGAATCTTCATGCTGCGGGGTCTCGGCTATGGAGATAGGTCAAAGGTGCCTGGATCCTTGACGGGCCATGTTCAAGAGGTTCATCCTTCGAACATCGACACTGGCGAGACTTTAGCCACCCAAACCCAAAGGAAGAGAAAAGGTGGAGGCCCTCCGGCTCAAGGAGCCAAGAAAAAGAAAGCCATTCCTTTGAAGAAAAGACCTCGCTAAACGATTCTTGGCGATTCTGGGGGTGATGATGACAACCTTGGGAGCCCTGAAGCCATTGTTGCGGTGCCTCTTCAACAAGCGCTTCCGAAGGATATATAAGATGTGACTGTTCCTTCGTCAAAACGTGCTACAACTTCTGCACGAATTGACTTCACCCCCCTCCTGATTAGTGATGACGACAATGAGGATCCACTTGACTCATGTCCTATTGCGGACACAGTGACGGAGGAGGGGGATATTGCACTTTGACGTGAAGAGAGGGGCGAAGAGGGGGTCGAAGGGGTAGAAAATGCCAAAGAAGTTGGCGATGAGTCGGGCAGCTCATCCTCCTCTAGTTCGGACCCTGGCTCCTCCAAAAGTCATAGAGCTTCAGAGACCGAAGAGGAGGGAAATGCTTTGCCACCACCGCAGCATCACGGTGGTAAAGACCTTATGTCAGTTGGTGCCTCACACAATGCCTGAGTCATATAGGCCGAAGCACTACGACTGACCTCATTTGAACCGAGTGCTGGAGAGGTGAAGGACACAAAGAACATACTTGATAGCTTCATCCTCCCCGAGCTCGAGATAACACTTGCGCAGAAACATGCATGGATGCCTTCGACGTCGTGGCAGCAAAGGTACCTTCAATTTTTATTATGCTATCCTTCACATACTCGTTCTTATAATCTTGTTATAGGACATGCTTCTCACACGCGCTATGCACAAATGCGTGGAACAAGCAGATGCTCACTTGAAAGGGGCAGAGGCGATGAGAGTCATGCTGCTCCAAAGGGTGGAGAAAGCGAAGCCAAGGTTAACAAATATCTTTGGCAGACGAAAGATGCCATTGTGCAGGAACATGAATTGGAGAAGGGGGTTGATGCCCTTTACCAACATGAGGAGGCGTCTGAAAAAGATATTCAGGAGTTCCGTATAGCCCTCGCGGCTGAGAAAATTGAGAATGAATGCCTGGTCGAAGCGTTATGTGAGGCGAGGCAACTTGCTTTGGATTCTACCTAGAAGTAGGTAGAAATCCTAGAGCTGAAGGTGGTGAGGGCTAGAGATGTTATTTGAAAAACACTTCAAGAACTGGGTGCTTCACCCTCAACTTCAGCCTTCAACCATGGCGACCTTGACAGACTTCTTGGGTGGATCACATAACCATCTGAAGGTCTCCGACAGGCAGCCCACTTGTATGGCGATTTCTGCACCATGATTTTTGGCTGAAGCCTTATTCAAGCTTTAGTGATGATAGGCTGCGACCATCACAAGGTGCTCCAGAGCCCTTCGTTTTTCTACCCTCCAGACATGTCTACTGGGGCGGTGTTGAAGGCATTAGAGGCCACTGCCAAAGCTTTCACCAGCAACTATTGGTGCCAATACGGGTGCGACCTCACCCTTCGGGAGGTGGAGAACAACCGATGAAGGGTAAGTATCTTCTCTATTTGCAATGCATTAGCATTGTTTTATTATTCTTGCACTTATTTCTATCTGGCTTTGTTGTAGGCTACCATGAAGACTAGGGATGCTTCGGCTGCCACAAGGACTTTTGTCCCACCTACTTCGCCACCCGCCCCTTCGCAAAGAGATATCAAAGCAACCAATGTGCTCAACTGTCCGGAGCAGGTGTGAGCGAGGGGCGACATTGTATCATCTTTTGCAATCGAAATGTTTGACATTTATCAAAAGCTTTGTAATATACTTTCGCTTCATTTCTTGTAAATATTTTGACGATCCTCGCTTCCTGCGTAGGTAGCCGAAGGTGTTGTCCCTATAACTATGATACGTGACAACTTTCTCATGTCGTGGATGAGCTGGGATTCATTCCATGTCGCTACCCTGACATAGGATTTGATAAATATTGACGAGCGAAGGCTAGGTTGTATGATGCTAGAAACGCTAAGTTGAAAAAGTTTTAAGAGTCATTTTCCCCTTCAGACTTAGAGATCCGAAGGGTTGAGTGGGAAATCCATAGGATGGAGCGTGGAGATTCTGACCCTCCTTGAGCTTTTGTTATCGGCGGCAACCTCATCCTTCACAGGGAGCACCATTTGTCGAAGGTCATAGTGCTCACCTTTGTCTTCACCTGAAACTTCTTCGGATAGTTATATCGGGTCCCCGCTGGACCTGACAAAGCATTTTCCCCACAAGGCGAAGGATCGCTTTCCAACTTGGTCGTAGCCAGATGTACAAAATTTTTGTAGATCCTGACATTGATGAATTTGCAAAATGAATTTTTGTTATTCTTTGTTGCATTTGTTTGTTGAGCCTTCAGTAAGCGTAGGGACCTTCGACAGCAACGTGTGCGAAGCGTCGATCGAAAAAATGTTGCCCCCAACTTTTTAGTCATATGGACCTTCGACAACAAAGTGCGTGAAGCGTCGATCGAAAAAATGCCAGCCCCAATGTTTTAGCTGTAGGGACCTTCGGCAAAAAAGCGCGTGAAGCGTCGATCGAAAAAATGCCGTCCTCCTCAACTTTTTAGCCATAGGGACCCTCGGCATGAGCTGTCTAGTCGAGCGCTGCTTCGATAGACTCATAGTGCAATTGCTCATATCTTTTGATTCGAAGACCAATTGCATGTTGGCCAAAGAGTGTATTCATCACTCTTATTGCCAATTCGAGTAATGTTTTTTTTTCATACCGAAGTGTGTAGCCCCCACTTGGTCTTGGCGACACAAACTTTTTCATACCAAAGTGTGCTGCCTTTGATTCGAAGCATAGCATTACTTCATCATGTACACATGAAGGATATACACTTCGATGCATTGATATAATGCATGTGTGTAAAAAGTAAGATTTCGACAGGTGCATATAGAAAATGGTCGTTTTGATGTGTTTGACACTTTTTTCTTTTTGCGGGGGTGCATTGCCTAGCCAGGGTGAGCAACACCTTGACTTTTTTATGCAAAGGTGCATTGCCTATGTTAGGTTGAGCAACACTTCGTCTTTTTACTTCTGAGTGTTTGTTTTGACTTAGGTGTGGGGCTGACACTTCTAGCTCTCGTCTTGTTTATGATCCGAAGAATTGATTAAGTCTTCGGAGAGAGGGCAGACGCTCTTAGCTCACGTCGAGAGGTATGTAGCCTTCATTTTAAGGTCAAACAACACTTCAACCTTTTCTTTCCGAATGTCTATTTTGACTTTGGTGCGGGGCTGGCACTCTTAGCTCCCATCTTGTTATGATCCAAAGAATTGATCAAGTCTTCGGAATGGGGGCAGGTGCTCTTAGCCCCCATCGAGAGGTGTGCTACCTTTGATTTATGGTCAAGCAACACTTTGACTTATTTCTATGGGTGTGTACCCATCTTTAAGTCGAAGGGTAAGTTGTCAGGCACACTTTGACATTTCTTACCTTGACCTTTTCTGGACAGGCTTTGGCCTGTCTTATTTCATCGATTGGTGTGCATCCTTCAAGCAAAGGCTTGCACCACTTCGATGATGAATCATGCAAATATTCCATCGAATCACATGCTTTTTGGGGGTAATTTCATATAATAAAAAGGGTTTAAAAAGGTGGCTACATCGTTAAAACCCTCACACCCTGATGAGAGGTTCCCCTATGAGGAAAAGAGTACAACACCTATGCATTGCTTGAATTGAAATGCAGAATTTAAAATTGGCTAAATGTAATTTTACTACAGGTGCTTCACCCATTATTAAGAAGCTTCCCTATTGGCGTATTCGATTACACATAATACTTGCGAAGGCTATCCGCATTCCAAGTGCATCTGCGGAAGCTCTTCTCCTTGGAGAGTAGCCAAGTGATAAGACCCATGCCTCTTTGAGCTCTTCACCAAAAAAGGTCCATCCCATTTGCTTCGCAGTTTTCCCACAGTCAAATCATTAGGAAGCCTTCAGAGCACAAGGTTCCCCAGAGTGAACTCCTTCAGAGACTCAATATTGTCCCTCCATCTTTTTGTTTCCTCTTGGTACTTCGCCAAGTTGTGGCCTTCATTCTAATTTCTTCGAGTGTATCTTTTTTTACTAGCTCTTCATTCTGAGCTGTCTCAGTGATGACACAAAATGACTTGTTTTTACATTCCTCCGGAGTCGTAACCTCTTCACCGAAGAGCAAGCGAAATGGCATGAATCTCGTTGGTCTGGTTGCTGTTGTCCTGAGTGACTACAATGCCTTTGGTAACTCCTCGACCCACTTTCCTTTTGGGAGACCCTGCAGCCGCCTTGCCACACCAGCCAAGATGTTGCCATTCTCCCTCTCCATAGCTCTATTCAACTGAGGATGGTATACTGAAGCGAAACAAATTTTGATACCCATGTCTTCCCAAAACCGCTTGAAGCCATCGCTGTCAAACTGCATTCCATTATCGACTGTTACTTCGCGTGGAATGTTGAAGCGACATGTGACGTTTTTCCACAAGAGCTTTTGAAAATTTCTTGACATGATCTTCGCCAATGGAATTACCTCCACCCATTTGGAGAAGTACTTAACTACCAATACAACATAGCGAAGGTTTCCCAGAGTAGTTGGCAACTCTCCTATAATGTCGATACACTCGAGTCAAGGGAAAAAATGGTGGGACAAGCTGTAATGCCAACGAATGCATGTTAAAGCTCTTGGCTATGTACTAGCACTTTGCGCAGCTCCGGACTGTGGCCTCTGCATCAGAAATGGCCTTCGGCCAATAGAATCCTTGCCTGAACGCTTTTCCGACGAGCACTCGAGTGCCGATATGTGAGCAAAACAATCCTTCGTGTATTCCTTTGAGCAAGCTTTGCCCTTCTATTTGGGATATGCATCATCGGTGTACAAACTCCCATCTTATACAAATTAGCCCCCACAATCTTGTAGTTTTTGGCTCTTTGTGTCATACGCTTTGCTTCTACTTGATATTCAGGCTCATATTGGCCCCAAAGGTAGGCCATTATGGAAGATCACCAATCTTCACTCTCAACTATTGTGACATGTTGGGCCACCTACTGTGGGGCTTCGACAACTGGTATTTTCAAATCCTGATTAAACACATTCGGAGGCATCGACAATTTTTGTGTTGTAGCTTTGGCAAGGTCATCAGCTTCAAAATTGTTATTTCTTGAGATGCTCTTGATAGTGAAACATAAGTAATTCTTTTCCATGCTTAGCACAATTGCCATATACTTGGCCAACTCTGGTTCGTTCACCTAGAAAGTTTTGTCGATCTGGCATGCGGCTACTTGGGAATCTGTCTTGACCAGCACCCTTTGGGTGCCGAGGGCTTGTGCCTTATGAAGGCCAAGTAGTATTGCTTTGTACTCTGCAACATTGTTTGTTGACTGAAAGTTGAGCCTGGCTACGTACCATAGTTTTACCGAAGGTGAAGTTACAACTACTGCGGCGCCGACCCCTGAAGCCCCCTAAGCTTAGTCACAATATTTGATCCACACTGGGTCTAATGGTACTTCTTCTTGGCCTTCAGCCTGCGGTGTCCATTCTGCCAAGTCTTGAGATTTTATTGCCGTCTGCGCAACGAATGACAACGCAAACAACGCTATCTCCACGTCCCATTTTCCAATTCTTACCGTAGCCTCATGATTTCCAACCATGTTGCACATGGGGTAAGAGGTGGTACCATTATGTTGTGTGCTGTGAAATAACACCGAAGCCTTCATGAGGCCATTACACTGCATATGCCATTTTTTTCCATCTCAGAGTAGAACCTCTTCGACCCTGTCAATGCCTCCGAAACATAATACACCAAACATTGTTTCAATTTTTCTTTGACTTGCATTTCTTGCACAAGCACCATGCTTACTGTCGAAGGAGAAACTTTGATGTATAGTAATAACTCGGCCTTCGGATCTGGGCTAGTCAACGTTGTGGACTTTGTTAGATATTCCTTCAATTCATCAAAAGAATTCTGCTGTTCTGAGCTCCACCTAAATGGGTCGAAGCCTTCGATGGCTTTGAAGAAAGGCATGCTTCACTCAGCTGATCTGGCAATGAATCGACTCAAAGCTGCTAATCTTCCGGCCAATCACTATTGAAGGGAATCGGAGACGTCCTAAGAAGGGGAGGGGTGGAGGGGTGAATTAGGACACTTAAAAAACTATTGGCTCCAAAACTTTCACAAGATAAGCCTATCTCAATTTCTATCTAAATGTGCTCTAGGCTTATCTAGTGTGTCTACTCTACCACTTAAGAGAATTGCAAGGTAAATTGTAAGTAAGTAAATGCGGAAACGTAAATGAGGTAGAGAGACAAACTCGGCACGAGGAATTTTTATCCCATAGTATCAGTGGCACACAAGTCTCCCCAAGTCCACGTTGGAGCTCCACAAAGGATATACTCTCGGTCACCAAGTCTCTTTTGGTCACGGCTCTTGAGATACCAATTCACCAGGATAAGGCCTCAAGCACGATGAGCCACCAAGCCACCAAGGCGAGGTCTCACCACTAACCTCTCTTCTGGTCACTTGTACACCATCTTCACTTCGGAGCTTTAGTCACAAAGACAAGGGCCTCCGCGTCCCTGCGCAATCCTCTTGTCGCTGCTCCATACCAAGTCGGAGGATCAACAAGTTACTAGCGAGTCACAAAGACTCCAAGGCGTCGGCGTACCTCTCGGTACACTTTTGGATCACTCCTTGATCCACACTCTATGTTGCAGCACCTAGCAACTCTTCTCTCTAGAACTATAAGCACTAATCACTCAATAATGGTGTGCTTAATCACCTTGGATGAACATTTTATGCTCTTGGATGGCTTGGATGTCTTCTTAGATGTATAAGGGTTTCTCTGGACTCTAGCAACTCCAAATGAATGAGTGGAGGGGTATTAATAGCCTCAACCCTACGGACTAGCCGTTATCCCAACAGTTCATATATTCTGTGAACACCGGATGATCCAGTGTTAATAGAGGTACAAGCACCGGACCATCCGGTGTGTACATTCGAGAAAACTAGCCATTGGAACTCCACTCATATTTCTTCTGAACACCAGATTATCCAGTGTAACCATCAATCCATCACCGGACTATCCGACGAGTATACTTGAGCCAGACCACGCCAAACTTCTTCTCTGTACAAAATACTCCGGTGTGCACTGTCTTCATCATCGGACCTTCCGGTGTGTAGAACTTCTTCTTTTCTGGGTTTTTCACACACTTTGTTAAATGCTCTAGTGAAGCCTCCAGTGTGCATCGCTTCATCACCAGACTATCCGGTGAGTTATAGTCTTCTGCACCGTGACACAAGTCACAAAATGCTCCAGTGTGATATCCATCTCATCACCGGATCATCCGGTTCCTTATAATCCATTTCCTTTGAAAATACCAAGCTTCTGTTAAATAGTCCGGTGTACATCTCTTCTGATCGTCGGACCTTCCCGTGAGTGCAATCCACTCTGACTCCTTCTGATAGAATTGCTCCGGCATGTATATTCTTTATCACTGGATCATCCGGTGAGGCAAACTACCTCTGGACATAATGCTCTGGTGAGTGCAATTCTTCCAGCGCCGGACCTTCCAGTGAAAATAATTTCTCTAGGACTTTTTCCAATTCAATCAAACTTTATCCTAGCTGTGGTGGCTTCTTGATGTATTGCATTCATGAGACCTACTAATATATATTCTTGACAAACATGTTAGTCCCAATGACTATGTTGTCATTAATCACTAAAATCACAATCATGGCCTAATAGGGCCCATTTCGCTACAGTTGTGCCTCTTTCCCATTCTTTGGAGGCCTCATATCAAGTATTGCTTTTATTTTTTTGGGTTTACTTCGATGCACCTTTTTAACACCAAAAATCCTAGAAACCTCCCGGCGCGCACACCGAATACACACTTCACTGGATTTAACTTCAATCCCACGCTTCGGAGGCTATCGAAAGTCTCCCGAAGGTCATCCAAATGATCAACATGTTTGGTACTCTTGGTGACTATGTCATCGACATATAAAGATACATTCCTTGCCAATTGTGACTGCAGTATAATCTGGACCAATTTGACGAAGGTGGCCCCAACATTTTGAAGGCCGAAGGCCATTCTTACGAAACACTATATTCTAAAGGAGGTCATAAAGCTTGTTTTTGTCTCGTCCTCCCTCACCATCCAAATTTGATGATATCTCGAGTATGCGTCCAGAAAGCTTAATATCTTACAGTTAGCTATGGAGTCTATTAACTGGTCGATGCGTGGCAAATGAAAGTCATCCTTGAGACATGCTCTATTTAGGTCTGTGAAATCAACACACATCTCTATTTGCCATTGCTTTTTTTTTTTTTACTAAAACCAGGTTGGCCAGCCATTCGGAGTGTATGCTTTGCATATAACCCTAGTGTCGAGTAATTTTTGTACTTCGGCCTTCGCTGCATCTTCTCTTTCCTTTGACACTTTTTGAACCCTTTGCTTCTTTGGCTTTGGCTTCGGATAAATGTTTAGAGTGTGTTCGATGATACCTCTACTGACCCCTTGCAAATCCTTCAGTGCCCATACGAAGACATCTTCATTGTTGCGAAGAAACCTTTTTGTTCTTCGCTGAGCTTCTTGTGTCATTTCAACTCCTATTACCATAGTTTTTTCTGGTCTATCTTGACACAACAATACTTTTTTTTTATTTGGCCTTTGGGTTTAGCCTTCGAAACTCTGCGTCTGGAGTACTCTTTGGCTTGTAGAGGCTTCGACAAAGGTTCTGTCATGACATGGACGTTGTGCTAGCCTGTAGTATTTCTTGCTTCAATTCTTCGTGCCATTTTTTGATCTCCCAACACCAAGATGACTCCTCCAGGGCTAGGCATTTTCATGCACAAATATCCTTGGTGTGTTATTGCTCCAAACTTATTTAGCACCCCTCTTCCAAAGATTGCATTGTATAGGTAGGGTATATCGACAACATAAAAAATAATACTTTCTATCTGAAAGTTTGACCCTTTGCCAAAAGAGATCAGTATCTCAATTTTGCCCAAAGCGTTGATTGCTTTGCCACCGAAGCCTAGCAATGGAGATCCGACCTTCTGTAAATTAATTCATTGCAAATACGTCCTATTGAAGGCATCTGTGAAGATGATGTTTGCCGATTTGTCGCCGTCTATCAGAATCCTATAGACTTCGTTCCTTGAAATATTAGCCGTGATGATGAAGGCATCTATAAGCTGGTATTTTAGGACCCTCATGTCCTCATGTGAGAAGGTGATGGGGACATGAGACCACTTCGAATGGACGAAGGTAGGGCCTATACTGACATGGTTAACCCTTCGAACATATTATTTTTGTTGCCTTTTGAACTCAGTTTCCTGATTAGAGCCACTAGTGATTGTCAACACCACATTCATTCCATGTGTTAGTGTGTTTACCGACCTGTTGGTTTCTCGGGGTGCTTCGATTGTGGGTCTTGGCGGAGGAGGTGGAAGCAATATTTGAATAGCCGCTGATTGAGCGTATATCTGGTTTTGTGGAGCCAGAGGTGCCAGAACATATGGCTGTGCCAAAGCCATTTGACGCCATTGAGAAGCAAAGGTCGAGGGGTTTGGCCCGTGAGGCTGGCCTTGGCCATGTTGACATTGCCATGCATTGCCCAACCTATATGGCTTGGTGTGATGCACTACTCTTGTAGGGTCGAAGGGTTGCTTCCGTAGGTCTTCCTTCATGGCTACAATATGTGGATATTGCTTGGTTGTATGACTAGCACCCTCCCTGTGTAGCTCACAATATAGTATGCTTGGATCACACGGTACCTGTCCTCCTCGATCACCTCAGCCTCCGTGACCTCTACTGCTTTGGCTGCCACGACCTCCACCACCATGGGCTTCAACAACCTCTTGCAAGACGTCCTCGGGCCCATATTCTGATTTCCTATCTGATCCAAGGGAAGGAAGAGCATAGTCCAAGCAAACCCACTTAAAATCTATCCGGTTGATTTCCTTTTGCTTCGGAACATACCCGAAGGTATCGCTTTTCTTCAAGTGTTTCAACATGTCTTTTGGTTGGCCACTACTTCCATCCTTGCTGGAGGGAGATGGCTTCAGCATTTTTAAGGCTGCAATTTCGCTTTTTCCTTCATTGATGGTCTGCTTCAAATCTTGGATATTCCTCCATTTTGTTTAAGAATTCCTAAATACTCTGTAGCCCTCCTCTGACGCCCTGTATAGTGGCATCGATGATCGTGCCCTCACTCAAGCCCTTCGCTTGACATCGTACATATAGTATTTGAGCAATTCCATTGGCTGCTACTTGACCACGAAGAGGTCACTGGTTGTGACCTTTTCTACATGATTGCCCAAGCAAATACAGAAAAGGGCATCGCACAACTGCTCCCAGGAATATATCGACCCCGGAGGTAGAGTAGAATACCAAGATCTTACTATTCCCTTTACAACCAATATGAAGGCCT
Organism: Phragmites australis; assembly: GCF_958298935.1. Classification (NCBI taxonomy): domain Eukaryota; kingdom Viridiplantae; phylum Streptophyta; class Magnoliopsida; order Poales; family Poaceae; genus Phragmites; species Phragmites australis. The sequence goes on along the minus strand of NC_084941.1, from coordinate 9,818,529 downwards.
TTGCCAGTGCCGTGTCATCTCCACCAGCTGATTCAACTACTGCCTCAAAGCTCATGATAAACTCCCTTAGATCTGATTCTCCATCAAACATCACCATTCTTGGCATTTTAAACCCCGAAGGCCAAGGCTAGTTCTGCAAGCCAGAGGAGAGCGGGGAGTCTGGGTCACCTGTGTGTGACTTGGATTGAAGATCTTGCGTAGTCCGTGTTGTAAATGTTGACAAAGGGGTGATGGTGTGCTGCACTTCCTCACACTGCAGCACATTGATCTGGCCTTGCAACTGCTTCATCATTCTTCTGGCTTCGTCAGCTCGACGACGGTATTTAGCCGCCTTTTGACTCACTATCAAGCTTTCTATCATATGCTTCTTTTGTGCTATTCGTCATTCTAGGTCTTCGGCTTCTAGCCGTGCAGTTCTTTTTACTTTGGCTTCTTCTTCTTCGTTGTCTTCGTAGTCTCGAAAATTATCGAAGTCATCATGCAATTCAAAATAAGGGGCCTTCTCCTTGGTTGCTACCGAAGCTTCGAAACGAGCATGAAGGTCAGCCTCTACCCTTCACATCAAAGTATTTGCATATTCCTGGTGAGTTAGGTCCTCGTGAGCTCGACCATCCTTAGTGGCTAGCACGGCTACATCATCTTGTTCTTGTTGGTCCTCTTTGACTTCCTCAATCGAAGTGGTGATCAGTCATTCGACTTCTTTTTGGGTGGCATGATTTCAGAATGTGTCAATCCCCACAGACGACACCAACTGTTGGGAACTAGCGTTGCCAATAGAGTGATGGGCCTTCAGACCCCAGAGTGATCCAAAGGCTATAGAGAAAAGTACACAAAGTGGGGAAGTCTTTTATTGTATTAATATCACTAGTCATATCAGTTATAGTTATACTATGTTTATAGGCCGTACCCAACCGGTCGCTATTACATTTTACAAGATTGCCCCTCCAATTGTCACATGCTCGGTATATTCGAGGCTATTACGGTACTTTCCTATGTACATCCAGATTATTTACAATCTTACCCTTTATGGTCTTCGGTCGCTATTAATGGTCCTCTCTTCGACCATGCATTTTCCCTTTGCTCCGTCTTCATGCAGGACTTGGGCCACCCTTCGCTTGGACTTCCAAAAGTCTCCGCTCAGCTGCACCTTTAGCGTTCCTTCGAGCGACCCCCTTGTGGCATCGAGTGAAGCCCTTCTACTGAGCTCCGAAGGCCCAACGAAGGCTTCACTTGCACTAGCTATCAGAATTGTTCCTTGTGTGCGAAGAGTTTGGAAGGTTCCTGCAATACAGCAATCCATGATAACTATAAGTTTTGTTAGTTTACGACATTCATGGAGTTCTTCAACCTTATATCCAAGGGGTCTGTGAGACCATCCCAACACCTCTATTCAAAAACTGTTTTGTATCCCTTTCGATTTCGGTTCTCTTTTTCATCTACGCATCCTATCTATGTAGGGACTGAGGATGCACTCTTATACGGTTATAGCTGCTCGATGTTTCCATTATAAAAAAAATAAACAACATTGTGCTACAGTGATTTACGGGAAAATCGATTAGTTCATATTCAGTTGCAAGCTTACATTTTTCGAAGTTTTCCATGACATTGTGGCACACGTTGCTCGACACAAGTTCCATTAGAGTTTTTTGTTTTTCTATTTAGGCCATTGCAAAAAGGTTGTCGAAAAATCAGCCGTCCAAGTCGAATTAATCACCTGCTACCTAACTAGGTCGTCGTCGGTACGTCGCCTGTCATGCACGTACACTCGACGCGTTTGGTTTGGGCGCGGCGGCACGACGCATGTCATGGTCTTTATTCGACCTAGAGCCTGCCTGCCTGCCGCACACGCACGCAGGCAGGCAGGATGGTCGAGCGCGCGTAGAGGTCGTCGAACTCGCCGGCCGGCACACGCGAAACGGAACAGCGCTAGCCTAGCTCCCGGCCTGCTACCGTCGACGGACGCACGTCGTGGGCGACATGCAGGGCAGATACTTCAAGGTCGGAGAGGGAGAGGAGAAGAAACAACTAAGAATTTCACAAAGCCATCATCCAACACTGATGGGTCTCTAAAACATTGCACAAACACTAATGGTTCAGGTAGTGCTTGATACATCGGTGAGTTGCCATTTCTTGCAGCTAGATGTTCAGTTCAGTAGTGGCCCCTGTGTACCTGCAGCAACACGAACAAGAACACAGGAGCTCGTCAGTTCACGAACAAAAAACTTCTAGTATCGATTTCAGTATCATGGATGATGAATACCTCGAATCCGACGAGCGAGCGGTAGTAGCCGATGGTGGCGGCGGTGAGCACGGTGCTCGTGGACCCGCACTCGCTGCCCACGAGCGAGGCGCAGGACTGGTCCAGCCTCACGCCCGTCCACGGGTACTCGTACCCGTACGCGCCGATGTGCGACGACGACCGCTGCATCATCTTCTTGGGCGCGCCTGGGACGCCGCGGCGCCGGCTAGGCTGCCGCTCCAGCGCGTCGGTGCGCTGCCTCGGCGCGCTCTGGGACCTGGCCTTGGCTCGGGACGACTCCGTGTTCGCCATGTAGTTCGGGACGAAGAACCCCGAGCCAGGCTCGGCGGCGTCGGCGTACGGCGGCACGTACGGGCTGCTCCGCGCCGTGGACGCGGGGTCGAACGCGGAGACGCCCTCGAAGTGGCCGCTGTACGCGCGCGGGCTCAGCTCGGCCAACGACGCCGCGGACGGCGACGGCGCGGGCGAGCGCTGCCCGTAGTAGTACTCCGCGAGGCGCCGCTCTCTCGACTCGCGCGCCACCGCCGAGAAGCTGCTCCGCCCCAGCCGTGTCGGCTCACCGATGTCCATCTCCACGATCTTGACGTGCTCCTCGCCGGACCGGTCCATCTCCTGCGCCCATACACAGTAACCGTTGTCACTAGGCTTGCCCGGGACTTTTCGCAAGTTGGTCGCGCGCGGGATTTACGTACGTAGGAGCTGCGGCGCCTGGGGTGCTGCGGCGACCGGCGTTGGTCCTCCAGCATGCGCGCGCGCTGCGCGCGCAGGCGGGACTGCGCCGAGACGAGCGCCTGCATGCGGCGGAGCGTGGCGTTGGCCTGCCTCCTCACCAGCTGGCCCCTGATCAGCGCCTGCAGCTTCACCAGCCCCCGCAGCGCGCACAGCGCCTTCCTCGCCTGCAATGCCGCAGTTGTTCACATCATCAGGACAGGATGACCGTGGCATATTTTTCGGATTGCTTGTGCATTTGATCAGGTTGTATGGCATAATGGCATGCCAAGCCAAGATACTACTCTTGTGTGCATCAGTATTACTTGGACACACGTGTCTAATTTTTTTTCTGATCGGATACTCCGAATTCGAGTATGAGTTGTATCGGACTATGAATTGTATTTCAAGTGTTCAATTTTTTTTTGTCGAATCGGATATCCAAATTCGAGTCAGATTTTGATATCTGTGTCCGTATATAGGTAACACTGGTGTGCATTACTAGCTGTAATTGCAAATTTATCAAAATGTACTTATTGCAAAATAAGAACTTGATTGAACTAAAACATTTAACTAATCATTCTCTGAGGGTCTAATTACAGTTACAGCGCTAAGTGCAGCTACATTGTTTTCAGACTCACCAGATAGCCTCTGAAGGTGGCCTGGATCCTGGCGGCGGCCGCCTCCTCGACGAGGCAGTTCGCCAACACGTCGCTCTCCTCTGCCGCCTCCGCCACGGCGTGGTCGCTCTGTTGAAGCTCAAGCTCGCGCCCCGACACCGACAGGCCAGCGAGCCCCGCACCGGACACGCCCGGCTCCAGGGACAGCGGTGACGGCGCCGCGGCCTTCCCCGGTGGCGCCGGCCGCCGGAAGCTCCATCGCCTCTTCTCCCGGGTGCTCGCCGCCGGCAGCGGCGTCGCGTCACCTTGCTGCTGCTGCTGCTGCAGCGCCTTCTCCCTCCCCCTGCCGTCCTTCCTCCCCGCCAAGATGCTCTTCAGCCACCTCCCAGCCTTCCCCATAACCTCCGCAGCAGGCCGGCCTCAAGCGCGGACACAGGACAATCCACCTAGGATCTCGCACCCAGCTCGCACGAGACAACGCAGGACAATTATATAACGCCTCGCCCAAAGATCAGCGACGCGTGGCAAGCGCATTGCAATCACCGGCCAACCAACCACGAACCACCCACCCACCCGGCGTAGCTGCTGGAGGCGGTACACTACAGCGGCTCAGTCAACCGAGGGAGTTTATCAATGGCGCGCCATGTGATCGAGCCGCGCGGCGGGACACGCCGGGAACGGGAACGTGGAGTGGATCCCAACAAGGCTGGCTGTCAGGGAGATGATTGATTCTGGCAAGTGCATTGTACTGCGCGAGCCCGACCGGCAGCTGGGTCCATGTTAGTCACGGCTCGTCATGCTGTGTAGGGCTCATATATTTTCACCCAAAACCAAACCTTATGTGATTACGGTGATGATCACGGATGTTTTTGGGGAGTTCATCACATAAATGATATGAGCTGAGCTACTTTAGGTTGTACAAATGTAGGTATACATTTGCACTTGTTCCTTACAATATAGCTAACCATGTGACCATGCATGTGATGCAACTTTGAATAATTCCGAAGGTTTCACCACTTCTTTTTTAAGGGTACAAGCGAGAACGCACACTACATACGTACACACATATGTGCGTATCCATACACACTATAGAAGGGATTGGGAAGCACCAGATCTCCAGTGCGTGGGAACGCATAATACCACTAGCTCGGTGGCAGCGATGGGTGCTCAGCCTACCCGCCCATGTTTGAACCGAAGGATCAACACTTTTTTGTCGCACTGGTGTATTTCTGCAGTAGCACCTAGAAGTAGTTCGGGTTAGGCTAAGTACACACGCGTGCGCGTTCAAAGGGTTCATCACTTTTGTTGTCTATATATGCTGCAAGTTTGAATAATTCAGAAGATTTTATTACTTCTTTTCCAGTACCCTATGTGAATCATTAGAGATGTCTGCAAGCAGTGGTGGATCTAGAGTCACGAAGTAAGGGGCAAGGCTGGTCATGAGATTTTGGCGGCCTAAGGCGAAACTAAAAACAGGTCCATTTGAATTAAAACATCAAAAAAATAATTAATATATAAATTACAAATATAATATTCGATGTATTATTTTTTTCCGATAAACACTTAAAGTATATAAAAAACAACGCTCACCTCAAACACTTTCCAGAGATCATCTTAAATATTTTCTTTTAACATTTGTAGATACGAAGTCATTGATAATAGTATCAATATCAATCTCATCCACTAATTTCTTCTCAATGCATAAAGTTGCCAAACCATTTAATATTTCTTGAGATATTGTGAATAAGATTCGATAAGCAATAGAAACATTAGGATACCAATCTACTTCTCTGGCATACTAAAAAATCTTCATGGAAGATATTAACCTATCTGGCAAAGTCAATTGCATAACCCTTAACTCAGATATTAAATCATTTAACTCAACATTGTATGAACCATCTAGAGAGAAAATATTTGCAAATTTAGCGCTGCAATCTTTCAGTTCAATATCATCTAATGACTTCAAGGTTGTTGAGATTAATAAGAACCCAAATATACTTTTGAATGATTGGCATTCTTCAAATCTATTTTATGAAGTATTCGCCCTGTCAACCATAAAAAAAGTAATTAACTTCAAAAGCCTTCTCAGCATGTAGAATTTCTTCATTATAATCAGTATCATCAAATTATTTCTTCCTAAGAGCATGACATTTTACTAGAAATGATGGCTCTACACCCATTTCAAATGTAATATCTTTGACAATGATCACACTAGAAGCAAACTCTTCATTTCTATACTTGTTAAAGTAAATCATTATACCTTCTATTTGCTGCAAGGTAGAGTCGATGCACATAGATGATGATTGCAACTTCTTGCTCATAATATTTACAACAAATAAAATGTCATGCCAAATAATCATACCAAGTATAAATTCATAGATGGTGACATGTAACTCCCAATAATTTGTATCCCCGAGACACAACTTGTGTCGTCAATTGATTGCTTATAGCTTACCGCAAAAGTGCAAATTTTACCAATTAGGCCAAGTCACCAGCAGGATAATATAATTGCTTCAAAAGTGCAATCGATCAAGTCATCAAGTGCTGAGTGCTGACATGCTAATTGTTAAATTGTACAAGCGATCAAGTGCAATCTCAGGACCAGCCCCGAGACACAACTCATGTTATCAATTAATGGCTTACAGCTTACCACAAAAGTGAAAATTTTACCAATTAGGCCAAGTCACCGGAAAGATAATATGATTGCTTCAAAAGTGCAATTGATCAAGTCATCACGTGCTTAGTGCTGATGTGCTAATCGTTAAATTGTACAAGTGATCAAGTGCAATCTCAGGACCGGCCATGTACACAAATGAAAGAGAGGAGAATAAATCTGTGCTTTGAAAAATCATGAGCTGCATATAATGCCATACAGAATTATCTAGCTTAATTTGAAGAAACAAACTAGGAGTATAGATCAACCTGAACTAGCCGCAATGACGCATACACCGTAGAGCGGACATGTCGTGTTGACCGGTACCCAAACTTCAGGTTGTCAGGGTCACCGCCATAGCGAAGCTGGGTGCTGCGTCCTGCTACCTGCGGCGGTAGATGCCAGATGTTGAGACGAGGAGTCAAGGAGAAGAGAAGACACTAGATTAGATCGACACTTCAGCTAATTGAGAAATGTGAGGCGTGCTATTTGTTATGACATAAATATTAATAATCAATTAGATACTCATTGGGGGAGTGATGCCTCCTCGAAGGGATATGAATTTGTCCCTTCATTTTGTATAAATCAACATGAGTGCAATGAAAGAATCAACAAGTGTTCATTCTATACTCTACTCTATCTGCTGTCTACTGTGATTTACTATTACACTATAACATGTTATCAGCACCTACGCTATTCTCCGCTAATCGGCTGGACTCGCACAAGGAAGAACAGGGGTGGTAGACGATTCATCTAGATCTTCATCACCTAGAAGATGAATGCACTCCACGACAACATGCAGGGAGGCTCGTCGTCACACACCTTCATCTTCATGATCATGGAGCACATGAAGCACGTGCTCTCCACTTTGCTACACACATCGGTAATCGGCCAGAACATAGAATGGTAAGAACAATTCCAAGGTCTTTCACCTTGGCGATGACGTACACAACCCCAGCATCCGGACCATCCCCATGATGGTGGCACCCTATCAATGGCGGTCGCCTGAGCCTCGGTAATGGAGGTTCTTCAAGTGGCACACCCACAGGCCGACCAGCCGCCACCTACATGGCAGCGCACTTGATTGACAGCTGACACTCCATTGCAACATCCATAGTTGGCCACCCAGTGGTGCCTCCCTCCGGTGGTGGCCTCCCTCAGTTTTTTATGTTTAAGTCCTTAGACTTAACAAAAAATATGTTATATTCTATTAGCATAATGTAATGTTGTAATCTAGACCCTCAGTTCATCAAGAATTGCATAATAATGTGTACAACTGCATTCTACATGTATTACCTCAGTAATACTATGTTATATCTAATATATTTGCAATTTCTTACACACTTTTAATTGCTTTATTGCAATTAACTATTTATTCTTTTTGCATTTATCTAATTATTTAAGCTTCATTTTAGCTTAAATAATTTACAAAAAATTATGCAAAATGTATATTGGTGATTACCTTTTTCTTTTATATTGGCACAAACATAAGGTAGTAGAGACTATGACATTGGCTGCGACTGTAATATCGTCCACCTTAATTTGACGGAGTCCGTGTCATAGCAGTGACTTGCTTGCTTACTGCTGCGAGGTCTACACCATATTGGTGATTACCTTCAACATGTTTTCCAATATTTACATGCACATAGACTAAGTATTTAGCAGTTACCGCATGCCACCCATTGTCAAAATTGAGACCAATACTTTACCAGCGAAATTTTCACCTGTCATAAAGGTCTGCACCAATAATTATTCAATACTTATATTGAATTTTAATTTTGCATTATTACGTAATCTTTAATATGTATAGAGACTATATCTTTGGCAGTGACCATATGTCACCCACATCCTCATAAGTGGAGTCCAAGACATCAGCAACGAATTTTTAGCCTGTCATGTATTAAAGGTTTACATCTAATGTCACTCTTGACATATTTTGGTTCATATTTTTGCTTAAATAAACAGAAAAAATCATTGAAAAATATTTTTGATGAATATCTTCTATAACATTGGTAAAACACAAGGCAGTTGAGAGTTACTTACCTACTACTGTGAGGTCTACATCATGTTACATATCAACATGATGACTACTTTCAACGTGTATTACCAAAATTTATAGAACAAGAACTATATTTTAGGAGTTATTATCAAATCACCTATTCCATCAGGAATAGAGACCAAAACATTAGCAGTGACCTAGTCGTCTGTTCTTTATAGAAAACTACATCTATATTTAAGACATATCTTGAATTTAAATTTTGCACACATTACAACATTTACATGTTATTTAATTTATTATCATTGTAAATTAATTGAATATATGGTCATTTCATGTGGTACATGGCTCATATTTTTAACAAAGAGTTTAATGAACTCATGTTAGATGGTAGCAACCTTCTAATTTGGGCTATGGACGTAACCATCAGTTTAATGTCCCAAGGTTTCATAGCTGCAATAAATGAACCTCATCATCAAGCCCTAAGATCTTTAAACAACTAAAAGGTTGTGCCTTATATTTTTAAGGCATCACCTCCATCCAGATCTAAGGAAATATCTGATGGAAGAGAATCCACATACTTTTTGACATCATTCAGAGAGCGTTATGATCAGCAAAAAGATTTTTCTTCTGCCAGAAGCAATATAAGAATGGTTACTCATTTTTTTGATCAACCCGTCTCATATGTGGATATGATTGAGAAGATTTTATCCACTTTCTTTCTGGCTAACAGGGTATTGCCACAACAATATCGTACTTTGAATAAATTCAAAGGAAAGTGGAAACATAATATTAAGCAAAATTATTATGGATCCAACAAGGCTAATGTCATTTTTTCAAGAAAAAAAATGACCAAAATGACAACGCGTAAGTTTGTCATAATTATGGATGTACGAACATTGTACTAAGAAATTCCATACCCCTATGTATTTGGTTGATCTATACCTCATATCTATTGAAAAGGGAACAAAAGTTCAAGGGGATATGTTTGAAGCTCACTTCAAACATGAAATAATATAGAAGTAAGTTGTTCTCACTATGTTCCTCAAAAACATTACAACAACACAATCCAGCAAGAAACTGGATGACCTCCTCAATAAATATTACATGCTTGTGGAATACAATTTCTAAGACATGTCTGGAGACCCCAATTAGTCTCCTAAAATCCCCATAAATTATTATAAACCTATATAAGTACTATTTAATGCTGTAATTAGATTGTTGTCATTATTTGTATCTCTAAAAGATACAATTGATATGAATTCTATATATGAGTTAATTTTGATTTACTCTTTATAGATTTTATAGGATATAGTCAGATGAATAAGGAAATATATTTAGTGGACAATTGTACCACTAGTACAATATCAAAGGAGACAAGATATTTTTCCAAACTCTTGAAAAGAGGCAAGAAAATATTAGGACAATCGTTGGGCATGGTACATTGATTATCAGTTCCAGCAAAACCACAATCATTCTCCTTATGGGTATTCAAGTAGTAATCATGGATACACTCATATATCTTAATTTTGCACATACCCTGCTAAATTACAAAAATATTCGTCAAAATGGTTTCCATTGGAAACTCATAATGACAATACTGATGAATATTTCTTGATCACCATAATGGATATGCCAAGCAAATGCTTGAGAAAATTCCTTAATTTTCATCTAAATTGTATCATATATACATTAATCCCATAACACATGTTGCGTTCAATATAATTTTTCACAATCTTGATTAAATTCAAGAAGTAGCATGATCGCCTTGGTCATCCTGGTTTATGGATGATACGAAAAATTATTAGTAATTCTATTGGTCATAACAAAAATGTTGCAAAATTCCTAAAATCCTCAGATTTTATGTGCACCACATGTGCTACACGGAAATTAATTTTAAGGCCCTCTTACCTTAAAATAAAAAATAATCCACTCATTTTCCATGAATGCATTTAAGGAGATATATGTAGTCATATTCAATAATAGTATTAACCATTAAGGTACTTTATAATGCTCACAGATGCATCTACAAATTTATTGCTCAAATTATCAGATTGTGAGCAAAATATCCTAAGCATAGGATAAAATCCATTACAATGGAAAATATCATTGAATTTAATTCATGGGCTTTCAATGATTATTGTATGATATTAGGCATTAATTTGAAGCTTCAAATACCATATGTGTACACGCTCAAAATGGTCTAGCTGAATATCTCATCAAAAGAATTAAATGAATTGCACGGGCATTATTATGGAATTGCAATTTTCCAACCTCGTGTTGGAGGTCATGCAGTCTTAAACGCCGCAAACTTATTTCAATAAAAATCAACTGCATATCATATAACTTCCTTGTTGCAGTTAAATATGTGGACATCAACTAAGTATTTCACATCTGTCATAATTCGGTTACATTGCATATGTACTGATATTCACCACTGCAGCGTACATCAATGGACCCTCATAGAAAATTGAGGGTCTATATGAGGTATTTTTTTTTGTCAATCATGAAATACTTTATGGCCCCTAACATGAGACTTATTCATAGTGCAGTACGCTGATGAGGACAATTTCTAGACATTAGGGAAGACCAAAAGTACCACAAAGAATGCTAGGAAATAAATTGAAATGCCACATGCATTTAGTCTTAAATATGGACATTCAATCCATAGATCCATGTAGTAGAAAATCTGAATAAGAAGTTCGAAGATTCATAAATTTGAAACACATTGTAAATTATCTGTCAGATGTATTTACTAACAACAAAGGTGTCACTACCTTATATCCCCGCAATCAATGCACCAAAAAGAGTGGAAGTACCTAATAAAATCACTCAACTCCCAAATAAAAATATGAGAGGAAAAAATATGGTCACAAGGGATAATGCTTTTTATAAGCATCCATAGAAACAAAACAGTAATGCAAATCAACTTGATTGTTAAGGTGCTGGGACATTGGAATACCCTAACTCCATTATTGTGGGAAATTACAAGGAGTTATAAGGGGTAAATAATATATCGACAAAACTATATTGATTCTGGAGAGTCGTACGAAGACTACAATTATCGACAAATATTTCTCCTCAAAAATTACAAAAGATCTTCAATTAGATCTAGACCAAAGTTCGTGGCCATGGCAGAGTGCCTCTAGCATTCGGACTGTACCAGATATAAGGAAGTAAATGAGGTAGAATTGCACTCACTCCATAAACAAGAGGTATTTACCATAGTAATACCTACTCCTCAAAATATCCTCCCTGTGGGATCAAATGTTTTCATCCGCAAATGAAATGAAAATAATGAGCTAGTGAGATACAAGGCGAGGCTTGTAGCACAAGGGTTCACGCAGAGACCCAGTATCGATTTTTGATGAAATATACTCTCCAATTATAAGTGGAATAATATTTTGATATTTAATTTTATTGGCAAAATCTGGTTACTTGATTTGGAAATATATGAAAGTTCCTAAAGGACTTGAAATTCCGAATTCCAAAATAAATGACAACATGTATTATGTAAAGTCACTCCATGGCTTAAAATAGTTGGAAAAATATGGTACAAACCGACTGAATGAGTTCCTTCTGCAAAAGGGTTACTCAAATGTTGATTGCTCATATATGTTTATAAAAAGGATTTTGAATCATCTCAGTGTATATATAGATTATCTCAATCATCGAAAATACACAAGAATCACGCAATCATCTTAGGATGGAATTTGAGATGAAAGATTTAGGTAAAATCAAATTTTGCTTAAGTCTAGGAATATTTGTATACTAGTCTCTCTCTCTCTATATATATATCCAAAAGATATTGAAGAAATTCAATATGGATATATCATATCTATCAAAATAGTTATGGTCGTTCAGTCCTTAATATGGATAAAGATCCATTCAAACCTCAAGATAATCATAAAGAAATATTTTGGACCTAAAGTTCCATATCTCAGTACCTTTGTAGTGCTAATGTATCTTGCAAATTGCAATATACCTGATATTATTTTTATAAATAACTTGCTAACTAAACATAGCGTAACTCCAATAAAATGCTATTGAGCAGAAGTAAAGGATATCCCCAAATATCTCTAAGGTATAAAAGAATCTTGGTTTATTATATCAGAAAAACCAATACATGTCTATGGTTGGATACACAGATGATGGTTGTTTATTTGATCCCCACAATGCCAGATCACATACAGACTTTGTATTCTTATATGGTGAAAAACCTTCTAAGAGAAGTCATAAAATCTGACTCTCATGGCTACTTTCACTAATCATTTTGAAATAATTATATGAAACATCAAATGAATGCGTATGACTTCACAGAATGATTAACCACATACAGGAATCGTGTAGTATTGGTTCATCAAAATCATCTAACATTATCTATGAAGATAATGTTGCTTGTATTGCTGAAATACTTTGCAAACAATATGCAAAGTTCAGGGGGAGTAAATCTCTAACATACATAACCTGTTATGATCCCCAGATCATAAATATTGCACACTTTTTCTTTGTGAGTTTTTCCAATATGATTTTTCATATAAGGTTTTTTAATGAGGCAATATCAATACAAGTAGATATGCCACATCATTTTCTTCTAATTTTTCTCATTGGGTTTTTAAGGAGTTTTTAATAGCATATTACGATTATTTCTCCTTATATTTGCCCCTCATGGTTTTTGGAGAAAGTTTCATTGCATTATATAAAGATGACCAAATTGATCAAGGAGAAGTGTTATGACACAAATATTAAGAATCAATTAGACCTATTGAGAAAGAATGTCTCCTCAAACAGATATTTATTAGGGAGAGATGTCTGCTCGAAGGGATAAGAATTTATCCCTTTATTTTGTATGAATCAATATGAACGCAATGAAAGGATCAATAACTGTTCGTTCTATAATCTACTCTATCTGCTATCTACTGTCATTTGCTATTACATTGCAACACTATTGGTTATTGCTAACCGAAGGATATAGGCTGCTGAATTACTGATGCACTACACGATATAGGCCATGTGGCCTCTAGGCCCTAGCCTCATGGACATAGGTGGTGGGGGGGGGGGCACCCCTGGCCTTGGTAAGGGCGTTCTCCCTCTCTTTTTTCCCCCTCCTTTTGCTACTTCTTCATAGCCTAAAAATTCAAGAATATGGGCTGTGACTGCAAGTTAATTTTGTCTGAATGCATGATACGGAGCAGTGAGGTGAGTTTGCTGGTTGGCAGTCACATGCATGCCTGGCTCCCCCTAATTGTTCTATTTCTCCTGTGGCCCTCGTGTTGGATTAGTGGAAACAAGGCATCCTGTGCACGTACTCCCACCCCCAATTCATTACTCCAAAAAGAAAATATATAAAAAACATAAATCCAAAAATCCTCAAAATGTAATTGAATTGTCATAGGAGTATAGGGCAATCAGATTATATTAACCTATTTTCATTTGAATTAATGAGTATGATTGTGATTTGTGGCATTATTAATTTCACTAGCTCTTTGTTCATCTGCCTTCAGTAGCCGCACGGCCTGCCGACCAGTATGTGTGTCGGTGGTAGAGCTTAAGTAGTCTGAAGTTGTGAACTAATTATGAACCATCAAACCAAGAAGGTACTATTACATAATTTTTTTTTTCGACTTCAATATATGCTACTACAGAATTCATATATAGCTGAACCAGCTGATCCACATCAGTGCACCTGTGCGTGTCTCTATGGTCGTCCAATTGTGCGATCTATGACCCAAATTGAGCCCTGTAATAGCTCGGTAGCAGTAAAAATTGAGAGAGCCAAAATGGCCAGACAATTCATCTAGAGATCAAAAAGGGTCTTGGCGATTGAGCACTGTTGAGGAAGAGGAAGCACTCAAGGAAATGAAGAAAAGGCATAGGAAGAACCAAGCCACGGCGCTCAGAGATTTGAGAGAACGTATCCTGTGCTCCCAACCCTTCATGTGCTCCCGTGCTCCCACTATTTAAAAGTGAAGAAATAGTCATGAAAACAACATTGATCTTACTTCAATCTACCATGCCACAATCCTAAATTTGATGTATATACTAAAAAAACAAACTCGGCTGAAAATGGAACCTGAAAATAAAGAGAAATAGGAGAAAAAGAGAAAACTATTGTTTACTAATATTTGTCTTTTAAGTTGAACACTATCTAACATATATTTCTCAGATTTTTGCGTGCGAGCACTGGATATGTTCTGGCTCAGAACGAATGAAGGCCCTATGCTGCTATTGCTGCTAGCTAGGCCATTGGCACCTGCAGTATCTATGCTGTCCGTTTTGCATGCAGTTGCATAGTTGCATGACAAATTGGTACTGTGTTGGGTGTCATTATCTGCCAATCATGATTCGTCTCACAAGGTAAAATAATTGGCAGATGATTGGGATCGCTCAACATGCATCATGCAGGGAGAGCTAGGGGAATCTTCAGTCCTGGGTTAGATGTAGAGCGCAAGGAGAATAATTGAGCGTAATTTTGAGCTGGTCTGGAGTTTGAACACGACAGGTATGGTCTTTGCTGCGACATCTACATTCTACAAGAAGAGTAGGGATGGAAACGGATCGAATACGCATGGAATCGAATTCGGATAGTACGATTTATCATATTTTAATCCGAATGTGAATACGGATCCGGATATCCTCGAATACGAATCCGCATTCGGATATCTACTCGATCTTCGAAATTCAGGTCGGAAATTTAAATTTTTGAAAAAATTTGATTGAAATTTGATAAAATTCGACTAAAATTTGTTCTAGTTTGATTGGACCGGAATTTTAGAAATTTTGTTCAAAATTCATGTTGGAAATTTAAATTTTTGATCAAATTTAACTGAAATTTGATGAAATTTGACTGAAATTTGTTCCAATTTGATTGGGTTGGAATTTCGTTCATATTTGAAATTTCTAAAACTTTAGCAAAATTTGGTTCCCTGGTTGGCCGATACGGATACGAATCGGAGGTATCTCAAATTCGGATATCCACATTTGAATCCGAATCTCAAAAACAAATTCGAATATATCCATTTTAATATCCATTTTAAAAACGAATACAGATACAGATATCCATATTCGTATTTTAAAAGATAAAAAATCAAATAATTTAGATTTTCTATCATCAATTTCCATCTCCTAAAGAAGAGAGTGGGGTGTTCGTATGTCTTAGTCCTCGCCGGAGGGTTCACCGCAGCACATGCTTGTACGGTATGCCATGGTCATATCAAGACTGCAGAGAATAAAAAAAATTCTTGGGCCTGGCTGGGCAGCTGCCAACCAAACCGCTGGAGACTGGAGACCGCGAAGCGAAGCTGCTTTTCAACTGCGGTTGGGCCGAGCGCCGCGGACTCGTTTCGCGTGGCTTGTACCTACAGCCTACAGGACGACGTTACTACGGTTTCATGTCCTGTGTTTTGTACTACAGGGCAGTAGGCCAGTGGTAGACTGGTACGTGCAGCACCGTGTGATATCACTGATATGTCCCATTTGTGTTGCTTGCTATGTTGCAACTAGTCAGTGCCTCGCGCAAATAGCGTGTTTAAACTTGTGTAGTAAATATCTTGCATCCTGTTTCTGTTATTTTCTTGCCTCGCCTTTTCTTACATGATAATATCTATCTCTAAACCATTATAGTTTGCACCGACTATAGTTGATATTTTTCTTTCTCGTTCAATGTTCCGTGCAGGTAACATGTGTTAGAATATATAGACTTAGTCTATTATATTTGAGGATAATTATGAATAATTCTCAAAGACTCATTATGAATATGAGGGGTGTAGTTCTATAATCCCATAATACTAATGGGGGTGGAGGAAGGCTAACTCAAAAGTAGTTGGGTTCTTTACCCTTTAGCTCATATGGATAAGAGGAACAAAAGAACACATGTTTGCACTCACTCATGTCGGGCTAAGAGCGAAGGGAGCAGGCACGTGACACTTGTATGAATGGTCTATTAAAATCGGATCCAGTAGTTTACGTAGGTGTGGTCTTCTATTATAGTGTTATTCTTTTTGCTACGTAAGATGAAACAGTCAATATGCAGATCATACAGTTTTCTTTCTATATAACTGGATGATTATCACCAAAAATGTAGATGCGAGTTAGGGTTGTACCTATTCCTCTGTACTCCACTACTAAAGGTAGACTACTCTACCTCAGCATCAACGTGCCATCGGTATTTGGAGAACAGATCTTTAAAACCCTCGTTCACAAGAAACCTGTATGTTTAGGAGCGAATTAGATTTTTAGGAAGTGATTGTGACTGCTCGCTGATCATCTACTTCCTCAACACATCTGCCTTCCTCGACTATGTTGCTCACGACAACTGTCGAAAAAGCGTTTCCATGTAGGTCGCCATGATCCATTAGTAGATGGATATATTGGGATTGTTAGTGCCTATTTTGTCCATGACGTTAATGCTTAGTGTTATCGGTAGTACTCTTTATCTAGGATATATCATGATAGAACTTATGCATGTGATAGATTCTTTAGATCCGTTTCTTTCTGTTATCGTTTACATGATGAACGTGTGGTTTATCTGTGCTATAAATCTACAGCTTAAATCCATGATTTACATAAGATTTATGCTGTTTGTGGTGGAACTAGTTCTATTATGCAGATCTAGTTTATTTGCAGGAATGCTCTTATCATTGTTTTAGGAATTAAATAGTCACAAACGTGCACTTAATTTCCAACATCATGCTAATTAATTTATAGTGTGAATGTGCATTTACACTCAGGCTTAACAAATATTAGTGTGAATGTGCATTTAAACATCATATATTAGTGTGCATGTGCATTTAAACATCGAGAGTGACCACTAAAGAGGGGTGAATAGACGCCTTAACAAATTTTTTATGAAATTGATGCTCTTCTCCTATTCGATCACCCAACGCACGTACCCAGAAAGTGAGGAGAAAAACTACACCTACCCAGAAAGTGAGGAGACCCCGGAGATGGGACTGGAGAGTCTGGAGATTCCAGAAAAGATTAAAAACCAAACTTGAAGATTCAACAAAAGATGGATCTCATAGTTGGAATTGAATACTAGGTTCCACAGCAAACTAATCTATGACTCATCCCCACATATAGGTTGAATCTTAAGAAAAGATTACTCTAGGATCAAGAGATGAACATTGGGTGAAGAAGATCTCCAAGATGATGGTCTAAAAGTAAGGAGATTCAAGACCCTATCACATATGCATGTGTATGTGAATTTTATACATTTATCATCAAGAATAATAACCTCTTAAGGTGTTAAAATTTCAGCACAAAACGAAAAATAAAAATCAACACTGAAAAGAAAAAACTTGCACACAAGGCAAGAGAACCAAGGGAGGAAAACTAAAAGGAGTGGAATTCAAGCATATGTAACAAAATAAACTTTATTACTCAAAGAGATCAGGCATGTTTCAGGCGAATTATAAAGATTTTCATCTCAAAACTCTCACATATTACATAGGCTAAGCACTCATCCTCCTCTACTCTAAAATCTTAGCATAATGCTCTTATATGAGTGGCACAAGGGGCTCAAATAGTTGTTTCAAACCCTACCTCTATATTTATAGGGCTAGAAAACTTAACCCTTAAGTTTCCTAGTTTTTCCCCAAAATACTGTTCTCTTATAGTACACTCCTACATACCACCGGGCGCATTTTGGTCTATTTTCTTCTCCATTCATCTAACGGCCACGGCATTCTCACGACTTAGCTTCACCTCAACGCAAGCTTCGCGATGATGCTACATGGACCTCTAGTCCTTCCATGGTTTTGAGGCCAAACCGTGAAACCCTAACACGCTTCTCAAAGCGTGACTAGTCACCACTTGCTTCGCCTCAAGCAAGTGCTCTGATGTCGGCGCGTATCCTCCGTCTAGCGATCTTGACCGCCAGCAAATCTCTTCCACTCCTGATCCCTTGAGCTGCCTTGTCACTTGCATCTACATCCCCTTCACTTGACTTTGTCAACACACTGTCTCCATCAACCTTCATCCCATGCCTTAATTAACCTCCACGTGTACCATTAGGATCACCCTTGACTCCGTTTGACCTCCTTGATCGTCCGACACCAAGCACCCCACTTGACCCTGATTATCCGCTATCGACCGCTAAGTTGCATCCATCATCTGCACACCATGAGACAAGCAAACATGGTTCTCCAAACCATCTCCAAATTCATTATAGATTAGTAAAAATCTAAATGCACAGTTCAAAGCTTATCCTGAAAAATCAAGAACACTTTTTACCAAGTTCAATCTTATTTTACCAAAAGTCAATAGTTTTTTACTTCCACTGGAAAATGCTCTGGTGTTCTCATTTTCTTAACACCGGACCATCCGTTGAGCAATGTATCAAAAGTCAATAGTTTTTACTTCTCTAAAAAATAAGGTCCGGTGAAAGCCTCTGGTGTTCACAACCCAAACAACGGACCATCTGGTGTTCAAAGTTCTATTTTCCTTCGTAAAATTTCTTCTCTGCAAGAAATAGTCTGGTGGTTCACATCTTCATAGCACCGGACCATCCGATGAGCTTTTTATCGAAAGTCACAAATTTTTACTTCATTCTTTGGCTTTTTAGTGTCTAACGCCGAACCATCCGGTGAAACCATTCTTTTCAGTGTCGGATCATTAGATCGAAGGTAAAAACTCTGGCTCTGAGGTAAAATCATCAAATAAACTCAAACAACCTTGTCAATCACTCATTACAAATAATCCAACACATATTTCAACTTGGTTTCTCAATCTCCCCTTTGGTGAGTGCATTGGCAACCCTCAAAGCATAAAGATTTTTGTTTGAAGAAGTGAAGCACATCCATGTGACCAAAAACTCGAGAAAGAGCAAAAATACACACTTGGCATAAGAAGAATTGAAAAGGATGAAGAGAAGCAAAGACAAGCCACAGAGCAAGAAAAGTCCAAAAACTCAAGAACAAGTTCTCCCCTTGATGAATGCACATTTTTATTTTTCTTTGAGGCTTGTTGCAAATTTTCTCATTTCTCCCCTTCAAAACATATTTATGCATATTCTCATCTTTGTGCATTATGCTCTCCCCCCTTTGGCAATGCAAACATCAAGGATAAAACATTATACAATGCATGAATATGCAATCCTAATGAGCTTTCACAAGTATACCACAAAACATTTACAAGAGCTAGAAATGTCAAAGGGCTGCTCACAATCGCATAAAGGCTCAAAAAGAGACAGTGACACAAGAACATGAAGTTTTACAAGCTAAACCCGAAGAATTATTGGCGCATTGAAGTTCACATAGCCAAATCATGTTAAAAGTGATCACTACATAAGCATCTACTCATGCGAGGCAATACAAGCATTAAGAACTAGCCAACTTCAATCTCAAACTAGGTAAACAAGCATTCATGCCAGTAGGCTTTGCAAACGCTCACATATGAAATCAAGACTTAGTTAGATCAAGTGATTAAGAAATTAGCAATTAGGCACATATCTTTCATTTCATCCTCAAGTTCTCTCTTATCCAAGCAAAGTGTCACGTGACTGGTTACGACAAACACCTTGAGGCTTCAAGACAAATCGTATTGGATCACATTTGAGCACAAGAACTTGAATTTTCAAGACTATTCAATTTTCCACAAATTATCAAGTTTTCACAAGATCAAGTCAAGTAGTGTCTTTGTGATATAAGAAACACATGTTCCCCTAAGGTTCTATCATGAGGTAAACATTCGACAAAGACATAAAACATAGTGTAATATTCTCTAATCCATTGTCTTAAATCAAGAAGTCCTAGAACAAGATATCCATCAAACTAGTTTTATCACAAGCATTGACTAAGCCAAATCAATTACGAGCATGGTGATCATGAATATAGCATTTTATAGTCTACATGATTCATAAAATTACCTAATTTTATCTTAAGGAAAGCTAGCTTGCTTGAAATATTTCATATTAAAGCATCAAGAAGAAGCTAAGATTAAAATAATGCTCCATACAACTACTCAACTTAGTCCAAATTCAAGTCTACAAATCAAAAAGGCTAAAGATATACAAGTCAAAGCTCAACTACTATGATTATCTTACATAATGAAATGTAATGCAAATGCAACAAAAATAAGATAGAGTATGTACAAAGGACAACTCCCCCTCACACAATGCCATCGGGATGGCACATACCAAACTCTCCTCTCAAATAGGCAAATCTTGTAGAATCTAGAGACTTGGTCAATATATCGGCTAGCTGGTGTTGAGTATCTATGTAGCTCAACTCAATGTCTCCCTTCTCATTATGGTCTCTCAGAAAGTGGAATCTCGCATCTATGTGTTTTGTTCTAGAATCCTGAACTAGGTTGTTAGCTAAGCTGATAGCACTAGTGTTGTCACACAAAAGTAGCACACTCCTGAAATCCAACCCAAAATCTCTCAAGGTAGCAACCATCCACAAAATATATAAGCAATAGCTAGCAGCAGCCACATATTTAGCTTCAACAGTAGACTGCGCAACACTAGGCTATTTGCGAGAGGACCAATACACAAAAGAAGTATCCAAAAAATGACAACGGAGGTACTCTTTCTATCAATTCTAGAACCAGCAAAATCCACAACCGAAAAACCTCGAAGAGAAAGCGATGAGGAAGCAGAAAACCAAAGCCTATACTCGAGAGTGTGCATGAGATACCTCAGAATGTGTTTCACCGCTTGGCGGTGAGACATCCTCGGTGAAGCCTGGAAGCGAGCACACAAGCAGATGGAGAAATGGATATAGGGTCTTGTCCCCGTCAGGTACAGGAGGGAGCTGACCATGCTCCTAAACTCCCGCTGGTCCACCTCCTCACCATCTTCATAGGTTGAACAGTTCGGCTGCACATCTTTTGAACACACAACACTCTCCAATCTAGATTATAGCTCCTTAAGATGCTTGTCTTTCAGTTCAACATCCTTTGCAAGCAAAGGGCAATTGTTACAAGCACATAAGAGAGTAGACCTAGACTCCTCCTCAAGGAGCTTCTTCTCGGCACTCTAAGGCCGACTGGCAACTTAATTATACACATTTTGAAGCTCAGCAAGTTCAGTCATGACAATCAAACAACTCTCACACTTCTCAATATTAGGCCTAGACCTAAGTAATGCAACTTTAGTAGACACAGACTCAGACTTAAGTCTAAGATCCTTCAACTTACACATAACTTTCTTAAGTAACCTATCTTGGCTAACAAGAGTATCATTCAAGATATCGACTTGGATGGAAAGCTGGTCGTAGGAAGGCAATACCTCGAAAAGATCAAGCTCGGGGTCAATATCGTTGTCGTTATCATCCGCCATGAAGCAGAGGCCGGTGAAGTCTTTGGTCTTTTTCTTACTCTTCACTTGCGGTTCCTCCTCCAAGCTCTCCTCCGATCTTGAAGATGTGTCGATGTCGCTAAGAGCCGCCTCGAACACCTTATAAGCCGCCTTGATCGCCTTCTTAGCCATTTTTTCATGGTTCTTTTTGAAGAAGGGCTTCTTGTTATTCTTCTTGTGCTTGTTATAGTCGTGTTCATTGTCCTTCTTCTTCTTGAGCTTAGGGCACTCCACCTTGAAGTGAGTGGTTTCACTGCACTGAAAACAAGCGCGTGAACCCCTTCTCCTCCGGTCTCTTCTATTAAGCGAGTGAACTTCTTCACAATAAGCACAAGATCCTTATCATCAAGCGTGTACACATGCTCCTCTGTAATAGAAACCAAAGAACACAAAGCAAATGCACTCTGTGAAGTGTTAGCACAAGAAAAACTAGTTCTAGTCTGATTACCAACACTAGGTCCGGAAACCATCGCCATGTTCTGAGACAAGGGGTTTTCGAGACCGATCTGAGCCACCTTAGCTATCTCGCTGGACTTGAGCTTGCTGAAGAGTTCATCACAAGTTAACGTGTCATAACTTGGTGACTCTTCAACACTCGAGATCTTAACTTTCCATATGCTACGGTCAAGAGCATGGAGAATCTTGATCGTTCTCTCATGGTCAGAATAGAGCAAAACACCAATGGATCTAAGGTTGTTAACAATTCCATCAAAACGAGCAAACATAGCATCTAAAGTGTTGGGATCGAAATCCCAGACAAGGTGGACCTTCACTTACAGAAATGTCGAAGGGTCCTTGGGGTGACACGTGCTTGGGGTAGAACTTTTTCGATTCACCTCTCGGATACAGTATGGCCCTATTTATAGCCCATACTCTACCAGTCCATGCGTGGTTTACAGTTCCTACCCCCTTACCTGCTACATTCTTGGAATATTTGGGGGCATTATGGTACAATTAAGCATATTTACATAATCACAACTCTGCCCTAGGCAGTTAAAGTGGGCCCCGTTATCCAGTCATGGTCTTCGGCTCCAGAAATCCACCGAAGTCTTCTCCACTCCGTCGCCACGAGCTGGTCTTCAGCTCCAGGTCGAAGACCAGCTGCTACCTTCGCCCACTCCAGTCAATCAGAACCGCTGGCATGGACTTCGGCTTTCGGCTGAAGGCTCGCCACCGCCTTCGCCGACACGGGAAGCCGGGACTGCGGGGACGCCTACATCTTTCGACCGAGGGTACTTCGCGATCTTCACTACCTTCACCTGCAGTCCCTGAAACAAACATGAAGTGACAAGAGTGCGAAACCTCCGGCAGACTTTGAGCTATCCTCCGAAGGGGGGGGGGGGGTTTATCCCCAACAGCAGCCCCCTACGGGTAAGGTTCATCTTCGATGGATCGAACCTGTAGTCTTTAAGATGCATCTCAACACCATCCCCTTCGGCCCGTCAAAGTCTTGCTAGGGCGGATGCACTTCGATCAAATTGCTTCTTCTTCTTTTTTACAGTATGACCATGCGGCCCCTGGGTAACTATTTTGTTGACATGCATTTAATGCCTTCGATGTATACCGAAGCGTCATTTTCCTCGTCGATTCAAATTCTGATGCACCTCGTTTTAACCGCTGGCCTCTTTGCTATAAATACCGCCCCACGGTTATTTGTTTTTACCGCACGTCCCTGCTCAAGCTTTCGCTCTTGTACGAAGCTCCTTACAGCCCTCTGAGTCTTTCCCTGTCCAAGGCTTCTTTGTTCATCCCAATGGCACCATAGGCCAGGTCTTCTCGCCCAAAGACATACTGGATTGGGTAGTCTAAGGTGGACGACGAAGTGCTGGTCAGTGTCGTGAAAGAGGGATTGATCAGCAATGTATCAAAAGTCCGCCTCCCCGGAAATCAGGAGACACCAAAGCCTTCTGACGACGAAGCGGTTGTATTCGTTCATTATTTTCGAGCAGGTCTTCGCTTGCCACGCGATGACATGGTTGTTAAGGTGCTGAAATTGTTCGAAGTTTATCTTCACCAGCTCACGCCTAATGCCATTGTAAGGATGAGGCTTTTTGCGTGGGCCACTCGGTCTGAGGGAGTGAAGGCATCGGCCAGGGACTTCGCTACTGCTCATCAGCTTCATCACCAGCCAAAGCCAGTGTTCGCCCGGGGCGTCCAGAGCGAGGCGCATTATGGGTGCCTGAACTTCGCTTATCGCGGTGGGTTATCCACGCCTGTCATTGTATACAAGAACAAATGGTCGAGCGACTGGACACAGTGGTGGTTCTACCACAAAGTAGATCCAGAAGAGTTTCTTGTTTCGAAATGCGAGGAAGTAAAGGGAAACCGCGCTCCAAACGTGCGCTTGAAAGCTTCCCAGCAGACAGCTCTCGAGGCCTTCGCCAGATGTGCGAAGTATCTATCCACTCGTGACCACGTAGAGGACTTTGTAACTGCTGGGGTGTGGCCCCTTAGCCGGGATTGGAGTATCCCAGAGTTTGGGGAGAAAGGGCCTGAGGGGCTCTGCCGTCCTCATCCTACCGTGCACGGCTTCACGGGTATACATTTTTCTGCTATTAATTTTTTTGGTTTTTAACTTCGCTATCACTTGCTTATGCGTTCTGACCTTTTCCAGATTCGTTGGTGTCCGAAGTCGAGGCCAAAGCTACAATGCTTGTTGGGAAGTTTACATCGGGCGAAGCCCAGTTATGCGCCGAACAAGGTCTTGTTCAAAGACTCAATCGAGTCTTGTAATATAGGGGCCTTTCATACTGAGAGAGGCCGAAGGCTAGCACGTTGCTGCAGGGTCTTGGAGAGGGCTCCTCGGTAGAAGACGTCAGCGAAGAGGTTCCCACGGGTGCCTTGAAGAAATGAAAGCAGCCCGAGCGCTCGCCGCAGGGAGGCCGGAAAAAGAAGGCGCTTGGCCTTCGAAAATGGCCGCGCGTAGTTGCCCCCGATGATGTCCGCAAAGAGGCGTCTCCGGAGGGTTCGGCTGCGCTGCGCGACGTGCCAAGGCAAGAGATTCCGGAGGGCACCCAGGATCCCCGTCCTTCTCCAAAGTCAGGGTTCTGCTCTCGCGTGGACCTTCCCTCGCTAATTTTAAGCGACGATAAGGAGTTGGCAGAGACGGGAACTATCATTGAGGCTACCGCCAGGGAAACCGAGGTCGAAGGGACTGAAAATATTGAAGCAGTAGCCTACTCTTCGCCCTCATGGCCTTCGAGCTCGTCCTCCGGGACTGAGGCATCAACTCCAACTGCACCCCACCGTGGCGGGAAAGGGTTGATGGGCTACGGCGGGCTACTTGACGCGAAGGCCATCATGCTCGAGGCGTTCAAGGTTTCCTCCTTTGAACCAAGCACCAGGGAGGTCAATGACGCAAAGAAGATTTTTAGTACCTTCGTCCTCCCCGAGCTTGATATTTCGCTCGCCCGGAAGCCCATCGCCGAACTTATCGACGCCTCTGATGTGGCAATTGCGAAGGTATACCAGTATGTTCCATTATTATTATTATTATTATTATTATTATTATTATTATTATTATTATTATCCTTTTAATAATCACTCATATCCATGCGATGTCCCAGGCTTTGCTTAATTCGTGGGCTCAGCGCAAACAGGTAGAGAATTCTGAAGCCCACGCCCGGAGTGCAGATGCGCAGATTGATATGCTGCAGAAGCGGGCTGAAAGATCCAAAGGCCAGAAGTGTGAATTTTTGCGCGGAGCAAGGGAAGCCGAGTTGCACTTGGAGCAACTCGAGAAGGAACTCAGTGCCCTTCACTCGGAGAAACAAGTGGCCGAAGAGGAAGTCAAATGCTTGTGCCAAAACTTGCAATCATCTGAAGCACAAGTGTGTGACCTGCAAGCGCTTTGCGCCACAGAGAGTGCTAAAACACAGCGGCTGCAAGAAGAGTTAAGCGAGGCGAAGGCTCTATCTGAAGATGCCTTAAGCGCGCTTGGGGAGCTAGAGCTGAAGGCTATCGCTGCATGCGAAGCTATCAGCAATACCTTCGAAGGGATTGGTGCCTCGGCCACGCCCCCAACACTCAACATTGTCGGGCTGGGCGGTCTTATAAGTTGGATTAATGAAACCTGCGGGAGCCTTCTCCCAGCCACTCAGTTATATAGCAACTTCTGTGCGATGGTTGCCGCCCGAAGCCTTGTCCAATCGATTGAAATGACGGGCTATGACCATCATACTGCACTTCAAAAGTCCACCTTCCGGTACCCCACGGATATGTCGACTTCGGCCGTTACAAGGGCTTAGAAGGCCACTGCCTGATCGTTTACCACCAATTATTGGTGCAGACACAGCCGCGAGCTCGCCCTCCGAGAGGCGGAGATCAACCGCCAACGAGTACGTTGCTTCATATTAACGGTTTTGTTGTCTTCCTGGTCGTGTACTCTTTTAAGAAATATTTCTTTCACAGGCGAAGGCGAGGGACGATCCTTCGTCTAAAGCTACAACTGCGGCGGCCGAAGAAACTGGGAAGGTGGGATGACGCAGCGCGAAGCGTCATTTTGTTTATTGAGTTTTCCTTATACGCTGGGGCAATGTATCATACATTGACGATGTAATATATAATATTCTATTTGTTGCGAAATGTTCTTGACTTGTTGCGCTCTATGCGCAGGTCCTCCCTTCGGACACTACGCAGGTAGCTGAAGAGGCTGTCCCCGTTACCATGATGAGGGACAATTTTTTTGTGTCTTGGTCTTGCTAGGAATCATTTCACCGCCGTCATCCAGATTTTGAGTTCGAGCGGTACTGGCATGCGAAGTGTAAGGCATACGATGCCATGAATAATTGGACCAAAGCATTTTGGAAATATTTTAGCCCTTCGGCGTTAGATAACCACCGAGCTAAGTGCAACTTGCGCCGTACCGCGCGTGGAGACATCAAGCGTCCGCCTATGCTCATTTAGCCGAAGATTGAGCCTGAAGACGATGACGGGCTCCCACCTCGCCAGCCGCAGCTTTGCTACCGCCGTGGGCCCTCTTCGCAATTAGTTGAACACACCGAAGGCGAAGATGCCCTTCGTATGTCTCCATCGGCTTCGACTTATGTTGGGTCCCCTCTAGACCCAATCATGCATTTCCATGCTAGTCAGGCATAGCCTTTCAATTTGTTTTTAGTCAGTGGTATAAAGATTTTATTGGTCCTAACATTGATCTCTTTGCGGAATAAATGGTGCTTTTACAATTACTATTAGTTCACTTTTTGGGGCGTTTACTTCGGCGGCACTGCGCTTGAAGTGGCATTGGGGCGTTTCGCAATGTTTTCGGATGTTAGGAACGCTTTCTCGCTTACTTGAGCGAAGTATTCTTCAGCGAACGACATTCTCGATTACTTATTTGGGGCGACGCTTCGGCAGCGATGAATTTTTAAGATTGGATAGCGCCGTTTCCCTCCGATTTTTTGCCGCAGCTATCTGCGACTGCTAGAGAAGTGCTATTCCGAGAACACCGTCCCCCCCCCCCCCCCCCGCGATTTTTGGTCGTAGGTATCTTCGGTTGATAGAAATTTATTGTTTTTGTTCGAGAGCGGGCGCTCTTAGGGCAGTTTTCCATCCAAAGGTTCGTTTTTCCTTCGGTACGGGGGCAGGCACTCTTAGCCCCCAACTTTTTAGCTCGAAGTGCGTCTCCTTCTCTTAGGTCGAGCGAAACTTCGGCTTTTTCTTTCGAAGGTTTGTTTTTCCTCCGGTGCAGGAGCAGGCACTCTTAGCCCCTGACTTTAGCTCGAAGTGCGTCGCCATCTCTTAGGTCGAGCAACACTTCGGCATTTTCTTCCGAATGTTTGTTTTTCCTTCGGTGCGGGAGCAGGCACTCTTAGCCCTCAACTTTTTAGCTCGAAGTGCGTCGCATTCTCTTAGGTCAAGCGACACTTTGGCTTTTATTTTATTTTTATTTTTTAAAAAGGTCGAAAGTGTACGTCGTTTTTCGTTGACACTTCGCACCTCTAGTTGTGCCGTCTATTTCTGGCCCTTCACTTATCGATTGGTGTGCCACCCTGCTCTGAGAGGCTAGCACACTTCGATGACAAGTTATCAACACTCGAAACAAGTGATCTTTTCTGGGGGTATTTCTATTATATCGATGTTTACAAGGGTTCCTGCCTCGTTAAAAACCTCACGCCCTAACGAAGGGGTCCCCCTGTGAGGAAAAGAGTGCAGTTCTCGTACAATTTGATTACATGAAAAGAAAAATTGCATAAAGAAAATTACACAAACTTCGTTTTGGCACAGACTCGTTGTCAAGATGCGCAAAGGCCTTCACCGCTATTACGCGTAGAACTTGCGTAGGTTATCCGCATTCCAAGTATGCGGAAGCTCCTCTCCCTCCATATTAGCCAAGTGATACGAGCCGGGTCTTAACGACCTTTTGACTAAGAAGGGACCGTCCCATTTGCTCTGCAGTTTTCTCACCGGTGAGGCATTGCCGAGTCTTCGCAGCACCAAATCTCTAGGGACAAAGTTCTTTATGGATATCTTCTTGTCTCTCCACTTTCTTGTCTCCTCTTGATACTTGCTCAGATTTTCGGTGGCCTGCAATCTCACTTCCTCGAGGGCATCCTTTGATGTTGACTCTTTGCCTTGCTCTGGTTCGTTTACGACCCTAAATGATTTGTTCTTGCATTCTTCTGGGGTCATTACCTCCTCTCCGAACAGGAGACAAAACGGTGTGAAACCGGTTGGTCTTGCTACCGTTGTTCTTATAGACCATAAGACTTTGGGCAACTCTTCGACCCATTTCCCTTTTGCTAGTCCCTGCAGGCGCTTCGCAACACCAGCGAAGACGATGTCGTTTGCTCTTTCGACGGCTCCATTAGACTGTGGGTGGTATACAGATGCGAAAAGGACTTTGATCCCCAAACCTTCGCAGAAGTATATGAATCTTGCACTGTCAAATTGGGTGCCGTTGTCTACTGTTACTTCGCGCGGGACTCCGAAATGACATATGACGTTCTACCATAGGAATTTCTGGATATTTCTCGATGTTATGTTTACGAGTGGCATCGCCTCCACCCATTTGGAGAAGTACTCAACCGCAACGACGGCATATCGCAAATTTCCTGGAGCAGCTGGCAGCTGGCCAACAATGTCAATTCCCCAACGCGTTAACAGCCAAACTGGTGGGATTAGCTGTGTTTCTCTGAAGGCCTGCTTGACCCCTTTGCCCAGAATTGACACTGTTGACAACTTTGGACTATGTAATCCGCATAACTGATCGCCTTCGGCCAAAAGAAGCTCTGTCTGTATACTTTTCCAACTAAGGCTCATGTACCCACATGCGAACCACACAGTCTACCATGAATTTCTTTTAGCAGATTCTACCCTTCTTCCTGGGATATGCATCGCAACCATGGTGCACAGACTCTGGCCTTGTACAAATTGTTTCCCGTAATTTTATAATTTCTAGCTCTCTGGGCCATACGCTTCGCCTCAACATTATCCTCGGGCTTGTGATAACCATGAAGATAAGCCGTTATTAGAGAGCGCCAATCTTCGCTTTCGATCATAGCAACGGAACGCGCTGGTCGCGAAGTGTCGGCGGCGGCTAGCACGGTCAGCTTTTGGTAGAATACATCTAGTGGCATAGGCAAATTTTGCACGGCGGATTTTGCTAGCTCATCTGCTTCGAAGTTGTCATTTCTCGATATACTCTTTAACATGAACCCCAGGAAGAACTTAATATGAACAAGGGTTCCCGATCTTCCGAAAGGTTCTGGTAACTCTCGATTTGGTGGAAACGAGACACAAGTCGATCCGGCTTCCGAACAACACGATCCGAAACCCCGCAATCGCAGCACCACGTCTCCTCTGGTTATCAACCGGCGTTGCACGGTTGACCTCGCCAAGAAGGCTAAAATCCTTGCCTGCGAATCGAAGAACACAAGCAAGAACAAGGAAGAATGCAACCAAATTGCAGATGAATGATTAATCTCACGAGTTGGGGTCTCACAAACCGACGAAACGGTGAAACTGTTCTTGACAGAATAATCTAAGCAAAACCCAACCCTAATTAGGGCGGCGGCTACTGTATATAAAGGATTAGGGTCGACCAAGGACCCCTAGACGCGTCCCTAATGGACTCCAACACGATACATGGCCCAACGGACCAAAAACGGTGACGCAGCACCGGGACAGATTCTGGACGCTGACTTGTTTCGACGTTTCCCGTTGACTCAGAAGGAATTTGGACCTCAAACCAACTCCATTGGTTTCCTTATGAAATTATCTTTCCAACCATATGTGAATCGTCGAAAACGGAGTCCGGATGCGTCCTGGGCGTCCATTTTATTGCTCGCTGGTCCTGGAGGCCGAGGCTGATTCGGACTCGAGTTGGACTGGACCTCCTGCTGTTGTTGGACGTCCTAGCTGCTCCTCCACGCCTCCAAGTCTTCCTCTATGTGTTTCCTTGTCCTCTCCATGATTCCTAACCAACACATAATCATTAGGTAGTAATCTATTCTCAAAATTATATAAAGAGTTGCTTAGGAACGAGCTCACCTCTAAATTTAATTGTCGTGCGCGAGCTCTTGTGATTGGACCTTGAAAGTTCAATGGAGGATAATTGTATGTATCCGAGGGAGTGATGTCCTCATCATCCTCCTCCTCTTGAATTGGAGTCGTCCTCGACTCAAGCTTATCATCGGCTCCCAAGTAAGGTTTCAAATCTACAATGTTAAAAGAAGGACTAACCCCGAACTCGGGTGGCAACTCAAGTTTATATGCATTATCATTTATTTTCTCAATTATCTTATAAGGACCAGCAGCTCTTGGCATTAATTTAGACTTACGCAGCTCTGGAAACCTATCTTTTCTTAAATGTAACCACACTAAATCACCTGGTTCAAGTTTGACTTCTTTCCTACCTTCACTACCAGCAATTCTATACTTTTCATTCATCTTTTCGATATTTATTTTAGTTGTTTCATGCAACTTACGAATAAAATCAGCACGTGCACTAGCATCACTATGTGTTCTTTCAGTGGTAGGTAAAGGCAAAAGATCAATAGGAGCGCGAGGGGTAAAACCATACACTACCTGAAAAGGACTTACCTTGGTGGTAGAATGTGTTGCCCGATTATAAGCAAACTCCACGTGGGGCAAACATTCTTCCCACATCTTCAAATTTTTCTTCAAAATAGCTCTCAACATGGTACCCAAAGTGCGGTTCACTACCTCCGTTTGGCCATCAGTTTGTGGGTGGCAAGTAGTAGAAAACAATAGTTTTGTACCCAACTTATTCCATAGAGTGCGCCAAAAGTGACTCAAAAATTTAGCGTCGCGATCTGAAACAATAGTAGAAGGCATACCATGCAAGCGAACAATCTCTTTGAAAAAGAGGTCAGCAATATAAACGGCATCATCACTTTTATGACAAGGTATAAAATGTGCCATCTTAGAAAAACGATCCACAACAACAAAAATGCTATCCCTCCCTCTCTTAGTCCTAGGCAATCCCAAAACAAAGTCCATCGAAATATCTGCCCAAGGAATAGAAGGAACAGGAAGAGGCATATACAAACCATGTGGATTCAAGCGAGACTTAGCCTTTTGACATGTGGTACAGCGTGCCACGAACCGCTCAACATCTCTCCTCATCTTTGGCCAAAAGAAATGTGTGGCCAACATAGCCTCCGTCTTCTTAGCACCAAAATGTCCCATCAATCCTCCTCCATGTGCTTCCTGCAACAACAAAAGACGAACGGAACCAACTGGAATGCATAGACGGTTAGCTCTAAACACAAATCCATCATTGATCACAAACTTGTTCCATATACGTCCCTCTTTACAGTTCAGCAATACATCTTTAAAATCAGGATCAAGCACATATTGTTCTTTTATTGAGTCAAGTCCAAAAATTCTATAATCAAGTTGGGACAACAAAGCATATCGTCTAGACAAAGCATCAGCAATTATATTATCCTTCCCTTTCTTGTGTTTGATAACATAAGGAAAAGATTCAATAAATTCAACCCACTTAGCATGTCTACGATTCAGATTATTTTGAGAACGAAGATACTTAAGCGATTCATGATCTGAATGTATAACAAATTCTTTAGGCCACAAATAATGACGCCACGTCTCTAAAGAACGTACAAGTGCATACAATTCCTTATCATACGTAGAGTAATTAAGAACAGGGCCATGCAATTTTTCGCTAAAGTATGCAACGGGCTTACCTTCTTGCATCAAAACACCTCCAATGCCAACTCCACTAGCATCACATTCTAGCTCAAAGGTCTTACCAAAATTTGGAAGTTGCAGCAATGGCGCGTGCGTAAGCTTGTCCTTCAAAGTGTCAAAGGATTCCTCTTGTGCCTTACCCCAATGGAACACCACACCTTTCTTTGTCAACTCGTGTAAGGGGGCAGCAATGGCGCTGAAATCCTTCACGAAACGACGATAAAAACCTGCAAGTCCAAGAAAACTTCTCACCTGTTTGATGTTTTGGGGCACCGGCCAACTCTTTATGGCTTCAATTTTCATCTCATCCACCTCAATTCCCTGTGGAGTAATAACATAGCCAAGAAAAGAGACTCGATCCGTGCAAAAGATGCACTTCTCAAGGTTACCAAATAAACGTGCATCACGTAAAGCATTAAAAACAGCACGTAAGTGATCCATATGTTCATCCAAAGACTTGCTATAAATCAATATGTCATCAAAGTAAACCACCACAAATCGTCCAATTAAAGTTCTTAAAACCTCATTCATCAAACGCATGAAAGTGCTAGGTGCATTAGTTAAACCAAAAGGCATTACTAACCACTCATATAATCCGAATTTAGTTTTGAAAGCTGTTTTCCATTCATCTCCAAGTTTCATTCTAATTTGGTGGTAACCACTACGCAAGTCGATCTTTGTAAAAATTACAGAGCCACACAACTCATCAAGCATATCATCAAGTCTAGGAATAGGATGGCGATATCGAATAGTAATGTTATTGATGGCTCTACAATCAACACACATACGCCAAGTACCATCTTTCTTAGGAACCAAAATCACAGGAACAGCACAAGGACTAAGGCTCTCACGTACATACCCGCGGTCCAAAAGCTCCTGGA
The DNA here is from genome assembly GCF_958298935.1 of Phragmites australis. Classification (NCBI taxonomy): domain Eukaryota; kingdom Viridiplantae; phylum Streptophyta; class Magnoliopsida; order Poales; family Poaceae; genus Phragmites; species Phragmites australis. The sequence goes on along the minus strand of NC_084941.1, from coordinate 9,785,938 downwards.
CTTGCCGCTGAATTTCCTTAGTCTCCTCGGGATTGGCTCGATACGCAGCACGATTTGGCAATGTTGCTCCCGGGATCAAATCGATTTGATGCTCTATCCCTCTCATAGGTGGCAGTCCCGGGGGTATCTCAGCTGGAAAAACATCCTCATACTCCTGCAAAAGGTTAGTGACAGCAGGAGGTATCGAACTAATAACATCATCAAGCGAATACAAAACTCGTTTGCAAACCAAGGTGTAGCAAATATCATTATTAGAAATTTCAGCAAGGTCACTTTTTAGTGCAAGCATAACACCACCCTTCAATTTTATGCCCTCTACCTTAGAACTAGGTGTAGACTTATCCTTTTTAGGTGGGTAAAGAGAATTAGCAACTTGCTGATTTTCTGATTTAGTATCACGCAAATTAGCAGCTCGTTCTTTATCAGCTTGTACAATTTCAGCAGGGGTCATAGGAACCAAAGTAATTTTCTTTCCTTTATGCATAAAAGTATATGTATTACTTCTACCATGGTGTATAGCATCATTATCAAATTCCCAAGGTCGACCCAATAAAAGTGAGCAAGCTTCCATAGGTACCACATCACAGTCAACATAATCAGCATAGGAACCAATGGAAAAAGAAACTCTGCAAGTTTGTGTTACCTTAGCTTTTCCAGCATCATTAAACCACTGAAGATTATATGGATGGGGGTGTTGGCGTGTGGTCAAGCCAAGCTTCTTGACCAAATCTGAACTCACCAAATTATTACAACTACCTCCATCGATGATGACACGTGCTCGCCGATTTTGGATGACGAAGAAAATCTGGAACAAGTTATGGCGTTGCAGCTTCGCTGGTTGTTGTACCTTTGTGCTGAGCGCCCGCTGCACAATGATGCTCCTATAGGTCGCTGTGTCATCACTGCCCAAGATTTCGTTGCTCTCCTCAACAACTGGTTCTTCTTCTTCTTCAATGTCAGAGGCGCTGATGTACCCATCTTCCGTTGCAATGTATGCCCGCTGACTTGGGCAATCCTTCTGCACATGACCGAATCCATGGCAGCGACGGCATTGAATGCCAGAGGTGCGTCCCGTTGATGCAACAGAGGAAGCACTCTTGGAAGGTCCCTGCAAAACAGAATTTTTACCTGAGCCCGAAGGTCGTGTAGTGACAGGATTTGGTGCCGTAGCTGCTTGTTGCTTGCTCGCTGGTGAGGGAGCCCTGTAAGTGGATGGTTTGGACAGCCCAAATGATGGTCCTGTGCGCGGCGTGTATGTGGTGCTGGCCTTGTACTTGCCCTGCTGCTCACGCCCCTGCAACTCCTTCTCTGCAAGCATAGCAAACTGAAACAACTGGTTGACATTGTTAAATTCTTTATAATCAATAATATCCTGGATTTCACGTCTCAAACCCGAATAAAATCGACAAATAGAATCTTCGTTTCCCTCTACTATGCCACAACGCATCAAGCCCTTTTGAAGCTCACCATAATAATCCTGCACAGATTTATCTCCCTGTTCTAAGCGCATCAATTTCTTACGCAAGTCTCTATGATAAGATGGGGGAACAAATCTATCACGCATAGCAACCTTAAGCTCTTCCCAAGTACGAGGTGTGGCACCATCTGCAGCTAAACCAGTCCACCAAATAATAGCAAAATCTTTAAACTCACTAGTGGCTTGTCTAACTCTATGTTGTTCAGGTACTTGATGGGCACTAAATTTTTGCTCTACTGTCATCTCCCAATCAAGATATCCCTCAGCATCATAATGTCCCGAAAAGGAAGGTATAGTAAATTTAACCTTAGCATAAGGATCTTCAGGAGCTCGATTATACATACCTCGATGGTGGTGGTGATGTGGAACGCCACCCATACCTGTGGTGTTAGTGCGAAGACGACGCCGTAATCTGTTTTGCAATGTCGCCGCTGGATCAACATTAACATCGTCATCATACAACTCATCACCGGTGTTGCTTCCATTCACATCTTCGTTGTGCACAGGACGGTTTTCCAAAGCATTTACCCTGTCGGTGAGCTCAGATAACCGTTTGTCCACCCGCTCAACCGCGTTTGCGAGTTTCATCTCAATTATCGCTTCAGTGACAGCCTTGATGACTGTCTCCCTCATCTCCTTCTGAGCATTGTCTACAACAGCTTGTAGCTGCTCTTGGCTGACATACTCCTTGAAATCCTTTGGCGTTTTATCTCCTTCAACTGACATTGTGGAAACAAACACAACAACAAACAGTGAAGGTTATCCCTAATAATCGTACTACAAAGGTGGAGTGGTGCCTCTCAATCAAGATCAGCAAAGGTAGACACCTTACCAAGCTCTTACCAGGGTTCTTACCAGCAAAGCAAAGGATACCTGGAAGGCGTGCGAGCGATTGCAGGGATGCAAACCAGTGCTGTCCAGAAGAATCTGTGGGGCTTGGAAGGCACACAAAGAGAACAAATATGTATATGTGGAACACAAATCAGAAACAGATAGTAATGCTGAATTATAGTCCCAAGTACTTGTTCTCGTTGCTGGCCTAAAGTGTTGCAAGTACCAAGTATGTGTGTTAAACAAGGTGGAGAAACAAGTATGATGGATAGGAAGAGCAACAGAAACAAAGAACTAAACAGCACACGCTAACACAGCTCACTTTGCCCTTCTCTATGTGCTCCTCTAGATATTGTTCCTCTTTTGCCCCTCTCTTTTTTCTATTTTTTTGGGCTGTCGTTGTTTTTTTGGGAAAATTCGACTTTTTCTTTTTATTTTTTTGATATTTTTTTTCACTTAGGAGCACACAAGAGGGAACCACAGAAAATTTGAGCTTAAACAAGTGAAAGACGTGACCTGTAGAATTTTCTGATGTTCAGCCGTAAAATGAGAAAAATATTTGGAAATTGAAAACTCAAACTTCGGAGGCGAATTTGGGAATTCTGATTTCGCCGAAGCGGGGGACGAACGGATCCGAAACGCTGTTTCGATGCGAAAAACTCTATGACTTTTCTGAAAACGGAGTTCGTATGCGAAAGTTATGCCCGATTTGAGAAACGACTCCGAATTAGAGGACAAAACGGGAAGAAAGTGGGGAAAATATGCGACGGAGGCTAGGGTTTGATGGAAACGGTGGGGGAAAACACACGAACTGGACTCTAACACGACCTAACCAGCAACAAGACCTTGACCAGGACACAAACTCAACACGACGAACTCTGAAACTGAAATATGCAAAAGCTAAAGGCGCGGAAGGGTTGTAGGACAGGAAAAAAAACGATATGGCAGTGGACTATGGAACGAAGGCGAAAACACTCGAAACTAAGGGTAGATATGAACCTGACGGTATACCTGAAGCTCTGAATACCACTTAATATGAACAAGGGTTCCCGATCTTCCGAAAGGTTCTGGTAACTCTCGATTTGGTGGAAACGAGACACAAGTCGATCCGGCTTCCGAACAACACGATCCGAAACCCCGCAATCGCAGCACCACGTCTCCTCTGGTTATCAACCGGCGTTGCACGGTTGACCTCGCCAAGAAGGCTAAAATCCTTGCCTGCGAATCAAAGAACACAAGCAAGAACAAGGAAGAATGCAACCAAATTGCAGATGAATGATTAATCTCACGAGTTGGGGTCTCACAAACCGACGAAAACGGCGAAACTGTTCTTGACAGAATAATCTAAGCAAAACCCAACCCTAATTAGGGCGGCAGCTACTGTATATAAAGGATTAGGGTCGGCCAAGGACCCCTAGACGCGTCCCTAATGGACTCCAACACGATACATGGCCCAACGGACCAAAAACGGTGACGCAGCACCGGGACAGATTCTGGACGCTGACTTGTTTCGACGTTTCCCGTTGACTCAGAAGGAATTTGGACCTCAAACCAACGCCATTGGTTTCCTTATGAAATTATCTTTCCAACCATATGTGAATCGTCGAAAACAGAGTCCGGATGCGTCCTGGGCGTCCATTTTATTGCTCGCTGGTCCTGGAGGCCGAGGCTGATTCGGACTCGAGTTGGACTGGACCTCCTGCTGTTGTTGGACGTCCTAGCTGCTCCTCCATGCCTCCAAGTCTTCCTCTATGTGTTTCCTTGTCCTCTCCATGATTCCTAACCAATACATAATCATTAGGTAGTAATCTATTCTCAAAATTATATAAAGAGTTGCTTAGGAACGAGCTCACCTCTAAATTTAATTGTCGTGCGCGAGCTCTTGTGATTGGACCTTGAAAGTTCAATGGAGGATCATTGTATGTATCCGAGGGAGTGATGTCCTCATCAGAACTTTTCCATACTTCGGACTGCTGCCTTATACTTAACAAGCTCTGGTTCTTTTGCCTGAAACGTTTTGTCGATTTGGCTTGCTATTACCTTGGAGTCTATTTTAACCAGCACCCTTCATGCGCCCAAAGCCTTCGCCTCACGAAGTCCAAGGAGCACGGCTTCATACTCCGCGGTATTGTTTGTAGACCGAAATTCTAATTTGGCAGCATATCTTAACTTTACGCCCGAAGGTGAGGATAATACCGCCGCCACGCCTGCTCCTGTAGCCCCCCATGCCCATCACAATATGTGATCCAAACCGGTTCTGACGGTTCTTCTTCTGGGGCTTCGGTTAACAGCGTCCATTCTGCTATGAAGTCTGCTAACGCTTGCGATTTCATCGCTGTTCTTGCCACAAAAACAATCATGAGTGGGGCGACTTCCGCTGCCCATTTCGCCATTCTTCCTATAGCTTCTCTGTTCTCAAACATGTCACGAAGGGGTAGGGAGGTTGGTACTATGATCTTGTGAGCTGTGAAGTAATGGCAAAGCTTGCGAGATGCCATGACGAGTGTGTATGCTACTTTTTCCATTTCGGTATAGAGCCTCCTCGAGCCTGTGAGAGCTTCTGACACTTAGGCTAGTGAATAATATATTACGAGGCTTGTTGTTGGCCTCATATTATTCAATATAGGCCAGAGAAGAACAAGCAACATAAATCACAGAGTTTGAGTCCACAATCTCCCATATTGCACTTCCATTTCTTAGGAGATAAGCCTCTATATGCGTCTTCCAGTACAAAAAATCTCGACCACTGAAAAACAAAATTTCCCACTTCTCTCCATTATCGTCTAATGATTACAAAGCCGATTAAGATTAACAAGTGATCAAAGGCTCTGATACTAATTATAAGACTGAGATAGGCAACTAGAAGGGAGTGAATAGGTGTTTTACAAATTTCTTTCGAAATATATGGCATACTCCTTATTCACCCAACGCACCTTAGGAAGAAATCACCATAAAGAACAACGCAGGAGAAATTTAGGCTCAACCTAAAAGTTCCGATTCAAAAACTAAATTTGAAAATCCAATAAAATGTGGGTCTCATGGTTGGAATCAAACCCTAGGTTTCACAAAAAACCAATCCATAACTCAACCTCACATAAAAATTTGTTCTTTAAGAGCAACACTAGAAACTCAAGGAGATGATTACTAGATGAAGAAAATCTCCAAGTTGATAGATTAGATGAAAAGGAATTTAATACCTAATTGTGTACTTTTGTACGTAAATTTTATGCCTCTAGCAACTAAAAGATTAACTCCAACAAGTTAAAAAAAATTCAGCTCAAGCACAAAAACAGAAATCACAACCGAGATCGAAAACTTGCAAAAAAAACAAGAAAACCAATAGAGGAAAACTAGAAGGAAAGGAATTCAAGTATATGCAAATTACAAATATTTTCTCTTATCTTCTCTCATTACATAAACTTCATTGATCAAAGAGGCCAACCCTATTCTAAGCAAATTACAAAGATATTCTCTCAAAACTTACACCTATTACATAGGCTAAACACTTATCCTTCATAATCTCTAAAATCCTAGCTCTATGCTCTCAAAATGGTGACATAAGGGGCTCAAGGGTCTAGTTCAACCTCTCCCATAATCCTACCCTTTTATTTATAGGCCTAGAAAACCTGACTCTTAAGTTTCTTAGCTTGTTACCAAAATACTCTTGTAGCACACTCCTACCTACCACCGATGGTATTTTGGTCTATTTCTTGCTTCGTTCATAGAACGGCCACAGTGTCTTCACGACTTAGCTTCGTCTCAATGCAAGTTTCACGATTGTGTCACATACTTCTCTAATCGTCTTGATTTTGAGGTCCAACCGTAAAACCCTCTGCACGCTTTTCAAAGTGTAACTCGCGACTTGCTTATACCTTAATCAAGCGCTCTGATATCGACACGTGTACTCCATCTTGTAATCCTGACCGCTGGCAAGTTTCTCCCGCTCCTAATCCCTCGGACTGCCTTGTCACTTGCATCGGCATCCTTTTCGCTTGACTTCGTCAACACGTCGTTTCGCTGTCGTTTTTATCCCCCGTTTCATACTTTACTTGACATTCACTTGTACAGTTAGGATCATCTTTGACTCCGCCCAGCCTCCTTAATCATTCGGCTCTAAGCACCTGTTTGGTCCTGGTCACCGATCATCGACCGTCAAGTTACATCCATCCTTTGCATATAATAAGACAAGTAAACATATTTCTCCAATTCTAACTCTAATTAGTCCATAATTAAAATGCTAAAACCAAGCTCAAACAATCCAAAACTCGATAAACTAAATCAACAAACTTATCAATTATTTATCATATATAAATTAAGATATATTTTAATTTAGTTTCTCATCCTCTTTTGGCTGGGACGTGATGTGCGTTTCTTTAATTTGCAGGTTCTGTTTCGTTGCAGAGACTACTGCAGCTGCTGTCGCTGCACTCGATGACCATGGTTCAGGTCATGTAACTACATGACGATCCGGGGCTTTATTGGGAGGACATAGATTCTATCTATCTATAGTATATAGAGTTTTTGGCCCGAAACGGATCGGGAGCTGTACTATATACAACACACAAGATCCTTCCTAATTGTATTTGAAGAAGTTAATTAGTATCCTTCTTAATTGTACCATTTTTATACCATACATCCATCCATTAGTCATATTCAGCTCAACTAACTAAACGATGCCTCGATTATTATGTACCTCTCTATTTTCTGCTTCCTCAAATTTGCTTGAGTTGAGCTTTCTAACTGTAATAACAAATCAGGCTATGTGCACTGTTTGGCATTGAAACTTGCTTTTCATTATTAAAAAATAAACAATGTTTTTGTTGGAGGAAATATTTTAACCCATAGATATCACTAAAGAGATATCATAAAAAGCTTATCTGAAGTCCTCAGACTCTAGACTCCTTAAAGAAGCTAAAAGTTCTCAAGGTTTGTGAATCCCTCCGGCCATCATCTCTCGAGATAGAAGAAGTAGCTGGTCTTAGGAGTGAATATCTATAAAAGGAGAACATCAACTGTAATTAGCCTAATACGAAATGACTGGCAGTTAATACTGGTGTAAGTGGTGGCTGCCTTGGCATTCCAATGCAATTGGAGGCCACTTGACACTCGAGACACCAATTTATTTGCCATGATAGATAATATCTTTATGTAGGGGTAAAAGTATTTTATCTAGACTCATATGGTGTGATTCAACCGGTCTAGGTCTCTGTGATATAGTGATAATATGTGTCACTATCTTTGTAAGGAGCATACTTGTATATTTAAACCCGACATGACACTATAAATACAGACCCGTAGTCGTCAGGCCTGAGGACCGATCTTTTGGTGATGAACACATCAGTATTCCTTCTTCTCCGTTTCTTCTTCAATCTTAAGTCTCCTCTCTAGAAGAGGCTCTCACCATACTTATTCATAAAAAACATATTTTTTATCAACAATCTCTATAAAAGCAGATTTATAGTAGTCGTCTGGAATATTTATAGTCACTTGATGAATCAATCCAACTAAGAATATTTATAGTAGTCGTCTAGAACTTGTACTCCTGAGATGTTTAAGTGGTTATACCAGAAATCTCCTATTGACTTCAAAAGCCTACACGCTTTCATACTTCTACTGAGGAAAAATGATTTTGTTTTTCCCCTAATTGCGGTAATAGTTGTCTAACACGGTAACCCCTCCTCGGTCCCATTTCTCAAAGAGAAAAATATTTATTTACCCTCTAATGACAGCGAAATCCAAACGCATTTCGTTTCTTGTGAACAAACAAACAAGTCGAGGTGACAAAACTTAGGAGCGATGCAGGAGGAGCAACAACACAAAACGCGCGTCACCGTGGCAGGCCCTGTGGCCGTCGCGCTGCCTTGCCGGCTCCGATCGAGCTAGCTGCGGCGGCCGGGCTTTCTCCATGGTCGTTCCATCCGAGGCGATGACGAACCTACATATACATTTCTCTCCTAGTAGCCCCGCGCCTGATCACAGCTCGCAGACTGAGCACGCCTCCACCGGTGTCGGAGAACGGAGAAGATGGTGGTGCTGGCGAGAAGCTCAGCAGCGTCCGGATCCGCGACGCTGCTGCTCCTGGCGCTTCTCGCCTGCGCCGCTGCCGCCGCCGCCCGTGAGTTCTTTTGCACTACGCTCCGCGCAAATTAATATGCGCAAAATAGTGTTTGTGTCCGTGTACGTTGATCGAGCGTTGTTTCTTTCTGTGCCGGCAGGGGGCAGCTCGGCCTGCGACACGGCCATCTGCGGCAAGGGCAAGTGCACCGAGGGGCCGGGCTGGATCCCCACCTTCGACTACGAGTGCAACTGCGACCCCGGCTGGTCCCGTGCTTCCGAGCTCGTCCCCTTCTCGCCCTGCATCGTCCCCAACTGTAACTAATCCTCAATAGCACATCAGAATTAAGGACTGGTCAACTAGCGGCTAGTATTTAATCTACCAACTTCTTGCAGGTTCCATCAATAGCGCGTGCTTCAACTTCAGCCTGCCCAAAAGGATACCCACTGACAGTGAGTCACCTCACCCTGACTGCCTCGCCGTCTCTGTGCGCGCAGTCGTGCATGAGCAAGACCTTTCCCTTCGTCTAGCTCAATTGGACGAGGATGGGAATATACGTATAGATCATCTAAATTTAAGTTCTCTTGTAAATAAATTTGAGTGACTATTTTTTAAAAATGATTGTGTACATTCAGGATGTTTTGTTGATGCATCTAAAAATGGCTGGCTCTTCTGTGGTCTGTCCGTGCAGTCTGCGACGCCGTGAGCTGCGGCGCGGGAGGCGCGTGCGAGAAGGGCGACGGCTTCTTCGTCTACAGCTGCGAGTGCCAGCCGGGCTACGTCAACCTGCTCAACCTCACCGCGTTCCCCTGCGCCAAGAACTGTGAGGCCGCCGGGATTCACGAACTTGCTTGATCGATCACTTCGCGCGGGCGTGTGAGTTAGCTTCAATTTTTGCCTTGCCTGCCGTGCAGGTACCTTCGGCAAGGGCTGCTCCGCCCTGGGACTCGCCCCGCCGGAGAACCCCAAGCCGGTGTCGCCGCCGTCGCCGGCGCCGCCTGCTGATCACGACTCATCGGGGCCATCTGCTCCTTCCTCCAGCACAAAAGGCAATGCGACTACCTCACTAGGTTCAACTCCTCATTCGCATCACGCGTTCGTGCACTGCATCGAGACATGGAGTCGCTTACTAATCTTACACACGATTCTTGAAACCCCTCGTCTCATCTCTGCATAATGATCTTTGCTGTGACGTTCTTTGCAGGCTCTGTTTCGTCGCAGAGTCTACTGCAGCTCTTGTTGCTGGTCTCGGTGGCCATGGTTCAGGCCGTGTAATCACAGTGATCTTTGCTGCGATGCAGGGAGCCGTGGATCGATGGGAGGCTTTATTGGTATGACAAAGCTGCTATAGTTTACAGTTGGGCTTTAATTTATTTCGAACACATGAATTTCAGACGAACCAGCTTATATACCGTAGGTGAACCAGTGTACTGTACAACGAAATCCTATGAATTTCGTGCATTCCAAACGGCTTGTTAATATGCTGGGAACATGAAAAGAACTATACATCTACAGTTGTTAGTTGTGATCTCGGCTAAACTCTAACTGACGTGCTTTGATCAATGGTCTAACTGAATTCTGTTAGTTGCGGTCCTGTCCACCAACGCTACATAAAAAGAGAGGAGCTGGTGGCCTGGTTAATAAGCTCTTACCCCTGTGCTCATTACCCTCTCACAAATCCTGATCAAAACCGATAGCGCTAAGGTGGCTGAAGACCTCCGACCATCGCCGGCTGACTTCCCCGGCGATCTGCTACGACTCCGGTAGCCCACAATGATAGCATCGAGAGACAAGAATCGTACCTGTCGCTGCTCCACACCAACTTGTCAAGATTTCCTAATGGCTTCTCCTAATCAAGGTTAATGACTTCCACGGTGTTTAACGTGTTAGGTTAAACGATCAATGACTAATTAGGCATTTAGATTCTATCACAGTTGAGATATGTACTCGAGTGTTAAGCGCACGACTTCATAAGTAAACAGGGCAAATGTGAGAAACGCAAGAGATCATTCCTTCCTTCTCAAATCAACCACAACCGCACGCACGCTCAACTCACATGGCTCAGAAATCCTGGTGCCGCACGTTTTCTAGCCGTCACAGTTATATCATTAGAGATACTGATTGATTATTTTCAAAGAGTAAAAATCCGTGTGAGATAAATCATGATCTCATACGGTTTGACGCTAGAACCGTCAGAGACAATAAATATATGACACTTGGTTCCAGAGTGTGAAACAGACAAAAAAAAAAGAAGAGATAAAATCTGTCAAAAAAACTGGAAGATGGCACCTCCACAATCATCCACAATTTTTTCCTCCTTACTGTCTCACCATTTTCACCAGTGCATCATCCGACTCAAATTCACAACCTCATTCATGTGACCAAACCCTTCTACTATTTGTGCTAGATTGTGTCGTATATTTATCTCACATAATAGAATCACTTGGCGCCAAAATCTGAACACAATAATGAAGTTAAAAACACAATAAAATGTAAACATATGATGAATTTGAAGCATTCATTTACTTATAAATTTAAACACAACAATGAATTTAAACACATGAGAGAATTTAATTTAAGAATTGACTTCTGGATATACACAAAAGAAGATCAATACATGATAATTACATTTTAGCATATCACCAATACACTACACTATCCTAGCTCTAACAGCAAAAACCGCAGAGTTATCTGACTGGGAAACTTAGCCGTTGCGGGAGGCTCCAACGTAGACTAGTGATAAGAGGCAACTCACCAATCCCACAAGAAAAAGTCATCGTGTCGAGTTTATGCTCTCTATCTTATTTATATTCGTGCCAAGTTTATGCTCTTTATCTCATTTACATCCTGTACTTTCATATTGCACCGCTTTATCTTCTATATTTACCTTTCGTAGAATTGTACGTATACGATATAAAACTTTGCTTCATATTAGTAGCAATAATAAATAAACCTAGAGCATATTTGGATATAAACTTTCTTTTTATAAACTTCTATTGTTTATGTCTTTTAAAATTGCTAGCCTGTGCAGGTGCACGGATCGAAAGACTAGTAAATTTAACACTACTATAGAACACCCCTTCCTTACTCCTTATCACTACCGATTCACTAAAAATCAGCAGTAATACAATTATTACTGTCGGTTCATAAGAAAAATACTATCACTACCAGTTTTTCGTCGATCTTTATAAAATATTGGTACTTGTCACTGTCAGTTTTTAATAAAAACATGCAGTGATACTTTATTAAGAACCAACAGTGAATACTAACACTTATCATTATCGGTTCTTAATAAAAACTGGGAGTGATAATACCACTATCGGTTTTTATTAAGAATTGGTAGTGAAACCGACCCGCACGCCACCTGACCCTCCCTCAAAAATATCTAAGTCTCCACCAGCACCCCTCCCTCTCTCATCCTCATTTCTCTTATCCCCTCTCTCGTCCTCATTTCTCCTCTCTCCCTCTCTCTCCACATTCCCTTCCCTATCCTTGCACGGAGGAGGCTGGAGCAGAGGAGGTTATCCCTTCCCTGTCCTTGCACGGAGGAGGCTGGAGCAGAGGAGGTCGTCCCTTCCCTGTCCCTCTCAAGCAGAAGGTCGGAGCCATTGTCCCCTTCACCGTGAGCAGAGGAGGTAGGAGGCGCCATCCTCTTGGGCTCCCCTGCCTTCGCCTTCACTACCGTCTGTCGTGGGGTGGCTGAATCCATGGAGGGGCGACATTCAGATCCGTGGGGCATTGGTGATGTAGGAAACATGCTCTAAGGGAGATTGTAGCATTTACTTTAGAGCATATATGTGATTTTAGTGATTAATGATAACATAGTTAATATGACTAATATATTTGTCAAGTATATATTTTAGTAGGTCTCATGAATGCAATACATAAAGAAGTCATCGAAATCATAATAAAGTTTGATTGGATTAGAGAAGTCCCACAGAAGTTGACTACAACAGAAGATCTAGCGTAAAGAGGCATTTGTACATACCAGAATGTTTTAGCCAATGAAAACAGTACACGTCGGACAGTCCGGTGTATGAAAGTGATGAACGCTGGAGTGTTCTGAAAGAAGAAGAAAAATAAGACGTACATGCCGGATAGTCTAGCGATCTAAGTTATATACGTCGGATCATACGTCGTAGAATTTCTTGTAGAGAAGGTTGCAAAGACTACAAGAATGAAGTTCTACTCGCCCTTTGTCAACATTCATGTATCTTGCACTTACTTTGGTTGTCATAGGCGGCGGCTGGATCTGTGAGCCGCCGCCCACTTCACTGTGAGCAGAGGTGGTCGGAGCTACCATCTGTCATGAGGCGGTGGGCAAATATGTGGGGTGGTGGTGGCGGGATCCATGGGGTGACGATGGCGAGATCCGTGGGGCTGCCGGATCCGTGGTCTTTTTTTTTCTCTAAAAAATGCATCACTGCCTGTTGAGAACCCAATAGTGATAGTGCTTAATTATCACTGCCGCTTATATATTGCTGATTTCAAAACTAATAGTGATATTGATTTGGAACTGGCAGTGATGATTTTCTTTTTGTAATAGTGCAAATCAATAAAATTCGGTTCATGACAACCAATGAAACTTTGGTTGAACAACACTGCGCCCTGAATTTGCTCGCTATGAACTGTCCGATCTCATTGCTTCTCAAATCTCAAGCTCATCTAGGATACAGTACGGTGTCATCTCAAAAGGAAGTTCAGAAACAAACATATATAGTCGATAGTCACGGTGACGAACTACCTACTGCAAACCGAAGCAAGCACCACAATAGATTGAAAGTTGAAATTCGTGGGCACCTATTTAAAAAAAAATGATAAGATATGTGAGAGAATTAATAGATAGATAAGTCGTACATGTATACGGAGTTGCATTTACCATTTCCCCTCTCGTGGGCGCGTCCAAAACTGAACGCTCCGAAGCACAGAAACGACGGGACAATAGGATAATCCGGAGATGTTTCTGCTTTTGTCATCCTTTCGCCCGAGGCATAAAAATGGCCGGATCTTACCACCCCCGACCTCTCCTCTCAGCCCGTCCGTCGCAGCTCGCAACCTAGCTTGGCCCGCGCTACGTCGACGGATATGGTATCGACGAGAAGCTCGGCGGTGCCCGCGCTGCTGCTCCTGGCGCTGCTCGCCTGCGCTACGGCCGCCGATGACGACGACAACGACGGTGAGTTCTTCTCTCGCCTAGCTTGCTTACGCGGTTCGCGCAAAGTGCAATGGTCGGAACGCATCGCCTTGGAGATATAGACACATCTGGTGGTACGTGCGTGACCATAGTTTAGGCTTGCGTGCGTGCAGGGGGCGGCTCCCTCTGCGACACGGCTGAGTGCGGCCGGGGCACCTGCACGCTGAGGACGGGCTGGATCCCCGGCACCGCCTCCTACAAGTGCGAGTGCGACCCCGGCTGGACCCGGGCGATCAAGATGGTCCCCTTCTCCCCCTGCAACGTCCCCAAATGTACGTACGTGATCGATCAATTCCCCGGCCATGCATGATCCATCGATACGCGAGCTACAACTGATGAATAACAAACAACGGATCTGCCGACGCCCGGCCGGCGACCTGTACGTACGTATGCGTGACGTCGTTGTTGCTTGCGTATGCGCAGGTGCCTTCAACAGCTCCTGCTTCGACCTGAGCCTGCTGCTGCCTAGGGGCATTCCCTTCGCGGACCGTGAGTGATGAGTCCATCGATCGCCTCGCCTGAATCGATCCACGCCCGATAATGTTCTGGGCCCTGTGTGATTGATCTCCTTGCTGTCTCTGTGCCGCGCAGCCTGCGTGGCTGTGAACTGCGGCCCTGGGGCGTGCAGGAAGGACGAGGGGTTCCACTACCACTGCCAGTGCGACTCGGGCTTCGTCAACATGCTTAACAACACCAAGTTCCCCTGCGTCGACGCAAACTGTAAGGCGGCCGGCGGCGGAGGCCGGCCATCGATTCGTTAACCAATAACTTGCTCCATCGGGTTCAGGTAATTCGCCTTGCCGGCATGAACGTAAGTATGTCGCTGCATGCAGGTCTCATGGGCATGCATTGCCCCGCGCTGGATGATCCCGCTCCGCCGCCCCGCTCGCCGTCGCCGCCTCCGTCATCATCGCCGGCGCCACCCGGTAATCACGACTCCCGTGCATGCAACAAAGGATCAAGGGCCTTGGGTTGTAGGATCACCAAAGCTTGCGCACTCTGATGCGACTTTGCAGCCTCTGTCTCGGTGCAGGGTCTACTGCAGTGCAGCTGCTGCTGCTGCTTCTGGTCCCACTCGCCATGGCTCAGGTCGTGTAGTAATTACATGACAAGATGCGGCAAGCCGACAATGCAGGGAGCCATGGATCGATCGAAGAAGGCTAACAAATTGAAGCTGGCTGGCTGAGAACCTGAGCTGATGAACTCTACCTGTAAAGGCACACTTGTAACATGTATTTCCACGCACGCGATCGACTTAATTCGTCAGGAAACACGGAAAGGATGTGAGAAACGCAAGGCATTGTTTCTCCCTGGATCATATACTCTATCATATTATATATTTACTAACTGTAGGCTCCTCTAGACCTCCACAGTGATCCTTGGGTGAGACGTGCTAAGAAAAAAGAAAAATTCCTAGAAAAAAGAGCAAAAAATACGATCATTAATGAAAAAAGAGCAAAACATACCATCCTTAATTTCGTAGGACCTAATTATACATCTAAAGATCTATGGCCGATATGAATATAGAAACAACACAATCAGGCTCTCCCTATAGCGGTGTTCGTCAGTAGGAGTTCCTTCGTAGCACAGATGGACTCCCTTTGTAGAAAAGAAAGAAACAATATGCAAACCACGGACTCGCATGCACTCACGCATGCATATAACATGTCAGCCGTTGAGTTCAACATATGGTTTATACTCCAAGCTAGATAAGCATGAGCCTTGGCTAAGATTATTATTGTAGTATGTATTTTGATGTTATATAATGCGTGATATATCATCTAATGTGATCAAAAGGGCTAGTGCGACGGTAGCCTTAAACTTTGAGTTAAGGCCATAGGACTTAGTTTGAGCAGAAAGCCAGTGCATTGGAATTATGTGTAACTCGCAGTTCAAAACAGTTGAATAAAAACTAAGTATGATCATTAATTATGGTTGTTGGTCTCAGGAGAAGATATTCATTCCCCACAGTTCCCAAGTTTTAAGTTGGTAAACACTGTAGACCAGTTCAACACTGGACCAAGTTTTATGGTGTTATACGAGTATATGATCGCTTCAGCTTGTGGTTAACTTATTTTTTCATTTGATACATCATCTCTTGCATGCGATTATTCTTTATTCTGTACACTTGAATCACTTGATATGTACAAACCAATGTGAAAACTTGCCGCTGCTAGGAAATCAGCTGGATTGCTGTTAGAGCTCACGCTTCCGCAATTAAGATGTATCTACTATTAAAGCTAAGGTTTATATTTAGAGCTAAGGTTTATGTGAATTAGACATGTATGATCCTAACACCGGCGTGCCACCTCGTGGCCAGGGACTACGGCCACACGGACATGATGGACGACGCCACCCCGGGCGCCAGGGGGATGCTGACGCGCGCGCTGTGCAGGAACGGCGGGGCCAGGGCGCCCATGAGGCAGTTCGTGGGCGGCGCCAAGGTCGCGTTCCTGAGGAAGTGGGTGGAAGACGACGGCGCGGCGTTGGACGGCATCAGGGCGCGGCCGGAGCAGGCGCCCGTGGCGCTGTCCATCGTGGAGTTTCTCGATGAGTAGCTGCTAGGATTTGACATCTGCAGGGTGGTGACGACTGACGACGCTGGAAATTAGAAAGAAGTTTGGCCGGTCGAAATTACAAATGAAATTACAAGTACAAAGACGAAATGGACATGTAGACGACCGTAGCCTCTGCTCTCGTGAGCGCTCTGCTCGTAAGCACCTGTGCGTGAGTGCTCCTGGGTCCTGGAGACATGACGAGCTTGTCGGACCCAGAGTCCCGACAGGCTTGCCGTGACCGCGTGATCTCGCCGCGCTGGCGCGGAGGAGGGCGCAACCGTCCCCGGCACACTTGCGAGCCGCCATGTACGTACGTGGGCGCGCGCGTACTGTGACTGCGAGGGACGTCGTCTTGTAAGCCGAAACGACGTACCCGCCTCCGCCGCTCGCCGTTGCCCATAGGTGCAAGGAGCGTCTTCGCCGGCGCCGGCGCCGGCGCTACGCGCGTAGATCCGACCGGCTCCCCTCGGTGTCTGCCGCCATGTTGATGTGTCGACATGACAAGGCGCGACAGCAAAACGTGGCGCACCTAACAGTGATCTCAATGCTGGACCGGACCTAAGCTCCTGACCTTGGACTTGCTTTGTTATGTGAGAGAATTTCTTATATATTATTAAAAGATAAAGTAATTCTCTATTTGTCACTTTACGAAATGAACTTCTTTATTGCTATTACATCTAACTCTCATTTTTTCCTCACCACTTTCATCCATTTTACTTATAAAAAAGATATATTTGCCCTTTGAAAAGTCACCGACCGTTAATCGAAGTTTAAAGATATTTAGAGACCAAATCATAGAATATGATGTATTAGAGAGTTGTAAAAAAATTTCTTTATGCTTCGGTAGAGTTTTTGAACGCTGAATTTGGATGAATAAATCAAGAGATATGAATTTATGAAGTCGTGTTGTTTTTCAACATTTGTGACTATGATTAGGCATAGCAAAAGCCAGAATTAACTTTTGTGGTGAATATCAAAGTTGTAAAAACTTTTGTGTAGATAATTTTAATATGTGTATTTGCTATGTTTACTGTTTTAGAAAAATACATATAAAAATAACAAGATGAACTGAGTTATGCATGCTTTTTTAAAAAGGATCGCATTCATTGTCTATATTGCATGATGAGTTCATCTTGTTATTTTTATATCTATTTTTCTAAAACAATAAACATCACACATTAAAATTATCTACACAAAAGTTTCTACAATTTTGGTATTCACCATAAAAATTAATTCTAGCTTTTGCTATACCTAATCATAGTCACAAATGTTGGAAAACAACACGACTTCAGAAATTCATATCTCCTGATTTATTCATCCAAATTCAGCGTTTAAAAACTCTATGGAAGCATAAAGAAATTTTTTTACAACTCTCTAGTACATCATATTCTATGTTTCGGTCTCTAAATAGCTATAAATTTCGATTAACGGTAGTGGCTCCCTAAGAAGAAATATGTCTTTTTTATAGGTAAAATGGATGAAAGTGGTGAGAAAAGAATAAAAATTAGAAGAAGTGAAAAATAAAGAAGTTCATTTTATAGAATGGCAAATAAGAAATCATCTTATTTTCTAATAGCAAATAAAGAATTCTCTTGTTATGCAACTTAACTGACCTGTTTTTATAGAGATTGGCGTGCTGTATTGGCATTTGGACCCTAAGAAAACCTGAAAGCGAGGATACAGTTCTCCGATAAATTTCAGTCACCATATGTATCCATTTCACTGTGTGTGCTGCTTGTCTTGTGTATGACATCCCCAACTTGATATGCGTTGTTTCCTGAAGGATCTTATTGAGAGACGTCCTGATAAAACTGGAAAATTATGAGGAGAAGATGAAGAACTTCTTCCGTGAGCACACGCATATATACTGACGAAGGGATCTGTTACTGCTTGGATGGCAGCGTGTACAAGTCAGTTAGGATTTGGATAAAAGAAGGGGATATGATCCTCCTACCAGCTGGAATTTATCATCGGTTCGCCGTTGACAACGCCAACTATAAGGAGGGTACCAACGGCATCTTAAGATGCATAGGTAACAACTGATCATAGAATGTGTTTCATGAGCTGAGGCAATGCTAACACGATTTCAGGACTAAGTGCACGACATATCTTGTACTATCAAAAAGGTTCGTGTCTTTCTTTTTTCTTTTTTTTGGCAACACACTTGCTTGAATGGTGATATATACTCCTTGAGGACCAAAGGACTACCTTTTTGAGACAGATGTTAACTGAATTGTGACCAAAGGATTTGTCTAGAGCAAACCACTCTGAAGGCTAAGCAAAATGGAATAAGTGCCAGTACCAGCACCTGCCAAAAGAGGGGGCATTTGATTTTTTTATCACTCTACCATTCCGTAGAGAGGCAAATTTGCTACCGGCTCACTGTCATACACTCAAGAGGCTCATTTGTCATTCTCAACGAGGAATTGACACTCTGATAGATTAACAAAAAGTTAAATATTCCAACAAAAAGATACCGGACAAAGGCATGTTTTTTGCTTGACCACTAAAAAAGCAGGATTTCGCTTAACAACTGAAAGGATAAATAGCATAATGCTTTTGAGCCCATTTTGCTACGAATAAATAACATTTAATTTTTATCTCAAATAATTTAACTACATGGGACATGGAAACTACTCAAAACATATAATCGGTTTTACAAAAATGAAAATGTACTACAATGTTTCCTAGCTCAGTCTCTTTCAATGTTCCTAGACGATAGTCTAGCATATCTAAGATGATGATTAGATGCTAATCGAAGGATTGGTGTACAATTTAGAGGTAGACGTAACTCTAGATGGCTAGACCATCTAGATGGCTAGACCATCTAGAAGATCGACTTTGATCATAGATGACCTAAGTAGATGGAGCTAGACAGTTTGTATTGCTGCCTGCCGACTCATCTATCGTTGCCTAAATACTGCAAAAAAGCCATGCCGGCCGCCTGCTCTCGGTTAGCATGTGCTCGCATCTCGCCGCGTAGGCTGAGGCACGGTCCCGCGTGCTCACCGTTGAGGCCATGACACACCATGCTGTTTGCGAGACATAGTAGCCACCTCTGTAGTTCGATTTGGGGAGGCACAAGCCTGACAATGGTGCTTGCAGCAGGCGGCACGCATGAGCCTGCCGGAGGAGAATCATTCGATGTGCAGAAGGCGGCGCACACGAGCCCGACAACAGCACGCACAAGCACAACAACACGTGAGATGCGTGCTCAAGAGGCTATAGGCACGGGAGGGAAAAGGGGAGACGGGTAGGACGACGACGAGGAGGGGTAAGGGAAGGACCAGGGTTGAGTACCAGCCGCCGGGGAACAACTCGAAGCCGGAGGCAATGGATCCTGTGCGTCTTTGGTGCGGGATCCCCGCACCTAGCTCATGTGCGCTTGAAAATTTTTTATTTTTATATTTTTAAATAAAATTACAATATATACTATCATTTTGAACAATTATCGATCTAAAACTATATCATCCGTTAAAAAGACGACAGGCTATATATCATCTGTTGGAAGGGAAATATGATTAAAAATAAAAAATATTACGTTCCAATATTTTCAATATTCAAAATAATATCGAAATAGTCCTGACAAATTCTGAAAAAATTATGATGTAAAAGATGCTATCATCTAGCTCTTTAAAAATTTCAACTCAAATAATTACTTATGTAATGAGAAAAAAACATAGTTCAGAATCTGTACAAGTTATATTTTTGTATAAAAATTTTCAGAGAGTTAGGTGGTAATATCCTCTGCAACATATTTTTTTTAAAAAAAATCATGAATAGTTCGATAGTATTTTGAATTTTGAGAGCATTAGAACACAATATTTTTCGGTTTTTAAATATGTTGCTTATTGGAAAGGCGACGTGTCGCTGTTACCTAACAATTTTTTAAAATGGCTGCATATATTTATATTTTTATTTAAAAAATGTAAAAAAAATCTGTGCTCGCGCGTGCTGCTGTCCGTTTTGGATCCGGGCCCGTCATCTCTCCTCGTGCTCCTGTTGGGCCACCGGCGGACGTGCCAAAAAAAAAATCAGTGATTGCTGTGGCTGGCCTAGGGAGGAGAAGAAGAGAAAATAATCCCTGTGGCTCTCTTCCCATCGGCAAGCTCCACCACAATCGCACAGGACAGGACAAACCCAAGGAGGAACAATCTGGGCTCTGGAACAATCCATCCTCCTTGATTTATACGCTCGCACGGAGTCCGCCTGAAAGCCGGCAGCACACAAGGGCCAGGCCAGGCCAAGCGAGCGAGTTAGCTCCCGTCCCACTCGACATGGCTCTAGAGGTATGGATGGATGGCCGTGGTCTTTTCTTGGAGTCCTGAATCCTCATGAGTTTCTGTTATGTTTGGGGTGATTGCTATTTTTTTCTGTTATGTGCGAGACGATTAATTTGTTTGCTGTGCTGATTTGCGTGTGCTCTTGGTTCTTGCCTTCTTCGGTTTAGGCGTG
Source organism: Phragmites australis (assembly GCF_958298935.1). Taxonomy (NCBI): domain Eukaryota; kingdom Viridiplantae; phylum Streptophyta; class Magnoliopsida; order Poales; family Poaceae; genus Phragmites; species Phragmites australis. The sequence continues at coordinate 9,765,368 of NC_084941.1, read as the reverse complement.
GATGGTCGGGGAGAAGGGAGAGGACCTCGACGGCCCTAAGGAGCTCCTGCCCCTCTCCAAGCTCGAAGGTGCTCATGATGATTCCTAGTCACATTACTCCTACTCTTCTTGCTTGATCTCTTGGTTTCTTGGTATGCCTACAGTCTAGTATTGCAACAAGTTGGCCTATTGGTATGAGGATGTATTTGGGGCTTTTCCCTGTTAATTGTTATGCGCTTATGCTCTTATGCAACTGCTTAAAGAGGGACGTGATGTTCGACTGATCAAACCGTTTCGATCTGTTTCTGTAGATTTAGATTTTGGTTGACTTAGATATTCTGAAATCAACAATGACTTGGATGCTTTGTCTGGTCAAAGTAGCATCCTGTGTGCAATACCAGTGTTTCCTGAAGAGTGTGGTTTTTCAGCAAACTCTGCATTGCTAATTGCAATCGTCACATGTGTGAGTGTCTCTGCAATTGGACAGAAAATATCGATTAAGCCTTTTTTTTCTTGCATGACAGCTGCTTTTGAAAAGCACCTACTTTTTAGTTAGTTGCAAAATTCAATTGATTAGTAAAAAGTCGTGTAGTTAATTAGATTTTACAGCATAGGAACTGCAAAGCCCCAAGCTGATCCTAAACTGTACCACCATGGTTCTTGACTTGTTGGCCATGTGGTGATTAACGTATCAATTAAAGTTGACAACCAGCTAGCCAAAGTGTTTAGAGAGTCTGATAAGTGATAAGCTCTTGTGCTGGACTGCTTTGCTATGCAACTTATCATACCTCTGTTTTTTGCAGAGATTGGGGTGTTGTATTGGCATTTGGATCCTAAGAAATCTGAGAGCAAAGAAGAGCTCACAAAAATCCGCAAAGACAGAGGATACAGCTACATGGTTTGCACCTTGTTCTAATCTTCTATGAACTTCATCTCTGTGTTCTGCGGTCTGCACGTCTTGTGTATGATATACTGATATACTAATCTGATACGCGTTGCTCCCTGAAGGATGTCATTGAGATATGTCCTGACAAACTGGAAAATTATGAGGAGAAGGTGAAGAACTTCTTCCGTGAGCACATACATACTGACGAAGAGATCCGCTACTGCTTGGAGGGCAGCGGGTACTTTGATGTCCGTGACAAGGATGACAAGTGGATCAGGATTTGGATAAAAGAAGGGGATATGATCATCCTACCAGCTGGAATTTATCATCGGTTCACCGTCGACAGCGCCAACTATGCGAAGGTACCAACAGTATCATCGATGCATAGGAAGCGCTTGTTTGATCTTCTAGTAATCTTTTGTGTCACAGTTACACATACAACTCATATGATCTGTTTTACGAGCTGAGATGATGATAACATGATTGAAGAACTAAGTACAAAACATTTGTAGTACTACCAAAAGGTTTCATGCCAAGTAAATTTTTTGGCAAAACACTTACTCGAATGCTGATACTCCTTGAGGACCAAAGGAGGTTCAGTTGGTTGAAATAATTGTACATTTATGATGGATGTGGCATTTTGAAAAAATTTCTATGGAGATGGCCCTTTTTACGACCAAATACTAACTGAATTCTAACCGATACATCCTGATGCCTTCACATGTGCAGCTCATGAGGCTTTTCATCGGAGAGCCAGTCTGGACTGCATTGAACCGGCCTCAGGACGACAATCCTGTGAGGCAAGAGTATGTCAAAAATGTGATGGGGAACACTGGGTTTGCCCTTGCAGCACACTGAGTCTATCACCATTCGTCTACATACGAATATATGATAATTTGGGGGCTCATGTATATCACATATAGTATCATACAGTTTGACAAAACCTTGCTGTATCATCACGAATCATGAAACTGCATGTTCAATTAATGTGTAGACATAAAACTGCCACTTATGGGGATTTACAATAATACAATGTAGTGGTGTTTCCATGTATATGATGTCCTGTTTGGTGTAATCTTTTTTCATTTTTGTGGCTGCTGCACAAGCAGTCTGCGTCTTATGACTTGGCCTTGTGTAAGGTACGAAAACTAAAACTGCCTGGGACAATTCAATCTCCAGCTGATGGGAACCTTATGCAGTTAGGAAAAGCAGAATCAGCTATTAGGACTGAGTAATGTATTTTTCAGGCGACTTTCGTGCTGCCTGGGACAATTCAATCTCCAGCTGATGGGAACCTTATGCAGTTAGGAAAAGCAGAATCAGCTATTAGGACTGAGTAATGTATTTTTCAGGCGACTTTCGTGCTGAGCACGATGTCAGTTTCTATTGTTCTTTCAAAACGTACGGATTAACTGGTGACAACCAAATCCCAATTTTCCAGTTTCCACCAAGAGCCCGTTCAGAATTGGCTAATAACTTATGTCTGCTTTTTGGTCTATTCCCAAATCCCTAGTGGAGGAAAATAACTCTCTTGCTAGCCCTCGCGTCACTCTCTAGGGTGACTCAGGGGCGACCAAGCCTCCGCATCCTCCCCCCACCATGAAAACCAGCTTGGCACAACTGTTACCGCCATCATCGGCTGGTGGTGGTGGTGGCAGATAGCGGTGGATCCAAGCGGCCTCCATCGTGGTCTTCCTCCCCTCCCTCTCCTTCCATGTTCATCTTCTCCAATCTGGTGGCGACAGTCGTGTGGTTAGGCGCGGTGTTGGTCATATTGATGTGAGGACAACTGGATTTGTGCGCCTTGTTGTTAGTTCACTGCCCAACACCGAGATCCACACGATGGTAGCTTTGCTGAGCTTGCTGCTGATGTTGACGACGGCGCCTTACCTCTCACCTCTTTGGAGGTTTATCGTGGCGCTTCCCCCCACAAACCAGGGGATTCTTTCAGCTAAAAACTTAGTTTTAGTTTTCCGAACGGGTGGTGGTGGCATCTTCAATGCCATGTCTTCCTTGGAGGAGGTCCTTCCCCCACGTTTTGGTGGTTGCCGACTTCGGTCCAACGTTGGTCAGATTGGTAGTAAGGTAACCAACATCAAGCCTAGTTTAGCTAGGTAGTCAGTTAGGTGCGATAGTTCATTCTATGGTGCTATGAGCCTAATTTAGCTAGATAGTTTGCTTGCAGTGCTTGTGGTTTAGCTCGGTTTTCTTTGATTAACTGGGCGGTGTATGGTTTGACCTTGTTTCCCTTAATATAAGGCAACTTCTTACATGAAAGTACTCCTGCCTTTAGTTTAAAAAATCCCTAGTGGAAATGGGTTCTTAGGGCTTGTTTGTTTCAGCTAGAGATTCTGAAAAGCAGCTTATAAAAGCTGGATTGTGAAAAGCTGGATTGTGAAAAACTTTTAGACTGTAGATTCTAAAAAAATTTAATGAACAGTTTAGTAAAATGGACTTTCACAATCTATCAAAAGCTGAGAAAAACCAGCTTCTCAGATTCTCACAATCCAACCAGCAGATTTTAAAAAGCTATAACCAAAAGCTGCCTGTTTGTTTCAGCTTCGGATTATAAAAGCTGAAAGCCAGAATCCGAAGCTGAAACAAACAGGGCCTTATTTGATACTTGGTTTATGGTTGCATTGATGTTGGGTCACCACTGTGTTTACAAACACTTTTAGAGAAGATGTGCATGGTATATGCTAACACTAGTTATTGTACTCTTTTAGCATCAAATTATGTCGATATATTAATGATAAATCATCATCACTATAGATTATTACCAACGTCAGTTATTGTACTCTTTTAGCATCAAATTCTCTCGATATATTAATGATAAATCATCATCACTATTGATTATTACCAGTAACTTTGACGTTTTTTTGTACATAGTGTCATTTGAGCATGAATTGTAGAATCAATAGAAAAGACAACAAAAGTAGGCACAATTGGACTTCACTAGAAAATAGTTGATCACCACCAAATCTGGGCCAGTTGGGGTCTAGATTAGGAGGTTGGCACGTGTCACTGGGCCTTGTGTCACGAGACATTGACCTTCAAGAGACCCTCTCGACCCATTCAGGACCAAGGCTTTCCCCTCGTGCAAGGCTTACAAAAGCTATTATAATTCACTGACACAGATATTCCAAAAGCGTAAATATAGAATCTAGAATTGCCAGAGATTTAGACTTATCCTCAAAAGTCTATCTCGAAAAAACTACACGCATTGGGACCACATGAAAACCTTAGAACATTTTCTAGAAGAAGGAAGAACAGACCTAACAAAAGGTGGTGGCCGCCAACACAGGTGGTGGTTTGTGCCGAACTGCACCACCATGTGCCATGCGGTAACCCTAGGGTTTGCCCCTAGCGGCCACTACCTCCTTTTCAACACTATAAAAGGGGACCCTCTCTACACATTCCAGGCATCGACAAGCCTAGAGCCAATCTCGGCAACACTCATGCTGCTTTAGCCTAGGCTAATTTAGACATTCTAATTAGATCTCTGGATCTACCGCCATCAAGGTACACCCGTCTAAACAGGTACATTGTCTTGGGTAGGCTCCTATGTTCCCGCTACCTTGAAGTCGACATCTTCAACAATTGCGTAGTGAGTCGTGTGGGTTCGATTCTGAACCACAAAAAAATAAACAAGGAATTCAGAATTCCTTTGTCCGTGGAACACGTCCATATTCAATGCACGGAAGTACGCAATGCCTCTGTAAAGGCCAAAGTGGCCAAAATCCAAAAATATACAACATATCGGACTGTATTTACAAAAAAAAAAGACAACACGATGCCATATTTGCAAATGTAGCATGTGTATTCAACACCTCATTCACTGAATACTGGTTTTCGGTACACCGTGCACCAAAAAATGGTGGGTCCGGGTGTTTTTGGCACCTCATGTGCCGAATACAGCTGGGCCCTATGACGTTGTCACCTCTGTCACGTGCTGTCGGTGCGAGGGCCCTGCAATAGAACGGTGTGGCAATTATTGTTATTGAGGTCTGTGACCTTATCCCTATTGCTAAAGCATGGAATGGTGTGGCGAAGCATTAGAACTCGATGATCCTAAAAGAGCTTCAATTGGTTCACGATGTGGTTGAACTCGAATGAGAGAGAAGAAAATCAGAAAAAGACATTTTCTCTTTGCGAGATCCGAAAGTGGAGAATCCCATTATATCATTAATATCAAGATGCATAGTGCATAGCTGCTGAATACCTAGATCATCTCAAGATGGTTCAGTGGAAAGTGGGGACGCAAATTAGTAAAAGAATATTAGTTGTGCCAGTCAATGTTATCAGGGTAAGATAGTTACCGTCTGTGAGGTGATGATGGGAAGTTGTAAGGATGAGTACTAGTAAATCCACCATCATCTTCAGGGTCATCAATATCCTCCGTAGATTGAGGCCTTGGAGGGAGGGATCGTTGTGGCATGAAAGTGTCATTGTCGTCGTCATCATCTTGAGCTATCACGATAGGAGCACGTCATATTTCCTTGTTGGTTGTACGCTATCTCGATGTGGTGCGTGAATGTCCTCTTGTAGTGTTTATTGAATCTTCTCCTGTATTGCTACTGGAATGTCAAGGCATTAGCGGCATGAAATCATCATCCTCATCGTCCTCGTTATTTTCTGGTTGAATAGTAGAGGGTGCCCCTGTATCCCTTAGGTTCGCTGATCTTTATCGTCTTCTACATGAACCAGGAATCACAGCCTCGCTGAAGAGCATAAACATCACTAAGAAGTTTAGAATGTCTTTGTTGATGAACCCTGCGTCTTCCGGGAACGCCTAACATAAAAGAGGAGCATTCGAATCTATGAAAAAAAAAGTAGGGCGACTAAATAGAAAAAATGATGAACCTGAATGTGAGATGTATACTAGTCGGGCAATATCACTATACTTCTTTGCCTCCTAGAGAACCTAACACAGAAGGATTGTCGGCTAGTTCACACACCTTGAGATACCTTTGACGCCGCTCATGCAGGAGGACCCTAAGGTCGTCAGTGGTTACATGTTGGAGCAGAGCGGTTAACGCAGAACGAAAGGGTCTAGCATGCAATTTGGACACGGCTTGTATTAGGTTGTTCTCCTTGAAGGGATCATCCTTTCACACACAACCTACAAGAAGGCATTAAGTGATATATCAATCGTTGTAGGTATCTATAGAAAGCCTATACTAAAAAATTCTGTCATAGATTTCATGATCCTTGACTGCAACGTTCTACCTCTGCACCAAAGCACAAATCCCTAATTATTTAAGAAATATTAAACAAGTATTAAATATCATAATTAATATATAATAATGCTTAAAAATAACTAATAAATAAAGTTATGTGCCATAATTATTTGATAAATATTAAATAAATTAAAATTAATTACATTAACAATACAGTGAATAAGACATAATAGAGATGACTACGACAATAAAATGAATAATACATGTGTCATGAATAAGTACAAGTGCACCAAACAACTGAATTGGCTACTTATCGATGATGACACCATATACAATCTCTAGGAGTGTAAGTGTCTGGCGGGTGTGTGGCTCTCATCCTAACGGCGTGCGCTGGCCCCTGCCACATGTGTCTTTGCTTATCATCTTCATCGTCCTACCCTGTGGGACCCCATCGAACGTGTATCCAGATCCGCTAACTTGGCACTGCATGTACCATGATTAAAGATCCTCATGCGAAAGTGTGGACACCTCTAGTATGTGCTCCAATGGAGTCTAGTGTACCGAAGGCTCATCCTACTGGTACCACTGTGAACCCCAAGTGCATCAGGATAGTGAGAGTATTGTCCGCTAATGAGCTCGGTGAAGCTAGTGGCCTGTATTGCAGCAGTCTAGTTAAAATCTTGCGTACCACTCTAGTCATACATCTACTACGTGTAGTCAATGACGTCATCTTGATGAGTCAATGCTGCAGGCAGGGTGTCATCATAGTCTGAGGAGGTTGTGTCCATTGTGGGGGGTTGTGAACACAGTATACATTCCTCGGGCTAAAGAGCTTGCGTACACTCTACCTCAGCACTGAAACGTGACACACGATGCTCCATGGTTGAAGGTGCCTCTCCCGACTGTGCTCGAACGGGTTCCTTACAAGCATTGGACCTGCGTCTGCTGTGGGAGGCACAGCACGGGTCCATGGCTAGTAAGTCGTACCCCTTCCAATGCGAGGTACAACCACCTAGACCACATAATAGTGGACAACAAGCGGGACTCTCTCGTCCTCATGTAGTCCCTGAGAGGGTTCCGATCCCTCCGCGTTGATGACCTGCTTGCTTCCCTACAAGCTTGCTCCGCCTACGTATGCATCTCGTACACCTCTTCGGTCTGTATAAGATGAGATTCATATCAATAATACGAAGATTTAACCAATGAAAATCGTTAGAAGTACCGCATCAGTTACCACAATATGAAGAAGTCAGGCACGATCCTTGAGGAAGGGTCTGGGGGTCGACTCTACAAGTGCGTTGAGTAAGGTATCACGTGTGCACGGACGGTACCACGAAAGATACTCCTAGTACGTGTCGTCATTGTATTGTCCAACATGAACGGTGACATCCACCACAGCTAAATCTGCCCACCTCTGTATGTGCTTGGCATTCATGGATGCACAGTCCTGCATACCTCCGCTCCCTTGTGCGCTTCTCCTGTACGTCACATAAACAATTATAATTTCTTAACATGAATCACCTATGGTACTAATGCTACGTACAATAACACACTTACTCATGCGCTCGTCTGGTGTCTCATGGGAGAGGTACTAACATCACTTGTCGGTACTCGAACTGCCTATGTACACACTCAGGAGAATATACTTCCATGTTGTTCATGTACAACAAGAAGCATATGCTCATCCATAAGTCTGAGTCACACAAACAAGAGGATGTGATAAGCCCTCCAGTCGCAATTTCGGTCACTCGTGCCATACGCTATGGATCCCACTCCATGAGATCAACGTTGAGTACATCCAGATCACTGATCACCCAGGAATAGCGACCATGGTTTTACTATTGATTCTATCTCAACCTAGCATGAATTCATCGATACCCCATCATAGGCCTCATGTCATCTGCAACGTCATCAGAGATGGGGACTCAACCAAGGTTGACAAACTGAGAGGTACTCTTAGCTCCATAATTGTAAGAGGTGTACACAGCCTGTAACATATCCCTTCTTGTTTGACTGCTGGGTTGTAGCACGCAATCCTCTGTAGGTTGCAACAAGCACATCAGATCCCAACTATAAGATGTCAGCTCATAAGGATATGACACGAGCTGAGCTGCTAACCATACAATATGGGGGACGACATAATCATCTGCCGTGTTACAGAACATGATACCTCATAGCAGGATATACATATACACCTCATAGTGATGCATAACTATAGCACCGTCCATATCCGGTGGGCATGGACCAAATTGTGGCAATCCATGAATCCAGGATATGGTGAGTCTAACATCCTTCATGTCATATTGCATACCAAACCTATAAGATGCAGATGACCAATGAAGCTTGAATAACATTAGAACATTTAAAATGCATTACATAACAAATAATTACCTACCCTCAACATAACTCTTCTATTGCTCCTATGCCGGTCGCGGAACTACTAACGGGGCATTCTTGATCGACAGCTCGGTCAGCATGACCACGTCCCTCAATGTTATGGTCATCTCACCAAAAGGAAAGTGGAACGTGCGTGTCTTAGGATGCCACTAGTCAATGAGACCTGTGAGAAGTGCCGCCTCAATTGGCGAGAGAGGTATCCTGCCATCGCCCGCCATGAGAGCTATGGCCATCATAAGAGCAAAAGGTAGTAGTCTTGCCTGTGCGAGTGACTCGTCGAATCGAGGGTCTAACTCCTTAATTGTTTGGACACTCTGGACACGCAATAGAAGCAACTGCAAAGATATCCAATACATGTTATCAATAAGTAACAAATTATTGTAGAAATTAAAAAACATATATAATCGTGGTACCTAATGCCCTATGAAAATCACCCTTCCTCTATAATTCTAGTCGTATCGCTACTGAAGAAGTTTGGGAAGACCACCATGAGCCATGCTAATGATTTCAAGCTTCATGGTTCAATAAAAAAATATCGTTTGTTATACCAGTACCTTACGACATATTATAAAATAGGTAGTACAACTAATACATAAATAACAATTTAGAATACAATACATGTCTGCGAATAACTTCATAAAACAAACTAAATTGCAACAAATCTAATCCAATACAATACGATAGTGGCATGAAAGTTTATTGGTAGGTCGGGCAAGTCCTCATGTCATGGCCAGATTATTTGCAAATTTTGCACTTGTGTTGGACGTCAACAACATATGTTGCATCCATGTCACCTTGCAGCCTCGTGACTCTAGGCCTTACAAGATCCGTACATCATGCTCGAGGATAAGGTACCCACTTATGCCCCTCAATTGCTTTGTAGTTGTTTTCGATGTTGAAGAAACACATCTTTGCAAGTCATGTGCTGCTCAATGCATCAATCATGAAGTACAGTGATATATATTGTGATCCGTCATTGCTGTACATATCCCTGCAAGCGATAAAGATATGGGAGCATAGGATATGGTGCAGTTTTGGCTTATTGCATGTGCACTTCACCTCGTGAGGTCTAAGTTGACATTATTGAACGGTGTCCCCTACACTATACCCTGAATCATACCTAAGGTGGCACATGGCCTCGAATTCATTGCTGGCCAGGTCGTATATCTTGGTCTGATGAAATTGTACCTTGTTCTTCCTTCTGATTATGATTTTCTCCACCTTAGGTCTGAACCACGTGCCGCACTCCATAGCAGTATTGCCATGGTCTCGAAAGTAGTCCTCCATTCTATAGAATGTGAGCTCAATGATAACACATAATGAGAGGCCCCATCACCCTTTAGGATATTGTTGAACGCCTCAACTATATTCGTTGTCATGATGGTGTACATAACATGTGATATAAAAGTTTTAGAAAGGCTATCTGCATAAAAAAGGGTAAAATACGATCATTAAAATGCTATGTGCTAACCTGACACTATTAGTGTCATGGATTAGGACCCAATGCTCTGTCGGCTTTCCAGCTATCCACTAGTTAAACGTAGCACGTGAACGGCAAACGATAGTTTAGCCCCCCACTATTTGCGTCTGCAGATGGTCCTCCTGTGATTGTGCTCTGCCATCATCTTGCGAGTGATCTCATTTAACTATTTTCTATATTTCATTGAACTTCGATCGGTTCTGATGACACAGCCATTTGAATATCTTTACAAGAGACTTGTTGTAGTACCTTGTGTATAAGTTCTCACCCAAGTGTCGCATGCACCACCTTCTCTCCACATTAGGCCATGCAATAGAGTACTTTGTGCTATCATACAACACGTCCAACGCATACAGAAGACCCTTGTTACAGTACGAGATGATGCAAACTTGTTCCCTATTGCCCACGACAGTATCCTCACCAAGGCGAGAAATCACAACTAGCTATCATTGTTCTCACTCTCAACCATTGCATAGGCGAGAGGAATGATCTGATTATTTGCATCTGTCACCAGCTTTGTCATAAGGGTACCATGATACCTGCCGTTTAGAAATGTGGCATCCACGCATATAACCAGCCTTCAATGTCTAAAAGCTTAGATGCATTGTAACATTCTGGTTCTTAGAATTTGCAACTTTTTAATTTTTTCCAAGATTCTTGAATAGTTTCACCAGTAGAGTAGTTTAAAACCAATTTTTATAAATAACCAAGCAACCTAGGTTATTATTTCTTGTGCACTGCATGCTGAGTTTTGCTAGGAGCCAGACAAATGCATTAGAGTTCCTTTTCTTTTCTTTCTCTTTGGTGTTTTGAGTGAAAAAAGTTTTGAAAAGGTTTTTACAAAACTTAATAGTGAATAAGTTAAGGATCTTAATGGTTAGAATTCAAAATCTTTAAATCCATCATCTATTCAAATCATTCTCTAGTTCAATTCAAATCTTATCCAAATACTTGTTGAAAATCAATCTTTTCTTTTCCTCAAATCCTATCCGAATTCAAATTTAAATTCAAATCATGTTCAAATTTCTTTGCACAAGTTTCTATTCTAAACCCTAGATATGTATAAAGTGTCTTTCGACCCAATACTACCCAAACCCAAGCCCTTGGTCGGCACAGAAGTCCTCTAGAAGCCCTACCAAAAAGGATCCATAAAATCTGTAAATATTCGCGGAGTCCTAGACAGCCTCATGTTCTCATGCAGTTTCGGAGTTTGATATGGCCTCAAATGCAGATCTTGACACACCAAAGTTGTAGATCTTATCGAGAGCTTTCGATTTGAACCTACGAAAGTCCACTTTTGGATAATAGAGGTACGAGTTATGGCCCCTGAAATCAGTGTTGTGCAGAAGTGTCAGAATTCAGACAGTTTATCTTGTGATGTATTTTTGGAAATCAAAATTTCATTTTTAGAAGTTATAATGAATACCAAAGTTGTAGATCTTTTCAAGTGCTATAAGATAGAGTCCAGAAACGTCTAATTTGGAGTCCAGATGATACATGTCCAGCTTAGACTCCACCTCAACAAGCTGCCCTTAGCCCTTAAATAGGAGTTTCACACCCTCCCCTGCCCTTGTTCCACGCCCAAACCCTAGTCGCCATCGCTGCCTTGCCCGTACACCGTTGTTCGCCGGTGCCACCGCCGCCACCCGTGATGCACTACGTCGTTGTCTCTATAAATCCTCCTTCCTCGACCATCGAAGCAAGGTGAGGACCCCTCCTTCTCCTCCCTTACTTATGTTTTACCATCATACTAATTCCCTAGCCAAGCCCTTGCCCTGACCAAAGCTCGATTTGTGTCGTCACGGTCATCACCATCGTCGATTGGCATCGACGTTCCCGTCCGACCAGTGGTCGAATCACGATAGACTTTGTCCAACTCGTGCTCCATGATGTTTTACATGCCCTCACCAACCAGATTGGCTATTAGAGCACCGACACCATCGAGAACACGATCACTGTGCCCATTACCCCAGTTTGAACATGTTCTGCACGCGCACCAGATTTGTATTCGTGTTCCCCATCAATCCAAAAGCCATATGGTTGTGCCATCTGCGTCACAGTGTGTCCCTAGTAGTCCTTCACTGGTTGTGCTACGACACGACTAGAACATGGTTGCCAACCGCAGCATGTCGTAGTTATCACACATCTCATCTCTGTTGATCGTTCTTCCTCTCAGAGGATGATCTGCCCAAACCCATGCTACAAAATTGTGTTCCTAGGAAATATGAACGTCTTTGACCAGATGGTTTCTCAAATTTCATATCCTATTTCCGAGAATGCGAGCATCTTTGTTGCTGTCTCTGTTCGTGGTCACCATCAAACCTATCAGCAGTCGTCATTGTTTTGCCACTACCTCGGACGACCCCTTTCAAAACTGATCATACCTTTGAGTTAGCCTTTCCATGTTCTACGCCATGCTTCCCTCAATTCACTGAAACACCACCAAAGCCCAACGTCAATGTCAGTGGCCACGTGCCTAATCGCCGTCTTTGACAAAACCCGAGCCGCCGCCGCTTTGTAGAGTCGCTGACAGTATCCTTAACCCAAAAGCACAATCTCCGGCCATTTGATCCATCATAGGTGGTCGAGACTAGACCTTAACATATTCCTTCTTTAATCCAAGTCGATGCTTGCATGACATGTCAAGTCAAGTCAGCATCACATTATCCTCCTTAGCCTAGTCAGCGAAATCTAGTCAGCTCTATACTTCTTTAACCTTATGCGATGATATTATCAAGCCTAACACAATGATTGCATGGTAAAGCCTTTTCCCGTAAGAAGATGACTCCAGTAAACCAATTTTTCCTTTTCAACCTAATTCGTCTTTCGAAAGCTTGCCCTGCTTCATCCTAATTTCGTTTTATGCGATTCTTGCGTCTAAATTTTTCTAAAATCATACCTATCCAACCATAGTGTTTTAAAAATATTTTAATGATGTTTGGTATGCTATCGTTCTAGTGCCGAAAAAATGTCTGATCCTCATTTTGGTCAACCCGACATGGAATCCTTTACTCGAGGAGCCATCATCTCTCTCTTGCATTTACTGCAAAAAAGTCTTTCAGTCATCGTCCCATCATAGATACATACTCCTCGCTTCTTCTTAGTGTTTTCTTTTGTGTTATTTGTCAATAGTTATTGCGATTAGTTGACAATATTTCGGATCAGTTTGAGGAACTTCAAGACCAAGGTTTTGATAACACTGAGTAGCATTGGGTAAAAGGTAAGTGTACTTCTTAATCATATTGCTCCTATGTTTTAAACTGCTTTGTTTTGTAAAATTGAGTGCAGTGTCAATTTGATAGGTAGTTATCTATATTAGGGTTTACCTAGATATTTTCTTATTGTTCCTTAAAGCCTAAGTGATTTATGGTTAGATGTCTTTCATGGGTAGATTTGCTTAGCCCTACTATCTAGAATATTGGGAAATGTCTTATACTTGATTAATAAACTTATGCAATAATGATGGTTAATTGAATAATGGTATAACAATATGGAACCTTAGTCCTTGAGCAAAACTGTGTTGATGATGATCATAATTATGATGTTAGCTTAGTGTTTGCTCAAGTAACCTAAGTAAGGACCGGTTCGTGGAGCGACAACCCACGAAGTATTGTATCAACCATGAGCTTATGGGAGAGTCTGTATTATTAATTAGTGGATTCTAGTTTGTGTGTGCCAAACCGTGAGAGTGGATGTTTGGGGATAGTTGAGGCTAGAATCATTTGGTTAGTGGCAAGGGATGTGTAGTGGAAAGGAATAGTAATTCTTTCTGGAGCTACAAGGTGCAAGATGGGGCTTCTGGGTGGTGTGATTTCACTTTGATGATGGTGAAACTTTAGTAAGCTTGCACATTCTCGAGGAAACTTTGTAACAATTTTGCAGTGATCTTTTGGCCGCACACCTTAGATAGTGTGAAATGTGTCTGATCAACACTGGTAAAATGGAGACTTTAATCACTTGCTTGTAAATGATAAAATTACGTCTCGTAGGAAAAGCTGGATAACCTCTGTAGAGTGTAAAATCTGATATATCAGTCGTGCTCATGGTCATAAAAGACTTGGATCCTCACATGATTAGTTCGTGGTGGAATGGTTTTAGTTATGGTCATAGATGTAGTTACGATGGTACCGGATGGTATGTGTGGTGAAGGTTTTGTGCAAGATTTTGACTTCAGTGGTGATGTTGGTGGGAAGTTTGGTTAAACTTCACTTAATTTAATAATGTTACTTAACTGTCCTTTATTGTCTGTATTTATGCAAATAAACCTTTGAGTTAGCTTGTCATTGATGTAAGTTTGCCTATCATTATTTTTCTTGTACACTTGTTGAGCGTGTTATGTGCTCATACTTGTTATTTTTTCTATGCCATGTGACATGTGTAGTGCTTCTCAATGAGTGAAGATGGTGAAGACTATCAAGACAAGGTTGTGATATTTTAGGCGTGTGTCTCCCGATTGGTTGTCTGCGGTGTTATTAGGCACAAGTGCTTCTGTTTCACTACAGATATCTACATAGAAGATATTATATATCAATTGCTATAAGAGTTCAATATTTATTCTATAAAAGTAGTGCTTTTGTTACTTCATCTGTGACATACTTATGTGTGCTAAATATCTTGGGCACACATAAGCCGCATATAGTTTTATCCATTAAAATTGGGTGTGACAGGTGTGTCTACTGATCATAAAATAGTTTTCATATTTTAGCTTATGTGCTTGTACAGAGTAAGGACAATTTGGGTGTTTGATACACATAACTCATACTCCGTAGGGTTAGATCCGTCGCACTTGTGGTCCTTTTTTGTCATTACATCATAGTTGCTAAAAAAGTGAATGACCTCATTCCTGTTGTGAAATTGTTGTCCGATATGGATGTTGCTATTATGATATTTCCAGTTGGATAAGGTGTTATACTTAACGAAGGCACAATCTAGCATCCTAACACCACGAAAGTACTGGATCGCTGGCACCAGGTCAATGTGGTCAGCAGCTTCTTAACTGGATTACTACCACCGGCTTTATCATCTATGCATCCTGCATCTACCTCAGAAGGATCCACTCTAGCTCCCTCTGTATTAGAATTGCCCTCCCCGGCATGCACTCCCTCCTCTTCATGCATCACCTGCTAGGCCGATCCTTCCACGCTAGTCACTATATCACCTTTACACCAGTCGTGACACTATGTTTACGTACTCCACCATTTCAAAGTTTTCCTCCAATATCTTGCATGGGTACAAAGCTCATGCGTTGTTCCTTCTCATCTCGAATAACGTATAGACAACGACTGAACTGTTTGGAATAAGTCGTAGTCGCAAACCCTCTAGGACAATAGTATAAGACTGCTGGTTCACAAGTAAAAGACTTACAACATATGATTTCAAGCCATATAGGTCAATAGGTAGCTCAATCGTACTATCTATATGCTGATAATTCTAAATTGTTACGTCGTGCAAAACAACAGGACGCTCTACATAATAAATATAGATAATCATATTGTATCTGCTAAATAAACGTACATGTAATAAAATAACTACTTAGATATATGTATGATACACAACTAATTACGTCTCTCAATAAATAATAAGTAAATTAATAATACAAATTAAATAATACATTACTTAACAATGCTAATTAAATCATCAATATTGAATTCAAATGAAATAATTAATATTTAACATTGAATTAATTTTTTTAATAAACATTAACTAAGTATTAATATACAACTATTGTGATTAAATATTTAATAAATATTAAAAGTAATAATAAATATTACTGAATAACTAAAAAAATAATCTAAGTACTCTAATTTATCAACTTAATATAATTAAATAAAACAAATTCATAAATCATAGAGAAATAGTGAGTAGACAGTTTTGTGGTTTGAAACCCCTATTAAAATAGATGACCTATAATTTGATAAAGTATCAAGTGAGATAAAAGATGTGCATGATGTACATAAGGCACATCACCATCAAGGTACTGCAATCGAAGCCATCTAGATTCCACAAGAAATTTAGATTCACACAATACCACAAATACACATATCCAACTGCATGTTCTGTAAAGTACAACAAACGAAGAAAAATGACGAGTGGTCCTCTACATACAAGACCTTTTGATCTTATATTACCGAACACATTTATAGGGTGATTTATCACATTGTCTACTCAACACCATAAACACAAGACCCATACAACTGGTGGTGAAATATGCATATGTCATTCAAAGCAATTCAAAGTTGGGAGCAGCGCTTCAGCTATTAATAATGGATAATCCTAATAAAGGAATACAACAAACAATTCATTTCATTTCTTAGATAAATATAGCGTCAACAATATAGTGGTACAAACGGAACATGACTAGCAAAGAATACTATTTAATCATTCTCATTGTGCAATACCACATACCAAATCACTAAGATAAGAAAAGGCGCAGAATTTTTAGGAAACTAATTATGTTTGATTATTTTGCGGTTTGCAGTAAACTATTTATGCGATGAGTTGTCACTGAATAACTAAGCAAATAATATAAGTACTATAATTTATCAACTTAATATAATTAAATAAATGTAATTGAATGGATTAAGCAATTACTATTAATAATCTAAGTAATTACCTAAAGGAAAGGGAGCGCTCTCAAAATATTCAACTCGTGTTGCTGCTTCTCGCGTTGCTCATCTCTAGCTGCTCCTCCTTTGCTCATGCCGTTACTCCCTTCCCTTCTCGCGCTGCTGCTCCTCGCATTGCTTCTCTCCTGCTGCTCTCCTCAGCTCGTGTTGCAGCTGCCTTCTCTTCTCGCGTTGCAGTTGCCTTTTTCTTTTCGCGCCGTTGCTTCTCAACTGAAGCCAGCAAGCTCATTTTATTCAGAGAAAAGGAGTAGCATGTCACACTCGCACTGAAAGCTGCGACAAGACGTGATGTGAGCGATGTGAGACGCCGAAAGCAGCACGCGACAGGGTCCAGCATATTCGGCACATGAGGTGCCGAATACAACACGGTGCGCTGTATTCACCGAATATGTATTTGACATCTTATTCATCGAATATGGGTTTTGATACACCGAGCATCAAAAAATAGCGGTCTCATGTGTTTTCGCCACCTTATGTGCCGAATACGGTGCACAGTGCCGTATTCGGAATATGAGATGCCGAAAATACTCGGGCCTGCTATTTTTCGATGCTCGGTGTACCAAAAATCTGTATTCGATGAATAAAGTGTCAAATATATATTCTACATTAGCAAATACAATATTATATTATTTTTAAATATGATCTGATATATTATTTATTTATTGATTTTTGCAGACAAGGAACGCAGCGTGGATTTTGCGCGGCAGCACGTGGAGGCTCGGACCGCATGGTTCGTGCAGCCAGCCGCCTGCACCTGCATGCACCAGGACCGCAAGAAACCGGCGTGCCGCCGTTGCGTTTGGGAAAAAGAAAAAGAAAACACAAACAAAAACAAATTGCAGCAGCCTTTCGTCATCATCTCCACGGAATGCGGCATGGAGCCGAACGGCTTCGCTTCTGAACCGCATGGCGTCGAGCCTAGGCTCATAGTAGAGCCGAACGGCTTTGCATCTTCTCTCCAAGTGAATATCACGAATTTATGTGGACTTGATGACAAAAAGGTCCGGCCGGGGATATGATCACATGAGCGTCTGAGCCACGCCGCATTCAAGGAGCGGAGTTTGATGTCTGCTAAGATCATGTAAAATGTGATGTTTAGAAGAGGTGATTATGAGAAAAAATTAGATTTTTTTTCACTTGATTGTATTGGCACATGTGTTTAAACGGAGAACAAGGTACTACTTAAACACCTTTACTTATATTAGAGTTAATAAGATAGTTAATCATGTTATAGTCTTTGTTTATATTAATAATTATAATTTTTATATAGATGTTTAACATTTTTTTCTTTAAACACCCAACCATAAATACCTAATGCTGTTCATACCCTAATAAGGCTAAGATTTACATTGATCTTGCCACGTCTCCGTTTCTTTTTGCCATAGAGGGGCGGACCCTGATTTCATTACCAAGACAACGAAATTACATAATTCAAGTGCGGGAATATAATCGATACAACAAAAGCATATGAGACCAGAAATAACCAACAACGAAGTGCAGTAGATTCCTCCACTTTCGTATTCAGACACCTGGTTGTTAACCATTAAACGACCTGTGCTGGAGAATGAAGTAGATTATTCTCGAAACAAGGTTTGTTTCTACTTTTCCAAATCGTCGAGACTAAGGAAGAATTTGATCGCATCCAGTGACATAGAATTAACTTGAGCCACCGAAAGTATTGGTTAAAAGAAACGGGATGACAAGGTACGGTGCTCCAAGCATTTTGTTGGATATTTTTGTGTCGTGGTTAGCTACACTTCTTCTAATTTGTATCCAAAATATGATACTTCCTCCGTTTTAAAATAAGTATCATTTAGAGATACATATAGTCAAATTTTATAAAATTTTTACTCTACTTATAAAAGTACGAAGCTTTGTCACATGCAAATGATATTAGTAATTTCGTTATGGAAAATGCTTTCAAATAGTTTTATTTTTAATAAATTTAATAATAAATTCTGAGAAAAATAATGATAAAGACATACATTAAGACCGTCTCAAGTAAAAAGAACAGAGGTACGGATCTAATTCTATGATGTTTTGGTAAGAACCAGCATAGACCATGCAACTTTTTGGCCTTCGACCATTTGGCTCATCAAAGTCCAAGGAGCCAATTGTTATAAAAATAAAAATTTCCTCAGGGGCCTATACGCGCAAATCTCTTCACCTCGCCGAGTCAGGTATAAAAATTTCTCCTGCGGTTTCAGGGATTCTGTCGAGGAAGCGAAAGCAAGGGCGCACATCGCGTCGAGGAGTTCCAACATGGAGACCGAGTTCCAGGTACCCACAACGCGATATTTGCCCCCTATATTCCCTTGTTCTTCTTTGTACGCGAGGATGAAAGGATGCTGTATCGTGAAAAGTTGGATTTTTGTTTTTTCTTCCTCTTCTATCGGGTTGCGTTTGTGTGTTGTGGTTGTGACGGCACGAATCGATGGGGATAAAGAAAGTGGCGGAGCAGGAGAAGTTTTGCTTGTTTATTGCGAAATGCTTCTGTGTAGATTTGAGTTCTTGGAGGGAGGAAATCTGAAGGGTGAGGAAAAGAGGAGATAATTGGGGTGAGGCCGATAGATTTTACGATGGGGATTTTTCAGAAAGATTTTGTGATGAGGAAGTAATAGAGGCTTAATGTTTAGTCGAAATTTGCTGGGTTATTGTTCGAGACATGCTGCGGATAGAATTTTGGGGAAGTCGGCGTTGAAATCGCTGCAGTTCTTGATGTCTCTGATGGCCAAGGAGATGAACTAGATGCTTCAATTGGTGCGAGTTCTAATACCAAATGGATTTTAAGTGGTCTGGAGAAAATCGCATCTTTTAGACTAATTCTGGTCTAGTGCTAAGTAACCGTGGTTTTAATGCTGTGAAGCAGAAACATCATAAATTTCGGATTGGTCTTTGTTAATAGGAGAGATTTGGACTATCACAATCACTTGCAGATTGGGTCTTTTTGTAGCTGTCTCATTAGCATTTATTTTGTTCCATTGCGCCCTTGAAAGTTGGAGGGCTGGAGGAGCCCTCAAGAATGCTATCAATTGACCTCTTTTGTTTAGTCTTAAATAACGGATAAACCAAACAAATATTTTTTGACGTACTACAACCCACTTGTTGTTATTCCTTCACTTCTACAGCCTCGATGAAGGAAAAGAAGTTAGTATGGCCGTTTAATGCAAAATCACATATTCCAGGATCCTGGATTTCTTTCCAGAAAGAAGTATGTGAAGTTAGGATAATTTAGTGTCCTGTTGTGCTGTCACTCGGAAGAAATAACTATATGATTTAGACTTACTGTAAACCTTATAGTGATGTGGATGCATCCCTAGTCACTGGTGCTAACAAGGGTTGCAGTTCCATTGTGAATACTTCTCTTTGTCTTCTGTCACACTCGGTTTTAAAAAAACAAACCAGATGCATTCTATATGTATTTCAGCATCAAGTTTCATACATACGGTGACTTTATAAGTGATAACATAACAGTGTCATTACATAACGATAAGATTCATTACAAAAGGGTTCGTAGGTCTTAAAGAAAATACTAAGATAACTTCCAGTGATAACGGATCCTTCATCTATCCACATGCGTTGTCCAGGGGATTACATAACGATAAGATTCATTACAAAAAGGTTCGTAGGTCTTAAAGAAAATACTAAGATAACTTCTAGTGATAGCGGATCCTTCATCTATCCACATGCGTTGTCCGGGGGAGCGCAAAATCAACCATCCAAGATCCTCACTAATCATGAAGAAGTCCCAGCCCGCTCTTGACCGTAAGCACGGCTGATCGATCAGTTTTATATTCTGCAGGGGTTGCACACTTTACTCACGAGTCGTGATTCCTGTTTTGCTTCATACTTCCGTGGTGTAGATCCGGGATCTCACTACAAGGACTTTACAAAGCGCATCTAAATTCATATGCACCCACTATGGTTTTACCGCTAACAGGGATTTCATTCACTGCAGAGGTCCCCTCTTGTGCCACTCAACCGTCCACTGATGCGTTCAGATTAAGAAAGACATCTAATTAATTGGTTAGGCTATACCCATATAAACCTTGTGGTTGCGTTGTTCAGTCAGTTTACAGGCTTCAAGAATCTAAGCAGGTACTCGCACATTCCTAATGTGCACACAACAGTCATACCAACCAAACCAATCTGACTAGATCCCTATGATCCATGTTGATACAAAAGATTACTCAACTCGGTTCATGTTGTATAGACCATTAATCAGAACCCACCCAACTCGACAGTATGACTAAGTATTGCTACCCCTGACACATAGAAAAAACACAAGCGACAAGGATAATCACGGAAAGTACTAATAAACCTTAAACATGGGATTCATATCGACAAGCATGCATCTAGAAAGTAAAAGATACACTTTCATACAATAGGATCAATGTGATCAAGGACACTTGTCTTCAACAGTGGATTGCTCAAACTCTTCGAAAGTCTGGTCCTGCAGGTTCACGAACTGCTTGTCTTCTATTGCAATCGCGCACTCCAGAAACAAGCAAGCACAAACATATAAAAACAGTACACCAAATAGTAGCAAAACACTATAAAAAGCCTACTAATGGAGAGTACTCGCTGCTACGATCGCGTGAGCGCAAGAATCACCTAAAACGGAAAAGTTATGAGGGTTTGAAACTTTAGGTGCCTTTCTGTAAAAAGAAAAGGGATATTTAGTAAAAATAGAAAGTTGCAGGGACTTATTTGTAAAATTTTAGGGATCTATTTGTAATTATATAAAAGTGTAGGGGGCTAAAAGTAAAATAATAGTATTGACATAGGTTTTTTTGCAAATAGAAAAGTTTAGGGACTTAAATGTAAGATTACCTAATTTTAGAGAATAAAAAGGCTTATTTTTGTATTGAAAAACCTATTTATTGCGTAAGCATGATGTCATCGTTGACTGGGCTTGCTGACGAGGCTCGGGTGTGTTGACGTGGCTTGCCACGCCGGACAAAGCTAATGATATTGCTACGACACGTGGCGCTGATGTGGCAAGGCTGACTGGGCTACCTCTATTTAAATCTAATCCATTGATCTCAAAATCGACGGGTACGATTCAAAGGGGCGAAGGGGTATCTAAACCTCTAATCTTGACCGCACACGAGGGATCCGATGGCTCAGGGCGATTGGGGAGGGTTTGGCGGCCGGCGGCGATAGGAAAACGGTGCCACCGCCGCGGGCATGACCAGAGCATCGTCGGAGAAGTTCGATCTAGCGCTACGAGCTACCAAACACAACGGGAAACAGCACAAAACAGAGAGAAGGGACAAGGGGTCTCACCGAGAGCTTTGAGGCGATCGGAGGTGGCCAGCGGCGGTGAGATGGCTGTGGTGAGGTCGGAGCTCAGCGGGGCCTTGGCTGTGGTGACGGAGAAGCGAAAACGGGGGTCAGGGAAGCTTCCTTGAGTCCTGCGGTGCTAAAGAACCGGTCAGTGGGCCTCGGGGCGCAACGGAGAAGGCGGGCGATGGTGCACGGTGACGAAACTCACCGGAGCTTGGCAGACCTTAATCGGAACTTCCAGGTTCAACTCGGATATTCGGTGCCAGAGAGAAAAACTTAACTTTAACCATCCATACTCAATTCTAGTATTTATAATGCATATCCATGAGTTCACAAGGAAGCCGTCGACCTATGCACCGATCTAGTTCAACTAGAGCTTCACTAATGTAGAGATCGACCAAGTATAAGATGAAGTGAACAAAAGGAACAAATGCTCAATAAAGCAAACCAAGTGAAGGAAATAACGATTTGTTTACCAAAGTTCGGACCCCTCCAATGAGGTTCCTACGTCTCTAATAAGGGGTTCCAAAGAGCTGGATCTCTCTTAACCCTTTGCCTCACCAAAGGATCATAAAGATCGAGCTTGGTTATCACTATGTGATTTCTTCCCTTTCAAAGGCAAAATCGTAGGCTTGACAAACTTTCTTGTGGCACACCACAAGCTTGGGTGCTCACGAGCGACGCCTAGCTGTTTATGAACTCTAAGCTCCAAGAGTAACAAATCCGGCGATGAATCGACTCGCTCACGAACTCAAGTGCTCAAGGTGAGAATTATGCTCATTTAATCTGTTGTTCTCATAACCCAATCCACAAATCTTTGCAAATCTCAAGCTAAAGGAAGGTGGGAGTGAATGTTTTTTTTTTTGGCTCTAAAGGTTGTCTCTTTCGTGCAAAAGCCATGACCCCCTCAAAAGGGGTGAGGGGAGTATATATACCCAACCCAAAAATCAGTCATTATAGAGCATTCTGACCTAACCTGGAACTTCCAGGTCCTACGTCGGAAGGTTGAAAAGTTACTATTACAACTGCTCTTTTATTCAAAAGTTAATCGAACTCGAAACTTCCGATCTAAAGCCGGAACTTCCGGTTTCATGAGAAAACCAAAACCGAGAGCGTACTTCCGGGTTGAATCTGGAACTACTGACTAACTTGGAACTTCTGGTCCAAACTGGAACTTTCGAGTACCCAAGTTAAATTCTAGATTCCCGGTGACCGTGGGGTGATATGTGTCTTCTCAAATTGTCCTAGATATTCTATGAGCACCGAGACATGTCAAGTAAATTCATCGGTGTATCCCTCTTGATAGTACGACATCCCTAAACTAGGATTTCAAAATTCCTTGAAACTGCTCGATATTCGTGAATATTGGCCAATTCGGTCCGCACTGTATTTAGAAATCGACCGATTTTCGAATTTGAATTCAAAAAATTCAAATAAAAAAAAATAAAAAAAAATCACAAAAAATTCTAAAAATACTAGAGATAATTCTAAGACCTTTTGTGAAAAAAAATAAAAAATAATGTCATTTGCATCATATTTCATGGAGAGGAAGTTTGGAAAAAAATAAAAAATGCTAAAATAGGCATATGAATATGATGATTTGGCTCATCACGTTAAGGAAAAGCTTAACATGCAAGCACATATTTTTTATGTAGGACGTATTTTAAAAGGATCTTTAAAATTGGTTTTTTCACTAATTTTGGAGATGCGATGGGTTAGTTATGAATTAATCTAGTTGCAACACATTTACACAATCATGTATGTTATAATAACTATTTCATGAGTTCATGTATTTGTAAAAGACATAAGATCATGTAAGAAGACTAACAAAATTGGTTTCATGATTTTTGGATTAGAAAAGAATTAACTATGCATTTAACTAGGTTTAGCAAATACATTTTCTCACAGAAAATATATAACTTTTTTATAAATAGAAATACTTTTATCATATAGATCATATTACAAGGAAACCAACAAAATTTGTTTCACTTGATTTGAAGCTCAGATGAATTAGTTATCGATTTTACAAGATTGAGCTATTTTTTTGGCTTTTCTTGAACTTGAGCGGTTTCCGATAAAACCGAGTGGCTTTCGATCGAATTAGAGCTGTTTTTGATCATAAACGAAATGCGGGAAATGCGAGCGGTTTTCGGTTCAAATTGAGCGGTTACCAAATCGTCAATTCGGTCTGCTTTTGCCTCCGATTTACAAATTTGACCGAGTGAATTTGAGCAAATTCTCACCAAATTTTGAGCGGTTTTCACGATATTCGCGATTTCGGAAAATCGCCAGGTAGCGATTTCCAGATCTCATACGATTTTGTTAACCCTACTCTAACTCAAATTCATATTCAAACTTAAACTTAAAAACTTAGGGATAACTATATGCCGCTTCTTTCTTCTTTTTGATGGTCGCCAAATCGTCCTTTTATTTTCTTCTGATGGGACTACTACATGTTCATCGTCTTATGAACTTATTAGTCCTTTAATCGTTTGTCATTAATCATTTAAAACCCACACGGGGGCTTAGATGCACTTTCATTATGCCATTCTCCACCAAATAGACACCAAAAAGAGCATATACATGTTTCACGTACACAGAAAATAGTTTTTTTTCTTGAATATGCAAGAGAGCTGCGTATCATTTCATTAAAGAAGAAAGAGATCAAGAAAACACCAATCCCACCCCTTACAAACTTTTAAAAAATACACACGCCACTGACTCAAATAAAGAACGACCCGACCTAAAAAAACAGCAGCACCTAGCTAGCCCCCGAGACTAACCCTTGTAGCTCCTTAGCCTCGGATGCACACCACAAAGTGCCCTCTGCTTTCACTGCCCGCTCAACTTTATTTGCATCAGGAGAGGTAGCATTGAAAACACAATTATTTCGATGTTTCCAAAGTTCCCAAGCAACTAGAATGATCAAGGAGTTAAGCACTTTCCTTTGCTGCTTGTCTACCCACCTGATTGATCGACTCCACCAGGCTGAAAAACCATCAACATCAGGAGGTGGTGCTAGCATACCATGTTGTCTTTTCCAAATTTCTGCTGATATATTTGTTTAGTTACATTAATTCAGGAGCCCATTAATTCTATGTCTACCCTTACTCCCTTAGATCAACTTGCACATTCTTATTCCTTGTATTGGTTATCTGTATTTTTCACTTGTTTTTTTATGATCGCACTTACAGTAAGTTTAATCCTTTTATTTTTCTTCAATAGGATGGTAAGATAGAGGTTATTGAAGCATGGTACATGGATGATAGCCAAGAGGACCAAAGGCTTCCTCATCACCGCGAACCCAAAGAGTTTGTTCCTCTTGAGAAGCTTTCAGGTTTGCACATTTGCAGTTCTGCACATTTACTATAGCTTGTGTTTGAACTCTAGTAGAAGCCACAAACAGTTTATTTCCCTGTTTATAGAAGTTAAACCATTTGCATCTCTTATATCTAGAACTAGGAATTGTCAGCTGGCGCCTAAATCCTGATAACTGGGAGAATGATGAGAACCTCAAGAAAATCCGTGAAGCCAGAGGCTACTCTTACATGGTTTATTCATACTCCTTAGACTTGCAATGGTGATTTATTGTCTTAGGTTTCAGTCTAGTATAGTTTGGTGTCAATAAAGAAGCATTTATGCTTTGCACTTTGCAGGACATTTGCGATGTATGCCCAGAGAAGCTGCCGAATTACGAGACTAAGATAAAGAATTTCTTTGAAGAACACCTGCATACCGACGAAGAAATACGCTATTGTCTTGAAGGGAGTGGTATGTATCTTGTTGTGTTCTTTTATATCGCCATGTGCACATTTGAGAAACAAGGTATATTTATTACTTTCACAAAAATGAAAAGGATATCTATTCTATATAATTATGTGTTCTGTTCTTATGTTATCTAGGATACTTTGATGTGAGGGACCAGAATGATCAGTGGATCCGTGTAGCAGTAAAGAAAGGAGGCATGATTGTTCTGCCTGCAGGAATGTATCACCGCTTCACATTGGACAGCAACAACTACATCAAGGTACTACTTCCTTCCTGACGGCCCTTTTGTACTAAATTGTCACTCCTCGAGTAGGAATGCCACAGATTGTTGTGGTTGGTGGGTGGCCTCAGCCGCGGGATCATGAGGGTGGCCAGGAGCCGTGGGTGGCTGTGGTGGTGTTGAGGGAGAAGGGATGGGCAAGGAGGGAGGGGGTGCTCAGGGAGGTGTAGAAGAGAGGAGTTATAGATAACTTGCCCTCTTTAAATAGAATCACCTAACAAATGAATCTATTAACAACAAATGCTGGTTTGATGCAAGTAATAGGTAAGATAGTATCCAAATAAGCTAATGCAATTGCTTATTTTCCTCTACAGCAACGGGTCCAGTCCTTTATTGCACCTCCTGTAGACCTTGCCACATGACATAAATGGCTTGGACTTAGTAGGCTAGGCTCACATTTCATCAGATATAGCAGTGAAGACAAGAATTTCGCATGCTATTTTGTTGTCATTGGCGAGATTCTGCTCTGGAATTATATGAAATGGACACTGATTTTGTGAACTTAAATTTATATGCACCCATCTTATTTTCTGCACTAAAAAAGGAAAAAAAAAAAAAACTATACACATGCTATAATATTGTGCCACTGAAGGCACGAGCATCTTTTGGAACTTACGTGCATATGAACTTAAATTCATATTTTGATTCCCGAATCTCTAATTGCCCCCAAACTGTGTATGTTCCTGTGCAGCATATTATTCCATTAATTTTCTTTTTTGACAAAATTGTGGAAGTTCTATGCCTGCATTTGGTGTATCAGATAACTTACTTCAGAATCCGTGTTCTTGTGCTTACTATAAACATGTTTCTTTCAGGCAATGCGACTTTTCGTTGGTGAGCCTGTTTGGACACCGTACAACCGTCCCCATGATCATCTTCCAGCGAGGTAAATTCTAAGTTTAACTTTCATTCTCCTCATCGCGTCCAACTTCTTTCCTCTCCCCTTACGGAGTTGTCGCGGCCTTTCAGAAAGGAGTATCTGGACAAACTTCTCAATACAGAAGGCGGAAATCAAGCTGTTGAAGCTCGTTGAGGTCATTCGAACCTACTTCCTGGGGCTGTCGAAACGCGTCCTATGTACTACCAGAATAAGATGTCGTATGTGAAAGTTGTTATTTTAGCAGTGTGTTCTGGTCAGCTTGAAGTGAATTTGTCACCTTCAACTCCTGTGAATCAGTTCGCTGGTACCCCTACATGTGCACTGTTTATGTCTTGAATAAATACTCCCTTCGGTAAAAAATACTTGATATTTTGGATATAGCATACTCTTGGATGCGTTCTTTTGATAAAAAAGTACCCCAATGTGTCGTTAAAAAAGAAAAAAGAACTTTTCTGACGATGGGCCAGCATTGATGCGTTGTGGGCTTGTGATTGGGCCTTTTGCGCCGTCGTCGTGCTGTTCTCGCCCGGCCGGCCCGAACCCCATTCTTTCCAGAACCTTCCAGGACTCTCGCGACGTGTCTCGACGCGCCCGTACGGAGGGGTATTTAGCAGTCCAGCCACCGCTACCGACCAGCCTTCGCCCCCGGCGAATTCACCGGCCACTTTTCACTGCGCAAAATATCTCTCCCTTCCGCATCGCCGCAGCTACACCCGGGAGGAAAAATATCCTAGAGGTTCCGTCCGATTCGCCACTTGGCCGAGCGATTCGAGTTCTTGCTGCGGTCGGGGCTCTTGGTTCCCGCGAGCCGAGTTCTTGGGCGGCCATGGACCCGGTGGCGGCGGGCATTGTGAAGGAGGAGCTCGTGGAGCGGCCGCTGGAGGATGGTGTCGGCAGGGATGCGGCGGGGCCGCCGCGGCCGATGGAGGGGCTGCACGAGGTGGGGCCGCCGCCGTTCCTCACCAAGACGTACGACCTCGTGGAGGATCCGGCCACCGAGGCCGTCGTCTCGTGGAGCCACGCCGGCAACAGCTTCGTCGTCTGGGATCCGCACGTCTTCGCCGATACGCTGCTCCCGCGCCTCTTCAAGCACAGCAACTTCTCCAGCTTCGTCCGCCAGCTCAACACCTATGTGAGTGAGCGAACCCCCCTTCTTCTTGCCCCCCCACTAATCCTTTCTTTGGAATCGTAGATTGATGGTTCTTGCTTCTTGGTGATGAACTGTCAATTCTGGTGTTGTTCAGTGATAACGTTTGGTAATCTGCGTTCGATTGTGTGGACATGTTGGTTGCAAGCTGTTTCTTGTGAGGTGGTCAAGTAGAGGCATCTTGATCTAGTGGCAATTTCCTTGTAGTCATGGACTCTAGGTCATGATCTTTCTGGAGTGCTTGAACTACTGGTGCAATGTTAGGAGAATTTCTTGTATTTGGCTGAGGTTTTAGGGGTTGTAAGAATGTTGTGAGGCGTTGTTGTGATTTGGTGGGTTTATGCAGCTAGGCATCAAGTTCTATAGTGTCCTACTAAAGTCAAGAACTTTTCAAAGAAGCATAGGGCAGTAAGGTACTCTATTTCGAGGCTCTGATTGTTAAAACTGAAAGGGGATCCGGATTTGATTAATTGATGTTTAGAAACAGACATGTTCAAGGAATCTGGCTGCGGATTCATTATGTGCTTGCATTATACAGAGACAGAACAGTTCCTTTGACCTAGGTGTGGTTATAGGAACTCTAAGATGGGATTGCGGATAGCAAAGTCTTGAAAAGAAATCTAGGTTTCATTTGTGGTGACTTACTACTACTACTTTAGGTCGTGTTCAGGTTTAGTTTTTTGTGGAAGATAGAATGACTTCCCGTACAGAGTTGATAAAACATCAGGTAGATTTATTCCGAAAACAAAAGTTAACTGCACACATAGATAAACTAGGATTCTGATAATATCTAGTTGTAGGTGTAGGTTGTATGGCACTATGGCAGTTAGGATTCAGTGTGAGTGGGGTTTCAGTGCTAGTGTGTGTCAAGCCATAGTTACTTGAATGTGTTTATTCTTAAACACGGACATCCTTCAATGAGCTTCATCTTAAGGTGAGGCAAGGAGATGCTGGGAGAAGAACTCTCCCCAAACATTGTATCATCCTGACATTGTTTCTTGAACTTTCTTATTGTAGCTAGATGGAACAAGATACTGGATGAAGTACGAGAACCAGATTGTTTTGTTCTAGAAGACTCAACTGATCACCTTCAAATGATATAGTATACTGCCACTCATTTTTCCTGTTACCCTCATTCAAAAACATGAAAGGCTACAATCCGGAGTTTACAGAAAATTTTTCACCAAGCTAACATACTGCCTTGTGACTAGACTATATGACCTGACAATGGTCATTTCTTGTCTGTTGCAATCTGCAGGGCTTCAGAAAGGTTGATCCTGACAGGTGGGAGTTTGCAAATGAAGGTTTCCTCAGGGATCAAAGGCACCTACTGAAGACGATAAAGAGAAGGAAGCCACCTTCAACTGTGCTACCATCGCGTCAGCAGGCTCCCGCTTCTTGCCTGGAGGTTGGCGAGTTTGGATTTGAGGAAGAGATTGACAGGCTGAAGCGCGACAAGAACATCTTGGTCACAGAAGTAGTAAAGCTAAGGCAGGAGCAGCAAGCTACTAGAGATCATGTGCAAGCCATGGAAGAGAGGCTGCGAGTGGCTGAGCAGAAGCAGGTACAAATGATGGGGTTCTTGGCAAGAGCAATGCGAAATCCGGAGTTCTTCCAGCAGTTAATTCAGCAGCAAGATAAGAAGAAGGAGCTTGAGGACGCCATCTCAAAGAAAAGAAGACGGCTCATTGACAATTCTCCATTTTGCAGCCCTGAGGAAACAAGTCAGAGTGAGCAGCTTGATTCACAGTTCTTGTTTGATTCGGATGTGCTCAATGAGCTCTGTGAACCTGGAATGCCCGAGCTGGAGAATTTAGCAGCGAACATTCAGGAGCTTGGGAAGGGTAATGCAGATTGTGGGAAGATGGATCAAGCTAGTGACCAGTCAGAGCTGAATGATAACTTCTGGGCAGAGCTGTTGATTGAAGATTTTGTAGACAAGGCAGGGCAGTCCGAGTTGGAAGGAGGAACTGAAGATGTGGATGAACTTGCGCAACAGTTGGGGTATCTGAGTTCTAGTCCAAAGTAGAGTTTTTCATAACGGTTGACCCAACAAATACTGCTGCTTTAGTACTATTGCAGATCATCTTGAACAATCTGGTACATTTCGAACTCAATGACATAAATCCAGTAAAATTGCTAATGTAATGAGTAGTGACATTTTGTTCTATCCATCTTGGTGCAACATGCAGGAGTGACGATTAGAGTAGTGATTGATCTTGCCGACGAGGCTGACAACCGATGATGCAATTTTTTTGTTCTAGTTATTCCAATTATGTTTTTGCAATTGCATCTTTACATTTATTCTCCCATCTGTCCTTACTCCTCTCTGAAGCTTTCTCTTTTGTTCCTCATTCAGTTGACTGGTGGAAATGTATGGCTGTTTGAGGTGTTCGTTCTTGAGCCCAGACCATGGACACCACTAGCTAGATGGTGAAGACTCGATGCTGTAAGTATTTACCTGCCGTTTTACAAAAGAATTGTACTCATGCCATGGCATCGGGAAACTGTCAAACGGAGTGATAATGTTTGATTTCTTTGATGCAGGTGTCTGCTAGATAGCAATCCATGAGGTCTAGTGTTGGCTAATCGTTATCCTAAACTACTCAAGACTAACGTAGACGTACAGTGGTCATCATCTGGCATTCAGTAGCTTCTTACGAACAAGAACCTGTGGAAGTAGCTCTTACTGTATATGCAACCGTCATTGGGTCAAGTTCTTGTACGTTTTGCCAGTGACAATCATGGGTCGGGCATCTGGTTGTAGATTGAGTCAGTCTCCTAGTATGGTCCCTTTAGTCTCCGTGTGATTGATGTACCCTGGAATCTCCTTGCTGTTCGAACTGAGAAGCATGCTGTTTTGTTCACTCTAGTTCCATGATCATCGTAACACTGAACAGTTCAAACTGAGAAGATGTGAATCACCTTCATGTTTTTTCTGAGCTCCGTGTTGGCAGCAGTTTCTGCCGTTTCTTGGCATTTGACAAACAGCCCAACTCCAGAAGTATTTTGCTTGCTGAAGTTGTCGACTGGGTTTGGGTTTTGTGCTTTTGTGAACTGCAGCTGCCACAGGTTGTGCAATTTCTTTTTTGGCATTTGGGAACAGTCACGGCATGTACATTGCCACTGCGAGTCTGTGATCTTGTTCAGTATCGTCTCACGGTAGTGGATGAGGTGGTTCAGTGATGTTGGAAGGTACGAGTCCGGAGTCCATCCGACTGAGGAGAAATCATCCTCTTTGTTTGGAGATGTGGATAGCAAAGGATAGTGGAGCATTGCACATTACGTAGCCAGAAGGAAGCCAACACACTAATCTTGTATGGTAATAGAGCTAAATGAGTCATGTTCTGGTTAAACAGGATTCATATTAGGTGGACTAGCACGTCGATGTTGCGCTCGTTTTTTTTTTTTTTTTTTTTTTTGCACAGAGTATTATAAAACAAGCATGAAAAAATTGAATTCACTAATTTTGGATATCTTAATATTTATTTATGGATTTATCAATATTTAACACATTCATTTAATTATAAAAAAACAGTAGTACTTTCGTACATAGACATAATTTTAATATGTACACGGCACTAATACAAACCTAATAAAATTTGTTTCATTTTTTTGAGTTTTATATATTTTTCTTTGCATTTTGGGAAAAATAAAAAACCCTAAAAGTCACTTGTAGTTTAACTTCCCTAAAAGTTGTTTTGTTGCAAAAAAAAAAAACCCACAAAGGTTTGATTTTGTTGTAAAAACACCCCTAAAAATTCAATTTTTTTTTAAAAAAAATCATAATAAATTTTAAAAAAACTAGAGACAATTCTAAGATATTTTGTGATTTTTTTTTTCAAAAATAATATCCTTTGCATCATATTTTATGGAGAGGAAGTTTGAAAAAAAAGAAAAACGTACAGTTCATTTATTAATTAGAGTTAAATGTATAGCTAATTATTTACTAATCCAAAAATCATGAAACTAATTTTTTAGTTTTCTTACATGATCCTCTATCTTCTAAAAATACATAAAAATCTTTAAATAATTATTGTAACGTGCATGATTGAGTAAATATGTTAGAGATAGATTAATTCATAACTAATTTATAACACCCCCAAAGTTAGTGAAACTACTTTTATTAATTTACTTAAACAATTATTTGTGTAGAAAAAATAATGGTAGACATGAAAAAGTTAAAATAACATGAGTTAATAAATGAGCTGCACATTTTTCTTTTTCTTTTCAAACTTTCTCTCCATGAAATATGATGCAAAGGATATTATTTTTGAAAAAACAATTCACATAAAGTCTTAGAATTGTCTCTAGTTTTTTATAATTATTTTGTGATTTTTTTATTTTTTATTTAATTTTTAGGGGGTTTTTTTACAACAAAGTCAAATTTTTGAGGGGTTTTTTCAACAAAATAACTTCTGGGGGAAAGTCAAAATTCAAGTGACTTTTGAGGGGTTTTTTGCATTTTTCCCTTGCATTTTAGATTATTTCAGCTAATTTATCGATATAACTAATATTCATTTCGATATTTTTCTAGAATTTTCTAAAAATAGAAATTATATTATATATATGTATAGTTATATACATATATATATATGTATATATATACATATCCGTATATATACATATCCGTATATATACGTACACATACATGGGATCTATATAAAACAATAGCTACAGTAATTTGACTCTGGTTGACCTTCTATTCTTAGTCTTTTAATATATGTAATAGATTTATTTTCTGTATCTGAAGCCAATGTGAGTAAAACATTTGAACAAATCACACACAGAGAGAAGAAAATGAAACCAGCTCCATTAAAATAGCAACTCATATATTTTCACCAGCCCATTTCTTAAACAGTAAAAAGGCAAATGGGCATCAGATGCAACTGCATACTTAGCACACAACACTTCTCAATGTAAGTTGCTTTCTCCAAAACCTACTTAGCACACAACACTTAGCAATGTAAGTTGCTTTCTCCAAAACCTACTTAACACATAACACTTTGCAATGTAAGTTGCTTTCTCCAAAACCAAAAAAAGAAGAAAAAATGTGAACAAATCAGATGATGTTCAGTACAACTGCATTAGATCCAACCAACCGGCACAAGGAGCGCCCACAATGACAAAGGGATTTAAGGGAAAGAAAAGGGGCCCAAAAATTCTCGTCAGTGGGGGTTGGTTACCACACCATCTCCCTACACTTTAGCCTGCCCAAAAAAGCATGGATGGAATAAGAAAAGGAGATGCACAAAAGAAGGAAAAGATTAAAGCAGCAAGCAAGGAATTAAGATCGTTGCCATTCCCCAAACCATGAAAAAACATGGGCAGGCTGCTAAAAGAGCACCAGAGATTCAGAAAGATGGAAAGGAAAGATGAAACCTAAATTAAGACTGTGATCAAGCCTGCAGAAAAAGAGAGTCCAGGCCACAGAGACAAGACTCAAGAGTAGATGTCTGATCTGACTGACTTTTAAGTCTTAGACAGAAAGCCTTTCTAAAACCCCTACACAAGATTTGTATCTACTACCTGCAAGTAAACAGAAAGTAGTCTTTAAACATCAGTCACAAGGTGTATGCAAACTCTGAACAAATACTGATAAAAAAACATCAGAGGTAGGAGGGGAGAAAATGTTCGAAATTAAAAGAAGAGGATGGTCAATGAGTGGGTGTGCTCTGTGCTGGTGCTTTTGCTTTCTTTGTAGGGTGAGCCTGATCCCTTGTGTGTGCATGCTCTATGTCCCTCTTTTTTCTCTTTTTCTTTCTAGTTCTTGCTATAATTCACTTGGTCTTCTCTGACTATAGTGCAGAGCTCCTGCTGAGATTAGCAAGGGCCAAGCAGAAAATAAAATCATCTGGCTACTTCAGTGTGACTGATCTATTTATACTGGTGACTTGAATTCTGCACCAACCAGTTCACTCCACAAAGGGAAAATAGAAAAGATGATATACATATAAGAGGAAAAGAAGAAAAACTAGTGCCTTTAACACATCTATCTGATTATTAGTTTATGGTAAATGCCTGGGTGCTGCAAATGAAATCTGGACTAGTCCTGTCTATGTAAAAGATAGAAACTAAAAGCACTTAGCAGACTGTTTCCTCTTCAGTTCTACCTTGTTTTACAGCCTTATTGCATTACAAAGTCCCAGTCAGAACTCAGAAAGATAGTAACATCTAGCTAGCAAGCATGCGCATAAATAAGATAAATAAAAGAGTTCATTATATTTCACACGGAATTGTGAACATTTTGACAGATCTTAATACGTCGACGCAGTCTCATGAGCTCATCGTTTACTAAGAAAACTACGGTCGGTGCTAGCTGTTTGTCACATTTCACTCCATCTGTATGTATCTCAGGAATTTCTAGATGCCCAACTGAACCAAATAAACATGATGGCAACTTGCTGATGCACTGATCGATGCATGTGTAGCCCAGGTTTTTACCAAATGTTCATGCACAGACCTGGCTGTGATGCATGACTGCTGCCATTGAGAAAAGTTGTGGAAATTAAAGGGGAAGAAAAGAGGACACAGTTGGATGGCTGTAGCTTTTTGGCCCAGACCTGCAGAGGGATCGGAGGAGTGCACTCATTGCGTCTCTACACGTAGGCCTTCTTATTCTGGCGGCAGCAACCGCAGCCTGCAGAAGGCAACGCCAAACACGCACCACACCCTCCCCGCCGACGCCTTTTCCTCTGCAATAATCTGATTTCTCCTGCTCTCCTCTCTCTCAAATCTCAATTCACCCACTGCCACCACGCAGCCACACAGAGGCTAGATATAGAGAGAGAGAGACGAGAGAGAGATAGGAAGGACTTGCAAGAGAACACCAAGAAACAGACAAGCAAGCAGGGTGGTGATCGAGTGACCATGATGCTCTCTGATCTCTCGTCTGACCAGGAGGCCACTGGATCCAGCTCCCATGGAGGGGACATCGCCAGCTACGCCCTGAGCCCTCTCCTTGTCGCGCCGGCGGCCACGGCCACCGCGGTGCTGCCGCCGCAGCCGGAGGAGCCCAGGGCGGGGGCCAAGAGGAAGAGGAGCCAGCCCGGCAACCCAGGTAATAATTAACTGAGAGCTAGCCTGCCTTTCGTTCTTGGATCAAGAATCTTCTTCTCGCTCATCCGGGTCGATCGGTTGATCACGCGACGCCCGCAAAAGACCCCGGCGCGGAGGTGATCGCGCTGTCGCCGCGGACGCTGGTGGCGACGAACCGGTTCGTGTGCGAGATCTGCAACAAGGGCTTCCAGAGGGACCAGAACCTGCAGCTGCACCGCCGCGGGCACAACCTCCCCTGGAAGCTCCGCCGGCGCAGCCTCCCGTCCGGCGCGGGCAGGCAGGACGCCGCGCCGCCTCCGCCTCCGCCGCCGCGCAAGCGCGTGTACGTCTGCCCCGAGCCGACCTGCGTCCATCACGACCCGGCAAGGTACGTAAAATTAATCGAGCAAGCTAGCTGAGACATGCAGTGCTTAAGAGGCGAGCTTGAGCGATGGACTAGTGGAATCAATAATGGCCGCGTGACTGAACGTGTGCAGGGCGCTGGGGGACCTGACGGGGATCAAGAAACACTTCTCGCGGAAGCACGGCGAGAAGCGGTGGAGGTGCGAGCGGTGCGGGAAGCGCTACGCCGTGCAGTCCGACTGGAAGGTGCACGTCAAGGGCTGCGGCACGCGCGAGTACCGCTGCGACTGCGGCATCCTCTTCTCCAGGTACACTTGCGCATGGACTCCACGCTGCAATGCACGTCAGAGGATACATGCGCGCGCATGGACACACTCTCGTGAGGCAGGCTCAGCTTGATTAAATCCTTGCCGCGCATCTAGGTGTAGATGCTAAGTTACTTTTTATCAAGAACTGTTCTTGTGCTGGCCTGCTGGGTTTCTTGCTGTTCTTGGAATGTCAGTGCATGTGTGTTTCCATGTGTTCCTTCTTCCCCATGATTTTGAACTAGGTAGTAGGTAGCTTGAATTTGCATGTTTGTTTTTTCTGAAAAATAATTCGTCTGTTCATGATCTTAGCTGCTCTGGTCTAATTCCGGGTTCTGGTTCAATAGAAATCATGTTCTTGTAGGTTTTTGAAACTTTGATCTGAATTCTGAAGTTAACTACCATCTGTTTCCTAGTATGGTTCGTCTTAAACTTCGGCTGGTAATGTCACTAACATAACCGCATGCTGACTTCATTTAGAAATTTAATTAAGGTTTGATCTGTCATAATCTGTGCATGATTACATCTTCATGCACGCGCATTTCAAACTAGTTTAAAAACAAAAGACAAAAATGACTACTTCCCCATGGGTCCTAGGGAACTTGGTACAAATTTTGTTTTTTGGGTTCAAAAATCCAGAAATCCTGGTCAAAGTAGTAGCAGGAATATGTATATTTGGAAATCTCCAGCCTGCAAATACTCTATGGTTGTCCATGTGGCCATGAGATCGATCCTTCACAAATACTGCAATCTGCTGTTGCAGTGCACTGCAATAGGATCGTTTTCACATTTCTATTCTTGTTGCACACTTCCTACATCAGATAGTGGAATTGAAGGAGGCAATTTCAAGCAGTATAACATGTTCTGGTCTTCAAATTGAAGATTAACACCAGTTACACCAGATATATATCACTCTAGTGCATTTACCCTACTGGCCTACTTCATTTTAATTATATATCCCCAACGGTAATGTGAATTCAGTGATAACTTAGAATACATACACACAAGGAAACTGACAGAAGAACCTAAACCAATCATATGACAAGAACTTTTCTACACCAAAGTTCAATGCAACTTTTACATGCATGGATTGCATTGAGTACTCATGCATGTGCACATCAGTATAAAGTTATTAACCTAGCTACATACAAACTAATGGTTGGCTCTTCCTCTGATTGTTTGTTTAACCTATGCATTGCATGGCGATGCATGCAGGAAGGACAGCCTGCTCACACACAGGGCCTTCTGTGATGCCCTAGCTGAGGAGAGTGCAAGGCTTCTTGCAGCTGCAAACAACGACAGCAGCACCATCACCAACGGCAGCAGCAACAGCAACAGCAACAATAATCTCATGATCACCAACAGCAGCGCACCACTGTTCCTCTCACGATCATTCTCCAACCCTCCTCCTGCTGCTCATCAAAACCCTAATGCCCTCTTCTTCCTGCACCAAGAGGCCCCTGACCCCCTGCCGCCGATCCAACCCTCGCCGTACCTTGACCTTCCTATCTCTGCCAGCATCAGCACCACCACCTTCGTCACCGGCGACGTCCTCGCCGACTCGGTCAGCTTCAGTCTTGCTCCGGACGGTTCGGTTGCTCTGCACGCCGGCGGGCACCGGCGCTTCACCAGGGACTTCCTCGGCGTCGACGACGGCGAGGTCGAGGAGCTGCATCAGCTGCCACTGTGTGCCACCACTACTGCCACCGTCCCCCGTGCCGCCAGCTGCGCCACCGATCTCACCAGGCAGTACCTCGGCGAGCGGCTGCCGCCGGTGAACGGGACGTGGAGCCACAACTTCTAGGGCCACTGCATGAAGAGAAGCCGCTCAAACTGCATGCATGCACTCTTGAAGAGCTAGCAATCAAACATAGTGCGACGTGACATCTTGAGCAATGTTGTTACTTTCTTGATCTTCGTTTCCTTGCTGTTTAATTCTCATTTAGGGTACGTGTATTCGACTTTCGCAACTTTCGGTGCATGAATCATCACATCTATGTTGTTTTGTGCCTTTTTTATGCTGAGAGACATGTTCTCGTTGAGATGGTTATGATAATACATTGAAGCATCTTGTGTTTCATTATATTCCTCTTGTTGGATATATATGAACTCTATATACAAATATTCTACTGCTCGATTTATGCAAGCATGCTCAGACAAGTCAGACGCATGCAAATTAACTTTCCATGCACATCAATAATTGACGAGCACAAATACAAATTAACAGCACTAATTGGTGAGTTAGCATTTGCATGGATTTGCAGCTGTTTGCAATATGCATATATGCATGATGAGTGCATGCCATATGGGGACCATACACGCATGGTACACACACATATATATACACACACACATGTATGTGCAATCCCGAGATAGAGCCTAGCACATAGTTTGAGAAAAATGAGGAAGAAGAAAAAGGACCTGTGCAAAATGTGTGCAGGGCCTCTTTATTGTCGTGCGTTGACACGCATCATGCTCATGCCCCACCCTTTTCCTCAATTGGTTCTTCCAAAGTGTGTATTACTACTGCATAACTAGTGTTAAAATCTCCATCTCCTTATGAATAGTTACACTACTCAGTTATTAAGATCAATTATATATATTCATGGTCAAATAAATAAAAAGATTGCACTTCTGTCAAAAAAAAATTCCTTCTAAAACGTAACATTGTTGATGTAGGGCACGGTAGAACATGTGTTCAGTTGCCAAAAAATTGTTAGAAATATTTCCGCATGCACAGTTTGTACACATATATCTTTGCAATTTGAGCCCGTTCCTTTTGTACAAATTTTGGCAAATGCACATGTTCTGCATCTATGTATTTTTCCAAGAAGTTTCTGAAATGCACAAGTGTAAACTCACCATCACCTAGGTTGCATACGCACCAAGGTTTGGTCAATGTACAGCTGCTGGTTACTGCATACTACTGATGCTACCATTTTTTATGGACCTAAATTCCTTTTCGAAATTAAAGATAGGCAGTAGGCAAGCAAAAGATCAAAAGTCTAATACGCCAGAATATTCTTGATGAGATATGTGGATAAAAGATATAAAGTTTGCATGCATGCATGCATGACTGTGCATATGGAATAAACCTAGGGATTGGGATTATATCCCAAGGGCAGGCAGGCATGCAAAGGAAGGAAGGAAGCCTGCATGCTGCATATACTTAGCCAGGCTTTTGAAGAAAAGCTATGGGCATGCGAGATGCAGCAGGGAATTAGTACATCCAATATCCCAATTGCCCCCCTCCTCTCTCACCTCCAAAAGGATCACTGCATGGCTTTTCCTCCTTTGCTTTCCCTTCTTTATTCTCCTCTTTGCCTTTTGCAATCCAGGCATTAACAAAAAGCAAACCGTTCTCTTTTGCTTCCTGACAGCCGCCTTGTGCGGGAGGGGAAGTTCGGCAACGTGGTGTGTGCGCACGGTCTATCAAGATCATTCATTTGCGATGAGCTTGGTGCTATAGAGGGTAAAAAAATTATAAGGTAGGTGAGAGAATCAACAGATACATGAATATGAGGTGAGAGATAGATAGTACGTATGCACCACATTGCGGAGTTGTATTTCCCGCCTTGTGCTATCCCATAAGCTGCTGCTGCAGGAAACAAGTATCTGTTCTGTAAATACTTGAACCACCTGCATTCATACATAATGAAATCTTAGTAGAAAGAACCTTGCAGAAAGAAAATATATAGTGTATCACTAGAGTTCGAAAATTAGTTGGGCTGGAAAGACAAAAATGGAGAGACGATGGTCCATTAACAACTCTTTGCAAACATGTCAGCAGACGCCCAGTTTCAGAGAGTAGTTCAGCAGACGTGCAGTTGCAGAGAGCTAAGCAACCTCAACCTTCAGGGCAAGCTGTAGTACACTGTACCTTGTTGCAGAGACACTGAGATTTTCAGCTGGATCTGAAGACCATAGCATGAACAATCAACCAATCAATCATCGAATAATCATAGACTGACGCTGCTGCATGGATTCATGAATGCCTTGCTTTCAAATCTATCAACGTTTTGTGGCCTTGCAATCAGTGGGGGCAAAGATCACAGCAGCAGAATTTGGGGAGGTGGTCCAAGAAACCAAAGGCCAGCTCCACACACATGTTCTTGGTGGGCGTCCCTCCGCATCATCGCCGGCCCGGCGGCCGCTGCGCGATCCCCGATGCTCGAAGTGCGTGATGGGCATCAAACCAAGGGCAGGACATCGCTGCCTCGAGATCCATTCAAAATCTGGTCAGCACCTCCCAAGGTTCCTCCTGAAAGGGACACCATCACCATGGGCGACAGTGCATGCAGCAGCCCTACTTGGGCATTGCCAATTGTCTCCCCCGGCCCTGTTGCTTAAAACATCTGCAAAGTTCAGCACAATGCAAGTTAATCTATACTACATGATACTGCGAATAGCAAGAAGTAAAACACAGACATTTTAATATAGTAACATTGCTGAAGTGGCATAAGTTTTTCAGCAACAGGAGTGCAAGGTAAAAAGTAGTACAGACCTGAGGAGGAAAAAGTATCACACAAGCAGTAGAAACTAGAAAGGCAGTAAAATTTACTGAGGTACGTAGCACTAGTGGGTGGGGTGACATCTTTATCATGATGTCCTTGTGTGCTATTATAATGAGAAACATTTTTAAGTCAACTGTAATGAGATAAAAATGAGGACTAAGTTAAACTGTTCTGAATGGTCAAAAAAGTTGTAATCGAACCGGTAAGGCACTCACTGCCCTAGTTAGTGTCAGGAATATAGAATTACTTATGTATTTAGGAATATAAAATTATTTATGTATTCATCAGTAGAGTTCTTTTACTTTTCCATTACACACTCATGTATTCTATATATTATTCTCATAGGCTATTATTCAATACAAATGATACTCAGAACATGGTACTAGAGCTAAGTTTAGGATTAGGGTTTTCTCTCTCTAAGCTTGTTGCGCTTCCACGCAAAACCCACCACCTCTATTCTTGGTGCTTCGTCTTGCATCTTCCCTGTCGTTGCTCTTCATCTTGAGTAGAGGCTTTTCCTCGCACACGATCCCGATGCAACCCACGGTTTTTCTTCACT
Organism: Phragmites australis; assembly: GCF_958298935.1. Classification (NCBI taxonomy): domain Eukaryota; kingdom Viridiplantae; phylum Streptophyta; class Magnoliopsida; order Poales; family Poaceae; genus Phragmites; species Phragmites australis. Next base: position 9,724,677 of record NC_084941.1, on the reverse strand, counting down.
GAGCGCTCGACGGGATCCACTGCTCTTGTGCCGGTGTCTATCGATAGGATCTCATGCCGATCCAATTGCTGAAGTTGTTCAATGGGATTCGCCACTCTCCTGCCAACACCACCGCTGGATCCACGTGCCGTTGCAGGCTCCATTCGCGTCGGGGCCACCACATCTATGCATGTTGGGGCCGCCGCTAGGACCGGTCCCCTCTCCTTTGTTGTCACCGAGGCCTTGTCCAGCGCCATTGGTTGTTGACGGGATCCCCTCGCCACCAGAGCCATGCATCATGCCATTGTTGTGTCGATCCACCACCATCACTAGGATCCGATCCATCGTCGGAAGCTGATCTGTCGTAGGATCGGTCGCTGTGGAGCCACGTGCTGCCGTCTCATCGGTTATGTTGCTATTTTCTTTCGTAACAGAGAGAAGTAGTCACTCGGTTGTTGTACAAAAATAAAAAAGAAAGAAAGAAGAAGGATCTTCATCGTACAGGGAGTCCTCCTAAAGGTACCGGTGGCTCTTTAGGCACTTGTGTTCTCACCAGGGTCTTACTGGTTCTAACACATAGGAAATTTTTATGCTATTTCGTCGCATTGCTTTCTCTGCACTTATTGGTGCTACTACTATCACTATGACTTCTACACCGTCAACCTCTGCTGATTCTATGGCTCAAACTTCTGCCTCGATGTGTTCTACTGGTTTGGCTACTGTGTCACCTTCCGCTTCTACTTCTAGTTGGTATTGGCCCTCACTACCATAATTCACAGTGTCTTTGGGAGTTTGATTGGTTTCATTCTTCTTATGCTGCTCTTGCTAGTCTTGTTGCTTCCACCTTTGTTGCTAGTATTTCTAGTTTTTCTTTAGAGTCTTTATTTCCATTGTGTCCACATCTCAATCTCTCTTTGAGTCTATCTATGTCGTATGAGTCCACATATTCCTTCATCAGTATGTTGATTTCTTTTGTGGTTAACGAATTTTTGTTTAGCTAATCTTTTCTTATTGTTATTGATGCAACAATGCCATATAGATCTTTCTATAGCTTTAGTGATAACTTTATTTGTCATCTTGCTACTCGTCGTTACTTTGTTTGCAATTCTTGTTCTAGGGAATTCTTTTGTCATCTTGGTCTTACTACTCGTCGTCGGTTTGTTGTGGTTCTTGACTAAGAAAATTCTTTTACTGTCATCGCTATGACTCTGCCCATGTGCTTCATTTTGCACTTCTTCAGTTTAATTTGATAGGTTACCAAAGCTCCATTCTATAATGGCTTTGAAAAGATATATTTTAGATGTATCAGTTTTATATTTTTTAAATTGGTACTTAGTGTTTACTCTTTCAAATACAACATTATTACACACGTCTTACATTTAAGGTGGGGTGTTAGAAATATAGAATCTTATACGCATTTAGGAATATAGAATCCTTTACATATTCATTAGTAGAGTCATTTTCCGTTACACAATCATGTACTTATTGCCTCGTGAGATCAATATTCAATACAAGTGATATATTCATAACAGTCAGAAACTATCACGCCCCGGTTGGAAGAAAATGGAACTAGTACCTTTTCAAAAGAAAAAAAAATGAATGATGGCGGATAGATGTAACTCTAATAAAAAATAAAAATAAATTCACTCAGAGAATGACATAAAAAGACAATGTGCACCAGTGGCATATGTTGCTTGAGGCACAATATTTTCTAGATTCAAAGAATTTAACTAAAAGTTGGCATGTTTCTTTGATCACGTCTAGCAATTGATACATCTCATACAGCGCCAGTGGCATATGTTGCTTGAGGTACAATATTTTCTCGAGCATGGAAAAACTGTCTTCCATGCAGTCAGGAACAAATACAACACAACATGGTGAGGCAATCTCGAATTTGCATTTGAAGATGTAAAGTGGCTACTTTGGAAGTGGAGTATTTGCAAGCCTCCAAGAATAAGGCTCCAGGATTCCAATAACTCTGGACCCAGCTACCTCACCGGCAGGGACTGCAGCTGAGATTTCTTTGAGATCTTCCTTGCTCAGCTTTTTCTTTACAGCACCAATGTTATCATCAAGGTTCTTCACTTTAGTTGTTCCTAGATTCAAAGAGCAGTTATACACTTGTGCATAGTCAGATATAGCTTAGATAAACTGTACGTTTATATGAAATACTGCAGCGTTTACTTCCTATTTGAAACATCAAGATGAACAATCTGCTATAACAGCTATATGTGCAAAGCATCTTGCAGTTATAGATGGAGAAAAATTATGGTCTTTCATGTTATTTTAACAGCAGAGCACAGCTCTGTAAGGGAATAAGGTGGATAGAAGAACATATTCTTAAAAGAAAAGAATGCACCACAGAATCTGATCCTCATGTCACAACACTTCTTGAAGTGGTGAACTGCGGTTACGTTTCTAACAGTGTAAGTGATTGAAGATTTCTTAGCCTCAACGTTATTGAGAAAAATGCTTTCCAAGTGAAATGACAGGGAAGATGTAAGAATCATGCATGTATCATGATATGCAACCAAAGGCAAGAATTTGAAAATTAGTTTATATCATATAAATAAACTCAAACTAGGCAATACTGCAGTTTTGGAGGTCAAGATGGTACGGCCTGACTAATTGCTCAAATTGACTCTCACGTCCTACATATAAAGAAAAATGTAAGGTTAATTTGGAAAGCCAACAGGAAGACATAACTGGCTAATTGTTCCTTTTAGTGCCTGATAGAAGAAAGAACAATGATTATGTATATTACCGGTCAGATTGACTCACTCTTTGCTAGCTTCAGATTAATTCTGCCCAATAGATGCTCTATTTAAATGAAAAAGAAAGAACAACGATTATGTATATTACTGGTCAGTTGCATTGGCTTTTCTAAGGCAGGAACAGAACATTGCGCTCTACTGCGTATTTAGCCAATTCATTATTTTGTTCTGTTCAGAGAACATATTAATTACTTCCTGAATTGCTAGGTGCAGCAGTGTAAACTTATCAATCTTCTATAGAGTAGAAAACTATATTTGCATATACACTGCATGATTTTAGCTTTTTATAGAGTACACAGTGTTAGTTCTAATATAGGAGTTAACTAGTTAAGGACTAATTCAATCTGCTAGTATCAGATGAAAGTTTGTAAGCTCAGATCACTTGAATTAGTGCACCAACCAGGCCAAGCATAAATATAATGTGTCATTATAAAAGCAAGATACCCCAAGTATAACTGCTGTTGTGACTGTTCAACAGCTAAAGCCTAAAGATTTCAGAATCCTTGAATTTTTGTCATGCTTGAAAGGTGATAAGCCAGCATTCACATGTTTATGCATTCAAAGGTGATAAGCCATTCAAGGGACTGATGAAAAAACAGGCCGGTTTTCATCAAAACCACTCCTCACCGGTTTTCTAAAAAGGTCTTCTTCATGGCTTAAGTGGCACCACTTGATGCTTATTTATTTGCAGAGGGATGCATTTTTATTTCATCTTATAGCTGATTCAAGCACCAGATCTTAGAAAAAAACATTTAAAAATTTGAAGAAGAAAAAAATGCTAATTTTCTAACTAGCCACGTAGGTTTTTTGTGATGCAAAAGGTTTGCTGAACCCTGCTCACATGCGAACTAGGTCATAGACATGATCTTCCACCAAACATTAACCATGTTATGCCTGATAATGGGGAGCATTTCTGATAACACACTAAGGATGTCAAGAAGACATATTACCTGGGATTGGGACCACATCCTCCCCTTGATGAAGAACCCAGGAGAGAGCTAGTTGAGCAGGGGTGCACCCATACTTTGTCGACAGCATTTCAAGTCGTGTATACAGAACTTTATTCTTCTCTAAGTTTTCCCCAGCATACCTAGGATGTTTAGACTGAAAAGGGGCAGAAGAGATGCTAAGTCAAAGAAAACAACATCAGTACTTTGTGTGTGGAAGATGACTATAGTAATCTGAATTTCATTTTACCAATAAGCTTTCTGATGGTATAGTCTCTACGGCTGCCCTGCCAGCAAAGAAGCCACGACCAAGTGGGCTGTATGGAACAATTCCAATGCCAAGCTCCCTGAATGCAACTAATACTTTATATGACAAACACACAAAGGCATGATACGAAGGTTCAATGAACCAAAGGTAAAATGAAGCATAAATTAACTAGCAATTGCAATGTGTAAGAAAGAAAGAAATTGAACACCATCTAAATATAGCCAAATAGCTTCTATGCCCAAAAAATAGGAAATCCCTAAATGCATCACTTAAAATGGCCTATTTCATATTACTTCAGAGTGATGGGTTCAATAAGCAAAGTAACCCACGACAGCCAAAATCAAGAGTCAGCTAACAAGCCACATGAATCAATTAGCCTTTACTCAATCATGTACCATGACACCAAACATGTATATATTTTACACATGGTAATGTTAACTTAAAAATTCACTCATTTAAGCACTAATCACAATGACACAAAACATGTATATATTTTACACATGATCAAGTAAACTTAAAAAATTGACTCATTTAAACATTAATCAACAGGAATCTGAGAAGCATAGTAGTGTACATGCTTATTGCAAGCATACGCAAGATAATTTTTCTCTAACATTCAACGATTCTTTTGAATTCAACAAGAAGGAATTTTGCAACTAATCTTACTTTGAATAAGATAGCTTCTATCAATACCACATGCATCATAAATGGTTATTCCATAAGATCCAATATTTCTGACCAAGGCTCCAAGCATAAGTTCCCATGGAAAAAGGAATTGCATCAAAGGCCAAAACATATAACTTTCTGATTTTTCTGGAACTTAAGTAGACAAGATTGTTGCAACAATTATATGGGCTAAGGAATAACCTGCAAACTGGTATTATGTCTTCCTCTATATCTCGGGTCCATAGTGACCATTCCAACTGCACTGCAGTGATTGGATGAACTGCATGTGCCCGTCGAATGGTATCTGCACTAGCCTCTGACAAGCCAATGTATTTGACTTTCCCTTCTTCAACCAACTTCTTGAGCTCCCCCATCTACACATGCCCATTGATGACATCAGACAGAGTGGATGAAACGAAAACAGCAAAGCACAATACATGATCGACAGATACACACAGTTTCCTCTATAGGCACCGACTGGTCAATGCGATGCTGGTAGTATAGATCAATGTAGTCTATAGCAAGGCGCTGAAGGCTTGCTTCGCAGCACACACGCACATAGTCCGGACTACCCTTCACACGCATGCCACTGATGTCGAATCCTGCAATGCCACACTTGGTGGCAACTTGCACCTTATCACGGGGCAACTGCTTCAATGCCTGCTCAACAAAAATATCTCCATATGACACTGAGCAAAAATATGCGATTCATAAATCAATGTGTGGCTTAGATATGCAATAAAGGAGGAGCAGGGCCCCTGATTCAGGACTTGGCATGTTCCTTCTTTGCAGCTTTAATCATATCATAATGTATAGGTATGCCAGTGACCACTAATTATCGAAGCCCAGTGTTGCCTCCTTGAACTACTAGCTCATTGGGATTTAGAGAGGATCATCATGGAAACCAAATTTTTGGATAAGGAATGAAGGGAATTGCTTGTAAATTGCTAAATTTTCATCTCTCATACAAGAGCAAGGGATCTCTATGAGTCAAGATAGTTTTAGAATAAATCATGAATGAGAGGGGCAAGAATTTTTTAGCCCATATATGTTGGGGAAAAAGGGCTTCAAAGCCTTGCACAGAGACATTTGATTGAATGCCACTCCGGATCTTCTCTGTTGCATCTAATTAAAAAAATTATCAGCAAGTACAATCTTATAAGTTTCCTTGATACATCTAATTAAAAAAATTATCAGCAAGTACAATCTTATAAGTTTCGATAATATGAAGGGTATTTGGGCAAGCATGCTCTCAGCCAATGGTTATGGTGCACAACTGCTCACTGTTATAACAGGGTTAGAATGTTTGATTTATGCAAGGTGTCAGTGGTTTTGTAGCTTAATTTATTTTTGAAAGGAAATGGGAGCTTACCTAATAATCTGCTCATCCAAAGCAAAGTGTGTTATAGGGCTTGTTTGTCAAGCCACATCTACTTATTATCCAAAACAAAGTACTTGACCAAATGTACCAAATTTAACCATCATCAGCTCTAGAGACAGCAAAATGACCGGACTTTTTACATCATCTATGGAATTTTACAAAGGGAAAAATCGATATGTGCCCCTGCTATTTCACCACTTCAAAACAAAATTATTATGTCTCCATGCTCCCATATAATTCAAGGGTGATGACAAGCAGGTTCCCTACAAAGGATGACAATTGTAGCATTGGAGAACAGACATGTGCAGTGGATGTGAACTACAATAGGCAAGCACATGAGGGTTGTGGTCGTGTGGTTACATGGGCTATGAAAGAGGGCATCCAGTGCTGATTCACTGTACACACCCTACGCTCTTGTGCTCATGATGCATCAGGCAGGATGGCCTTGATGCGGAGGCAACGTATTTTTAGTTTTTTTTTTTTTTTTTATCAAAATGACTTTAGAGGGCCATTCATCAGTGTTGTCCTTTTGGGTTAAACTAATGTCTTGATCTTAAGAACTATATACATCTGACTATATAAAGTGCAAAATTCTTTTCTAGAAAATTCATATCCTTCTGAATTAGGTCAGTGGAGCAAACAACTGTAGCACAATTTCGAGTTGACAAAGGCATAGTCAGGTAAACTATAATATAATTTCATCCAATTCTACCTGAATGGCCAAATACTGGAATTCTCCGTCACCTAATTTGAACCAATTACAGGCCAAAAAAGTTATCAGTGGAGACAAGTTGTGGGCGATTCGATGAAGTACCACTTGTGTAACTGCCTAACAGTGGAATCCTTGGGTAAAAGTTGGAAGATCGAGTAAATGACTGTAGCACAACTTTGAGTTGAGAAAAGTGATAATCAGGTAAAATATACTAAAGTTCACCCAATTCCACCTAAATGGCCAAATACTGGAATTCTCTGTCATCTAATTTCAACCACCTCTGGGCCAAAAGTGTGATTTGTGGAGTGGGCCATTCGACCAAGTACCAAATTCGTAAAAGCTTGACAGGGGATTTCTTGGTAAAAATTTGGATCATTTTATCGTAGTTACCCAATTCCACCTAAACCCTAGTTACACCTTCCAAGAATGTGATTTTGTGCCAGTAAAGAATCTTGAGTCGAATGCAACCTATATAATCATCAAGGAACACAATGCCGACATAAGGATTCCCATCCTTCCTCGAATCCCCTCCAATCAAATCAGACATACACAAAGCACTGGATTCAGAAAGATTTTACCTTTCCAAGAAGGACCTCATTGGTGTGCGGCCCATAGGCATCTGCAGTGTCAAAGAAGGTGATACCGGCCTCGAATGCGTGCTTGATAACCGCGATCCCGGCGTCCTCAGGGACCGGGGCGTTGTAGACTCCGGTGAGGCCCATGCACCCGAAGCCAAGCTTGGACACCTGCAACGCACATTGCGCATCCCCAATCGATAAAATCCACTAGAAAGACCTGACCAAATGCAAGAAAACGGCAGTAGTTTCCCTCGCGCAAACACAAAATTGCATCTTTTATCTCTGTTTTCCTTGCAAGGTCGCACCTTTCTTCGTTTTCATTGCAGCATTTGCGATTAAAAGCGGGCAACAAACCAGATTCTCCAGATGAGTACGGAACTGCAACTTTCTTTTCCACCATCGAAAGATTTGGGACCAAATTCGAGAATCTAAAGAATGGTTAACATCTGGGAGGGACAGAGGTAGGGTTCGTGATCGGTTACCTCGAGACCCTGGGCGCCGAGCTTCACTCTGGGCATCTCGTGCTGCTCCATCTTCGATTCGCGCAGGCGCAGGGGAACAGAGGAGGAAGTGCGTTAACTGTTGGCCGTGCGGAGGTACCTGACAGGTCGCCGTCGGTAGCAGTACCTGCAAGCAGACTCTGCACGGGTTTTGGTCCGTTCGATCGAGGATCAACGGGTTTCTTTTTTCCTTGGCACAATTTGTAAAATAAAATGTTGAGGGCATTATAACTTGAGAAACACTCAGGCTCGGGGGATGTCACGGGCGTAGCGTTTTGTTTGGGTTTTTGTTTATGCTTTTTATGTTGTTAGAAGTAAGAAGCTAGAAATTTAAATAAATAGAATCGTTAAAAAATAATTTTTTAAGAAGGTAGAAGCTTGTTTCTGAGAAAATAAAATGAAACTGAGATGCTAATTGATAGTAGTTTTTTTTTAAAGTGATGTATTGATAAGTTCAATTTTTTTTAAAAAAACCAATTCAAATTCAAAAATAGTTTTTTAGAAAAACCAAAAATAAAGATCTAAATAAATAGACCCTTAGAACCAACACCTTGAACCCCGAGGGCTACTTAGAGATTGCAACACATAAAAGGAGAAGCGGCCGTCCAACCAAGACATCGAAAAACCAGACGAACCCGAACGACAACGAGCTGCGGCTCAAGGCAATCGATCTCTTCCCCTTACCTTACTCTTCTTCCTCTCATGTTAAAAAAAAATCCGAGCAATTCCAAAACCGTCATCCTGCTGACTTGCTGTCTTGAAGTTGAAGAAATCTTGGTAATTTTTTTGCATCGTTATTCAGTCTTATTTTATTATTAGTTTTATTACTCGATTATTTCTAACTCTGAATATTTGCAATTTTTACAGTGTCATTCGACATTGATTATGGATGCCGGTGATCATGATACATCCAAAGATCATGATTTTTTTCTCCAAGGAATCACAGGGGACTACAGCCCCTGTGATATTAGTATTGCAGGTGATGATGGACCCGACAATGAACCTCCGGTTGGTTCACATGCAGGTGATACAGCAGCACCTCCATCGTCAGGCTCTACAAGTGCGCACACATTAGTAAGCACCGGGTCTAAAAGATCAAGAGCCGGTACTTCCGAAGTTTGGCAAGACTTTGAAAAGTTCTACAAACAGAAAGATGGGGTAAGTGTCAGGTATACTAGGTGTTATATTTACAAACATGAATTATCTGCAAAGCCCTTAGGTGGAACGAGGCACTTGAAGAGGCACGCCACAAGTTGCAAGCGAAAGAGTGGAGCAGCCATGAAGCAGACGGTGTTTCAGTACAACCCCGATGGCTCTGTTCATCATCGGGAGTACGACTCTGCCAATGCTCGAAAAGAGCTATGTCGCTTCATTGCAAGAGCGATCTACCACTTAATATTGGTGAGTCTGCTGCATTTGAAGATTACATTAAGCAACCTCATAATCCTAGGTTCACGCATGTTTCTAGACAGACAACTAGTAGGGATATGGTAAAATACTACAATGCATGTTATAGCAAGCTTAAAGAAATGTTGCAAACATGTACATTTTCAGTTGCTTTGATGTCGGACATATGGACAGATAGAGCTAGGGAGAATTATCTTAGTATAGTTGCTCATTTTGTTAATAATGATTGGGAATTAGAAAAGAGAATAATAGGTTTTCGGTTGATTGACAACACGCATACCGGTGAAAATATTGCTGAAAAAATATCTCGAGTAGTTGCAAACTTTGGTCTCACGAATAAAATATTTTCTATTACTATAGATAATGCCGGTGCAAATTCTAGAGCAATGGATATTCTTACTCCGTTGTTTAGTACCTATCCTGAATCTTTCTTGTTACATCAACGTTGTGCTTGTCATATTATCAATCTTATAGTAAAATCCGGTTTGAAGAGGTTGTTGCAATACCTAGACGATTTTCGTACTGCAATATCTTTTATGAACTCCTCTAACCAACGAATTGCAGCATATAAACAGTACTGTGTTGCAATAGGTGTGCGTCCACGTAAGTTTGCTGTGGATATGCCGGTAAGATAGAACTCTACTTTCTTGATGCTTAAAAATATTATACCATATAAGAGCACATTTGGTGTATTTATTCATACACATTACCATCAGCATGGGGTCAAACTTTACTCACAGAAACGCATTGGTATGTTGCCGAAAAGATACTGGAGTTTCTTGAATTTTTTTATGATTAAACTGTGAGTTTATCAGGAGTTTATTATCCAACATCTTGTTTAGTAGTGCATAATATTGTTAAAATTACTACTTATTTAAACAACTATGAAAATAACAATCTTCTAAGAGATTGTGTAGTTCCTATGAAATCTAAATTCTTAAAGTATTAGAAAGAAATTCCTTTGTTGTACGCTTTTGCCTTTATTTTAGATCCTAGAGCTAAAATTACAGCTTTCTGTAGAGTTCTCGCAATTCTAGGTGATGCTCTTAGCCACGATTATTCTAATTATTATACTAATATTCGTTCTAAGTTATTCAAAATTTATAGTAAATATGAAACAAAGTATGGCGGAGTTTGTCTGCAACGACCTCCACTAGCACCCACAACAAGTAAGAAGATAACAACGTGGGGGAAAATATTTGGTGCAGGTTCTTCATTAAGAAGTTCAAACTCTTCGTCACGATCGTTTACGAGCACCGGAATTCCAACATCCGGAGGAGAGCTAACTACCTTCATCAACAGTGACGTTATCAGCTATGAACAAGAAAACTTCAACATACTGCAATGGTGGCATAAGCACAAGACGAATTATTCAGTGCTTTCACTGTTAGCGCGAGATTTGTTAACGATTCCTATATCTACAGTTTTTTTCTAAGGTTGCCTTCAGTCTTACTGGAAGGATAATTGAAGAGAGAAGAACAAATCTGTCAAGTGAGATGGTTGAAATACTCACCATAGTAAAAGATTGGGAACAAGCTGAAGCACGAATGCAACACACTGCAGAGAAGACTAAGCTTGAAGAATCATTTCAAAATTTGTATCTAGATACTGATGAGAACGTGTAATTTCAAATTTTCTGAGTTGGGTTGTACTCTTTTTTTCTTTGCTAGAAAGGTTTTTAATGAGGCAACCTATCAATAAAGCTCATTTTTAGAATTAATTATGTGTCCCTATTATTTATAAGTTTTTTTATTTTATTAATATTTTTTTTATTTTTTTAAAACGACCCCACGACCCCACTCCCACCCACCTCTCGTCTTGGCCAATAAATACCATCTCAAACTCCATGTGATCTCATCGGTTACCCATCTCTCTTTTCCTAGTTGCTAGCCAAGTAGCCAGTAGCCACTTCACATCAAGAAATCAATTCCATATTTCAATTCATGGATCAAGATGCTGAGAACTCACATGCGTAGTCATGGGTGTGGCAACATTTTGAAAAGGTCTTTAGAGAAATTAACGGGGAACAGGTAAAATTTGCTAAGTGTAATATATGCAACAATGAATTAGGTGCCAGATCTCCAAATGGAACGGAACACTTGAGGAAGCATATTAAATATTGCAAGTAAAATTCTAGGGTTTCTAATGAAACCATGTAATTTTTGGAGCATAATTATAGGTTGTACTCTTTTTTCCTTCCAGTAGAAAAGTTTTTAACGAGACAACAAATGAATAAAGCTCTTATTTATTTATTTTCTATAATTTTTTTTGATTTTTTCGAATGTTTTAGCTTTTTTTTATTTTTTCCTATTTTCGGAGTGCTGCAGGTCGAGTGTGCCTCCAGCATGCCGACCGGGCCAGTCCTGCCGACCGTGCCGTGGGTCGGCCCAGCATGGCACGGTGAAAGCTGGGCCGTGCCGTGGGCCGATGACTCAGCACGCGGGCTGGCACGGTATGGCCCGTTACAGTAAACGGGCCTACTGGGCTGTGCCGAGCTGGGCCCGTGCCAGGCCGGCCCAAGTAGCCCATTTGGTCATCTTTGGATAGCAAAATGAATGTATTTCCTCTTCACAATTTGTTGCCACATACCTTCTTTGTTATCTAACTTCCATCACCATTTACAAAGAAGAGCAATATTCATTTTAGCTAGATTCCTAATGCCAACCCACCTTTTTTTCTTGTGTTTACAAATAATACTCCATTTAACAAGATGATATTTCTTTTTGGTTCCACCCCTTGCCAGAAAACCCTTCTTCTAGCCTTATTAATATTATCCATGATAGTTTTAGGAAGAAGATATATGGACATATGGTAAGTTGGAATATTGGACAAGCTATCATTTATCAGGATAATCCTGTCACCTATGGATAAAAGACTACCTTTCCAAATATCGAGCTTTTTATAAATATTTTCTTCTACTTTAATCCAATCCACAATATGTAGCCTACTATGGCTAACAGGCACACTTAAATATCTAATAGGTAAGTGCCTTATCTAACAGTGGAAAAGATTAACATAAGTGTTCAAAATGTCAGAATCACCACCAATAACAAGCACTTCACTTTTTTGAGCGTCATGAATCATTTTGACCAAGCAGTCAACAGCTAGGTTAAATAGGTTAAATAGAAAAGGAGATAAAGGATCTCATTGTCAAACACATTTGTAGCTTCTAAAATAAGGGCCCATTTGATTCATTTTCATACTCAAGGTACCATTACTTACAACAGTTCTTATACATGACTGTCATTTAAGACTAAAACCCCTTATATTCAAACAATGAAATAGAAATTCCCAATTGACTTTATCATAAGCTTTTTTCAAAATCAAGTTCGAGAATAATTTTAGTCTCATTCTTCCTTTTTGTTTCATGCATGATCTCGTGCAGAGCCATTACCCCATTCATAATATTTCTATTCTTGATAAAAGCATTTTGACATTTGCTATTGAGCTTATCCAAGAAAGGCTCAATTCTTAAGGTCAACACGTTAGTGATCAACTTATAAGTACAATTCAGCAAACAAATTGACCGAAATTGTTGAACTTTATTAACCCTAAGAACTTTTGGTAAAAGGTTTATAACCCCATAGTTTAATCTACTCACAACAAGAGAGCCCAAGTAAAAATCTTGGAACAAATTCATAAGATCATCTTTAATCAAATCCCAACAATTTTGAAAAAAAATCAACAGGAAAGCCATCAGGGCTAGAAGCTTTATTCTCTTTCATCTGGAAAAGAGCTTTTTTAATTTCTTCCTTAGAGAAAGGTTCCTCCAGAACTAGATTATCATCGTTATTCAAATTTCCTCCTCATTCTACAAAGAAAATCAAAATGATTAACGGAGATGAGCTCTCTAATGCAAACACTCATACCTTTCTTCCCCATACTCATACAATTCCAAAAGCACCCAATCATTTATAGTTTTTTCTTAAACTCTGATCTTAGAAGTCCATTCTTAAGAGAATTAGAAAGGATTCTAACAGTGCCCTTCTTGTTCATCTTTCTTTTAGAACTAACAATAACAAAATCCTCAGGGTCAGAAATGGGGTCCTCATCAAGCCAACTAATTAATTTGGGAGATACATTACCATTAGAGATTTCATTAGGAATTTCTTGATACAAATTAGGCTTAGTTTTATCAGCTAAAGCACATCTAGCATCTTCAAGATTCTTAATAAGATTTATCACTACATAATCACTAGAATCAAGAATAACTCCCATATTAGAAGATTTTTCAACAATATCAGAACATGAAATAATAGCAAAAGAATTCTTATCATGAATATGAGGGGGGAGGTAGGGGGTACCTTCAAGATTTCTCTTCTTGGCCCTCTTTATGGCTAGATTAGCTATGTCATGCCCCACCAAATGAGCACATCTAGTGTTGGCCCTTGTTGGCAGAACATGTCCCTTCTTTGGAGCAAAGAGATCTTGATTATTGTTAGGTTATTCCTCATCCACATTAGTCATCAACTTATTCTGCATCTTTGGTTGCAAGAACAGCTTCTTCTTCAATCTGAATCAGCTCCTTGGGTTTCTCATTAGCATGCTTGATGAATCTCCTAACATATTAGGTGTAGTCAAGGATTTGTCTATATCATCACACCTAACCATACTCACAGGATGAGCACCTCGAATTTTGGGGTTTCCTTCTAACATCTCATCATCCTATTGTACCTTGTAAGATAGAAGATCATCCTCCTCGTCACTAATTTCAATATCATTCAGGGTATCAATCTTCTCAGTATGTATGTTTCCACCCACTTTATCACTGCCAATACTTTTAGGAAGAGGAATCAAACCATGATTTCCATAAGGCCTAGTTGTCATATTATCAGTACCTCATCCAACAGTTTGGGCCACATTCACAAGGGTTTGCCCAAAACCCTGGGTCTTGGGAGGAGCAGACTGAGGATAATTGTGCACTAACCTCAGAGAAGAAGCACTTTTGAGATAATTTTTCCCCCACTTGTAAAAACAGAAGTATGCATGTCTCATTTACTAGCATCAGTCTTGGTCTTCTTAGGAGTTCTCTCACTAAGATCAGATCCAGATGCATGTTTTGCCTTATCAGTATCAGTGGGAACAAGAACAGCTTCAACTTGGGGTCGTTCATCTAAAGGAATTTCTCTTTCAAACAAGAAATCATAGAAAAAGTAACCATCTAGCATAGCTAGACATCCTTCAGCAACAGCAGGAACCTTCTTCACATCTCTATAGCCTATTTTCAGCCTCACAAATTCCTGTTTATACATTCTAGACTTGTCTATTTTAAGAGTAATGCCTACCAGAGATCCAACATAAGCAAGGATTGGCTCAGACCTGCTCTCATGTGGAATTCTGCTAACTCGAAACTAAGCAACTTGTAACACACCTTTAGCCCCCACAATAGGATTCCAATTAGAAACAGTAATTCCAACCTTAACCCTTCTCATACCCATAGAAGTAAAATGAGACCACTCTTCTATCTTCTTAGCATTAGGAAAGCACATACTATATTGAGAATCAGATCATTTTTTAGCATGACATCTCCGGGAACTACCAAAAATCTTGGAATTCTTGCTCAACTTGCTAAGCCATCGTTGCTCCTTCAACAATAGTAATCATAGCAAGGCTAGCGCGCTCTTTCAAAGCAAAAAACAATTGACACATTTTCAATAAAGAAGAAAGCTTGCTCAGCACTTTGTGTTCCACACATGGGTGCAATGAACTCCTATGGCTGGTGTTCTGGACAGAGCTGAGACCCATGCCCTTCATGACCACACCGAACACACGTAACTCCCTTAGTGCAATATCTTGCTAGATGATCAAAGGATCCACAAGTACCCCAGTCCCTACTCATCTAAGAAGAGGAAGCATGAGATTTATGGACAGCATGAGAAGAAATAGGGTTATTTACAACATTCTGCTAAGGATTGAGTTCAGAAGTTGCAGGGATCACTTGCTTTTCCTCCCCAACATCTTGATTGCTTTAAGCACGTTCAGATCTCATTTCCGGACGGTGATCCAAGCGACCTAGACTTGTATCACCACCAGCAACTGCCCATGGATCAGGAAATTGATGCTTAGGGATCGAAGAGGTGTTACGGTTCTGAAGGCCCGATACAGGATCCAGATCTAAACGAGGACCAGACCCCACAGGTTGCCATGTGCGACCACCGTTAGAGCGCCCGAAACCACTTCATCCCATAGTATGACCATCTCCCCAACCACATCTGCAAGATCCAAAGCCATCTCGACGAGATCCCCATCCTTGTCGCCGCACCATAACCACCGAAGCAAAGAATTTGTATCGAGGCAGAGGCGAAACTAGCACTTGGGAGAACGATCTTGTGTGTCCAGTGATAGATCCACCCCAAGCCGAGGAATCAGATGAAGAGGAAGATTTCCAGAAGTGGTTAAGCAGTTTCCCAAGAGCGGAATTGAAAGAGAGGCGCAACCGGTGTAATTCTAGGGTTCGTTGTGATTAAAGGCACAGGAACCTCCGCTGCCTCGAGTTGCAAGCCCGAAACTGCCCTCTGAGATGCCTCTAGCCCTGCATGGAGAGACCGAGCGGGCACCAATGGCGGTCCCTCCTAATCTGTCGGTAACATAGGAACCGGGGGTCCCCGAGTCCCGAGACTAGGACAGTAGAGTGCCACGTGGCGCCTTCTCTTGGGGACTTTTCCCCGAAGTCTGAGAAGACCAAGTTCCTGGAGAGGGTGCTCGGGGCCATGAACAGTGGTCCCCGAGTACCCGAGTTCTCCGAGGACCCGAGAAGACCAAGTTCCGGGAGAGGGTGCTCGGGGCCATGAATAGTGGTCCCCGAGTTCCCCGAGGACCCGAGAAGTACAAGTTCCGGAAGAGGACGCTCGGGGCCATGAACAGTGGTCCCCGAGCACCCGAGTTCCCCAATGACCCGAGCAAACACAGTTCCGGGAGAGAGCACTCGGGGCCATGAACAGTAGCCCCCGAGCGCCCGAGTTCCCCGAGGATCAAGAAAAGGCATATCCAGGAGAGAGTGCTCAGGGCTATGAACAGTAGTCCCTGAGCACCCAGAGTTCCCCGAGGACTTGAGAAAGCCCCTTGCCCGTGGACCCCACAAGGGCTCAACGGTGAGGTGTCAATTGGTGAGAGGTCCGATGCTGCATTTAAGAGGGCGCGTGGCCTGTCATTTCCAACCACTACCCCCACGCCTGCTGTCAGCCCCTGTCACTCCCTGGCAGGGAGGCGTGGGAACATTTAATGAGGCGGGTCCAATCGCGCGTCATCCAGCACGCCTCGGGATAACATCGCAGGGTTCGAGGCATATCGCCTGCCGCTCTGCTGTGTCAGGCTCGCTCTGGCTGAGCGGGCACGCGGGGTGCTCGGTGGCTGCCCGGTGGGCCCTTCCCGCAGCACCCGCTGAAAAGCGGGATGATGACGACAGGACCGGACGGGGACGCGTTTTCAACCCCCCGTCACATCAAACTGCAGCCCATGATGGTTGCTTCCATTTATTGTGCCTTGGAACTCGCGCCATCCTTTCTGGGCACGCTACCCGCCCCGACGGGGTATAAAGGGGGGCGGGCTCCCCGGAGAAAAGGAGGAGGGTCCTTCGAGATCGAACACAGAAGACAACGGCTTCTTCAGGACCGAGACAAGCTAACGAAGAACAAGAAGCACGAAGCTCTAGACTTAGACAAACATCCTTGTAATACAAGAGATCCTCAGAGAGGCATTTCTAGAGCATTTATAGCATACACACAGGAGTAGGGTATTACGCTCCGTGCGGCCCGAACCTGTCTGAAAATTCCCTGAGCATTTATTTCCTCCTGCGTCTGATCATCCAACCCACCTGCATCTCATTTACTCCCATTTATTTCACGTACGAGGTAAATTCAGAATCATCCCCCCCCCAACCGAATCTCAAAGGAGGTCCCTCCGGATCCCCGCTTGAGGAGTTCATCCTCCGACACAATCCTTCGGTGCACTCCATTAAACCCCCGGGAATATTCGTGTGTTCGCTTACAAACCAACAAGTGGAATTGAAAAAATCTCAGAAATGTATCCACAACCCATCGCCTAGAAGTTGCGGAAGCTACAACAGCTGTTCTTATCTAATCCAATGTGGTGCAGATTTTGCATGTGGATCCATATGCAAGTTGGAAAAGTGCCCTCCTATGATCAAACAAGTAACGTGCCTGTGTGTTGCACAAGAACCCATGTTTTATACTAAATAGTTTCATATTCTACACAAAACAATTATGTTTGGACACACCATGCATCGAGCATACAGATTCATGTTTTGTGATATTTAAATATTTTTGAAACCTTGATATATCTAATAGATCCATTACACCTATGCACTTGAGCATAGTCGGGAATTTACCCTAGAAAATTGAAGGACCGCATAAACAATGAAGGAAAACTCTAGCATTACCTGTTTACATATACCATCAATGAATAATAAAACCCAAAAATAAGACATGACAAACTTACTAGTTCTAAACCTCGCAAATTGACTATTAGCAGAACTAGCCCTGAGGAGTGCCATCCGGTCCCCGTGACAACGCTCATGCTAAACCCTATCTACAATCGGCTTGTTGCTGCTTGCCCACCACGTCCATGTGTCTTTGCTTTGATGAGAATTTTCATCAAATCGTTTCGAGAATGGCACAATTTAGCACTGGATTATTCTAAAGGAGCCAACAATAGTTGATGGTCCCAACAAAAGAGATAATATATTGGTTAATTTGCAATAGGATCTAACATAAAACATAGAATCACTTGGGGAAATTCCTTACCATGCACTACCCTATTGCAAGCGTATCGCCATAAGTAAATAATAAGATGAAGTTTAATAGTTCATTCTATAGAGTATTATAGGTCGAAATCAAGAGCTCAAAGAAGGCATAGACTCTCACCTGGATCAGTGGCATTGTGCAGTGGCGACAGACGGTTGAAAAGGTAGCATATCAAAAGCATCAGCACCTCGTCTTCCTGAATTTAATAGACATCTATGTTCTTTAGGTGAGCTACTTGGTAGCAATTGAACTGCTTCAGTAAATTCTTCACCTGAAATGCATTAATATGACCTAGATTAGATGAGAAAGCATCCAAAATAAATCAAAACTGAAAATTCTAAGAAAGCGATACAAACACCACATCCTTTTTGTGCTTCTCCATCAAATAATCACGACAATGTAGAATTCCATGTCCGTTGGAGGTACTCCAAGCACTGATTTTTAAAGCAAAACCATATCAAATTATAGCCTTGTCGACTATTCTTTCAAAGTGAATTTCGCAAGGAAACTAAAAGTGGTACATTCCATATAAAATATGAAAATTAATTCTGCAAAGTCAGGAACTGATCAGGGAACACAATATTCACTACATAAGAGATAATCCAAATTCCAAATTTTCAGCTACACAATAACACATAACTAAGTTGCACAATTTACTTTGCGCATCGGTGATTCTACTGAAGATCTAAATGAGCCATTGCAACTAAAAGTTCATCAAGCCATAGTGAATCACTTCATTGAAAAAGCTAGTGAGCAAAGGACAGCCAGGTTGTAAAACCTGAAACCGAAAAGGTAAAACATATGAGCCAATTAGCCAATATGAGGTGATCTGCCACTGATACAGGCAAGGAGACAATATGTCAACCATAAAGTAGAGAAGATAAAACATGTTATACAAAAAATCAAGGGAAGGAAGCATGATCATCGCCATTAATTAAACACATATGGTGGCATCACACAATATAAGTTAGGCAATATAGGCAGTTTAGGAAGTAAAAGAGCTAAGAAGGCTACCAATTGATAGTACTATGCTGCACATACAACATGTTTTCATAACAACCCAACTTTAATTGAAGGATTACAAACTTAGGCGAGTACAGTGTCCAAGAATCATATTGGATTCTGTAATTACCCATAATGAAATAAATCTACCAAGTAATACTTGCTGTGGTGGGGGAATAGCAGGAAGCTGATGGGCATCTACACAGAATCATCTAATGGAATGTGAATTATTGGGATGGATAAGATTACAAACTAAACAAAATAAAGTAAGGATAAGAGGAGTTACTGTAAGGTCATGACAATTTTGGCTGTGAACTACCAATCAAACATTCATCTACAAATGTTGTCATCCTAAATGGAACTTTATTTCTTGCTCTTTTTTACTTGAATCATCTGCAAAAGCATGTAAAAATCAGCACCTCCTTATAAGATCAAAGTGCTCAATAATCGTGCACATGTGCTTACGTTTTTTTTTTAACCTGATTCTGTGCATATCCTAAAGCTTTTTTTAATCTTTAAAGGAAAACATAAATACTTCAATGTGACACACATATAAGGGTGTCAATTGTTGGTAGCTCTATCCAAAATGAATACATTTAACACGGGACATTCTAGAATATTTTTCAATCTGCATATTTTTCTAAATGAACCAAAAGATAATTTCTAGCTGCATTTGCTGGAGTGTAACAGTGAAATTAACACAATAGAACAATTTGGTAACACATCTGTATAGTAGATCCAATGGTAGCTTATCTGGTAACAGTGAGCTCAAGCATATATATTTGCTAATAATGTTCGGCCAATGTGCTTCTGTAATATTAGCCGGATAATTACTTAGGAAGCCTCCTTTTACATGGAAAACTGTTATTGACAATGGGATGCAAATATAGTGGCACTGCAAAAGTAATAATAAAAGCTCAATTGATTAAACCCTACCTTCTACTTGCTGACCTCCTGCGTCCCACAGTTCATCCACACCCCATCCTTGTCACAATGGAAAGATTCTAGCTTGGTGCAATTGAAGACCTCCAGAAACATCAGATTTGGGAATATGTCATGCATCAGGGTCCATTGTACTGATAAATCATTCAAGAATTTCAGACGCAATATCTCAACGTTCCACGCCTCTGACATGCTCTTGTCACTGTTAGAGTATGCAATGCTTGAAGGAGGGGGGGGGGGGCGTACTGGTACTTGAAGAAGACGGAGGGAGGGGGCCGGCCGGGCTTCGGAGGAGAGGGCAACACCCTGGTGGCCTTGTACGTGTGCCACCAAGAGGCGGCGTCCACCGTGCGCCACCCTGGTGGAGCTTCGGATGATGACAACCGCAAACGGTCGCCACCGAGCGGTAGTTTTGCGGTGGCGCCCTGCGTTGCCCTGCCCAATCTGGACCGCGAGACAGGAGCGGTCGGTGGCAAGCTCACGGCTTCGTAGGAGGAGGATCGCCCCATCTCGAATCGGGCCAGGGACGGGTCCTCGGCGAGCCCCATCAGCTGGAGCAGACGTCGCCGCCGCTCCTGGACGGGCGCCGGCTGGGAGGAGGTCCATAGTTCGAGCGCCGCGGCCGCGGCGGCCCCCGGCGCATCGCAGCCGGGGTCCGAGCTCAGAGCCTTTGTCGGAGGCGCCGTGTAGCAGTTCGCGCGCACGTTCCGGGTTTGATAGGGTGCGTTTGGATCTAAAGCAGGGTGCCGATGCGGCGTTTGTTAGATATCTCCAGCACACTATCAATTTCTGGCTTCCTATTCCTCTAAATACGGTGCTTTTTATCTAGATTTCACTTTCTATTAGAGCATTTTCAAACGACATCCTCAATAGCTAAATTTAGAGATTTTAACTAAAAACACTCTCTAACAGCTCCATCCTAGCTAAAAATAGAGAACCTCTCTCGGACTTCCAATCCTACTAGGCCCACTAATCATCGCAGGGTGCAGAAGCGCCGCGTGCTCCAGCGGCGAGGTCACTGTCTCCCTCGTTGCGCTCTCTGTGCTATGTGGCCACATTGCCTTCATCCTCTGCCTCGCCGCCGGCGACGAAGTCCGTCCTGCACGGTCCCGGTACCACGCAGGAGCCGCTGAGTGAGCTGGTGCGCATGGCAGATCTAGCAGCTGGCGCGACCGATGATGAGGAGGCAGATAGGTAGGAGTAGCTCGAGGCCAGAGCTCATCAGGTGTTGCATCGAGCGACCAAGAACGATGCCGATGGCGTCTAGGCATTGCTCCTCGGCCTTCTCAACGAGGTCCGTACGGTTCTTGCATTGCATCAACCATCAACTAGCTCGTTCTTTGCTGATTAATTAGCAACGTCCATAGCGCTTGCTTGCAGCTAGAGAGCCGATAAGAGTGCTACTTCGGTGAGCTGGACCGTGTGGCGTCATTATTCGAGCTAGCGTTGGGGAACGGCGCGATGAGGAGGCGGTCGGCGGCTTCACTATGGGACAGCGGGAGGGTGAGCACGGCGAGGACGACGATGATGGCGACGAGTCGGTGACCAAGGAGAGGGTGGACATGGTGGCCTGGTGGATGAAGCTGGCCGTCGCCATGTTCACTGAGCACACCTACATGCTGGTCACCGTTGCGGCACCTGAGTTCGTGTCCATCGGCCTCGTCATCGCGCAGGACCACCCGTGCTTTGCCTCCACCACAGCCACGCTCACCTGGTACGGACGCTGGTGAAGAGGAAAGAGAGAGAGATGATAGGTGGGATCCACCCATCGGTGACACAGTAGATGACATATAGGGAATGAGGTATTGGGAGTTTGTTGGATAGGGAGAAGATTTAGAGTGCAAATTTTATTGGGAAGGCTCCCTATACGAAGATATAGGAAGTGAGTTTTAGAGAGTCCCTTAGAGATGCTCTTACTCAGCGTGTTCCAACCGGTTCTTTAAATTTTGCTTCCTAAACAGTGGATCCCACATGTCAGTGTTATTTTATTAATTCTCTCCCATCTCATCTTCTCTTTCTTCCTTAGCTCGAGCTCCCTCTCTAGCAGCTTCATCGATCCTGCGGTGTCAGCAGCTCCCTCCCTAGCACGACGCTCCTCCCCACCGCGCTCACCCGCCGCCTTCTCTCCTACCACGCTCCACTACTTATCCCCGAGACGCCTCCTCCTCCACCACACTCACCCACACCCTCCTCCCCCACCACCCATCGCGCTCGACAGCGAAGGTAGGCCCCAATAATAGTGGAGCCAGGGAGGAACAGTGGGGTCATCAGCATTTGTGGTGGCGATGAGGGTGTGGATCTCGTCCCCAACCGTGGCGCACTGCCCTAGCGAGTGGAGCAGCGGGGTGATCTCCAGCTCCCCCCCCCCCACACTGCTTGGGACAGAGTCGATGGTGGAGATGCCCGTAGAGATGCCCACGGAGGAGCTCACCCTAGGCTTGATTAGGCTAGAGCAAGTCTGGTCCAGGCAGGCAGCGGTAACTCCTGCAGCAGAGGCGGAGCTTGGCGGCGGCGAAATCTTTGATTTCAATGCTGATGGTTGTGGATCTATGACGAGAGGGGGTCAAGGAAGTGCAACAATGAGTGAGGAAGATATACATGAAGGGAATCAAGTTGGAGCTCACTGGAGCGGACATATTTCACGGAGAAGTCGAGCTTGGTGCAACTGCTAGACTTAAGGAAGAAGGCGACGCACGTGAGCTACATGGCGAGGGAGAGAACCAGAAGCCTCTTGGTGAGCAGAGGAGCTCTCGGTGGTTCATCTCGATGGATCCGGGGAATAATGGAGCAATGAGGAGGGAAGGGCGGCGTGCCACTTGCGGGGATTGGTGGGAAGGAGCTTCCCGTGGTCGGCAGTTGCTCGATAGCGAGCCGAATTGGCTCGCTGCATGTAGCAAGTGAGGGAGGAGGAATAGCGAGTGACTAAAAATAGCAAGTTTGATAGGGATTAGGTTGGAGGATGTTTTTGGGGGTGTTTTTGCTAAAAAATAGGGTAGAGAGTAGGATAAGAAGTGAGTTGGAGATGCGCTTAGAGGTAAAAAAATACTTGATATCGATGGTAAGCTTGTCCATTGAAAGGACAATGACGTCACCTAGAGGGGGTGAATAGGTATTTTTATAAAAATTCGTCCCCTTTTACTGTTGGCCTAAACTTGCAGTGGGAAAAAAAACTAATGAATTTTTCAAAAGTAAAAATCCTAAATATGTTATGCTCAACTAGTTCACAATCACCCTAAAAAGATGTGAAAGTTACAATTCTAGGATAACAAAAATTATTCAATTCTAGCAAGATATATGTAAGAAAACTCTAATTGAAATAACCCTGAAAATACTGTTCACATGATAATCCGGGTTGACCTGGATACTCTGGGTTCATATTTGATTATACAGTATTTGGAGTATCCAGGTTCAATAGAGAATGAACTCGAAATTGAAATTAAACAACATCTAAAGAGTTCTAGCTAAAACCAAATAAAGTCGTGTGTTCCAAGTGATGATTCCAAGTAGATCCATGGAGTATCTACAATCAATTTCACACGAACAAGTAGGTCAAACAATATGCATAAATATTGAGCAAGATCACAAGAACAAGGAAACAAGAGAGGAGACACAAGATCTATTTCCCGAAGTTCGAACACCTCCTCTAAAGGTTCCTACGTCTCCGTTGAGGGGCTTGGTCACATTTGAGCTGGGTCTCTCTCAATCCTTTTTCTCTCCAAACTCGATCACACTTGTGCTTGGCTTCCACTCTTGATTTCTTCTCTTCCGGAGGCAAAATCGAAGCCTTCACAAACTTCTTGCGGCACACCACAACCTTGGGTGCTCGACGGCGACACCTAAACGCCTAGGAGCTCAAAGCTCCAAGAGTAACAAATGCTTCACGAGCTTATTGCCGATGAACTCGAGTGCTCGTGATGGGAGATACGCTCACTTTGCACTCAAACTTGTAATGTCTCAACCCAACTCACTTTTCTTCTCAAATCACACACTAGATTGGAGTGGGAATGAGTTCTTTTAGCTCTAGAAGGTTTTTCTTTCGTGCCCCAGCAGCAGCAACAAAGAATGAGGGTGAGAGGGTATATATACCCAAGCCCTAAAAATTAGCCATTACACAACTTTTTGTACTGACCCGAAGTATCCGAATCAATCCGGAGTCTCTGGGTTGGCACTAGAACGTATAATCGAGAGCTTTGGCTGTAGTAAAGTCCGGAGACTCTGACCACCTAGAGTATCCAGGTCAACCTATAGTATCCGGACGAAACACTCAGGCCCTAACAGATCACCTAGCTTGGAGCTAAACCTGGAGTCTTCGGCCAACCCGGAGTATCCGGGTCAGCCCGGAGTATCCGAGTTTAGCACAGCTAACCCTCTAAAAACGGTGATAACTTTTGATCCCAAAGTCCAATTTCGACGATATTGGACTCTATGAAAAGCTTATTCAGATGACTACATATCACAACTGAATTCATGATCTCAAACACAATGGATCAGCATAGGAACACTCCAAAACTCAATTCAGACACTTCCACACTTTCCGCACCGGGCTCCTTAAGCTAACTCTCACTTTGGGTTGATTAGAAAACTCTTGACCACTGAGACACTACAATTAGCTCTACGTTGCGTCCCTCTTAATAGTGCAGCATACCTATTTTAAAATTCAAATGTAAAACTCGTTTAAACCAATTTGAGCCTTTGAATATTTTCAGGTACCGCTTCTTTCTTTCAAACCTTGAGGATTGCCAATTTTCATATAATCTTCAATCCATCTCTTCTTGATTCTTTATATGATTGATGCGAATCACCCATAGCTTCTCATAGCCTCGCACAGTATTGGCGTCAACCCTTCACTTGCTCTTCACCACCGCCTTGGTCCTTCGACGCCAAGCCATTTGCTTGTCCTTCACCACCGAATGGCCCATCGCAGCCGAGTCTTGTTTGCCCTTCACCGTCTTGCCATAGACATTTTGTATCCAACATCTTTAATAAATTCACTTTATCATATACGGAGTCCAATCTTGTTCTTCACTTTTGACATATATGATTTCAATTCAACTTATGCCTTCTTATGGATCCTAACCCTAACTTACTCTCAAGCAAAAAGCACATGGATTAGTCCATAAAACTCTATTCACAATGACATATATTTAGTTACTTGATTACCACAACTTAGTATTCAAGCTTATCGCCAATCTTATATGAGCTTTTCTTTCTTCTTATGAGCATCACTAAGAGCTCGTTGACTTCGATGCAAATCTTTGAACTCATGACATTTCTCAATGAATACATACTTCATTTCTTATGCATCTCTTATGGAATAACCTAATAACAATTCTCAATATCATTGTTAGTTCATAAGTATTATCATCACTTACTCGAGCATCACCTAGAGCTCATTGATCTTGATGCATATCTCTTCTTCATGCATCACCTATAGAACATCCTACTATCAATTCTCAACAACATAGTTAGTCCATATGTATTGTCGTTAATTATCAAAACCACACATAAGGGCTAGATACAGTTTCATCCATAACTGACACAAAAAGCTTGCCTAGCTCGGAGAGCCAAAATGGCTCGCCCGTGAGAGCAAGCCAGCCACACAGAGGCAAATGATGTGATTAATCTCTCCTGGAGTAAATGAAACCAAACAAAGAAGCTTGCTTTGGCTGGACGTTGCCCATATGAGCTAGCTAGGCATAGCTTAGCTAGGCAAACTAATCAACGAATCCAAATGCACCCATATTCTCCCTACTCCATCTACTATTTGATCTAACGAGTGAACTGTGCATCAATTGAATTGGATTTTTGCTAATTTGGTAGGTGGCAATTGCGGGCGAAATTTTGATCTGAATTACTAGATGGAAGGAGATGTCTTGTATGGAAGGCAAAAAGTAGGTGATTGATAGCATTTTTGGAAGGAAAACAGAGTCCAACATTGCATGGTGATCATTTGATCAATGCGGGTGGACGGTTGAGATCATCTGGATCTACCACAACTGGTGAATTATATAGGACTATAGATATACCATAAATCATATGAGTAATGATGGACACAATTAAGTTTGTATCTTAATCTATAATGTGTGATATCTTTTGTTAAACATTTAAGTTTGGCCTCAACGCGATGACCCTGCACGAGGTTGAGGCGACCCTCACCCAGATGGAGCTGGTGGCGGCTAGTACCCTGCACCCCATGCACCCTACCTCGCCTATGTTGGAGGCGTTTTCCACCATGGACATGGTACCACATGGTTGCAAAGCAGATGCTGCCTATGCGCAAGCCTTCGTGCAACCCCTCTGCTCCTATTGACACCGAAACACTACAGGGAGACAACGATGATTCCCTACTCATCAGTGATGCATCACCCCTGCACGCGGGCGGGGGTGCACCCAGACGCCCGCGATGGCAGGCCTCGTTCACCACCGCGTTGTGAGCTCCAACCGCGGGGCTTGCCGACTGGCCTGGATGCTCTGGAGGCCCTTTTCACCACGCCACCAGATCCCATCCTTCCGTAGGGACCTTCGGAGAGACTGTTAGCTACCTGAAGTCGTAGGTGCATTTACGATATGTCTATTGTGCGCTGCAACGCTAGACCGACCAAGCAGCCAACCATGTCAGTTGTTCTGCGAGCCCAAAGGGGCCTGTGGCATGGCCTTGGCATCCTCGGGGATGAGTAAATCCCTGTTGATCAAGTCATGGCAGAGTACATCACAATGTTTGATGGGCCGCTACCTGAACACATCATTGCAGCACTCACGACACTCTTCAACCTCACCGACGATTTGTACGGCCAAGGTGGACGACACAATGATCGAATTGGCCATGGATGGAGTCGACGATCTAGCCAGCATGGTGATGGCACACGCACTAGAGCAGAACATGGCACAGGCGGTGAAATGTATGAGATGTCACCTAGAGGGGGGGGGGGAATAGGCGTTTCCTAAAATTTAAAACTTCGCAGCGGATTACTGAATCCGGATACTCCGAGTAAATCCAGAGACTCCGAGTTATACAAAACCCAGATACTCCGGGCTTATCCGAATAATCCAGATTATACAGGAAATTGAAACTTATGAACTTTCGAGCAAATCTAAATGAGTCTATAAGTTACCACATGTTCTAAGAGAAGCCTAAATACCTTATCACCAACAACCTGCAGTCACATGCACACAAACAAGTAGATCGGGAAAATCTCCAAAGATCAAGTAGAATAAGTAAATGTGCAATAAAGTAACGGAGGCAAAGATTTATTCCCGAAGTTCGGCCACCTCAAAAGAAGTGCATACGTCTCCGTTGAGGAGCTCACAAAGAGCCGGGTCTTTTTCAACCCTTTCCTCACACAAGCAACCACAAAGATCAAGTTAGGGTTCTTACTCAAATCAATGGGGTAATACAAACTTTCTAGGGCACTTCACAAGCTTGGGTGCTCTCCGGGTGACGCCTTGCCGTCTAGGAGCTCAAAGCTCCAAGAGTAAAGAATGTGAATCGAAAGCTTGGTGATGACCTCAAGTGCTCAAGAATGGATTTTGCTCTCTAGCACTCAATCTCACTTCTCAAACCCTAATCTCCAAATCTTGTAAGAATTAAAGCTCTATAGGAGTTAGGATGGCTATTGAATGGCTTTGAATGAGTTTGTCCACGAGTTGGTTCAACGGCTATTCAAGAATGGGGTGTGGGGTATTTATAGCCCACTTCAAAAAACTAGCCGTTATTGTGTACTTTGTACTGACCCTAAGTATCCGGGTTCACCCGAAGACTCCGGGTAACACATGGGCACGCAGGCATAAACACTGTCTGGAGCCTCTCTGGAGGGTCCGAAAACACCAGAACTCGGAATATTCGGAACAACTCGGAGACTCTGGGTTAAGCACTTAAAGCCTACCCGAGACTCTCTCGCGGAGTCTCACTCGGAGACTCCGGCCACAACCGAACTCCGGAGTATCCAGGCTAACCCAGAGACTCCAAGTTGAGCTTTCACGCTCAAACCGAGACTCTCTGCCAGAGTCTCACTCGAAGGCTCCGACCACATACCAGACACCGGAGTATCCGGGCTAACCTGAAGACTTCGGGTTGAGCTCTCAAGCTCAAACCGAGACTCTCTGCCGGAGTCTCACCCGGAGACTCCGACCAACTGATTAGAGTTCGGAGTATCCGGGCTAACCCGGAGACTCCTGGCTCAGACAACTAAAACCTTTTTCCCGGTGTCTGTGGGTGATTGTGTCTCTCATATTTTGGTTCTAAAAGGATACTTTGAGCACTGAGACACCTTCAAGACTATCAACATGCATTCCTCTTGATAGTACGACTATCCTTAACTCAAATTCAAAATAAAATGAATTAAAGCCTATTGAGTAACTACACGCTGCTTCTCTTTTCTTTTTGAGGGATGCCAACATCTCTTAACTTATCTAATGGGACTTAAAACTTGTTCATAACTTTAGCAAACCCATTAGTCCCTTAATCGTTTATCATCAATTAGCCAAAACCCACATAGGGGGCCTAGATGCACTTTCAATCTCTCCCTTTTTAGTGATTAATGATAACACGATTAATGGTTACAAGAGATAATCGTATTAAAGAGTTTTGAATTTTAAGATATATGGTGAGCTCCCACTAAATGTGTGCATTTGAATTGAAATTGGAATTTGAGATCAAATACACATATTTAAAGAAATTTTGTGAGAGCTCCCCATATATCTTAGCATCCGTGGGGTGCAAGTGTGAGTGAACATGATAGCACGTGATGCATATGATAAGATATATCACAAAAAATAAGAAAGAGAGAAACAAACATTACATATCAAACATCTCATGGCATCACACTAGCACAAATATTATCTTACAAATATAAATTCAACGACTATCTGTTGGAGGATGAACTCCTGTCGCAGGGATCCCGAGAGACCCCTTTTTAGAGATTCGGCCGGGGGGATGATCCTGAACGAGCTTGTCTGGGAGATAAAATGGGAGCGGAAATAAATGCAGCGGCCGGTGGGAGATGATCGTCCTAGTGCAAGAAAGATGGGTGCACCAGGTTTTAGACAGGTTCGGGCCGCACGAAGGCGTAACACCCTACTCCTGTGTGAGTGCTATATCTTTTCTTGAAGGGAATTCTTCAAGAATGTATCTGGTTACAGGGGTAAGCTGTTTACAGAGAGCTTGAGACTCTCGTGTTCTAGCTTGGCTCGAGCTGGTTTGAGCGTGTGCGTTGTCGGGCTTTTTTCTGTGAACGTCTCCGTCTCTCTTTCACGTATTCTTCATCCCTTCCTTTTATAGGTGCGCCGACCTCGACTTATCCTGAATGGGAAAGAGGGGGCGCCCGTGCCAACGTGCCACGGAGAAAGGCGTCATCATTCCGCTTCGGCGAAATGGCAGGGGCGGTGGAAAATGGCGGCGTGTATCCGACCACCCGCCACTGTGGAGGTCCTCCGACGCCATTAAGAGGGCCCACCGGGCAGCCGCAGAGGTGCCCGGTGCGCCCACCCTGTCTTGTCCTTCTGCCGGGGCAGGGTGGCAGGCGGAGCGCTTCGATTCTGGCAACGTTATCCCGAGGCACCCGGGTGAAACGGGACGGGACTCGTGCATTAAATGGACCCACGCCCCCCGGTCAGAGCATGGCAGGGTCTGACATTGGGGCGTGGGCAGCTGAGAATGTCAGGATATCAGGATGTCAGGCCGCGCGTGCCTATTAAATGCGGCATTCGCGTCTTTGACCGGCTGACACCCCGGCGAGGGGACCCTTTGGGTTGTCGAACGATCTTGCGCGAACCTTCGGGGAACTGAGTCCTCGGGGGCTGCCATGTGCAGCCCCGAGCACCCTCTCCCGAGCACTCCAGTGAGACCTTCGGGGAACCGAGTCCTCGGGGGCTGCCACGTGCAGCCCCGAGCACTCTCTCCCGAGCACTGGGGGAAACCTTCGGGGAACCGAGTCCTCGGGGGCTGCCACGTGCAGCCCCGAGCACTCTCTCCCGAGCACTGGGGGGAAACCTTCGGGGAACCGAGTCCTCAGGGGCTGCCACGTGCAGCCCCGAGCACTCTCTCCTGAGCACTGGGGGGAAATCTTCGGGGAACCGAGTCCTCGGGGGCTGCCACGTGTAGCCCCGAGCACTCTCTCCTGAGCACTTCCTTCCCGGTACTTGGACTTCGCGGATCATCGGGGAACTGGGGTGCTCGGGAACCAGAGGCGGCGGTCCCGAGCACCTTCTCCCGGAACTTAGCTTCTTTTTATCTCGCAGGGCGGACCTCGCGGGATGGTGATGCGTGGCGGATGGTCGGCTCGGTCTCGGGACTTAGGGACCCCTGGTTCCTAATACACCGACACTATCACACCACACATTCTTCATCACAAATAAATACATATGTCTTACATGTCCAACAGAAATAATAAAGATTCAAAGAGATAAACAAGAAAGGATAGACAACATAAGAAGATGTGCATTCTCTCCCCCTTTGGCATCAAGCACCAAAAAGAAAAACAAGCAACGAAGATGATCTAGTCACTGTCTCCTTCGAAGTCCTGATCCCCCTCATCATCGGAGTCATCATCGTTGTTCGGAGAACTTCCCTCGGCTCCTACCAAATTTTCTTCTTCGATCTCCTCATCATCATTTGGGCATGGGAAGTTCCTCCTGCAGCTGTTTGTGCTTCATCATACTATGCCCATGGATTCTTGAACACTTCTGGCTCGCTCACTTCTTCTACGGAGGCAATTGGAGAGCAAGGAGGCTCAATCCTCAAATTTGCATAGATAGCCTGTTGCCTCTCTTCTATCTTCCTCAACCTTAGATTTGTCTTATCTTTGTGCTCTTTGATCTTAATAGCATTGTTGGTGCACACCTTGAATATTGCTTTGAGAGCCTTTTTGATGAAAGATGGAGAGCCACAGGAGGAAGACATACGCTTTGGAGCTAGCCTTTGAGCACTAGGAGCTGAAGGAGGAGGTGAAGGTGGAGGTGTAGATGATTT
Source organism: Phragmites australis (assembly GCF_958298935.1). NCBI lineage: Eukaryota > Viridiplantae > Streptophyta > Magnoliopsida > Poales > Poaceae > Phragmites > Phragmites australis. The sequence continues at coordinate 9,693,793 of NC_084941.1, read as the reverse complement.
AGTGCTCACCAACCTCATTCTATATGGCTCATGCTTCATTTCCTTAAGAAAACTTTTCTTTGTGACCCTTTCAATCATGTACATGATATAAAGGGCACAAGGACAACTTCGGCTATGTGTGTGTGATGCGGTATGAATTTCTTCCCAAATGAAGTCTATCACACTAAAGGGGTCTCCCTCATTTAACATCCTAGAGAGAAGATTTCTTGATATTCCTTGAACTGTGGTGGCATCTCCACTTTTGTGAGCCAAAGTGAGCCGAAATAATGAGTTTAAGCACTTGTAGAAGGGTCTCATGCCGGTGACCATGCCATGAATTACTCTTCCATGATATGAATACATAAATTTAGTTCAAACAAACTTCATCTCCTACGTTAGCTGTTTTTCCCTCTATGCCGGATAGTTGGTCCACAACCTTACTTATATGTTATGTTCCATATCCTCTGCAGAGAGTTGATTTTCAATGTGAATATTTGTCTTTTGAGTGTTGCGGATATTAAACCCAAACACTTGAGCAAAAGCTCGATATGAAATCTCATACTTCTCTCCCTCGATTGTCCAGAACATGGATTGATTTTTCTCACGATCATACTAGAGTGTTGCATAAAACTGAGCAATCACTTCCTCACTCCAGTCATACCTAAGACCCAAGATAGATTTGATCCTCTTGTGCTCACAAGCTGAGATTACTTCATTGAATGTGGGATCATTCTTGTTAGCCATGTAATCCCAATCAATCCATTGCATGGGAGTTATTGGCTTCTTCTTGGTAAGGATCACTGTTTCATAAAAATCCGCATGGAAATCACTCCAAAAGCGGTGATCAGCTACATTCTTCACATATTGAAACGGATCCTCATATCTTTCTTTCTTGACTTTGCTTGCCCTCTTCATGTAATTTACAACTTGTTTGGGCATGTCATTTGTCGTATGCATTCTAAGGGACCAGTGAAGCTTCAGAGGACTCAACATAGGACTTTCTTCTTGCCATTGACTCCAAGACCTAGAAGCCACAGCTTTCCCTTTACCTCTATCTTCTGCTACACCCCTTCCTCTTCCTCTCATTGCTTGCATCTTCATTCTCCCACGAGGTGCATTTGTTATTGGAACGATCTCATGAATGTGAATGCCTGTTGATGAAGTTGGCACCTTCCGAATGATTGTGCGAGAGCGACCATGTCCACTGCCACTGCCATTACTACTCCCGCTGCCCTCTGTTTGCTGTGGAGGAGGTTGAGCTTGCAGATCAAAATTTTCTTTTGTTCTCCTTTGATAAGCATTGCCCTTGTCTCATCCCATCTTCACAAGTCCTGACATATACCAGTAGGGGAACAATTTGAGATGCTAGAAGGATTGCACAAGAACGAATTGATGAACGAAGCTAATTGGCAGAAAACTGAACAACCCGGAGTATCGGGAGAAGGATAGAATTTTGAACACTCCGGATTGGTCCGGAGACTCCGGGTATTGGAACTCGACAAAGATAGAATTTTGAGCTGAGATCCGACGAGGGATTTCGGGAGAAGGATTGTTGGACATATAAGAACTTTTTACCACTTGTGATCAGCCAACAAACAACAATACATAACTATGATCACAAGTAGCAAGATATGATCAAAAGATCATGAATCAAATAATTTTTGAAAAGAGCAATCAAGGAGATTTTTGCAAAAATTCTAGCTACCAAAACTACGAAACTAGAACAGTCAATTGCATGCAATATATCAAGCGACGTTACGAGAATCGAGGATATTTGGCTCATTTCTCAACTCGCAAAACCTTTGCTCATCTAGTGGCTTTGTGAGGATATAGGCTAGTTATTTTTCGGTTCTCACATGGCGAATATCGATATCCCTTTGGTTGAGTGATCTCTTAGGAAATGGTGATGGATGTCTATGTGCTTGGTTCTTAAGTGCTGCACAGGATTGTTGGCTATTTTGATGGCACTCTCATTGTAATACAAAAGAAGGATTTTGGACATGTTGTAGCCATAATCCCTCAAGGTTTGTCTCATCCAAAGAAGTTGAGCACAACAAGCGCCCGCGGCAACATACTGGCGGTATATAGGGCTACGAAATTTTATTTCTTTGAAGACCAAGACACCAATGACCTACCCAAGAATTGACAAGTCTCCGAGGTGCTCTTCCTATCCACTTTGCAACTGGTATAATTGAAATCTGAATAGACATAAAGATCAAAGGATGAGCCTTTAGGATACCATAAACCAAGGTAAGGGGTATGAACCAAATATCTAAGAATTCTCTTAACGGCCACCAAATGGCACTCTTTTGGAACGGCTTGAAATCTTGCACACATGCACACACTAAGCATAATATCGGACCTAGATGCACAAAGGTAAAGTAAAGAATCAATCATGGAGCGATATACCTTTTGATCGACGGCCTTGCCATCTTCATTGAGATCAAGATGTCAATTAGCTTGCATAGGAGTCTTGATGGATTTGGCATTATTCATATCAAATTTCTTGAGCATATCTTTGATATACTTGGTTTGACATATGAAAGTTCCTTCCTTAAATTGTTTGATTTGAAATCCTAGGAAGAACTTTAACTCTCCTATCATTGACATCTCAAATCTCTTGGTCATGATCCTACTAAATTCTTTAGAAAAGATTTTTTTAGTAGAACCAAATATAATATCATCGACATATATTTGGCAAACAAATAAATCATTATCAACATTCTTAATGAAGAGAGTAGAATCGGCTTTGCCTATTTCAAAGCCCTTTTTACGAGAAAATCCCTAAGGAATTCATACCATTCTCTAGGTGCTTGCTTAAGCCCGTAGAGCGCCTTATGGAGTTTAAAAACATGATGAGGATACATGGGATCTTCAAATCTAGGTGGTTGCTCCACATACACCAATTCGGAGATTGGTCCATTTAGAAAGGCACTCTTCACGTCCATTTGATATAACTTAAAATCATGGTGAGTAGTATAGGCAAGTAATATTCGAATAGACTTAAGCCTAGCTACGGGAGCATAAGTCTCACTAAAATCCAAACATTCGATTTGTGTGAACATTGAGCAACTAACATTGCCTTGTTTCTTGTCACGATCCCGTTCTCATCTTTCTTATTGCAAAAGACCCATTTGGTGCCAATCACATTTTGATTGGGTCTTTCCACTAATGACCATACTTCATTTCTCTTAAAGTTGTTGAGCTCTTCTTACATGGTCATCACCCAATCTGGATCACCAAGTGCTTCTTCTACCTTCAATAGTTCCAAAGAGGAAACAAAAGAGTAATATTCACAAAAAAATGCAATTCTAGAATGAGTAGTTACTCCCTTTTGTATATCACCAATGATATTATCCACCGGGTGATCTCTTTGGATACTTTGATTAACTCTTGGATGTGGCACTTGGGATTGAGGTTGAATATCTTTCACTTCATCATTATCAAGGAACTTGTTAGAGTCATCATTAACTTGATCTTGATCTTGAGTTGATGTTGATGGCTCTACTTGAGTTGATGAAGATGGTTGAGCTTGATCATTATGATCTATTTGTTACTCTTGAGGTTCTTGAGGCTTAATTTCACCAATTGCCATCTTCTTGATTGCTTCGCTTGGAATTTCTTCATCACCTAAATTATTAGGATCAACTTGCTCTACTTGGGAGCTGTTAGATTCATCAAATGTCACGTCACACGCGATTTCAATACAACCAGAGATTTTATTGAAGACATGATAGACGTAGGCATTTGATCCATAGCCAAGCCTAAAACCTTCATCTATTTTAGGAGCAAATTTAGAACTTTTGGCCTTTTATTTAGAATAAAGCATTTGCTACCAAAGACTCTAAAGTATGATACATTCAGCTTGTTACTGGTTAGAAGCTTGTAGGCGGTCATCTTCAAAATCTTGTGAAGGTATAACCGGTTGATAGCATGGCATGCGGTGTTGACGGCCTCCTCCCAAAATTGATTCGAGATCTTGTACTCATCAAGCATTGTCCTTGCTGACTCTATGAGAGTCCTATTCTTTCTCTCGACAACCTTATTTTGCTGAGGGGAGTAGGGTGCCAAGAACTCATGCTTGATTTCTTCTTCATCAAGAAATTCTTCAACTTGTGTATTCTTGAATTTACTTCCATTGTCGCTTCTCACCCTCTTGATCTTCACATCAAATTCGTTTTGAGCTCTTCTCACGAATTTCTTGAATATGGGTTATGTTGCACTCTTATCATGCAAAAAGAATACCGAAGTGAAACGAAATAATTATCAATAATAATAAAACCATATTTGTTACCACCAATGCTTATGTAGGCGATTGGTCCAAATAAATCCATGTGAAGAAGTTCCAATATCCTTGTGGTCATCATTACATTCTTGGTGGGGTGAGGAGCTCCAATTTACCTTCTTGCTTGATAAACACTACAAATTCCATCTTTCTCAAAGAAAATATTTGTCAGTCCTAGGATGTGCTCCCCCTTTAGAAGTTTAGATAAATTTCTCATACCAACATGGGCTAGTCGGCGATGCCATAGCCAACCCATGCTAGACTTAGCAATCAAGTAAGTTTTAGGCCTCACTTCATCCGTTGAAAAATCAACAATATAAAGTTTACCCTTCAAGCTACCGGTGAAAGCTATTGAGGCATCATCCCTTCTAAAGACGGTCATATCCTCATTAATAAAAAGACAATTCTAGTTCATTTCACAAAGTTATGATATAGACAACAAATTGTAACTAAGAGATTTAACTAGCAAAATATTTGAAATAGAATGATCATTAGAAATAGCAATTTTACCTAAACCAATTACCTATCCTTTTGCATCATCACCAAAAATGATATTTTCATGTGGTTCACCATCCTCTTCAAATGATGACAACATATTCTTCTCTCCGGTCATATGATTTGTGCAACCGCTATCAAGCACCCAACTTGATCCACCAGAGGAGTATGCCTACAAAACAATTTTAAGCCTTTGTTTTAGGTACCCAAATTTGTTTGGGTCATTTCATGTTAATCACAAGCACTTTTGGTACCCACACTCTACTTTTCACAACACGGTTCTTTGTGCGGGCACCAACATAAAGAGCAACTATTTTACCATGGTGGTTTCTCTTAATCATATAAGAAGCATAAAAGGTAGATTGTGGAGCATAGCTCTTGGGTTGCTTTGCTTGAGTGATATGATCAACTTGCTTACCTCCCTTGATGAACTTGAGGCACTCCTTGCCATTGATCAACACACACTCATTTAGTTTATTTGTATACATATCAAAGCCAAATCCTCTTGTATAGTGCATCTTTATATTTGTATGTTTTGATGCATCCATACTTAATCAAGACATTTAGCCTCTTATTTTCCTTTTGTAAGGCTCGCAAAGATTCAACATTAGTGGTACAAGCATTATATCTATATTGTAACAATGAGAGCAACCATTGCTAGTAGAAGCATTAGAGAATAAAGTTGCATCATTAGAGGTGAGAGTGTTATTCTTGAGGGTATCAATTTTCATTTCAAGAGTTTTATGAGTTTCCTCCAAACACGGGAATTTCTCTTGAAGTGTAAAATTGCTACTCTCAAGACTAGCTATTGAGGCATTGGTCAAATTAGGATCTTTGGTCAATTTCTCAATTTTCTCCTTTTCTTTAGTAAGAATCTCCTCGAGTTCAAGGATTCTCTCCTTTTCAAGGATGAGCAAGTCCTCTTGCTTCTCAAGGGTCTCCTCATGACTCTTTATTGTTTCTATTAGCTCTTTCATTTTAGACATGATACTTTTACTTAAACCTTTAAACATGCTTTCACAACCACTATCACCATCACTGTCACTATCTAGGAGTTTGGGTTGTGATTTTACCTTGCGTCCTTTCGTCATGAGACACTTGGGAGTGTCATCGTCGCTCATCGCTCCAAAAAGTGACTGTTGGTGTAGAGGTGCGGATGACGATGGTGGCGACTCCTTCGTAATCAGAATCGGAGTTGGAGTTGGAATCCCACTCATCTCCAATGTGAGCTTGACCCGAATACTTTTTCTTGTGGGCCTTGTATTTGTCCTTCTTGAAGGACTTGTTCTTCTTCTCATCCTTGTCCTTGCTCTTCTTCTTGTTCGGACAATTGGCAATGAAGTGGCCAACTTCACCACACTCATAGCAAGCCATCTTGGACGTTCTTTTCTTGGGCATATCTCTCTTGTACTTGCTATAGCCACCTTTTTTTCATAAATTTCTTGAATTTTCTTACAAAGAAGGCTATTTCTTCATCATCCAAGTCTTCATCTTCACTTGAGCTTGATTCTTCAATTTTCTTGCTCTTGCTCGCCTTGAATGCGGATTACTGAATCTGGATACTCCAGGTCAATCTGGAGACTCCGGGTTAGATAGAACCCGGATACTCCGGGCTTATCCGGATAATCCGGATTTTACAGGAAATTGAAACTTATGAATATTCGAGCAAATCTAAATGAGTCTATAAGTTACCATAGGTTCTAAGAGAAGCCTAAATATCTTATCACCAACAACCTGCAGTCACACGCACACAAACAAGTAGATCGGGAAAATCCCCAAGATCAACTAGAACAAGTAATTGTGCAATAAAGTAAAGGAGACAAAGATTTCTTCCCGAAGTTTGGCCGCCTCACAAAGAAGTGCCTACGTCTCCGTTGAGGAGCTCACAAAGAGCCGGGTCTTTTTCAACCCTTTCCTCACCCAAGCGACCACAAAGATCAAGCTAGATTTCTTACTCAAATCAAGGGGGTAATACAAACTTTTCGGGGTACTCTACAAGCTTGGGTGCTCTCCGGGTGACGTCTTGCCGTCTAGGAGCTGAAAGCTCCAAGAGTAAAGAACGCGAATCGAAAGCTTGGCGATGACCCAAGTGCTCAAGAATTCATTTTTGCTCTCTAGCACTCAATATCACTTCCCAAACCCAAATATCCAAATCTTGCAAGAATTAAAGCTCTAGAGGAGTTAGGAGGGCTATTGAATAGCTTTGAATGAGTTTGTCCACGAGTTGGTTCAGCAGCTATTCAAGAAGTGGGTGTGGAGTATTTATAGCTCACTTCAAAAACTAGCCGTTATTGTGTATTTTGTACTGACCCGGAGTATCCGGATTCACCCGGAGACTTTGGGTAACATATGGGCACGCAGGCATAAAACACTGTCCGAAGCCTCTCCGGAGGGTCTGGAAACACCAGAACCCAGAGTATTCGGGCTAACCCGCTCCAGGTTAAGCACTTAAAGCCTACCCAAGACTCTCTCGCGGAGTCTCACTCGGAGACTCTAGCCACAAACCGGACTCTGGAGTATCCGGGCTAACCCAGAGACTCCGGGTTGAGCTCTCAAGCTCAAACCGAGACTCTCTGCCGGAGTCTCACCCAGAGACTCCGACCAACTGATCAGAGTTCGGAGTATCAGGGCTAACCCGAAGACTCCAAGCTCAAACAACTAAAACCTTTTTCCCGGTGTCCGTGGGTGATTGTGTCTCTCAACTTTTGATTGTAAAAGGATACTTTGAGCACCGAGACACCTTCAAAACTATTAACATGCATCCCTCTTGATAGTACAGCTATCCTTAACTCAAATTCAAGATAAATTAAATTAAAGCTTATTGAGTAACTACATGCCGCTTCTCTTTTCTTTTTGAGGGACGCCAACATCTCTTAACTTATCCAATGGGACTTAAAACCTGTTCATAACTTCAACAAACTCATTAATCTCTTAATCGTTTGTCATCAATTAGCTAAAACCCACATAGAGGGCATAGATGCACTTTCAGGCGGTAGCTGCCTAGTTGCCTCCGTTGCTTAGCAAAGAGTCCCTTAGTTTCCATGGATCTGCAAAGAAAGACCACCCTACCGTTCCTGTGTTTGCCTTGCTTTATTGTGGCACTCCAAGTGTGTTGTTGGCCTACTATACGCTGGAGTGACACCTATTTCATCTTCATCCGTGTGCCAATAATTTCCTCCCATCCAAGGAGAATGTGTTGCTCAATCTGCATGGCAGTGTATAGCCTGTGCTTGTGTTGCTTGTGTTTAATCTGCTCCCTGTGAGTTGCTACTCATAAGATTGGCCACCCAGCCGCAACATGTGCTTCAGCCACTCAACGATGATAGTTGCCAATTTTGACACAATCTGTTGGAATGTGTGCATGCTGAATAGTGCGGCTCAATGCATAACAGTCCATGAACTGATCTCTGCAACACATTTCCATCCTGTACGCCTCCAAGAAACAAAACTTTAGAACATCGATGGCGCACTGGCCAGTTATTTGGGAGCATACAAATTGAATAGTTTTGCTTTCAAGCCGTCAAGTGGGAATAAAGGAGGGATTTTAGTACTCTGGAATGACAACTACATTGAGTTGTCCGACATTCACATACGCCGCTACTCCCTCTCAGCGTCAATCCTCATTAAAGATTGCTCCACCATCTTCACAATTACGGTAGTCTATGGCCCATCGATGGACGCCCAAAAATATGCTTTCCTACGCGAGATCTGCAGATAAAAGCCATCGCTTGGACACAAGTGGTTAATAATGGGAGATTTAAACCTCATATATCGCGCACAAAGCAAAAGCAACAAGAACATCAAATTGTCACTAATGCGACGGTTCTGGGCGGCCCTAACCCACTATGATCTTCATGAGATACACCTCCAAACATAAAAAATACACGGGTAGCAATGAACGCCGAAACCCAACTTTGGTCAGGCTTGACAGAGTCTTCTGCAATGCGGAGGACCTAGCTTTCAACTTCCACGGGTTGCATGCTCTTGCCACTTCCATCTCTGATCACTGCCCCTTACTCCTATCAAACCAAGCGGTGCCACGTCAACAGTGGCCGTTCATGTTTGAAAAATTCTGGACAAAGATCCTCGGTTTTTTTGGACAAAGTTCAGTGGGTCTGGAATAGTCCAACCACACACACCGGACCTTTCCATGGACTTAACCACAGGCTGATTGCAACGGCCAAGCATCTAAGGATGTAGAGGAAGGGAATAATATCTAAGGCTAGGCTAAAGCTACACATGGCACTCGAGGTGATCCAAAGGTTGGACATCACTCAAGAAAATAGGATGCTATTTGAGGTTGAGTATGCGCTACAAAATGGTCTGAAGCAGCAGGTCATGGGCCTTGCTATCATAGAAAGAGCCCACAAGAGGCAAGCCTCCCGCATTACTTATCTGAAAGAGGAGGATGTGAACACAAGGTTTTTTCACCTCAAAGCAAATGCAAGAAGAAGAAAGAACCACATCCAGCGGTTGCAAAAAGATGTGGACTGGGCCGTGTCACAAGAAGAAAAAGCGCATGTTGCTCAGCCGCATTTTGTCAACATCATGAGTAGACCTCCACCAAGGACTCGTGACTTCAACTGGGACAAGCTCAACCTTCAGCAGGTGGATCTCTCTTCCCTGGAGGCACCATTCATTGAGGAAGAAATCAACATGGCCATCATGAAGATGCCTTTGGGTAAGGCCCCCAGAGCTGATGGTTTCACATGATCCTTCTTCAAAACATGCTAGAACATTATCAGGCATGACCTTGTTGCGGCTTTACACTCGGTCCATGACCTACGATGCTCTCATCTACACATGCTCAATTTGGCGAACATTTAATTCTGTCAAAGAAAGAAGGTGCTGATAGGATCATGGATTATAGGCCAATCAATCTCATCAACGGTGTGCCCAAGATCCTCTCCAAGATCCTTGCATTGGGACTTGCACCAAAAATGTAGGAGATTATCTCCCAAGGCCAGAGCACGTTCATAAGGGGAAGGAGCATTCATGACAACTTCCTTTACGTCCGCAATTTTGCTAGACACTGTCATAGAAACAAAATGCCTATGCTGCTCCTAAAGTTGGATATCTCTAGGACATTCTATTCAGTGAGGTGGGACTATTTGTTCTCCCTAATGCAGCGTCAAGGCTTCCCCACAAAGTGGTGTAATTGCATGGTGGTGCTCCTCACCTCCTCCTCCTCCAAGGTCATTCTAGATAGCATCCTGGGAGAGCCTATCATACATGGTAGAGGGCTACGTCAGGGGACCCCCTGTTGCCGCTACTATTCATACTCGCCATCAACCCCCTCCAACGCTTACTTACCTTGGCAACTGAGTTGGGTTTACTAAGCCGCCTGGGGAGAAATGTGGCGCACCTTCGGACATCATTGTATGCAGATGATATAGTTAATTTCATCAAGCCGATAAAGGAAGAAGTAAATGTGATCAAAAGACTCCTTGAGCATTTCAGAGAGGTGGCAGGAGTATCCACAAATTTGAGCAAGTCGTCAATAGCACCGATTAGATGTGACAACACTGATCTACCTAACATCCTTGATGGCTTCCCAGCAAACAGAGTGGGTTTTCCCTTCAAATACCTCAGGCTCCACTTAACCTTGCGACGTCTACGATGTGTTGATTTCCAACCAATCACTGATAGAGCCATGTCCAAGCTGGCAAGGTGGTCGGTTCGTAATCTGACACAAGCAAGCTGTAACGCACTAATCAAGTCGATGCTCTCTTTGCTCCCGGTCTATTTCCTCACCGCACTATGCATGCCCAAATAGATGCTTGAAGTGATAGACAAAATTAGGAAACATTTCCTCTGGGCAGGGGACGCAACAACCATCATGGGTGGGAAGTGCAAAGTGAATTGGCAACATGTTTGCCGCCCCACAGATATGGGAGGCCTGGGAATTCTAGTCCTTGAAAATTTTGCGAGGGTCCTGCGTTTAAGATGTCTTTGGCAGCAATGGACCAAACCGAATAGACCTTTGGCCCATTTGGGAACGCCTTGCACCGACACAGACAAACTGCTCTTTGTAGCCTTAACCACGATAACCCTCAAGGACGGAGCCAAGACCTCCTTATGGCATGACGGGTGGCTTGGGGGCCAGCGACCCAAGGATATAGCCCCTCTTATCTTTGCAAGATCGAGAAGGAAAAACATATCAGTCAAGGATGCCCTACAAAACAACATTTGGGTCACCGACATTGAGACACAATGTCAACTAACCACTTCGCACCTGCATGAATTTGTGATCCTATGGGGTGCGATGTGTGACATACAGTTGGACACCAGGTCTACGGATACCATTATTGGGAAGCTAAATGCTCACGGTGAATACACGATAGCCTCCACATACAAAGCACAGTTCATGGAGTATTGGCAAACAGCATTCAGGCCACACATTTGGAAGGCTTGGACGCCACCGAAGTGCAAGTTCTTCGCGCGATTGATAGTCCAAAATCGTGTCTGGACATCGGATCGCCTAGCAACAAGGGGATGGTCGCTTAGCCCGTCCTGCCCGCTTTGCCGTTAGACCATGGAAACAGCTCACCAACTAGTGGTGTAGTGTCGATACACAAGAAGGGTTTGGGCCTCAAGTGCCACATGGATCTGATATGCACAGGTACACCCGGACTCGTGGTCACAAACCACCTCAGTTTGGCAATGGTGGTGGGCATCGGATCAATGAATGAAGTGCCAAAGATGGGCCTTCAGTTGCTCATTTTGCTTACGACATGGGAGCTTCAGAAGGAAAGGAACGCTAGAGTCTTCCAGCGGACAGAATCCTCGACTGTGTCCTTGTTTATGAAAATCCGAGAAGAGGCGAGAAGTTGAGCGCTCGTAGGAGCAAAACATCTTGCGTCTCTAATTACAGCAAAACTGTAATTAGCCTCCCAGGGCTTTTACTTGTAAATCTCTGCTTTATATAATGAAATAGGCACCGTCTCCTACGTGCCCGTTCGTTCAAAAAAAGAAAAAAGAGGGTGCCGTGATTGAATTGACCAACTTGTTTGCAACATACTGCTCTACAATATTTTTCTTGGTCTTTGTAATCTCCATGTGCCATTTTGTTCTTGATTTCATCTTCTACAAACCGAGCTCTCTCTGTATCCCGATCTATCATTTTTTTCTCTCTTCCTAATTATTGCATAGCAATTCAATGTTATATAAGATCCATGGTTACCAGTCTCTATATTTTGATGCTGTGTTCATGTCCTGAAGCTTTGCAAAGGACGTCCGGGAAAGAGTGCTACAATCTGTCATGACTCAGGTAACTCCAGTAGGTCATTATCAGGGATTAGTATCGCAGTGGTGCGAAGACAAAACCAAATTGCCGCTGAAGGACCTCAACGGTGTTCTGATCCACGTCTGGTGGGACATGGAAGGAGAGGAATGGAGCAATCTTTAATTGAGAGAAAGCAACTGGAAGAATGATCCATTTGGCCCATGAAGAAGACGTGCAATTCAAGATCGCTAACATCCTGGTCCAGGTCCACTGTAAAATGAAAATGAGCAGTGGCCGGCCAATCTACACCTGTAAACTATCTGCCGCCCACTAATTCAGCCTGTTGTCGAATGAGGAACAATGCCTGTGCAATTCCTACCATCCACGCCCCTTAGCCTTAGAACATTTGCTTCCCTTTTCTTCGAAAAGAGAAAAAGATGAGTTGATGTTGTTCACAGTATAACCAGAGCCTGCTATTAGATATTGACCCAACAGTTTGCCACGACGAACGCCCTATCAGGTTCATTTGTTTACTCTCTCCAAGTTCACGTTTTGTGACATGTTCTCAAAGAATTGTTTAATTTGGTGAGCAATATCACCTTCTTGTCCGGGCAACGGCAGATCCAGCAGGGGGGAGGGGAAAGACCGCCCTACCCCAATGTACTCTCCCAAGTCCCCAGATCGCATGTATGATTTTGCATGAAAAAATAGTTATATTTGGTCCATTTATCTCATGTTAGTACTTATAAATGAGCCCCCTTTGATTGAATTATTACTCGGACACTATGTACGGATGTGTTGTGTTGATGAAATAGTGAATGTGCTGAACTAACGTGATGGAGAGAAGGAAGGAGATGCCGGGAGAGCGAAAGACTAGTGCAGACTCAGGGGGCCTCAATCTCAATCGGCTCCTTTGTCCAAGCCACCAAGGTGATACATGCGAGCTTCTTCTTCCACGGCTCCGGCATCGGACGGTGACCGGCGACGCTGCCGCGATCGATCCCTCCGTTTGAGTTAACCTGAGTTGCTAGGTGGGACCACTGACGCAGACCGGCATGGGCTCCATGGACCGGACTCGAGGCCCAGCCCATCTGCACGGGCCGGGTGACGTTCGACTCAGCTGCAGTTGTAGCCTTCCACAGCTCCCACCGTCAATCGGATCGCCAAACCCTGGACGCTGGGCACGTAAAAGCCTCGCGCCGCCTCTCCCCAGAAGAACCCAAAACAAAACCCTAGCTAGAAACCCGGCCGCCATGCAGACCCCGGCATCCCCATGTGCCGCCGGCGACGTGTGCGCTCCCACGCGCTCCGCCATCGTCTCGGGCACGGTGACCGGGCACCACCGGCCTGCTCGCCGTCGAGGGGTACTCGCTCACCAAGGAGCTATTGCCCAATGGCAAGTACACCAACTCTCACCCTTTCAGTGTCGGAGGTCGCTCATGGTACATCTCTTACTACCCCAATGGCTGGAACCCCGACTGCGCCTGTTGAAGATATAGCAAGATACATTGGTTAGGAAAGCTAGATTTTCTGTATATCTCAAATATGGAAGTTGTATATCTTGTATTCAATCCCTAATTCGTGTATGAGCCACGCCGGCGGCTGTTGCCGGCCCTATATTAACATGAACGCGAGTACGGACGATGTACCTCGCTTAATCTAATTTTTACATGGCATCAGAGCCGCTGCTTCCTCCAAACTCATCTATGGCGAGCTCCTCTTCTTCTCCTTCCCTGGCCGCATCTCCTCTCGGCCATCCTGTCACGGAGAAGCTTACAAGGACTAATCACGTCCTCTGGAAGGCGCAGGTTTTGCCTGCTCTGCGCGGTGCGCAGCTCATGGGATTTCTCGACGGTACGGCGGTCTGTCCGCCTGTGGAGATCGATGGAGGCAAGGACGGCAAGGAGAAGATTTTGAACCCGGCATATGCTGCGTGGCTGGCGCAAGACCAACAGGTCCTGGGGTACCTGCTCTCCTCGCTGTCCAGGGAGGTCCTCACCCAGGTGGCGTCGCTCACGAGCGCGTCTGCGGTGTGGAAGGCGATCGACGGGATGTTTGCATCCCAATCCCGCGCACGTGTGATCAACACACGGATGGCGCTGGCTACGACCCAGAAAGGCGGCATGTCCGTTGCGGAGTACGTCAACAAGATGAAGGTTCTGGCTGACGAGATGGCGTCGGCTGGGAAGCGCCTTGACGATGAGGAGTTGGTCTCCTACATCCTCTCCGGCCTGGACCTTGAGTTTAATCCCTTGGTCTCGGCCATAGCAGCTCGTGTTGAGCCCATCACCATGGACGAGCTCTTTGCCCAGCTGGTGGGCTTTGAGACTCGCCTTGAACTTCATCAAGGATTTCAGCAGAATCACTCGGCCAATGCCTCCTCACGTGGTCGCGGCAATGGTGGCCGCGGCCGTGGCAACAGAGGCCGGGGGCGCGGCAATGGTTCCCGCGGCCGTGGCGAAGGCAGATCCAATGTCAGCTACTCCAACAATTCTGACACAAGACCGCAATGTCAACTTTGTGGTAAGTTTGGGCACACTGTCATCAAGTGCTACAAGAGATTCGACACGTCCTTCACAGGAGAGGAGAAGAGTGCTGGATCTGCTATCACCTCGTACGGTATTGACACAAATTGGTATACCGATACGGGAGCCACTGATCACATTACAAGTGAGCTGGACAAATTGACGGTGAGAAATAAGTACAATGGCAATGATCAAGTCCACACCGCTAGCGGTGCAGGTATGGAAATTAATCATATTGGTCATACTACTGTTCGTACCCCTAGTCGTGATCTTTATCTAAATAATGTTCTCCATGTTCCTAAAGCAAGCAAAAATTTAGTTTCTGTTCATCGCCTTGCTACCGATAATAATGCTTTCTTGGAATTTCACCCTGATTTCTTTTCTGTTAAGGATCAGGTTACGAAGAAAACCCTTCTTCACGGTCGATGTAAGGGTGGTCTCTACCCTTTGCCAACCTTCCCATCCAGTTCAAGCAAGCAAGCTTATGGAGTCGTCAAACCATCTACTACAAGATGGCATAGTCGTTTGGGTCATCCATCTTTATCTATTGTTCATCAAGTGCTTAGCCAAAATAATCTTCCTTTTTCTTGTGAGTCAAATAAAGATTCTGTGTGTGATGCTTGTCAACAAGCAAAAAGTCATCAATTACCATATCCCAAGTCTTCTAGTGTTTCCAAAGTTCCTTTAGAACTTATTTTTTCTGATGTCTGGGGTCCTGCTTCAGAATCTGTTGGAAGAAAGCAATACTATGTTAGTTTTATTGATGACTACAGTAAATTTACTTGGATTTATTTGCTCAAACATAAATCTGAGGTTTTTCAGCGCTTTCATGAATTTCAGAATCTTGTTGAGAGACTCTTTGATCGGAAAATTATTGCTGTGCAAACAGATTGGGGAGGCGAATATCAGAAGTTGAATTCCTTTTTCCAGCGCATTGGTATTACTCATCATGTCTCTTGCCCTTATGCCCACCAACAAAATGGTTCGGCCGAACGTAAACATCGTCACATTGTTGAAGTAGGTTTGTCTCTCCTTGCTCATGCATCAATGCCTTTAAAATTCTGGGATGAAGCCTTTCTCACTGCCACCTATCTTATTAATCGTCTTCCTAGCAAAGTCATTCACAACACTACTCCTTTGGAACTCTTATTCCATGACAAACCTGACTATAGTCTGCTTCGCACTTTTGGTTGTGCTTGTTGGCCGAACCTTCGCCCCTATAATTCCCATAAGCTTCAATTTAGATCTAAACAATGCACTTTTCTTGGATATAGTCCTCTTCACAAGGGATTTAAGTGTCTCGACATCTCTACGGGTCGTGTTTATATCTCTCGCGATGTTGTCTTTGATGAAAATGTCTTCCCTTTTGCTCGCCTCAATCCGAATGCTGGTGCTCGATTGACCTCTGAAATTTTGCTGCTGCCTAGTGCCTCTCATAGTCCATCACCTATTGATCATGGGGGCGTACATGTAGATGATCAATCCATGATGAATTTCCCTTTAAATCCTGCTAATCCCGCTTATGAGCATTCTGCAGAAAACAATGTTGAACAGGGGCAAAATTCTGACGAACAGGCATTTGACCAGCAGCAACTCGAAGGGGCACTTGGACCAGCAGCAGCAACTCCAGGCTCCTCCTCCATATCTGACCAGCAGCAACAAGGAGGACACATCCAGGACAGGGAAGCAACTGAACAGCACACCGAGCAGCAGGCATCCTCAACCGAATCTGCACCGGTGGCAGACTCTGCACCTGGCATCCCTGTTCAGGCTTCAATAGCGCCGGCGCCTGCACCAAACCGACCTACAACAAGGCTTCAACAAGGTATTCGAAAGCCAAAAGTATATACTGATGGCACATTGAGGTATGGGAATTTTACTGTCACTGGTGAACCGAGTGATATTCAAGAAGCACTAGGAGATAGTAGATGGAAAACAGCTATGGATAATGAATTTTTGGCTCTTATGAAAAATGAAACTTGGCACTTAGTTCCACCAGCTAAAGGGAAAAATATTATTGATTGCAAGTGGGTTTACAAGATTAAAAAGAAGGCAGATGGAACTATTGATAGATATAAGGCACGTTTAGTTGCAAAAGGTTTTAAACAATGCTATGGTATTGATTATGAGGATACTTTCAGTCCCGTTGTGAAGGCTGCTACTATTCGTCTTGTATTGTCAGTTGCAGTCTCAAGGGGATGGAGTCTACGCCAATTAGATGTGCAGAACGCGTTTCTTCATGGTGTTCTGGAGGAAGAAGTGTACATGCGACAACCACCAGGCTATGAAAGCAAGTCTATGCCTCATTATGTATGTAAGTTGAATAAGGCTTTGTATGGCCTTAAACAAGCGCCAAGAGCTTGGTATTACAGATTGAGTACAAGGTTACAAGAACTTGGGTTTACTCCATCTAAGGCAGATACATCCTTGTTCTTTTACAGTAAGGGAAAACTCACTATTTTTGTTCTAGTCTATGTGGATGATATTATTGTTGCCAGCTCTTCTTCAGATGCAACCTCAGCATTACTTCGAGATCTAGAGAAGGACTTTGCACTCAAAGACTTGGGTGATTTACATTACTTTCTTGGCATAGAAGTAAAGAAGAGAGAAGATGGGATTCTGATGACACAAGAAAAGTATGCTATGGAGTTGCTCAAGCAAGTAAGTATGCATACATGCAAGGAAGTAAGTACACCCATGTCTGTTTCAGAAAAATTGTCAATATCAGAAGGAGAGAAGTTGGGGCCAAAGGACTCAACACATTATAGGAGTATAGTTGGTGCTCTTCAGTATCTAACCTTGACACGGCCAGATATATCCTTTTCAGTAAATAAGGTGTGTCAGTTCCTTCATTCCCCCACTTCATCACATCTTACTGCAGTTAAAAGAATTTTGAGATATGTTAAAGGAACCTTGGGTGTTGGACTCAAGATAAGCAAGTCATCTTCCATGTTGGTAAGTGCTTTTTCAGATGCAGACTGGGCTGGTTGCCTAGATGACAGGAGATCCACTGGGGGCTTTGCTGTATTTTTAGGATCCAATTTGATATCTTGGAGTGCAAGAAAACAAGCGACCGTGTCAAGATCTAGTACAGAAGCAGAATACAAATCATTAGCTAATGCAACAGCTGAGGTAATGTGGGTACAAACATTATTGAATGAACTTGGTATAGTTCATCCTTCAGCAGCTCGTCTTTGGTGTGATAATATTGGTGCTACCTATCTATCGGCTAATCCTGTTTTTCATGCAAGAACTAAACATATAGAAGTTGATTATCATTTTGTGAGAGAGCGTGTTGCTCGCAAATTACTGGATGTTCAGTTTGTGCCAACAGGAGATCAAGTTGCCGATGGTTTCACCAAGCCCTTGTCAGTTCGTCGGTTAATGGAATTCAGGCACAATCTCAACTTGGGAAGTTAAGATTGAGGGAGGCTGTTGAAGATATAGCAAGATACATTGGTTAGGAAAGCTAGATTTTCTGTATATCTCAAATATGGAAGTTGTATATCTTGTATTCAATCCCTAATTCGTGTATGAGCCACGCCGGCGGCTGTTGCCGGCCCTATATTAACATGAACGCGAGTACGGACGATGTACCTCGCTTAATCTAATTTTTACAGCGCCAACTTCATATCTGTCTCCCTTTACCTCGACCAGAGTGGCGGCGAGCCCGTGAAGGCGTAGTTCAAGTTTAGCTTGCTCGATCAGGCATTCAGGCCGAGAAACCGGTACCGTCCCACACCCTAACCTCACGGATCCATGAGTACTCCGCCGACGGCTACAGCTATGGCTATGAACAGTTCATCAAGAGGGGCACTCCTGGAGAGCTCGGAGCATTTAAAGAACGACTGCTTCACAATCAAGAAGCTCCACTCGGCCGAGGAGAGGAGAGCTACGTACGCCATCGTCTCCATTGGTCGATGTGCCGCCATCGGACCTGCACCGGCATCTCGCCGATCTCCTCGCGGCCGAAGAGGGCACCGATGTTACGTTCCGAGTCGCCGGCGAGACGTTCAAAGCACACAGGTACGTATATCCTCGTGTTCCGATCACCGGTCTTCAAGGTGGAGCTCTTGGGCATGATGATGGAGGGTGATGCTGCGGCGGTCTTGGAGATAGATGACATGGAGGCACAAGCGTTTAGGGCTCTGCTTGGATTCGTGTACACCAATGCGTTGCCAGAGATGGCATGGCACGAGGAATCTGCAATTTGTCAGCATTTGCTCGTCGCGGCCGTCGGCCGATAGGTTTGCCATAGAGAGGCTAAAGCTGATATGCGAGGACACTATGCAGGCATGTTGACGTGGGCTCCGCGGCGACCATCCTGGCTTTGGCCGAGCAGCACTGTTGCCATAGGCTGAAGAGGTGTGTTCCAGTTCCTCGAGCCTCCGTCAGCTCTTAATGCCGTAGCGGCGGCCGACGGCTTTGAGCATTTGGCGAGAAGCTGCCCCTCTGTTTTGAAGGAGTTAATCCTTAAGGTCAAGAGAAAATAAGGTGTAGATATACACTTAGGGTATGTTTGATTTTTTTATCCACCCCTACCTGTCTTGCCTAGCAAAGATAGAGGTGTTTGATTCCTTTGATTGGTTTGAATTTAGGCAAGATTCGGCTATGATTTTCTTGATTTTGAGGGAGAGCCAAATTGACTCTTCTCTCCTAGCAAGGTTTGTCTTGTTTAGTATTTGTTCCCGATAATGTGTTCAAAAATAATAGGGTTATCTTTATAGATCAAAGATCGAGCATGAAGTCGGACACACGAGATATATGTAGGTTTGAGCTTCCGATCGGAGTAATATCCTACCTCCTGTGTGGATGATTATGTGGCTAACCTATTAAAAGGAGTAGATCGGATCTGATCTAACATAGAGTTAAAGTCACCGAGTTCCTCCTATGCTAAGGTCCCGATGCTTGCCTCCAATAGTCCAGAGAAAAAGAGCCTCTCCTGGAGAGTTTGGGTCCCCTCCTTATATAAGAGTGATGTACCACCTTCTATCTAACTGTAGTCGATAGGGAGTCATTTTCCTTGTTAGTCCAAGTAGATAGATATGTTCTGGATACTAGTCTTCTCAGTTAGGTAAGCAATCGAGGTTTTCTTATTATACACCTTCTAAATTCCGAGCGTATCATGTATCGCAGATTCGGTTCCATAATATTCAAAATTATTAAGTATGCACACGGCATACCCCATCTATATATGATATACTCCTTATACATATATACCCTATAGTTAGATATTCAATATGTGCTGCTAAATTTTGCCAAATAAGATTAGTGGGCAAAAAAACCAAACATGACTTTAGATCATCCAAGTTTAAGTCCTCTTCAATATGAATTTAAAAAATTATTGTGTGCATTCTAGGCGTTTTGATGCCTTTGATATAGAGACTAAGAGTTGTACTTTCATTATTAAGAGAAATCTTATTGATCGTTGATTTTGGGAAAGATGAGTTAAACATATAGTGTTTCTGTAACGTGTGATGTCTATAAAAAGGCAAATAAACGGCAAAAATCTAAAACTAGACAACATACGTGGCTGTGGCTGTATTTACTGAAATAGACAATATATCATCATGTTTACAATTTTAACATTCATTTTAGGCACTTCATTTACCGAAAATTGACTTTCGGTACACCGTACCTCGAAAATATTATATTCGGCACATGGTGTGCCGAATATAGCACTGTAGTACATTTTCGGCACATAGTGTGCCAAAAATATACTGGGGTGCCATATTCGAACGGTTATGAACAGTGTCGTGCATGAACAGTAACAACAGTGCGTTTGAATTTCGTTTCCCTTTCCTTCAAAACGGTGGTCTTCTGTTACTCCAAAAAATTTAAAACTTTTTTTATGTGTTCCATAATCCATGTGCAACCTATTTTAATTAGATTCATTGAAAAATCCTTTGTATATTTAAAACTAAAATTCTCCAAAAAAGACTACTTTTATAACTTGTAACAATTGTTAGTGTCTCAAATAAATTCCTAAAAATCTAGGAAAATTCACTAATATTCTTCTTATATGATGGAATAATTTCTAAACTTATTCCCAGCCCTAGGTTATATGATGAAAAAGTGAGTTCCTTTGTAATGCTCCATTTATATACATTTTTATCATTTCATTTGATATTCTCTTTTTAATTGAATTTGAATAAAAATAAATTTAAACATGCAAAAAACCTACAATCAAGGGGTAAGTTTACCAAAAAATCATTGTAACCAACTCAGCATCTTTCTGACATACTCCACGATGAACATATTGTTCTTTTGTGTTTGGATAGGTTTAGAGATAGAACTCAGAGATAAACTCAGTTTTGTATCCATGCATTATTTCATGTGATCGAAATCATCTGTATGAGGTGTAATCCATTTGTAACTCTAGTTGTGGTTCGGCAGTCTATATATATACATCCACACAGCCTCGAGAGAGGTGACAATGCTTCCCAATATGGTATTAGAGCCTCTCCTCTAAATTTCATCGACTCCATCTTCAATTTCGTGGGTTTTCACCCGCTGACTATTTTTCCTTAGTTGCTCACATCCTCCTCGTGTGGAGCGACTTGGTCTAGACTACTCTATATAGTTGAATTTTGTTCGAATTCAAATTGAATTAAAACAAGAATATCACATGAAATAATAAAAATACATATAAATGGATCATTACAAAGGAACTTACTTTTTCATCATTTAACCTAGGGCTAGGAATAATTTTAGAAATTAGTCCATCACATAAGAAGAATATTAGTGAATTTCCTAGATTTTTGCAATTTATTTGAGACACTAACAATTGTTACAAGTTATAAAAGTAGCCTTTTTTTGGAGAATTTTAGTTTAAAATATACAAAGGATTTTTTGGTGAATCTAATTAAAATGGGTTGCACATAGGTTATGAAACACATAAAAAAAGTTTTAAAATTTTTGGAGTAACAGAAGCCCACCGTTTTGAAGAAGAGGGAAAGCAAAATTCAAACACACTATTGTTACTGTTCATACGCGATGTGCCGAATATGTTATTTTAGGGGTACGGTGTATCAAAAGTCAATTTTAAGTAAATGAAGTGCCGAATATGAATGTTAAAATTGTAATTATGACGATATATTATCTATTTCGGTAAATACAGTTATGTATGTTGTCTAATTTTGTATTTTAGTAAAAGGAAGCTACGAAATACTAGCACTATGTTTTTTTAGTTTAATTAATCCTTAGAGTGATGTAATGCATCCGTGTCTTTTGATTACTTATAAACCCCCAAATCAATTTACCTGCAAGTTCCATACTTCTTGTTCGTTTTTTCATACAATCTCTGCAGGTACATGGTTGTATTAATTGAAACTGCACTGTGTTTGCTAAGTAGATGCATGTTTTGTTCAGTAAAAAAGCTGCATGGATAGTGTTTTTCTTTTCACTACTTCAGGTAGGACAGGGTTAAGCTATAGTTTTTCTTTTGACAGAAGGTATATATAATGATTGGAATTGGAAACTACTGTTAGAGCCTTCAGATGTTCGTTGGTATTTCCCCTTTAAAAATTGCTGGACGATCCAATGTCACCTTTTCCTGCTGCTATTGACCATTTTTTTCTAGCTCGTCATTGTGGGGCAGTTTCCAAGAATACATTTCTTTTCTTATTATTTTGGATAAAAGAAGTATTTTTACTCTCATCATCACATCAAGATGATACAATCATGCAATCACATAAGAGTATACTTACATCTCTGCAGGATAAGGATGCACACAACAACAACAAAAAAAAGGGAAAAAAATGAAATCAGCCAGTGAGGCACAACATAACAACGAGAGAAAGCACTCCAGTGTAGTTCTATGGTGGAGGAGCATCTATCTATGGTCTAAATTGTTATCTAAATCAGGTAAAAAAAATCTTTGACCACCCAGTGCATGCACATTGCTGCTACCGTCTCTCTATGCTTCTGATGTTGCAGAACTGATGATGTATGGAGCCAATACGTACAAGTATAAATAACCTATAAATAAAAACAATTTTTCTTTTTATTAAGCACAATATCATTCTTTATATCTATAATGACCAATAAAAAGCAGCTACCGCCATCATTATTTTAGCTTTCTATTATTTACGAAGACCGTGTAGCCATTTACCTTATATATTTGGTACGCTATACACTGGGTGAAGATTGGAAACCATTGGACTACAATCCATGCATCGGGGAAAACGACAAAAAAAAGTGCTTAATCATCTTATTTTTATAAAATAAAGTAACACTTTTTACTCTCTTACCAATATCTTTTGGATAAATTATTTTTAGTTAATAGTACTCATTTGCGTAAGTACCATTGGATTTTTTTTTTTGGTTTTGGGTACCTTTATTTTCCATATTTGCCTATTGATAATTGGGGTGTTATTATGCGTTATGTATTAGAGTGTGATTTCTTCTCTTCTGTGTTATATGAACTTTCATGAAACAAGGCTGTTAGAAAAACGCCAAAGCCTTGAGATATTTAGATAACTATAATGGTATGGCTATAGCAACGATTATATTTCTGTTACCACGTGGCATGTAAAAGGATTAAAAGCTCAAAATACCCTCATATACATATAGTTGTAACATAATATCTTAGAGACAGAGTGATAATTTCACCTGCTCCTTGTCTCTATAAAATATAATCCCTCAAGGGGCAGAAGAGGGGACTCTAGTTTTTCCTCCTTATGACACAACCTTCTTAGACTTTATCCCCCTCTCTCTCTCCGATCCTCTCAAAAAAGGCTCTCACGCCATCTTCAAGCTTGATCCCTCCTTAGTGAGCAGGACTCTTGCCGTGTTCTGTCTGGGGCACGTTTTCGTGCCCCAACAGATGGCGTCGTCCGTGGGGATTCTTCGAGCGAATCGCTACGTCAAAAAAGGTAAGGAGCAGATCTAGGGGACGCAACGTACAACCATCTATGGCAGCCATG
Source organism: Phragmites australis (assembly GCF_958298935.1). NCBI lineage: Eukaryota > Viridiplantae > Streptophyta > Magnoliopsida > Poales > Poaceae > Phragmites > Phragmites australis. The sequence continues at coordinate 9,670,357 of NC_084941.1, read as the reverse complement.
TTGCGAGTGTACCGCGTTGCACATACAGCGGCAGGGGGCGACGCTTATCCTCACCATCCCTGCTGTTGGACAAGTGGCGATGACCAATAGCGTGGTGAGTGGCCAACCCCGAGCAGACGACCCCCAAAAAGCGCTCCCACGCATGCGGGCTCGTCGGTCTCTAGACCATCGTAGCATGAGCGGGCTTGCTAGGGCCACCATCCGCTTTGACCGACGTGCGTGAACCCACTGACATCTAGCTTGCCACTGCCATTTTGTTCAACATCTTCGTTGAAGTCCCCACCGCGCTACACGCCTACGCGTACAGGCTATGGTTCAGCACCTAGACTGTTGTGGCATGGCCCGTGCGGCGCTCGCGAGGTTCGTGTCAGGCCAAGGCCAACTTCGGACCACCAGGTTCATAAAGACGCAGATAAGTGTGTTTCCCTTGCGAATAAATATCTACTCCAATATTTTATTAGATTTAGCAGTAACTACATGCCTTCGGCAGCACAGCTTCACGCATGCTGCGACAGGGCAGCAGGTCACCCTCATATCCACAATAGGGCATGGCAGCACAATACTTGACTAAAATCCTTAAGTGGTGAAACCATGTCTCTAAGATATTTATTTTCGTGGCATAGGAGATAATAGTATATTTATTTACTTACATACTCTTGTAGCTTGCTAAAAGTTGTCATAATCAGTTTTGCTTCTTCCGATCATGGGTACCTCACTAGCTTAATTATATCGTAGGAGTTAATTCATCTGCTAGTCAATCCTTTTGAGAGATTAAAATATCTCAAATGACTACCTGCTACTCACTCTTTTTAAAAAATTAAAATATCTCAAGCTAGCAGCCCGCATGCCTCTAAGCCTTAAGAGGCACTCCAACTCTGACAGGCCGCGTGGCTATAGCAGCGGCACGATTTCAAGCCCAAAGGTCTCACGCCATCTTTGCACGCCAAACTATATGGCTATAAGCACTGGTGTGTCAGCTTGTCAGAACACTTAATGTACCCTTGCTATCGTCACTAGCTCTAGGAGTGATATGCTAGTATATGAATATTCTAACAAATACATGCAGCTGATCAAAGACAACCCCGAGTATATGCTTAGCTTTTACAGAAACTCCACGACGAAGGACGAGCGCTCTGACCCACCTTCTCGTCCTCGCCAGAGGCCAGGTGCTCCAGCCTACCTCCTCGCCAGAGGCCGCTCTCCTTGCTGGAGTTCGTGCACCGCTCTACCGGACCACCGAAGAAGCAGGCCCTACAGGAGGCCAACGGGGCCACGATGCATGTCGCTGCATAGTCCGCGTGGGTCCACGACTCCTGGGCATAGCTCGTAGAGCTCTCGCCGTCTGAGGAGTCTCGTGATGGGTAGAGCCAAAGCCGCACGGTCAAGTCAAACAGCACCTGTATGATGGAGCCATGCAAACAAAGGCCTTTTTTGTACCAACAAATACAAGCAGGAAACACCGAGCCAGACAGACGACACCACCATCGCATGCATGCATGTCGAGTGAAAGCTGCGTGCAGTGTTGAGCTGATTCTAAGTGCGTAGCTAGCATGCAAGCAGGAGCAGCTGCCGACATGGGGATGGCCAGGCAGTCGAAACAGGAGACCATGCAGAAGCTACGCGTGTGTCGATTGCATGCAGGGCATGGTGGACGCAATGGCCAATGGCCACCACCAATGAGCTCCGGACTGCACTACGGCCCACCTCCTAGCCGGAGGCTGTGCTCCGTGACCACCTCTGCGCTCGGTGCCAGAGGCCGTGCTCCACGCACAGCTCCTCGCCGAAGGCCTTCGCTATGCAAACCTCCGCCTCCAAGCCACCTCGCGCCGGAGACCAGTCATGGGCTCTGAAGACCTCCACCTCTGGTCCACCTCGTGCCAGAGTAGCTCGCGCTGGATGCCGGGATGGGCTCTAAAGACCTCCACCTCTCAAGATGATACGTTCCAAATTTCATAATCATATGATTAAGTTTAATCATATATCATTAACATTATAATTAAATTTATGATAAATTATTTTGGCACACTAGAGTACTTCATTATGAGTCATTTGGATAAGAGCAATAAATTCGGGAGAGAAAAAAATAAAAATTGCAGTTAAAATGAACTCTTTATCTTAGCATGTGGACCCCATATATGGGCCAACCACCCCTTAGGTAGCACCACCTACCCCTCCCTTAGCTCACTCTCTCCCTCACCATGCTCCCCACCGGCCACACAATAGCAGGGAGCTCCCCTCTCCCACTCTCTCAAGCACTCTCTTCTTCTGCCCCAAATCTCACCTCAAAAGAAGGAATCGAGGTGCGCATGTAGTGTCTACGCGATCACTAGCTCGTAAGCTATCCATCCCTCTAATTTATTTTCGTTTTTCCGAAGGATTCGAGCCGATTTTGACATCATTTGGTGTTCATGGTTGAAGCACAAGAAGCACCGGTGTTCTTCCTCTTTCTGAGCTTTCTTCCTTCAACTAACTATCCCCAAGCTCGGCAAAGCATCTTGGGTGAGTCATCTAGGCATCCATGGCAAGAATCCGTATTTTAGTTGGATAAATTTCGAATTTGGAGTAAGGCTTGTGAAGTTCATGAGTTCATGAGGTTTTGGACTAAATTAAAGAATTTGGGGAGATCTGAGTTAGGAATCGTGTTGCTAGATTGATGAGTGAATTCTAGACTCTCTAAAATATCTCAAACATATCTCTCTTTGGATTGGAGAAACTAGCAAATCAAATTGGCCATTTTTCCCCACAAAGAACAGCTATTCTGGAAAGTCCAGAAACTCAAAAAAAAATTTGGAGACTCTGCAGTCCGAGACTCCGCAAAAATTCGCAGATACTCCGCAAAAATGCGGAGTCTCCGCAGTTACTGTTCATTAGACGATATGAGGCTTGTAAAATTCATAATAAATTCTCCGTAGCTCCAAAAATTATAAAACTAATTTTTTTGGTTTCATAATAACCTCCTCTACCTATTCAAAATGTCCCCATCTGTTAAATAATTAATTAACATTTTAGGATGAATTAATTAGGTTAAGGTTTCATCAATTTACCGTTAATTCTTTACAAGTCCAAAATTGGTGAATCTAATTTTGCTAGTCTTCTTATGACTTGTTCTAACTGAAAAAAATGTTCATGCATTATAAAGCATACTTTTCATGACTTTTCTTTATATGCATATGGTGACATACATTTTGCATTTCATTCATACTCATCATTGCACGCGTTTTTGTTTAGTGAAGAACCGACGCGTGACCCGGCCATGGTTGATGGCGACGCTAACCTTCCCAAGTTTTGCGAGTGTTGTGCGGGGAGTATCAGGAGGTCACATGAGCAGCAAGGCAAGTATCTAAGTATATTGCACCCTTTGAATGAATTATGGAGTCTAAATTGATAAATTATGCTTTATGTATGTTCACATGTTTAGTGAGTCAATGTCGGATCGATGTGGGTAGAACCTATGTTGATGCATGATCTCTACCTTAGCTTATTGATGAATCTATATCCTTATAACCTGGGCTTCATATAATGTTGTTAATATAGAAGTGATACGAGATGCTTAGCAATGTATTGGTCATCGGTCGAAGTCGAGTGGTGGACTGTTCCATCGCTCGCGAGCTATAGGTTTACTTATTGTTCATACTGCAAATATTGATGATGGTTGGATGAGTGGTGAGGATAAGATGAGATGTGGGCGGTGTTAGGGGTATCATCTGCCTTGGAGGAGGTTCCTAGGGTAGTTCGGGGAGGGAGCCCGGATACCGTAGACCACTTTGCATCGGTTAAGCACTGACCATTGGCCGCCGTTGGCTTAAGCATTTACCGTACTCACCACATGCTGATCTAATGGTAAGGTAAGCCGAATACCTCTGTAGCTACGATCATTTGGGCCTGAATATCGACGGTGTGAGCGAGCAGGCTTGTACAAGTATCTAGTTTGCTCCAAGAGTGGTTCTGGATACCTCCGCGCCGAGCGATGCATGTATCAAATGGTTGGGACTTATAGTGAAAGGTTGTCACGAGTACCCCTTATATGCATTTTAGCGGGTGGCATAAGCCGAATGGTCCTCGTGTCATGTGGGTAAAGGAGTAACCCCTGCAGGGTGTAAAAACATTTCGAAATGTTGCGCTCTCGGTCATGAGCATGCTTTTTGTCCATACGCACCATTGTAGAGTTTCTTTGTGGGTTAATGGTGGTATGGGTGATGGTTGGAAAATGCTGATGTTGGCTCTGATGTATTACTTTGGTTCCTTTTACACTCATGTACTAGTTGTTGGATAAGAGTTTATGTTGGTTAAGTATAGGTGCTCACACATATGTCTAGGTTGCTTAAGCATATTAAATGTATTTAACCTTATAGCTGTTTCCTTGCTAATAGCTCAATGTATGATCCTTAGAGTTTGGTTATTTATATGTACCCTATATGCATTAAGTCTTGTGAGTACCTTCGTACTCAACTGATCTGCAGGTTTTGCAGGTGATGGAGAAGTGGTGTTTAGCTACTTCATGCCTGCCGAGGGTGGTGGCGAGCTTGAGTAGTGCATCCTACTGAGTTACCGAGCTTTTGTGATGGAGCCTAAGGGCATATGGCTCCATCCTCCTTTTGTTGTATAGCTTTTAGTCTTCCGCTGCTTAGTTTCTTTTGCTGGTTAGGAGTTAAGCAGGTTTTAGTCTCCTCCTAACTCTCTTTTTGCTATAAATTGTAATAACTTGGTAAATGCTTAAGAACTTGTAATATAACTTTAATTACTTGCTCTTTCTTAAGTTGTGTTGGGATGCTATATGTTGTAAAGGCATGTATTCCGACCATGGGCACAAAACACATGCCAGGACTACTGAGATGATATTCTGGTTAATCATCGAGGTTGTTATTATGAATAATGATCCTCCTGGTGATTAATTAGAATATTATCCGGATGGTTCCCCACAGAAGACCTCGTGCTAGAGCGGCTCGCACCAGAGGCCGGAATGGATGCGGAGACCCCTCCGATCCACCTCGCACTAGAGCTGCTTGCGCCGGAGGCCAGGATGGGCTCCGAAGACTTCCACCTCTGAGCCACCACACGCCAGAGCTGCTCACACCGGAGGCCCCTCCGACTCACCGTCACGCCGGAGACCTCCTCCAGTTCATCTCTAGGCTCTGGCCTCCCCCTCCGCGCTCCACGCATAGCTCCTCATCGGAGGCCTTTGCTCTATAGAACTCCGCCTCCGGGCCACCTCATCGAAGGACAAGGATGGGCTCAAAATATCTCTATCTCCGGTCCACCTCGCGCTAGAGCGGCTCATGCCGGAGCCAAGGATGGGCTCGGAAGACCTCTGCCTCTGAAGACCCCGCGCCAGAGCAGCTAGCGCCAGAGGCCAGGATGAACGCTGGAGACCCCATTTGGTCCACCACACGCCGGAGCTGCTCACGCCGGAGGCCAGGATGGTCTCCGAAGACCTCCACCTCTGAGCCACCTCGAGCCGAAGCTACTCACGCTGGAGACCTTCGGTCCACCTCGCGCCGCAGGCTAGGATGGGCTCCGAAGACCTCTGCCTCCAAAGACCTCGCGCTAGAGCGGCTCATGCCAAAGGCCAGGATGTACGCTGAAGACCCCCTCCGGTCCACCTCACGCCAGAGCTGCTCACACCAGAGGCCGAGATGGGCTTCGAAGACCTCCGCCTCTGAGCCACCTCACGCTGGAGCTGCTCATGCTGGAGACCCCCTCCGATCCACCTTGTGCCGGAGGCCAGGATGGGCTCCGAAGACCTCTGCCTCCGAGCCAACTCACACCAGAGCTAATCACGCCATATGCCCCTCCATCTCACCATCATGCCAGAGATCCTCTTCGGTTCATCTCCACACTCAGGCCTCCCCCTCTGCACTCCGCGCAAAGCTCTTTGTCAGAGGCCTTTGCTCTATAGACCTCCACCTCTGGGCCACCTCGCGCTAGAGCTGCTCATGCCGGAGGCCCCTCAGGCTCACCGTCACGTTGGAGACCCCCTCTAGTTCATATCCACACTCAAACCTCCCCCTTCGCGCTCCGCACATAGCTCCTCATCAGAGGCCTTCGATCTACAGACCTCCACCTCCAGGCCACCTCGTGCTAGAGCTGCTCGCTCCAGAGGCTAGGGATGGCCTCCGAAGACCTCCGCCTCCAGTCCACCTCATGCTGGAGCTGCTCATGCTGGAGGCTGGGATGGGCTCCGAAGACCTCTGCCTTTGATCCACCTCGTGCTAGAGAGGCTCGTGCCGGAGGCTGGGATGGTCTCCGAAGACCTCCACTCTGGGCCACCTCGCACCGAAGCTGCCCACACCGGAGGCCCTTCTAGCTCACTGCCACACCGGAGACCCTCTCAAGCTCGCTGTTGCGCTAGAGACCCCCTCCAGTTCATCTCCATGTTCAGGCCGCCCCTCCACTCTCCAGCCACCCTCCATGCCGGAGGCTGAGCTTCATGACCACCTCCACCCAGAGGCCAAGCTCCACAGCCACCTCACCATTGGCCTCCTTCCACTAGGAGGCCCTGCTCCATGTAGGAGCATCGTGCTTCAGTCCTCCTCCCCACTGGAGCCCTCACTTCACGTCAGAGGCCATGAGCCCGCGGTAGGCCAGGACGTGCGTGACGGAGAACGTGCTAGTGGTAGCGAGGGCGCTAGAGGCGCGCGGCCAGCAAGTGGTCGTGGGCACGAGGGAGGACGTGGGCATGCTAGGTAAGTGTGGTCTGCCACGTAGCCAAGAGCTGTTTGGCTTGCTTGTTAGCAGCCGGGGTGGCTATTGATGATCACAAGCGGGAGGCCTAGGTCTCGCTGGAACAAGATAAGGCCCTGCATGGTACTGCAGCTGTGCAGGGCACTGTGCCATGGATGATGAGTGACACGCTAAGCAAGCGGGAGGTTACAGTGCCGCAGATGTGAATAAGGTGCTGACAGGGGGCATTTCTAGCCCTGGTGCTTCACATGATATGCAAGTGAGAGCAGATTTCAAGGCCCTCTCACCAGCAACTACAAGCCCTGTGTATGCTCAATGGAGCGTGCGCGAACATGAAGACTGTGACAAGATCGAGACTCTATCTGCAATGACATCGGTTGATGGCTTGGATGAGATCCTCGATAAGATTGAGATGTAGGAGGAGGTAACGGAGGTGGCATACAGGGATATATGTCCAGCCCGAGGAGCACCATGGCTGCGTAGTGCCCCACCAGCAGCAGAATGATGGCTATGGGACATAGAGATGAAGGTTCCATGACTAAGGCAATGCGCCTTGCTACAAAACGCAACCTGGAGAAAGTGGTAACTGAAAAACCTTACTCGAAAAGTGGTGTTGGCCATGCGGCGTGGCCGAGGCGTGCGAGTGGCACGAGTTCTTCCTGGTGGCAAACCACGACATGGACCCAGCGCTGCTCAATTCTAGGCTCCACGACAGAGTCAACTGCATCAATTTCTCGTGGAACTATCTTATCCTCAGCCTCTTTCTTTGAACGTACGATTTATAACAAGAAAAAATAAATAGAAATTTTCGAAGCAGAAGGAGTTAGTGACTGCTAGGTTGCTCTCTCCAAGCAATAGAAGGGGGCTGTGATCAGACATTAGGGTCGACAGGGAATGTAGAAAACAGGCTGGGAAAAGAATCTCTTATTGGGTGGTGCAGAAGAATCGATCGATCCTTGTATGTGTCGTATCTCCTTGAGCCTTAATTCATCTAGTGTTGATTTGAAGAAACCCATAGTTTGTGTTACTCATGTCTACAGCTTGGTAAATTAAGTTGAAATTGCCTAGCACGAGCCACTGATCTTGGTGCGGAGAGGTGATGGATTTTAAGGGGCCGTTTGGTAGAGCTCTCCCTGATTCAAATTCTCTGCGAGGAGTGATTCTCTGTATGAAGTGATTTTGTGGATGAAAGTGATTCTCTAAAATAAAATATATGGAGGAAGTGATTCTCTGCGAGAAGTGAATCAGGGGAAGTTGCTTTTTTCAGCTCCCCAACTTCTAGTTCATTTCAAAGAATCACTCCCACGGATTCCACTCAGGGAGCTAAAAGCTGAAAGCTGCTGTTTGACAGAGCTCCCCCTGATTCTAGCCGGGAAGTTGCTCTAGGAGCCCTGCCAGACAGGCCCTAAGTTCCTGCATAAAGCTGATTTTATCAGCATCATCCTGTGGCCCGTACACACCCGTGAGAGTCAAGCTAGTCTAGTCTTGTCAGCTCTCATGGTGATTGTTGCAGTCAGCGTGTTCTCGGAAGCGTGATGTAGTGCTCTGAGCAGGCAAGTAAGATTCCTCCTCGGGTTTGGAGAAATTTTTTATAGGATTGTGTCTCCTGTGAGACCCTCTTTTTTGCCGACACATGTCGTACATTGTACATACAAGGACTGATGTATCTGACATGTCATGCAGCCGGTGGAGGGAGAGAGGGTCTCACAGGAATCTATCCCCACCGGGTCATATAAAATTTTTCTCCATCAGATTTGTCCTGTCGGGACGTACGAGAGTTTGGATGACCAGTGCATGGTCTATGGTGTGAAGCTTGGTCTCTTGAAGGCATATGATTGTACTACGGGTGTGTTGCACAAGACCACAGACTACATCGCGCTGGGCCGGATCGTTTAGGCCGTGCATGTTCTAGCATAGAAAATTTGCACATTAGTTTGTGTGACGTGGGAAGAGGAGGGTTTCCCTGTGAGGTCTGCTTGAACCGCCTGGGACCTGTTCACAGTAGCATGGCGAGGAGGCAGCGAGCAGGATCTCAACTCTGAATTGCACATGCATGATGCAAGAGGGCCCTGCTGACTTTAAAATTAGTTGACACCAGTTGAATGTCCGTATATTGCAATGAGAATTGAAAATTTACACATAATAATATTGTTGACTCTTTTAAAATCATCATCGTCAATTAGGAGCCTACACAAAATAACAAAATACTGCTTCGCAAACAACGAGACCCTCTGCCCCACCAGCCTCACAAGCTACCGCTTCGCAAAATATTGGGGATACCGTGAAGGTGGTCGAAGACAAAGAGAAGGTGTGAGGAATGAGTGAAGTGTTGTCTTAGACTTGGAATGCTATGTTGCCTATTGTAAAATATACACTTTTATTTCTTGTTAAATGTTTTGACTACCTTACACTTTTATTTCTTCCCAACATTATACATGTGTGTGTAGAGCAACAAGTCACCATGTTTTTTTTAACACAATTAGACACAAATCTTAGAAATAGGCTAGTTTCCACTAATTATGATAAATCCACTGAAACAGTTAGCCGGTACTTTAAACTGGTCCTCCACGCCATAGGTGAGCTATAGAATGATTATATTAGGCCACCTTCATTAGAGACCCCCACCAAAATAGCAGGGAACCCAAGGTATGTTCCATTCTTTAAGGTATGATATTAAGTAATTACTCCTTAATCATTTTAGGGTCAGCATTGTATAGTTCTTAATCTTTTGGCATGTTACTATTGTGAAAATAGGATTGTATTGGAGCTATTGATGGCACACATATAATGGCATCTATTTCTAAGGACATGGAGCCTTTGTTTCGTGGTAGAAAGTCCTTTTGCACTCAAAATGTGATGGCAGCTGTAGACTTTGATCTTAAATTCACATACGTGTTGGCTAGTTGGGAGGGGACAACCCAGGATGTTGTAGTGCTAGTTGATGCTTTGGCGCATGACGATGGCCTATGCATCCCACAAGGTAATAGATTACTTATATAGGTTGATTTGTCCATGCCAATTTTTTAAAGGAAAATTCTACCTATCTCAAGAAGCTCAGTGGTGCTAGATGGGATGAAGACAACTACAATATTGTACTTGACCATACTCGGTACACAGGCCTTGTGGAGGTATTGTTGTTCCACATACTTTGAATATTTGCTGGGTAGGCTTGCTACATATATGGTGTCTAACATATTCTTTTTTGCTTGCTAGACACACAAAGCTGATGCTGAGTATCTAAACAAGCCTATTGAGCACTACCGAGAGATTGCCACAATCTTTGGCAATGCTTTGGCCAGAGGGAAGTATGCAAAAGGATCAAGCGATCATCTAGCTACATAAATGACTGAGATTGAAGATGATGAAGCTGAGAATGGAGATGGTGTTGCTGCTACATCTGAAGAGGCTGCACAATCTCATAATATTGGTGAGTCCTCCATAGCCCCCAAGCCATCGAACAAAGCCAGATCAACCCTAATTGAAGAAGACTCAGGGCTGCAAGCAACACTTATGTGTGGCTTGTTGATAGGCTTACCACGACTATAGAGAAGGTGGATGAAGATGATCAAAGCAAATCACCAAAAGATCTTTGGCAGGGAATTAAAAACCTCCCTGATTTTGATGGTGCCCATCTTTCTCACTACTATGCCCATTTGTGTGAGAAACCTAGCATTGCTTGGGCATTCTATGGACTAGATGTCTCTGACAAGTTGGTGTGGGTTGCAAGGTATGTGTCTCAGCACTTTCTAGGGTGATGGCAGATTGATTATTGTATGGCTGGTTGTCTTTTGTTTCCAACCAAAGATACTGAACTATGGTTGATTATTTATGTATGCTTTTGGTATGTACCAATGCTAAGACCTGATGTAAACTTCTTTATCATAATACTGGATATTTCTATTATGTAATCTGCTATGTGGAACTGCTATCATGTGAATTGTGTTGGCTATAGTTCTTGCTAAGATTTAAATTACTATTGATTGTAGCTGTATGTATCTCTTTGTATGAAAATTTTGGATATGACTAATGATCACAAAACTTTGCATGATAAAGGAGTTTTTGTTGTCCAACATATTATGATCATACTTTTTAGTACACGCATTATAGGAATTTATAAAAGTAGTTACCACATAAGTACATATGTTGAAGGAGCAGTTACAACATAAGCGCATAAATTGTAAAAACAGTTACCACATAAACACACGCATTGTAAGAATTTATAAGAGCATTTATCACACAAGCACATGCATTGTAAGAGCAGTTACCACTAAATATATATATTGTAAGAGTATTTACCACACAAGCGCACGTGTCGTAAGAGCAGTTACCATACAAGTACACATTATAAGAGTAGTTACCACACAAGTACATATATTGTAAGAATTTGTAAGAATAATTACCACATAAGCACATGTGTTGTAAGCGTTTGTAAGTAATTACCATATAAACACATATCTTGTAAGAGCAGTTACCACGTAATCAATGACAAGAAAAAGTATCCTAACTACTATTTGTTTAAGTGATCACAATCACCCATCCATCCAAACAAACAGAAAAGTTAGATATACTCACCACGTTTATTTATTAAAACAAACAAAATATTAGATATCCTATCCATACGAACAAATAAACTAGTAAATGGTTCCATCCCTAAGGAGATAAATGATCATCTCATATCCAAATTAGTTTTTTCAAATTTAGTTTTTTCTCGCCTCAAAAAGTTCTTCGTGCTCACTCTCCCGGGTTGACTCACGAGCGAAACGGTTTGGGAAAAGCCATTTTTCCAGAGGGTCAGCTAGGAAGGCCAGTCATGAGTTCGAAAAGGTGCCCTCTCATTGGTCTGTTTCACAAGTAAAAGATTTGTACTCTCGGCGAGCTAGATTTTCTCGCTCGCGTTCGCCCGGAGTGGTTCCACTAATAGCACTGTAGTCTATGAGGTCTATGGTGAGGCACGCTCACGTGGTGACAAATCCAAAGCATATTGATATAAGCCAATATCAGAAGGTCATGATATAACTGTACAGGCTGATATACCTAATTTTATACCACTTCTCCGTGGTATGTGGATTGTCTTGGGTCTCTTAACAACAGTTTCTTATATTTGTATTTTCTTGTCGCGGATGTCCTGTGATTAGCTTATTTTCTTACCCTGTTCTGAATAAGTAAATGGCATAGTTTACAGTTCTTGAAAAAGCTTGATATAAGATTAATCTACAAAGGGAAATCTTCACTACAATTCTTGAAAAATCTTGATATGAATCTAAGTTTGTTACTAATGGAGCTTTTTTGTCGTTCAGGAAAACTAATGCACCTTTTGCCTCTTCATTTCACAGGATACTCATATGGCATAAATTTTACTACATGGCTTTCCACTTGTACATATAGGTTCTACAAATGTCAACACCATCAACTGTGCCTCTAGATTGCTGCAAAATTTCAAATTTCGAATAACAGCACATAGATGGCTGAAGATCCATTTCTTCCGCATAAACGGAATTTTTGAGAAGAGCTTGCGCCTTTACCCAGATTGGGATCCTCTAGAGTTATGACGTCGGTGACGGCGACGTGAAGTCAGGAGATCCTAGTCCCCTTTACCCAGTGTCGAAAGAAGGAATGACTTCTGACGAAAGCAAGGGTGACTCTTATAATTCCTCTTTGAAGGCATATAAAATTAGTACTCCTCCTGAGCTACTTAAGCATATCTTGAGTTGAGAGCTCATCGTGTCCCCAACCCAAAACCAGCCCAAGCGGCAAAACCCTCGCCGGCCGCCGTTCCGCATTCTGCCGCCATGCCGGCGCCGGGATCAGCCGCGCTTGGCGTCGATGAGCCCCGCTCCGCCTCGGCCATCGTCGGGGCCACGGTGACGGGGCACCACCTGCTCCACATCGACGGCTACTCGCGCACCAAGCATAAGCTCCCCACTGGCCAATTCATTAAATCTCTCCCTTTCAGCGTGGGGGGTCGCTCCTGGTGTATCTCATACTACCCCAATGGCCTGAGATCCGAGTACGCCGACTTCGTATCCGTCTTCCTCCACCTTGACAAGAGTGCCGGCGAACCCGTGAAGGCACGAACCAAGTTCTGTTTGCTCGACCGGGCAGGGAAACCAGTGCCATCGAACACTTCTACCACAGAACCATACGAGTACCTCCCCGGTGGCGTCGGGTTCGGCATCGCTCAGTTCATTAGCACGGCGTTCCTGGAGAAGTCGGAGTACCTCTTGGACGACTGCTTCAAGATCACTTGCGACATCATTATGTCCGAGGAGCTCCGCACGGAGGACAGGATCGCCGCATCGCCGTTTGTGGCAGTGCCACCATCTGACCTGAATCGGCATCTTGGCGATCTGCTCGCGGCTCAAGATGGCGCCGACGTCACGTTCCAGGTTGCCGGTGAGACATTCAGGGCGCACAGGTTTCTCCTTGCGGCCCGGTCGCCAGTCTTCAAGGCAGAGCTCTGGGGCACGATGAAAGAGAGCGCCGCCACAATGGTTTCTCTCCGGATTGATGACATGTTACCTCAGGTGTTCAAGGCTTTGCTACATTTCATATACACCGACTCACTGCCGGAGATGGAGGGGCAAGAGGAGGCTGTGATGGCTCAACGTCTGCTGGAAGCGGCGGTGAGGTACGGCATGCCGAGGCTCAAGCTCATCTGCGAGGACAGGTTGTGCAGGCACCTAGACGTGCGCACGGCCGCAACAACGTTGGTGTTGGCTGAACAGCACAACTGCCATGGACTGAAGGAGGCTTGCATTGAGTTCCTTAAATCTCCTCGTCTACTGGAAGCGGTCGTGGAAACCGATGGCTTTGAGCATCTGACTAAAAGCTTCCCTGCTCTTGTTAAGGAGTTAATGTGCAAGCTAGCTGCCCATTGATACGGAGAACCAAATTATGGACATGTGCATGGTGTTTCAGTGTATACCTGGGTATTCTGAAAATTAATAAATAAAAAGGCGTTGACTGTGGGAATGTAAAAAATAACTTGATTTTTAAGTCTGTTGCTTGGATGACGCCATGTTTAGATACCGGGTGAAACAAAAATGAGCTCAACAAATCTAAACCGTCAAAAAGAAAAATAAAATATATATATATAAAAGGCTAGATGGATCGGTCACCACCCTCATCATTCATACAACCATATCCTCTGACTTCACAATCCAGTGAAGTCAGTGCCTTCAGTTCAACGCAAGTTGTTGGATTAGAAGTAAACGCAATATTGGTATAGTATTTTCGCGCACAATGAATTTACCTACATTACCTCATGCTACAGTAAATGAAGCTAGAGGCACTGTCCCTCCTCTCAAGATTTAGTAGTGTTTGGTTACTAGCATGTAAGATGATAATGTATGGGATGATTCAGCTCACTACCGGAGACGGCTTCTTTGCCGAGTGTCCTAGACTTTGCCGCGTGCTTTTTATCGGGCACTCGGCAAAGAGGCTATTTGCCGAGTGCCAGAGAGAAAGAACTCGGCAAACATCTGGCACTCGGCAAAGAGGCTATCGGGCACTCGGCAAAGAGGCTATTTGCTGAGTGCCAGAGAGAAAGAACTCGGCAAACATCTGGCACTCGGCAAAGAGGCTATTTGCCGAGTGCCAGAGAGAAAGAACTCGGCAAACATCTGGCACTCAGCAAAGAGGCTCCTTTACCGAGTGTCATTTTTTGACACTCGGCAAACCCTTTTTTTTTCTTCACTTTTGACCTCCAAACTTTTTCTGCAGTCCTCATACAATACCTGGTACTCCATGTTCCAATGTGGCACATTTCTCGGACTTTTTCTATATTTCTTTAATTTATTTTAATTAATTGAATTTTCTTGGATAATTCAAATTATAACTGCTAGTCATTCGAATAATGAAAAAAAATGAATGGAAAAATGATATTCATGTTATTTAGTATAATGTGAGGCCGTATCCAGGAACAGACCACCAATTTCGAACATCTTGTTCACGAAACATGACCACGAACTTGCGGTCGAGTTGTTTTTAAATTGTATAAAAAGCAAACGAAGTCCGAAAATCATGAAACTTGTCAAGATGTCATGATATCATATGTGGAGGCTGTGATAAAAATTTGAGAAGGTTTTGCGCAAGTTGTCACGTACGATGCTTGCAAACCGAAGAATCTCCGAAGAAGTTTACCGCAAGTTCGTGGTCATGTTTCGTGAACAAGATGTTCGAAATTTGTGGTCTGTTCCTGGATACGGCCTCACATTATACTAAATAACATGAATATCATTTTTTCATTCATTTTTTTCATTATTCGAATGACTAGCAGTTATAATTTGAATTATCCAAGAAAATTCAATTAATTGAAATAAATTAAAGAAATATAGAAAAAGTCCGAGAAATGTGCCACATTGGAACATGGAGTACCAGGTATTGTATGAGGACTGCAGAAAAAGTTTGGAGGTCAAAAGTGAAAAAAAATAGGGTTTGCCGAGTGTCAAAACATGACACTCGGCAAAGGAACCTCTTTGCCGAGTGCCAGGACGTCTGGCACTCGGCAAAGAATTTTAATTTTTTTTTTAAAAAAGCCCTCTTTGCCGAGGGCCAGATCAGGGGCACTCGGCAAAGGGGGGATTTAACCCCTGGCCCAGCCGGCCCACACACACTACGCACACACGCACCCGCCCCCGCCCGCGTCCGCGCCAGCGCCGCCGCCGCCGCCGCCCCCGCGCCAGCGCTGCGCCGCCGGAGGAGGAGGAGAAAGAGAGGAGGAGGAGGAGAGGAGGAAGAAGGAGGAAGAGAAGGAGGAGGAGGAAGAAGGAGGAAGGAGGAAGAAGAAGGAGGAGGAGGAGGAGGCGCCCCGGCCGCCGTTGCCACGTCCCCAACGCTTCCCCAGCCGTCGCCTTGTCCACCGGCGCCCTGGCCCCTTCACCACCGCCGCCCTACGACGCCCACTAGGTATGCCATACCGTCGTCGTCGTCGTAGTATTACTAGTAGTTGCGGTAGTAGTAGTGGTAGAGTAGCAGTGATGGTAGTCTAAGTAGTCGTAGGAGTGGTTGTGACATTGTTATATATATGTGGTTGGATATAATCTTGTGCATGTCGGCCATCGTGCCGTTCATATATATGTGCATGTCGGCCATCGTGCCGTTGGTTTTCTTGCAGGTTTTGGAAACCTCACCGTGCAGAGGAGGTGCTGCCGAAATTTTGTATTGACAGTTTTATGTTTCTTTTTTTTGCAGAGAAGAGCCAGTCGGAGCGGCACCGGAGTACCTCGGCGACCCCGATCGCCTTCCTTGCCGCTGCGGGTCTGCCTTCACCGCGTCGCCTCGCCACTGCACCGACCCGCCACGGCCCCGCTAGCCTGACTCCACCGCCACCCTAGGTATAACCCCTCTTTCCGTATCATGGTCGTAGATCACGTAACCCAGTTAGGCGTCTCCCGTTCGAAAGAGATACGGTTGGAAATATGCAGATATTTCCATATCTAAAACCGTATCTGTTTCGAATTGTCCACGTTTTTTGGACAGCCCGCAGATGCGTAGGTGGGGTTAGTTTCCATGGTCTGCTCCGATCCGAGACAGAGTTTCGGCATCATCTCCCTGTTGTTCTCCGGATACACACTCTCCCTAGCAGGACGTGTATTTGGAGAACAGCGGGGAGGTGCTGCCGAAATTCTGTCTCGAATAGGAGTAGAGCATGGAAACTAACCTCATCTACGGATCCTCGCGTGGGATTAGGACCTATCCTCACCTATTAGATAGTAGGAACGTCGTGTAGATGCAATTGATGTTTATATTACTCGCCGCTATATATGTTAGAGGATGGAGGACCGTGAGTGGATGTACACGGGCCGCGCAAGTCAGGGTCAGGTCGCCAATGAATGGATCGACAAGACCGATGCTTTCTTGGAACGGGCATTTGGCGTGGCTGCTAAAGGAGCGAGTAAAATTTGCTGTCCCTGCAGCAAATGTGCAAACAGGAAAAGACAAACGAAGAAGGTCATGGGGGAACATCTTTGGAAGAATGGATTTACGGCAGACTATACCCGGTGGGTCTACCATGGTGAAGCCGATCGTATGAGAGAGGAGGTGGTGAGACCACGCGTCGAGGATTATGATGCTGATGCCGGGGTAGCAAACATGTTAAATGACTATCACGAGGCACAGTTCGCTGAAGGACGTACGGAGGAGGAGCCAGAGGCAACCGCAAAGGCGTTCTACGACATGTTTGCCGCGGCACAGAAACCCCTTCACGGCCAAACAAAGGTTTCTCAACTGGATGCCATTGGATGCATAATGGCGTTAAAGTCCCAGTATAGCCTGAGTCGAGACGCCTTCGATGGTATGTTGACAGTTATTGGCAGCCTGCTTCCGGAGGGTCACCTTCTGCCAAAGAGCATGCACGAGTCACAGAAACTCCTTCGTGCACTTAAGATGCCGTATGAGCAGATACATGCTTGCCCGAAGGGGTGCGTCCTATTTAGGAAAGAATACGTGGAAGCAAAGTACTGTCCAAAGTGTAAATCATCTAGGTTCCTGGAGGTAGATTCTGGTGATGGCCAGAAGAGGCAGCTTGACATTCCCGTGACAATCCTACGGCACCTTCCGTTCATACCGAGGATCCAACGGCTATACATGACCGAGGAATCCGCGAAACAGATGACATGGCACAAAAATGGCAAACGATACAATCCTGACAGGATGGTACATGCATCCGATGGTGAAGCATGGACCCACTTTGATGGCATTCATCATGAGAAAGCTAAAGAGGCTCGTAATGTACGTGTTGCGCTGGCAACAGATGGGTTCAATCCTTACGTTTTGTTTATTTTGCATCTCTTTCTAAGTACTTCTTGTTTATCTGTGCTTATTGGTTTACTCTTTTTAATTGCAGGTGATTGAACAAAGATGGTGGGCGGTGGGATGAGGAAGCTAACGTCCTTGTACCGAAGGACAATGACCGCTGCACCGGGGGAGAGTAGGAGGAGGAGCAGCCGCAGGAGGGAGTCGTCGCCTGCCGCCCCGTCGCGTGAGGAGGAGGAGGAGGAGCAGGTGCCCCAGGAGGACGCCGAGGAGGCGCAGGAGGACGCGCAGGAGGACGACGAGGAGGCGCAGGAGGACGCGCAGGAGGACGAGGAGGAGGAGGCGACAGCAGGGGGTTCCGCTTCCTCTAGTTCGTCGAGCGTCTACTTGCGAGGTCCCACGAGTCTCCCTCAGCGACCGATACCTCGTGAGAGACGCCCGCTGATTTGACCCGAGGGGGAAAAGTAAGTAACTTTAGATGTTATCACTACTTTATATGATATGTTGAAAATCAAAATAGAAATTAATAATTTTTCTTAATCACTTGGGCAGGAACTGGACGATTGTGGCGAGTGGAGGTGCTCACACACGCCAAGTCAATGGCATCCTCGGTCTTCTGTGCAAGGAGCACTTCCCTAGCCTGGTTGAGTACGCCGGAGTGACGGGGCCGACCTACTCGTTTGACCACTACGCCGCCGCCCTCGATGCTGCAGATCGGGCCCGCAGGGTATTCAACAACAAGGCGGAGCGGGTGAAGCAAGAGCTGTGGGTAAGTCTTCCTCGCACTACATTGCTCAATACATCGTATTCATTGGACATTCTTGAAATAATGAATGGATACATCGTGTTTGTATGCAGGATTTCTTTAGATGCCAGGACGGACATGAGGCCAGGGCGGATGCGGTGGCTACCAAATGCTGCAAAAAACTCGTCGTGGACATGCATTACGAGGCGCGCATCCATGCCGTCGTAACTTACCACGGGACCGTCCTTGGAACGAAGGTCACCAAAAGGGACGCAAGAACCATGACGCTGACCCGGGACCAGTACCTGCAGGTAAATACAGAACATTAATACTGATTCCTTTTGAGATTAAGTAGGCTTAATTTCATCTTCTGATATGTCATGTACTTGATGGCCTGTAGATGATTCCTTATTGGTGCGCCGCGCATACCCAGTGCTGGGAACAGATGGTGGACAAGTGGTGCTCACGCGAGTGGGAGGAGACGCACAACTTGTGCCGGGAGCGGCGTTTGATGATGCCAGGTGTAGCACACCATCAAGGCAGCCGCAACCTCAGCGGATACGCAGAAACATGGGTACGCGAATTCATTTATTTATTCTAACGCTCAATTCTGCATGATTTCTAATCATCTTGCTGTTTTTCTCGCAGTCGGCGTCACATGGTGGCTAGCCTTGCTCCATCTTCAAGGCATTTGCTATGGCCCACAAGGGCAAGGCGACGTCCGACGTCGACTACAACCCGGAGGACGGGCCCGAGGCGTACAGCAATGCGACCGTCCACAACCGCCTTAGTGAGTACACATCGATGGCAAGGGAGGTCCATGGGCCAGAGTACGATCCGAGCACCGAGGACCTTGATGGAGAAGTCGTCATGAGGGTGGGAGGAGGCAAGAAGCATGGGCGATACTGGATTGGCGACGGCGCAATCGACTCGGCCGCTACTCCCAGTCTCTCCCAGATTCGAGCAAGCAGCACGAGCACGAGCCCGGCCATACGACCTCGGAAGGACACTTCACACCACCGGGTGGAGGCACTCGAGGTTATTCCTGGTTTATTCGTCGTTCATTGGTTTTTTCATACCTTTCCTTTGCATTATTGTAACATTGGGGTGAATATATTGTAGGCCCAGCTGGAACAAGAGAGGAGGATACGGGAGCAAATGCAGGCGACGATGGAGAGGGTGGAGGCCGAGCGGGAGGCCGAGCAGCGGAGGATGGTGGAGATTCTTCAGTACATGCAAAGTCTTGGCGCCGCTACGGGTGTAGCTCCGCCACCTTCGCTATTCGCTCCACCTCCACCTCCACCTCCTCACTATTCTACTCCTGTGAGTATAAATATTTTAGTTTGTATGTTCATGCTTACGGTCAAACCTAGTGGAGTATGAAAGTTTTATTCATGTATGGTATATATTTATCTTGTCTCACACATGCAATCTCTTCTCCTTTGTGCAGAATCAATCGGCGGCATCGAACGATCCTCATGCTTCAGCGAATCCTTCACCAAATCAGTCTCATTGACCATCTTGGTGATGATACTTGTGGTTGTTAATGGTACTTCTATTTGCAATTATGGTTGTAGATGATGGAGCACTTGGATTACTTGTGAACTTATTTGTGATATATTGTGAGACATGTGACATTTGTGATATATATGTGGTGTTGGTGATATATATGTGCTGTTGATGATATATATGTGATGTTGGTGATGTTTGTTATATATATATATATCTTCTGTTTGTTTGGATGGGATGTAAAAAACAAATAAAAAAGGCTGTTTTCAGTCACTTTGCCGAGTGCAATGGCCATGACACTCGGCAAAGTGACAACATGCTTTGCCGAGTGCAAAGGCCATTGCAGTCGGCAAACATCAAGATTTGCTGAGAGCCACGGTCCAGGCACTCGGCAAAGATGGCCTCTTTGCCGAGTGTCCTCCCGGTGGCACTCGGCACAGACGCCACCTTTGCCGAGTGTTTGATTCACTGGCGCTCGGCAAAGCGGAGACCTTTGCCGAGTGTCAGATTAGCACTCGGCAAAGCCTTTGCCGAGTGCCCGATAAAGTGCACTCGGCAAAGAGGTCTTTGCCGACAAACTGTTTACCGAGCGCCCTTTGCCGAGTGTAGCACTCGGCAAAGCCTTTGCCGAGTGTATATCGTCCTTTGCCGAGTGCCTGAGGCACTCGGCAAAGAAGCTGTCTCCGGTTGTGGCTGGATGAATTGATCCTGGATGGGCTAGTACAAGTCTGATGTTTGGTTGGCTATATAGGATGATACATATTTCTATTTGGTTGGTTGTATGGAATAGAACGATCTCATACATGTTTGTGTTTGGTTGTCTGAATCTGTAGTGATACTCTTCTCTCTTACCTGGTGTTATTTTTTTCTACATGTATGACTCCAGCCTTGTGCAATGCGTACATGAGTAGTATGCAATGCTTGGCAATGTGATTATTTTCTCTTAGGCAATGATCAAGTAGTGAACTCCCTTCTGAATTTTGGATTACAAGTTTCATTTGTATACGGATGCTGTTTGAATTGGATGACAATATGATACATCAATCATACTTCATTTCTTCCTATTGGTCCTCAATAACCACATATGAAACTGCCCAATAATAACATGCATCAAGCAAATATCAGTCGCAATTAACATGCATGGGCTATGAAAATAATCACAATGGATGAAAATAAACTACATCAATGAAGAAAGTCGCAATCAACATGCATAAGACCAAAAAATTAGCAAAAATGTTTGTGCTTTTTGTACTTTTTCTTCCCATTAACAGGATCTAGAAAAATGTAAAAATGCAAGAAAGAAAAGCAGTTTGGAGAGTTATTCACTCTGACCAAAAACTATGGGCAAAAAATAACGCTTTTAAGCAAGCACCTGCTGGTTTTTGCACTCTAGTTCATGACATCCTCAAATCAGACTAAAAAAATCCATAAATCGACCTAATCTACACTGCACGTAGGCTGAAAAATTACTGCAACCTAATGGCCATGACAAAAAAATTATCAAACAGGATTTAGCCTTAATTATGGAGGTCCTAAACTAACTTAAACAGGAGACGAAAAGGGGATCTGTAATCTTTTTTCCGTTCCTTACCTAACAGAACGACGAGATCGTAGCAGCTCTGCCTTGCCGTGTCCACGAGCTTCTCTCCTGCCCTTGCTCCTTCTCTGGTTCTTCCTCTATCTTCCCTGCCCCCTTGCTTCGCTTTCTCCCCTGGCCAACACCGAACAGCGTATTCACAATGGGGCATCCAGTAGCACAGAATAGAACAGCAGGGCCAGCCGCTCCATCAGCACAACAACCTACCGCTCAAAACTCCAGCAGGACGTCGACAAGCGACAGCCACACGCACCCAGCAGCAGGGCAGGAAACAACTCTCGTGATGGATCTAGGCAGCGCCAAGAAAAAGGAGATGGACAGGAGATGGCGCAGGGCAGGAAAGAAAAGGTCTAGGACAAGCGGCGTTCATCGCGGAAAGTCACCGACGGCCATCGCCCAGGCCGGTTTCATCTGCCGTTCGCCACCGTGTGCAGTTGCGCCATCGCCTGAGGACGTGCCGGGGAGCCGCTGCCGCTCGCTTAGCGTCGCCACTTAGCCGTCACTCGCCTGCCTCTGCCTTTCACCGCTCAGGCCAGCCGAGTCGTCCGACCGCCGGTCGCCACCGTCGACCTCGCCAATATGCTGCAGAACAAGTCGTTCGTGAAGAAGAAGAAGGAAGGCTACACCCAAAAGATTGTCAAGGAGCACTACCTCCGCAATGACATCTACTGCGGCGTCGTCTCCTGCTCCGCCTACGACGCCGCTGCCGAGCGCAAACTCCGTGCTGACGCAGCCGTCATCCTCGTCGTTGACACTAACGTCGTGCTCCACCAGATCGATTTGTTGGAGAATCCAGCGGTTGAAGATGTTGGCGTGCTGTTGGTGGTGCCCGACGAGGTGAAGAATAAGAATCTTGCGGTTTTCAACAAGATCAAGGCCCTGTGTACCAACGATGCATGGAGGTTCTACATTTTTCGCCAACGAGAACCACCCGTAGAACCACAGGAATACTTATATCGGAGATATGGTTGGGGAGAGTCCTAATGATCGTAATGACAGAGCGATTCGTGTTGCTGTTCGCTGGTACCAAAGTCATCTTGGTGAGAGTGCTAAGGTTTCTGCTGATTACTAATGACAGAGACAACAAACGGAGAGCTACTGATGAAGGCCTAAATGCCGAGACAGTTGAGTTTTTTTATCGAGAACACGCCTGGGCGTGTTATTTCATTAAGAGGGAAGCAAAGGACAACAACTGAGGAAAAAGGACGACCGAGTTCCGAACTAGCCAGTTGCGCTGTAGGTCGCCCGACAACATAGAACGCTGCAACTATATTAGAAAAAATACACTGTGCGACCAAGCAGCACCAGAAAAGAGACTAAGCTCAGAGGAGCTCCAGCAATCGGTGATTCCCGACCTGAACCCAGGAAAGTCCTTCATCCACGATCTTCGCGCGCATGGCCGCTGGCAGGGATGCCGATTGATGGAAAACACGCTGATTCCACCCGGTGAGGATGAAGAGCGAATCAAAAGCACGCCTAGTATCTTTTGTCAGTTGTTTGCGAGCTGGGACTGGGAGCCACCAATAGGCAAGTTCCATGTTCGACTGTGGGGTGAAACGAGGGAGGCCGGACGGACGCAAGATACGGAACGAAACCTCACGGCTGTAAACATATCCGAGAAGGAGATGTTGAATTGTTTCCGGCACCTGATTGCAAAGAGAACATGGGCCTCCATTTCGCAGATTGTGTCTTTGCAGCCGGTCGTTGGTCCAACAGCGACCATAAAGTGCAAGCCAGAGGAAGAATTTGCATTTTGCCGGCGCCATCGTCTTCCAAAGTTGTTTGGCTCCGGGAAGCTCGGTCTGACCATGGAAGAAAGCCCTGTAAGTTGCCGCCGAGGAGTATTGTTGATCGACCGACCGCTTCGAAACGAACTTATCCGGAGCCTCAGACAAAAGAATCGACCTCATGGCGTCCCAGACCTGGAGAAATTCAATGATAACCGGGACCATCAAGGATCCAGAAATGTCACGCACCCAGCTCCTGCTGCGCAAAGCGTCAGCCACCAGACGCGAATGCGAGTTGCGCTTGCTCACAGCCTGGAAGAGGTTCGGCACCAGCTGTTGCATGGATATACCATTAGGAGCATGCTGTAGCATTGTAGTATAGTCTAAGCTTAGGCTTGTTAAAAAAAAAGGGAGCAAACAATTGGATTACTGTGTCGATTATTCTATATTTAGGCATGATATAAAATATATAAATAGAGGGTCGATCTTCCAATCAGTGATCTTGGTTCTGAGTGTTGCAATATCATGGATAGCATTGTTTAATGATTAAGCTTTAGAGTTGTACGAGATATATATCGCTTTATTTTATTTTATTTTTTTCTTGTGTAGAAAACCTGTATGCTCCTAGATGCTTTGGCTCCACCTTTGATTCATTTGCATTAGAATTATAGTCGTCTGGTTGCCATTGGCAAGATTCTGAAGCCATTGCTAAATGAATGCGTGTCACCAGTGACCTGCTACTGGAGTTTGGCGTTGCTTTTGCGTGTGTTATTGCTAGAGATGGCAATGGGTAAAATACTCACGGCTAGATGATGTTGAGACCCGTACCCGCGAGTGGATTTTTAAACCCGTGCCCGCATCGGTTACCCGTCACAGGTAAGAAATGTTACCCGTTCCTGCCACCCGCGGGCATCTCATACCTGCGGGTGCACCCGTATACCCGCCTGCTAGGATAATTGGAGCGGATTTATGGGTAATTAGAGCAGGTTTATATACCTAGTGATGACTTGGGCTTACATATAAGATGATTGGAGCGGGTTTATGGGTTTAGAGCACGGGTATGTATTTTTCTTGCCCGTGACCTTTTGCCCATCGAATTTATGATCAAACCCGTACCCGTACCCACGGGGAAACGTTGAAACCCAAACCGGTACCCGTCGGGTTTCTTATCCGCGGGCACGCGGGTAATTCCTACCCGTTGCCATCCCTAGTTATTGCTATATTTTTTGCGCTGAAAGTGCGCTTGTGCAGGTGGTAACGCATTCAGGCTATATAGTTTCTACTTCAGATATAATTTATAGGTAAATGTTTTGGACATAAATTGATCGGCTAATTTATCACAAATCCTTTTATGTGATGTCCCATCTATTACATGGTATATGATCTAATCAGAGAGACACAACCTGATTTTCGCTGCCGTTTGCGTTTGTATGTCCTCCCACTTGTCATCATCTACCGTGGCCAGTTGTGACTCCTGTAGAGCCTTCAAGATACCCTGTTGTGCTAGCAAGTTCTTAACTCCCATTTCCCACGGCTAGAAATTGCCAGTCCCTACTTCCGCTTGTTCGGGTGTAAGTCCTTTATCTATAAGAAAAGAGAACGCCTAGGCAAGTTTGAAAAACGTTGTAATATTGGTTTTCTTGTTGGTTATGTATTGAACTCCAAAGCATATCAAGTATTTAACAATATCACCGACTTTGTTGAAGAAACTTGTGATGTAGAGTTTGATTAATCTAATGGCTCCTAAGGAGAAGGTATTTCTTGTGATGATGTAGGCAATGAACCCTTGAGAGATGTGATGAAGAATATGGCGATTGGGGATATCAAACCTAAGGAGCATGATGAAGATGTATCTTCTACTTTCACTCCACACACCTCCATGGTACCCCAAGTTGATCAAGATGATAAAAATGATGATTAACCACTTCCATCACAAGATGTTCATATCTCTCAAGAGGAAGCTTAAGTTCAAGCTCAAGATGTTGGACCACCATAAGACACACCTCAAGACCACAAGTGAAACAAACACACATTTCTAAGGATCATCCAGTTGACTTAATCATTGGGAGTCAATCTCGGGGAGTTAATGAAGTATGGATACTTGAAGAAAGGCCTCAAGACAAGAATGTGATTGGAACTAAGTGGGTCTTCCGTAACAAGAAAAATGAATATAGTGTGGTGGTACGCAATAAGGCAAGACTAGTCGCGCAAGGCTTTGCACAAGTTGAAGGTTTGAATTTTGACGAAACATTCGCTCCCATGACAAGGCTTGAAACCATCCGTATCCTTTTTGCATTTGTTTCACATCATAACATTAAGCTTTATCAAATGAATGTGATGAGTGCATTCGTAAATGGCTTCATTAATGAACCTATCTATATTGAATAACCCCTGATTTCGAAGAGCCTAGATATCTTAATCATGTTTATAGGTTGCACAAGCCATTTTATAGACTCAAGCAAGCCCCAAGAGCTTGGTATGAATGCCTATGTGACTTCCTCATCAACCAAGGATTCAAGATCGAGAGGGTGGATATTACATTATTCATAAAAATTATCGACAATGAACTCTTCTTATATCAAATTTATGTTGATGATATAATATTTGGTTCAACTAACAAAGAGTTTTGTAAAAAAATTGGTGACATGATGTCTAGGGAGTTCGAGATGTCAATGATTGGTGAGTTCAACTACTTCCTTGGTTTTCAAATCAAGCAATTGAAGGAAAGAACATTCATCTATCAAGAGAAGTACACGAGGGACATCGTAAAGATGTTCAAGATGAATAATTGCAAGCCAATCAAGACCCTATGCCTACTAATGGACATCTCGACTCGGATGAAATGGGTAAACTGGTTGATCAAAAACTTTATCATTCTATGATTGATTCTTTTCTTTATCTTACTGTATATAGGCCTGATATTATTTTTAGTGCATGCATGTTCGCTCGCTTTAAAGCAAATCATAAGGAATCACATCTTAGTGCGGTTAAGATGATCCTTAGATACCTAAAGCATTCACCTAGCATAAGCTTGTGGTATCCCAAAGGTGCTAGTTTCCTACTCTTGGGTTACTCAGATTCGGACTTCACCGGATATCGTGTGGATGGTGAGTACTTTGGGTGGGTGCTACTTGCTAGCGCGATCCCTAGTCTCATGGTCTTATAAAAAGCAAAACTCTATATCCTTGTCCACCACGGAAGCTGAATACATAGCCGTCAGAGCATGTTGTGCTTAAATCCTGTACATGAAACAAACCTTGTTAGACTTTGGTGTTCGTCTAGAGAAGTTTCCACTCCTTTGTGACAATGAGAGTACCATAAAAATTGTAAATAATCTCGTTCAACACTCTTGCACATAGCACATTGATATCCATCATCACTTCCTTAGAGATCATGTGGCTAAAAATGATATTTCTCTTGGTAATGTAAGGTCGAAAGATCAATTGGCAGATGATACGTGTTTGCCCGATCTTCCGAAGGTAATATGATAAGTCGATTAGTGGAGTTTCGACGTTGATGATCCAAAGTCTCCGATCAGAATAGATCAAGAACCCTCGTAACCACTACACCACTACTTCGTGGTTATCAACCGAGCCAAGACGCTGTTGACCTCGCCAAGAAAGTTTTTCCTGCAAGCGAATCGAGAACACAAGTAAGAACAGGTAGATGCAATTTGAATATTGCTAATTACCAATGAAGCACTTGAGTTTAGGGTTCAACAAACCGATAAACGGCGAAACTATATTAAATAGAATAATCTAAGCTAAACCCAAGCCTAAACTACAATGGCTACTGTGTATATATAAGGGGGCATGAGGAGGTTGACCTAGGGTTGTGCAACCGTGGAGAGAGGCGTGCACAACCTGGACTCCGACTCTGACACGATTACAAAACCCGTCAGGGTTCAAAATGGTGACTCAACACCTTATTCCTTTGACTCTGACTAAACTATAAAGAATATTTGGTTGAGCTCATATTCATTGGAAATAGCTCATCATAAGCTTTCCAGGATGTCCAAGATTTTCTAAAACGGACTTCGTATGAGAGAGTTATGCCCGTTTTACTGACGTGCTGTCCTGGAACACGACTTCGACCACGACCACGACCACAACCACGACTAGAGCTCAGCCTTGAGTTTGAGTAGACTTAGTCTTCGAGGAGTGATATCCGAGTAAGGTTGTGGTACTTCTCCCATGTTCCTATGCAATAAAACATCATAAGAATTTAGTAGTAATCCATCCAATGAAATATGAATAGCAAGGAACGAGTTCACCTGGTGGTCTAATTGTCGTGCACGTGCTCTTGTAATTGGACCTTGTATGATTTGAGGATTATTGGTGGTATTGATCTTATCCGAAGGAGCCATGAGCTCATCAGCAGATATCTTCACAAAACCTTGAGATGAAACCACATTTTGTAGGTTGCAAAGTGAGTTGAACGTAATAGTTGCTTCAAACGTCGCGTGATGTCTTGTCATATAGATGCATTTTATGATAAGTGCTTGTCTAACCTTCTCAAGATAGTGGTGAACATAAGTTTTTCTTGCGTTGGTGGCCCCCTAGTTTCATTCAAGGCATGTTGTTGGGTTCACCATGAAGAAGCTTGAGGAGGGATGTATTATGACAAGATAGATTTATTTTATGATATGCATTCACATGTCATATAGCTTGCACTCATGTTTACTTTCATGCACTTCTTATACATTGCATGTGCATTGGCGGTAGAGAGATCACAAAGGAGGATATCACTTTTTGAGATTGTTGTTTGCTCTTGATGTGAACATACACCTCTAAAAGTGTGATTAAATAGAAGTAAGTGCTTAATTCCTATTGAGTCATGTCTTAGCGCGAATTTAAGGTTTCAATATTTAAGTTCATAGGGAATATGGCTCATACATTTACTTGGAGTTTTCTCCCTTATTTTTTATTTGGTTCTTATTGCTTATTGAAAAATTATGTATGCTATAGCCATTTGGCATATATTTGCAAATGACTGTTTGAGAGCGCAAGGTCTTCATTCAAACTAGTCTAAATATGTGTTTATGCTGTTTGTTTGTTTGAAGTTGGACTTAGTGAGAGATTTTAGTACTGCAAAATCTTTATCTTCTCACCGGATAGACCGGTGCTCCTTTCTTTGTCCCCATCGGATCGTCCGGTGTTCAATGATCCTACCAGTCAACTCAGTTCATCCCTAGAAAAGGTCTGGTGTTTTTGTCCAGTGAACATATCAGAATGAACGGACAATTCGGTGTGCAGTTTTTGAAAATTCCCTGAGAGTTTGTCTAGTGATGTTATCCGGTGCTTAGTGCTCTATCACCAAAGCATCTGGTGAATGAAGGTGGTTTCGGCTGAGGTTGAAAATGTTCTCTGCAAAAATTCATCCGGTGTTCCATCTAGTGTTCTCTATTGGCGTCACCGGACCTTCTGGTGTTTGAAATTTCCATGGGCCCCAACTGTCATGTAAGGGCATCCCGACCGGCCTCTCTCTCTGTTTTTGATCTCGCCACATCGCCTGTACGCCCGCCTGTCTCGCCAACTCGCTGCCTCCTGTCTCCACCTCACCAACACACCACTGCACTACTGTCACCCTGCACCATTGCTGTAGCTGCACCGCCGCCACCCCTGCTCCACCTCAGCAGCGCTGCCGCTCTGCCTTGCT
This sequence comes from Phragmites australis, assembly GCF_958298935.1. Taxonomy (NCBI): domain Eukaryota; kingdom Viridiplantae; phylum Streptophyta; class Magnoliopsida; order Poales; family Poaceae; genus Phragmites; species Phragmites australis. The sequence continues at coordinate 9,641,685 of NC_084941.1, read as the reverse complement.
ACTGGAGAGCATCAAAGCCACCGCCGCCTCATGCCGTAGCACCGCCGATGCCGCCCAGGTCATCGGTCGACGTGCTTCTCCCTCACCATCGGTCCTCCTTCCTTCAATTCTTTGTGGTGAGCTCAAATTTGGCCAGATTTATCAATTTTTGCAAACCCTAAATGCAAATTGAAGCAAACTTTCCCAAATTCATGCAAATTTATTCAAAATTTGAGAAAATTCTTGATAAATTTGGTGCAATTCAGATGTAATATCTTGGATTTAGGGCATGTTGATAAATTTTTGTGCTTCAATTGCAAAATTCTTTCAAATCCGAGCCAATTTGCCTCAAATTCTTGCCTAATTTGATCAATTTGTTCAAATTCAAGTCGAGTTCTCTGAAATTGATCATGTCTTCTATCACAAACCTGAATACATAGCATGTTCGTCAAATTCTCATATCATTTTTTCATGCTTAGGGTTCAACTTTGAGTAAATTCATATCAAATCCTTAAAACCTGAAGCGCTCTCTCATCCGTTTTCATTTTTCTATCTATCATATGGGTCATGAGCGCAGTGATATGGGCAAGGGCAAGGCCGTTGAGTAGTTGAAGAAGAAGAAGTCAAAGGCTCAGAAAGAGATTGATTGTGCCATTACAGTGGCAGATGCAGCAAACGCTCAGTGAGGTTTTGAGATCAGAGATGTCGCTTCTCCGCGTCAGTCCACCTGCACTTGCCCTACTGTGGGGTTGGGCTCGACGCCTTCAGGTCAGTAAGGGAGCCGGAAGAGGGCTCATCAGGAGCTAGTGGCAGAGAAGGAGGAGCAGGAGTAGTTTGAGCCAGAGCAAATAGAGGAGTCTCAGCCTCAGAGAGAGATTCGGTTGCGTGACTTGACCTCTTACAAGTCACCAAATATCAAGAAACTAAGGTTTGTGATGATCGATGAGTGGTTTCCCTCAGTTAGAGATGAGGGTGTAAATCACATTTTCTACACCATTCTGCAGGATAGCTTATTTCGCTCTTTTCTCAGGAAGAAGTTCAAGTTGAGCCAGCACAAGACGCTCAACTAGAACTACATGTAGTTGGCTACAGGGGGAGTGGACGTGAGGCAACACTTTGCTACCATCTCAGGTCTTATAGCTCTGCTCATAGGTGTGGACAAATATGTTGTGGAGTGGGTCAGAGTCTTCTACGCCATAGTGTGGATTGCACCAGAGAGGAACTTCATCGAGTTCATGTTCATGGGAGAGCAGATCAAATAATACAGGAACATGATACTTGAGGCTCTGGGGGTTCAGGCAAATTTCAGGTTTCTTCATGAGGTATTCATCCGAACACTGAGCCCCCTCATCATCCTTTAGCTGGTGGTGTCTTTCCCACTGATGAGGAGATAATACCACTGTTTAGGCAATCGTTCTCTCTAGGATCACCGAGACTGCCAGACATGTTGACACGTGAGGCGAAGGCCATCCACTTGGCCCTGAGACATAGTTTGCTACCGAGGATTGGCTATGGAGAGGCTATCACCAGTTTGCAGCAGTGGTTGATCATCTCTATCCTCACTCGCTAGCGATTTGATATCGTGGACCTTATTCTTTATGAGATTGAGGATGAGGAGAGTCTAGTGATAGTGGGAGTCTGGAGAGAGAGTCTTAGCATGAGTGTCTAGAGAGGTTTTGTTTCAGGGGGAGTTTAGGAGTTTGGGTAGTTAGGTTTGACTTATTAGATCTTATGGTTTTTGATGTAATGATAGGCTATTTGGTTCTCTCTCTTGATGTGTTTTGCTTGTCATCACATTGTGTTTAATTTCATGTTTGTTTAATTCTTATTCTTCTAGCATGATAGGTTGTTATAGTGCTAGGCTTTCTCTTGCTTAATTGATATATGTTATCAATTGTCTAGTATGATAGGGTGCACTTCAATTCATATCTCTTTATTCTCTTTTGTGTTGTCATCAATAAACAAAAAAAGGGAGATTGTCGCATCTAAGTCCCTAGGTAAGTGATAAGTGTTTTGGTGATTAATGACAACCGTATCATTGTGACTAACAAGTGTGTTTTGAAGGATATCACAAATTTAAGTTCACAATGATGATTGAGTATTCTTGGTTCCTAAGTTGATTATATGGATGGTCAAAGAACATATACATCAAGATTAAGGATCTTCTAGTTCTAAGTGCCACAAAGGAGATGAAGGGCACTTAGAGTAGTATATGTCTTCTTTTTTAGTCTTTTTGACCGTACTATAAAGATAAGCTAAGAGTAGTAGCTTGATCTAGTAAGTCTAGACTTGATTTGATGCACACTTGTGAATGTCTAGCACTAGGTAGCTCATAGGAGCCCTTGGTTGAGTCGTCAAAAAGTTAGTGCTCAAAGAAATTTGAATTGGACGTGCTCAGCAACAAATATACCTCACCGGATAGTCCGATGACTTGAAAAGAATTATCATCGGAGTTTTTCTTTCGGTTCAGAACAGAAAAGAACTTAGTGCTCAGGATGATCCGGTGTCTAACTAGTGAAATCACCGGGAGTTTTTTTCGATGATTTATGTTCAAAAGTTTTCGAAGTGTTTCACCAGATGGTCCGATATTAGAGTGGTGAGTGAACCGAACTTTTTTCAGCAGAAGCAAAATCTCCAAGGGGAAATGAATTTGACCTCACCGGATTATCCGATGATGGAAAGGGGGGATCACCGGACAATTTCTTGCAGAGAAAAATTCCAAGTGCAGAAAATTGAAGCTCTACTCACCGGCTAGTCTGGTCTTCACGTTGTGCTCACTGGACAATGCATTAGAGTAATGTTGTAGAGAGGTTCAGAAGAGGCTTCACTCACCGGATGGTCCGATGTAGGCAAAGATGACATCACTAGACTAATTCTTGCAAAGAGGTTTGCAATGAGTGTTTTGGTATGGTTCTTCTGACCGGTTGTCCGAGTACATTATAGGATCAACGACTAATGACAGCTGGCACAATTATCTCTGGAGTTTCTACTCATCGGATTGTCCGCTGTGAGTGAGATGGTACTCACCAGATCATCTGGTGTTAACAAAAAAGTGGGTGGTTAGGCAACGGCTAAATTTAGATCTCTATCCTATAAATACCCCCCTCACTTGGTTTTATTTGGCTCTCTTGCAACCCAAAGGAGTTCATACACTGTGTATGTCATTAAGAAGCAAGGGAGAGCACTTGAGTTAATTTTCAAATCTCTAATTGAAGGTTAAGGATTTCATTAGTGCTTCAAGAGTAGCGAGTGTGCATCTAGCTGTAGTCTAGGCTTGATCTTGGTCAAGTGAAGTTATTGGCTTGTTACTCTTGGTGGTTGGCAACACCTAGCCTGTCTTTGGTGATTAGAGGTGTCTTGGTGAGCTTTTGGAGTTCTTATGGGAGCCCCGGGAAGAGCTATGTGCTTGGTTTGATGCCCATCAATTCAGAGATGTAGAAGTGGCAATCATGAGTGAGAACTTGAGACTTTGTGACTCAAGGGGGAGCGATATCTTTTGTGGATACTCCAACGAGGACTAGGGGGGAGTGCTAACTCCTTGATACCTTAGGAAAAAGTTGGAGTTCTCTTGTCCATCTCCTTACTTTCCCATATTTACATTTGAGCATTTTACTTCTTGCAAGATTTTCTTTCTGCATTTACTTTATGTTCTAGCTTGCTTGTTTTTCATGCTTCTGTCTAGTTTGATTGTGTAGTTGTATTTTAATTCATCTAGGCTAAGGTTGCTATTTGTTCTAAAATTCAGTAGGAGTAAATTTTTAATAGCCCAATTCATCCTCCCCCTCTTGGGTCATTCGATCCTTTCATAAGAGACATGGGACACGTCAAGTATAGAGCATATGATCTACTCCCTGTTTTGATTATCACATCAAATAGAGAGTTAGGGGCTATATCGTATACTTTTGATGCTAAGGTTCTACCCTTCATTTTATTCAGTCATTGAGTGGAAAGTCGAGGGCTACGCTATTTTCCTTCAATGGTATAGGTATGTTATTTTTCACTCTCTACTCGAGAATTTTTCTCCTCGACCATAGAGTTAGGGGATACATAATAATATCATATTCTTTTGTAAGTATTTTTGCAAAAGCTTATCTGGCTTTGCATTGATCATGTTGGATAGAACCAACGGAGACATGTGTTGGGTCAATGACGGACAATCACGCACTACTACAAAATAGGCAATAAGTGGCGCCCTATCAGTGTTGGTTGTGCAAAAACCACGACTGAAGATGTATCAGTGCTGGTTCTTAATCTCTCGCACGCGAAAAATGAGTAAGCTGCTAAGAACCGACACAGAAAATGACTATCAATGCCGGTTCATGGCTAGAATTGGCACTGAAGTATCAGTGTCGGTTCCAGCCATGAACCGGCACTGATGTGTCCTTTTCAGTGCTAGTTTGAGCCATCAACTGGGGTTCCAGCCATGAACCGGCACTGATGTGTCCTTTTCAGTGCTAGTTTGAGCCATCAACTGGTACTGATGTATCCAGACCCGAATTTGGTCTCCAATACAATTTTGACTTACGTCGGCTAAGTCCTCGCATTTAGAGCCTTATCTCTTTCCTCATGAGTCACATCCATAGAGTGCCAGAGCTTTATCTCTTCCTCACCGAATCGATCCCCTCCTCTCTCCCATTCTCTCTCTCTCTCTCTCTCCGTCGGTCGGTCGGCGGTGGGGGCTAAGCGAGCGCCATGGCAAAAGTGGACTGCATTGCCTCCTCCTACCGCGGGCTCAGTGCGTCATCGACCAACGGCCCCAGCCTGTGCGCGTGGCAGTGTGGCGGGGCGTGCGTGGAGTAGGCACGAAGGAGTAGTCTAGAGAAGCGGGTGGTGGAGGAGTAGGCTACTGTTCTCGTACTCAGTGGCTACCATATTCGGCTCTACCCTCTCTCTCTCCCTCTCCACCTTATCTCTTCATCTAATGTTCTACTCCTCAAGGCTTCATCGTGCTCGTCCACCCCGACGAGCTCGTCCACGACGCGAATCTAGCCACCGGTAAACCAGGCTCACCCCCGGCAGCGCTGCCTCCCCCGCCGCTGACAGATCTGACGGTGGTGTGGCGCATGAAGTCACGCACCTGATGGAAGCTACTGCGACACGCTCGCCGTGGTAGGCCTCGCTGATGTGGTCCTCCTTCGTCACCGCACTGGATGCGCATCGATCGTGGCCTCGCTGATGTGGTCCTAGCCGGAATAGCTGATGTGGTCCTGGCCAGAATATTAGATGGTGTCGAGTGCTTCTGTACTTTACCTCATTGTTTGCATAAGATGTTTAATCTGTACTTGTTCTTTGCATCGAGTGCCTGTTCCCTCCTCTCCGCCTACATCGAGTGCCTGTTCTTTGCGTTGTTGCATTGAATTTGATTATGAGATGTGTTGGGTAGACGAGATAAGTCAATTCTTGCATTGTTGTATTGAATTTGATTGTGAGATATGTTGTATGTATGAGATGTGTTTGATTTCAGTATGCGACAGTGGGAGCACCGCAGCGACCGGAGCGGCAACCAAACTGGCTCGTTTATTTTTTGGCTCCCGAAACCTTTTTTGTGCCGGTTGGAGCCTCCAACCGGTAGTGAAAAGAATCTTTAGTGTCGTTTCTAGACCTGACACTAATAGTCCATGATTATCAGTGCCGAGTAATCAGTGCTGGTTCCAAAATCGGCACTGATGAGGTTTTGGAACCAGCACTGATGAGGTGTTTTGGTGTAGTCACACCTCATAAGGCATAATGGCACTGAGATTGTCAGACATCTCACGCCTAACAGCCAACAAAGGTTTGGAATGTCCTAGTCGGTCCCGTGGGTGCTCTCTGACAAGTTCTTATTCGTATGTTGATCAAATGCGCAAATCAGTAAAAGTTTGCAAAAGTCTATCATATGTTCTGTTTCTAGTTTTATACTAGTATTTTCCTTATTCCTTTTTTGGTCACCTTGAGTAATTACTCGAGTATTGTGCATCGATTGGCTTGTTTAGTTGAGATTTTAGGAACTAACATATATTTGGTTAATGATCTTCGAGGCTAATAATAACACTTGCTAATCAGTTTTGCATCTACTTACGCTAACTCTATTTCATCGATAAGGAAATAACAGGCAGTAGCATAGTACACAAGCAAAATAATAGTAGTGTTTATAGACATCCCCAGAGTACGGATCAAATCTAAATGTTTCGAGTCCCTCACCACAGACCATCAGCAAGAAGGACTACCTTCGCTTTTGCCGTCAGACAGGCTAAGCCTCAAAGACTCGATGAAAGCAGGGATCAGAGGTTCGACGCTTTCCATAATTTTTGTTGCCTCCTCTACAGGGCATCCAAAACCTGCCATCACCATGGAGGTGTCGAGATTGGGATCATAACTCTTGAGGAGACCAATCATTATTTTGGCGCTAAGGGAGGTCGACAGGGTCATGCGGTCGAGGGTCTACTCCTCTAGCTATTGGAGCGTTGTAACCATAGCTCCCCGACTAGCAATCGCAGCGTCTCAATCAGCCTCTAATTTCTTCAAAATTTCGGCCATTGTGTCCTGATCGGCTTCCGCCTTCTAAAAAGCATCAACCATGGCTTTTCGGTTAGTTCTGGCCTGCTTCAGGTTGCCTGGGAGCTTTTCCATATATTTTTCCTTGTTCTCAATGGTTTTTGCTCATTAAAGAGGGGAATTTTGTCCCTAATTACGGATTCAAGAACTAGAAGAATAGAAAGGGGTCGATTGTGATCAAGGGGGGCACTAACATTCGATTCTTGCGAATCTAAAGGCGAGCTCCATATCCTTTTTCATTTGGTAGTTGCTATGGTCGACTTCCAAATACCGGGCCTTGGTAGCACCCACTTGGGCACTTGCAACATTGATGAGGTCCTCCAGATCCGTAAAAGGGTCTTCCATTGAGGTTGATGCCAGCACCTCAGCCGTGTTGGTTTGTAGGCTTGACCCAGAGACATCCACTGAGGATTTCTTTGCTCGAGGATATAATGGTGGAATAATTGTGGAGGTCGAAGCCGGGTCGATGACTGATCACTTGCAATTTTCTCCTTTGACTTCTCCATAAGTGGCAAATTGAAACAATTCCTCTCTGAAACACGTTTCTTTGGCGTCTCGATTGGTATGAAAGGCGGAATGATGATATCGTGTGAATCTCTGCACGCATTGAATGCATCTATATCCATTGGTTCAAATTTTAAAAGGTTTTTTTAACTCTACTCGAAATTTGGTGTCAACTAATCGAGCTTTTAGTCCTTTCTTGAGCTTTGAGTGCAGTTAATGGCAGGGCACTCGATCCAATTGTGTTTCCACTTGATACTCGGAATATGATCTATTCTTACTCGATTCTCTCGACTACAAGCCTGAACCACCTTATTCGACTAGGCTTAGGCTTGGCGGTACTTGAGTGGAAAATTGCAGAAACCCTTCCTCCCGAACAGAGTTAGGGGACTACTGGCGAATATCTAACTATAGGGTATATAAACATAAAGAGTATACCATATATATAAGGTATGTTGTATGCATGCTTAACAATTCTGGATATTATGGAACTGAATCTACGATACCTGATAATCTCAGAGATCCAGTAGACGCATACTAAGGTCTCGATTGGTTACCTAACTTGAGAATAACTAGCATCCCAACCAGATTTATCTGATTTTTCTTGATGGATAAGATAAATAACTCTCTATCAATTATGATGAGATAGGAGACGGTACAAGAACCCTATATAAGTTAAGGACCCAGACCCCCGAAGGGATACTCTCTTTTTTTCCAGAGAAGCGCAACTTATTTGTAACTCGACGCAAGTACTATGGCCACAGGAGATCCTCGGCGACTTCCTCGTTAGTCTAGTTTAGATCTTATCTACTCCTTGTAATAGATTTAGACATATTGTTTATACTCGAGTGAATACAGTTATATCGTCGATCACACATGATATAAGGTATTACTCTAATTAGATACCCGAATATGCACACATGAAAATAACCTATTATTCTTACGAATATATTGTTAAAGAAAAACTCTTGAATTTTATGACATAGAACATGCACTTCATCGAGAGTAACGATTCATGTTTGGTGTCGTCATCCCAAGTATCTTATTCATTGCGTGCGTGAACAAGGGACAGAGAATGTGGCATATATGTAACTTCATGGCACATATGTGTCTTGGAGTGTGTGGGTAGCAAGGTGGCGGTGTGGGCATCTACACAAAATTGTTTGGAGTATTTGGAGGAGGAAGAGCACATGTGAAAAATGGTACATGTCCTTAAAGTGGAGCTGTCGATGAGAGAAAGAAACATGTTGCTAGAGTGGAACCACGGATGGAGGAGGATCACACGTGCTGACGTGTGAGGGTTGAGGCCTGGTGAGTAAATTATGTTGCCAACTGAAATAAGATCCAATATAATATCTGGCATATGGATGGGATGTGGATCTCACGGTGAAACAAAACTATATTTCATCTAAGATTTTCCAACGGTTTTCAGGGTCCAGAATCCCTTCACGATAGGATTTTTATTTCTTTCAGTGTTTCAACAGTTTCCCTTCAGCGTTCTAACGGTTTCCCTTTACGGTTTCCGTCACGAAAGAATTTCTAAGGTCATTCCCTTCAGAATGGGATTCTCTCTCCTTTCCCTTCATAATTCTTCTCAAATGGAAGCTGTCAGAGATAAGAGAAAATAAAGAAAATAAGAATGAAGAAAAGAATCAGAAAGGTAACGAAATGAAAAAAATATAGTTGGAGATGATCTAAGATTAGATTGAAGTGTCTACCGCTAACATTAAAAACTAGTATTGATAGTGTACCGCTGTCCTTGTACTTTATATTGTTATTGCCTTTCGCTTGTAATATTTCTATAAAAAAACATAAAATAACCAGGGAACTCTTTGATTCTCTAAAAATTGGACACCCAAACCGATCCTCCAACTCGAACCCGAGCCAGCAAAAGTATATACAACCACCGGCCACTATCCCTATTCCAGAAAAGGAATTGCATGCTTAGTTCTGTCTTCCTTTCCTATTTCCACACAAGCGGGTCACTTGTGGATGCAAAGGACATACAACTGCATGCATTTCAACCTCTCCCAACCGTCCGATGAAACAAAAAAAAAGACAGTTTGGTGCAGTCAAAATAACACTGAAGCCACAATACCCACAGTAAGACGATGCCATGTGTTGCCTACCAGCCTTTGAAACAGAATACAGAGAGGACGGAAGTCCCTCTGAACTGGGCATGGAGACGTTAGAGATTAAAAAAAGAAGAAGCATGGAGACGTTTCTTCACAACTTACTTGAACTAAAGCTTCCAACCCGTGCCCTTCGCAAATATGCGAACACCAAACAACACGAGTGTACAGCATAAGCTGAGAAAGTGATAACTGAGGAACAGCAGTGCTCACCTTCATCCAGTGCACGCCATTACCGGGCGATGAGCACGTTCTCAAATCTCAACCCTGTGCGTCGATGCTGCAGCGAACATATCGTTCATTGTGACCATAGTCCATATCAACCTGAACTATCATATTCGTATAAGAAACTCGCATAACGGTGAAACTTGTAAACCGCCTTCTTCAAGATAGCATAAATGTCAACACAACTGCAACAAGATTTAGGTCAGTAACAAACCACCAGAGAAATTCATAAAGAAAGGTAAACAAGTCTCAATGAGATCCCCAATTTTAAGTCCACCATCACCAGTCACCAGTCACCATTTTTCTTTTTTTTTTTAACGACTCCAGTCACCAATTTGGTGAGTATCAACCTAACAACCTTCTTTTGAGTTCCACAGGAGGCAGCTGACTTGGAGCCACCGATACCTGATAGCGATAGGCGACTATCAACCTAATAGTTCTTTCGATTCCCAGAGGAAGCAGCAGACCTGGACCTACTCTTACGACCACCTTGAAGAAGGTATAGGAAGCCGGGCTCAATGGAATCGTCATCACTGTCTGCGGCATTTGGAGCGAGACGATTCTGGTAGGCCCTTCGCCGGACTTGGAAAACATTGTGGTAATAGCTCACAAGGCCTTCTCTGCCTTTGGAACGGAAGACAGCAAGCAGCTTGTCCCAGAAATTGTGCTTGGAGGAAGGCAGGTTCTTCTGGATGGTGGTGTTGAATTTCCTTTCTTCATCCTTGGTCCATACCAGAGCTAAATTCTCACCGATGCGGTCAAGTCGCATTTCATAAAATGCTGAGCCAAGTTCGCGCTTCAGTTCAATCTTTTTCTCTGTCACATGAAACCTGACACAGGCAATGGAACCTGGGAATTGACAGTTGCAGTCATCTTGCCTCCTCTTGCCAATGGAACCACCATCAAGGTCTTCATTACTTTCTGGAGGCAAAATAGGTTCTCCAAGAAACCTCAATGCACGTGGATCGTCATAAGGTGATGAAGGCTTTCCTGTCCATTCTGGAATGTCTGCTTGGCCACAAGGACGAATTTTTGAACCAAAAATCCTGTCAATGTCCATTCTGGAACTGCAACAATATAGCTGAAAGAAACATGCTTAATTACATTAGCAAACAATATAAAGTTAATAAATCAATTTTGGGATAAAAAACTAATTATTTTGTATCAGGATTGCTCTTTGTTCATGTCTCAAGCCTAGTGTAGGATTGGGAATTCAAAATGGCTAGACCATGAATGCAACAAATAGATTGAATGAAAACCTAAAATGTATTTGACCAAAGCATTGCAATACATTAGTGGCCGTATTGGATGACTACAATACCACAACTACGGTTCGTTACCTCGTCCCAGGCCAAAATGTTGTCATTAAGCCAGTTTTTGGCTAGTAAAGAAAAGCACTTTGCTTTAAACTAGCAAAAAACTGTTTTTAAAGTTCAAATGCATTCAGCACCTTAAACATATTAAAAACAAAACCAGTGACAGTTTGTTAGAGGAGAAATTAATGGGGACATGAAAGCGTGTTTCTAGTTCTTTTTATCTCTATAGACTACATAATTTTTGGAATGCTAGCAAAGTTACTATGATGTGATCGTGGAGGTAAGGATATTAAGGGTCTGTTTGTTTAGGCTTCTGCTTTTGAGTTTTTCTAAAAAGCTATGCTTTTGGCTTGTCTGAAAAACTGTTTTTAGAAATAGATTGTTGGATTCTACAATAAATTTTTGGCTTATCAGCACATAGCTTCTCAGAAAAGCGTCTCTCAGCGAGTTTCTCAGCTTTAGTTCATTTTTCTCAGAAGTAGACTTTTGGCTTCTCCAGAAGCCACTTCTTCAGAATCCTGTTTGTTCTGGCTTCTGACTTCTGGCAGCAGTAGAATAAGAACCAGAAGCAGGAAACACATAGATCCTAACATGGATAAAGGCATCCATTGACAATTAGATAGGATCGTGGTGTAGCATTTATTGTTTCAGAAAAGGACCACATGCACCTGGGAGCAAGGATGTAGCCATTCGCCTGAGTTACAAAGTGATACGTGGAGAAGATATCCTTGAGAGAAACAACTTTGCATTCATATTTGGCATTTGTTCATCTGCTATCACTATGGATTCCTTAGTTTTAGGAAGATTATCAAAGTTAACATGTTTTGTCAAGATCTTGGATTCCTTGGTCATTGGCGTGCATGCATAGACAATTGGAGAGAAACAACTAGGATCATGGGGTTGTGTTCATACTTAAGGTAGGCGCATATACTCCATAGAACAAGCCTATGGCCCTGTTTGGCACAATTTCTACAACGGTTTCTCCACAAAGAAAAGCTGAAGTGCTGTTAAACGGCAGGATTCTACAACAGCTTATTAGTAAGTTGCTTTTACTAAGAAGGGTCTCACAAGTTGGATTCTGCACATGCAGACGATGTGCCGAACAAGGACTATGTACCTTGGCCTAAACCAAAGTTATGGTACATGGAGAAAATATCGCTGAGAGAAGCAACTTTGCATGTGTTTTTGGTGTTTGATCTTGATTTCACCCACATGCTCAATCCTGCACATCTACCCTTGTGGGCATGTCAACATATAATTGACATCTTCCAAATACCAATTGTCTCAATCCTAAGCAATTTTTTTAATTCAAATTTGCAAATCTAGTCGATTTTCAAATTCCTGAAACACACTAAAACTTCTTAAACCCGAATAGCGACTATGCAAGGCGCTACAACACGCAACATATTGGCTAGTAACAGTGACCATAAAAATATGCAAATCTTTTACTCTTTTTGCAAAAGTTATACCACGTATAAGGCCACATTATGTAAGGGATTAAAATTGGGTGATCAAAAAGAGTAAGGCCACATTATACATGGGATTAAAAGTGGGTGATCACTCACCTCTCACCAATATCCGAAGCACTACTCGTTGCCACCATGCCCATAATTCATTAAGGCCTCTGAAAAGGCATCCCATAATCCAACTCTCCAAGGGAACACAGGTAGGGATGAAAACGACTCGGATAGTTTCCGGCCGATCCAGGTCAGAACCAAAAACGGTTAGTTTTTTTGGAATCGGTATCGGAATTAGTGTAGTAGTTTCCGACGAAATTGACATCGGCATCGGATATCCGGACTACCTGAGTTCGGATATTATCCAAAACCAAGGGCTAAAACAGCATTCTAATGCTAAAAGATATATATATATATATATATATATATATATATATATATATATATATATATATATATATATATATATATATTGTAGAGGATCCTATAATCTAGCTCTAGAAAAAATCAACTCCAAATATGATATGTACAATAAGAAGTAAAAAAGACAAATTTCATTGTACACAATCGAACGGTGTACAATGAAATTTGTCTTTTTTATTTCTCATTGTACAGATCATATTTTATTTAAATTTTTTTATAGCTAAATCATAGTATCCTCTACATCACCAAAATTGTTTAGAATTTTTCATGATAATTCTGAGTTTTAAATTTTGAGAGCAAGAGAACGAAATATTTTTTATTTTTTAAATGTGTCGCCCGTTGAAAGGGCAACATGTTTACTTTTTTTAAACGGGATGATTCTATCTCGATCGTTAGCCACCATAAGGGACGCCGATCAAGGGCATAGACGTGGTTGTCTGCCGATTCCCATCCTACCCGACGGTGGCGTTGTGGCGCTGTCCATATGACGGCAAGCTCACCTGAAGAAGACTCTCCCTTCTATTTGTATTTATGTTATCTTTAGTTTTTTACTAGCTTTGTGAGTTTATGATGAACTAAGTTTAAATATGTGTACTAAGTCTAAGTATTGTGTGTTTGTGTAAACTTGTATCAAGCATAACATGTGCACTTGTGAAGTTATGGTGAACTAAGTTGTGTTGTTTTTTTTATCTAAGGGACCAAATGTATGGACTATATTATCTCAGCTATTGCGTAGTAACTTTCTAGTATGAATATGCTCTTTGTTTTTGTTATGGTCTTACATACAATTTGAGTAGTCTTCCATGTTCTGGTAAATATTCACCGGTCGTATTCGTTTTCGATCCATATTCGTTTTGTATTCGTTTTCGACATTAGCCGTGATCATATTTGTATCCGAACTATCCGTATTCAAATCTGTTTTTGGCAAAAAAAAAAATAGTTTCAAATACAGTAGAGCCCTGTTCTTACCGATTAGGCATTCATCAAAGTTTCGATTGTCAAAGTCTCGATTGTCAAAGTCTCAAACTGCAACATGGTCACAGGAAACAGGGTCGGAGCCGCATTCCATGACCCCAGGACGTCATCCCAATTCAAGGGTCGGGTAGACGTCCCATTTTAGGCTGGGCCTCCGCTCCATCATTGCACGCTCATGAGCTTCGGATAGAGATTCTTTGGCAGAAGGGGACACTGTAACAGAGCTTGAAAAGGGTTTGTGCAGTGGTGGCTTGTGGGGTCGACGGAGGAGGCGCTGCAACGAAGGATTGAACTGGTAGTGGCGGCGACTTTGGTTGATGGTGACTGTGTCATGGGAGGAGAGAAAGCGAGGGGGGCGATGGCTGTCGTCTGTGTGCAAGTGTGCAATGTTTGTACGTGAGTTTCTAGAAGGGTAAGGGAAAGTTGAGGTGAAGGTGGGCTAGATGGTTCGGGAAAGGCTAGCCCATCTAATCCTTTATGCCCTTTTCTTTCTTGTCTTCATCTTTTATTTTCCTTTTCCTTTAGGTTGGTGACCCTTGACCCCATGCTTCTTCCCGAGGTCATTGACCCGGATTCCTTTTGGTCCTATACCTTGTCGTGAATTTGTCATCCCGATGCGATACCCCCTTTGTACACAACTTTTGTCAAGTGTCAACCGCTTCCAACGACCCTATTACTCGACCTAATCAACCAAAAATTTTGGTGATTATGATATAGCCATTTTGAATTCACGTTTTTCTATGTCAACTCTTGATTATCTCTAGGTGAAGGACTCCCTCACTATGGACACCCCTACCTCCGAAATAGGCATTCTAGCTTGGTGGGAGCACCACACCCTTCTATCAATCGAGTAAGATCTTCAGTCAAGCTTTATGAGAGCATTGTCTTGAAGACATATTTCGTTTGAGAAGATTTGGAACTCTCTAAACACAATGCTATATGCGCTTTAGGAAATCTTTTTCTAAAGCAAGGGAAATAATAATGCCTAAATTCTTAACAAAAGTAGAGGTTCAATCATCGAGTTTGCTTGATAATCTATATCTTCACCTATAGAGGCTTGAAACCCATACATTATAAGTGATCCAGTTTATTTTGAGGTTTTACGTTAGATATAATAATTTATAGAGTGTAATAAAAAAGTGACTTCTTTTGTTAGGGGAAATCGAGAGCTTTCATTCATTAACAATATCATTGTGGAAGCAGAGCAAACACTAGAAACATGGAAAGAAGAACTCATATGTTCCTGTTCATATGGAAAGAAGGCTAGAAAGATGGAAAGAAGAGCTCATGGCAAGCAACTCTTGCAAACCCAACTATACACATGCAAACTTTGCGTAGAAGACATACAATATTAGCTTCCTACTTAGGAAAATAATAGGAGAAATGACCGAAAATGGAAACCAGCTCCAGAACTCATTAGGATGCATACTACTAGGGAGGTTGAACTTCTTAGCATGTCGTTGATGCCGTTTCTAATCCAGTAAGGCAGGTGAAAAGTCCAAGAAATTATCTCTTCCTGAGACAACCTTTGAGCAATTGGCTACAAAACTTCTAGGCCCGTCAGTGTATTCCTCAGAATCTCCATGACTTTGTTAGATTGTAAGCCACATGATAGTGATGATCAATGGCAAATTCTAAGGCTATAGAGGTTGAACATAACATGTCGAATTCTAGGTCATCATCAGAAGCCTTCAGAGTTCAATTTGCAAACACATTCTTGCTTCCAAGCAAAACATCTTTGCATACGGGCATTCAATTAGCACAAGAATGATTATTTACCAAACTTGCATACCACACATGTACCAAATTGCTTCATGTAGCGCAGTTTGAGGATAGTTGATGCTTGTTGGGTGTATTTTATGACATGCCACCAAAAGACTTAAGAGCCACTTGGGAGTTTCAATTGTTCCTTCGACACCTCACCATTTAATGTCGAGAATGATTCAGATAGCTCACCTTAATGGCATGTCTATTTCTCTTTGCATCAACTTTCAGATGATTTTAACAACACTTACTTTGTAAAATAGCAAGCTGTGATGAACCAATATGGCTTTGCATCATCGAAATTGATGTGTTGCAATACAATCAAACAATCACTCAATCTCAATCATATAGCGGATATCACGAAATATACAATTGGTAAAATTACTTACAAAGAACCATTAAGCCAGAAGTGCAATCATCTTTACTTCAATCAACTAATAGGTTAATTGAAATTTGGAAAGAGAATACTCACCTTCATATGTATCTATCTAGCAGAATAGGTAACAATAACGGTAAATATTGCTAGCATAACCCCATAGAGATCTTTGCAAAAGCTTTCCTCTATATAACTTGTAGAGAGTTGCACATGAGTGTCCAAGATGGCGAGGGTGTAGTAATCCTGGAGAATAGGAGGCAAAGGCAACATGGTGTGCGAGGAGTGCCATAAATACACTTTAGTACCTCAATAAAAAAGGCATCATCAATCCTAGTATGAACAAGGATGTAAAGTGGGAGGCCACATCTCCAATGCAAGCCAACACCTCGAATAACCAACAATACTAGGGAAAGATCTTCCCTTTTGGTGTCATGGGCAATGGGCAAAGCTGCCACTTGGGTGAGGAGATATCATCACCCCATTGGCCCACCTTGAAGGAAAGGTCACAGTGAAAGTCATAGTAGTCGTATGTCAATTCCTGAGATTGGAGAAGACATTCATGAACGGTGGTGAGGGAGACCTCGTGGCCCACTAAGGCGACATCAAGTGCAAGCACTCGCACCTCGTCATGCTTTATATGTGAGTAGGGTTAGGGGATCATTGCCACGGAGTGAAAAGTGGGAAGAAGTATCACAACAATACTCCACCCATGATAGCCACTTGAACTACTCCTTATGTCGATCCCTAGTGACACAATAGAGGTACACGTGATGGCATTCTTGATAGCTTCAGCCTAACCATCAAACTAGGGATGGTAGGTAAAGCTCATGTGCATGCACACTCTAGCCAAGATAAAGATCTCAGTCCAAGAGTTGCTAGTAGTGATGACATTATGGTCACTAATGATGCAACGTAGCATCCCATGAAGACAAATGGGCGACAACCAATGCCATGTAGGTGTCATGGCAATAAAGTGTGCATATTTGGAGAAGTGATTCAGGATGATCAAAATGATGATCTTGCCTCATACTTGAGCGAGCTCTCGATGAAATCCATGGAGCTTATCTACCACACCTCTACATTGAGAGGTTGGAGGACAACAGTAGGTTAGAGATGCTTTGTGTTCTTTCGCTGGTATGTCAAACAGTCATGCACAAATTCATGGCCCACTTGGCGGGGATGTGGAATGTGGAAATTCACACGAAGGCGATGGTCACTGCATAGGAGCTCGAGGAGACTAACAATGTAGAGCAAGGCCTATTGCCTTGAGTCCAACCTTAATGCCCTAAACACGAGCAAGCTCGCCAATCAGATTGTTGTGCATTGGGGGTTTAAACTGTAGGTTGACGAGTTTGGATGAGCACCTTGAGTCTGGTATGCCTCCTCTTAGCTCTAGGCGCATGTACTACTTTTGTGTGACACCAGATAGATGGTAGGAGGCCAGCCAAACCTTCCCCTTGAATATTGAAAAGGATAGCTTGTGGAAGCAGGGGACATCGGCAGGCAAGGCCACCAAGGAAAGCAGTAACACTATTTTAGCCACAATGTATGCAACAGAGCTAGCCAACACACTGACTGTTGGGGGTGGAAGCGCGGCAAGATGGGTCGTGCCATGTCAGCCTTCGACTCTTCCTTGATCGCGACTTGTGCTACTAAGTCAGTGTCGCCGCCAACATTGTCATTCGTGTCTTCAAGGTTGCTCTTATCTACGAGTGCAAAGAGTGCATGGCGGCAATCGAGACACAAATTAATGGCGATGACATTGGCATCATGTTGCCTTGGCGATGCCAGATGATAACTAATTGGGCCGTGGAATCTAACTATGACAAGATCACTACTATTTGTTTGTCTAGATTCAATTACTTAGAACCCTCACTAGTAATCCTTGTACATGAAGAAACGAAGGGCTCTGATACCACATTATTATGGGCTAAACTAGTATTAGAACAGAGATTGTAGTCATAGGAAACCCTAGCAATCGCTAGGGCTATGTAAAATAGGATTCTTGAAGCTATCATAATACCCAATAAGAGATTAGGCAGGATAATTCATACATGGCTGAGGAAGATTGATGTGTAACAATAAGATACTAGTACATAAGTGATGGATAAAAAGGATGAGAAGAGGGACTTCTCTTATTCTATTTAGATCCTATCCATTGAGCAAGACTCTTTACATAGGTGGCTTCATAACAATCTAATATAGTGATATGATTGATAACAATCTAATCTTACCTAATTTTAGTCTAACAAATCTAATCTAAGAGATAGGAGATGCCTTTCTAAATAAAGAGAAGTTCCTAGAGATAAGGGCATTAGCCCCGCTGTACACCACCTCTTGGTGTGGCTGGCTGCGGCCTGCATTGCGCCATCTCCTGTCACACGAACTCGGCCTTGCGGACAGTACTGTAACCCCACCATAAAACAAGCAAACAACGCTATGCGGTTCCGTTTCTCATGAGTCATGAATGAAAGGAACTTCTAATGGGCAAATGCTATAACTGAACAGACTGAAAGGAATAGGCTCGTCTGGAATCTAGATGCAATTGTAATGAACACAAATCAAGTATATCTATATATATAAGCCTCGATACGTTCAAGAATCAAAACAATGAGGCAATGAATTACCTGCGGCGAGGAAGAGCAACTCCTGCAATCATTATTTGCGAACATCTGGCCCCGGAGCAGAACCGCCGTAGAGAAGTGGCCGCCGGGATTCCTCCCGAGGACCCTCGGTTCATCTGGGCTCTTCGCCACAAGGCGCACCCAGTCGAGCATCCCCACGAGTGCCTTCCTCTTCCGCTTCAGGTGCGCCGGTCCAGCGCTCGCGGGGTTCTTGGTGGGCGACAGGAACTTGTCCTTCTTGGAGCCCAAACGCCGGCCGGCTTTGCCGCTACTCCCGACCACCTCGTGGCGCTCTCCTGGCTTACGGATGCTCTGCTCCAGGGGGGTGAGGTACTCGGCGTACATCAGCTTGACTGCCGCCGCTGCGAACGGGTCTAGGCCGACATCCTCGGCGACGGCTGCCCAGGACGCGACGGCGGGGAACCCGCCGCGTGAGCGCACGGCGAGGTACAGGAGGAGCAGCTCCACCTTGCGGCCGTCAGCGAGCGGTGGCGGCGGAATCGGGAGGAACGGGACGGCTCCGGGGCCCTCCGACTCTGCGAGGAAGGCGGCGAGCACGGCTTCGAACAGGGCGGGCGCGCGAGCGTTCAGGAGCTCGGCCTCCGGGATCTCCAGCCCAGCGAGGCGTCCGCGACCGTGGAGCTCTCCAACGACGCCAAGCACGGCGAGCGCCGCATCGGACGGGATGCGGACCATGGTCGACGGCGGCGCGGCCGCCGCCGGTGAGGCGGGCGCGTGGCCCGGGCTTGGGCCTGAGGTTTTTGCTTTGAACTGAGGCGCGGAGGAATTAGAGCACGCAGGTGGTGGGGCTGGCGGGCCAGCCATTTTTGCTCCCAGCCCCTTAGAGTTGGGAGAAACTCCTCGGCTTCTCCTACTTTTGATGTCGACGTTGGGAGGAGAAATTTTTGGGAGGAGAGAATGGTTTTGGTTCTTCAATATTGGCCTTCTGCCTTAGATGGTGGGGAATTCCAATCTTAGTACAAAACATAGATTTATTTGGGGGAGGTGGAGGTGGGGGTGGGGTATGTGGGGCCAACTATAGTCTCACCCTTTACAAGGTGGACCGTTTGGCTTATGAAGCAGTGGCGATGTGAGTTGTGAAGCACCATGTAGCAAGGGTGGCATGAGTTGTGTCATTTATTTATATAAAAAAGGAGACGATGCATTTAGTAGTTTATATTTATAGCAACAATAAGTAATATCAATATCATAACTTATATGATAAGATATAGCACTACTACACAATAGGATATGAAGAGATACCTCCATATATAATCTATCTATAACATATCCTAACGTCAAGAATCGGCAACCTCAGGGCATCGAGTTATTGTAGGTAATGTACACCAATCACGTGGAAGCCAGTGCGAGCATGCGAAGCCGGCGCTATGGGAAAAATGTTGGAGAAACCGGATATCCCAATGGTCACTATTGATTGAATCCCACTGGATCCGTCTCTCCTCCCTTCTGCCTCCTCACGCCAATCGGATCTACTCCATCACCCGCCGTATCGACCATGAACGTCACATGCCTCCCATAGAGATGCGCACCACGGAGTTCTACTCCGTCGCCCGCCACATCAAACACGAGCGCCACACACAACCTGCGGAGAGGCGCACCACGTGGAGGTCGTCACCACCGCCGACGTGTAGTCGTCGTGACCCCACCCTTCATCTCTACATAGGAGTCACCGCCGAGTTCCCCGACCTCGCCACAGCTACCACCACCAAAGTCCGCTAGGCCCCTAACCCCACTTGTCCCCGCAAGTGCGCCGATAAGGAGCTCACAAAATATGCGTAGCTTCGGGGCCATGCAATGGGCAGCATTGGCGGCGATCCACACGGTGACCCACCCCGTCCACCACCAAATGCATCCAGCAACCAGAAGCTCTTGCCCACCACGACGTCACCGCTTGGGCTTCGGCCAAGACTCGCGGGTTCGCACCCGTGTCGCACGTGATGTACGTGTCGTAACGTTACCACCAGAGGGCTATAGGAACCTAACGGACAAGCCATATCCACGCGAGTCGCGACGCGGAGAAACAGCAGGGTGGCTCGGGCCTCGCCAGCCTCCGCCGACCATGGGCCCTCTTTTGCTGGCGCCAATAGTAGCAGGAGCACCTCCTCGGTGCCACCGTAGCCCCTTTCCAAGACGTCATCGGCGTACACCCACAGCGGATGGGTGGAGCGGGGTTTGAGCGTGAAGGAGACCAAGGCTGCATCCCCTAGTATCCTAGCTACCGATGTTGTGGTCCTCATTAGTGTGTCACAGACGGATCTAGCCTCCCACCTTGCTGCCAGCTTTCCCAACCTCCATGTGCTCCTCCAGACCTGCCGCTCCCCTCCGCCATTGCTATTGCTACGCCACCCACCACTCCGACCTACCCCGATGGACAGAGAGAGGACTGGGTATAGAGAGAAAGAGAGGGAGAAGTGAACGGGGTTTGAATAAGGATTCTGGCCTACTCCAGTGGTTGAAGAAGATAGAGGAGTGGGTAGATAGAAAATTGAGTGGACCGAGAGATATAGAGGGTGAGGGGATGGATAAGAATAGCCAACACTTCGGATTTTTTCCGATCCAGTTTACTGTTGGTTTATACGCACAAAAGTCGGATAGACACGTATAGACGCGCCAATACTCCTAGTAACATATACTAACGAGTTACAGACACCAAGGCCCTATAGCTACTGTGGCTCTGTTTTTCCCAAGCATGGCCAGCAGCGCCCAGAGGCATCGGCGCTTCCCAGGCCATGAAGTATTGTAGCTATGTTTTTTTTATGGCTGAGCAAGGCCAGCGGCATCGAGAATCAACGGCCTTACAGGGTACATGTTGACACCTCATCCAATCGAAACCATTCAGCCCTCAACTCACAGAACGCATATAATATTGAGTTCAGTTGGCATGGCTCTGTAGCCATTTTTTAATGCCTGAGCAAAGCCAGCAGCTTACATGGTGCATGCTGACACTTCATCCGGCCAAACCCATTCGGCTCACGCCTCGCTTACTATTGCATTGTAGCATATATCGGTTAGTTATGTAATATATACGTACTTACTTATTTTTACTTCACTTTTTACCTCATCTATTTAATTTTAAACAATATTACTATATACATATTACCTAAACATTATCGGATTTATTTTTAAAAAAACTAAAATCCCATTGGCGTGTGTAGGCGTGCCAATAAACTTAGTTATTATTGTTTTGTTCACATTATGTATATCATTACCTAAATTGGATGGTTTGTTCATGTTCGGTGTAAAAGATGTCTCATCGTATACAAAATCGAAGCAAACCCAAAATCAGGCCCTCGTTGGTTCCGATTTTGGACAGAAACCAGTCCGTTGCTTCTCTAAAACCGTTTTGCTTTTCTATTTCAACATTCAACTTTGTGTTTTAAAAAACTTTAATTTGAAAATTAAACTAACAATTAGGAAACATTCCACCAGAAATGGTGCAATGTTTAGTATCGTCTTAACACTCTATAAGATGGACAATCTAAATTGTAGAGAAACGCTATATGCACAAACAACTTTTCTTGACATATTTTAGTCACTATGTTGTACCCGAAAGAATACCAAAGAGAAAACTACTGCATTGTTGTTTCGTTGGTACTCGTGAAGATTGAGATTGTGTCCACACTGTGGGGTATGTTACTTACCACTACCCCGAACGGGTATTTACAAACGATTTTAAATTTTATCATAGGTAGTTATAGGTTTCGTCTCTAAAAAATATATGTGATATCGAGTTGGTTACAGATGATTTTAGAATCATCTGTAATATACTTACACATAGATATATTTTTTAAGATAATCGTCTGTACATAGTAAAAGTCACGAATGATATTTATTTAAACCTATATGCGATTACTAAGAGTCACAGACGTGTTTTGTTTTAACCCATCTGTGTTTATTGTCACCGATGGATTTAAAAAAAGTTTGTGTCTCCCTGTCCTCCTATAAAAAAATTTGCTTCCTGGGCCAGGAAACAAATTTGCTTATAGAGGGAAAAGGGTTACACATATACACATTTTATAATTTTAAAAATAAACCATTGACACATTGTTCAGAAAAACGATCACATATTATTCATAACATCGATCACACGTTATTTATAACACAAAATACATGTATTTACATATATATCACAAAGATTAAGAACATCACATAAACCTAGCTAGATATACATTATTGGTCTATCAATGTCGTATTCTAGAAGGATAAAATGATTAACATTGTGACGACACCGTCTTCCAAAAAAATAAAAAATGATCAACAAACTTGAGTCGATTGACACCATCTTTCAAAAAGATGAGATGATAGACATCATCTCAGCCTTGTGTGTTTTAGCACAATATCAACCCGAGAATCTTCTTCAATTAGCAGCTCGCAGTCGTTCGAATCTAGTTGCACCTTGATGATCTCATGCATCAGCCAGAATCAGACTGTGTTGCTGCCAAACCGCCAGCCATGGTTCAGTAAGAAATGGGCATTCAAGCATGTATTGCAGGTGACAAAAATTTCTTCATTCTAACGAATAACAATGAAGAAATTTTCATCACGAGAACTGAATGGAGAATGCGGTTGACAGCTGTCAGTGATATGGGAACCAGGGGTCCCCGAGTCCCGAGGCCAGGACAGCAGAGTGCCACGTGGCGCCCTCCCTTGAGGATTATCTCCCCGAGGTCCGAGAAGATCAAGTTCTGGGAGAGGGTGCTCGGGGTCATGAACAGTGGTCCCCGAGTACCTGAGTTCCCCGATGACCCGAGAAGGCCAAGTTCCGGAAGAGGATTCACGGGGCTATGAACAGTGGTCCCCGAGCACCCGAGTTCCCCGATGACAAGAGAAGTCAGTTCTGGGAGAGGGTGCTCGGGGCCATGAACAGTGGTCCCTGAGCACCCGAGTTCCCCGAGGACCCGAGCAGTCAAGTTCCGGGAGAGGGTACTCAGGGTCGTGAACAGTGGTCCCCGAGCACTCGAGTTCCCCGAGGACCAAGAGAGGGCATATCCGGGAGAGAGTGCTCGGGGCTGTGAACAGTAGTCCCCGAGCACTCACAGTTCCCCGAGGGTCTAAGAAGTCCTTCACCGGTGGTCCCCACAAGGGCTCAGCAGTGAGGTGTCAATAGGTGAGAGGCTCAATGCAGCATTTAAGAGGGTGCGTGGCCTGTCACTTCCAACCACTCCCTCCACACCTACTGTCAGTCCCTGCCACGGTCTGGCAGGGAGGTGTGGGGACATTTAATGCACGGGTCCCATCGCGTGTCATCCGGCACGCCTCGGGATAGCGTCGCAGAGCTCGAGGCGTAACGTCTGCCCCCCTGCTGTGTCAGGCATGCTCTGAACGGGTGGGCACGCGGGGCTGCTCGGTGGCTGCCCGACGGGCCCTCCCCACTGCACCCGTTAAAAAGCGAAATGATGATGACGAAGACCAGATGGAGGTGCATTTTCAACTCTCCCCATCACCTCAAGCAGCAGTCCATGATGGTTGCTTTCTATTTATGGCACCTTAGAACTTACGCCATCCTTTCTAGGCACGCCACCCGCCCCGGCCGGGTATAAAAGAGGGGCGGGCTCCCCGGAGAAGGAGACTGAGACTTGGATCGACCGAAGACACGAGAACACGTCGGATGAACTCCGGACGACGACGAAGAACAAGGAGCACGAAGCTCTAGACTTAGACAAACATCTTTGTAACACAACAGATCCTCAGAGAGACATTCCCTGAGCATTTATAGCATACACACAGGAGTAGGGTATTACGCTCCTTGCAGTCCGAACCTGTCTAAAATCCCCAGAGCATTTATTTCCTCCAGCATCCGATCATCCATTCCATCTGCATCTCATTTACTCTCATTTATTTCACATATGAGGCAGATTCAGAATCATCCCCCCAGCTGAATCTCAAGGGGGTCCCTTCGGATCCCTGCTTGAGGAGTTCATCCTTCGACAACAGCGTACACATGGTCAATGGAGGGGGCCTTCACAGCAGTGAAGAAGACGAAGTCCACCAGGCAGAAGTCGATGCTAAGCATCCACACCGTCAAAGACGTCATAGGAACAACTCCATCCTACCACCTCCTAATTGCCGTGAATTGAACCATTGTAGATCTACGACGGAAACAAGGTTGTGCCATCAGTTGCATAGATAAAAGCAATAAAAAACTAACAAACTCTAACTAAACCATGAAGGGAACTATATGATACTCACCTTGGTGGGATGCAAGGGATTTGGCTCCTGCTAACATCTCGCTTCTCCGACGTTGATGGTGAGTGAAGATGCAGAACACTCCTTACTTCTCAGTACAGTATAACACTTTGGGAGACAAGTGGTTTGTGTGTGTTGAAATCCAAAAGAGCATGGGAGACGGATAGTCAGATTTGAAAAAGTCCGCGGGTCTTTAAATACAGACAGGTGTTTATAAAATCTATCTATATCTACCGAATAGATACAGACGAATATTTCTAAAAGTCGTATGTGTCTGTATGATATAAACAGACAGTTTATAAAACCGTCTATAAGTTCATTCACACCTAGACGCATGTGTTGTTACAAACACGTCTATCTTAATAACTGTTTGAGGATATTTTGTCTATGACAGCTCCTAAGAAATCGTCTATGATATACCGTCTGCATTTAATGATTCTATGGTAGTGTACATTGGCTATTTGGTTTTATTAGGTGTACACATTTCTCATCGTATAGCCATACATATGGTGTGGATTTTTGAAACCAATATATGGTAGGTCCTAGTTTTCACCTGAAATCCTTTGAAGTATATCTTGCATATGTTTCTCAAATTAGCTTTGCGTTTTTCAGATCTTGATGTTTGAAATTTAAAATGTAATGCATATTTCACAAGAAGTTGTGATCAAAAGATATTTTTATGCTAATCAAAATATTGATAGGACAGGTGCTACATATCACACCTAAAAAAAATCACATGATAATTGGTGAAATTAGGTGTAAAGTATTATTATAATTGTGACCAGAAGGTTGATGAGATAGATGTGCCACATGTCATTTCACTCGCTGCTCTCCCAAAAGAGATCACATCATTGTAAGTGGTGGGGTCAGTTGTAAAGCATTGTTATAGTTGTGATAAAAATAGTAAGGATAAGTGAGCCACACATCATAGAAAAGATTGTATGAAAAATGATAGAGTTGTAAAGAAATATTGTAGTTGTTATCAAAAACTGATGGATGGATGGACCACTCATTGCTTCACACTTCATACAAGGACCACATGACAGTTGTGGACGGACCACTCATCATTTCACACTTTACTGTGCATCGTTGATTGTGCATAATAATATTTGCTACATATATTTTTTCAAACTTCAAGATGAAGGTGTAGCAATTACACACTTATCGTGCATGTATATATCTCTAATATATCAAAACGATAAAATCTGTGAAAAAACAATGAAGTTTGCCCCTCCAACATGCGTGGGATGGTAATTGAACTAGAGGGATAAGGTCCAGCACCGTTGAATTATGCATCATTTGACTTGATAAGACAAGCAATTGACAAGATATTTGATGCATTACACGAATGTGGATTAAGTCTAGATATTATTTTGTTGGATTAAGTAATAATGCTATATTAAGGAGATATAAGAAAGAAATAACTATTGTAATTGTCACACTCTATAGTGTATTCCACTTTAATATTATCTACTAAGTCGCATGAAGCAACGGAGCCACTGAAACATCAATGACCATGATATTAGGTTAATATGATTTTGGTGATTAATGTTAACATGGTCAATGTGATTAACATCGATTGCTAGTGTACGAGTTTTAATCTCATGGATGATATGTCATGGACTCAATGTTCTAAACACCTCAAAGGGATAATCATCAAGGACAAAGAAGGCTTCATAAAAATATAAGGATCTATTGTTTAGACAAGTGAACATGGTGTTGGGAGCATCACTCGTATAGATATATTTGTTTTCTTTGATTGTACTATGAAGAGGGTTTGGTATTTAGTAGCTTGATCTAGTGTCTTTAGGTTAGTTACCTAGTATATGATGCACATTAGGTTTGACCAGCTCTAATAGACCAGATTGAAGACCCAAGACATCAAGAAAGAGAAGCCACGAAGACTGAAACTTGAGAAAATTTGAATTGGACAAGTAAAACATCTAGGTCCATAATTTGGGTTTTGGTAATTAATGACAATGGGTAATTGTGGACTAATGTGTTTAATTGAAAAATATGAAAGGTTCCCAGAAATGATGAAAGAGCTAGAAAATACAAATGTGAAGGCATATGAAGTTTGCTAGCTCAAAGAAAAGCGGAAATTATGAAAAAGCTAATAAGAGACATGTGTGGACGGCATATGAATAGGATTAGCTCAAGTCAAATGTATAAATTAGGATATCTTGTTTTACCAGTCAAATATTGATTAGAGAAGAGAATGACTCAATTGTTAAGCATAGATACCATACTATTAAGAGGGATTATGTTCGTTTACTTGATGTATGTATAGCAGCCACTTTGTTCATACTTGCATTTCTAATCACCCTCCTCTAGTCAGTATCCTAGATCCTACAACAAGTTCCCCTAAAAACCTTGCTACTACATGATATGATGGCACTGTATAATACAATGGTCCATAGGATGGTGCATCTTATGTCAGTTGTAGAAAGATTACAAGTGAAAGTCCATCTAAGCCCCCCTATGTGGGTTTTGATGATTGATGATAAATGATTAAGGGACTAATGTATTCAATGAGTATTTGAATAGGTAAAGGTCTTATTGTGTGAAGCAAAACGACGTTGGTGACCCTCAAAAATTGAAGAAAGAAGACGACGAACGGTTTACTCTTTAAAATACTCTTTTGTTTTGAAATTGAGTATAGGACCATTGTACTATTAAGAGAGGTGCAACACTATGGTTTGGTTTTAATCTTAGTGCTCAAAAAGATCTCCACTAAGTCTAAAAAGCACTGTGTGACATCGGATGTTCCGAAATTTCAGAAGTCAGGGTTCTCGGTTTGGGCTTTACTTTAAATATCGGATGTTCTGATGTGAGTCAGAACATCCAACTTTATCAAGTTCAAAGGTCTCGATTTGGAAATTAAAATCTCAACATCGGATGTTCTGATAGTTGGATCGGATGTTCCAATCTGGTGGAACATTCGGTTTTAGCAAACATAGACCTTTCGGTCCCAATTTATTTTTCCACATCGGATATTTAGATGTGTTATTTTTACCAGACCTGAGTTGGTTTTTGAAGTTCAAATCTGGTATTTTGAACTGATCGGATGTTCCTATATGGAGTTCGGAACATCCGATGTGGGTAGAAAAGGTGTCCAACAGCTAGTTTTTTAAGGGGTCTCTTTATATATCCCTTCCCCTCTCTCACTCCAAGCCGCTGCCCATTTCTAATCTGAGAGCTCTCCAAAGCAAAAGGCACCTCTCCTCTTCCAAGAAAGTGTTCTACCTTTGAGAGGGATTTGAAAAAGAAAGTTTGAGTGCTGGAATTCAAAAGTGGATCTTTGAGCACTAAGTGTCTTCTCCAAGCTTTGGTGTTTGCATTCTTTTCTCTTAGAGTTTGAGGACTCCTAGACAACTAGGAGTTGCTCACAAGCCATCAACACGTTTGTGGTGAGCCGTGAGAAAGTTTGTGAAGGCCAAATTTTGCCTCCGTAAGGGAAGAAAAACCACAAGAAAATCGAGGAGTGCTTTGTGCAATCTCGGGAGATGTTGGATTCCCTCAATGATCCGAACTTCGGGAACAACATTATCGTCTCTTTGTTCTTCGGTTATTTCACATATTTGCTTTATTTTATTACAAGTTCATAAATTGCTTTGTGTTAATCCCAGTGTTTACATCTCATATAGGATTGCATCTTGTTACTTGCTTTGGAGTAGATTTAAATTTCGTATTTAATTTCATTAAGATAAAAATTTAGTTTGTTCAGGGTACTTTTTGAAAAAGGCCTATTCACCCCCCCCCCCCCCCTCTCTAGGCCGCCATCTTGATCCTTTAACAAGTCGAGGAGATCCTATGTTAAGTCACTACATGATGCAGACTTGAGATATATTGAATTGGACAACTACCCCTAGAAACCTAGTCACCGCATAACATGGTTGCATCGCATGATACAATGCTCCATGGGATGGTGCATCGTATGTCAATTGTAGAGAGTTGCAAGTAGAGGAGATCCAAGGTTAATTAACTGCATAATGCGGTGACCACACGATGGTGCAGCGTACTTCATCTTCAGAAGGTGTCTATCGACAATTGGTAAAGTCGATTATGCAAATACTTATATAAAGTAGGGATAGTTGATCCTCAACTGTACGTATCGAAGGAAGAGACAAGATATTTTATGCAGGTTCAGACCTCTCTTAGGACAATAGCTCTACATAATGTTTTGTCTTGATTAATCTCTAAACAAGACAATTACAATAGGGATGTATCTAGATCTAATCATAAGTATCTCGGTGAGTTCTCAAGTGTTCTAAATCATGAAGCCCTTGTCAAATGAATCTC
Source organism: Phragmites australis (assembly GCF_958298935.1). NCBI lineage: Eukaryota > Viridiplantae > Streptophyta > Magnoliopsida > Poales > Poaceae > Phragmites > Phragmites australis. The sequence goes on along the minus strand of NC_084941.1, from coordinate 9,612,870 downwards.
GCCATGGTATGACTCTGTTGTGGATCTCGGTGGGTTGTCTCTACTCCTATTCAACTATGCTTCTCTATTGCTTGTCCAGCTCTTCGCTGGGAATTCGATTGCTTTGCCTAGGCTCCAATCTAGCTCGAGATCTCTTCTTGGCATGTCCTCTCCCCCTCCTTATATAGTCGGGGGAAAGGAGTCGTAACACACTCGAAAACTCCGAGTGTAACCTTCTTGAATTGTATTACTTACGAATATCTGGAAGACTCCTTCCTATTATAGGGATGGTTTTTGTATAGAACACGATGAATTGCCTGAAATATTGGCCCATACCTTATTTACCCCATGGTGGTTGTGAAATCTATCTTATCGGGTTAAGGGCATATGCACAATAGATACCCTTTGTTAGGACTAGTCTAAGGATAGACCAATACCTATATTGTATATTGAGCAAGGAATCAATTTCAATATACAGGGAATCCGTAGATGATAAACAAAATATAATGTCACAACTTAATGTAATTACTTATGATTATAGAAGGGACCTTCGAGGGTCAAGAAGCAAATAAACACCACAACTATTGTAGTCTTTTTAATCTCCCAATCACGTAGGCAGTCGATGTAGAGGACCCCCTTATAAATCCTCTGAACCTTCCCTGATTGAGCAGTATGATTATAGCAAGTGTGAGTACGTCTCGTATTCCGCAAGTTGTGGTAAAAGAATTAATGAAGGCATTCACCATAATAAGGCTTATTTGCATAAAGGCATAATTTAATTAAAAATATTTAATAAAAGTGAAAGTAAATAATTGAATGTAACAACTTCAAGAATTAACCCTCTTGACATAAACTACCTCAACCAAAGTTGACCACCTCAAACATGGTTCTCATAACCATGAATGAACCACCAACCCGAAGTTATCCAAAACCAATATATCCTAATCATGTGTGGCATTCCTTACCGCTCATGACTATGAGCATAGCTGATTAATCAGTTTTACACTCTACAGAGATTGTACACTTTACCCACAAGACGTGGCCGGACCCTTTTGCCAGTACCTATTGGTACCTTACACACTTCTGAGGTATGCACTGAGTTGACCACTGCAAGGGCTTTACAAGGTTTCTTCCAACAAGTGTCTACCCGCTAAGGTTCCACAACCGTATGACACAAATAACCTCAACAACGAAAGCCTCCTCTTGCGCCATATGGTTCCAAGGAAATTACATATGTTCCCTATTCCACCCTCTGGTATAAACTATGTTAGGAGAGAACTAATTAATCAGTCAGTTCCATCTCATACAAGGCTTGTGGTTGTACTGTAAAGCTCGGTATGATCGCACCATGAGTCGATCCTTAATCGAATTGAGCAAGACTATTATCCACCTTCCCTTGGCAACCAACACAAACTCTTGTTTAATTCCCTAGTCCATGTTGCTAAAAACATTATTTCAATTTTATCTCATTGCATAGAACCATTATCAAAATTATTACCCAAGTGTGATCCAACTCCCAAGCATGGCTAAGCAACTCTATCTCTGATCCCACCAAAACTAAGGCGACAAGATAGATATGAGAAAACTAAGGTATAGCCTAAATTGGGTTTCCATTGACAACTATAAGCATGCAACTTTACAAAAAAAAACATTTAGAAAACTTAGGATCAAAATGCATCAAGGACAACTTGCCTTTCACCCTGATGCTCAATGGAATCCATGAACTCATGGTCCTGTTAACCTGCATACTCCTCCTAGATATTGGCATCTAATCGCAAAATAAACCAAGGCAATAAAGACAAAGAAATAGCCAAATCACACAAGATGGCTTGATTTATTATTTTAACAATTTTTTGTGAATTATTGGTGAAGGAAACGATTAGACCGTTCCTTTCAACTTTTCCGAAGTGGTATGCTTAACCGCATCCAGTTCTCTATTTTTGGCAGGGCCAGCCACCCCTCTCCCCCCTAACTGCCTATCTACTCATATTACCATGGTCTTCCGAATAGGATATGTCCCTTCGTTTCATTCTGTCCCCGCTAAGAAAAGGTCAAGCAGATACTGTCGGTATTGCCTTGCGAAGAGATTTACTTGGAGAAATAGAAGGGACATATATCACACGTTCAACTCGATGTTGTGACAGTGGGGATATGTCTTTGGAAGGGTGGAAAAAGATTGCGAGAATTTTCCTGGGATTTTCATGAGGCTTATCATATTTTCTAGGATTTTCTAGCAATTATTTAGAATTAAAAAGGGTTTTTTCTAAATTAAGAAAACACTACAAACAAATAAAATAGGTTATTCCAAATTATTTACTAAATAAAAACCCATTTTATGATTTAACATAATTATTTATCAATTTTCAAAATTAAAAACATGAAAGAAACTTTATAAATATTAAAAAAATTAGAATTATTAAGGATTTTTATTATTTTTATTATTAAGAGAACCATATTTTTTTAATTTTATCCAAATTATGAATTATTTCTATATGGGAAAAAAATTATGACGTAAGCCTAACGTCAGCAGAGGAAATAAAGAAAAAGGGAAAAGGCTGGCTCTAACATGCGTGCCACGTAGGACAGAGGCCTGACATGGCTTTGCTACATCATATTAAGGGGATGATGTGGCCATGCCACATGGCTGGCTGATTAGGCAAGGCAAACCAGTACAAGAGATCTAATCGTGGCCGCTGATAGATGATCAGACGGTGGGGATCACGTTTACTTGTGTTCTAGTGAGAGGGTGGGGAATAACACGATGACACGGCCTCAAGGAGTTGCCGAAGTTGAGCTCCAATGACTGGTTTGCAATGGCGAGCGGCAGAAAGGCTTCAACGAGCATCGATAAACATGTTTGAGGGATAGGTTCATGTCGGAGCGACCGAGAGCTTCTTGGGATGCTAGAGGGGGGTCTCGGGGGTATTTATACGCGGGGGAGCAAAGTCAAGATCGTGTAGAGCTCGGCGGCTAGCAAGAAATCCGTGATGCTCTTTATATCTTCCTATGCTTCAATTCCATCGGTGATTGATCCTCTTACCTTCTTTTGGTTCAGGCATTCCAAAAATGCTGATGTCGGGTGGTCTCCGCCCTTTCCTCAGCGCGTAATTGTCGTGGTGGCCGGTGCGACACAAACAGAGAGAAAGCTATAGGCAAAATGGCCCTATTAGGCCATGTTTGTGATTTTTATGATTAATGACAACATAGTCAATGGGACTAACATGTTTGCCAAGAATATATGTTAGTAGGTATCATGGATGCAATACATGATGAAGCCACCGCAGCCGGGACAAAGTTTGGTTGAATTGGAGAAGTCCCAGGAGTTTTGTTCTCACCGGATGGTCCAGTGTTGAATGTGTTACACACATAAGACAATAAACAGTGCATACAGACAAAGACAATTTTTCCTCACTGGGTGGTCTGGTGTTAAATGGGCAGAAGCATTAGGGCAATTCCAGCAGAGGCAGTTTCAAGAGTTGAAGTTGAAGATCAACTGACCGCATGATCCGGTGTTCAACAAGCAATATACACCAGAGCATTTGGTTCTGGGCAGAAGATTTTGAAGGCAACAGATAGTTCGGTGATGAAGCAGGAGTACAACGGACAAATACACTGGACAATGAACAGTACAAAGAGGCACGTGAAGCTCAAGCCATCGGATGGTCCGATGATAAAGTCATGTGTACACCGGAGCATTTTTTCCAAAGAGGGTTTGCATTTGGTTCGGATGGCTGAGGATTGCTCATCGAATAGTCCGGTGATGAATTGATAAGCACCGAAGAAGGGACTGAAGCAATTTACACAGAAAAGATGTTCGCTCGGATGGCTAAGGTATACTCACCGGAATGTCTGGTGATGATGTTGCAGTATACACCATATTGTCCGGTATTCATAGTGGCTTGAGTGGGGTTCCAACAGCTAACTTGTGAGAGTGTACTCACCGGATGATCCGGTGTTAGCACTACTGTTCTCACTGGATCATCTGGTGTTAACAGCATTTTAGAGCCGTTGGGTTAACGGCTAGTGCACGGGTTTGAGGCTATAAATACCCCTCCACTCAATCATTTGAATGTGTGGCGTGTTTCTGGAGTCTAGAGAAGTTCATATACACATCCAAGCCACCAAAGTACTTAAAGTGATCATCTAAGGTAATTAAGCACAAGATTAGAGAGTGATTAGTGCTTATAGGCCTAGAGAGTGTGTTGCTAGGTGATTGCTACCTAGAGAGTGGATCAAGGAGTGATCCAAACTTGTACCTCTTGGTACACTGGCGCCATGGAGTCTTGGTGACTCGTCGACAACTTTGAGCCGGAGTTGCTTAGGCTTGTTGACCCTCTAACTTGGTGTGGAGCAGTGATGAGAAGCATGTACGGGGACGCTGAGACCCTTGCCTTGGTAGCTCAAGCTTCGAAATGATCACGGCAACGAGGAACTGGAAGAGAAGCTAGTGATGAGACCTTGCCTTGGTGGCTTGGTGGCTCATCCGGGTGGAGACCTTGTCTTTGTGACGTTGTGGCTCAATAGCTGTGACCGGGTGCCGATTGGGAGCATATCCTTTGTGGAGCTCCAACGTAGACTAGGGGTGGTATTCATGCCATCGATACCACGGGAAAAAATCCTTGTGCCGAGTTGGAACAAATTTTCCTCATTGGAAAATTCTAATATCTTGTTATTTGCAGGCTCGATGGTTGGATGCTTGGAGAGTCACCGAGGAAAGAATGAAACCTCGCATCACCAACAAGGAGCGGCAATTAGATGCATTGGCAAAGAGTATCCTTTTATCATCTATATGTGTTGATGTATTTAATCGTGTTTATTCTCTCACCAATGCACATGATATTTAGACTAATCTCATTGAAATACATGAAGACACAAAGGATGTGCGCAATGAGAAATATCATGTGCTTGTTACTAAGCTTAATGGCATCAAGCAACTACCCCATGAAAATGCTAATGATATGTATTCTTATTTGAATATTCTTGTAATGAGATCAATGGGTTAGGTTTGACGCCAATTGAAGATGATCAAGTGGTGAGAAGAGTACTTCAAGCTCTTTTTCCAAAGTACAAGTTGATCGTCTCCATCATCTACGATAACAACGACATCAAGAAGATGACTTCAAGTCAAGTACTCAGCAAGATCAACGCCCATGAGATGACAGCGAACATGGGGGTGGAAGCTTCTTTCTCATCCGACGTCGAGAATCTTGCTTTCACAAGCAAGTAAGCTCAATGTCAACACATGAAGGCAAGGATGAGGAGACAAGAGCAGGAGTCAAGCTCAAGTGAAGATGATGAAGATGAAGATGAAGAGAGCTATGAAGAAGATGAGCAAAGCACCTCAAGCGATGTAGAGATGGATCTCGAAGTTGCCAAGCTCATCTCACAAGTGGAGAAGAACATCAAGAAAATCAATGCAAAGATTGATCACCCAATCTCCATGAAGGACTTGGTCAAAACAATTAATCATATCAAAAAGGAGAAAAAAAAAGACCAAGAACAAGAGGGAGACAAGGGGAACAACCAAGACATTTGCAATCATAGGAAGATGGGTGAGCGACGATGAAGAGTCAAGCTCAAGTGATAAAAGCTTCACAATCCTCCCATCCAAGAAAAGCTCTTCCTCAATATCATCATCACACAAGTCGTTATTGCACAAGTCATCTCACAAGTGCTTTATAGCTAAAGGTATGGATAGTGATGTAAGTGATGATGAATTTGATGAGGATTCTACTTCCTATGATGAACTCCTTCATTTGCTCAATGAGCAACAAAGGGCCCTTACGAAACAATAAAAAGAGCTTAAAAAATTTAATGCACTTAATGACATTCATGCTACCTTTATTTCTAATTATGAATAATTATTGTGTAAATTCAATTTTCTAAACAAGGAGTATGAAGAGCTTAAGGCTAAATTTGAGTGTATTGAATCTCAAACTAAGGTCCCTTTGAAGTAATCTACCTCTCTTTTTAAATACAATCATAAGGTACATGCTTCCACTTCTTGTGATGATTTATATGCTTTATCTAGCTCACCCCTTTGTAATGAGATTTGTGTTGAGAATGTTATTGTAAAACAATCTAATAAACTCATTGCACAAGAGAATGATGAGTTTAAGCAAGAAGTGGAGAAGCTCAAGAAAGACTTGGCAAGATTAAAGGGCAAGGGACATGTCCAACCTCCTCAAGATAATCATGTTTTTCACGGTGAAGAAGCTTGTGGATGGGTCAACCGTGACATGCTTCAAATGCCATCATGAAGGCCACAAGTCCTTCCAATGCAAGCCAGTAAATAAGGAGTCCAAGGAGAAGAAGAAGATGACGAACCTCTCCAACAAGACCTCCAATCTCTACACCAAGCCCAACTACAAGAACAAGATAAAGAGCAACCATTACAAGCTCAAGAAGAAGAAAAATGGTAAGGTGGTTGCACACATAGTTGGGAGAAAGGATCAGAGGTGGAACCAACCCATTTGGGTGTCCAAGGAAATCATCATCAACATGAAAGGGCCACAATAGGTTTGGGTTCTAAAGAAGACTTGAAGCCCCGAAGCGGCTTTGGAGATTTGGAGACTTGGCTCACAAGATGAAGTAAAAGTTTAAGCAAAGAAGCCAAGTGTACAAGATTAGCCGCATTGATGAAGATCATGAACATCATATACTCAAATCTCCATCCAAAGGTAAAACAGGTAATGAAGCTAGATGCAAAATCCTTTCATTTGACATAGCTCTTTTTACCTCATCTAGGATTGCATGTGCTTATTTCAATTTATTGCAATACCTAATGTAGATTTTCATATGGTAGTTTGCTTGTGTTTCTCTCTTATCCATGAGCAACATAAATGGTTTATTAGTGGTAGGTTTCTTTTATGGCACTAGTTTTATAATTTATATCTTTTATGTATCATGATCTAATCTATAGGATAAAATCCCCATTGTTATCAATAACAAGTAAATATACCTCACAAGTATTCAACACTTGTATGTACACATTTAGAAGGAGTATATGCTATATGTTATGATTTTGAGACTAATATGTATTGCTAATGACATCTTTTGCAGTCTCATGCAGCAATCAACATATCCCCGGAGGTATGCAATGCTCAAACGCTTCAATTGGTATCATTGTTAATTTTTTGTTCATTTAAGCTACCTCCTTGCATAATATAGCTTAAACTTCCTATCTTGACATATTATTTAGTGGTGCATATGTTTTATTTCATTATATGTATGCACAAATATAGAGGGAGTTTAGACTATATTTTGTGAGTTTCATAAATTATGATCTATGTGCTTTCATAGCTTATAATTGGTAGTATACCCTACAATTGGTATCATTAATTTTTAGTGATATCCATTCAATTGGTATACTTTCAATTGGATCATAACTTATGAATCTCTCTCCTATATGCTCTAATATTTTTCTCTTTGAGTTCAACATGTGCATATAGTCCTTTTTGGGATGTTGACAAAGGGGGAGAATTCGGACGACCAAAGCGAGAAGCAAGTAACAAAGTAAGGGAGATTGTAGCAACAAGCAAGATGGTCAAGGAATACCGAAGTTGACAAAGAGAGAGAGAGAGAGAGAGAGAGAGAGAGAGAGAGAGAGAGAGAGAGAAGATGCTAGAAGCAACATAATGCGCCTAGATCGACAAAACAGAAGCTCTTGCATAAGTCGATCAAGGGAGATAGTGACAATGGAGAAAGGGGAGCCACAACAAAAGGGGACTAATTGGTAAGAACATGCATCCAAGAAAAGTGGTAAGACTTTGTGCTCATTTATGATCTTTACATTTGGTATCATTTGTTATTTATTATTTGCTTTGGTTGTGTTGTCATCAATCACCAAAATAGGAGAGATTGTAGGAAAAATAGCCCTATTAGGCCATGTTTGTGATTTTGATGATTAATGATAACATAGTCAATGGGACTAACACGTTTTCCAAGAATATATGTTAGTAGGTCTCATGGATGCAATATATGAAGAAGCCACCACAGCCGAGATAAAATTTGGTTGAATTAGAGAAGTCTCAGGAGAGTGGATCAAAGAGTGATCCAAGCTTGTGCCTCTTGGTACGCCGGCGCCTTAGAGTCTTGGTGACTCGCCGGTAACTTGAGCCAAAGTTGCTCAAGCTTGTTGACCCTCTAACTTAGTGTGGAGTGGTGATGAGAAGCGTGTACGGGGACGCTGAGACCCTTGCCTTGATGTCTCAAGCTCCGAAGTGATCACCGCGGCGAGGAATTGGAAGAGTGGCTAGTGATGAGACATTGCCTCTGTGGCTTGGTGGCTCATCCGGGTGGAGGTCTTGTCTTTGTGACTTGGTGGTTCAATAGCCGTGACCGAGTGCCAACCGGGAGCATATCCTTTGTGGAGCTCCAACGTAGACTAGGGGTGGTATTCATGCCATCGATACAACAGGACATGCCATCGATACCACAGAAAAAAAATCATTGTGCCGAGTTTGCTCTCTCTACCTTATTTATGTTTTCGCATTTACTTACTTGTAACTTACCTTCTTAGATAGGTTACAAACACTTTGATCGGTAGATTGAGACACACTAGATAAACCTATAGTACATTTAGATAGAAATTGATATAGGTTTATCTTGTGTTATTTTTGGAACCGAAAGAGTTCTAAGTGTCCTAATTCACCCCCCTCCTCTTAGGACGCCACTAATCCCTACAAAAGCTAACGGGTGGGGTGGATCAGCAAAGAAAGGGAGAGGGTGCGTCGCGTGGGCAAGCACAAGCACTGCTGGTCTGGCGCAATCACGGCCCAGAGGATGGGGTCCAGAGCAGGCCGGGCACGCGGTTGGGCGGGAGAGCATGGACATGCATGAAGGAAAAGAGTGAGGGAGGCCGAGGAGGCCGAGGCCATTGGGCCAGGGCACGGAGCTGAGCCAGGGAGGGAAACAGAGATGGGCCGAGAGAATAAGAAGAAGATGGAGGAGAGCCCGGAGAGTTTTTCCTTTTTATTTCTTTTGATTCTCTTTTTCCAATTTCTCAGCCATTGTTTAGGGACAATAATTTGGGGTGTTACACCCTTTCAGAGAAAAATACAACTGAAAAATGAAAGCATTCAGTACAGGAATGAAACATATGGTTTTATATTGAAATTTAACAGCTATGATAGTTAGATGCTTCATTATTTGTTGAACTTCAATGATTTCACCATTGAAAAAAGATATGCTAGATAATTGATAATTATGTTCTGAACTTTCTGGGCAGTGGATAATCAAATTCACAGCTTAATTCACCATCATACACTTGCGTACTGTTACATAGTACCACTGGATGCTTTATGGCTAAGGAGGTAGACAAATCATAATTGTAGTCAGTAGAGATTGATCGTGATTAGCCATGTAGCATGAAAGGTGAGTCAACAACAGTTTGGCACAAGTAAACTGACTAAATATGCAGAACATCGAGGGTTTGAAGATAGCATCAAACATCACTGAAAATACTTTAAAAAAATTGTTGCTTGCTGCTGCAAAAGAATCATACAAATGAGTTGCTTAATTGGCATGTTTAAGCGTCTGGCAAATGATTTGGCAAATAATCCATACATGTACATATGAATGAATGGGGATCATATCGATCGAGGAAGGGCATGATAAGGAGGAAGATGTAGAGCCCGAGCAAGCGTCATGAACTGAGGCAGGATTCTGATTTCCAAAATAAAATGACTTGAATATAGGACTCGTAACATCATCAGAACTGACGCGCTTGTTCTCAAAACAATTTCATGCACTAACCCACCATACACAATTGCAAGTACTCAGCTTTCTATCTAGTAGTATTACAACACAATCAGCTATTGTTCAAATTCACGTCAGAGTTAGATATTGACACAGATAAATATACAGTTGAGCGGGCAGACCTGGACGACAGCGGCGGTCATGAGGAGCAGCTGAATGGATCGTTGATACATGTACATATAAATGATATTTGGACAATGAGTTAGAGACGAAGAGAAGCAGAGACGGCCGTCATGACAAGCACGGGAGGTCAGAACATAACCAGATCGATCGGAGACCTTTTAGAGCGAGCAAGGGGCTAGCGTGGAGGAAGCAAATCGGGAGAGTTCGCAAGACCGTGCGAGTGAGAGAGCGGCGTGGGGGAACCGGATCGGTAGACTTCGCGAGAGGCGCGAGCAAGGAAGCGGATCCAACAGCCCGTATCACAATCCACACGGATCGGATGGCTGGCATTTTGTTGATGACGTGGACAGCCCAGAGGTGGTGATCGCGGCGGTGTTTAGATTCAAGAGATTTACCTTGCACATTTACAGGTTACAAATACTCTCGACAAACATTCCACCAACTGATGTATTATCAGCACCGCGCTATTTACAATTCTGATGCAATGCAGCTGACCGTAAATATCACATACATTCCCAAACCCCCCCCCCCCACCCCCCCTTCCACTATTGTTATTACTACCCAAATTGCACGGAGGCCATGTACCTACACAAAGAGGCTTGCACGTGCACGCTGTCAAAACGAATCCGCCACTAACCAACTCTGCCAATTCTTGTAGGACACCATTGTACACAAATGTCCAAATCGCTACCAGAAGAATGATGCAGAGAAAATACCATTGTCAGATCGTCTCAATTCCTTAGCTAGGTCTCTCTTGACTCTGATCTTGGCAAGGAGTCTTGCCTCGTCAAGTCATAGTTCAGCTCCGGACTGTGAGTCCTTGTGTTGACACGCATTGAACACAGGAAGAAAAATGAAGAAGTATAAATAGTTATGTGCCACAGGCTGCAAGAAAAGAAAATTTCTCTGCCATTTAGTGATTGTAATGATAAGCTGGAAGATATAGCAGTAGAGAATAAAAGGTGACAGCATCAAACAAATATAGTGATCATTGCAAAAGCCACACAAGCTAAACTTTCCAACTTGTTGAAGTTACGATTAACGAGAGAAGGTGATGATTCCACACCTGTGCCAGATCCAGTAGCTGCTATTTGATTCTAGTTTCCAGCTTGTAGCCGCAAAAGATAATGTGGTGAAACCCAAAAGTACATATAACCATCGGAATCGTTTGTTCAACATCTCTAGAGTACTCCGGAACAACGACCCCAAGTCTGGCCATCTTGAAGAAAGAATAAAAAGACGACAAATGTGTCAGCTCACCGAAGGAAATGCTGGACATTTGTAAGTCGTTATTATGTGATCACCACAACCTTGGGCACAAAGCGTCAAAAACCAAAACTCATGCATGTGAACAAGCTCCCTTTAATCTAAGATGTGAGTTACAGAGCTACTGATATTTTTAACACCGTGAGTACAAGTTTTACCTTTGAGGAACACTAAGGTTAATTCTCCATGACCAACATATAAATCTGTGTGCTGTAGAGAATTCCAATAGCCATCCCATAAGCAGGCCAAGAGAACCAATCGCAATGACAATTCCGATATTCGCGGATCTGAGATGATAACTTAATCATACACCCAACATTCACTACCATTTTGACAAAAAAGGTAATCAGTAAATTTTGATACCTTGTTGCACCAGTGGCAGCTAAAAGAGCTTGAGTATAAACACAGCAGTATGCATTGCTCGCTTTGAAGCTTCATCAATTGTAGCCATGTATATGAACGTACCCACAACAGCCATGAAGGAAAGCCAGAAAGTCCAAAAACTGGATCCACTTATAGTACGATGGTCAATTGGACATGGCTCAATGTGTACCACAACAAACATTTTGAGTATAATTGAAAGGTCAACTATAAGTGGGATTTGGCAAAATCAAAAGGACGTGTAAAAACGAATTTGGTTCCAGGAATTTACTAGTAATAGGTAATAACAAACTCCAGATATTGCGACATGTCATTATATTCAGTTTTCGGGACTACAGTTTTACTATTCCATTTCTTTTTACAAGGAGTATTTTGGTTGGAAAGGGGGATTAAGGAGCGTATGAAACCAGAAAAATGGTGGAAGCAAATGACCGTAGTCACATGGTGTGCTGTTAATGTCTTGGAAACATGAGAGAGAGAAATTGTACACGTGTTTGCTCATATATGCTGAGGACATGAAAAAATGAAGACAAAAGAGAGAAAAAAACCACGAAAACATTGTATGCCTAATATTTTGAAGTGGAAGGAGTACTGGAAATTGTTAGAACACCCTTGCAGAGAGAGAGAGAGAGAGAGAGTGGTGTGGGGGAGGGGTTGACCATTACTAATTTAGTCAGTATCATGTCCATCAATCTTTACACTAGCGATAAACAGTAAACAAGTGTGTGCTGAGTACCTTACCTGTAATGCACGGAAAGATACTATGCACCATCCCACATCACATGAATGGTATAATGCACTGGAAATTCCACTAGACGTGTAAAGAACCCATTCTGCAAATGCCTTGGTTGCAAAAGAAAAGAGTCAGCATCTGATCCAACGAATTCATTGCATTCTATATCAAATTAAAAACTAAATTTAGCATTCTTTATGGAGTACATATTTTGTCATCAGTCCATAATGTTAGAGATATATATATTGTGTCTTCGTAATATCCCTATGTTATAAGAGGTTATTTGTATATTGCTCACCTCTGTGTAATAGCCTATAGCCTCTGTGGAAGCCACCGGCCCTCTGATCCAACACTGTCGAAGTTGTGTCGGGCCCAGATAGTACAACCGAGTCGATTCCAAAAAAATTGCAATTGTTGCCGCACTTCTTTGCACTCTCGCCGTCACTCGCCGCTACTTCTTTACACTCTTGTCATCGCCTCTTCCTCAGGATATCGGTGGGCACCGTTTCAGTTCCCCGTTGCTCGGTGATTTTTTGTAGTGTCCACTACCGGGATTTTACGCAGCATATGCGCATTCACATGTGGGGCCTTCGTCTTTAGGGTGTTCTCTCTAACGACATTCCTTGTTCACCTTCCCCTGTTCTTCCAACGGAGATTGTAAAACCTTTCGCCGACAAAGCAGACAAAGCAGCTACTAAATCCGTCCCCACTGCCTATGATAAGGTTGTCTCCGCCTACTAGGATGTGCTGGAGCTGTATCGGGGTCAGTTGTCCGATTATGCTCTGTGGATGGATGATGATGCTCGTGCAGCGTCCATTATGGCTGCTAGTGTCAAGCCCTAGTTCTCCTATGAGATTATTGAGTTTTCTATTGTCTTTCATATGTTGACTCATCTTCTTCAGAACTATAAGCCTCTGGGGATGCTCTCTGCCTGTTTATTGTTCGCTAGGAGCAGCCTTCTGGGGATGCCACTATAGACACTCATATGTCAACAGTGTGGCGTCAGCTAAACCCATCATGATCGCGATCACAGGTGCAGAAGCTGTGGAAGGGGCAAATAAAATAAAATTAACCACAAGACCTACTTTTTATCTAGTCTTGTGTTAAACATCAAATATTACAGAGTACAAAAAATATGAAAAACATTTACATGATAAAACCAGCTTTAGGAATTACCTGTAAAATGTGATCCCACTTTCATCAACTGAGAAATGACACACACCTTTCTGATTACAGTTTCTATGGCATCCCTGAAGAGATACAGACATGTATGTCTGAGAATTTGCCCAGTAACTAGGATGCTTCACCCCAAAGCACCAAGTTCCTTCTTTAGCATAAAAAATAGATAGACCCATGTCTGAATTCGTGGAATTCTGTAGTGAGAAAAATACTGAATCGTTACTGCTGCTTGTCCTACTTGCGTAATAATCCCAACTATCATTTGATGGTAAACCACCATATTTTGTGTACAACTCATAATGCAATTATTTTTCTGACTTCAGTTGGACATGGATAAGTGCGCTGGCTGAACCTTGGGGAACATCCAAAAAAAAGTATGTCCATGCAAATTGTTCATGGGATGAGTTGCTTAAAAATTGCTCCAAGGAGAAGTGGCTATCTTCCAGCGATGCCCTTCCATCAGGAGGAACATAATATGACTCAAAAGGAGTAGATGGACTTCTTTTATGAACCCTCTGCACATAGAAAACAATATTTGATTAATACAGATGTCTTTTCAGGGAAAATATACAAAGCTATCAGTCTTAAATGAATGTTTGTGCTGCAACATCCATGCGACACACAAAGGATTCAATACACTACCTCTTCTACCTGAACGGTCCCAGCCACTCCTAGCTGCATGCCCCAGCCTCAACCTCTACCACCTCTATCTGTGTCAGAATGACACCACATCCAACACCGATAACACCACCATAGCCACCACAAGCTTCCTATCTGCTACCAACACCAGAATTTCACTACATCCTGCACCACTAGCAGCTTAGCCATCCATACCAACACCACCTCCAATGCAGATCCCTCCATATGTTTCAAGCTGTCTACTGTACCATAGACCTCCACCGTCAATATACCTTCCACCAAACCTCTGTTACATCGCAACATACACTTCCACTGCCAGTTCTAAACAAACTGCCTTGATTATGTCAAATGCCTTCCTCGATCATGACAATTTCTTAAGCATCCATGGTAACAAGCTTTCTCCAGGATGGCAGCCAAATCAGGCAGCCTGATTCCTCTTTTCCTCCTCTCTCAAATCGGCAGGCCTCAACACCTCTTCCTTGCAGCAGCAGCCTCGGGTGGTGGTAGCCTGACAGCTGCTGCCCACACGGAATGAGCAGCGGCCTGCACATATGAGGGGCTGCTGGCCAGACAGCAGTGGATGTGTGCAGGTGCAACAAGCTGGAGATGCAGCAGGTTGTGTCTGGACTGGGTTAGGGGCACTGGTACCATGTAGAAATTAAGGGAGCAAGACCCCCATATTGTTTATTGTGCTTGAATCTTGTATTACAACCAGACTCTAAGACGGACTACGACTCTTATTGGAACCTAATACTAACAAACAACTGTTTTCATGGACTAATTCATTTTATGTATAATGGCTCCCAAATAAGTGACTAAATACATAAAAAAAAAAGCTTCAAAATCTATATGCTTAGTTTTTTGAGGAAAGATATCAGTGAAGTCAATGTGATTTTTCCTTTTTGGCGCTTTTGTCTCAGTCAAGATAAGAGTTCAACAGTCAGATACGTACACTGACAATCCTAAAGTCTGTTAATCCCATAAGTTTTATAATTGACTGATAAGCATACTCCTGTGGAGCATCTAGACAGCAAATGCTAATCTCGTCCCAATGCGAATCCTATGATCATTTGGTCATACTGCGAGTTCCTTCAAAATATAGTATACTACAAGACAAACACACCAAAAGGAAGGAACTATCGTTTAACTTCCAAATTAGGCTGGGTTGTCCAGGATTTAACATGTTCTGGGCAAAGTAAACATTTAACAGATCCCAAAAATATGTCAAGACGAAATGGGAAAATCCATTTTGTTTCCTAGTGTCTAAAAATTGGCAGTGTTTGAACGCCAGGTCATGGAATTTCACCAGACACTGCCTGCCAACCACTGCAGCCACATAGTCAAACTAGGAATGATGAATTTAACCAATTGTGGGCAAACTGGCTAATCAGTGGAGCTTGGCAACATAAATATTTACCCTTGCTTAAAAGGTTAAAACAGGAAAATGTCCATACTCAGGGCAGTATGGAAACGGGGTTTTGGGATCCAAATCCCTAGGATTTAGTATAAATTTGAACTAAATCCTGAAAACTCCTGGAGTAATCCCCTCTTCCGAACAGGAACTCAGTAGTAGAAAACATTCCATCAGCTACCATCAATAACAGTAATACAGAACACTTACCTGGAGCCCGTATGCCTCCCATGAGCAATTGGTTCCAGCTTTTCCATTGAAGCATCCAGTCAATTGCCACTCCAGGGAGAAACATGCTCTATCCAGCATAGGGGTTGATGCTGTGTTATTCATCTGTGTTTTATTGACAGTCTCAATAGCAATATACCATCGTCCAATATTTGGTGACTTCACAACCAAAGGATCATGACTGATGTCACCTGAATAGTCATGCAAATCTCTCTGAGGGAAGGCATTATACCGCAGGTAACAAATCAAGGATAACCCTTGAATTCCAAAATTTGCAGCTGTAATTTCAAACTGCAATGCTAGGTTGACTACATCCAAGAAGTAGAACTTCATGTCGCCTTGCCAGAGACATAATGAGTCATTTGAAATGGCACAAGTGATCAAGTTCTCCATTCTCACCAAGGCCGTAGTGTTGGAGCCAACTTCCTTTTCTACTAAATGGTTCCTTGGTGACAGGAAATTGGTACGCCTGTTGTGCTCCCTAGTATTCAAATTTATCCTCTTTTCAATATTCAGATCTAGAAGATTTCTTGAGTTGTTGTATATTGAAGGTTGAGAGCAACCAATCATTTCAACTGTTCGGTTGCAGTAGGGTCCCCATAATGCTGAAGTGGGACATCCTTTTAGAGTAATGCTAGTACTCACCACGTGTGATCTCCCTCGGCTAATCTGCGAAAGTATAGCCATCACATCTTCGAATTTTGTTTAACACATTTTTATGCCAAAAAGAAAGATAATTATGCAGTAGAACAAGAGACCTATATACATGTCTGAATCTAAGTAAAGTGTACCATCTTTGATTGTGTGCGAGCAGGTCCAAGGCCATGAAAGTAACCAATGTACCATACCCCTGGAGATACCTGCACAAACCAAAGGTGGGCATCTCAGAAGTTTATAGAATTTCTTAAGATGGTTCCGGTGCATCAGGATACAATAATTTTCATGTATTTAATGACCAGATCAGGATGGTAGCACCCCAGTCTGATTTGGTCCAGCAAGGCCTTGTACTGCATCATTAAGTATATGGAATATGTCGAACATAAAAGAAGATGCATTGCATACAATGCATAAGGATCACAATTACTGGTCACTGGAACTAAAAGAACCAGATTGGGTTGGCTTTGGACTCGTGCACTACAAGTTTTACTCTTGCGGTGCCTCTACATGTATGTCTATGATTAGGTCCAACATCAGGGAATCAACATCGAATCAGTTTCAGTTTTCTAATCGAGAGAATTCCCTGTGTGCCACTGAATGTTAGTGAAACCCTCGATTTGCCACCGAATGTTAGTGAAACCCTCGATTTGCCACCAAAAAAGACATGGTACCTCCTGTGCCACTACTCTTATTTTTCATTTCCTTGTGTGCCACTTTCGTCACCACCGATACTCAAACTCGTTGTTAGCTCTCAAATTATTATCAGATTTTTTTCATTCATGACCAAATTACCCTTTGCATCTTTTTTTCCTCTTCCTCCTTTACCCAAGTGTTAGGCCTCAATGGCAGACTGACAACTCAGAAGGCTCCACGGCCACCTGATGCGGTGCTCGCCGACAATAGCCAAAGCCACCTTGGGTGCCAGGGCCAGCCGACAAGCAGCCTGATGAGCACGATGACCTAGAGTGGTGCGGCCAAAGCGAGTAGATCTTTGGGCACAGGCGACGTATCTTCTGTGCGTAGGACCGGGTGCTCTTCTGCCGGTACTGCTAGGAGCCCATCCACAACGCCGACCACCAGTGGTCCAAGGACGGCCAAATGTGTGCACTTCGACCCAATTGAAAGATAACCAAATTGAATCGCATAAGATAACAACAACAACAAAGCATTTGTCCCAAGCAAAGTTGGGGTAAGCTTGAGATGAAACCCACAGGATCCAACTAAAAAGATGATAAGAAAACAATAATGATAATAAAGGTACTAGTGATAGTAAAAAAAAAAGTACAAGGAGACTGATGCATAAGTTATGATTCTGACATGTGGATTGCTAACTTCCACGTGCTTCTATCCGTAGATAGTTCTTTGAGGATATTTCATTCCTTCAAGTCTCTATTTACAAACTCTTCCCATGTTAGATTTGGTAGACCACTGCCTCTCTTCACAATATCAGCGTGTCTCAGCATCCCGTTATGCACGGGTGACTCTGGAGGTCTCCATTGGATATGTTTAAACCATCTCAATCAATGTTGGACAAGCTTTTCTTCAATTGGCGCTACCAGGGATTAAAATTTCGAAGAAATTTCCGTGAAATTTCACGATTCAAGTATTTCAGAGGGGAATGAAGTATCTAACTCCGGAATTTTCTTTCACTAACAAGTGAGACCCACAGAGCAGAGGACGAAAAATTTCAATGAAATTTCACGAATTTTGCAGGTGAACAAAAAAAATTGTAAAACAAAATTGAAATCTCTGGACGCCACCCCTACCCTACCACATATATTATTATTTCGTATTTGATCCTTTCTTATATGGCCACAAATCCATCGCAACATACGTATCTCTACTACACTTAACTGTTGGACATATCGCCTTGTAGTTGGCCAGCAACCATACAACATCACGGGTCGAATTGCAGTCCTATAGAAATTACCTTTCAGCTTTTGTGGCACCCTTTTGTCACAGAGGATACTAGAAGCTTGGTGCTATTTCATCCATCCGGCTTTGATTCTATGACTAACATCTTCATCGATATCACCATCCCTCTATAGCATCGATCCCAATTATTGAAAGGTGTCCTTCTTGGGAACCACCTCTCCACCAAAACTAACATCTTATCCCTCATGCCTAGTAGCACCAAAATTGCACTTCATATACTCGGTTTTAGTCCTACTAAGTCTAAAAGCTTTCAATTCTAAAATGTATCTCCACAACTCTAATTTCCGACTAACCCCTATTCTACTCTTGTCAACTAGCACCACATCATCAGCAAAGAGCATACACCTTTCGAGTCGCATTAGATCAAATAAAAAATCTATCATTTCCTCCTTATTGTGATGCAATCAGACCACCCTCAACCAATCACATCAAGTTCCAATTGATGGCTTTGGGGGGAAGTGCGTGTTCTTCACTGAGGCCATTACCTTCCACAGTCGAGTGGTTACTCCAGGACCACCCGGTAGAGGTTCTCGTCGGGAAACACGACAGAGAGAAGGAATACGGAGAAGAGGATGCTAAACATAGAGGGGCTCCGAGACGGTGAGGTAGCAGAATATCTCGTGGAGGAGTTCCAAAGGGAGAATGGGAGCGTGTCGTCCGCTCCTCGTCCACGGCGTTGTGATGCAGTTTTGATAGGAGAGATAGAGAAAGGTGAGAGGAAAGGGAAACATCAGGGCAAATAGTCCTCTCCAGCTCCGGTTAACCGCCGTTTCTTGGCACATAGGGAAAGGAAAAAAGAAGAGTAGTGATACATGAGGGACCATGATTTTTTCGGGGGCAAATTGAGGATTTCACTAATATTCAGTGGCATATAAGGAATTCTCTCTTACTAACATGTTTGGGAGATGAATCTATTCTGGACAATGCTAATGGATTGGGTAAATGAATCGAGCTAGTAGGCATATTATTTGAAATTTGACTTGAGAAAAGCACAGCACTAGTAATACAGAAGCAGCATGACTGGATTCAACATAAATCGCAGAAGTATCCTGAACCCCCCTGAATATTAGTTCTCCTCGTTATTCTAACTGGAATTATAACTATTGGAGAGATGATCACCCAAATGTCGCCATCATTTTACATGTGATGCATGCAATAACTAATAACTCAACATATTGGTGTGCTGCTAGAAACAAGGATGATTAAGTACCACATATTGCTCAATAAATCTCCTCCCAAGAAAGTATTGCTTTAGTAAATCACAGCATAAGGGTAGTTTACCTGCTCATTTGTTAGAAGCACTGTTGTGTTTTTCTGAAATGGTACGCATTGCGCAAGATTTGACTGATTAATTATACTGCCGAAAGGTCCAGCGGTGAGAAAATTTGATACTGCAACAAAGAACCTTCCTGTCAAAATTAGTTGAATTATTCAGAAAGCTATTTAAGCATTGAAAATTTGGTTTCAATTAAAAGAACAACAAAAAAACTAATAGAAGAATGCTCTTAAATCAACTATCTTCTTTTCTCAACAAAATATATTCCTCATCTAGACCAAACAACTTGGAAAGGTATAGTACTGTCACTTGATGAAAAGTTATCAGCACACAGAAAAAAAAAACATGTTGATCAAAACCAACAGGATATAATATAGATAGTAGATGGTTGTACAGTATGTAGCCATCAGACTGGAAGAGAAACAGCAGAGTGCTGAACTGCTTGTATTATATGAAAATCTTTACTACTACAGCTTTCAGGATGAACAAGTCAAAAGATGCCAATACTTTAAATAACAAAGCTGTGCCTGATGGTGTTTCTTTATTTGCTCACTACTCTTGGTTTGCAAGAAACTTTTACTGGAACCATGAAGATATATTACAACACTAATTATGATGGGATTAAAAATAATATGGTATAATTCTGCACCTGCGAGGGCATCAAGTCCTATTTATGTGGTTAGTACTACATTCAATTTAAAAGAGAACAGTTGCAAACTACATCTAGAACACCTTACACAAATTCACCATGCAATTAGGAGGGTATATGTGATAGTTTAAATAGAAGATGAAGACATCAAAGGCGACAACCATCACAATAGAAAATGTATATGGTACTCACATAAACTATCCAGATAAGAATCAGATATGTCAGGAATAGGAGGGTTGGAATTCATCAAACAGATAATAGCAAGCTCACTTCTTGGAAGGCGTTTCAAGTGCTCCTTCTGCTGCATTATTTAAAGAAATATTCCAAGAACTGTACATAAGTCACTTGTGTGGTCTATGGTACAACATAATCAGATTTAAATCAAATGGAGGGTGCGGTACCGAAAAAGTTCTTTTATGAGAGGGCCAACAAGTTCATGGAACAGAAATTTTCAGTTCACACTGTTATGCATCACAAGACAGCCTTATTTGTGTGAGTTATACCAGCGTTTCATATTTGTTTGGTCTCTATCACATATACAGGACACCTGCTACAGTGCGTTTCCATCTAAATTTCACTGCCCATCAAATGTGTAATGAAAAGGCCAACATACAAGCTGTTTTCCCCGCGTCAATTTGGTAATCACAACACAGCTTTATTTATGTGAGTTATGCCAGCGTTTCATATTTGTTTGGTCCCCATTGCATATGCAAGACACCAAGCTACAAAGCTTTTCCATCTAAAGTTACTGCCCATCAAATGAGAAAGGAAAAGACTAACATACAAGCTGTTTGCACAATCGTCAAACCATCATGATCGCCCTTGCTCGTTCACACGGTCTTTATAGCATAATATGCTATTATCAGGGAAAAAGGAACACCACAATTCCTCTCCTCTACATTTACACTCATATGTGAACTGATATGAAGATACAAATAATCTAGGAATCGTTTAGCTACTAATCAGTGCTGGATACTAAGCGTGACCCAACCACTGATAGTACCAAGTACCAACTTCTACCAACATATCCACATGTCAACGAATCTGATAGCATCAAAAGGAGGATCTGGAATTAAAATTTAATAATTCTCAGGAGGCCAGAATCTTTCACTTACAAATCTACGTCAGTGGCGAAATCGATGGTGACAGAGGAAAACGACGCCGGCAACTCAACTGCCACTACGGGATGCAAAGTATTAAGGTAAATCCAAAAAAAAGCAAGAAAAAACAATAGAATTTCCACAAAGATGCGACAAGATCAGTTGTTTTTATAGCTATTCGTGTCACAACCGGATACCAATTAACCATCTTGTTCAGTTGGGCGGAAGTAACATCTGGCAAGCCAAAAACTCAGCAGAGCAAGCAGCGAAACAGAACGAAAGCAACAGTTGCGATAAAGCAAGGCGAGTTCTGCAACCCAAGAATGAAATTTCGCAGCAGCAAGTGGCGAACGCCAACACCAGAGCCTTTCGATTTCACATCGAGCACTGTCCCGAAAACAAACTTGACGCACAAATCCTCGCACTAACAAACTACTGGTAACATCCGCATGAAGGGGGTGAAAAAACAAACAGAGCACGAGAGTTTGCAGCGGTGATCGCAGCAGTGAAACCCAAGAGCCACCAAACCGGAACAGTCCCTGGCTCCAAGCTTTTCCTCACCGCGCAGGTAGATCCAGTCGTAGGGCTTGAGCCAGAGCCTGCCCTGCCCGTAGCTGGCCACTACCGCGGGGTCCGGCGGGGCCGGGGCGCGGGCGCCCACGCCCACCTCCTCGCCGCGGTCATGGGCGCCAACTCCACACGAGCTCTAGCTAAACCCTCACAGCGCACCAATTTTCCCCTGTGGAGAGTGGAGATCGGAGAATGGAGGGGCATTTCTGGCACGGCTCTAATCTAATCCCGTCGCATTACTCTCCTTCGCCGATCATTTATAAAAAAATATTTTCTGCTTTAATTGCGGGGACGGGAAATATAGGGATGACAGCTAGACCGGTTAGTTTGGGATCTCAAAAATTTTGTTTCTGATGTTAACGGGTTAGGTATCCGACTTGGATCGGATGTGGTTGCCGATTTGAAATTAATCTTGTGAGTAACATATGGGTACCTGAAATAAATTGATCCGAGAGGTCGAAGAGAGTGTGGCCTAGCCCAATAGCTCATCGGCGATCGCTAAACCCTAGCTATCTCACGGTCTTAAATCAGACTCACTCGCTCACACGCCTGACTGCTGACACCCCCTCCCGCACCTCACTCGCCCAGTCTCCCAAACGCCCTCTCCTGCACCTCACTCTCCACCGCCGCCGCCGCCGCTCACTGTCTCAGACTCAGCCCCTCCCGCACCTGCTCGCTACAGGCTCATCCAAGCCTGCGTCACGCTCCCCTCCGCGTGCGTCATGCTGGACTCTTCCCCCGACCGTAGAGCCATCATCTTCGGACGCGTCGTATCATCCCATTCGCGGATCCACACCGTCACGCCTCCCCTTCAGCCACATCATCCGGTCCAAGGATCCACGTCGCCACACATCCCCTTGGGTCACGCCGCCCCGTCCCGTCCATGGATCCATGCCGCCACGCCTCCCCTTCGGCCGTTCCGCGCCGTCCAGTCCACTGATCCACGCCGGCACGCCTCGCCTTCAGTCACGTCGCGTTGTCCAGTCCAAGTATCCATGCCAGCACGCCGCGTCATCGCCCTCACCCCTTTTGCCACGCCCTCCCATCCACGGATCCACATCGGCACGCCACCCATTCAGCCTCGACATTCACGATGAGCCTTGGTGTGCTGTGTATGCCTTATGCATTGACATGTCATTTTACACTTTGTATTGATCTGTGGCTTCCGTGCTTATTGATTTATCGGTGTGTTGTTAGTGCTTATTGCATTGCTTGATCGGTGCTTATTGCCATGCTTGTTTTGTGCTTATTGTCACGCTCTATCGAAACCATATTGCACTTTGTATTGATATGTGCCTATTGATCTATTAGTATGCTGCTTAGTTTGTATTCTCATGATAATCTATGTTTATTGCCATGCATGCTTATTGATCTATGCTTATGGACATACCATATTACACTTTGTATTGATCTGTTAGTGTGCTGTCAGTTTGTATTCCTATGATGATCTGTGCTTATTACCATGCATGCTTATTGATTTGTGCTTATTGACATGTTATCTTACACTTCGCATGATTATTCATTGTCGCCGTGCTGTCAGTTTGTATTGCAGACTGCAAAATTGATCTATGCTTATTTTTCGAACATGTCTTTTTATTGGTTTTGCAAACATTCATGTTTTTAAGTATACAGATTTTGTAAATCAGTTTGTATTGCTATTGCAGGAATGTTGACTCCAAGAACTAGTGGGTCACATGCTTCAGGTGCATGTGCTTCATACTCCATCTGATGCACCTACACCTGATCCATCCGTTGATGCTCCAGCTGCACCGTCATCAGGTGTTGCACCAACACCATTACAGGACACACAAGGTACTGATGTGGTGATGGTAGATGATGGATGTTGTAGGTGGTAGGAATAAGAGAAAGTTAAATTATGTTGTACAAGAAGAATTCAAAAGACTAAAATTAGAGGATAAATAGAATGTTAAATGCAATTAGTATCATAAAATACTAGGAGCAGAGACCATAAATGGTACTAATCATTTGTATGGCCACCTTCCAATTCGTGAGTCTCGACAGGTTAGGAAAGACTTAAAACAATCTAATTTAAAGTTGTCAAAAAATTATGATGGGTCAGTTGTTGTAGAGAAATATATGTTTGATCAAAATCTTGCAAGGAAAGAACTTGTATTTATGATATGTGTTCATGGATACCCACTTTCTATGGTTGACCATGTCGGCTTTCGAAAGTTTTGTGCTGCAATGTAGCCTTTGTTTAAGGCAGTGTTTAGAGATATGATTAGGAATGATATATTGGATATGTATGAAGTGCAAAAGCTATTTATGATGAAGTGCTTTCAACAGTGCCAATCTTCTATTACAGTCACAACGGATATGTGGACAATAAATCATCTAAAGAAAGGGTATATAGAGTGACAACATATTATATTGATGATGATTGGAAGCTAAAAGGCTTTCTTTTGAGGTAATATATGAAGCTTATGTAATCATTTTTCAAGAAAAGAGAATGAGAGATAAATGAGGACATTCGTAAAAACATGGTTTGAGATATTTGATTGATTAGAGTATATTGAAACGTTTTCAAGCTTACAGGGATCACATGACCCAATTACCTAAAACATAGTGGTATGTTTTGTATTTTTGAATTATCATTTATATTTTTATCAATTGTCCAAGTAGACAATTTTTCATGTACTTTATCTATCTTTATGTGTGAGTTGTACTTTTGGTAGCATAATTTCAAATTGAAAACCAGGGAAAAATTTCGCGCTTAGAAATTAGCACTGTTTGGTATAGCTGAAATTTATGGATTTTTGTTGAAAAGCTATTTTTCTAAAAAGCTGTTTATAGCTTCAAAGAAAAGTTGTTAGCTTATGGATTTAATTTTTAGCTTTCAGCACGTAACTTTTCAGAAAAACCACTCTCAGTCAGCTTATCAACTTTTAATTCAATACATCAGAAGCCAGCTTATCAGATTTTCAAAAGTCAGTATAAGCTCAGCCTGTTTGGTACAGCTTGTGGCTTCTGAGAAGTAGAAGCTGCTTATGAGCTATATCAAACAGAGCCTATATTTAGTTTATTTTTCCTTGCTTAGCTAGTTGAAAATGATTTTTTAGTTTATTTTTGAGTTTTAGGTCGACCCAAATAAAATATATATATAAAACTTGTATCTCTCGATGAGATGGATTGATTCATGGGTATTAGTTTGATCCACTTACTTTAAAGAATAGGTGCAAGATTGGTTCATTTACATCACAAGATCTGCACTTGGCATCTCCCTGCAGTTTTCTTCTCGGCATATTACCTTTAGTTAAGATTGCATTATGTGCAATTGGCCAGATAATATTTTCATTTTTGGAGGGATCTCAGCTTTGCACAGTGTATCATTGGAATGCCCATCCATTCATTTTTGGAGGGATCTCACCGTAAAGGATCCAGATATTTCTGTGACCTATTTTGGCAGATCAGATTCATTTATTAGCACAACCGTAACAGTAATGTCTCTAAATTTTCTGAGCTAGTCTTGAATATGATTATACACCCGGTTTTCCTGAGCCAAGATAGCAACAGAAATAACTTGCTCATTGCATATCTCAAATAAATCAAGTAAATTTGTTTTGAAGGGTGTTGTAAACGCCAACAGTCATTCCAAAAATCAATGATTTTCCCATCACTTATTACCATATATCTCTACCGTTCAGATATTATTCTCTAATTTTTAGCATATCAGTCCAAACTGTAAGCAACAAAGATTATCACTGTGATTTGATAGCATCGGTCTGTTTGACACTCTGGTTTACGCATCAAGACACTCTAGGGGGTTGCTAATTCGCCTGCGAGTGAAGATGAAGTGCGATCCAATAGCCCGTTTTTGCCTTTATGGGAAGTAGGGAAGAAGGAGGACACAGTTGCAATAGCCCATTTTAGGAAAGCGGTTTGATTCCCACCTCTGACTTCTCCTCCCCTTTTAAGTAGCTCCGGAAAAACATAGAAGAAAATTTTGACTCAAAAATTTGAACAGACTTGCTACCAAAAGATAGAAAATTAGAAAATAAATAAACAGAGTGTAGAAGAAGGATTGAAGTATCTCCATCATCAGAACACAAGAATCGAGCCTTGTCCGCGACAACATCATCATTTAAGTCTTCTTATGCTATTGCAGCTCATCTTCTGCTTACATTGAGGGCCTGTTTGGTAGAGCTCTGATTCTGTGGTGGAAATAGAGTGGACGTGATTCTGTGGTGGAAGTGATTCTGTTTGTAAAATCGTTTGGTATACTAGTGGTGAAAGTGATTCCAGAGAGAATATTTTGTTGAAATCGAGGAGAATCAGACGAGAATCAGGTGAAAGCTAGTCTTTTTAGCTCTCACTTCGCTATACAAAACGAGAAATAATTCCCGTGCAGAATCACTGTCCGACCAACCCGTTTGGCAGCGCTGGGAGCGATTCTGGCGAGGAATCAACTCCCAGAGCTCTACCAAACGAGGCCTGAAGATCTCACTCGCCATTTGACAAAAGCATAGTAGCACCCATCAAGAATGTCTTCTGAGCGCCCACCTTCTGCAAAGCACTCTAAAACTTTAACCAGTGACACAAAATACTTTCAACTTTTTGAACCCACTAGAAAGATGTATTATAAAACATACAAACATTTACATTTCTAAAAGAGGTATCTGCATATTAATCAAATGCCTTAAAAAAAATCCTAATTTTCAGTCACCAGTTACAACTGCTAGATACAAATGCAACACTCAATCTCTTCTCAATAACCAACTCCCCACTATAAAATATACAAACATTTATATTTTATCTCCATATTAATCAAATGCTTAAAAAATTCCTAATTTTCAGTCACTAGTTGCAACTGCTAAATACATATGCATGCAACCCTCAATATCTCCTCTATTACCAAATCCCCATTATAAAATATACAAGTGTTTACATTTCTAAAAGAGGTATATACATATTAATCAAATGCCTAAAGAAAATTTTCAGTCACCGGTTGCAACTGCTAGATACAATGTAACACTCAATCTCTCCTCAATAACAAACTCCCTATACTCTATTGTCAGCTACCATTTCACATATATCTCTAAGGTGCCTCTGCTAACCCTTGCAACACCATCCTTATCTCATCAGCTCTCTTGAGCTGCCCGATAAATCCTACCTAGAAGTAAATTCTATATAATCCAGTCCTATAAAAAACTCTCTCCTCTATAATAACACGTATTCACTCTCTTTTACTCTTCGGTTTAATTATTAGATCACAAAATAGATATTATATATAAAATACTACAAAGATCTTTCTAAACAGTACTTCCCTCCCACCCCACAAACGCCTCCCTGCGTCTGACGGCCAAATCCGTCACGGCCTCTTAATCCCACGACATCTCGCCGTCCCTGCCGCCATCCATGTCCAGCATATTTGGACATTTGAGTAGCACAATGTTGCAAGAAGCGTTAGGCCGCCTATCCCGTTTTTTTGGAATCTCGTGCCATCACTGGGCGGCGGGGCCCACGTGCCACCACTATAAATCACCCCCGGGAGAACGTTACGGAATCCAGCCAACCGCGGAGGCTGCGCGAAGAGCGAAACCCCACGCCGCACCAGACGAAAGGCCAAAAAAACAAAAGAAAAACACAGCACAAAGCCCACCCATCTCTCTCTCCTGTTACTATCTACCTTGCCTCCACCCAAATCCCAAACCCTAGTGCCCCCAGGTCGCCAGATCCCTCCCCGACGCAGCGCCCTCGCCGCCATGCGGATCCGCAAGAGCGCTTCCCGCCTCCTCGGCTCCGCCTACTCAGCCGCCGCTCCCGCGGCCCCGGCCCCCGACGCGTCGCCCCCATTAGAGCTCCCGCCGCCGCCGCCGCACCTGGCGCCGTGCTCCGCGCCCGAATATTGCGGCGGGGGCGGCTTAGCAAGCCCCGCTACTGCCTCTGGGGAGCACTGCGAGCTCAGCCGCTCGCCGTGGGACCTCATCCCCGAGCTCTCCATCTCTGATCCCCAGGTCAGCTGCCTCTCTCCTCCTCCGCGCTCTCCCCCGGCTATTCCGCTCCAGGTCGCTCTGTGAGGTACATGCCTCGCTAGCTCCTTGCCCTCTGGGAAGTCTCGTCGTGTTCCCGCGGCTCGCGGGGTCCGGTTCGTGCATGTCGCTAGGGTTGGCCGGCGGGCCCGAACGGGCGGGCAGTGGGCGGCGCCGGCGGAAGGGGCCCGCCTGACCGGGGTCTACGACGCGTTAGCTATCCTTCCCTCGTGGTAATTTGTGATAGCCGAGCGGCTAGGGTTGGAATCGCCGGAGCGGCGGCCGGGTCGAACCCTAGATCCGCGGCCCCCATCTTGGCACGGTAGCCGACTGAGATTTGCATCTGGGCGCATTGATGTGTCGATTAATTAACCTGTTTCGATTGATTAGGTGGAGGATGACCTTGTGGGCAAGTATTTCGTCCATGTCGCCTGCCGGGCTAGCTGGCTCTTCACGACCAGCATGCCAACCGCCTCAGTGAAGAAGAAGGAGAAGCCTGCCGTGGCATCGGCCGGCGAGGACAACCGTGAGGTTGTGAAGAAGGTGATGAAGAAACTGACAACATGTAAGGAGAAGAAGAAGAAGGAGAAGGAGAGCGAGGTCAAGAAGAATGCAAAGGTGAAGAAAGAGGAGGGCGAGGAGAAGAAGAAGGAGGAGAGCGAGGACGGGGGAGCACAGGTCTGGAAGTGCAAGAAGAACGACGGCAAGAGGTGGCACTGCCACCGGACAGTGAGCCAACCCAACTCCCTCTGCGACTACCACTTCGTGCAGAAGCGCTCCTACTTAAACCCTGAGTTTGAGTTTGCTTCAGCAGTGGCGTCAGAGGCGGCGCCTGTGTCAGCAGCAGCCTCCAAGCCCTCAAGCACCTCCAAGCCGCGGAAGAAAAAGTCCGGCGGCGACTTTGTGGCAACCGAGGGCTTCTACTACTACACTGGGTTCGGCCCTTCCCGCACCAAGAGGCACTGCAGAAGCAGCGGCATGAACGAGCCTGTATCTGCAAAGCAAGAATTGGAACATCCCGAATATGCTTCTCCTACTAATCAAGCTCAAGCTGATGATGATACCAACCGGGCAGCAGATCATGATGATGTGTCTATGTGCGACGAGGACATCGCCGGGATCGCCGGTGGCGACGAGGAGAGCAGCGACGACGACGGAATTGGCACCTCTGTCCGCACTATCAATGGAAATGGTGAGCCCCGAGCTAGCAATGATGACAGCAAGAGGAAGACCCCGTGGAAGCGGTGGAGGAAGCCCATGAAGGCGCGGTCGCTCAAGTCCTTGATGTGAGCGCGCACCGACGTGCTCTCACGTCCGTGGTGTAGAAGAGAAGTTAGCTTAGCTTAGCTTGTTTCGATTTTGTGGTTGAATTGATTAGCTTGTTGTTTGACTTTTGAATTTCGTTTTGTTGTTAATTCTACGGTTAGTCCATGGTATTATACTATTTGTTTTAGTTATTTAGGCTAGTTTTACTGTGTTTAGAAGCCTATCAGAGTACCAGTAGTCTGCCATGTTGAGTTTGTGAAGGATCATATCAAACCAATGTGCTTCTTCTTGAGTTTGAGTCCAAATGTATTCCTGTTGATGGAGCTTGTTTTTGTGTGGATATCCATATGAGCGCGTCTTTGGGAGGCAAAACAGTTGGGGCGTTACAACAGCTTCTCAACTAATTAAGCAGGCTTTCATTACACGGGAATCAATTACGTACAGTAGTTGCACGCACGTGCGCAGAAGATTTGCTTAACTTACGTGCGCACCAAACTGAATCAGCATGGCAAAGGTCTCACGGTGCAGTGGGGAGGCACTGTTAAAAAAAAGTAGGGTAAGTACCATCGGCTCCTGCATGTCTGAATTACACTGTTCATGAACCACCCTAAGGTGCTTGTGCGAACCAAACATGCAACACCACGATCAGCAGCGGCCGATCCAACACGGGTAGTGGGCATACTTGAGAGTCTCTAAATCAAGTGGAAGAAGAAAAAGAAAAAAGAGAAGGGCAATGGTTCGACTTAATTGCAATGGAACCCAACTCTGATCTAGTGTATGCCTGTATGGTTCGGTTCTCTCTGCGGGGCCCGCGTCAAATAGAAAAAAAAAAGGCAGATGGGAGCCCTTCGTCCACATCTAGCTAGCGCTGCCTCCGTGCAAGATCCAGGTAGCGCGTCTCCTGCCGTCGTTACCCCGCCCCGCTCCGGCTCTCTCTCCCGCGAAGTGCTAGCCCTCTCTCTCTCTCTCTCTCTCTCTCTCTCTCTCTCTCTCTCTCTCTCTCTCTCTCTCTCTCTCTCCGTGGGAATCGAACGGGGGAATCCAACCATACGTCAGTCTACTGAAAACGAACGTTTTTTCAGTGGACGACACACGACCGTTCGATTTACATTGGACGTCTACTATCCTTTCTTCCTTCTCCATCCATCCTCCTATAGCTCCCACCCCGTCCTCCTGCCTATAAGGATGTGCTCGTCGCCAGATTCATGCCTACTTTTCTCGTCACGCTAACCTAGCTTCTTTGGATCGCTTTCTTCCTCCCGCAATCAACACCGTCCACCAACCGTCCTCCGCTATCTATAGCTGATGACACTCTGCCTTGTTGTCCTTCCTGCCATTCGTTACCGTTACCTCCCGAAACTAGCCCAGCAACAGAGAAAGCCCCTCACCAGAAACAGATCCTCTACCGCTAACCCGTTATCGGAGTTGAAATTCAACCACGCCAGATTATAAATTAAATATATTTGTACTTCTCTTTATTAATATAAGGATTCAAACCAGCTAGATCTATCGTAATTTCGTATCATGTATGAAGCAATTTTGATTGAACTAGGCTGTAATTGGTCCCGATCCAAGAACCACAAATATTAGTTTTGACCGAAAACGGGAGAGAGAATACACCTATCCCTTTCCCTCCTTGCTATTGTGCTCTGTTTCTTTGGAAGAAAGGAGAGGTGGGGTAGTCAAACTAACAGCTTGGATTAATCGACGGGGCTAATAGCAAAGTTTACCTGAGGCTGGGGGTATCATGGTGTACACATCAGGATACTCTGGCCAAGAGTTTGTCCACGTCCCCTATCTTCGAGTGGACATGGACTCGAGTGTTTTGAAATCTTGCGTGATTGTTTTGGTCTAGCTCTCTTAAGTTTTACTTAACTGATAAAGATATTTCGTGTAAACATATTGAACTGATTAAACAAGCCTGCAAATGGACTTGATCCATGTGTCAAAAGTACCTTACACTCACATGCACAATCACACTTTTATTTAGCTCCCGTTTAGACAGGTCAGGGTTTTAGAGCTTCTTTTTAGCTGGGGTTGTGGCTATTATAATAAATTTGTAGCTTCTCACACTATAAAAAAAATTATTTTTGGAGACACACAAAATGTTTTTTTCACAGGCAGGTCATATGACAAACCGTCTAAGCGATTTTCAAAGGTGCACGACATAAGAAGTCGTCTGTGTAAAGACTATTTTACAGGCTATTTCTTATATGAACGTATCTGAAAATGATATGATTATCATAGACGATTCACGTAAGAACAATGTATGATAAGGGTTATTTTTATATGTGATTTCTTACGTGAACTGTATGTGAAAATAGAGGATTATTTTCAGAGGCGGTTCATATTAGAAACCGCTTATGAAAATATATGATAGTTTATCTTAAAAAATTTATAATTTTTTCATACGAACTTGGATGGGGGCAAATTTCATATAAAAATTGTAGCCATCGACGAGTTCTACAACTTTGTCATTGAAATATTTTTTATTTGAAATTATTTAGGTGTCTAAATAATCAGTTAAAATTTTACACATATATATGCTATTGTTACCACAAGTTCTATTAATATGAGTAAACTCGAGAACAACAAGAAGAAAAACAATATTATCAACTCCGACATCTCCAACAAAATTAACAAAAAGAAGATCAAAGATCCCCTATTATCAACAATAATTCTTGATTTACAGAAATATTAGTGATAAGAATAGCATATGGACTCTTTTTTATCAATATCTTATGTCTAAAATTTTAAACAATTATTTAGACATATAAATGATTTTAAATGAAAAAAATTTAACTATAAAGTTGTAGATATCGTCGAGGATTATAATTTTCATATAAAGTTTATCTCTATCCGAGTTCGTATGAAAAAATTATAATTTTTTAAGATAACCTATCATATATTTCAAAGACGATTACTTATGTGAACCGCCTCTAAACATGATTATATATTTCTACGATCGGTTCTCTATATGAACCGTCTGTGATAATGAATGACATTTTATCTTAAAAAAATTATAACTTTTTTATACGAAATCGGATGATAACAAACTTTATATAAAAACTGTAGCCCTCGACAAGATCTACAACTTTGTGGTTAAAAACATTTTCATTTGAAGTCATTAAGATACCCAAATAATCGTTTGAAGTTTCTGATAGAAAATATCAAAATGAATGCATATACTATTACGATAAGTAATAGTTCTGTGGTGTGATGATGGGAGGGTTTGCGCGAGCTAAGAGGTTCTGAGTTCGAGTGCTAAGAATCGTACGTGCACGTATTTTGTGCAAAAATTTTGTGACTTATGACTTACGACATCACGGTCGTAGGGTGCCTGGTCGGTCCAATTTGTTTTTTTCCTTTTTTTATGTAAAAAAAAATTAATTCAAGGACCGATTATCACAGAGAGTTCATTTAAAGAACCGTCTATAAAAATCAGTTTTCATAGTTATCCGCTTAAGGAACTACCTATAAAACCTATTTTCACAGACGATTCACTTAAGTGAACCTTCATAAAAAATAAGTTATCATTCACATCTAAAAATAGTTTTTATAGTAATATCCCCATACCAAAAGCTAAAAAAACTACTCTTAGACTACTTCTTAGCTTCTAGCTCATTTAATCACAACCACTTTCTCAACTTAAAAAAAGCCATCAAAAATCGAAACCAAAAACTAACTATTTAGATACCTTTTGATTTTTTTTTTAAAAGGCAAAAAAAAAAAAACCTATCCAAACAAGGTCTTACCAGTTTGAGTAAAGGCCATCTCCAATAAAATCGATGCTTGGCAATTGAATCTACACAGCATATATTACTTCATTGCGAGCTGGCCTGTCAGGTATGGGATAAATTGAATTTACATCACATAGCCCTTCAATCTGCGAGCATTCTTCAATTTGTCGAGTCGGCAGTCTCTAAGGTCGGTGAGACGATGCTCAATCACAAAGTAAGACTCGATCGGTTTGCTTCACAGCATGCGCCCCTGAACTTCGTCTAGCCCGCAGCTCACGTATGTTTCAGGACACTACAGTCAACACCTCACAGTTTTTCATAGGATCAACTCCTCCTTACTGCTCTCACATGTCCCAACACACTTGCTGCTCGTAGCGCCATATTACATAAAAGGAAGCAAAACAAAGTCCTCTAATCCTTCTCAAATTAACAGATCAGGAGAACAAGTAACCATGTCGTACATCTTAATGTATGACAATAGAAAAATACATGATTAGATAAGATAGTCACATATGCACACCAATAACCTACGTGCCGGCCGAATTAGGATCCTCTAACTTCATAAGAAGTGAAAAAATAGACTACTACCACTACACTTAGTAAAAATTACCCACCATAGCCATCCATTAAATCTTTTTAGCGTTAAGTTTGCCACTCGTCCTAGGGGAAAAAGCCAAGTTACCAAACAACCTAGTTAGGCTTTTAAACCAAGGTAAGATAAGCTATTTTTTAAAATACTAGTCATAAGCTGTTTATTTATAAGTCTAAGCCTAAATAAATAGGGCCTTAAGCTTCAACTTAAAAGCAAAAAAAGTCATAAGCCTAAACAAATTGGAGGCTTTTCAACTATGCTTTTTAAAAAAGTCTAAGCCACTTTATAACTAATAATCCCAAGCCATCCTAGAGGTGTTTTTCTAGACTTTGCGGGTTGGAACTAGCTCAGTACAACTAAGACATCCATTAAACTCTTTTAGCATTAAGCTTGCCACTCATCCTAGAAAAAAAAGCTGAGTTGCCAAACAGCCAGGTTTTAAACTAAGGTTGGATAAGCTCTTTAGTAAAAAAAAAACTAGCTAAAAGTTGCTTGTTTATAAACCTAAACCCAAACAAACAGAGTTGTTAAAACATACGGATATATACCCCCCACTCTCACATGGGTCATCCTGATCAATGCGAAATTGAACTCAAATACAATGGTATTTTTGTATTTAAAAAAAGAGAGATCTACCTACTGATCAAGTGCCTTAAACCTTTCTAAATTTCAGTCAACGATTGATATTGTTTGATCTAAATCCAACACTCCTTAACCTCTCCCCAACAAACCACCACCCAAACCTTATACTACTCTCCACTCCTCACCATATCCCATACGTGCCACCTCCATCCCTTGCGACGCCTCTCTTAGCTTCGCTGGCGAGCAGCCTCCTTCCCCACTTTTGATGTGGCCTCCATCTTTTCAACCACCTTGAACAACCACCACTATTACCTCATCTCATCTAGCAAAGCTACTCCTTGTATTGTCATTCTTTCTCATTTCCATCACTGCCTCCTAATTTCACATCAACTTGTCATCCCTGTCCACCACCCTTGTCAAACCCATGAAAAACGGGACCATCGTCGCCTCATCACATCTCGATCCTCACTGGTGATGTAATTAGGTTAGTTTAACATTTCAAACCCACGGGTAAATCTTGAGCACCTAGTTTACTCTAGGGTACTCTTTAGAACAATTTTTTAAGAGCTTTTATGTGACAATGGCTCCCATGAGAAGTAGTTTTCTAGAGAATTTGCTTGCTAGAGAATCTGATCGTTTGGTAGCCTTTCTTTATATGGTTGATTGTCTATCATTAGTGTGAAAAACTATAATGTCCCTTAGAAGTATGATGACTTGCTCTTTGCTGGTTTAGTGGAGACATCAATGCTCTTATTGTTTTTTAACATTTTTTAAATGAAATTTTGCACATTTACGGTCACATGCAATTCAACTCTTTTTGCAGTATGGACCAGACAAACAAGTGAAGTGAGGAATATCACAATAATAATAACTTTGTATAACGAAATGCACCTATGTGTACAACAACTAGTTCACACCAAAACCAAGCAAATCAGCTCATTCAAAAAAAAAAAAACCTGAACAAAAATGACATGTGTATAACAACTATACAAATGGACATCTAATTAACACATATACATGCCACCTACTTGCTGAAAACCATCGATCTACTCTATAACAGCAGATAATTCGAATTTACATACACATATCTACTAAAATTTATCACCTAACGAAGGGGAAAATAGGGATGAATTAGTACCTCTGTGTGAGGGGGTGCTGCTGTCCTAAGCCAAGGTCATCAGCCGAGCGAGGAAGGAAGGGCCCGAGCGATGAAGGAGGGGTCCGACCTAAGGCATCATCGGGCTCGTTGAGAGAGACGACGGAGGTGTCGGTGAGCCGCTGTTCATAGGTCCAAACCCTAATCGCCTCTCATCTACCCCATCTGTTCTCGCGTGCGTAGGTTGTTTGGGAGATGAACAGTTGGAATAGGTAACTCGGTGATATTTATGGGTAATTATTCTTGAACTTCAGTGGTTTTCTCTTATTTTACACCTGCAAAAGCCTATGTGCTTCTCAGAAGCGAGTGAAAGGCCCAGAATCGAAGGAGTATCCCAGAATCGCATTCATGTGAAACGCCGTTTGGGTATTTTTTCGCCGGCAGCTGTCCCAAGGGACTTAGGTCGTGTTTGTTTGCTGCTTCTGGTTCTGGTTCTGCTACTGGCAGAAGCCAGAAGTCAGAACAAACGAAGTTCTGGAGAAGTGGCTTCTGAAGAAGACAGAAATCTGCTTCTGAGGAAAATGAACTAAAGCTGAGAAGCTCGTTGAGATGTGTTTTTCTGAGAAACTATATGCTGAAAAGTAAAAAATTTATTGTAGAAACCAACAAACTATTTAAAAACAGCTTTTCAGACAAAAAAAAAACACAACATTTTAAAAAAACTCAAAAGCAGAAATTCA
Source organism: Phragmites australis (assembly GCF_958298935.1). NCBI lineage: Eukaryota > Viridiplantae > Streptophyta > Magnoliopsida > Poales > Poaceae > Phragmites > Phragmites australis. Next base: position 9,576,978 of record NC_084941.1, on the reverse strand, counting down.
AACAAACACAACCTTAGAATACGCTCCTCGGCGGCCTAGCGAGCAGCGGCAGAGCACAGCACAGTGGCAAGAAGCGCCAGCTTCTCGGCTAGCTTCTCCCGCTCCATTTCTTGTGAATCTGCTGCCCACGTGCCGGCACTATAAAATCGGCCCTCGAGCGGAAGCAAATCCCACGCCGCACCAGACGACCGGAAACGCCACACCAGCAGGCAGCAGCGCACCACGCGAAAGGAAGGGCCAAAAACCAAAAGAAAAGAAAAAAGCACAAAGCCCACCCATCCCTCGCCATTCCTGCTGCGCGCCTGAGCGCCTCCCTCACCTCCGCCCCAAATCCCAAACCCTAGCGCCCCCAGACCGCCAGATCCCTCCCCTCCCGGCGCCCTCGCCGCCATGCGGATTCGAAAGAGCGCCTCCCGCCTCCTCGGCTCCGCCTACTCCGCCTCCGCCTCCGCCCCGGCGGCCCCGGGCCCCGACGCGGCGCCCCCATTCGAGCTCCCACCCCAGCCGCCGCCGCCGCACCTGGTGCCGTGCTCCGCGCCCGAATACTGCGGCGGGGGCGGCTTCGCGACTGCCTCCGGGGAGCCCTGCGAGCTCAGCCGCTCGCCGTGGGACCTCATTGCCGAGCTCAGCCTCTCCGATCCCCAGGTCAGCGCCCCGTCCCCACTCCCCTCCCCTCCTCGCTCTCCTCTTAGTACTCCGCTCCGGTTCCCTCTCCGAGGTCCATGCTTCGTACCTCCTTGCTTTCGTGAGGGTCTCATTGGGTTCCCGCGGCTCGCGCGGTCTGGTTCGTGCATGTCGCTAGGGTTGGCCGGCGGGTCCGAATGGGCGGGCAGTGGGCGCCGACGGCTGGAGGGGCCCGCCTGAATGGGGTCTAACCCGCGTTAGCTATCCTTCCCTCGTGGTAATTTGGGGGCGGCAGCGCGGCTAGGGTTGGAATCGCCGCAGCGTCGGCCGTCGGCCGGCTCCAACCCTAGATTCGAGACCCCCATTTCGGCGCGGTAGCGGGCTGTGGGGAGCGTTCTGTGCATCTGTGCGTGTTGCTGTTTCGATTAATTAACCTGTTTCGATCGATTAGGTGGAAGATGACCTCTTGGACAAGTACTTCGTCCATGTCGCGTGCCGGGCTAGCTGGCTCTTCACGGCCAGCATGCCCGCCGCCTCCGTGAAGAAGGAGAAGCTGGCCGTGGCCACGGCTAGCGATGGCAGCACGCAGCCACGGCGTGAGGTTGCGAAGAAAGTGCCAAAGAAGGTTGCAATGAGTAAGGAGAAGGAGAATAAGGAGGGCGAGACCAAGAAGAAGGCAAAGGTTAAGAAAGAGGACGGCGAGGACGGAGCAGCACAGGTCTGGAAGTGCAAGAAGAACGACGGCAAGAGGTGGCACTGCCACCGGATAGTGAGCCGCCCCAACACCCTCTGCAAGTACCACTTCGAGCAGAAGCGCTCCTACTTGAACCCAGAGTTTGCTTCGGCAGTGGTGGCAGAGGCATCGCCGCCTCTGGCAGCAGCCTCCAAGCCCGCCGCCACTAGCTTCAAGCCACGAAAGAAGAAGTCGAGCGATGATTTCGGGGCAACCGAGGGCTTCTACTACTACGCTGGGTTTGGCCCGTTCCGCAGCAAGAGGCACTGCAGGAGCACCATGCACGACTCTGTGCCTGCTGCAAAGCAAGAAGAAGAGGAGGAACCGCCCCGAGATGCTTCTCCCCCGAATCAAGCTCAGGCTGATGACGATGTTACCAAGCGGGCAGCCGCAGCTCGTGATGACGATGTGTCTAGCTGCGATGACATCGCCGGGATCGCTGGTGGCGACGAGGAGAGCAGCGACGACGGGCTCGGCACCCCTGGCCGCAACATGAACGGCAACGTTGAGCATCGAGTGGGCAATGGTGACCTGAAGACGAAGAACCCGTGGAAGCGGTGGAGGAAGCCCGTGAAGGCGCGGTCGCTCAAGTCCTTGATGTGAGCAAGTGCGTACGTGCTCTAACACATCCGTGGTGTAGAAGAGAAGTTAGCTAGCTAGGCAGGTTGGCTCAGCTTAGTTTCTTCCGGTTTTGTTGTTTGGCTTGACTTGTCGTATAAGCTCCTTGACTTCTATTTGCATTTTGTTTTGTTGTTCCATGGTTAGTCCTTGATATTTTTAGCTAATTAAGCTAGTTTTTGCTACGTTTAGAGCTCAATCAGAGCAGTGGCAGATCCAAGACCATCAAGTAGGAACTCTCTCTTTTCTTTTCTGCCCAAAAATTAGGCGGCCCCGTGGATCCGAGGACCAGTAGTATGCCATGTCTAAGGTTTTGTAGGATCAATGTGCTTCTTCTTGCGTTTGAGACCGAATTCGTATGATCGCGCGCGTGTTTGGGAGGCAAACAGTTGGGGGTGTTACAAATGCTTCTAACTAGTTAAGTAGCTAGGTTGTTACCCATGGGTCACGTACCCATGTCGATTAAGAATACTAGTTGCACGCACGTGCATAGAGGATTCGCTTAACTTTACGTACGCACCCGTGCGCCGACCAACTTCTCTTTTGACCCTTATCTCCTTCCTCGATTAGGCAGCGAGATCCGCAGAAAATTCTTGCACGTCGGCGTCGGCGTCGATCCTGGCGGAAGAGAAGTCAGAGCCGGGCGGGGCCGCACGACTGGCTGTGGAGCCGCGGGCCGGCCGCGCGCCTTGTTTGTCTGAGCCGACGCTGTTGGGCCGGCAGGATGCTCGGCGGTGGAGGGTACTGGCTCGGCCTTCAACGTTAGCTGGGCCGAAACGGAGGGCTGTTAAGCCCAGACCTCTGGGTGATGAAGACAACAGAGCTGACTTTGTTTTACGGAGTTGACTTTTGGGTATAACTATCACTGCGGTAGTACTGTAGTCTGCAGATACTTGAGTTGACTGCGATGGAAGCAATCCTTGCGTGCACATGAAGTGTGTTGTACGCCTGTGCACCGCACATGTGCAGCGTATTTTTTACACAATAAAATAACATAAATATCACAGCATCTGCATCATGTGATGTACGTGACCGAACGTGTGCTGGGTACTGCAACACTATAATCGTCATTGCTATTTTCCTTAGAGGCAGCATAAGCCCATGAAAACCGAAGAAATAAATACATGCTTCTTGCGTAAAAATTGTAAACCTTAGCGCGTAGCGTCCACGAACACGAAGCCAAGAACCGAAGCGTCCACACGTTTCCGCTCGTGACGTCCACTCTGCTGCACGTCCGAAGCACGAGCCTTACGTCCCAGTCTGCACGAAGATTATCGATCTTGAACGGGCTCCGGTAGGATCGCATTTTACGGTCGGATCTTAGAATCTAAGATCCTATCTGATCCGTATGTCCCAGCGCTTGGCAGTCCGCACGAAGGTTGCCGATCTTGAATGGGCTCCGGTAGGATCGCATTTACGGTCGGATCTTAGAATCTAAGATCCTATCCGATTATATATATACACAAATGTCACCCTTGGCATTTGTTCCTATGTTTTATGTATTTTAGGAAACGCATGATTGTTTATTTGATAATTTGAAACCAAATTTGATTAATAAATATATATCTTGTTCTTGAATCACTACGTGAAAAAATGTTAAGGATGGCGGATCATAACGGACATGGATGACAGATTCTACACCTGTCACCCCGAACGAGTCACTTATGACTAATCATTGTTGACGGGTAATGACTTGTCACCAGATATCATCGGTGACGGGTCATAATCGTGATCTGTCATCTATAAACGTGTTCCATATGTTAGCGTGAGAGACATAAGTGACGAGTACCCTATTTACCCGTTACTTATATCTGTCACACATGTGTTAGGGAGGAATATATATGTGACTGATAACCTAGCTATTTGTCACTTATATTAAATATAAGTGATAGGTAACATAGTTACCCGTCACTTATGTGTAGGTTATCATGTTGGATTGACCTGCTTCCTAGTTGCATTCTAGAGCGTAGCTATGATTTGGCAGCTGACTCTTTCTTGCAATCAACATCAACTTATCCAAATCCATATCGACAAACACTAGATCGAATAGTATTGATCACAGAATCATAAATGTTACAAAGTTTCAATCAACTCATTACAGAATTACAAATGTTATAAAGTTCTGATCAACTCATATTACATAAGATCTCACAACCTAGGGGTTCTATAGTAAAACTCGCCGTGTGTGCTGATGACTTCAGACACCCAAAACTCGACGATCCATCGTCGAATCTCCGAGAATGCACCGTTGTAAAAAAAAAAGAGTATCAACTTTCTGCATAATTTGATGCGTAAACAATGTCATGTTATCATGGAATTAAACTAATTACTAAAATTAGTTACGAATATTGTATTGAACTTACATCAGAGGATTTGATATCCTTCAGGCAGAGCGTGAGAAGCATAGTCCACGTAACATAGAATCCGCATGTGTTGCTCGATGGTTGTTGGTGGTACTGTTGGAAAGAAAATTTAGTGTTAAATCAAAAGGGGAAAAACAACACAGAGCATTTGGTAATCTGTTTGGTAGCACTTACCACGAAACCGGTCTTGTGTGTCAGTCTGTGACCGTCTTTCTCATTGTAGTTAGGTTGAGTTCGAAGGTACTTATCAAAAGTCCTGTATAAAAATGGATCGATTAGGGAGCATTTGAATGTTAGAAAAGTTAAATATGTAAACTAAGTCCGACAGAACTTACGCATGAAGCATACCTTGTATAACGCTATAATCACGCTTTCTAAGTTTACCTTTTGGTCCTACTAGTCTTGACAAGTCAAGGTAGAACACCAAGTCTCCCTTAAGTCAAATGACTAGTAAGATCCAATGGCCACTGGTGTTGTGGGCATCCATCATGTACTGCATTTTGGAATATTGTTGCATTACCATGGCCACATGGTCTACAACGTAGTCGATGTGAAGTTGGATGACTGATGCTGTAATGGCCTTAGGGTCAAGACATGTGATGGAATCCTTGTTCTTCCTTGTTTCTTTTATCAAGTGTCTATAGATAAGAACGTAGTTAGATTCAAGACTTAGTGGTATTAAGTCATGAATATTCAGTTGCAAGGGACTTACAATGTGAAGATCCGTAATAACGAAATATCCAGGTCATTAAGGTTGAAGAGGTCGTATAAGTCATTGAAACCCACAATGAAGCAGCTGTCATCATTATTTAAGAGGTGTCATCGTTTGTGCTGTACAATTATAGATGTAACATTGCTATCACTAGAAGCCTCCATATAGTAATTATGCAGGTCGACATATGCTTTTCCCGCCCTTGTTAGGCCATCTACTGTCATCATGGGCTTCCTATATTGAAATTTCATATTGGCACTAGTCCATGCTGCTCCAATATCTATGGATTTCTTTGTCGGTACAATGGCCTTTGACATCTTCGGTAAGTGCTTCTTAAAGCCTTTCTTCTCAGCCTCCTTTTTGTTTTTCTTTGGACTCTCTAGGGGAGACATAATTGAATTTAGAAGTGAGGCTGGTGGATGCGGAGGAGAAGACAGTGAAGCCAGCTTCTTTGGAGGAGGAGAAGGCAGTGAAGCTACCTTCTCTGAAAGTGGAGGGTGCGATGGCGGTGCACTTGGAGCTTGTTCAGACTGGGATCAAGGTTAAGAACATGGTATATGACAAATATTAGTAACCAGATCATATGGATGGATGTATTGCATTGGAAAATGTTGAATCAGATTTTGGAGATAATTATATACGAGTGCAAGCTCGATTGGGAAAGTGAAAAAATGTGCAAGGTGCATGTGTAATAACCATCCAAGTCAAGCTTTGCACTCATATGTATGGTAAATAGTTATCTCCTTTCATCATTTGTGGGATGGTTTCAAAAGCACAGGTATCTATCATCATGTTTAAAGCATCCAAGGAACTACACATGGCTATTGTAAGTATAATTGCTTTCAGAAGATGAAAAACAATATGAGCATGGATCTCATCTTACATAAACACAGATAAAGATAATAAAATGAACCAAATATACATGACCTTTGAAAGATATGATATCAAAGCACAAAAATTAGTTTCCAAAATCATGTATACAGAGTGTTCCAGATAGCATATATATATATTATGCATAATAGTGCTCTTAGAAAATGAATCACAATTGGCCCTTGGACTAACAAGGTCCTGTCCCCTAATTGTCCTATTGAAAACATCATTGACTGGATAATTTATCAAGTTCTCAACTAGTTCTTAGACCCTGGCCCGATTTCTCAATAATTAAAGAACATCATCAGAAGTTGTGCTGCTGTGCTAGAACATAAATAGCTCATACTGAACAGAACTATATGATAGCTGCCGAGTCAGAGACAATCAAAAGGACAACAAGATTCAAATCAAATACTGACAATAGCAAAACAAGATGAACTAGCTTCATTATTCAGAATCAAAATTGGTAAGCTATCTCTAGACTAACAGCAGCAGCACACAAACTAGTCATCGGAACAACAACAGTTTCCTGTCACCTATTATAACAGTTTCAATATTGCACGTGGGGACGTAACCAATATATACATATAGCTAATAGGTGACGGGTGATACATTGTATCCGTCATCTATTATAATCACTCGTCACTTATTTTAGAGCGTCGGTGATGGGCAATAATGTTAACCCGTCACCTATGAGTTACAATAAGTGACGAGTAACATTATTTACCAGTAACCTATTATAATAAGTAACGTTTGATTAATTTCACCCGTCAAATTTTACTTTTCAAAGAGAAAAAATTTAGCTGAACGAAAATTCAAATAACTAGAAACCTAAAATTCAAATTTGACATTAATATTACAAATTCCAATAACTTGAAACCCAAAACTCAAATTTGACACTAATATACAAATTTGACACTCAAATTCAAATTCGCCATTTTTGTGCTTTCTTGACATGGATCCCTTCATTATGGCCGGAGCGCAGATATGGAGTTTTCTAGGTTGGCGGAAGGCGTGGCACAATTGCAGCAGCAAAAGGAGGGATTCCATTGAATTGATTGATCTCCTCCTCATCAACGACATTAAAAAATCTCTAGTGGAGCTAGTGAAAATTGCAAGCATTGTGTGAGCGGCACTGTTGAGTAACTGTTCGCCTGCATAGTGACTGTCAAGCTCTTAAAATAGATCCATGTAATAAGTGACCAGTGATAATATTACTCGTCACTTATTACTTGTCATCAGTGACAAATCATATTATAACCTGTCACTTATGACTGGCTGAGAGAGGCCCGTCACTTATGCCAAGTCATAAGTGATGGGTCATAACACGATCCGCCACTTATAACTAGTGCAGTGAGACTCGTTACTTATAATAATGTTACAAGTGATGGGTGTAGTCATTACCCATTATTCATGTCATAGGTGACGAGTAATATTATGATCCATGACCTTTCACCTGATATCTGTGACATGTCTATACCCAATCACGACCCTAGACGTCGTAAGTGACGGGTCGTGTAATGACCCGTCACTAAATTATGTCACTTTTGTCCGTTTTTCATGTAGTTAATAAAACAAAAAAAAATGATTCCCTGTCATTTGGACTATTCTATGATGTAGAAAATTTAACAACCATGCGATTTACAAGTCATTTATGTTATAAAATAAAAATAAATAAATAATAAAAATAATTTTATTTTTCAAGCATCAATATCTTAATATTTAATGCTAAATAGTTACTACCTTGTATTTACATTAGAACTTGGATTTACAAAATCATGTCACCACCTATTCGTTGAGTGCAGATTCACCAAACGCATTTGGCAACATCTAGCCCAATGGGTAAGTCAACCACTACTCTCCCTGAATTCATGTCTGTGCTCAGTGTCAAGGCAGTCAAGTGCAGGGTCAAAACTTTCATCATTCTAGTCTGATGGGAGATCTGGAAAAAGCGTAATAGAAGAATCTTCGATCATAAAGAGCAATCTGCTCCCATGATCGTCCAGAAAGTCAAGGAAGAAGCAGGTGTTTGGGCATTTGTGGGTGGCACCACCTAGGGCGCCTTATTTCAGGAGATTAGGCTTTTTGCCTGCTTCAGGGTCCATTCTGGGTCCTTGAGCATTTTTTTGGGTTCTTGTCTGGTTTCCTAGGTCCTCCGGGTGTTGTACTTTGGCCCATCATACATTCCTCATGTATTAATATAATAGACAACTCTCATGCTGGTTTGTTTCAAAAAGTTATATGACACAACAAAATACTAAAATCTTTCACCAAATGAGAAAGTTTATGATCATATCATGACCCTACTACAATCCTACATGATTATACTATGATTCTATTATTAGGAGCAAGATTCTATAACAATACTACTAAATACGACTCTTAATACAATTTGAGTTGTATTGGTGAGATCGTACAATCCTATGGCTAGGATCGCGATTTTAATAGCTTGGTCTGTAGCACCCATGCAACCATGTTGCTCACTGAAATGGAATGACAGGAAGTTCAGTCTAGCAAGATCGAATGCCGATAGGAGAAGATGGACATCGATAGCCACACCATCTTGCCATTCAATGTCAAGAAGGTGATGGTGGGTGTTGACGAGCTACCGATGGATCCGCGTTGAGCTCATCGGCAGTTGGTTATCTTGGAGGATCGATTGATGCTGTGGTAAGCTAGATCTAGCAAGTATATTACTCTGTACATAACAATTTGTATCCTCGGCCATCTATGTGGTGAATTAACTAATGATGCATATGATGAGGGTTTTGATCACGTATAAAAGATGTTTCCTGTAAGAAAAAGTCCAACTCAACAAAAAAGAATAAGGCATCTAAATTGTTTATCAAATGAAGGGGGGTTTTCGGGAATAGCATATGTCTATGCGACTTAGTTAAACACTGATACCTAGTTAATATGGTGAGAGAAGAGCAAATTAATATCATTGCTCTTATGGAAATGGGTCGCAGTACATTGCCAACCTCGACTCTAAGAAATATATGTGGAGGCCTTGATTACATTTGGAACTGTATGCCACCACATGGCCGTTCTGGAGGAATTCTTCTAGGTGTCAATTTGGTGGTCTACAATATTGGAGATATTGTTGAGGGAGACTTTTCTGTGAAGTTTACTCTTAGAAATAAATACTTATGATGGGAACATAAAATCCCTCTTGTTATAGTTGATGCACAGAATAGGAGCTAGTCGGATCATACACTGATGGTCCTTAACACCGGGGCTGCCACCCATGATACTAATCAACTATCATTCAAATTTGAGAGGGGTTGGTTAATCTAGGATGGTTTTATTGAGATGGTGGCTAATATTTGACAGTCAAAACAGCAGGGTAACATTATTTGGAGTGATGACAAAATAAAATAAGATCCCTACGATAATATCTAAAGGGTTATGCCAAGCATACATCCTGCCTCGGTAAGAAAGAGAAGAAAAACCTCATCTCTATGATTGATTCCATCGATAAAAAAGCAGAGCACACTGGACTTACTGATAATGAGATAAATACAAAACAATACTTTCATGATAGGTTAGTTCACATGCTTAGAGAAGAAGAGATTAAATGGTATGAATGAGCTAAAGTGAAGGACCTTCTGGAGGGAGATGATAATACCCAATACTTCCACTTGGTGGCTAACGGTAAACACTGAAAACAACACAACTTCAAATTAAAACAAGAAGATGGGATCATAGTTGGGGGTGTACAATTAAAAAGATGCATCACTAAATACTACAAATGCCTTTTTGATCCACCAGAGGAGAACATTTCTCTGTGGTGGAAACTCGCAGAGAGGATATTTCTCAAGTGAGTGATATTGAGAATGACTCCCTCACTACCCCATCTACTGAGAGGGAAGTAAGGGAGGTAATTTTTCAAATGGAACATAGTAAGTTGCTTGGCTCGGATGGCTTCCCAATTGAATTCTACCAAGTATTCTGGAAAGTGATAAAAGGGGATATCATGGCCCTCTTTATGGAAGTCCACAAAGATCACCTACTTATTTTTCAGTCTTAATTTTGAGGTGATTACTCTTTTACCCAAGATTAAGGACACAAGACATATCCAACAGTATAGACCCATCTACTTGCTTAATGTTAACTTCAAAATATTCACTAAAGTTGGTACTAACAGGATTAGTGGGGTTGTTGGAAAAGTTGTACACCCATCCCAAATAGCTTTTATGCAGTGCAAAAACATCATGAAAGGTGTGCTCATTTTCCACGAAACAATCCATGAGTTACATAGCAAAAATTTTGTCTGGGAGAAAGTGTTGGCATCAAGGTCAATAACAACATTGGCTATTACTTTTAGACGAAAAAGGATTGCGTCAAGGTGACCCTATGTCTCATATCCTATTTAATATAGTGATTGATATGCTTACGATATTAATCAAGAGAGCTAAGGATGATGGATAAATTAGTTGGGTGGTACCACATTTGATCGATGATCTTTTGTCTATTCTTTAATATGCTGATGACATCATCATTTTTATGGACCACAACTTGGATCAAGCTAAAAACATGAAGCTATTGCTTTGTACTTTTGAGCAATTGTCCACACTCAAAATAAACTTTTACAAGAGTGAGCTGTTATGTTATGATAAAGCAAAATAATTTGAAAACTAATACACAACTATTCGAGTGTGATGTTGGGTTATATCCCTTCAGATCTTTGGGAATTCCCATGCACCATGCAAATCTGAGGAACATTGATTGTAAGGAGGTTGAAGAATGATTTGGGAAGAAACTGAGTAGCTAGAAGGCCAAACACATGTCCTATGGGGGCAGATTAGTCCTTATAAATTTTGTACTTGATAGTTTACCTATGTTAATGATGTCCTTCTTTGAAATACCAAGGGTGGTCCTCAATAAACTAGATTATTTTTGCTCTAGATTCTTTTGGCAAGGTGGCAATCATAAGAAAAAAATATCGACTTGCCAAATGGAGGAATGGGTATCAAAGACATTGATATAAAAAACAAGTGCCTGCTTAGCTATTGGTTATTCAAATTACTAAATAAGGATGGTGTTTGGCAAACCTTGCTCAAAAACAAATACCTGGGCTCTAAGACTTTATCACATGCAATAATAAGGCCTGGTGATTCACATTTTCGGAAAGGTCTTTTAAATGTCAAAGATGAATTACTCTGTCTTGGGTCATTTCATATCAATGATGGTGCACAAACGAGGTCAATGGGAAGACACATGGATAGGAAATAACCCCCTTATAGAGCAATACCTAACATTGTATAACATTGTACATAAACAACATGCCACTATAGCGGATGTGATGCGTAGCGATCCGCTAAATATATCCTTTAGAAGGGCTTTAGTGGGGGATAAACTCATTGCCTAAAAAAACCTAGCGGCCAAAGTTGCTCATATCCAAGTAACACAAGAAAGAGATATATTTACATAGGGATGGCCAATTTTTGGTCCATTCTATGTACCACAATATGATTAACCAGGACACACCTTTCTCCAATAGGGTTATTTGGAAGATCAAAATCACTAAAAATTAAAATCTTTTGTGGTACCTACAATGTGGAGTAATTTTAACGAAAGACAATGTATCTAAAAGAAATTGGGATGGCAGTTGGAACTGTTGTTTTTGCAACAGTAAAGAGACCATACAATATCACTTTTTTTAACTGTCATTTTGATAGATAAATATGGCCGCTAGTCTGGCTCTCGAGTATGGGGCACAATCAAAAGAAAAGTATCTTGGTGGAGGTGGCAGCTTTATGTTAGGCCATATGACTGTCAAAATGAAGCCGTTTTCAGGGAACTTATTGGTTGCATTTTTGGATGTTGCTACAATATGTGGAGGCAAAGGAGGAGACCCATGGGGCATGCTTCTCATTAGAGGTCATTGTCATGGAGATATTCATAAAGCATGGGTAGAAATTTCATAATAGAGTTTTTCATGTTTGATATACTCATTTATGTAATGGTTATTTTCCTCTAAGCTTAGCTTGTTGCTGAAATTTATAATAAGAATCAGGCTCTGTGCATTGCAAAATGCAAAGGGTGAAAACTATTTCTACTATTAAAAACATACCAAGTTGTACTATAATGCCTGTAGTTTTGGAGGAACGCTTGTCTGTTTTTGTAAGCACACGAAGCGTTTCATAAACATGCTTGTAGTTGTGGCGCAACACTTGCTTGTTGGTGCACGCGCACAAGTGTTTGATAAGAAGGCTTTTAGTTGTGTAGCATTGTTTGCTTGTTGATATATGCACACAGGGTGTTTGACACATTACTTGTGAGGATTTAGGTTGGCTTTTGATTCTACGCTTCATGATAATGCTTTCATTGCCCCCTATGAGCATACTAGTGGCATATATATAGAGAGTGGGGGGGGGGGGGATATGTCGAATTTTGTAATGTAGGATGAACTTAGAGATTCGTGCGGCCATCTCCTTCGGTGACGTCGTCTTCTCCAGTGATGGCAAGGTATAGGTTGGGATTCGGTTTTTCCGGATTTTGGGGACTACCAGCTTAGAGAGAGCCCGGAGGAGATCACTGGCCTGATGGTGGTGGCGTGCGATGGGTGGGACAGCGAGGCGGCAGAGGCGCCGCCCGTCGGGGTGGTGGAGGACCATCGGTTGGACGGGCTTAGCGGCGGGGGCGTCTTGCTCTGTAGTGGTTAGCGTGGGAAGTGGTCGCCGGCAGCGACTCTGACAACGATGACGCCACTAGAGCTAGGTGGGGTGGCAGAGGCAGCGGGGTCGAGCTGCACCTGACGCTTGGGAAGAAAGATGGAGGGGCGGCGGGGGAGGGAGAGGTGGCAGCAGGGCTCATCGACGCCGGGCATGGCGCCAGAGAGGCAACGGGGATGCGATGCATGGGGTCGGGGAGGAGTTGAGGGGCTATGACGGTGGGTGGGAATGAGAAAGGGGAATAAGGGTTAGAATTCTTATATGAAGTTGAGGTTGGTTTGGGATGTCCAATGAAGATGATTTGAGGACTCCAAATCTATCATCAGATAGCTAGTAAATCTCTCCCCATATATATCACTAGTAATCTTCAAATCTTGAGCGTTACGAGATAATGTTATGTTTATACCACCGCACTTAGCAAAGATATTATACGACCAAAGCATACTCCTATTGAAAAACTCGAGAAGAACAAGACACAGCCAACGATCAATTTCCCACATTTTCCTTGTCTACTTTTGCATCAGATCCTAGATTTCCCTGGCATCGCGGCATTCGCCTCTCAGTTCTCTGCAGTCAGTCAGTGAGGTGCTCCCGTTTAACTATCACGGCACCAAAATCGAGAACGGTGCAACGCAAATGCAGGTGCAGCTACGCAGTCGTGCCAGTTCGAGTAAGCATCGGAAGCACAGCACGGTCTTCATGCTGCTGCCGGCCCTGGTCCGCTGCCCCTCGCCCGCTTCCGGCAGCCCGGCTGGAACCCGCCGTAGTAGTAGAAGCCGTCGCCGCAGCCGTCGTTCCCGAGTTGAGGCGTCCTTGCAGCCTCGTGCTTGGCCTCCTCGTCTTCGCCTGCGAGCTCTTCCGTGGCGGGGTCCAACACGCCGCTGCTGCGATTCTTCTTCTTCTTGGCTCTTGGCTTGCGCTTGCGTGTGGACCACGCGACGTGGCGGTCGCAGAACAGGAACCCCGGCACGGCCGCGTTCTTGCAGCGCCACCGCTTCCCGTCGTTCCGGCTGCACCTGACGGCGGCGCCACCGGCGTCCTGCGGATCTGACTCCGGCTCCGGTTTCGGCACGTTGTCCATTGCGCTGCGTGGGCAGGGGAAAGCGAAATCTCAGCAACAGGAAAATAAGTTAGCAGAGGCGCCTGAGCAGAGAGGGGTTCAAGCGCACCTGTTCTTGGATGCCGCTGAGACCCGGTCGTCTCCTTGGTCTCCGGCTCCGGCTCCTACCAGGATCACCCGCTTCTCTTCCGCCTCCTCCCCCTCCTCCTCGTGGGGCATCTCCTGCTGCACCAAGAACGACTGCCAAGAGGTGAGCACGACGGGAGGATCATGTCCACCACCATCCCAGATTCCCAACACGCACAAACAGGGCCCCCAACCCAAGAACAGACCGGGAGACGGCGCGGCAACGCTCACAAGTCACAACGATTTCGCCACGCGCGCGGCGCGTGCAGTAGAGATACACGAGGGTCAGCAGTGGCCAGTATCTAACCTTGGGCTGCTGCAACGGCAGCGGCAGCGGAGGAGTCGTCGTCGGCGGCGACGGTCCCGGCGAGGCGGCCCTGGCCGGTGTGCGCTTCCGGATCCTCATCGGGCCCCGTCCGGACGGCTCCGGATCGCGTTCTTCTTGACCTTTTCTGTCCCTCTCTCTGCCGCCCCTTCCCCTCTCTTCGCCACGCGGCTCGCTGGTCCTGGCCTCTTGATCTGTGGTTCGCTTCTGTTCTGCTGCTACCAGTACGCTAGTAGAAAGCAACTGCCAAGCTTCCGACCCTTTTTCTCCCCTCTCACACACTGTAAATTTCCGCCCCTGCTTCCCGGTTTACCCCTCGGGTTCGGCGGTTATTTACGAGCTCGCTCGCTCGCAAGGTCCCATCGCCATCGCATCCCTTCCGGCCATGCCGTGCGCGTGCGCGTGTGGAACGTGGGGAGGTGCGGCCGGGCGGGATTGCGGCGGCAGAGAAGATCTGGGAGGAGTGGGAGTGGGTGGGGGAGGCTCGTCCGGTCGTCCCGCGGGATCGCGATGGTTATTGCCTGCTTCGAAATGCAGGTGCGTCGACGTCGTGGACCGTGGTGGCCGAGCAGCTGACCGTCGACGGGTTGGTTTGGTTAATTTTCTTGGCCATTCGGGGGGACGCGGCTGCCTTTTCTTGCCCCTGTCCCTTCACCGGTTGCTGATTTTGGGTCAGCGAGATTTGGTCCGGCTCGCCGGCAGCTGTGCATCTTGTTTGTGCTTTTACTTTCCCGACGATGAGGATAAGTGCTAGTGGGCTAACGCTACTGGAAATTCAAGCTACACAGAGGAAGACGAGGAAGTAACCGGCGGTATTACAACGCAGTGAGCCTGAAAAGTCTGGTCGTATTATTTTAGGATAATTATAAAGAAATTATTATTTCTAGTGTTATTACAAGTTTATCATTAGAAAATTAAAAAATACTATTAAAACTGTCATTCGAGTGATATTTTTAAAAAAATAAAAAAATCAAGGAGGTATTTGCAAATGCCCCTATTATTTTTGTGTATCGGTTCCGTTTGCTTAACAAGATATTTTGTGTATCGGTGATGATTTATTCACACGAGTGACTCAATCTTAGAAAAGCAGTAGAGAGAGAGGAACACCAAATATGTTGATGGTAAAAAGGATCGGTCACTTGGTCTAATGACTAATGGTCTGTATTTATAGGGCTATTCAGGATACAGATATATAGGTATGCCCTTATAAATATCACAATACGTCATGAGTCTAGAGCCGGTTGAATTACACAACACGGATCTAGGTGGGATATATTTATCTTAATTTAGAAGATATTATCTACTATGATGATACAATGATGTAAGTGACTCTAAAGGTGTGGTATTTTGTTAGTCGTCTATTGCGACGTCGCACTGCTAAGATGTCAGGACAACCTCTATTTGCGTCGGGGATGTCAGGATAGCCTTCACTTGCGTCGCATTAAATGTAGGTCACCTTCTTACAGGTGGAAGACGGCTAGTGGATCCGCTCTAGTTGATCTTTTTTCAAGGTCTGATGGCCCCTTCCTCCAAGCTACGGGGAGTCCACCCAGACTCCAGGAGACGAGGGCCTTCGGGAAGTTGGGAGCTCCGGAAGGCCAACGAGACCGGGGCGTTGAGGGTCCTCAGAGATGACCCCCAACCTCCCCCGGAGGATGGCTTATTCTCCTGTCTTAGGGGATAGTAGCCGGAGGGACCTACGGCTTCTGAAAGCCAGTCTTCCTCATTTGGATTTGAAGCCCAAGGGCTCCGGATGAGCTCCTGGTGGTGACCTTTTAGTAAGACCATCTCCAACCATATTCCCTTCATTTTGTTCCCTTCCCGATTCCCTTCCCCGTTCTCATTCCCTTTATTTCCTCTCATCTCCAACAGCTTCCCCTCGAGGGAAATCGTGAAGGGAATGGAGAGAGAATCCTGTCCTGAAGGGAATGACCCTGGGAATCCCGTCGTGACGTGAACCGTGAAGGGAAACCGTTGGAGCGCTGAAGGGAACGAAAATCTTGTCGTGAAGGGATTTTGGCCCCTGAAGGGAAACCGTTGGAGATGGTCTAATGCCCATGGGCTAGGTATTTCCCCCAACAATACCCCTCATTCGCTAGTCCGAGGTGAGAAGGGGTGAGCGGATGTAAAAGGAACTAGCTCCAGCCTGGCATCGTAGTCAGGATATCTCATGACATAGCTTCAATCTATAGAGGAGTCTCTCAATAATAACCGTAAGTGACAATGTTGGGGCTTGATAGAAGCGGCAAGGCTCGGAGGTGTAAATAACGTCGGAGCCAAAGGCCGTTGAGATGCTGGCAGAGGCACCATATTTTAGAGTCCATGCGGAAGCCGAAGTGAACTCTTCAGCTTCTCCTGATGATGAGTCTTCTTGCCACTTGAACCGTCATTGCGGGGGTCATGTATGGAGGCAAGATATTTTCTTTGTTCTAAACATAAGTACTGGATGGCGTGTGATAATGACAGTGTGTCTGATGGGGTCATGTGCAATCTCACTTGGGGTCTTGTACCCACGATTTTTGCATGCGCTGAAAGGGGCTTGGCTCATAAATGTGACAAGACAGGTGCACAAAAACCCAGGATGCCATCGTAGGATGCCACCATGTGGACATGGATTAGCCAGGGCGTGGCCATGAGCCCTTCAGCTAATGGCGATGCATTTGACGGGGTTATGTGCAGTTTTGCTTGGTGCATGGTGCCCTTGCCACTTGCATGCACCAAAAGGGGTCTAGTTAATCAATGCGATGGGATGTGTGCGCAAAAAACCCAAGTGCCACCGCAGGGTGACACCACATGGATGGGGATCAGCCGGGGCGTGGCCACGCCCCCCCGGGGGAGTAATTGGAACTGCAGCGCAACGACACCACGGCGACTCCGTTTCTTTCCCTAGGGGTGTGCAACCATTTGGCCTGGCTATAAAAACTAGGGTTCTCCTAGCTGATCCTTCCCTGCTTGTGTAGGGGAGCGTTTCTCCTTAGTTTTTTAGAGTATGGCGTCCTCCTCCTCATCTTCAGATATATCGATGTTCTCGACGGCGAGGTTGCCCTTAACACCGGCGCTGGTACTTGCGGGGTTGGAGTCGGCAGCCATGGTACTCCCCTTCTTGCAGAGGGGGCTATCGCCCATTGCTTCGTCTCAGCCTCTGGTCCAAGCGGTTGCTCCAGCTGAGACCATTGCTATCTCTGATGACGAAGAGGAGGTCGACTAGGATTCTCTAGAGAGGGAGATTGATGTGAAGGAGAAGGTGGAGGGGGAGAAGGAGGTGGCTAAGGCAAAGAATAAAAAGGCCGAGGAGGAGGGGAAGAGGGCCACGACGGAGCTTGTTCCATCCCCGTCCTCGTTGTCTGGTGACTCAAGGATCGGCTACTGTATTAGCCTTCGTAGTGGTTGGCCACAGATGAAGCGCATCAGTCGCGACATGCACCGCTGATTGTAGCTTCCTTGATCGTCACCTTGTACTCTTTTCCCCCTAGATTGCTCTCTTAGGATTTGTTTTTTGTTTGTCAATGCCTCCACTGTAAATGTCCTTTAGATGTGCAAGTTATTAGTAATGAAAATAACTCCTTGGAACTGCTTGATGTCTTTTCTTGGATCAAAATGTGGGTGATCTTCCAAATAGATGGCCAGACGTGTGTTTTATGTGCCTTCGATCCCCCAAGTGCGGTACCTTCCATGGCCTTTTCGCACGCTGTGGTTGTGTTGGCAGCTGGAGCAGCGAGCCCTCTCTTCTATCCGAAGTCGGTACAGACTCCACTCTAAATTTGTTCTAGGTTTTCTATTCAAGGCAATCCATCCGGAGCCTAGTGGTGATCGATGGGGATGGATCTGTTGAGAGGGTCGAGGGAGGCGGTTCATGACCCCCTCAGCCTTCCGTCGCGGTGAGGCTCCAATGGTAAGGTCACCCGGAGTCTCGTGGAGACAACGCCTTCAGGTGTAGAGTTATATTTTAAATTCTATCGTCTACTGTTTGAATAGAGGTGTAACCGAAGCTAGGTCTGGTACCTTACCGTTTGTCAGCAAC
Source organism: Phragmites australis (assembly GCF_958298935.1). Lineage (NCBI taxonomy): Eukaryota > Viridiplantae > Streptophyta > Magnoliopsida > Poales > Poaceae > Phragmites > Phragmites australis. Next base: position 9,558,849 of record NC_084941.1, on the reverse strand, counting down.
TAGCTAATTGGTAGTATAAGTTGCGACTAGGTTGAACGGCTATTCTTTAGCACATGCCGAACTGAGACATGGATTAGGTTCTACTACTACTGCTGGACCGAGATATAACCTTAGACTTAATTTTTTTGACCTTTGGCACTAAGGCTTACACCATCGACCCGCCGGTGGGGTCTTGCCTGCCGCACGCTGGAAGGTATTTTCGGGAAAGAGTACAACTTTTAAGCTAAGTTTCATACTTCACTATTGAACAATGATAAAGATTAAGTAAAGCTTTCTACTACTGGGCAGAGGCGCGACCTAGGTTTTATAGTACCCTGCTGCTGCCTATTTGTTATCTGTCGTAAAGACTTCCTAATAGCTAGGCTAGGTATTTCATTGACTTTGCTATACAAATATAAACTAGTTGGATAAGCTATTGCTAGGTGTCTATAGACAGGTGTACCTTTGCAAAAATAGAGCCTTCGCCACAAGGTCGGAGGCCAGGGAGCCTTCGCAGCCTAAAGGTGCTAGAACGGTTGGCTCCCCCGGCTAGGGTTGTCTGTCGAAAGGTCCAGGCTACAGGGGAGTTTGAAGTATCCGGAGTACCATTGCCAAAGCTCGGTACTCCTTTGGTATAGCCAACCTCTCAAATGTCGAACGCGTCCTGGGAGGCCAATGGGGGGTCACACCCCTCTGGCGGCCCAGGTGGGGCTGCTTGTTCGTCTCAGTCCCCATCACTGGAGAATTGCATCGTTGGTGGCGGAGTCGGAGGCGACCCAGCCAACCGAGTGGGGCTTGGTAATATTTGGCCTCTTGCTCAGCGGCACGCTGCAGCCTCACGACCACCGGGTCGCCTGTTGCCAACATTTACTCCTGTCGGGTGTCCCGTCCTCCTCTCGAGGTATTCCTCCCGGAAGGTATGAGGGTCCATCAGTGATCGGTACTGCGGCCACGTCCAGCCCCGTGCAAGATGCAATGGTATTCTTTCAGTAATGTTAGAGCCTGTGGTTGGCGCCCTCGGTGCCGGCGGGATCTGCCCGTATCAGAGTCTGTGGCCCCCCTAGAACTTCCTTCCACCCATGGGGGGTGAGGAGGTTGCCTGGTGACCAAGCTCTTGGAGGATACTAGCTCGATGGAGGTGTCGGGGATGTCGCCGCTGGAAGCATCCAGGGGCTGGGCCCAACCATGGGTGCCCTTAGGCTCATGCGCCTTGAACCATTGGAGGGTGACCTATCTTACAGCGGCCTCGGTGGAAACCTTTTGGGGTGCGGCGATGTCCTCACCGTGCCACTATTGGAAATCTTTTGTGTCGGTTCAGGCTTCCGTGCCAACCTAGGCTATCGGGTCGACACTGGTCGAAGGCTGCCACTCTGCCCAACTGTGAAGTAGGCGGGGGCACATAGGGTGCCCGGTCGCAGCTGCCATGCATACTCCTGTATGGGTGTGACGATAGAAGCAGCTGCTTTTACCAGTGCCTTTGTGGTCCTTGGTGGCGTCCTACCTCCCATTCTACTTCTATGTTCAGACCCCACAGACAGCACACTGTCGGCGCAAGAAGATATCTTGTACGAACAAGTGCAGCGAGGGCTCACTCACAGGAGTGGTTCAAGCTTGGAGAAGAAGTGGAGAGGGAGGAACACCAAATATGTCGATGTTAAAAAGGATCGGTCTCTTGGTCTGATGGACAAGGGTCTGTATTTATAGGGCTATTCAGGATACATATATACAGGTATGCCCTTGCAGCGATAAAAAATATTGCAATATGTCATGGGCCTAGAGTTGGTTGAGTTACACAACACGGGTCTAGGTGGGATATCTTTGCCCCTAATTTAGAAGATATTATCTACTATGGCAATACACTGATGCAAGTGGCCCTAAAGGTATGGTATTATGTCAATCGCCTATTACGACGCCGCACTGCCAAGATGTCAGGACGGCCTCTACTTGTGCCGGGGATGTTAGAATGGCCTCCACTTGCGTTGCATTGAATGTAGGTCACCTCCTTGCAGGTGGAGGATGGCTGGTGGTCCCACTTTGATTGATCTTTTTCCAAGGTCTGATGACCCCTTCCTCCGGGCTCCAGGGAGCCCACCTAGGCTTTGGAAGATCGGGGCCTTCGGGAGGCCAGGGCTCCAGGAGATTGGGGTTCCAGGAGGCCAGTGAGACCGGGACATCGGGGGTCCTCAGAGACGACCCCCAACCACCCCCGGAGGATGGCTTCTTCTCTTATCTTAGGGGATAATAGCCGGAGGGGCCTATAGCCTCCGGAAGCCAGGCTTCTTCCTTTGGATCTAGAGCCCAAGGGCTCCAAAGAAGCTCCTGGTGGTGACCTTTTAGCATTGTCCGCGGGCTGAGGTATTTCCCCCAATATGTTCAAAACCAGCACTATGAGAACAAACTTGCACCCCTTTTTTCTTGAAGGACTTGCTGTGCTCCATAGGAATGAATGCATTCGTGCGTTCTGGACCGACGAACCGACTCGTGGGGTAGGCCACTTAAAGCTCAGCGTCTGCACGGACGGAGCTGACAAGGGCAGCGGCTGCCCTCGAGGACGTCCTGGATGACCCTATCGTAGGCACCACGCACCTGCCGTAGCGCCCGCCTGTATAGCACCGCCATCCGCTGTAGGCGCAGCCGTCGGAGCATCCCCGGAAGCCTCTAGGGCCTACCGTCCCAAAACTTGGCCACCACCATCTTCCTCCTCCTCCGTCTGCTGCCTGCCCCCCTGCAACGCCGTCTGCAGCACGTGGAACAGAGTGGCCATTTGCTTCAGGTTCCTCATCTCCTGTGCACCAGGAGCCGCAGGCTACTGCGTGCCGTCTACTCGTGCTGCCAGCAAGTGAGGAAATTTATTATTATTATATTATATTATTATTATTTTGTATGGAAATTTTGAAAATATTGCACAAATTCAAAAAATGACAAAAATAACACACTGTCACAAGATGGTACTGTGAAAACTAGTTTTTGCACAATCAAAAAGTGAAAACTGGAGTTTTCAAAATTTGGAAGAGTGAAAACATTTTCGCAGGATGGTTGCGCGGAAACCGCGAATTTTCACGGGATGGATGGGCGAAAATAAAGTTTTCGCGATACGGTTGTGCGAAAATAGTTTTCATAGGACAATTGTGTGAAAACAGAGTTTTCGTACAATCAACATGCGAAAACTCTCCCCACTGTTCGTCCATGCGCACCATCGCCTCTTTTATTCGCCATGTGCGCTGTCGATTGTCCCCCCGCATTCGTTCCGTCGGCCGGTTGTGAGAGAAGAGGAAGAACAAAAGGGAGAGGAAGAAGAAAGAAGGAGGGAGAAGGAAGAAGAGAAGGAAGGAGGGAGGAACGGTGAGGAGGGAGGAGGAGAAGGGAGAGGAAAGAGAAGGTAATTTTTTTGTTGTAGTATCTTTTTTGTTAGTTTTGTTATTATTTAGGTTATGTACTTTTAATTAGATATGTAGAAATTAGATATTACAATTTCGTTGTTAATTAGATAGTTTTAGATCTATGTATAAATAATTTAAATTAGATTATATATATTAGACATATGCAATATTTATTTTAGGATACATGAGTAGGGTAACAAATTATAGATATTTAGTTCTGTTATCATATACATGCACACATAAATTTGAGATATTAGTTATAATTTTTAGTTAGGTTTTATATAGTAAAATTGTTTTAGATTTAGCTAATTTTAGTATTATCTTGTTATACATCTATGAAAGCTTTAATTGTAGATTAGAAAAAAAGAATTTAGGTTATGTTGGTTTAATATGTAAGTAAGATTAGGGATTAGAAAGATTAATTTTAGGTTTACACATTGAAAAATATTAAATGTAGGTTTAATATATATGTAAGATGAGGGATTTGAAAGATTAATTTTAGGATACATTTTAGGTTATCAAGATTTATTTATGGTATAAAAATTAAGGGTTGAAGAAATTTTATTTGATAGTAGGTTAATAATTTTTTAATTAACGGGAAAATAAGTTGATGATTTGTTTGATATATTTTTTTATGTCACAGTTGTGTCAAACCCTATAAGTCTTAGAGTTTTCTATGGAAAAGGTCAAATCCGGAACGGTCCATCTGGTGTTGATTTGAGTAATTTTTCGTTTACCATCCTTGAGCATCCAAACCCTAAGGGTACAAGATTGAAGGAGATGATAATGTGGTTCACCTGATATTTTTAGTTGGACCCTGATATTTATTTTGTTACGGTACAGTGCATGTGGACTCGTACTTTAGATAAAATATTTTTGGAGTTAAAACCGATGTATCGAACGGACAAGTGGTTGAAATGGTTGGTGTAAGCGGTGTGAGGTTGAGTACAATATGCTGGTGCAGGAATGTCGAAAAGAAGTGTATGATAGTACTAGTGCAGTGATACCGGTAGAAGAAGAGGATAGGCAGGGACACGCAGTGTCGAGAAAGGAAGTTGAGCAATGGCAGACGAGTGAAGCAAAGGTTGTTGTGCATAGGCATGTGGGACTTGGGAGACGTTGAGGGTCAAGCTGACACAGGGGAGAAAATTGAAGGAATTGTTGTTGATCTTGACAATGTAGATCATAACACAGTGCATGAGGAGGAATCTTTGTTGCAATCTGTAAATATGGGTCATAATGATGATGATGATGATGATGATGATGATGAGTCCTCTAATACTGTCATCCTAGATCAATGGAACATGCCTGATAACGTGATGATGCAAGTTATGGACAACCATGATTCATGTTGGGAGTATGGTTCACCTCAATTAGATCTTCTCCAATGGGTCTAAAATGAAGGATGCAGTAGCACGGTGGGTAGTGACATCACACAGAGAGGTATGGGTTGTTGCCTCAAGCCCAGAAAAATACACTGTCAAGTGCAGAATTGCTGGATGCAGCTTTTATGTTCATGCATACAAGCCGAAGCATTCAACCCATTTTGTAGCCTCTAAAGTGGTTCAGCACATCTATACGCTGCAGAACGTAGGTCGAAAGCACCACAACTTCACTACTGCACTAGTTGCAAATGAATTGTTCATAGAGATTCATAAGCGGGACATGGAATGCTCGTTCATCCAATGAGCAATACTACGACAATTCAAATATGAGATTACATATCAAAAGGCTTGGCGTGCGAACCAGAAAGCCTTATAGAAGCGGTGGGGTACCTATGAGGCTTCTTATTGCAACCTACCTCATGTGCTTGATATTCTGAAGAAAAGAAACCCTGGCATACACACCGCTTTCATGCAGACTAAGATCGATGAAAACCAGTTTAAGATTTTTCGATGTGCTTTCTTTTCTTTAGGTTAGTGTATTCAGTGCTTCTAGCATTGCAATCCTTTGATTTGTGTGGATGGCACATTCTTGACCGAGAAGTACAAAGGTCAGATTCTCACTGCAATTGGAGTTGATGCAAATAACTAGATACTTCCTATGGCATTTGCTTTTGTGGAGGGTGAGAGCGGGTTGAGCTGGCTTTGGTTTTTTAGGCATCTTAAGGTTGGCATTGTTCGTGAGTGACCAAACATTTGCATCATACATACTGGCATGCTGGGATATTATTGTCACGTCCCGAGACCGTAATCACGTAATTAAGTCTAATTATGCATCATTAGTGCCATGATTAGTTTTGAGGCAATTTATTTTGGAACGCTAGTGCAATTCGTTTAGCCATGATTAGTTTTGAGGCAATTTATTTTGGAACGCTAGTGCAATTCGTTTAAAGTCACTCAGATGAGGGAAAGAAATTCGAGAGAGAAAAAAATAAAATTTACAGTTAAAATAGACTCCTTTCTCTAACATGTGAGGCCCACATATGGGCCAACCACTCCTCTATCTCTCCCTCACTCTCCCACCTGCCCCCTCACCCGTGCTCCCTCTCCCTCATGGCTGCAAGGCAGCAGCTCCTTTCTCCCCTCTCAAGCTCTCTCACTCCTCTCTTGGATTTCTCCCTCTAGAAGCGAAGCTAAGATACGCATATGGTATCCACGTGATCACTGGCTAATAAGCTACACATCCCTCCAAATTGTTTGCTCATTCCCAAAGGATTCGAGCCGGTTTTGACAATTCTTAGTGTTTTGGTTGAAGCACGAGGAACACCAAATTTCTTCATCTCCCGGGTGGATTCCTCCATTTCCTTCATCACCCGATAGTCACCAAGCACCACAAACACCGTGGATAAGTCTCTTAAGCTTTCCCCGATGAGAATACGTGATTTGGTTAGTCGATTTCGAGTTAGAGTGAAGTTCTATGGTTCTTGAGCTTTGGAGCGAAATGAGGATTTAGATGAGATTTGAGTTAGGAATCGAATTTGCTAGGTTGGTGAGTAAATTCTATAGTCTATGAACTATCTCAAATATGTTTCTCTTTAGTTTGGAGAAGCTCGCAAAATCAAATTAGTCATTTTTTCCGTAAAGAAATGCTTTCTGCAGAACTCCAAAGACTCCAGAGACTACACAAAAATTCATGGAGACTATGTAGTTACTGTTTATCAGACTTTTCTTTTGTGCTGCTAGTTTGTAAAATTCATAATAAATTCTTCGTAGCTCTAAAAATTATTAAACTAATTTTGTTGGTTTTATAATAACATTCTCTACCTACTAAAAATATCTCCAGAAATGAAATAGTTAATTAACGTTTTGAGATAAATTAATTAGGTTAAAGCTTCATTAATTCACTGTTAATTTTTTACAAGTCCAAAATTGGTGAATCAAATTTTGCTAGTCCTCTTATGACTTGTTGTAGCTAGAAAAAATGTTCTTGCATTATAAAGCCTACTTTTCATAACATTTCTTTATATGTATATGGTGGCATAAATTGTTGCACTTCATTCATGATCATCATTGCACGCGTTCTTGTTTACTGAACGAAGAATCGGCGCGTGACCCGGCCATGGTTGAAGGCGAAGCCAATCTATCAGAATTCTATGAGTGTTGCGTGGGTAGCATTAGGCAGTCACCTGAGTAGCAAGGCAAGCATCTAAGCATATTTCTCCCAGTACTTTGGATGATATGTGTCTAATGTGATAAATTACGCTTTATTATGTTATGCATGAGTTCGAGTCGATGTCGGGTCTATGATGGGTAGAGTCAATGTTGATGCACTAATTCTCCTGTCTTGATTAATTGTTGATCTGTATTCTTGTAGCCTGGATTTAATATGGTGTTGTCTAACTTAAAATATTACTCATGGTTCTGTAAGTGCTTAGGTCCTTGATAGAAGTCAAGCGGTGAAATTTTTCATCGTTCGTGAGCATAGCTTTAATTACTTGCACAATGATCACAATGATGGGTTGTTGGTGTTGGTTAGATGAGTGATGAGGATGAGACGAGATGTGGACGGCGTTAGGGGTGTTTCTCCTGCCCGGATGTTTTGTTCCCCTGGGTTGGTCGGGAGAGGAACCCGGACAACATAGACTGCTTGCATCGTTTAAGCATCGATCATTGTTGCAGTCGGCTTTAGCACTTTTCGTTCTTACTACATGTCACATATGAGAATGATAAGCCGATTACCTTTGTAGCTGTGGCTTTTTGCCGTGCGGGTCGATGGTGTCGAGCATGAGGCTGGTTGGGGTATCCAGTTTACTCCAGGAGTAGTTCTGGATGAACCCCGCACCTATCGGCGCATGTTCAAATGGTCGAGGCTTATTTGAAAAGGTTGACATGATTACTCCCTTGTATGGGCCTGTGTGATCATGTAAGCCGTATGGTCCTCAAGTCGTGTAGTTAAAGGAGTACCCTCTGCAGGGTGTAAAAATATTTCGAAATGCCCTCAGTCATGAGCATACTTTTATCCATTTGCAGTAGTCATAGAGTTACTAATATGGTTTGGTAGGGTGGATGTCGTGAGATGGTTCCTTTACAGATGTTACTATTATGGTTCCTTGTACTTTTTTGTTCAGTTGATGTTTTTGGGTTAGATAGTCATGTTGGTCATGTATAGTTGCTTGCACATGTTTATGTCAAATTTTGCTTTCGCATGTAAATTTACTTAACCATGTGGCCGTTTCCTTGCTAACATCCAAATGCATAATCCTTGGAGTCGAGCTATTTATAAGTGTCTACTATGGATTAAGTCTTGCGAGTACCTTCGTACTCAGCTGCTCTACAGGTTTTGCAGGTTAGGAGGAATTGGTCTTTGGATACTTTACGCCTGGCAAGGGTGGTGGCGGGCACGAGTAGTGCATACTACTATGAGGTCGTGCTTTTTGTGATGGAGCCTAAGGGCATATGGCTCCATTCTCCTTTTGTTGTATAGTTTTTAATCTTCTGCTGCGTAGTTTCTGTTTTTGTTATGAGTTGAGTCGGTTTTTATCTCCTCCTAGCTTTTTTTTGCTGTAAATTATAATTACTTAGTAAATGCTTAAGAACTTGTAATTTAATATTAATTACGCGCTCTTTATTAAGCTGTATTGTGATGTTAAATGTTAGAAAGGCATGTGTTTTGATCTTGGACACAAAACATGTGCCGGGACTACCAGAGCTGTATTCTGATTAATTGTTGAAGTCATAATTAGGTTTGATCAACTTAATGATTAATTAGAATACTATTTGGACGGTTTCTTACAGCGTGGTATCAGAGCTTGGTTTAATAAAGTAGTCTAAAAATACTTAGGACGTAGGTTAGCAAGTGTGTCAAACCCACTAAAGCAACCCACTAAATTTTCTTTTATGTCTCCTCATGGTTAATATGTATGAACTTACTATATGATGCCCCTAAGTGTAACGTATGCTTGAGTGATGCACTTGAATTATTTATTTATTCATTGTATGGTTTTCTCATTGTGATGCATTTGTTAATTATATTGCATTAACGTATCCCAATAGCGACAAGTATCGGGGGCTCAACCGGTGCGAGGTAGGGGCCTAGTGTGTTCTGTACGGTGATAGTACGAAAAGTGAATACGTTAGCAATAACGCATGAACATCCACCATACAATGGTAGATATGGTCGTCTACCTATGTGGCGATTACATGGGGTGTCCCGTAAGGCAACGGTACGGGAAGTGAATACGCGGGCAACAACGTACGAGGTGAACCTAGGATAAATTTTGAATGGATGGTGTGTATGTGCCTGCAACAAACTGAAGCTTTTACATGTCCCCTGTTCTCCTGTGCTGGCAGTATTATCACAAGTTGGTGTGGGAACCTCACTATATGTGTCACCATTTTACTTAAAGGAAAGTATGGTGCATATCTGGACAAGGGAGTTTCATGGGTTTAGTGCATAAGGTGACTTCACAGTTTACGATAGACATATGCCGATATATTGTCTCATATGATGATGCTTAGATATGGCCATGGGAAATGTGGTCGGCCACAGAGTAGGCGTATTCGCAATGATATGGATGAAGCTGAAGTTGGTGGGCCCGTGAGGAGGTGCAGTGAGTGTGATGAGTTTGATCAAAAGGCAAATGATTGCCCATAGTCCAACCGCAGCGATGCTGGAGCAGGGCCATCCATCGGTACTCGACATGGGAGAGGTGTCATGGGCGATAAGTAGTGCACGGGATTGGGGCAGACCATGACAGATATGCTACCTAGGAATTATGTGTTTCAATATTTAGTTGCGTATGATTTATGTTCTTGATGTAAGAACTTTGTTGTACTATTTGTTTATTATTTATGTTTGTGATATAAGAACTATGTGGTATGACGTGTGTAATAGTTATGTTCAATATTTGCAGTTTATAAATGCGTAACATTTGTCGTAACATATGCCGTACCTCTTTTGTAGGGATGGAGCCATCGTATGAGCTTCTAGACTGTTTGTGGGAACAGCATCACCACGGATTTTTACAGGCCACGCGTGGCCTTAGTAACGTTCCCGTGTTGGCGATTCATGAACCTATGAGGGCTTGACGACTTCAAACCCAGTGGTTCAGCAGGTTTTACACATAGTTAAATTTGCCATCAACTCATTTTGTTTTTTTTATCACAACTAATCAACTAATATATTGCGGGTTGGCCCACACAAGACTTCTTATTCTTGCACAAATGATTCAGGCCACAGATGAGGATGTTGTTCCTCATCAGGTGGTTGAGGGTGATGAGGACGAGGGTGGCGATGACGATGGCCAGGTGCAGCGGTCACGACGGTTCTCGTTTGACCGTTCCCTTCTTTCAGCTTTGGTGGATCGATGGAGGCCGGAGACACACACATTTCACATGCCATTTGGGGAGATAAAAATCACGCTGCAAGACATCTCCATGCTCACTGGGTTACCAATCTCTAGTGAAGTGATCAGTCCCTCGGCCACTCCACCTGGTTGGCAGCAGGACTTGTTCGAGAGGTTCCAAGGAGTTTTACCTGACCCATTCGATGGGGGCATCTTGCCCATTCGGGCGGATCAGAAGCACGTGCCTAAGAAGGAGTGGTTGGAGCAGTTCAAGGTTAGTAATATTGTGTTGGTTCGTTATTTAAGATTACAAGTGGTTTGTCTATTTATTATGAATCAATTGACTTATGTAGGTGGAGATGATGGCTGAGGATCCCACAGTGCACAAGGTTGATCGACACCTGGAGCCTTACCTACTGTGGTTGTTCGGTTGGATGATGTTCACATCCACCCATAGGAACACCGTGGACGTACATTGGTAGCCTATGCCCGGGCTATTGCTAACACAGATGCCGACAATATTCCTTAGCTATCCTGGGGTTCATTCATTCTTGTCACCACGTACCGCGCCATGTGCGAGGCCTGTGTGAGGATACGCAAATTGTCCATTTTTGTGGGTATGCCTCTACTACTTCAGTTGTGGTCCTTCGAGCCCATTCAGGTTAGACGACCCCTTGTGCAGCCTATGTACTACACCTCAGAGATGTGTGATAGCAACGCCATCGACAAGCCAGCAATGAGATCACTTTGGACACGTCGACGGGTATGCCCTTTAAATTAACCGCAAATTTTGTATGTGTAATAGTGACTATATAACTTAGATGAACTATAATTTTGCATCTACAATGGCCAAAAATGCAGGTTTGCGCAGTGTACGAGGCTTTTGCAGAGCAGTTTGATCACCTGAGGCCTGGTATGGTAATTTGGGAGCCGTACACCCCCGACTTGGTTCTCCGACGATCCACAATCTATGGGATCTCCGAACTGTGCTATAGGGACTCGTAGTTTTGGATGACGAGGAGGAAGTTGCTTTTTGACATCTTTGTTGCGAACTACAAGACCCATCGAGTGATGCGCCAGTTCGGTCAACGCAAGGAGTTCCCAATCCCACTGGGAGACCATGTTCCTGCTTCCGTGCACTCGTGAGTTACAATGTCAGCTAGCTTGTTTCATTATGTGTTTTCCATTTCTCTAATTCAATCTCCATTTTAGGTTGTCAACGAAGGGGAAACAAAAGAACCTAGTTGACCTGTCTAATAGGATGCAGCCCTGGGTGCAGCAGTGAGGCCAGGCTCTTATGGACGTGATCGAGTATGATGCGCCTTACGACGAGCACAACTACCAGTAATACCTGCAAAGGTACACTGTACGGACTCTTACACATCTCCTTCTTGTCGATGACCTACCACGACGACCCTCAACTAGCACTGCTACCCTTTACTTAGGACATGTAGGAGTGTTGATGCACCTTGCAGTATATGAATTGTTCAAATTTTTATCGATTCTTACATACACATACCTACCTACGACTAATGATGAGCCTTATATGTGATGTACTTTACTTTCATCAATGAAATGGCCGGGATTTATCATTATTCCAGTACGTCTTTTATATGCCCAATGCTTTCATAGGATTCCTTGCCTTCCATGCAGACGCAACAATAACTCCTTGCTGAACTTTGGCAGAATGACATGCCACACCAAGCAACAATTTTCATAGGGAACATCTGCCAAGAATCAATATCACAACTTTTCCAGCTTTCACATGGAATTCCAGGTCTTGTGTCCTTGTGCACAATACTCCCATGCTCCAGCCCCCAGCCATTCTTATGTACTCAGTTCATGCACCAACCCCCCCCCCCCATAAATAACCCTAGCTTGAACCATGGCTACACCACTCCTTCCTCATCTCTCTCAACTGAAATATCTTACTCAACTCCACCAAACTCACCCAAGAAACATTAGGTGACTTTCATCCCCTAGGTGGTCGAACCGCCGATGTGCTTCTGTGGTGACCTTGGTAGGCTTTGTGAGTCCCAAGATATCTCCCACACCTATGTAGATGCTTCTTCATATGTGCCAACTACCAGTACGACCCGTCTCGACATGGACCGTATGACTACCCACCGGTATAGAGACATAGATCACTCATGATGCAGTTTTCATACGATTTCATGCACCATCGTACTAATCTTTTTTCCTGTTTCATTTGTCCAGTCTCCTCCACCTATCTATGACTTCATAAGATGGCTAGACATGGAGCAAACTTAGGACCAAAAGCGGTGGGTCGACATGAGCATACTGTGGAGAAGGCAAGCTTACGAATGTTGGGAGTATGAGTAACAATAGGAGGAACTAAGGCTGCAACGTTAGGAGGAGGATTGATTAAGAAGGTAGCGAAGGAGCGCATCACAGCTGAAGTGCTGAAGCTAAGAGGGAAATGAAGCGGGTGATGGCTCGTCATGCTAAGGCGATAGACCCCGATGCCCTTATGAAGGGCAAATATCTTATGTGCACTTAGTAGAGCATCCATTGTAACTTGAACTATTTTTATTCCCTAAGGCATGTTAGATTTAGCAGCAGCACGCAATTAGGTTAGTCTTTAGGCATACCGTACATGCCAATATTTTTTGTCATCATCTCTTTATGGTTAGGATCCATTCGCGCAACAACGAAAACCCCTATATCCCATGTATTGTTTATCAGCATATCTAACATCCGTGCCGGGTTATATAATAATTGTGCTTCACAACTACTATTGTTCAACAAATTAAATTTTGTATCCTCCAAACGTTACTTCACTAAAAATTACTCACACAATTTTATATCAACTAAATAAAGAAATATCGACAAAATTACATTGAACCAAAATTAAGGAAAAAAACAAACCACTCCTTGATGTCATTTGAACAACTATTTGCAGAACAAACATTTTCGCCAAACCATGCATAAAAAAATTAAACTAATTTTTCATATTTTCGGTACTAAGAAAAAATCATAAAAAACATATTTTCGCCTCACCAAACAGCGAAAAATTAAAATTTTCTGCTTTCATTGTGCAAAAATATTTTTCACACTTCCAATAAGCGAAGACTTTATTTTTCGCACTTTCAAAAATAAAAAATATTTTCTATATTTCAATAAGCGAAAACAAGATTTCACACAATGAATGTGCGACAATGTGTTATTTTGTAATTTTTAGAATTTGTCCAATATTTTTGAAATTGCAATATAAAAAAGTAATACTGAAAAAAAAATCAGCAAGTGAGAGGTATTTAAGGGTGGCTTTTTTTCTATCCCTAGAGGTGTTAGATTACGAGATGATGCTAACCAAACTTGCATCAGCAAACTGTTTTGTGGCAGTGGCGGATGCAGGGCCACCGAGTAGGGAGCTCCCTTTCTTCTGCCTCCTCTTTTTCTTCCTCCTCTTTTTCTTCCTCCTCTTATATGCCCAAAACTTGAAAGGAGGCTCTCAGGTGCGCCCGGGTATAGGGGGCTTGAGCCCACACCACCCCTGTTTTGTTGTCAAGATCGTGACATGCACTGATATAAGACAATTTAACTTAAAATTCAAATCATGCATGAACTCCTCCTATAAACCTCCTATAAAGTAGCTAATTTAAATATCGATATGCGTTTTTTAAACTCGAAATGCTTAGTATTTTTTCTGAGGAGATCGAAATACTTAGTGCATGTTTGGTAGAGTTTTAGCTCCAAGAATTTTTAGAGCTAGATATTGATAGCTCTAGAAATTCGTGATGCTGGAGCTATGGGTAAACTAAGAGTATTTGGGTGAGCAATTTTATTCCTATTTTAGACTAAAACTAAATACTTAAACCACTCTATTTTAACTTACAAACTCAAAGTCTGACATGAAGCTGAAATGTGGAGCTCTGCCAATAAGGGTTTTCACAAATTCTATGGCATGCTTGCCACAAGCCCACCGCAAAACACGCCTGGCTTTGGGTTTCAACTGCGAGCAAAATTCTGGGTGACGGTGTAGCATCTAGACCCCTAGGTAAGTGGTAAGTGTTTCGGTGATTAATGACAACCGTATCATTGTGACTAACATGTGTGTTTTGAAGGGTATCAAAAATTTAATTCACAATGATGAGTGGTTTTCTTAGTCCCTAAGGTGATATAATGGAGGATCAAAGGACATATGCATCAAGATTAAGAATCTTCTAGTTTTAAGTGTCACAAGGAGATGAAGGACACTTAGAGTAGTTTAGGTCTCTTTTCTTAGTCTTTTGACCATACTATTAAGGGGGCTAAGAGTTGTAACTTGACCTAATTGAGTTTAGACAAGGTTAGATGCACACTTGTGAATTTATAGCACTAGGTATCTCAAAGAAGCCTATGGTTAAGATGTCGAGAAGCTAGAGACCAAGAGTATTTGAATTGGATGAGCTCAGAAAATTTTCAGTACACCGGATGGTCCGACGTTACCAGAGATGAACACACCAGAGTATTTCTTGGATCAAGGCAAAAATATCTTTAAAATACTGGATGGTCCGACGACATAAGACTTATGAACACTGGAGTATTTTTGTGTGGTGACATAGCACTTTTTGTTTGAAGTCCACGCCGGATGTTCCGGCGTTCATGAGAGGCTACGCCAGAGCATTTCTTGCAGAACGGGATTCAACATGGTGTTTGATGAATATGCACGCCGAATGGTTCAGCGTGTACACCGGAATATACATTAGAGTGTTTCTTGCAAAGAAGAATTTTGAAGTCCGGATTTCGTGTTTCTACACAACAGATGATTCAGCTGTGCCTGGAGGCTTCACCGGAGTATTTAACAGACTTAACGGCTAATTGATAGATGACAGTTGGTAGTGGTTGAAAAGGATATACACCAGATGTTCTGGCATGTGTAAGTCCGTGCACGTCGGATCATTCGGTGTTCACAGAAAAATGGGACAGTTTAAGGGTGTCATTAGTGCTTTAAGAGTAGCAAGTGTGTATCTAGCTGTTGTTTAGGTTTAATCTTGGTCAAGTGAAGCTATTGACTTGTTACTCTTGGTGGTTAGAAACACCTAGCTGGTCTTTGGTGATTGGAGGTGTCTCGGTGAGCTCTTAGGGTGTGTTTGGTTGTCCGCACGAGGTTTTGTAGAGCTGCATCGTATATCTTGGATGAGGGGAAGCAACCTGAGGGGATCCATATTCTGGAAAAGAAGTGTGTTTGGTTGGTTGGATGAGCGGATGCAGATTGAATTTGAATTTGTGTTTGGTAGACTGAATCTGAGGCTGCATGAGGGAGCTCGCTGTCGCTGACGAGTGGGTCCAAGCCATTGGCCGCTGCATCCGGCCGGCCTGCATGCGACCTACGGCCATTTCCAACGAATGCGCGGATGCAGCGGCCGGCCGTATGGCTGCACGAGCGGGTGTAGCCTCGCACAACTCGTCACGCCATCCAAACGCGCAGCTTGCGGAGCGTATACGCCGGTGCCTGCATCCGCCGGTGCGCTAAACCAAACACGCTCTTAGAGTTCTTGTGGGAGCCCTGGGAAGAGCGATGTGCTTGATTTGATGCACGCCAATCTGTCTGGAGATAGAGAAGTGGCAATCATGAGGGATCACTTGAGTCTTGGTTACTCAAGGAGGAGCTATATCTTTGGTAGATGCTCTAACGAGGACTAGGAGGACTGCCAACTTCTTGATACTTAGGAAAAAAATTGGTGCTTTCTTGGGCATCTATTTCGTTTCTCGCATTTATCTTCATGCAAGTTTTTAATTCCACAATTTGATTAGTGTCATTACTTACTTGTGTAGTTGTATTGCTCTAGCTTATTAGAGTAGTTGTTTTATATTACTTATAGGATAAGGTTGCTACTTGTTCTTGTTCTCGGTTGAAGCATTTTTATTTAGTGCCTAATTCACCCCCTTCTAGGGTCATTCGATCATTTCAATTGGTATCAGAGCCTCATTCTCGTGATAGGCTTAACATCCTTGAGAAAAATGGTCCCCGGGAATGGTAGTAGCATGCCAAAGTTCGAGAGAAGGAACTTTGCCTATTGGAAAGTTCTCATGGTGACCTATCTCGAGGTTATTTCCCCCAAAGTTTGGCTACCCATCTTCATTGGGTTTGATCAACCTTTCTCCAAACAACAAGTTAGATAGAATGATAAGGCTAAAAATATTATATTTGAGGGAATTAGGGAAGAGGTTTTCTTTAGGGTTAGGAGTAAGAAACTAGCTCATGAAATTTGGATGACACTTTGTGAAATTCATGGAGGTTCTAGGAGAATTCGTGAGGATAGATATCATATGCTTATGAATGCTTTCAATCAATAAAGATGTTTTTAAATGAGTTATGTAATGATATGTACTCTCGTATGAATGTACTTGTTGAAGAAATCAATTCTCTTAAACTTACTTAATTGTTTCAAGGAGACATTATTCGTAGGATCTTGATGGTTCTTTCCAAGCCGTAATACAACATCGTCATCTCTTTTCTTCATGAAAGGGGTATCAATGACATGATCATCACCGATACCGTTGGGATGATTTATGCACATGAGATGCTCTTGTTTGTAGAATAAGAGTCCCAAGAAGAATCTTGCTCTCAAAGCCAAGATGGTTGACAAGAAGAAGAAGAAGAAGAAGAAGAAGAAGAAGAAGAAGAAGAAGAAGAAACTCCCATCATCATGTGAAAATGATAATGATGATGATGACGACGACTTCGACACTGAGCTTTCCCTCCTCATGAGAAGAACGACAAGAATGATATCCAAGTTGGGGAAGAAGGGCTGCAACTATGATCCTAAGAAGAACAAATTTTGCTCAAAAAATTTTGATAAATTCGGTGGCGGAGATAAGAAGAAGTGCTACAGTTATGGTAATCTTGACCACATATCATATGATTATCCTCATCTTGACAAGAGAAACACGTACAAGAGCAAAAAGAATGATCCAGATGAGGATGAGGGCAAGCACAAGAAGAATGACCAAAATAAGAAGAAAAAGAAGCTCTTCAACTAGAAGGGTGGAGTCCGTAAGGCTTATATTGTTGGCGAATGGGTCTCCGATGAGAGCTCAAGTGATGATTCAAGCGATGATAAAGACAACAACTTTGTGGACCTCGCCATCACAAATGATGATTCATCACTTCCTCCACCACCTATGTGGCTCATGGTAAAAGGTAACAACAAGGTGAGTACTGAGGAAGATGATAGTACCGATGATGATGATCTTTCTCCTAATGATCTTTCTAAGCTAATGAATGACTATGCTACAATCATTAAGAAGCAAAAAGCTAAAATCAAGTCTCTTGAAAATATTAATGCTAAGCTTAGCTCTAGTCATAATGAGTTACTTGCTAAATACAATGATATGCTTAAGAAACATGATGAGGTAGTTGCATCTAGCAAGTCTCTTGAAGAGAGCAACAAGAAGCTAAAACTTGAGTATATTGACTTGAAATACAAATATCAAGAACTTGAGCTAGCTTATGATGCTATTGATCCTAGCCTTAATGAATTGCCTACTATTGATATTGTTAAGGTCAATGCATCTACTTCTTGTGATAATCTTTTTGATATATTATGCTCCTCTTCATGTGATAATTTATCATCTTCTAAGACTAACCATTCAAGGAACCAAGAGCTCAAAGATGAGATTGCTAGTCTCAATTCATATGTGGCTCGGTTGACCAAGGGGGAGTACAAGAACAAGAAAATTCTCATAAAGAATGCATTATAATACAACAAGAGAGGTTTTGGATACTTCCTCAACCTGGTGAAAAAGATCATCAAGTCACCAGAGATCTAAAATTACTTCATCAAGGAAGTTGGTTCATATTGTCAATATTATGAAGTCACTGATCACCACACAAGGGAGTGTCCAATTCGTATCAAACCTCTCCCTACATTTCCTTATAAATACAAGTCAACTTACAATAATAATTTATTCTTATTGAATAAGCATAAGAGTGGTAAAGTTATGGCTAAATTTATTGGAAGTCAAGCTAAGGACAAGATTCCTAGGCAACTTTGGGTGCCTAAAGCTCTTGTATCTTATGTCAAAGGTACTAAACTTGTTTGGGTACCTAAACAACAAGCTTGATCTATTATGTGTAGGTGAACTATAAAACCGGTGGTAAGATTGAGTGCTTGATAGTGGATGTACACAATATATGACCGATAATGTAAATATGTCCATCTCACTAGAAGACGAAGTGAGCAATCATGAAAAAGTCACTTTTGATGATAATTCTAAGGTGAATGTGGTAAGTTTGGGTAAGGTAGCAATCTCCAATGATCTTTCTATCTCTAATGTTCTTTTAGTTGAATCTCTCAGTTTTAATTTGTTTTCTGTAGCTCAACTATGTGATTTAAGCTGCACATGCTTATTAGTGATGTTGATGTTGTCATAATTAGCAAAAAGCCCAATGATTTAATCTTTAAAGGTTTTAGACATGGACATATATATCTTGTGGATTTTTCCTCTAATGAAGTTAGCTTGACTACATGTCTCTTTACCAAGATATTTATAGGTTGGCTTTGGCATCATCGACTTGCTCACATTGGAATGAGTCAGCTCAAGAAAGTGTTTCAAAAATGGAATGGTGGTTGGTTTGAAGGACGTGGTATTCGAGAAAGACAAGTTGTATAGTGCTTGGCAAGCGGGGAAGAAAGTTGCAACTTCTCATTCATACAAGTCCATGATGTCAACATCAAGACCCTTGTAGCTAATTCACATGGATATCTTCGAACCAACTACTTACAAAAGTCTTGGTGGTAATTTCTGTTGCCTTGTCATTGTTGATGTTGAATAAGATGGCGATAGTGGATATCAAGCCAAAAAAGGATGATGAAGATGCATCTTCTACTTTCACTCCACATACCTTTTTGGCACTCCAAGTTGATCAAGATGATGAAAAGGATGATCAACCACTTCCATCACTATCGCCCAAGAAGAAGCTCAAGCTCAAAATGTTGCACCAGCTCAAGATATATCTCAAGAATCACAAGTGAAGCAAACATATATTTTCAAGGATCACCACATTGACTTGATCCTTGGGAGTTCATTTAGGGGAGTAAGAATACACTCTCGTCAATATGCTTTATTTGTGAATATTACTCGTTTGTCTCTTGTTTAGAATCTATAAATGAGGCTCTTAAGGACCCGAATTGGGTGATGAAAATATAAGAAGAACTTAGTAATTTCACCCGCAATGAAGTTTGGATTCTTGAAAAAAGGTCTCAAGACAAGAATGTGATTGGATGGGAGTGCTAACTCCTCGATACCTATTGGCTTATTACTCTTAGTGGTTGGTAACACCTAACTGGTCTTTGGTGATTTAAGGTGTCTCGATGAGCTCTTAGAGTTCTTGTGGGAGCTCTGGGAAAAGTGATATATTTGGTTTGATGCCTGCCAATTCGGTGATGGAGAAGTGACAATCATGAGAGAGCACTTGAGTCTTGATGACTCAAAGGGGAGCTATATCCTTGATGGATGCTCCAACGATGACTAGGGGGAATGTCAACTCCTTGATACATTTGAATTTTTTTTGGTATTCTCTTGTTCATCTATTTCCTTTCACGCATTTATTTTGAGCATTTATCTTCAAGCAAGCTTTTTATTCAGCAATTTGATTAGTGTCATTGCTTGCTTGTGTAGTTGCCTTACTCTAACTTGCTAGAATAGTTGTTTTATATTACTTTTATGATAAGGTTGCTACTTGTTCTAGTCCACGATTGAAGCATTTTTATTTAGTTCCTAATTCACTCCCTTCTTGGGTTATTCGATCCTTTTAGATGGACTTGGCCCACTTAACGCCATAACGCGGACAGATTGAGCTTTGTCGCTCTGGTAAATTAGGCTAGCTTGCTTCATGATTTTTTTATTTACATATTTTTATTTTTTAATATTTACAAAAATACATACCTATTTAAAAATATTAAACATCTAGGTTACCATTGCCTGTTGCAAGAACGATAGTAAGATGGTAACCATCCAATAGGCGGCACCTTGTAGGAACCACAACGAAACAATTAGAAATTAAATACTTTGGATGACGTAGCGTCTCCATCCAGATCAATGTGTCGCCTAACTAATGAGCAACATCTTTACTGTTGCCCGTTGAAAAGGTGATAAAGCTTTGCTGGGGCTCACTGAAAAAGGTGGACAAAGCAGCCAAATTTCATTGAATTCGGCGAAAATGTTTTTTCCTTCAGATTACATCTTAGGTATTGATTTTACCGGACAAACACGATACCTAAACAAATGGCAGAGGAGTCTACTGCTATGGCTCCATTAATGAGCGCTGGTGGCCCCGGGGGTGTCGTCATCACCTATGACGGCCACAGCCACCCCTGGCCTCGCCCAGACACACCGTTGTGCCCCGAGCATTGCCTCCCCTAGGTGGCAGGCAGCGGCATTGGCCTTGGCGAGCTCGGCCAGGAGCGACTTTTTTTTATTTTAGCTTTTTTAAAACTAATATTTTAATAATAGCCCGTCGAACCTTAAATTTCAGAAACTAGCTCTTTTTATCACGCCAAAGTGTCTGGCGTAACTCCCTAACGTAGTCACGCCATATTCATTGACGTGACCAAAGTGACCACGCTGGCGAAAACCCCGACGCTTTTACACGTGAATTCGATGTGGCAGCCTGAGTCACGCCAAACTGGCGCGACTCGGCGAACATTATTTTCGCGGATGAACAGTATTTTCTGCAGTTTTAATTATTCTCTTTCCGCTTTCTCTATTTGAGCAGTGGGGTTGCCGTACTCTAAAATTCATGAAACTTTTTTTATGTCCTATAATTCATGATGAATCCATTTTAAAAGGATTCACCTCAATACCCTATCTAAGTTTTAAAATAAAAAACTCCAAAAATGGTTACTTTTAGAAATTCTAGTAATTTTTAAGGTCTCAAATAAATTCTCAAAAATCTGAGAAAATTCACTAATATTCCTATCATGTGGCGTAATAATTTCTAAAATTATTTCCAACCCTAGGTTACTTGGTGAAAAAGTGAGTTTCTTTGCAATGCTCCATTTATATGCATTTTTGTCATTTTATACTATTTAACCTTGTAAACGCCCTCTAAATAATTAGCAATTATGTTTGATTTTCCTCAAAATTTTGCCAGGGCTTAATGCAACATGTACAGGTCCTATTTGCAAACATGCACATCCAATAGAGTCGTAGAATTTGAATTATTCAATTTTGAATGTTGGTATATGTTACAATTTATTCTATAACAATAATACTTAGGTGACTTGTGGAGCCAAAAAGAATTATCATTTGCGGTCTAAACCATACCATATTCATTTGAGGTGAATCCTTTTAAAATGGATTCATCATGAATTATAGTACATACAGAAAAAGTTTTATGAATTTTAGAGTACGACAATCCCACTACTCAAATAGAGAAAGCGGAAAGAGAATAATTAAAACCGCAGGAAATACTGTTCATCAGCGAAAATACTGTTCATCCGAGTCGCTTAGCCGCTTTACCACACCAATGAATATAGCGTGACTATATTAGAAAGTCGCGCCAGATATTTTGACGTGATAAAAAAGGCTAGTTTTTGAAAATTTTGGGTTTGACGAGATGTTATTAAAATATTAATTTTAAAAAGACTAAAATAAAAAAAAGTTGCCAGGAGCCTCATGGCCTCCGAGTCGAAGTCGCGGACGGGGAACTCATGTATTGCTTTCATTTTAGAAATGCACATCACCTGTGCTGGCTTCAAGTGCTGACAGGGGACACCATTTTTCAAGTGTAGCAAGCTACAATTATGCCATGTAAAGACTTTATTTTATCCTGATGTGCCATTATTGTTCTACAACACCAGCTATTATAGACCAAGCTAAAATCGAATTGTTAATAACTAATTTTTTCTGGTTCCAGTGCACACGAGTGAGCTACTGTAGCTTCGCCCCTGGCAGCTAGGATGCGCGGTGAAAAATTCAAATTTATGGAGGTTTGTTAAATTTCGTAGAAAAGGTTTAACAAAAATTAAACTGCGCAAATCGGCGTGGACGAGTCACGCGTTTTTGCGCGCGCGCGGGGTAACCACCGGCCTTCTATGGCCTGTGACCCGCCGTGCCGTGCCGCTAGTTACTTCGCGGCGTCAGGCAACGGGTCGGTGGCGGTGACATTGCAGCAAGCACAGCACGAGCTGACCGCGCGGATTCGTCCCAACCGGAACCGTACCCCGACCACACCCGGATAAGCCCGCCGATAAGCTCTCGCTTCTCCCCTGTCCTCCCTCCCCCTATCGCCACCATGCTCTCCCTCTCCCACCCGCACCCGCACCCCAGCGCGGCCTCCACCGCGCCGCGCCACCGCACGCCCCGCTCCGCCGCCACCCCCGCGTCACGCCGCCGTCGCGCCAGACACATCGCTGCGACCGCCATCATTCTCCCTGGCGGCGGCGGCGGTGGCGGGGGACCCAGCGACCGGAAGCTCCCCTTCACCCCGCCTCCCATGGCGCCGCCGGGCCAGCTCTACCAGCCCTTCCACCCGCCGCCGTCGCCGCTGCCGGCCAACTACCGCAACCTCGACCTCAGGCAGCGGCTCGAGGTCCTCCGGGACCGCATGGGCCAGTGGCACGAGTACGCGCCCCTCATCTCCGCACTCACCCGGGACGGTTTCACGCCGTCGTCCATCGAGGAGGCCACGGGGATCTCCGGCGTCGAGCAGAACAGCCTCGTCGTGGCGGCGCAGGTCCGCGACTCGCTCCTCGACGAGAAGGCGTTCCCGGCCGACCTCGTCCCCTTCTTCGACCACTACGGCGCGCCCGAGGTGCTGTACGAGCTGCGGTTCCTCAACGCCCGCCAGCGCGCCGACGCCGCCAAGCACGCCATCGACAACCGGCTCGACCCCAAGGGCGTGCGGGAGCTGGCGCGCTCCATGAAGGACTTCCCGCGCCGCCGAGGGGACGACGGCTGGGAAACCTTCACGGGGGCGTCCCCCGCCGACTGCCTCGCGTACGCGCGGTTCCGCCAGTCGCGGGAGGCCATCGACGTCGAGGACCAAATCGCGGAGCTCGAGCGCGCGCTGCAGGTGGTCGAGACCGAGGCGGCCAGGGCGCGGGTGGAGGTCGAGATGGAGCGGGCCAAGAAGAAGGCCGCCGGGGAGGCGGTGGAGGATGCCGAGGACGACCCCAGCGCGCGCCCCGCGGTGACGGTGGTGCGGCTCCAGTACGGCGAGGTCGCCGAGGCGTCCACCGTGCTGCTGCTGCCGGTGGTGCGGGAGACGGACGGCGTCGCGGCCGTGGACGCCGCGCCGAGGCGGAGCAAGACGGACGTGGACCTCGGCATTGTGGAGGTGGATAAGGGGTGGGCGCGGTGGGCCGTGGTGCCGGGATGGGGCCCCGTGGCCGAGGCCGCGGACGAGGCGGTGGTGATCGAGCTGGCCGACGGGCGGGTGCTGCCGTGGCGGAGCGCTGAGGAGGAGAAGGTGCTGGTCATCGCTGACCGGAGGCGGAAGGAGGTGGTGGAGGAGGGGCTATACGTCCTCGACAAGGAAGGCCGACTGGTGGTGGAGAAGGGGAGGAATCTGGTGGAGCGAGGCGTCGGCACGGCCGTGGCCGAGGTGGTGATGGTCGTCCGGCCGCCCAAGGAAGTGGATGACATGATCAGCGACGACGAGTGGGACTGATCTGGAGGGGTTTTGGAGACGTCTATTTTCCATCTGGTAAAATTTCCCCCCTTCTCTTCAGTCTTCACAGTTCATGAATAAGACGAATGCATTGCCTCCTTGTTTTGGTACATGTCATAGGAAAATTGTGTAGTCATTCAGCCTTGCATTTCTGGCTATTGTTACCCCTTATTATTCAGATACACTTATACGACGTTACTGAAAATAAAATTTACCCTCTTCTTAGTTGCTTTTCAAGAACCGAACTCACTAGCCAAATGGAGCTACAGCAATCTAATTTGCAATCAGGGTGCCACCTTCAAAGGCTGTCAGATGCAGCCAAAGGGATAGGAGTTGCCATTCTTCTTTTGGAGTATAGTCATCCCTCGTGACCACCAACTAGGCAAATGATGCATCATCAAACATTTAGAACCTTGACGTGTCTTCGATATGGGGGCCTTCTTCCTGCTGGACTGTCATTTAGGAATGGAGTTCTTCATGCCCAGGAAGAAGATAATTTCTCCAATGAGCCCCAGTTCTACATACACAGTGCATTACAAATGATTTAGCACCATTTGAGCTGGCCTTCCACAAACTTGACTCTAAAATTCTGTGAGCAAATAAAAATTAGCAATTCTCTGCATCACCTGTGTGAACTTGATGAAGAGCTGTGCAGATGCAGCTCTTGCAGTATCAGAGTTGTTGAAATCATAGATAATAGGTGTAATAAAATCAACTTTAAGAAATTTCAGGGAGAAAATAAATTGATGAGGGCAGTAATCATGGTATGTATCAGATTGGTCAAGATTAATAGTGAAAGTTACAACAGATCACACAATACAACTGCCCATGGAGGATGGAACAGTAGTTAAGTAATATCAGTGAGCCTAAGCCATATACTTAGGTATTACTTTTACAGTAGCAGTCTCCAGTGCACATGACTAAACCACACAATACTCCCAGGATCCTACTAAATCATTGAAATTATTGGTAAGTTCTGCAGAAGGTACATTTTTTTCCACCTTATAAAGGCACAGCATTCAAAGGTCAAATGAAAAATGACAAGGGAACAGAGAGATCACATATAGAGAGGGCTCAAATACACAAAGAGGATTATAGTAGCATGATGGCGATGAGAGGTAAGAGAAAAAAAATGTTGATCTCGCCTCAGCTATACTAGTCCAAAAGTAAAAACAAAAAACAAAATATCACATACTATTAATAAATTCCACTGTGTTAAGCAAAATGAGTATACCACGTTTCAATTCAACATGCCTGTATAAGCACACCACAATTTTTTGTATGATGATAAATGTACAATTTTTCTTACTAATGCAAGTGACACATAAAAGTAGCAAAATATTAGTGAGTCGAGTATGTACCAAGAGCAAGAGATAAGCATGTGTTATATCAGATGAACCTAAAAACTAACAATCAATGGGTCAGTTATTAGTGACCCAGGATTCCAGAAAGCGAGATGTAATCTTCCAAGATGAATTTAGAGATAAAATTGCAGTTCAGAAACCTGCAATCAAAACAAACTCAAGATGAAACTAATCATATCACCATCCCATGGTATACAGCTCACAAGTATTTGTTTTTTTGGAATATGCAAGCTGCAAATTAGTGCTCTGGCAGGCTCTTTTTTGTAAATTAGTGCTCTGGCAAGCTCTTTTTTGTTGTCTTCTTGATGCACATCTGAAACAACTAATTTGTACTTGAGATTGTTCTTAACTCTAAACCACACTGCCTCCGCAAGATTGCATTCTTTGAATATGTATGTTGGGATCTCTAGCTCTGAAAAACACATTGAGAAAGTACTGTTGCACAGCCAGTTCCTTTTTTGCATACTGTCTGCAGTGAGAATCTTGTTGTGTAGTAGAATCCAGATGAAGAACTTGCATTTCGGTTCTGTCCAAGCCTTCCAGAGGAGAGTTGTTTTGAATTTGCTGAAAGATGCAAGGAATTGTATGTTGTATGCAGATTTTGCCATGTATTCTCCATTGGCGGTCCATTTCCAAGTGATTTGATCTTGCACTTCAGGATCAAGTTGAACCTCTTGCAATGTATCAAAAGCAATATGAATGTCTCCAGCTGTTCCTGAGAGTTCATCTGTTTGAGGGTCCTAATCCAGTTGAAATTAGTCCATTATTTCTGAACCGATCATTTCATGGTTCTGGTGAGATGGAACAGGTTCGGTGATAGGTCTTTAGGTGCTTTTCCTAGCAACCAGTTAACTTCCCAGAATTGAGTGTTTCTTCCATTGCCAATTTGCACAGTGATTGATGCATAAAACAATTGTTTGTCCTCAGTTTCTGATATAGGCGTAATAGAGCATAAGATCAAGTTAGGAGATATGTTATTTTTTAATTAGGAGATAAGTCTGGTAATTTAGGTTAGAATTATGACTCTTTAGTTGCCTGGCTATATATAGCTGGTAATAGATGTGTATTAAATAAACAAAGTAAAAATCAGAGCTCGCTAAGCGGAGCGATCTAGTTATTCCAGTTATTGTTCCTACGCTTGTCTTCCACGTCGCCTCCACGCCGCCGCCGCCGCCGCCGCCGCTCCACCAGCCCTAGCATGCCCTTCACGCCGCCGCTCCTGCCCTCCACACTGCCGTAGTTCCGTGCTCCACGCCACACACCGTTGCTGCCCTACTAAGCCACAGCCGCCACTATTGCTGCCTACTCGCCAGCCACTGTTGTATCCCCAACGGTCGGCCTGTACCCCTCATCACGAGTGATGACGCCTACACTATAGAACTTCTCGGTAAGATGATGGAGAAACTTTTGACGAAAGTTGAAGCAATCGAGGCTCGTCAGGATGAATGGAAGAAGAATTTCAGCATCTCAGGTTTGGCTTCTTCTACCACCTCAGGTCCTTTCAAGGGTAAATCAGCAAGCTCATATGATGATTGGTGTGTTCCTCGCTTTCATAAGCTTACATTCCCCAATTTCAATGGATAGGAAGATACTTTGCCTTGGTTGAATTGTTGTGAGCAGTTTTTTCGTGGACAATAGACACCAGAGAATGATAAAGTATGGCTAGCTTCTTATCATATGACTGGTGATACTCAGCAATAGTATATGTAGTTTGAATGGGATCATGACACAGCAAAGTGGTGTGTTTTTTAGCATTACGTCAACATGCGCTTCGGTCCTCCAATTCGCAACAATCCTTTGGGTGAGTTGGTTACTCTTGGAAAGATGGGTTTAGTGCATGAATATCAAAAGAAGTTTTTGGCCCTTCTTTCTTGAGTTACTCTATCTCTAGTTCCCAAGCAACAAGTCAACTTATTCACCGTGAGACTTCAGAATCCATCCAATCTTGACGAAGCAATGAGTTTGACACGTGCATATGGACAATGCCTCTGTGAAGAATCTGAAAACCTCTCTCTTTAAGGCTATTCTCATCTAATAGCAACAACAAGAACAACAACAGCTACTACACCATAAGTAACAGTAGCAGCAACAAATGCAACAACAACTAGCTTGTGGTTATCTCCATTAGCCCATCATGAAGGCCAGCAAGGTCGTTAATCCTCTCTAATATATGCAGTTCTTTCTTCCATGTTCGTTGTTGGACAATGAATACACTGTCTAACTGCGCATGAGATGATTGATCGCCGCATAAAAGGGTTATGCTTCAATTGTCCTGAGCCAATTTATAAAAGTCACCTATGTCAATGTTCAATAAAGAGAATTTATTTTCTAGAATTAAAAGAAGATATGGCTGTATACCAATACAAAGATAATGACTGATCGTTAGGCGCGAGAAATTCAGCTTGAGAACGAGTTGTTTCATGGTAAGGAGGGAAATGATATAGGCGTAATAGAGCATGAGATCAAATTAGGAGATATGTTACATTTTTATTTAGGAGATAAGTTTGGTAATTTAGGATTTGATTTGTTTAGAATTAGAATCAACTAGGAGATAGAGTTGGATTTGGTTGTATTAGGATTGACTCTTTAGTTGACTGGCTATATATATAGTTGGCAATAGCTTTGTATTAAGCTAAGAAAAAAAATAAGCAAAGTAAATATCAGAACCCGCTAGATGGGGCAATCTGGTTATCAGTTTCATAAGTTTTGATACATCTTTCCATGACCTCCCTTGATGATTCCATTGATGCCAGAAGCCCAGAACTATCTGATCTTAGAGCTTTTCCAAATTTATCTAGGTCTTTGATACCAAGACCTCCACGCTCAAGCAGATGCATCCCCCATCAAATTCATCCATGGGTCAGCTTCATCAACGAGCTTCTGTGAGCGTAAATACTGTATCAACTTTGTCACATGTCGAAGGTCGGTAGATGTGGAAAGAGAAGCAATGAGCTCTATTCATTATGTCCTGAAAACTACAGCTGCAGTTGCTTTGAAGTTACCTAAATCTATGCGCTCAATGGCCATCTCTACTTCCCCAACGCCTGTTAGAATCTTCAACAAAATGACGTGTGAATTTAAGCTCTCAACATTAGATGGAACACAGCACATAGCACTCAATGCTGCTTTGAAGTTTATCTGAAAAATATTTCATAGCTATTGTTTGCATGAGATACTGAAGAAGCAATTTGAACAGCAGTCAAAATCTTTTTTGGGGGACGTACCTTGTTTCCAGAGTGCAGGGGTAAACACAGCCACACTGAACTAGCCACTTCAACATCCGCGGGGGAGAAATCGTAGGTGAAAACGTTGGGCTACCAACTCGAGTGGGTTCTCACATTTTTTTTAACGAAACCAGGAGAATGGCTTATTATATTAATAAAAAGAAGAGTTCTGTAGCAAAAAAGTGTTCCTATTAGTTTATAATTGTGATTTTTTATTAATAATAATATAGTTATTAGGAATAATATGTTTGTCAAGAATATATGTTAGTAGATTTTATCGATGTAATACATAAAAAAGTTACCGTAGCTGGGAAAAAGTTCAGTTGAATTGTAAGAAGTCTAAGAAAAATGTTCTCACTGGATAGTCCGGTGTAGAAAAAATTATACTCACTGGAGCAATTTAATGTTCTATGCAGAAGTAAATTGACATCAGCAGATGATCTGGTGATGGGAGCAAAAGCACACGGAGTATTTAATAGAATGGTTGATTTTCGAAGGAAACTGAAGTTAAGTGCATCAGATGATCTGGTGTTAAAGAGAGTGTGAACACTGAAGTATTTAATAGAACATTGGATTTTTCAGAGTAGAGGAAATTCAAGTCACTGGATGGTCCGGTATTGATGAGTTTAACACACCGAAAGCTTCACCTGAGCATTGAACAAAGTGTGTGAAAAATTATGAAAAGATGTTAATGTACACACTGGAAGGTCCGGCGATAAAGATTGTGAACGTCGGAGCTTTTTGCATAGAGAAGAAGTGGCGCGGTCAGGCTTAGGTTAACACACCGGATAGTCCGGTGATGGAAGTGAAGGATACACCGGACAATTCGATGTTCAGAATGTATTTGAGTAGGGTTCCGATGGCTAGTTGCTGATGTTGTACTTACCGGATGGTCTGATGCTTGTACCACTGTTGTCACCGGATCATCCGATGTTTACAATAAAGTTGAGCTATTGGGATAACAGCTAGTCTGCGGGGTTGAGGCTATAAATACCCCTCTACTCATTCATTTGAAGCTGCTGAAGTTCAGAGGAAGCTCATACACACTTGATAAGATATCCAAGACACCAAAGTACTTAAAGTGTTCATCCAATGCGATTAAGCACACTATTAGTGCTTACAAGCATATAGAGAAGTGTTGCTAGGTGTTGCAACCTAGAGAGTGGGTCAATAAGTGATTCAACTGTGTACCAAGAGGTACACCTGTGGAGCGCCTTGGAGTCTTGGTGACCCGTCGATAACTTTTTGACCCTCCGACTTGGTGTTGAATGGTGGTAAAAAGATTGTGCGGGGACGCAGATGCTCTTGTCTATGTGACTAAAGCTCTAAAGTGAAGATGGTGTATAAGTGACTGGAAGAAAAGTTAGTGGTGAGATCTCGCCTTGGTGGTTTATTGACTCATCATGCTCGAGGCCTTGTCTTGGTGACTTGGTAGTTCAAGAGCTATGACCGGAAGAGACCTGGTGACTGACAATATATCTTTTGTAGAGCTCCAACGTGAACTAGGGGTAGCTTGTGTGCCACCGATACCATAGGATAAATATTCCTTGTACCAAGTTTGTCTCTCTATCTTATTTACGTATTTACATACTTACAATTTACCTTACTAGAGTAAGTTACGATCCTCTTGAGCGGTAGAGTAGACACACTAGATAAACGTGAAACACATTTAGATAGAAATTGAGATAGACTTATCTTGTGAAGTTTTTAGAGCTATTAGTTTCTAAGTGTTCTAATTCATCTCTCTCTTAGGACGTCACCGAACACAACAATTGGTATCAGAGACAGGGTTTACATTTAGCTCTACAATTGGTATCGGAGTCTCGTGCTCTTGATAGGTTTAATCACCTAGAGTTGTGACGTTCGAGTTTAAGATGGATATTGGTAATACTCCACACTTTGACGATACTAATTTTTTCCGTTGGAATTCTAATGACATGTTATTTGCAAGCTAAAGGTCTAGATGTTTGGAGAGTCACCAAGGAGTGGATGAGACATCATCTAACAAATAAGGAGAGGCAATCCGATGCTATCATGAAGAGTATCCTTTTATTATCTCTTAGCATCGATACATTCAATAGAGTATATTATCTCATCAATGCACATGATATTTGGACTAATCTCATTGAAATACATAAAGACACAAAGGATGTGCGCAATGAGAAATATCATGTGCTTGTTAAGCACAATAGTATCAAACAATTTTCGTATGAAAGTGTTAATGATATGTACTCTCGATTGAATATTTTTGTCAATGAGATCAATAGGTTAGGTTTAACGCAAATTGAAGATGCTTAAGTGGTGACAAGAATATTTCAAGCTCTTCTTTCAAAGTACAAGCTAATCGTCTCTATCATCTACAACAATCACGATATGAGCAAGATAACCTCAAGCTAAGTTTTAGGCAAGATCACCTCTCATGAGATGACCATGAATATAGGGGTTGAAGCTTCTACCTCACCCGATGCCAAAAACCTTGCCCTCTCAAGCAAACAAGTATCATGTTCACATAGGAAGGCGAAAATGATGAGACAAGAGTAAGAGACAAGCTCAAGTGAAAATGATGATGAAGAAGAAGAAGATAGCGATGAAGAAGATGAGCAAAGCATCTCAAGTGATGAAGAGATAGATCCCATGATGGGCAAACTCATATCACAAGTGGAGAGGAACATCAAAAGGATCAATACTAAGATTAATCATCCAATCTCCTTAAAAGACTTGATCAAAACAATTGATCATATCTATCAAGAACAAGAGAGAGAGAGACGAGAGCAAGAAGCAAAGTATTTGTAAACATAAGAAGATAGGTGAGTGAAATGAAGATTTAAGCTCAAATGATGAGAGCCTTACCATCCACTCCTTCAAGAGAAACTCTTTCTCAAGGTTATCATCATGCAAGTCATCACACAAGTGTCTTATAGTCAAAGGTATGAAAAGCGATATAAGTGATGCCAAGTTCGATGAGAAATTATCCTCTTAAGAAGAATTTCTTGATTTGATCAATGAGCAACAAAGGGAAAGAAACAATCGAAAGAACTAAAAAAATTCAACGTTCTTAATGATATTCATGCTATCTATGTATCTAATTATGAATAATTATTGAGAAAATTTAAATTGCTAAATAAGGAGCATGAAGAGCTTAAAGCAAAATTTGAGGGCATTGAATCTCAACCTAAGTCACTTTTGAAGCAATCTACCTCACTCTCTAATTTCAAACCTAAGGTAGATATTTCTATTTATTGTGAGGATTTAATTAATTTATCGAGCTCACCCCTTTGCAATGAGACATACATTGAGAATGTTATAGAATCATCTTAATGAATTTATTGCATAAGAGAATGATGAGCTCAGACAAGAAGTAGAGAAGCTCAATAAAGACTTGGCAAGATTAAAAGGCAAGAATCATATCCAACCTCCTTAAGATATTCATACTACCATGATGAAGAAACTTGCAGAGGGGTCCACCGTGACATGCTTCAAGTGATATCAAGAAGACCACAAGTCATTTCAATGCAAGCAAGTCAAGAAGGAGATAATGGAGAAGAAGAAGATCATGAATTTTCAAAAAGACATTCAACATCTACACCAAGTCCAACTATAAGACCAAGACTAAGAACAACCACTACAAGCTTAAGAAAAAGAATAATAGTAAAGTGGTTGCACACATGGTTAGGAGAAAGGACCGGAGGTGGAACCAACCCATTTAGGTGTCTAAGAAAGTCGTCACCAATATAAAAGGGCCTCAATCGGTTTAGGTTCAACTGAAGACTTGAAGTCCACAAGTTGGCTCGAGGATTTAGAGACTTGGCTCATAAAATGAAGTGAAGATTCAAGCAAAGAATCTAAATGTACAAGATGGGACGTATTGATGAAGGTCATGATCATCATATATCCAAATCCTCATCCAAAGGTGAAATGTACTAAATGTAAAATATTTTCAACTTGTACCTTTTCCTTGTCTAAGATTATGTGCTCTCAATTCAATTTATTGCAATGCCTAGTGTAGGTTTTCATATAGTAGGTTGCTTGTGTTTCTCTCTTTCTTATGAGCAACCTATATGGTTTATTAGTTGTAGATTACTTACATGACACTAGTTCTACAATTGGTATCCTTTATGTACCATGAACTAATCTATAGGGTACCCTCTCTATTGTTATCAATAATAAGTGCATATCTCTCACAAGTATTCAACACTCGTATGTATATATTTAAGAGAAGTATATCCTATAAGTTGTGATTTTAAAACTAACATATGTTTTAAGTAATATCTTTTGTAGTCTCATGGAGTGATTAACGAGTTTCTAGAGATATGCAATGCTTAAAGGCTTCAATTTGTATCACTTTCAATTCATTTCTACATTTAAACTACCTCAATGTATGATATAGCTTAAACTTCCTACCTCTACTTATTGTCTAGATGTAGGAATATTACTACATTCCTATAAGTGGTATTCATAAGTGAGTCATTATATGTATGCACGCATATAAGGGGGTTTAGATTATATAATGTGAGTTTTATGAATTATAATCGTTGTTTTTTTTTCAATTGATATCAATGTCTCATAATTCTTACAATTAGTATATCTTTTCAATTGGTATTAATTCCTCATAATTCTTCATAAGTCGTATCATTCATATGGATCATGTTTTATGAAGCTCTCTCCCAAATGCTCTAATATTTTCCTTTGTGTTTAACATGTGTTCGTAGTGTTTTTAATATTGTTAACAAAGGGAGAGAATTTTGAGATCAAAGCAAGATGTAAGAGTGAGAAGCAAGATGTAAGAACTATGTCGGGTAGATTGTTGACAAAGGGGATGCATCACAGGTTGACAAAAGTGAAGAAACTCTTGCATTGGTCAATCAAGAAAGACAATGATAATGGAGAAAAATGAAGAACTATCTACATGGCAGCCACAACTAAAAGAGGGAATATTGAGGGAAATTGTAGCAAAAAGGGAGATATAATATTAGTAAGAATATGATTGTCCTTACAATTTGTACCATAATTTGTTCTTACCATGTATCAAGCAAAGAGGTATGATCTTGTGAACTTTTAAAATCAATATTTTCTTAATTGGTATCATTTACCTTTTGCTTTGGTTGTGTTATCATCAATCATCAAAAAGGGGGAGATTGTAATGAAAATGACCCTATTAGATCATGATTGTGATTTTAGTGATTAATGACAATATAGCCATTATGACTAACATGTTTGTCAAAAATATATATTAGTAGGTCTCATGGATGCAATACATGAAGAAGTCATCACAGCGGGACAAAGTTCGGTTGGATTGGACGAAGTTTCAGAGAAAATATTCTCATCGGATAGTCCGGTGTACAAAGAATTATACTAACCACAGCAACTTAATGTTCTGTGCAGAAGTAAATTTACTTCAACGGATGATCCGATGATGAGAGCAAAAGCACACATGAGTATTTAACAGAAGGGTTGATTTTGGAAGAAAATTGAAGTTAAGTACACCGGATGATCTGATGTTAAAGAGAGTCTGAACACCAGAGCATTTAATAGAACATTGGATTTTTCAGAGTAGCGAAAATTCAAGTCACCGGATGGTCCGGTATTAAGGAGTTCAAACACCGAAAGCTTCATCGGAGCATTTAACAGAGTGTGTGAAAAATCATGAAATGATGTTATTGTACACACAGGAAGGTCCGGCGATGAAGATTGTGAACTTCGAAGCTTTTTGCACAGAGAAGAAGTGGCGCGGTCAGGATTAGCTCAACACACCGGATAGTTCGGTGATGGAAGTGAAGGATACACCAGACAATCTGGTGTTCAGAATGTATTTGAGTAGGGTTCCAACGGCTATTTGCTGATGTTGTACTCATCGGATGGTCTGGTGCTTGTACTACTGTTGTCATCGGATCATCCGGTGTTTACAGTAAAGTTGAGCAATTGGAGTAACAGCTAGCCTGCGGGGTTAAGGCTATAAATACCCCTCTACTCATTCATTTGAAGTTGCTGGAGTCCAGATGAAGCTCATACACACTTAAGAAGACATCTAAGCCACCAAAGTTCTTAAAGTGTTCATCTAAGGTCATTAAGCACATCATTAGAGAGTGATTAGAGCTTATAGGCTAAGAGAGAAGTGTTGCTAGATGCTGCAACCTAGAGAGTGGATCAAGAAGTGATCCAATAGTATATCGAGAGGTAAGCCAACGCCTTGGAGTCTTGGTGACTCGCTGGTAACTTCTTTATCCTCTGACCTGGTGTGTAGCGGCGGCAAAAAGATTGTGTGGAGACACAAAGACCATTGTCTTTATGACTAAAGCTCCAAAGTGAAGATGGCGTACAAGTGACCGGAAGAGAGGTTAGTGGTGAGACCTTACCTTGGTGGTTTGGTGGCTCATCGTGCTTGAGGCCTTATCTTAGTAACTTGGTAGCTTAAGAGTTGTGACCGGAAGATACTTGACAACCGGTAATATATCCTTTGTAAAGCTCTAACGTGGACTAGATGTGGCTTGTGTGTCACCGATACCACGGGATAAAAATCCTTTGTGTTGAGTTTATCTTTCTATCTTATTTACATTTTCGCATTTACATACTTACAATTTACCTTGCTAGAGTAGGTTGTAATAATCTTGAGCGATAGAGTAGATACACTAGATAAATCTAGAGCATATTCAGATAGAAATTAAGATATATTTGTCTTGTGAAGTTTTTGGAGCTATTAGTTTCTAAGTGTCTTAATTCACTCCACTCTCTTAGGACGTTACTGATCCCTACAATTAGTATCAGAGCTAGAGCTCACATTTAGCTCTACAAGTCCGATAGGACAACACTCAATTAATAAGGGAAAACTGAGCAAAAAATCACAACACAACGGATAACTACCTAGCTAAAGTAGGTTTCAGGCACCATAACTCCTGGCAATCTACCTAGATAAACTAGTCCTATGATGGTCAAATTTCGCTACAAACATCCCAATGTCGGACCCTAGCCAACCGCCACCCAAAAGCACAAGGAAGGAAACTCCCAAACGACGCCAAAGGAAGGAAACTCCCAGACGACGCCATAAGAAGGTAACGATGTAGGACCGAGAACAGTGTCTAGAGAGGAGTGAATACGCATTTTACAAATTTCTTTGATGGTCTTCTCCTATTTTATCAACCAACGTGTTGGGTAATGGGCAGGCTACGCTAGCCTAAAACAAAAATTTTCTACCGCATTCACCCAGGAAACTATGCTAGTAGGAGATCATATATCGTTACCGCTCGACGCGCAGTGCAGCGGAAGAAGAGTTGGAGTAGACCAATCCAACGTCGTGCGCATCAAACTCCTCAAGCATCTTCTCAATCAGATCTGGGACCAGCCTCATGCAGGTGGTCACGCTCCCCGACCAACTCCGAGCAAGTGGTCATGCTCCTCGACCAGTTCCTCGACTAGCTCCCGATCAGGTTTGTTGCGTCCTCAACCAGTTTTGAGTGATCGTGTCGTGCTGTCTAACTAGATCCGAGTGGTCGCATTATGCTCCGTGATTAGACGAGCAGGTACGTCGACCAGTTTGTCACGGCCAGCGACCAGTCCCGAACACGTCGAGATCAACTCGCTGAGAAGATTAGCTTCGCAATAGCAGCAGTGCCTCTACGGTATCCACACGTACTGCGCAGGAACACCGAGCGCCGATGTGCTAGCACCATACGCGCGGCTAGGGTTTTGGGAAATTGTGTAGAAAGCTGCAGCTAGGGTTTCAGAGTGGCTCAACCTTAGCACGCCCTACCCATGCCTCTCCTTATATAGAACTCGCCAATAGGCTCCCACGTTGGAAGCCCTTTAGGACTCTAACTTCTCATGGATCACAATTCAATCAAAACCCATATACAAATCTAATTTGCATATTTTGTTTCAACCCTTTAAGTGTGTGACCCGTTATATTCATGTACAAACGGCTACGACTCAGAAACCCTTTCCAAACCGAAATAAATAGCGGTTCCTAGCAGGATATGTTGACTGTCAAGTATACACAAAAGATCATATCGACTGAACCTTGATATATACATGCACCGATCCCTTCGCGTTACGATACAAGTCAAGCTCAAGGCGAGATACGTGTCACCCTTGTGATAGCTTGACCATTCACTCAATCAAATAGTGGATTCATCATGACTAACTCTTTAATCATATTGACATGGCTATGCACTTTCTTGAGGGGCCTAGAGATATCTCTCCTGTTATCAAGGAGTGGCACATTTCATCTTGATCGTTCATACCCACGACATATTTCATAATAAGCCCAAAAACTATCTTTATAACTACCCACTTACGGAATAGCATTTGACAGTGTCAAAGTATGCCACTACAGATTCTGGGAATCAATGATGATCTCAGGTCTAAGGATCCTGCAGGTATACCATTTGAGATAACAACTAATGGCACATCATAAATAACAATCCCAACAGTATCTCAAGATGGGTGTTGTCAAGGGTAAATCCCTGACAATGATTCCAAGGTGTATTGGACGATGGGTGCGTGATCTTTGTTCGGGATGCGTATGTTGGATTTGGCTGTGTGTGTGACTCAAGAACACCGGGATTTATCCAGGTTCAGGCCCCCCTCAGGGTAATAGCCCTATATCCTGTGTATTCTTTTTCTTGTGGTCTAAGTGAGGTACAGATGATGATCTTGCCAAGCATTCTTCTCGGCCTCTTTTCGCCTCTTGGCCTCTCTTTTTCTCCATCCCCTTACAAGCCTGGTCCTTCTTCCTTTATATATCAAAGGGAGAGAGGATTTACGCGTGAGTCAAGACACAGACTCAGGCCTAGCTAGAGCTTCCCACCTAGGCCTATCATTACTAAGAGCAGACGTATCCAATTGCTCTACGGTGAAACAGAGCCTGACCCATCGCTCCACCACCTGCGTCATCCCGGTCGCCTGGACTGCCCTATCCCATCCCTATGCATTGTCTGCGCACCTGCAAAAGACCTCCTGCCACGCCCGTCAGGCCATCCCGTAGCTTTTAATGCTACGGGACGGGACACAGCAGCTCTGCGCCGACCATGCTTTGGACAACCTGAAAGTGGACCTGGGAAAGGGAAATACTCGAGTGAAAAGGTATTTATTGTGATTTAGACTATTTGGACACATACCTGCCACGCGACCAGAGGAGACTGGTTGCGGGGTTTGCTCCTGTGACCTGGGGGCTGGTCGCGGAGCTTGATCGGAGAGCCTGGTTGCAAGGTCGCTAGCTGGTCGCGTAGTCGCTGGCTGGTCGCGCGAGGCGGCCACGGTTCTAGATAAACAGGGTATGCAACACCTGCTGATATCTTACCGAAGTGGGTCCGCCCTCGAGGGGACCCTACTATTCTTTACACCGACAGTAGCCCCCAAGCTCCTTCGCGGATATAGTAGACTGAGCAGTTTGTCAGATGGTCGTGACTGGACCCAGTCGAACCACCTGGGCCCTATGTGAACATGAGTTCACCCAGGGAGTGGTCAGCGATACGGTCCACTTTCATGGTTTAGCCCAGAAAACAGCATCCCGAGGGGAGGTTAATCGCCCATAGAAAAAGGATAGTGGGAGAGAGAATTTAGGGAAGTGCGCGCAAGGGAGAGAATCTTGGGAGAGAGAAAGCTTTAATGGACGCTGGATTTCGAGGGAATTTGGGTTCCCCAGATGGATACTCGGGAGACGGGGTGGCGGAACCGAGTTGGTCCTACAAATGGGAGGACGAAAGGCCCAGAAATCTCTCCGCCACTCGAGCTCTTGTGCGAGAGACCTCCGCCCCCACCCCCCGCCAGAGTCTTTTAAACAACCACCATTGCACCCCTATGGCACCGCGCGCCGAAGAGGGGGCTGACTTCGCCAAGTTCAAGTGCACCGTCACAAAACTGAAGCAGATGTATGAGAATTGATTGCTTCCATGTCGTCTGTACTCCGGATACGTGGCACCGAAGAGGGGGCTGACTTCGCCAAGTCCAAGTGCACCGTCGTGAAGCTGAAGCAGATGTATGAGAATTGATTGCTTCCGCATCGTCTGTACTCTGGATACCGCCCTGGGGGAGACGTTCTTGCTCCCCGCCAGGGGGAGATCATAATCTTCGCTTCATTTTTCTTGGCGAGCCTCGTTCCCTCTTTCTCCTTGTACGGGAGTGGACCATCTATGAACAAGCCCTTTTTCCCATCACAAATAGGCAGTCCTCCGTTCAAGGATTGCTTGTGCAATTTAACGAGCTCATTAACTATCCATCTGTTTCTTTCCCGTGATTTCGATTCCGGAGTAATCGACACATGTCCTTGTCGGTGGCGTGGAAACGGCCCCCGCTCTCGGCTGCGGCACAGTCACCTCGCGTTGCGCCGCTGTGATTGCCATGGCCGCCTCTATGACGGTGCCCCGGCTTGATACCTCGGTGCCTCTGCCAAAGTTGGCTTTGCCCCTCGGTGTATCGACAGTGGCTCCGGGCCCCACGAGCTCGGTCAAGGAGTCTGCTTCGACTCCTGAATTGCTCTCGTGGGTCGGTCATTTCCCGGCCGTCGTCCACAAGCTAGTTGAAGAGAAGGAGACGGCGACCAGCAGATGCGTCGAGCTGGAGAAGCTGCTGGCTGATTGCAGAGGAGGTGCGGTGATTTCTTGAAAGGACAGTGATGTCGCCTAGAGAGGGGTGAATAGGTGTTTTTCTAAAAATTCGTCTCTTTTTACCGTTAGCCTAAACTTACAGCGGAATATAAACTAACGGATTTTTCACAAGTGAAAAATCTAAATATGCTAGGCTCAACTAGTTCACAATCACCCTAAGTAAGTGCGGAAGTTACAATCCTAAGGTGACAAAAATTATTCAATTCTAGCAAAAGATATGCAAGAAAAGTTAATTGAAAAATCCTGAAAACACTGTTCATCGGAGTATCCAGGTTGATCCAGATACTCCGGGTTGTACAGTTCCGAAACCTCTGGGTAAATCCGAAATATCCAGGACCTATACAAGAACTAGCCCGAAACTAAAAATAAACAGCGCCTAAAGAGTTCTAGCTCAAATCAAATGAAGTCGTGTGTTCCAAGTGATGATTCCAAGTAGATCCATGGAGAACCTATAATCAAATACAAACAAACAAGTAGATCGAACAATATGCACAAATATTGAGCAAGAATTTAAATGTAAATAACCGAAGTGGAGACACAAATATTTGTTTCCTGAAGTTCGGATTCACCACCATGAATCCTACGTCTCCGTTGAGGAAGTTTCAACGAGTCAGGTCTCTTTCAACCGCTTTTCTCGATCCACTAGCTTTATCTTTTCTCTTGCGGAGGCGAGATCGACCTTCACAAACTTTCCCGTGGCTCACCATACGCACGGGAGCTCGCTGGGCAACACCTAGCCGGCTAGGAGGCTTTACCTCCAAGAGTAACAAATGCTTCACGAACTTCTTACCGATGAACTCAAGTGCTCAAGATTGGATTTAGTTCACTTGCACTCAATCTTCCAATCTCACAACCCAACTCACTTTTCTTCTCAAATCTCTCACTAAAATGGAGTGGGAAGGAGTTCTTTTGGCTCTAAAATGTTTTTCTTTTGTGCCCTTGCAGCAGCCTCAAAGGATGGGGGTGAGAGGGTATAAATACCTAACCCCCAAAAGCTAGCTGTTACATCACTTTTTTTAACTGACCCGGAGTCTCCGGGTCAACCCGGAATATCCGAGTAAGCTAAAGAAGGTAAAACCGAGCACCCAGACTCGGAACCTCACCCGAAGTATCCGGGTCAACTAGAAAGGCCCAAACCGATTCCTCTCCCCGGAACCTCACCCGGAGACTCCGGACAACCCGGATAATCCGGGTTAACCCGGAATATCCGGATTCAGCACAGCTGACCTTCGAAAAACGGTGATAACTTTTGATCCCGAAGTACGATTTCAACGATTTTGGACTCTATCGAAAGCTTATTCAGAGGGCTACACATCCCAACTGAATTCATGACCTCAAACACATTGGATCAAATTAGGAACACTCCGAAACCCAATTCGGACACTTCCACACTTTCCACACCGGGATTTTAAAAAGAACTCTCACTTGGGTTTGGTTAGAAACTCTTGAGCACTGAGACATGACAATTAGCTCTACATTGCATCCCTCTTAATAGTGCAACATACCTATACTCAAATTCAAAGATAAAACTCGTTTAAACCATTTTGAGCCTTTGAATAACTTTCAAGTACCGCTTCTTTCATTCAAACCTTGAGGGTTGCCAACTTCCATATATTCTTCACTCCATCTTTTTTTGATTCTTCATATAATTGATGCGAATCACTCATAGCTTCTCATGGCCTCACACGGTCCACTGGCGCAAAGCATTCACTCTCTCTTCACCACCACCTTGGTCCTTCAGCACCAAGCCATTTGCTTGCCCTTCACCACGGATGATCCATCGTAGCCGAGTCTTTCTTGCCCTTCACCGTCTTGTCATAGAAAATCACTTTGTATTTGACATCTTCAAGGAATTAACTTTATCAAATATGGAGTCCACTCTTGTTCTTTACTTTTAGCATATATGATTTCAATTCAACTTATGCATTCTTATGGATCCTAACCCCACCTCATTCTCAAGCACAAAACACATGGGTTAGTCCATAAAACCTTATTGACAACTTTTGTACCTTAAGTTACTTGATCTCCACACGTAACTTATTAGCCTTCATGTATATTGTCAATCTTCATATAGAATCTAACCTCACTCATTTTCAAGCACATAGCATACGGGTTAGTCCATAAAATTCTATTGATAATGTCATACCTTTAGTTACTTGATCTCTACAAGTAACTTAATCTTCAAGTTTATTGTCAATCTTATTGAGCTTTTCCTTCTCCTTATGAACATCACTAGGAGCTCAATGACAATGATGCATTTCTTTTGTTCTCATGGCATTTCTCAGAAAATTCATGATTCATCACTTATGCATCTCCTATGAAATAACCTAGAGCTCATTTATCTTGATGCATTTTCAATCTCCCCATTCACTTATAGCTCATGCATATTTCTCAATGCATTGCCTATGGAACAACCTACTAACAAACTCAACACCATTGTTAGTCCATAAGTATTGTCATTAATTACCAAAACCACACATAAGGGCTAGATGCATTTTTAGTTCTCCTAAGAGAAAAGCCCCACCGGCCTCTGAGCGCTCTCAGCTCAAGGAGGATGAGCGCACTACCATAAACATTCTCCGGGAAGCCTTCGGAGCGCTGACTGATCCCCTAGGTAGCCACGGGCTGCGGGTGCTCGAGCCGAAGGACGACCACACTGCCCGAGCCTGGGCCTACATCCTCCGGGTCTACGTGGAGCACTTCTCTGAGCTCCCTGCCACCCTGGTGTTGAGGGGCATGGAGGACGTTACGCAGGTAGTGAGGGCGAACGCGGAGTATATCTTCCGGTGCTACCGCAGCCGTGACCCCAACTTCAATCTGGACTATGTCCGGGAAGGGGCCGCGGTTGCCGGACCATAAGCCGAGGAGAGACTTCAGTGGAAGTGCCAGGGGGCGGTGGACTATGTGACGTCCATCTTTCGGGTGGAGGCCACCGTGGAGTAAAAAAACTCGATTGTAACCTTTGTTATGTAACTTTTTTTGAATGGAGCCCCCACACCTTTGTTTCCTGACAATATTATGCCATTGTGGTCAGAGAGTTCCCGGAGTGTTTGAGCCTTCCGCCCGAACTGATCCGCCGCCCACGCCGATTGGCTCCCCTGCCCTCTTCGAATCCCCGACCATATCCGTTGACCACCCTTCTGACCGACAATCCTTGGAGGTGGCGGCCAGACGTGTGCGGGGGTCTGTGGCCGAGTGGGCGAGCACTTCGAGTGACCTTCAAGGTGCGTTGCACCGACCACTCGCACCGCGTGATGGTCCTAGGTTACACCAGTAGGGTTCGTCCGGCTGACACTAGTGTGGCTTGCGCTCTGTTTTTTGACTAGCCTGACAGGAGGAGTTGCTCGAGGCGAAGAGAGATATGGAACGGGCGACCAGGGAAAGCGCCTAGCAGAGGGAGGAGTTCTACAACCCCCTTCGCCACTGCTGGGAAGATTTCTAT
The DNA here is from genome assembly GCF_958298935.1 of Phragmites australis. Lineage (NCBI taxonomy): Eukaryota > Viridiplantae > Streptophyta > Magnoliopsida > Poales > Poaceae > Phragmites > Phragmites australis. Next base: position 9,516,514 of record NC_084941.1, on the reverse strand, counting down.
GCGGTGTGAAAGGAACTCGAGCGGCTAACCAAGTAGAGCGGCGAGCGGCGAGTGGCGTTCTACAACCAACTCAGCCGAGCCTTCACCTACTTCGACTCGTTGCTTCGGTCTGCCGGTGTCCAGGTCCGTCCGACCCCTGGGACCGTGTCCGGTCATGTCGAGTGGTTCCTGGCGGCATCCGAGGAGGCATGTGGCCTTGAGCAGAGGATTCGCGAGACTGTCGGAGACCATCTTTTCGAGGTCGGAGTCTCTGGTGCCTGCCTGGCCCTCGCCTGCGTAAGCGACCACCTCCCCGACCTGGATCTCTTGCCGACAGTCGGTGCCAGTTTTGAGGGTACTCGGATGACCACGGAGGAACTCGGCGCCCAGGTTGATTCATTTTTGTATGTCGTTTATTCTTGTCTGTGGACCATCTGGTTCGACCCCCACAAGGGTGTTTTTGGGTCCTAGGAGGAATGTCGTAGGCTTATTTGGAACCAGCCCCTGGGCTTTGTAATGATGGGCATTTGGCCCTTATGTGGTTTTTCTCCGTGTTTGGATGACGAATAGTCTTCGGAGTGCCTGTATCGCTTAGGGAGGATCGCCATAAGCCGCTCGCGAGCAACATTCCTGACGCTGAGGGAGACCCTTAGCACGACGAGTCCTTTGGTGGCGACCAGCGCTCGACCCAATTTAGAACTTGTGGTAATGTGGTCGTTAACCCTCGGGTGCCTTTACCCTGTCATCATGCGAGCGGGTTAGTTTCGGATCTCGTCCCGTCAACACGAGCGAGCGGGCTAACAAATCTCAGAATGTGGTGGGAAACCACGTTTGTCCATGGAGTCCTACAACATAAAGGGTTTGATTACTTTAATTTGGAAAAATTTACAAGTCATGTCCATGCTCGTCCGGAAGATCCTGCAAAATAGTCAAACAAGCTTGTCTCCAAGCAGCCTCATACGTAGAGCTTGCGTTCCGTGAGCTGTATGATCGGTGGCCGACCACCCCGGTCAACCCGACTGCGCGAGTCTGGGAAACTGGAGGTCATTAGTGACCTGCGACCAGTTCCGCGTGTGGTGGTCACAGTCGTGCCTGAGGTTAGGAATTTATGGCTGCTTGGGGCTTTAGAGAACGGTCCCACGACGTCCAGCCCCCAGACAGTGACAAGCCAAGAAAGTGGTATGGTTTGCAGTACCTGGGCTGGTAGGTAGGTATTCCGGTCGTGGTGCTGGCACAACTCGCACCTTTTCACCTGCTCGCGAGCACCCTGGAGGGTGGTGGGAGGTCCGGCCTCCACGTTTGCCTCCAAGGGTGTTAGGGAGCGCTGTGCTCCCCCCATCCTGAGTGATGTACTTCAGTTAAGGGTCGTTGCTCCCTTGGTGGTAGAGGCATCCATATACCAAGGAGGATTCTCGTGGTTAGCCCGCGTGACATTTTCTGCTGACACATAGTCGTCAGGGGTTGCTTGATTCCAAAGGTAGTTCGAGATCTGATCCATCTAGGTCATACCCGAATCGAGCAGGGCGTCCACATAGTGTCCACCCGAGGTTGACAGCACGGAAGGAGGCATTGCCTCCTCCAAAGGTGTTGCACGAGACCACCGCGGGTGGCCGTATGAGTCTTTTTCTCAAAGACTTCGACCGGGACAGGTTCGCAAGAAGAGGCTAGACGGGTCAGCCCATCGGCCAGGGAAGAAATCCTTGCGAGGGATGTGTGTAACTTCACAGTCGATGGAGCGTTGCTCTAGATTTCTCACTTCGGAGAGGTATGTTGCCATCTTCCGGTTCGAACACTAATGACCCCTTTGCGACGGGGTTTCACCTAGTAGTGAGTCCCTCATCGCTATTAGGTGTTTCTCCCAGCATGGGCGATGCTCGTGTTCTGGTTAAGAGGCCCTCATACTCCGCTTCGCATTTAACAACTGGAAAAAATGGAATTGAACCATGTACCTGACGATGCATGGTCCTGTGCTTGCTCCTTCCTGGTCGGGAGGAAGCATGCCCCGCTTAGCGACCAATATCGCATCTGTGACCCTTTGAAATCCTACAAGGTAGAACAAGGATTCACCCTTCCTGTGGGGAGTGGTCGTTACTCATGCCTGAAGTTCAAGGTGTAGACCCTTCTGTTCGTCCTGGGGTTGAGCCTGCTCGGAGAAACGATACACGCGATTAGTTCCTCAATATTCTTTTGTCAGATCCAATCATACCTATCTAATGGTTTTGGTTCACGTCACGGGGCTAGGGGTGGCAGTGCTTGCGCGGTGAGTGATCCTCCAGGTGGGGCTGCCATCGAAGAAACTCGTTCCCCCAGAGCTTGCGATCCATGAGCTCTCCTTGGCGTCAGGAGCATGGATGCCTCAGCAGCCTCCGGAACCCTCGAATCCTGATCCGATGTCCTGAGTTTGGGACATATCAGCTCCGTCTGGGTTGTACCCAACGAAGAACACCTTACAACAACTAGAATCCCGAACTCGGAAACACGCCCCCTATCTGGCGCGCCAAATATCGAGGGTAAATCCCTGACAATGATTCCGGGGTGTATCAGACAATGGGTGCGTGATCTTTGTTCGGGATGCGTATGTTGGATCTGGCTATGTGTGTGTGACTCAAGAACACTGGGTGTTTATCCAGGTTCAGGCCCCCTTAGGGTAATAGCCCTATATCATGTGTATATTTTTTTTCTTGTGGTCTAAGTGAGGTACAGATGATGTTCTTGCCAAGCCTTCTTCTCGGCCTCTTTTTGCCTCTAGGCCTCTCTTTTTCTCCATCCCCTTACAAGCCTGGTCCTGCTTCCTTTATATATCAGAGGGAGAGAGGATTTACACGTGAGTCAAGACACAGACTTAGGCCTAGCTAGAGCTTCCCACCTAGGCCCATCATTATTAAGAGCAGACGTATCCAATTGCTCTACGGCACTATAGAGCCTGACCTATCGCTCCACCGCCTGCATCATCCCGGTCGCCTGGACTGCCTTGTCCTGTCCATACGCGCCACCTGCTCACCTGCAAAAGACCTCCTGCCACGCCTGTCAGGCCGTCCCGGTAGCTTTTAATGCTACGGGACGGGACACAGCAGCTCTGCGTCGACCATTCTTTGGATGACCCAGAAGAGGACTTGGGGAAAAGAAATACTCGAGTGAAAAGGTATTTATTGTGATTTAGACTATTTGGGCACATACCTGCCCCGCGACCAGAGGAGACTGGTTGCGGGGTTTGCTCCTGTGACCTGGGGCTGGTCGCGGAGCTTGGTTGCAAGGTCGCTAGCTGGTCGCGCGGGGTGGCCATGGTTCCGGATAAATGGGGCATGCAACACCTGCTGATATCTTACCGAAGTGGGTCTACCCGTGAGGGGACCCTACTATTCTTTACCCCGATAGGTCTATCCAACATCATGTTCTCTAACATAATATCCATATTATTGACTTGATATCTCTATACCTATGATCCATGAAATATGATCATCAATCAATACATGTGCTAGTCTTATGTATCATCATAATGATATACGATCATAGATCGACTAGGAATAACATTATGATATAGACAAAGAGTTTCATGAACAAGTCACATACTTACCAATCAATATAAAATGTAGTCATTTTTGAAATAACATATTATTCAAAAGTACATTAACATAGACATGTGATATAATCATCTTTATGATTGCCTTTGTGACATATAACCTTCATAACGCACCTCAAAACCAAAAGTAAAAGCAAAAACTTAAGAAAGACATGCGTCAACAAAAGAAAGCTTGGCTCTCGTGGATGTAAATAAACACTAGGTTCTATTAACACCCATATCACAAGTCATTGCCATATAAGGATAGCAACTTGTGGAAAAAATCCTTCCAATCTAAGAAAAGGTCATCAGTAGAAGAAATTCTCTAAGTTGATGATCTAGGGGCAAGGGAATTTAAGACCCAGTTGTATATATGAATTTAATTCCTCTAGCAACAAGAATAACAACTTACCGAGGTGGAGAAATCTCAGCTCAATAATCAAAACAATCACAACTAAAAAGGAAAAACTCACAACAAAATAAGGGAGCCAATAGAAAGAGACTAGAAGGAGATGAACACAAGCATTGGAGGAAACTTGCACTTTATTTATTGCAAATGTCAGCTCTCTTTTAGGCAGATTATAAAGTATTTTTACTCACAAAAATTCTCACCTATACATAGGCTAAGCACTCCTCTCTCATTTCCTCTAAAAATCTAGCATACAAACTCAAATGGTTGACTCTAGCTTCCCACACAGCCCTACTACTCTATTTATAGGTCTAGAGAGGTAGCTTAGACCTTAAGTTTCCTTGTTCTCAAAATACAATTTTCTTTCAATGGCTTCCTACCTACCACCGGGATATTTTGGTCTATTTTTCACTCCATCCATCGAACAGCCATGACGCTTTCACAGCTTAGCTTCGCCTCGACGCAAGTTTCGCAATGATGCCACGTGCCCTCCATCCTTCCACAGTTTTGAGACCAAACCACGAAACCGCCTTGCACGTTTCTCAAAGCGTGACTCATTGCCGATTACTTTGACCCTAAGCAAGCATCCCGATGTCAATGCGTGTACTCCGTCTTGCTATCTTGACCGTCGGCAAGTCTTTCCTGCTTCCGATCCCTCGGGCCGCCTTGTTACTTGCACTGGTATCCCCTTCGCTTGGCTTTGTTAGCATGTCATCTTCATACTTCCTTCCATAATTTGTTTGACCTCCAAGTGCATAGCTAGGATCACTTTTGACTCCGTCCAGCCTCCTCGATTGTCCGGCACCAAGCTCCTCGCTTGGCCCCAACCATCCTGCCGTCGACCGCCTGTATCCATCACCTGCTCAACACAAGACAAGTAAACACATATCTCCAAATCATCTCCTGTTAGTTCCAAATCAGAATCCTTAGCTTAAGACATATCCCAGAAAAATCGTGAACGCCGGATGATCCGATGTCCACACCTCCTGAACGCCGAACCATCCAACATGTTCAACTCCCTAGACTAATCGTTTGGAATCCTCTCTACAAGAAATAATCCGACGTACACAATTTCTCATTGTCGGACCATCTGACGTGTTCATCTCCACCAGACAACCATTTTGCAATCTCTCTGCAACAAATGGTTCGGTGTATTCTCCGGCGTTCACATCTTCCATCGTCGGACCATCCAACGCGTGTAAGTCCACCAGAGTTGTTTGCAACCTCTCTACAACAAATGCTCTAGCGTTCATTGTGCCCATCGCCAGACCATCCAGCGTGTACTTCAAATTTTGCTTCTGAGTTGAAATACTCCAACGTGTAGTCTTTCTAGGCGCCGGATCATTCGGCGTGTATAAAATTCCCAACGTTGTATCATCCGACATGTACAATTTTCCTAGACTTAGAGACAAAAACGCCAACTCCATTTTCTCTGCAACTTTAGTTAGTTGTAATCATAATTGCAATACATATAGATGCTCATACAATCCAACAATCATCAAATGAAATCTACAATCTTGTCAATCACTCATCACATATAAACCAAGGCACATTTCAACTTAGTTTTTCAAACGATGTTAGGGACGCTGCCGTCATCCATCCAGAAAGAACCAGAATGAGTTTTCACCCGAAGAACCTCCCAGAGGAGACATGAAGCACCACGGCACCGCCTCAAATGAGGGAACGACGCTTGAGGGTGTCACCGGTGACGACATCGATGGAAGGCCAAAGAAGGGCTTTCGCCAGGTCTTCCCGCCCCCCAAATGTGCAGAGGGAGCCGAATACGTCTATGCTGCAAGCACATCACAGTGGTTGGAAACGCGCCACCAAGGACATAGAACCAAACCATAGCGTCCAAAGAGACAACACTAAGCCGCCAAGCTCCCCGAAGGCCAGCTCGGGGGGGGGGGGGAGGGGAGAGACCGAAATTGACAAGGGGAGGAGCAAGCGTCCTAGGGAGATCAGAACGACAACGAGTGCCGCACAAGCACGAGCAGCAAGCCATCCTATCGGAACTACGACACCACCACCAAAGTTTTCTGCAGCAGAACCGACCGCCACTACAAAGCATGCAGCCCACCTATGCGCACCATCATTGGAAAAGCAGCGAAGAAGACACGACCGGAATAGACATTCGGATCCAGCGCCCACATGTGGATCCTAGCGGAGCTAAGAAGAAGCCAGCCATCAACGCGCGGATCCCGCTGGCATACAGATCCGGCCACCCACAGGTAGAAACTCACCTCTGGTGGTCAAGATGGCTCCCATCGCGTAGAACATGACTGCAGCAGTGCCATTGCCGTCCAGCCACACGAGGAAAGCCGATCGCCATGAAGAATAGGGGTTCCCCTATGCGGATCTCGTCGGCAGCGCGCGGATCAGGCTGCCCACACCTGGATCTCGCCGGTGGTGCGTGGATCCTGCTGGCATCAAGAGGGAAAGCGTCGAGTAGCTTCACGCCGCTCCCCAAACTTGGATCCTACCGACGGCACGCGGATGCGCCCGCTGGCGTATTGATCCTACCGGTGTTGAGATGGGAAGCAGTCGAGAAAGACGACAACACGAATTCGGCCGCCCACGTAGGTACCAAGAAGAGCAAAAAGAGAAGGGAGGGAGAGGAGAGGAGAGTGAGGAAGACCATGACAGAGGTTGCTTTGCTCTGCTGCTAGCAGCTGCCACCATCACAGAACGGCAATGGTGGTAGTCGCCACCCGAGAGTGTGTTGACGGGGTTGAGGGCGGCGAAGCTGTGCCACTCCCGAGTCACCTTAACGAGAACGACACGAGGGCCTTTGCTGACTTTTGCACTTATCATCTTAAAAGTGATTTTTTTTTTCTTATATGCTGTTAGTTCTCACACTTTCAGGCAAGCCCAATTACAAACAAAAAGAGAAGGTCGGTCTTGTACTCAAACTAGATCAGAAGGGCGGTACTCACTTGGATGGAAGAATCCCAGTCCGATCCCATGCCCGTACAAAGGCTAGACTGAAGATTTCGCCCCACGGGTTTGGTGCTTACGAAGGTGGAAGGCGAAGCCAAGAGTAAGAGTAAGGGTTGAAAGACAATGTAGAAGAATTTTGCCATATTCTAGTTTAGATAGCAGTCTAGACTTCGGATTGATGCTCCGTCATAACCCACGAGTTGGATCTTTTGTTTCTTCAATATTTTTTGTTTTCTTTCATCTCTTTTTCGGCCGTGTGCATCCGTGCTATGCAGAAGCTGTAAGTAAACTCTTATGTGTTTGTTTTATCTTGATGTAACTATAATAATCAATAAAACTTATTTTATCGAAAAATAGAAGAATTTTGTTGAAGATGAACTATGGGAGCATCAAAGATTTGTTAAAGATATCCGGTGCCTGATCATATTTATTTTCTTAGTAGTTGGCACAACATAGCAATGAAGGACGTGTATGCCGCATCATCTGGAGCCACTCCTTTCTGGTACATATGATCAAACAGTTGTTTGACTTCCTCACTTTCACCGATTTCTTTAAATTTTGTTAGGAGTATACTGTACGTCTCCAGATTTTGGCTACACCCATCGGTGAACATCTCATCCAACAACTTCTTGGTCGGTCTAAGAGTGTCGTTTCTACATAATGCTTCCATGAGGAGATGCTATTGTACATGCGTCTGAAAATGCTTTATTTTTCAGTCGACCAATCTTGACCATATGATGGAGATCAGATGACCCTTCTTTTTTCTTCTTCATCTCGATAGAATCAACATCCAACGAACTCGGCTGACATGTCACCTGGCTCCCCCACCCCACCCTCTTTCTCCCATCTTCGACTACGTCCTCGCCGCTAGATCCGCCCCACCGCACTAAACCAGCTTTGCTAGGCCATCGTCATGCCTCCCCTCCCCTCCCCTCCCCTGCCCTGACACCACCCAACTGGTGGTCCTTCACCTCTTGTAGCCAATGGTGTCCCTGTCGCCTCCCGCCCACCCTTGCGTCCTCCACCATCGCTGGATTGATCTGATGCCCCGAGCATCCCTCTAAGTCCAGGAAGCACACCGGACCCCAAAAATCCATAAGGGAAAGTTGCTATAAGAAGCTCTGTTTTGAGGCGATTGAACAATAGGAAAGGTGGAGAATTATACAACAAAATGTCAGGCTCTAGTCTCTTTCTTTTTACATCCTTCAGTACATCATATGCCTCTCTTACCTTTCCATCCTTACCCAAGAATGACACCACCAAATGGTAACCCCTCGCATTTTGCAATACCCCTTCTCCAAAAGCACCCTAAAATTTTTGCACATCTCATCACCCTTCCTTTTCTTGCAAAAGCTCTCGCAAACCTGTATAAGCCTCTCTGTACATCAAAACCTCCCCTCCCCATCATGAACTTGCATAACATGGCATCAACATCAACATCAATCTCAAACACCGAACCAATCAGAATGTTCAACACATGAGCATCATTCAAGAAATCCCCCAGCACAACTGCCTTAGCTATCTCCTTCGCCTCAGTAATCTGTCTATTGGACATCAATGCAACCACATATTCTCTGTAATACTCCTTCCTTGGCACAACCCTGAGCTTCCTATTTCGCCTCAAGATCCTCCCTTCCTCCTTTGCCCTCCTTGACACCATAAACCCCTCAGATACAATCTGGCTTCCACCTACGTAATCTCATCTCCTCCAAATCCCGCCAAGTGTCACACTGACCTTCCTAGCCCAGCACATACCGTCAAAAGATAATCACCGCCGCCACCACCACCACTGACCTGTTAACTCGGTAGTCCCCCCCCCCCTCCCTAACGGTCCACCACATCCATCACTTGGGGAACCCTGTCCAATCCAAACCTGATCGTGCCCAACGTGACGTCTCCGCGAGCATTCGGTCGAGCACCTTGCGCTAGCTGAAGTTAATCACATGTCAAGCACTTAGCAAGATGGATGTAATGCACCCTATGAGTGTATCAATAAAACTATCTGTACTGTAAAAAAAGCTTGGTCGTGTTATGTGCTTTTGAGAGCCGGTAGCGCACAAAACCATCTCAAGGTGGTGTGCAGTACGCCACTGGCCATCGAAAACGGAATCAGAACGAATACGCTAGCATTGCAGGCTTGCTGGTTGCAGCCGCCCCCCGTCCCTCGAGATCCAAACACTACCCTTCCCTGCCTGCCAACCTCGAGCTTCTTCCTCCGTTCGCCCACTGCGCGACTCTCTCCAAAACCCTCTGCTTTCCCGCGGCTCTCTCCCGAGGAGAGAATTTCAAAAACCCTCACCCCGTCCCCCGCTCTTTACCGGAGCGCCTCGGCTCGGCTCCGCACCCTAGGGTTTCTCCGCTTCCCTCGCCGCCGGCCATGGAGGCGGTGGTCGTCGACGCGGGCTCCAAGCTGCTCAAGGCCGGCGTTGCGGCGCCCGACCAGGCCCCCGCGCTGGTGAGCGAGCGGATCTCCTGGTGCCCTCAGATTCTCATGCTTTTTTCTGTGGATTTTTTGTTGAGATTTTCTTTTTGGGGGGTTTGCTGGCCAGGTGATGCCCTCGAAGATGAAGCTGGAAGTCGAGGACCAGCAGCTGGCCGACGGCGCGGTGGTGGAGGAGGTGGTGCAGCCGGTGGTGCGCGGCTTCGTCAAGGACTGGGACGCTATGGAGGACCTGCTCAACTACGTCCTGTACAGGAACATCGGGTGGGAGACTGGGGACGAGGGCCAGATCCTCTTCACCGAGCCGCTGTTTACGCCCAAGGTGATGACACTTCGTGTTCTGTTAAAATCAAGCTTGTTAAGATGCTTTGTGTAGTATTATTCCTGTGTAGTCTGTCTAGGGTGGCCAATCGCGGCCTAAATTGTATCAGGACTAGTAAGTGGGGGTTGCTTTTAGGTGGATTTCAAACTTTCAATGTGCACGATTAGTAATAGGTCCTGGGTGGACCTAAAAAAAGTAATGGGGGTAACGTTTTTCTTGGTTTAATCATTAATTGGGTTGGGGTATTGTGTACTTCTGGTCTTAAGTCTTAACCCAACAACCTAATGTGCATGATAGCATATATGTTGATGACCAGCCTAAACAACACTTAGTTACGTTTTGACATGCTCTTCTATGATCTCAAATCATAAACTATTAAGTATTAACTAGATGATCATGCCAAACTATGAGGTAAAACCTTTTGATATGCTGGTGATGTATGTGCATAGTGGATTTAACGATCTATGTGTAAGTTGTTAACACATGGGGAAGTGGGGAACTATGATTGAATTTGGTATGTTTTCTCTTATCTGAGCTGAGATGGACTCCCATATTTACTATGGTTACCGTGGCCCAAGTTTCCACATTGTGCACTTAAGTGCATGCCCTTTTGTTGAGGTTACCCTTTGAAACTTACTAGGAAATTGTAGCCCTAGGTCAGTTTGTATATGCATTTGAATATGAGATTTTAAACATGCCCATCTCTTCATACTTCTGCTCAAGTTTAAGTGTTTAAATCAATAGCTTAGCTGCTTCTCTGTGCCAATTAGAAATTATTGAGTTGCCGTGCTTGGTGCCCTCCTTCTGGTGTGATGTTTTCTGGTGGCTGATAGCATATGAATTGAGGGGATCATAGCAGCACATGTTTAGATGTACTGTATGGTGCGTCCCTTAAGTAGGCTTAACACATCCTGGAGCTGTAATATAATATATCTTCTAGTTTCTTCAAATTTTTCTTTGGCATTGCTCATGTTTTGGGTGTGTCTAATGCATTGCTTTAGCAGTGCTTTTTAATAATACTTCTCTTGATGCTCTCTTCAGGCTCTTCGTGAACAATTGGTGCAGCTTATGTTTGAAAAATTCAACGTTTCAGGCTTTTATGACTCAGAACAGGCTGTATTGTCACTCTATGCAGTTGGACGCATTTCAGGCTGCACAGTTGACATTGGGCATGGGAAAATAGGTACTATCGCCAAATCTATAGTATCTTTACTTTGGATTATTCAGATTTAGATTGCAGTTCTGTTGATTCTTTTGTGATAGGTTTTCTGAAGTTGTTCACCTTATGTTTCTTTTGTCCTTGTGAATTGAGCATGCTTTCCCTGTAGAATTTGAATCCATTGCTGATTACATCAATCCTTTACTTACGTTTAACTTTTATGGACTGCTTTCTACAATCCTTTTAATAGTCATATGGTTGTACCCATAATAGCCTTTGATGATCTTTAAGGACATGCAAACATCACACAAGGATAACGTAAATTCTTTATGTCAATGATTTTCAAGAATGCTTATGCTGCATTACCATGGTAATTGCTTTTAAGTAATTCATGTAGTCAAGCAAATCAACCATGATTTGTATTGTAGTGTTTAGTGTTGCACCTTTTCGCTTGTGCATTTTTGTATATAATTGCGTCGCATTCCTTCACCTAAATATCATTTACCTTTCCTAAAAAGATGTATTAATTATGTTTCAAATTGTTAACTTTTTAGAATTGCTTGCTCATCTTTTGCCCCTTTATACCCAGACAGATCTTTCTGTAGGTTCTTACAGTGAGGAAGAAATCTGATGTTTCCTTTTCAACTTGGTTGTTAATAAAGAATAAAGGAAAAACTAAATGTATTAAATGGAGTACCTTACAAGAGGCTGTTTGAGGGACTGGTGCTTATAATCGAATATTGAGATTGAACATATGAAAACGGTATCAGTTGTCTTGAAAATACTTTCATTATATAATAACTTTATTAGGTTTTTAAATATATCCCAAGATCAATAAGTGATCAAAGTTGTATTTAGAGAACATGCCGATGCCCAAAGTGACATCCTTTTGTGACTGGAGGGAATACATTGTTCTATTAAGCGTCACGTATTGACAAAGTAATCAAAAGATCAGAGTAGATATAAAGAAACAGCGTACATAATATTACACCTACTTGCCAGCTTCTTTAAATCTTTATTTCGTAGATGCCAGTGACTCCCAACTCCCAAGGTGCAAATCATATTGATATTTGCCACCATTTACTCCATTAACACAGCAAAGGATTTAGGGACTAGGGGGAATTATTTGGAATGTATACAGATAGCAGTACTTGCATTGCTGTTTTCTTAAAAAAATTCCAGCTGTGGATTTATAGTTATATCTATCTTTTGGTTGGTATTTTGGTGGCTTTAAAAAAAAACTCTTATTCCATTTTTTGGATTTATTAAGTGTGGAATAATTGGTGACTTCTTTGTTAGAGAATTGAGACAATGTAGGATCTTACTTGAATGGCTACCTTTGAAAAACAAGACTCTGCTCTACACTGCAGTATGACATTTTGGTACATCGTTGTCCTTCTAGTGCATGTTTTACTTCATTAACCAGGATTTGTTCTCGCAACCACCCTTTTCTATAGTGGTGGGCAAGCAACATTGCTGTTGGAGAGTGACATTTTCTTTAATTTTACCAGATATTGCTCCAGTTTGTGAAGGTGCTGTTCAACATGTAGCATCGAAGAGACTTGAGATTGGAGGAGTTGACTTGACAAACCTATTTGCACAAGAGCTGAAAAAATCTAACCCATCAGTAAGCTTTGATCCCTCTGATGTTGAGAGGCTGAAAGAGCAGTACACATGCTGCACAGAAGACCAGTTGGCCTTTGAAGCTATAGAAAGCTCATGCCAGCCAGAAAGGCACACTCTTCCTGATGGGCAGGTTTGTTATTCTACATTTCTTTTGTTGTAAATGTTGTGCCAAACATTCACCTTGTTCCTCTCTTAATGCGTGATAATGAATTCATCTTCGTAAAATTCTTGATACTTGTTTGTTTACTCTGTTAAGTTTGCGAAATGTCTTGGCACCCAATTATTATGCTAAATCTAAGCAAACCAAAAATCCAAAATTTAATAATTGCTTCTTCCTTCAGGTTATAACAATTGAGAAAGAGCGTTATATTGTTGGTGAAGCTTTGTTTCAACCACATATTTTGGGCTTAGAAGATTATGGCATTGTTCAGCAGCTAGTTACCAGTGTCTCAAACGTGTCATCAGAGTACCATCGGCAGCTGCTTGAGAACACCATGTTATGCGGTGGCATCATATCAATGGCTGGTTAGTTATTGCTTGCCCTTGCAAGATGCCTTTCGTTATTTGCAAAAAAAGATGCCTTTTCTTCAACTTTTGTTTTACATGGCAAATGCATGTCCTTTATCTATAAAGGGTGATTAAAACATATGTTTACTAGTAGACTACAGCATTATTCAAGATGAAAATCTGCATTATATACAACTGATTACGTGGATGCCAATGTTGTGTGACCTATGCACCACTAGTGTGGTCTTAGAAAAAAAGCAGTCCGGTACTCTACTCTTCTACATTCCTATGTTCCAGAACAAATAAATGGAACCAGTTAGAATGTTATCCTATTTGAGAACCTATGCTGTTGGAACTGACATCTCGTTTGGTTGCAATGAAACTGGAATCTGTTATAGCACTTGGGAATCTCTTGTACTTACATTAGTTGTCCTGTGGATAAAATAGTAAAGATTATGCTGAGTATGTGGACCACAGTGGAAGATATGTTGGTTAAATAAGACTTAGACAGCTGAAACTGATTATAGATATTGTAACCAGCAGTTCTTTATACAACTACGTTTTATGGCATGGTTACAGACTTGCATGTTTACTTCCTTCCTCTTGCTTCCTCACGTATCACGTATCAATTCGAACAATTTCCCTTCTTTACATACCCTAATTCATCTGAAATTCTTTTTGTTTTTGATTAGACACTTTTAATCACTCATGTTCATATTACTTTCTTTTCTCAAGGTTTTGAGGACAGGTTCCAGAGAGAAGCAAATATGTCTGCTTCAGCAATCCGCCCATCTCTTGTCAAGGTAACCTCCCTCTCGCTACCTGTCAGTCCACACTTCTCACCTAACCTGCCCACTACTAACTGAATGTGCATTTACTCCAGCCCCCAGAATACATGCCTGAGAACCTAGCAAGGTACTCGGCCTGGTTGGGTGGCGCAATATTGGCCAAGGTCGTTTTCCCTCAAAACCAGCATGTCACCAAGGGCGAGTACGACGAGACGGGCCCATCCATTGTGCACAAGAAGTGCTTTTAGAAACAGCTGTGCCTTTAACTTTCATGGTTGGTGCGCCGTTTACTGCCGCTTTTCGTTTGCTGATGTGGGTCGTGTATGACCGCGGCTGAAACTTGACTGTGTTGCAGGTGCTGATTCTGTTGGTGCTAATTTCCTTGGTACTGAGCTGTTCATGGTCTTGTGGTGCACATGGCCCCTTGGCTCGGTTAGATTGTATTGCCCCTAGCTTATTTAGAGTGCAGTAGATTCTAAGATTGACATCTATTTATTAGTAATGTAAACTGGTAGCAGAAAGTCTGCGAGATGCTTCTGAAAGCTGCATTTATGTTGCATTATCTGTTCAGTTAGCATACGGAAATGTCTGTATTCTCTAATTCTATTCATTCATCCTACAGAATCCAAACGTTCAGAAGTTTGTTTTGTCTCGAGAGAACGAACTACCGTGCACTGCCATGATTTTCTCCTCATTTTTCTTGAGATACCGTGTACGAGTGTGTGAGCATAATGTTGATTTTAGTTTCGAATGATACTGGGTACACATGCATTTATTGCTTGAATCTATACTCATAAAATGGATGGATTGTGACAGCTTCAAATAATCTTCATGGGACATTTTACGATCAAATGGTTTACAATTAAAATTTGGTCTCCCATCTCATCTCTACATTGTTTGTAAACTTTTAATAAAGTTAGAAATTTGTAATTAATATACGCTATTAGTATAAAAAAATATTAATATAAATTTATTTCCTTCTATCTATAGGGGTGTATCATTAGTTTTTTTAGTTATTATTTTTTCATGGATTTTTTATTTTTATTATAATATTATTGATTTTACGTGTGTGAAATACGAGTACAGTTGCTAGTTTGATAGGGCTGTCACTGGGCTGCTTTTCCTTGTTTGGTATGCAAAGGAGTGGAGAAGTCACTCACAGATGCGTAGGAATAGATCAGCATCAATGGCTGGTAGGTCAATACATATTTTTAATGAAATTTTATATCAAAGGGCATCTGTCTCTTTACTTCCGACACCATTGATCTATGAACTGTATTGCAAGGTACAACAATACAAAACCAGGGCAAAGCTTGGACCTTCGGCCCACAAGTTTTCGTATGTTTATTTGCTAATAAAGCAAATTGACGATGGTGTATGTTCAGCGGAATTGTATTTGTGTGAAGCTAAACTGCAGAAAGTAAAAACCCAGACTATTTCGTGACGTACCACTGACCCCTCTGTTTCGCCTGTCGAATGAATGTAATTCAATATTATGGATCAATTTGAAAAAGGGGAAAACATATTGATCAAACCACTATTCCTCACTCGGGAAGATTTACCAAAACCCGACACCATAGCCGGCTCATCAAAAAGCTGAAATAAACTGGACGGGAATCAGCAATACACCGCCGCGAACAAAGGTTGTGTACAATGAACCTAACTGAATGTCAAAATCAATAGCAAGTTCTCTCAAATCAAAATGAAAAAAAAAGGAGAGAAATCAGGGTCAAGCTTGTCCCGTTGCTCAAGAAAGAGTCATTAAACCACCGTCAAATCAGCATTCTTCAATGAACCAGAGATAAAGATGTGTTTGGTTGAAGACCATAAATGGATAGTCGGATCATCCTAATTTGTTTTATCGATAGAATGAATTAATTTTTTTATTTGATTGGTTGAGTGGGACTATTCTTTTTTTTTTAAGTTGAAGGGATAAGAGTGGACATGATATACTTTTCTGTTTGAGTAGAGGAATGTGATATGCTGAATTTATTATGATGAACTCTTTATTAATGAGTGGTGAATTTATCAACTTTAGTTCCATGCTACTCTGATACCTGAATGATTGAATTACAATTTGTCTTCACTCTTCCTTAGTTCTAGTGTGTCCTATCCTATACGATGCCATTAATATGTTGTACTGCAATTTGGATACCTTCTTCTGATGATTGTTGCTAGTTGAGTTCAACACAAATTGACAATTTACCACTTTAGTGTAGCTAAAAGGGAAGATATATACCTATACAGATATTAGCAACACACCACAATAAAAACACAGATCCATATAAATTAAATTCATACGATCTATAATTCAATATTTTAGATTGAAAAAAAAACACAAGTCCGCAGAAATTAAAATCATATAATCTATAGTTCAATGTTTTAGGTTTAGTAGCAAAAGCAAATGCCCATCCACCCTCCGTTGAATAAGCTTGTTCGCTCCCAATCCACCAACCAAACACGGAGATCCCAAAATACTTGTACCGTCATCAAAACACACCCAAGATGGATAAGCGCATCACCAACCCCTTGGCCAAATTTACCTGCTGAATGCTGCTAAAAACCCGTGACGGCCTCACCGTGCCCAAACGAAACCGGGGCGGGCGCTTCACGGAAAGCAAGCAAAGCGGAGACCGCCCGGTTTCCACTCCGCCCGCGGCGTCCCCCGCTGGGCCCCGCAAATCCACGGCCGTCAGTAGATATCCGTACCCCGAAGCTCCCCGTATGGATATTTAGCGATATTTTTGTGTGGGCCCCACATGAACCCGCCCCGCCACGTCGTATCAGCAGTCTACCCACGCAATCATGACATCTTGATGACAGGTGGGACCCGAAACGTTCTGGCCCCGCGCGCCAGGGAGCGAAGCGTAGAGCGTGTGCGTCTCTTCGGATGCGCGGAGATGTGGGCGCGCCCGGGGAGGCCCTGTTCCTCGTCGTCGCCCTCGACCCCGCGAGTGGCAACAAAAAGAGGAGGGCCGGGTTGGAGTTGGACTCGGCTAGAAGAAGCGAGCGAGCGAGCGAGGAAAGGAAAGGAATCCAAGCCGGGGGCGCGAGGGAAGGCAACCAGGTAGAATCCAATCGACGAGTGGGAGGGAGGCGACGAGCTTTAGGCAGGGTTCTGGGTTCTGCCGTGCGATTTAGCTCTCGCAGCGGGAGGGACGGACGGAGGGGGAGGCCGCCGGCCGATGCGGAGGTTCCAGGACTCCGTGAAGGCCCTCGAGGCCGACATCGAGCACGCCAATGCGCTGTGAGTCCAAGAAGAAGAAACCTCTTCTTCATTCGACGCTTGCTTGCTAGTGTTAAAGGTGGAGTATTTTCTTCTGTTCACCGTAATCGCCGCTGAAATTTCTTGCTCGCTCGCGCGCTTGCAGGGCGTCGGAGTTCCTGAGGGACTACGACGGGTCGGTGATCCAGATGCGGATGGCGTACAGCGCCGTCGCGCATTTCCTCCTGCAGTGGACCGACTGCAAGCTTGCCGGGAGGCTTGGCCTCCTCAAGATCATGCTCTACAAGGTCTTGTCTTTTCTTGTTCCCTCCCTCGCCGCCATGCTCGATTCGATTGCAACGCACGAGCTGGTTATTCAATTGCCGTTTCTTGGTGATGCAACAGGTGTACGCGGACGGCTCGACGGCGCTGCCGGATTGGGAGCGGGAGGCCAGCATCAGGGAGTTCTACGGTAATTAATTAATCCCCTTAAACCCGTCAGTTCCTTGTTGATGTCGTGTCGTCCAGTTCTGACGGCGGTTTCGCCGTGCCGTGCAGGCGTCATATTCCCGTCGTTGCTGCAGCTGCCGAGCGGGATCACTGAACTCGACGAGAAGAAGCAGAGGAGACTCTGCTTGCAGAAATTCAGGAGGGAGGAGACGCTTTCCGAGGTGGACTCGGAGAGGGAGCTCGAGTGCGGGATTTGCCTCGAGGTTAGCCGCAAGATCGTGCTGCCGGACTGCGCCCACACGCTGTGCACGCGGTGCTTCGAGGATTGGTATGAGCTCTTTTGATCCCCTTCCTCACCCTCATTGGCTATATTGTAGGAAGGATTGTTGTTTGTAGTTACTGCATCTGCACAAAATTTCGTCGTGTTAGCGCATACTTAGTTAGTTTAGTTCTAAATTCTAATGAGCTTCGGAGCTGAATTACCAGTTAGCTGAATGTTGTTTGGATTGGGAACCATGGATACTTGGTTTTAGTGAACTCCACTTCTTCATGAAGTGCTGTTCTGAAGGAAGCAAATTCAGCTGGAAGCTTCCTACTACCCTTTTGTGCCATAAAGGTCTTCTTCAGGTTGCTATTCTGTCTGCAGAATTCCAAAACCACGATGCAAGCTGTGCATCCAAGCAAACTTCGGACAAAAAAGACATTTTGTGCTCAGGACGCAGAATTGTAGGAAGCTTTCTATTGAATTAGCAGCCCGCTCCCGAGTTGGTAGCTCGGTGCCACAATGATCCTTCTCATTTTGGTTTATGCGGTTTATGTTGATACTTTGGGTTTAAGATTTCTGTTTATGTTGAGATGTAGACACAAAGCGGCCACATCCACAGCCCTTTAGATCATTCTTTTGATTGGCTCAGGGATCAGGATAGGCATCAGTTTCTTAATTACGTCAATTTTTAATTTTCAGTGGATCACTGTGTGCTTGTCAGCAAGCATAACAACTCCGTCCTTTCACTTCCTGCCTAATCTGTCATATCCTTAAATTGTAGCTTGTTGAGCGCTCGCCTTGTAGTACAAATCTATTGCAACTGATCACCCTAACGGTGGGCCATAACGAAGTTCACTGCCTCTCATTGCAGGAACGCCAAATCAAAGTCCTGCCCCTTCTGCCGGGCCTGCCTCCAGAAGGTGAAGCCGAGCAACCTGTGGATGTACACCGACGACAGCGACATTGTGGATATGGATACCTTGACAAGGGAGAACATCAGGCGACTCTTTATGTACATAAATAAGTTGCCACTTGTAGTCCTCCACGTAGTTGAGCTTGACATTTACGAGTACCGTATCAAGTAAACCGCTCTTTGTTCATACATACCCTTGATGCTTGGTTTTCAAGTTCATCGGCTGTTTCGCGCTTGTTGGTTTGTCAGTGTGAGGCTGCTAATACCTGGGGGCTGACCATCGTGGGAATTTCCAAGGTTTCAGAGATTACTGAATTCAGATGTGTGGCCGATCTGCGGTGCTTGCCTGGAGGAGAATGGTGTGCATCGAGTGATTAAAGTGGTGGTCTTTTGTTGTCCTACTATTATTGTAGTTTTTAGTTGCGTAACAAAGGGGTCCCGTAGCTCAGTTGGTTAGAGCGTTGGTCTTATGAGCCGAAGGTCGCGGGTTCGAGCCCCGCCGGGACCATGCTTATTTTTAAGAATGAATTATTATTTTTAATATAAAACTATAATATTGTGTATTAATTTTACATAAAATTTTATTTTAATTAGATTTATTAAAAATAGTCTTATATTTTTCTAAAATATTTTAAAACTTTTTTTTTTGTCTAAAATCCAAGTACAATCTATTTTAATTAAATTCAATTAAAAATATGTGTAGAATTTAAATTAAAATTATCTAAAAAAGTTATTTTTATAACTCATAATAATTTTTAGTATCTTAAATAAAATCTTAAAAATATAGAAAATTTACTAATATTTTTCTTATATGACGAACTAAAATTATTTTCAGTCATAGGTTATATGGTGAAAAAATTAGTTTCTTTGTAAGTATATAATTTAGACTCTCTTTTTTGCCATATAAATTAGGTTAAAAACAGTTTTAGAAATTAGTGCATCATATAAGAAGAATGTTAGTGATTTTTTTACATTTTTAAGATTTTATTTGAAACCTTAACAATTATTAGGAATTATAAAAATAGTATTTTTGGAGAATTTTAGTTTAAATTCTACACATTTTTTTATATGAATTCAATTAAAATATGTTGCACATGTATTATGAAACACGTAAAAAAATTTCTAAAATTTTGAAGAAATATAAAACCAAGTGTATAATACTTATAATTTTGTGTTCCTGTTTATAATATTTATAGTTGTATGTTATAAATGAAACAATATTTACAGTTTTGTACCATTTTTTTTTACCCTTTTGGCTAAGGTTGGAAACAACGCATTGCCCCTTCACCGCACATCCACCTCGCCGTCGCACTCCGATGCCCATGGGCCCTCGCTACCGTCGCGCTCATCTGACCGGCCGGGCTGCGCGACCTGCCTTGGGCCGCCGGCGCGCCGTCACGCGCGCGGGTGGTTAGGCCTTCCAGATCCTGGTCCGGCTGGGCGACCCCGTGGCGAGAAGTGCCTCCGAATTGTCAAACTGCACTCGTCGCTCGATCTTATTGCCGAGATTCTCCGTAGCAGTATCTCTCAAAGTGAGGAACAAAGTCGGTCACCAAACTACGTGAGGACAGCCGAGTTTTTTCCTTATAATTTTCTAAAAAATAATTAAAAATATATTTAAAATGAGAAGATTTACAAAATTAGGCATCTACCATCCTTAAAAAACTACAGACTTTTAGAAGGCGGTCATGCCATCGTGGCGCCCTCATAATGTTCGGTAGGTCTTACCACTTTCTGAGGGGATGGTTAGGCTCACGCCCTTCTACCGTCCTATAAAGAGGCGGTTAGCCCTCGTACGTCCGAGGATATAGCTTAAACATCCTCTTAGAGGACGATAAGAGTGAGCGTATCTAGGTATGAGCCTAACCGTCTTATGAGAGAGAGCTAAGGGTCATAGTGGTGTTGCACCTGCCATGGTGGCACGAGCGGCTAGCTTACCACCCTCTAAAAGACTAGACTTTTGAGAGAATGGTAGACGTTTAGTTTCGTAAATCTTTTTATATAAAGTATATTTTTATAATAAATTTTAAAAAATATAAAAATAAAAAAGCTCGACGACAGTCACTGAGCGTATATTAGCACACAATCTACCTAACATTTCGCAACAGCAATACATGCCTCTAAACGAGATTTTTTTGGTACAAACTATTTCTATGAAATTCCTGCATGCCAAACGGATTAGGATTGTTGTCATCCTGATTGCAATATAGTAAATAGTATCGTAATTGTCGGTATAATAACTGTTTCATCTCTTTTTATTACATCAAGTGAGTGTGGGTATTTATAGGTATACCTAAATCACTACCGTCATCATTACATTTTTATTCCTTATGCACAGGAACATTCTTACTAACACCAGAGAACATAGAATATCTCAGAGGTATTACGGTCATTATCTAACTACATTGCCCTAAGCAACCAAATCTCGACACATGTCCCAGTGACCCTCACTGGACCCTTCATCGAGGCTAATGACGATCTCCCTTCGGTCATTTCTTGATGGGGTTTCAGCTAACTTGCGGGTTCCTTTTTAGGTGAGCCTTTGCTCTGTTACCGAAGGTCCTCGCACCGTATTCCTTTGGCCATATGGCTTCACTGCACCCTTCGGCCTTCAACTCTTTGTCGTGCCCCTTTAGGCCTCGGGCTTGTCCTCTGGGCTTCGCCCCTTGGGCTTTGCTACGTCTTCTCGAGCCTAACTCTTACAGAGCATAAAGGGAACTATCCCTACTTTAATGTTAGCCTCTCTGTTTCGATTATTGGGATTTGACCGTTGTGACCGAAATCAACGAACGGGGACCCATACGGTACCATTCCCTCAATAGTGGCCCCTTCACGGTTTTGGTCCTGGCTTTGAGAGGCCGAAGGCGAGAAGTTTTAGATAGTGGGGTGGTACCTTTGTCTAGGTCCCCCTCTTTGGCCGACTGAAGTCAATTTTCCAAAAAAAAAGACAAAACTAACTTGTTACAGTACATATGGCATGAAAAATATACCTATAATTACTAAGTAAGGGCATAACCTCTGCTATAATGTGGTGAAACAAAACAAAATACATTCATCGATGATGGCGTCAGCCATTCAAATACTTGCTAATAGTGCTCGAAATGTAGTCCCCCTGTGACCTATACAACATATCTACGCATTATGCGAAGTGTAAATGCTTCTCTTCTTTTCGCGAGCTAACCTACTCTGGACTTGGCATGAACCAAGTGCCCAAGTCCCACTGATGTTCTATGGGACGGTCTGGCCGATGGTCGAGACATTCGCTACGAAGTGCCATTGCCAGAAGTAATATTGGGCTCCGCTGTGGCCGTCGAGCCATCTGAGGAAGTGAATGCAGCCTTTGCGAAGCTTGCGAGGTCCCTATCCCCTGCGAGGATGTACCATATGTTATCCCAGCTCTGTAATATGATTTTCTCATGGAGTTCTAGGACCGCCATCTAGTTCACGTGACCCACAAGGTTCTAGCACTCGTTGTTGCCTTTAAATCTATGTGACACCTTCATGGTGAGGTCCACCGGATGTCGTCTAGTGATGGAGCCCAAAGTGTGTTGCTTCAGAGGAGGACTATGAGACCTCCTGCTTGAATGATGCACATAGGTTCTCCTCCTTCAGGCCATATGCCCATATGCCACCATGATACTTACTCGAAGCGCTCTACAGATGTGACATAGCGGTTACGGTACAAGTAGATGACAATAATTTTTTCTGCTTCAGCCCACAGCTTTTGGCGTATGAAGAAGCCCTTCGGGTTCTATAGCGGGCCCATTTCGGGAGCCGAGGTAGCACAAACACTTGTCTGGTCAGCGGGTTTATGACTCTCACAGAGCCGTCATCGTAGTCAAACCCTATCAAGTAGCTCCCCTCGAAGGTCCTGAAATTTGTTCTACGCCTTGCGAACGAAAGGACTCACACAATGAGAGTCAGCTCCTCTGTAAGCGAATAGAATGACATCTCTCCTAACTCATGGACTTCGTTCATCCGAAGGACCCTTGGGACGAACTATGAGTGCTCTTCATGGTAGACGTAGTTGCGCCAACGGGAACAAACCTCCCTAAAGGACACAAAGTCCCTCAGTTCGTCGAGGCAGTCAATGATGTCACGATGGGTTGGCTACGGAAGTTCTGCCCACTCCATAACTATCTTTGGGGCTTCGCTGAGTCTTTGACGTCGCTGGCTAGATGACGAGCATTAATGATGGTTGGGCATGGAGTTGTGTGGGGTTCATAGTGGTAAGTTCGGTATTCATATGCGACAAATTGGGTCAGTTTTAGGTAGTGAACAGTCGCTCGTCACTTTGGATTCAGTGGCAATGGTTACGATTAGCCATGGAAACCCATGCGTCTCAGCATGTGCGTCGTATGACATTATGGCTTCATACGATAGCGCTGGTACTAACGAGGCCGTTGTGGCAACCAATCTGGCGGTTCCACATCTCATGATGAATAATAGATAGTTACCATATCTGGGTACCCCAGGGTGTCCTGTAATTCTCGGAGCATATCTCTATCTTTGAGAAGGGGATCCCTGAAAGAAAGGAAACTACCTGTAGATGCCTAAGGTAGCCTGTAGCCAGGAAGGTTTAACTCCAAGAACGGGAAGGAATACTCAAGAGGACATACGAAACCCTCATATAAATATAGAGCCAAGGGACCCTACGAGGGAGGGAAAAAAAAGAGAGGAGAAAAAGCAGAACAAGTGCACCACAAGCCAACATAAGCAAAGGAAGAAGTCATTGACTAGGTTTAGATCCACCTAGACTAGCTATACCCTCTTTGTAACATGCTCAGATCTATACAAGACAAACATGACATATGGTTATTGTCGTTAGGGAGGTCCGAACCTGTTAAAAAACCCCTGTGTATTCCTCTTGTGATTCGTCTACTCAAAGCATCCTCCTATTCTTCAACAAGTTCGTTAGATCGACGGTTTACCAATTATCGATAGCTGGTGCTATCTGTGGGGATCATGACAAAAGGTGTTGAAGAGTCTATACACGACAGGCAACCGACATTGCCCAAAGATTCGTCGAAAACCGGTTTTTCTAATGATGGGTTCTATGACAACTTCACCCCTCTTTCCGATGAACCAACAATCAATCGGGTGGATTTTAGTGATGAACTTTCTGGCGATGATTCAAGTGATGAGGTAAGTTGATTTATGGATCAATGCGCCAAAGATTAGGACATCAAGTTTGAATCACTTGGCTGTCAAGACAACTGTGAATGTCCGATTCATAGCAAGTCGGGATCAATTCCCACAATTTTGACAACACGGATTGTCGATACTAACCCGGAGCAATTCGACGGAGCATCCACGATGGATCTAGACACTTCCTATAGCAAAGATTACCCCCAAGAAGTTTTCGCTATTGGAGATGGAGGTGATGATTTGGGTCGTCATCTGGAGGTGATGATTTGGGTCATCATGATGACGACCCTGCAAATGGTCAGGGTCCTTCGGCCCCAGTAGCGGGCAATGGTCAGCCTCACGCGGGCACACCACATCTGGCCTTTATCGAATCCCCGATCATACAGTCTTCTGATTACCAATAGGGAATTGATTGCTTTAAATATGCTACTGCTAAGAGGATCCTCTTTCTACAAGAAGCCCTTATGCGCCCTCCGACCACAAATCTAGCTACCCCAGCCGGTGTAGCGAAAATGGCCCTATTAGACCATGATTGTGATTTTGGTGATTAATGACAATATAGTCAATGGGACTAACATGTTTGTCAAAGGCAGTTATGAGCTGGATATCACACCAGAGTATTTTGTAACTTGTATCATGGTGCAGAAGACTATAACTCACAGGATACTATAAGGGCTACTATAAGGTCTACCAGTTGTTCTCATATCGGGGTCCTCGGCTCGCCAGATTATAAGCTTCCAACGAGAGCCGTCTTGAAGTCTATTCATCGCGGAGTGAAAAATAGCCTCTCATGTTTTCTTCAACAAGTACTAGCGTACCCGCAGACAAGCTGAAGCCCTTGCTAGCGCCTGGGACATTGGTTCCAATGTTTCGGCCTTAGCGATGACCGGAACCAATGTAGCACATGGTGGGGACGAAACAGAAGGAGCCCAGGTGTGACTTTTTTAATCCTGGCTTCCGCAATATGTTTTATTAGGTCATAAGATAGGTTGTAGGCCAGGGCCTCTGCTATGATTTTGTAGGGATATAAGTCTTTGCTAGTCTTTTGTATGGCAAACTTTTGGTAATGGAACAACCCTTTGTTGGCTTTGCTTATTCGTTCTCTTCACGTATTTCAATGTTTCAAATGCATTTCCAGACGTGGCCCTCATCCAATTTACAAGCAGGAGAAGGCACTGTTATCAGGCCCCAGCCCGAAGTCGGTTGTTCTAGATGAAATTCCTCCAGCGATGGAGTATGAATGTCTCTACATGTGTTTTGTGACATGGCATATATTTTTGCATCGATATCTGCAAGGAGAATTCAAAGACTATTATCATTGGCGAAGGGCCACCCAGAATGCCTCTAATGCCAAAGCATGTGCGGTATTGCGAAAGCACAGAGGAGCCTACTGAAGAGGGTGAATCTACGATGGCTGAAGCCTTTATTATGACTTCATCATCAGAGTCCTTTTGTTTTGGTAGCCCATCTGATTGGGAGATGGATCCAGAAGCTCCCTATGATGCAAGACACAACCTCGCCTTTCAGTCGGGGCGTAGCCACAGGTATACGGAGATTTTCTCCCATGATCCTTCGAGATCATCGGCCAATGCCCCGACTTCCATGCTCTTATGTGCATTCTGAGTTATTAAGTGTTTGTAACACTTAGGTCCAATTGGTATTTAGGAAAAATCGAGCCTGTGTGCGAGCATCAACCCCTTGTTTGTTATGAGAGAGTCCTTAGATTTTAGCCCCCAGCACCTTTAGGCTCGACCGATTTATCGGAAGGATTGATCCATTCATGTGGGTATCGACCCTCCGACTATCATGGGTGAGTCCTTAGACTCTAGCCATTAGGAATCCTTAGGTCCGACCAAATTATATAAGGATCTACCCTATTCATGTGGGTATTGACCCTCTGATTATCATGGACGAGTCCTTAGACTTCAGCCCTTCAGAACCCTTAGGTCTAGTCGGTTTATCGGAAGGATTGACCCCATTCATTTGAGTATCAACCATCCAATTATCATGGGCGAGTCCTTAGACTTCAGCCATTTGGAATCCTTAGGTCCGGCTAGCTTGTCGGAAGGATCGACCCCATTCATATGGGTATCGACCCTTCGATAATCATGGGTGAGTCCTTAGACTCTAGTCCTTGGGAACCCTTAGGTCTGGCCAGCTTATAGGAATGATTGACCCCATTCATGTGAGTATCGACCCTCCGATTATCATGGGTGAATCCTTAGACTTCAGCTCTTCAGAACCCTGAGGTCAGTCTGGCTTATCGAAAGGATCGACCCCATTCATGTGGGTATCGACCCTCCGATTATCATAAGTGAGTCCTTAGACTCTAGCCCTTGGGAACCCTTAGGTCTAGCCAACTTATCGGAAGGATCAACCCCATTCATATGGGTATCGACCCTCCAATTATCATGTGCGAGTCCTTAAACTCTAGCCCTTCGGAACCCTTAGGTTTGGTTAGCTTATTAGACGGATCGACCCCATTCATGTGAGTATCGACACTCTAATTATCATGGGTGAGACTCTAGCCCTTCGGAACCCTTAGGTTTGGTCAGCTTATCAGAAGGATCGACCCCATTCATGTGAGTATCGACCCTCCAATTATCATGGGTGAGTCCTTATACTCCACCCCTTCGGAACCCTTAGGTCTGGCTGACTTATCGGAATGATCAACTTCATTCATGTGGGTATTGACCATCCGATTATCATGGTGAGTATTTAGACTTTAGCCCTAAGGGAGCCCCTAGACTGCTACCCTCTATTGTTATAGGTGGGCCCTTTAGGCACTAACCCTTCGGGGCCCTCGGGCTCGTCCGTTTTTCATCAACAAAGTAGAAATACACATTCTTCTTTAGAGAATTAGCTTTGATTCTTCCAAGGGTTACATAAGGAGGCTACCTCGTTAAAAACCTTGCACCCAAGAATGAGGCTTCCCCCGTAAGAAAAAGAGTACAACTCTGATGGTACTTATATATTTGTAGAAAGTAAAGGCCATAGATAATCCTACCTATCCTAGCAGGTTGTACGAAGGTTGGTCCTTAGACCCAGTACTTGTGGAGCGAATCCCCATTCCACGTGTGAGCTAGTGTGTTACCATCTAAAGTGGCTAAGTGGTACGAACCTGGTCGTCAAGACTCTGTTATGACGAACGGACCATCCCACTTGGACTATAGCTTCCCAACCATTTCGTGGTTTAGCTTATGCCAGGGTACTAGGCCTCCGGGCCGATAGGTGACACCTAAGTTTTTTTTTATCGACCCAATGCCTAATCTCTTCCTGGTACTTCGCCAAGCTGGCAGCAGCAAGGCGAGTCTCCTCCACGAGATCCTTCGACACCCCCTCATCGCTAGTGTCTGTCGATAAAACCCTTAAGGATTTAACCCGGGCCTCCTCTGGGGTCATCGGTTCCTCCCCAAACAGCAAGCAGAATGGTATGAAGCCACTGGCCTAGTAAGCATTGTGCGGAGGGATCACAAGACCTTCAGTAGCTCCTCTACCCATTTTCCCTTAGGTAACCCCACAAGACACTTTGCTATTTCCGTTGAGATGCCTCCATTGGCCCTCTAAACATATCCGTTAGACTATAGGTGGCCTACTGATGCGGAGCGCTATCTAGTTCCCAAGCTACCGCAGAAGTGCTTGAATAGTGTTAAGTTGAATTGTGTTCCATTTTTGAGGGTCACTTCTCAGGGTACCCCAAAACAGCATACGATGTTCTGCCAGAAGAAAGGTTGAATGCTCTTTGCCATGATGCGGGCCAGTGGTATAGCTTTGGGCCACTTTGAGAAGTAATCCACAACTACCACTACGTAGTGCAGGTCTCCTGGCGCTCGAGGGAAAGGGCCAATGGCATCGATCCCCCATCGCGCCAATGGCCACACCAGAGGAATTGACTGAAGAGGACTTTGTTGGATGTGTGTCTGCTGTCCTGTCAATTGATATCCTGGACATGAGCAGACCAAGGTCTTCGCATCTGCAATTATTGTTGGCTAGTAGAAGCCTTGCAGAAGGCCTTCACCACTAGGGCCCTTGTATATATGCTACCAAAGGCTGTTACATCATCTTCTGGTAGTGTCTGCCTTTGTAGATATGCCACCAAAGGCTCCCATCAATCCTGTTCTGCTATTGCAGTGACATTAGATGGCACTTCATCCTGTCCTGCCATTGGGGACTCAAGGACTTCAAAGAAAACTTCAGATGGCAACTGAGTGCCCTGGGTTGCGGCCTTCGAAAGGGCATCTACCTCCTGGTTCTCCCCATTTGGTATGAACTTCAACATGAAACCTGTGAAATGCTTCTGCATCTTGACTACCATATGGAAGTATGTGGCCAGCTCCAGGTTCTTCACTTTCTATGTCTTGTCCAC
Organism: Phragmites australis; assembly: GCF_958298935.1. NCBI lineage: Eukaryota > Viridiplantae > Streptophyta > Magnoliopsida > Poales > Poaceae > Phragmites > Phragmites australis. The sequence continues at coordinate 9,488,438 of NC_084941.1, read as the reverse complement.
TTGGCACGCTACTAACTGTGAGTTTGTCTTCACTAATGCATGCTTATCAACTAGGCCCTTCACCTTTCGGACACCTAAAGAACGGTCTCAAACTCCGCAATATTGTTGGTGGCTTCAAAGCGAAGTCTGGCCACATAGAATAACTTTGATCATCCGTACGATGTGAGAACTGCCGCTTCCCCTGCGCTCGAGAGTCCCCAAGCTCCATCGACATGTATAGTCCATATCTGGTCATGTTATGGTTCCTCCAACTCATTTGCTCTAGGCATCCAATCGGCGATGAAGTCCGCCAGTGCCTGTGACTTTATGGATGTGGGGGCCACAAAGGTGATGCACAACAGAGAGAGTTTGGCCGCCCACTATAACACCCTATTTTTCCAAGTTTTGCAATAATTAAAATTTGTCAAGAATTAATAAGTGAAATAAATAAATAGTAATAATAAATAGTATTTTCTAAAGCAAATTAATCAAATTAGGTTATATTTGTTCGTTGCATTAGTGTTGGCTCTATAGTTGCAATAGCCCCCTTTTTCTCCCTCTCTGAATTTTTGAAGGAAAAGTGTTTTTTTAATCTGTTCGAATTCGAGTTATATTCGAAATAGAAATAGAAATTGAAAGGACATAAGAAAAGGAAATAAAAGAAACCAAAACCAGGCCAAAATTTCTTTCAAAATCCAACCCAAAACTCCTCTCCTTTCTCTCTTTCCGGTCAGGCCTTTTTCTTTTTCTTTCTTTTCACGACCTGCTTTATTTCTCGCTTGGGTCGAGGCCCATTCACTCGTCCCCCTTCTCTCTCTTCGGGCTGAGCCCACCTGACTGAGCCAGCTTCCTCAAGCTGTCTTCCCCCTTTCTGCCCATGGGCCCAGCTTGAGCCGACCACAGTTGAGCTGAGCTGTCCGGCTGTACTTCCTCCTCTGGGCGCTCGCCTGCCATTCCCGCACTGCTGCTGTCCGCCATCAGCTCTCACTCGAGACCTCCCTCTCGGGCGACTGAACCATCGTGGCAACATTTTCACACCCCTTTCCCTTCCTCTCCCCCTCCTTCAATGTCCATCGAAGCCTTTCCACTCCCACGCGAAGTTAGTGCCATTAACTCCGGTGATGGAGTTCGGCCGCATCGCCCAGCCGCTGCTCTTTAGCCCCACTATAAAACCCCCCTCCATCGGTCTCCCCTTGCCAGTCCGCCTGTCATCCACCCCTCTCCCGGCTTCTCTCCTCACTCAAAACACCCTGAAGTTAGGCCTTCTTCTTCTTCTCTGGTGAGTAGCACTGACGTTGCCATTCCCCACCTCAGCACCATTCCTGGCCATGCTAACCTCACCTCCAGCTTCGCAAGGACCTCCGGAGGGGATCCCGAAAGGCCCTCATCCCTGATTGGCTACTGGAGTCCCTCCCCGATGTCACACCGATCGCCACTGCCAGAGTCCTTGTCGCTCGGTCTCCACGTCACCCCTCCAGTTCCAAATTTGCTCGGGGTGAGCTTCATGTCCCTTCCTCTCCCTTTTTCGCCACTCATCGGAGCACTGTGGCCACCGGGGTGCCATTTCGGCCGACTTTGGCGGCCCTTTGTAGTGTAGAGCCACCACTGGCGCTTCTAGTACACCATGGACTATGGGCCAGCCCTTCGACCGTGGTCCATGAGCTCATAGACCTTTTCTATAGATTTTTTAGTAAAAGAATAATGTTAGAATTCTAGGAAATTAGGTAAATTTTGCAGAAAAGTCCTTAGAACTTCAAACACTCATAACTTTTTGCTCATAAGTTCGATTCATGCGATGCGCTCAAATTCTTGTAGCGACATGTAAAATCTTTTTATAGAGTTTTCTTACTATTTGATGTATTGTTCTTATTTTTTCCTTTGTGTGTTGTTCCAATAATTGTTCAATTAGCCGAAGAGCAGTGTTGGAATCTATAAGATCAAAAATTCGAAGACGTTGAGTAGCAAATCGAGGAAGGCAAGTGTCCTTGTCCATTTTGAACCTATGTGTGTAACTATTTTGTTTACAAAATTGCATGCTGATCAATACAGTGAGGAAATCCTACTGTTATGGTTTACTAGAAATTCTTATGTATTCCTTGAAAGCCATGGTTTAATTTCTAGCAAAGGGGTAGAATATGCTTAGCCATGCTGTTTATTTCTTGAGGGGGATTATACAATAATCTTGACTAACAGATGAACTTGTGACGAGGGCAAATTAAGTAAAATGTCTTTTTAGTAACATGGTCTAGGGATATGAGCAAGAGGATTGTTGTTGGTTGGTACTAAGGCACGAGGAGTTTTGGAAGAATCTTACTTTAGATCTAAGTATTAGTTTGTCGAGTGACCACCCAGGTTAAATAGTACAACCACGAGATCGATATGGGTAAGCCAATCTTGTGTGGGCTAGATGGAGGCATGGGGACGGAAGCAGGTAGCTTCCTAGGTCCCGCAAGGTACAAGAGGTGGCTTATGGGATGAAGGGTTACTTCCCTAGCGGTGGAACCTTAGTGGGCCTGCACACATTGGGGAAGCTCTTTGAAAAAGCCTTGTAGTGATCACTTTGCACATAGAGTTAAGTGTTGGATGATGTTTGCTCGGCTTAGGTAAAGCCGAGAGCAGTTTGTGGTAGATATGATTTATTAAGTTCAATGTCACCTAGAAAATATGTTGCCTTCAAAATGCTTTACAAATTAAATGGCTCTTATGAAAATAAACCTCTGGTTAAGCATTTCCTTGACTCCAGCCCCATGTGATACTTTCCCCACTTGCTTCGTATTGGAAATACTCACGTTTACTTTTCAGAAGGTGAAGCCTATGAATAATACCCTGAAGACGATGCAACATTCTAGGCGTGTGAAGCTTCCGGTTGACTCCCTTTGGAGTGGGGCACTGCGTTATGCTTACTTTCCACTGCATTGTAATTTTCTTTAGACCCGTGCGGTCATTCTGTAATAAATAATATTGTAATAATAAACATTATGTATGTTTTTCACTGATGATTTCACTATATATATGTGTGAACAGATCCTGGCATACATATAGATGCATCTAGTTTGGTCTTTAAACGGGGTGTGACACTCACTTACTGATGCGTCCAATGGATTAGTGGCTCGAGAAGACCTCCCTCTGGGGGTACGAGGTCGAAACCATGATAAGGTGAGCCATGAAAGAGTGTTTTTGCTTCTTAGAGGCCATGACTACTGCATAGGCTATCTTCTTGACTTCAGAGTACCACTCCTTCACGCCACTCAGTGCCTCAGAGATGAAGTAGACCAGTGCCTACCGAAGTCCTCCATGATCCTTCTTCTCCTAAACCAAAATGGCACTCACTTATGATGGTGAAGGGGCTACGTATAGCAGCAATCCGCTCCCTGGATATGGGTTGGCCAGAGTAGTAAACTTCACCAAAAAGCTTTTTAGAGCTTCTAAGGCTCCCTGTTGTTCGTCCATCCATCTAAAGGGGTCTGACCCTCGTAGAATCCGAAGAAAGGGTGCTCTTTTCTGCAGATGTTGCAATAAAATGATTCAGTGAGGTCATTCTTCCTACCAATAATTTTGTGTCCTTAATTGAATTTGGTAGCTTCATATCAATGATAGTTTGAATTTTCTCCAGGTTTGCTTCGATGCCTCTGCGGGAAACCAAACATCCTAGCAATCAGCCCAAGTGGACTCTAAAAATGCACTTTTTAGGGTTTAGCCTTAGACCTGCCTTTTGAACATTGGAAAATGTCTCCTTTAGGTCAGCCCCATGGTCCCCTTCGCATCAACTTCGGATCACAATGTCATCCACATATGCAGCTACATTGCGATCCAGCTGGTCTTGGAGAACTTTGCTTACTAAGGTGGCCCCTACATTGCGTAAGCCGAAGGGCATATGAACATAACAATATGTTCCTAAGGGTATGATGGAGCTAGTATTTGCTTCGTCTTATTTAGCCATCCAAACTTGATGATATCCCGAGTAGGCATCGAGGAAGCTCATGAGCTCTGATCCGGTGGTGGCATCGAACAATTAGTCTATTCTAGCCAATGAAAAGTCATCCTTTGGGCACACCTTGTTCAGGTCACTGAAGTCAACTCACATGAGTCATTTGCCATTGTGCTTCTTTACTAACATATAGTTCGCCAGCCACTCTAGTTGCATGACCTCACAAATCACCCCTGCCTCTAGAAGTTTCTTGACTTCCTCCTTCGCAGCATCCTGAGGATCAACGAACATCTTTCGAAGCTTTTGCTTCCTTGCTTTCACTCTCGGGGTGACATTTAGGTGGTTCTCTATTAGCTCTCTTGGCACTCCTAGGAGGTCCTTTGGTGACAATGCAAATATATCTTCGTTGGCCTAAAGAGTAGCCAACAACTTAAGCTCTTGTTCGGATGGTAACTTTGGGTACAACGGGATCCGCTTGATGTTACCTTCGAGCTTGGCTCTTGGTGGCTTGCTGTCTTAGCCCTTCGCGTCCACCTCGGATAGTATTTGCACATTCAGCTGGACTATGGCGTAGCCATGTTAAATCTGATGGGTTGCGCTTTGATCTCCCCAGACAATTGTCACACCCTCAGGGTTGAGCATTTTCATGCACAGAAGCCATGATGCACCACCGCCTTGAACATGGATAGCACTAATCTTCCAAAAATGGCATTGTACTAATAAGGAACAATGACCACATCAAATATGATATGTTCTGTTCGAAGTCCTCCCCCTTCACCGAAGGAAACTGTGAGTGAGATCCTTCCTAGAGCTTTGATGGGCATCCCCCTAAAACCTTGCATGGGGTTCCCGTTGGTCGTAGGCGGCTTCTAGGATTTCTCATCTGATCGAATATCTTAGGAAACAGGATATCAGCTGAACTTCCTCGGTCAATCAGTACCATGCGTATCTTCGTGACGGACACCTCTGCAGAAATGACAAAGGCATCCATATGTGGATAATCGGAAACTCGGAGGTCCTCCTGAGAGAAGGTTATCAATTGGTGCGACCATCGAGACCTGACCATCTAGGAACTTGTTCCCACATGATTCACATTGCGCACATATTCCCTTCATTGCCTCTTGGACTCAAAGTCGTAGCTGGCGCTCCCAGAGATGGGCATTATCACGCTATGAGGCCCCTCCACATTCTGGACGGACCTCGTTCCACTTGAAGGGGCTTCAATAGCCATCCTCGATGGGGGCGGTGGCAACTCAAGCGTCTACGATTGATGCAAAGGATGAGCTCTAGTCCACAAAGTGGGGTAGTAGGGTGGGTGGGTGCACCAGGGGTTAGCCAAAAACCAGGCCCACCTCTCATCTCCACATGGTGCAGTATTTGAGGATCGTGCAAAGACCCTGATCTTGAAAGCCCAGACGACTGTCGGTTTAAACCATCCTTCAAGGTGACTACATGAGGGCACAACTTGATTGTGTGACCCGTGTCTTTGCCATGTACTGCACATAAATTGGCCTGGGCCATCGGAGCCATGGCCTCTACCCCTGGTCGGATCTCTACCTCTCCACTTGCTTCTATCCAAGCTCTCCTCAATGTTGTTCACCCCTCGCTTATGGCCCCTTGACTAGTGAAAATGATGATGATAGGTTTTATTCCTATCCAAAGATCTGTGGGCTTCTCTCAGATGCTCTTCTTTCTCCCTTCCTTGAGGTGTCTTCCCTTAGTTCGCCTAGTTGTTCTTAGTCTCTAGGGTTGGCCTATCTGTGTGACTCTGAAGCTCGTCCTCCTCACCCCTCGAGTACTCCTCCATCTTGGTGAACAACTCATCCACGACCCTGATCGGTTTCCTCACTAGGCGTGAGGCCAAGGCACCTGGACAAAGACCTTATCTTGTAGCATCTATCACGGTATCATCACTATGACCCTTCGCTTGACATTTTACATGCATGAAACATCGAGTGTACTCCTTTATGCTTTCGCCTTTCTTCTGCTTGACTACGAACAGATCTTCCATAGTGACTGGATTCACGTAGTTGCCCTAGAAATGTGTAAAAAGCGTCTCCTATAGCTGCTCCCAGGAGAATATCATTCTCATTGGGAGGGAGGTGTACCATGAGAACATAATTTCCTTGATGGTTAGGACAAAATCCTTGGCCGTGGTGGCTTCCTCCCCTCTTGCAAACTCTATTCTAGCCTCAAAGCTTATGACAAATTCCTTTGGGTCAGTTTCATTGTTGTAGAAGTGCAGTTGAGGCATCTTGAACCCCGAAGGCCACGATTGCATCTTCAGGTTTGTGGCCAATGGGGAGCCTTGATCTATTGCCCGTAGCCAATGGAGTTCTTTCGACATTCACTGATGAAGTATCTCTGGGTCTCCACTGCCGCTGTCCTCCTGGAGGTCCTTGTTCAGATGAGAGGGATTGACGAAGGGACCTGAGTTCCTCATGCTGCTCTTGGATTTTCTTGTTGGCTTCCTCCACTTGACCTCTATACTACACATCATTACCATTGTGAACTCCTACTCCATGGTCCGCTGGGGCGCGTGGAGGAGCCCAATGGTGCTTCAGGGCCTCGAGCGCAGCCATCCGACCTACATGGTCATCCAATGCGATCGCCCTAGACCCCCCTGTTCCGCCCAGAACACCATGCTAACTCCGGGTATTTTGACCCTAGGGGCCTAGGCCGAAGACCTGGTCCCCTCGGTCACTGCTACTCCTTCTGGTTGCGAGGGAACCTCCAAGCCTCCCTCGCTATTCTCAGACGCTTATGCCTTTTCTTTCCTGGTCTTTGGTGGCATGAGACCACCGCGTGGTCATGGATTTAATCCCCACGGATGGCGTCAAAGGTTGGGATTGTGATCTCAACATAGTGAACAATGTCGTAACTATTGGTATAATAACTGTTCATCTCTTTTTTATTACATCGAGTGAGAGTATTTATAGGCATACCTTAACCACTCCTATCGTCATTATATTTTTACCCCTTATCCACAGGAATATTCCTACTAACACTAGGATAAATCCTAGAATATCGTAGGGGTATTACAATCATTGTCTACCAACATTGCCTTAAGCAACCAAATCCCGACATGTGTCCCAGGGGACTGGCACTGGACCCTCTGTCAAGGCTACTAACAATCTCCTTTCAACCATTTCTTGATCGGGTTCCAGCTAACTTGCAGGTTCCTTTTTAGGTGAGCCTTTTCTCTATCACTGAAGGTCCTCGCGCCGCATTCTTTCGACCTTGGGGCTTTGCTACACCCTTCATCCTTTGAGCTCCGTCGTGGCCTTCCAAACCTAGGGCTTTGCTTCCAGACTTCATCCCTTAGGCTTCGCTACACTTTCTAGAGCCTAACTCCTGCATAGCATAAACGGAGTTTGTCGAGGGTAAATCCCTGGTAATGATTCCGTGGTATGCTGGATAGTGGGTTCTTGAACGATGTTTCAGGGACTGTGTGTGTAAATGGCGGATTTGGGGACACCAGGGGTTATACAGGTTTGGATCTCCCGGAGGCTAACAACCCTACATCCTGTGTTTGTGTTATCGTAGATCTCACTTGGTTACAGACGATGCTCTAGCAGTTTGCCAGAATTGATTTCTCTACCTTACAAACGGGGTCCTCATCCCTTTATACAGTAGGGAGGGGGAGAACTTACATATGGGCCCTACACATATGCCCTCTGCTCATTCTAATATCTAACTCAAATCATCATTACGGAGGGCCAGGTATACCAACTTGCTCTAACGGCATTGTATGTTGTGCTGCCGTGCACCATCATGTTTAGCCCTTAGAGCCCTACCTCACCGCATTTAATGTGACGAGATGGAATGGTGCCCTTCTGCACCATCCCCGTTCGCTTGCCTCTCCACGCCGTCCCATCCACTTGCCTCTCTGCTCCATTTCTGTCCATTTGCCCTGCCAGTTGGGTGACAACATCCCATCTATCGTGCGGCGCTGCTCCGGCCTGTAGAGTCTCTAAATGCTACGGGATGGAACAACACCCACTACACCGCCCACGACTTTATCCGCCGGAGCCGGTGCCTGGTGAAGAGAAGCGTTCGAGCGGGTGCCAAATAAAGGCGCTTCAAATGGGTTGCGTCTAATCCGGTCCTGTGACCAGTGGGGCTGGTCACGGCTTTATGTGAAGGCGTAGTGAGATTGGTCGTTGGAGGCCTTGCACTGGTAGTGTTAACCCTTCTCTGGTCGCACGACCAATCAAATTTTTAGGTGGCATGTTCCCCTAGTTGTTTACACCCTTTGTGGGGCCTGTTTAGCCAGGTACCCCTTTACTCAATACACCGACAGTAGCCCCTAAGCTCCCTCGTGATCGCAGTTTGGCCTGATCCTACCACTTGGGTCCCAGGCCAAACATAGTTCATCCCAGGAGTGGTCATTGATGTCGTTCATCCTCAAAGTTTAACTTTTGAGTTCCGCATCACGGGGGGAGGTTTAAGTGTCCTGGGAGAGAGGAAAAAGGGGAGGCACATTGTCGTTGGACTTGAAGGACTCTTGGTTCTTTTTGCGTGCCCCCTCAGGTTTTGAGTGGTTTGAATGCTGTGTTGGTTGGGATGTCGCTGTAGTCTTTTTAAAGGATTGGTGTTTGAGGATCCTTCGAGTCTTCCTCTTGCATTCCTTCTTTCCTTCAAGTCTTTTGCGCCTAGAGTCCAGTTCTTTATCCCGTCTCGCACTTGGCTCCGTAGTGTAGGCAGACCCTGAGGCAATGGCGCGCTCCCCTTCCTTCTCATCGGAGAGTTTGAAGATTTTGGATGAACCGAAGGAGGGGGATTTACGCCCACACCCAGGATCCGCCTGCCGTGGTGCTTCCGGACGACGCTTTTGTCACGGTTGCGATTGCAAGATCGAAACCGATACTTGCCCAAATGGCACCCGCGACCATCAAGCTTAAGCCGTTATACAGAAAGCCATCCTCTGCAGGGCCGTCCCGCTCTCCTACCCAGGTGGATCCCCTGGATGATGTCATCGATATTTCTGATGATGAGGAGGGGATCGATTGGGGCATCCTGGAGAAGGAGATCGATGAAGAGGAAGAGGTGGAGAAGGTGAAGGGAGGTCTTTAGGGTGCGTCGGGGCCGGTCAACATCCCCAGCAGGGCCTTTGAGTCGACCGCACACCCTGGCCCTTACGCTGGTCGCCATTCGATCCTCGGAGTGGTGAGCTGTCGTCCCAGGGAGGAGTATAAGAGGTTCCTTGACTCGCTCAGGGGAAGATAGAGAGGAGAGTCCGGCGAGCTTTATATGCCAACTTTGCGCTAGTTACTAGAGTTAGGGAGGATAGGGCAGGTAAGCATTGGGATAGTTAGCCCGATCGGGTGCAACTAGTCGGCTTGTAACCTATCTTCCTCATGAATGGAAATTGTTAGGGTCATACGATGTCTGTCTTCGTTCCGGCCCCCTCCCAGGCCCTTGCCGATGGTCGGATGACCAAAATGGAGTCCCGCGGTTTTTCGGATGGATTGGCCTACACCACTGCTTGGAGTTTTTCGGGAAACTTTCCCGGTGTTGATGCGGAGAATTGGCTATGCTTGTCCCATCCAGCTTGCTAGTGAGGTTCTTGGTGTGTAGAACGGCCATAGCTTGACAAGTCCGTCGGTGGCGACCAGCGCTCGGCCCGAGTGAGGACTTGTGGCCTTGTCGTTGTAGTTTTGACCGCTCGTACCCCTGTTATCGTGTGAGCATACGGGATGGGACTTTGCACTGTTCTGGGGTCTCTGGCCGCCTTGTTGTTTGGTGCCCTGGTCACTAGGTTCGATAGTGGCCAACAAGCGTGGTCACACGCTGTGGTCGGAGGACCAATTTGCAGGGAATCTGTTGCTGGTCGGGAGGTCCTGCAAAACAGGGAGTCTGGTTTCTTTAATTTGAGAACTTACAAGTCGTATTCCATGCTCGTCCAGAAGGTCCTACAAAATGGAGAAAACAGGCCCATTTTCGAGCGGCCCTACACATAGAACTTGCGCAATAGGGCGATGTTTCAAGAGTTGCGTAATTCACGGCCGTCCTCCATGGCTAACTTGACCGCACCAAGTTGGGTGACATCGACCACTTTGTAGGGTCCCTCCCATTTGGGGGAGAGTTTATTCTGACCGGCCTTATTCTGAATTTGCCTAAGGATGAGGTCGCCTACAACTAGTGTTCCTTGTTGTACCCTTCGGTCGTGGTAGCGTTTGAGGCTCTGCTGATACCGGGTGGCTCGAATCAGAGAACGATTGTAGAACTCTTCGATCAGGTTTATGTCATCCTCTCGTCGTGCCACTTGGTCATTGTCCGAGTAGTTGTTGACTCAGGGTGACTAGAGGGCGATTTCAGAGGGGAGCATGGCTTCTACGCCAAAGACCAAGAAGAAAGGGGTTTCGGCCATGGCCCGGTTGGGGGTTGTCCGTAGCGACCAGAGTACTGTGTGGAGTTCGTCCACCCAATATCTTGAATAGGTTTTAAGATGATCAAAGACCCGGGTTTTGATCCCTTGTAGTATCATCCCATTTGCCCTCTCGACTTGTCCGTTGCTTTGGGGGTGAGCCACAGATGCATAGCAAACCTTGGTCTTGATTTCCTTACAGTAGTCTTGGAAATCACTACTGGTAAATTGAGTTCCATTATCCATGATTATGTGATTTGGACTGTCAAACCGCACTACCAGCCCTCATACTAACTTAATCGCTGCTGCGGTGGTGATCTTCCTCACGGGTTCGGCCTCTATCCACTTAGTGAACTTGTCGATTACCACGAACAGGAACTCAAAATAGCCCAGGGCTTTAGGGAATGGTCCCACGATATCGAGACCCCAGACAGCGAAAGGCCAAGAGATTGGTATGGTTTGCAATGCCTGGGCTGATAGGTTGGTATTTTGGCCATGGTACTAACATGACTCGCACTGTTTCACTAGCTTGTGGGCATCCTAGAGGGCAGTGGGCCAATAGAATCCTTACCAGAATGCTTTTCCAATCAGGGTGTGGTATGAAGCGTGACTACCACATATGCCTCCGTGGATATCAGAGAGCAATGTGCTCCTCTCTTCCTAAGTGATGCATTTCACTAAGAGGCCGTTGCTCCCTTGGCGGTAGAGGCGTCCCTCTACCAGGGAGTATCTGTGGGCTTGCCGCGAGACCTTTACTGCTAATGTATCATCGTCAGGGACTGCTTGGTTCTGAAGGTAGTCCAAGATCTGATCCATCCAAGTCGTACCCAAACCGAGCAGGGCGATGGCACCAAAGGAGGCGTTGCCTCCAAAAGTGTTGCCTCGGGTGCTCCGTTTTTTAGTGGAGCATCCCCTTCACCTTGGCCCGAGACCACGGTGGATGGTCGTGAGAGTCATTCTTCAAAGACTCCGACCGGGATAGATTCTCGAGAAGAAGCTAAATGGGCCAGCTCATCTGTTAGGAAGTTGTCCTTGCGAGGGACGTGGTTGACCTCAAAGTCAATGAAGCGTCGCTCTAGTTTTCTCACTTCGGCGAGGTATGCCGCCATTGTTGGGTCAGAGCAGTGAAACTCCTTTTGCACCTGATTTACGACTAGTAGCGAGTCCCCTATCGCTAACAGTCATTTAATCCCAAGTGTGGAGGCTGCTTGCATTCCGGACAAGAGGCCCTCATATTCAGCAGTGTTATTAGTGGCTAGAAAATACAATTGAACAATGTACCTGAGGATGTCACCAGTGGGTGAGGTCAGAGCCACCCCCATCTCTGGCTCCCTTTAGCATGAATGACCCGTCAAAATGCATGGTCCAGTGCCCGTCCGCCTCTAGTCGCTGCACCTACTCGGGCTCGAAGGACGACCATTCGACTACAAAATCGGCCAGCGCCTAGGACTTGATAGAAGTTCGGGGGACGAACTGGAGGTCGAATCCCCCGAGCTCTACTACCAACTTTTCTATTCTCCCTATTGCATCTCTATTATGGAGAATTTTCCTAGTTGGGAATGAGAAAATCATCTTGATTTTGTGAGCCTGGAAGTAGTGTCAGAGCTTGCGAGAGGCTATCATGATGGCATACAGCAGTTTCTGAGCCTGCGGGTACTGAGCCTTGGCGTCGTGTAAGACCTCGCTGACGTAGTACACTGGTCGCTAGAGGCCCTCTCACTCGGCGATCAGAACCGCGCTTGCGACCTGTGGTGTCGCGGTAACATAGAGCAAGACCTCCTCGTTGAGCCGAGGTGCGGTTAGTATGGGAGGGGTGGAGAGGTACCTTTTGAGTTCTTGGAATGCAGTTTCCGCCTACGGTGTCCACAGGAAGCGGTCATTTTTCTTCAGGAGTTTGAAGAGTGGCAGTCCCGTTTCCCCCAGCCTTGAGATGAACATGCTCAAAGCAGCAATGCATCCTGTTAGTTTATGAACTTCCTTTAACCTGGTCGGCAGCCGCATCTGGTCGACGGCTCTGATTTTGTTAGGGTTCGCCTCAATCCCCCGATGAGATACGAGGAATCCCAGCAACTTTCCTAATGGAACCCCGAACGTACGCTTCTCCGGGTTCAGTTTCATGCAGTACTTCCAGAGATTATCAAATGTTTCTTGGAGATCAGCGACCAGGTCCGTCTTGATCTAACTTTTGACAACCACATCGTCCATTAATGCCTCGACATTTCTCCCGAGCTGTGGTCGGAGAATGAGTTGAATGCACCGTTGGTAACTGGCACCGATGCTTTTCAGGCCAAAAGGCATTTTTACATAACAAAAGACCCCAAAGGGTGTAACAAAAGCCATTTTTCTTTATCCCCCCTACACATGGTAATCTGATGGTACCCCAACCGAGCATCTAAGAAGCATAACATGTCACTGTCGACAATTGAGTCAACCATCTGGTCGATTCAGGGAAGGGGGAAAAGATCTTTCGGGCATGCCTTGTTCAGGTTGATGAAGTCGACGCACATCCTCCACTTACCATTGTGCTTTCGGACCATGACTGGGTTAGCCAGCCATTCTGGGTACTACACCTCCCGGATGAAGCCTGCCTCCAGGAACTTGTCGATCTCCTGTCGAAGTACTTCCTTCTGGTCGGCCGCGAACCGATGCGCCTTCTGCTTGACGGGTCGTGCGTCCGACCGTATAGACAGCTTGTGCTCGATCACATTCCTGGGGACTTCGGGCATATCAGACGGACCCCATGAAAAGACGTCCGCGTTCGTTCGGAGGAAGGTGATGAGCGTGAGTTCCTATTTGGGGTCCAGCGAAGCCCCAATCTGGACTATCTTAGTCGGGTTGGTGTCGTCCAGGCTTACTGCTTGGAGTCGACCGTCTGGGCTGGTGACGACCTGGACTTTTACTAGCCATCCACTTGGTTCAGTGGTCTCGGGGTGTGACCTGGGAGTTAGCTCGACCATGTCGAGACTCCTCTTGTCGTAGTACAGGGCCGTCTTGGCGTTGCCAGCAACGGTGATGGCCCTTATTGGCCTAGGGATCTTGATTGCCTGGTACGCGTAGTAAGCAACAACTATGAACTGGGCCATTGCCGGTCGCTCAAGGATCACATTATACGCAGTCCTGAAGTAGGTCACATCGAAGAGGACCCTTTCGGTCCTGAAGTTGTCCGGCAAGCCGAAGGTGACCGGTAGCTCGATTCGTCCTAGCAGCTTGGCCGAGGAGCCCGGGGTGATCCTGAAGAAAGGTGGGGATGGCTTTAGTGAGCTTCTCGGAATTTGCAGGGCATCTAGTGCATCGGTGAAGAGAAGGTTGATCAAGCTCCCACCGTCAACGAGCACGCGGTCTAGCTGGATGTTCTGTACCGTGGGTTTGACTACGATGGGGTAGCGACCAGGGCATATGACGCATGCCGAATGGTCGACTTGGCTGAAGGTGAGCGGGACCTTCGACCACTTGAGGTGTGGGCTTGGGTCTGATGCAGTTGCCCACACTTCCCGGACCACTGACTTGTATTCCCTATTAGAGGAATATATCACGGCCCCTCCAAAGATATGATGGACCATGTGATCGGTCTGCTGGTACCCCTGTGCCGACTGGTCGGGGGTAGCCTGGCCTTCATCGTGGTCTCCGCGTTTGTGCTTGCTCTCTCTGAGCTCCTAGTCGATGATGCCTCATACGACCTTGCATTAGGTTAGATCGTGGGCATCTGTATGGTGGATCGAGCAGTAGCCCCAACCCTTTTTCCCGTCCTTCTTTTTGAAGCATAGGTGTGTAAGGCCGGCTTTTTCGACTGCCAAGACCTCAGGAGGTCTGGCCTTCCGCTTGCTCTTCTTGTCTTTCTTGTCGGCTCCTTTGGAAGAGGCGGGCTAGTCAGACGCCGGGCGTGACCTGGAGTCGATCTACCACTCCCGGGCCTCTGCGGCCTATGCGCAATTGTTCGCGAGCTCGATGGTGTTTCGGATTACCCAGGTGGCCAGCTTCTCGACCATTTTCTGGTCCTTAACCCCCCCCCCCTCTTGAATGGTGTTCCGGTGCTCAGTGAAGTGCCGGATGTAGTCTCGTAATGACTCATCTTGTTGCTGTCGGACCTGATACAAGTTGTCCTCGACCCCTGGTCGGGCGTAGGTTCCCCGGAAGTTGGCGCTGAACTGGTCGCACAGGTCCTCCCAGGAGTGAACCGACCTGCGGGGGAGATCATCAACAAGACCAGGCGGATCCATTCAGGGTAGTAGGGAAGTAGTTGGCTACGACCTTCACGTGTCCTCTAGCGGCCTGCACCATGATGGTGTAGATCTGTAGGAACTCTTCTGAGTTGGTCGAGCCGTCATACTTTTCGGCTAGGACTGACCGGCATTTGTCTGGCCAGTGCACCTCCTGTAGCCTGGTGGATATGGCGTTACACCATGTCCCGTAACAGGGCACCGCTTGTTGCTGGGCAGCGGCACGTGTCCTGGTGGAGAGATGACGGTCTCTGGGTCCTGACGACGGGGTGGAACCGTCCGATGCCTCCCTGCAAGGGGAAGGCGTACAGTAGGGCTGTTTGCCCTTTTCTAGCACCTGTCGGGTCCTGTTCTCCTCCTCTCTAGTGGCCACCTGGCTCTGGATTACACCACGAAGGTCATGTTGGGGCAGGGAGTCGTGTAGGTCAGAGGGTTGGCCACCCCGACTTGGTGGTGGCCCACGGGTACTCCCCGTGGTTGGGGAACGCAGGACCTATTTCGTCGCGGGCCCGGCTGTGACCCATGGCGATCGCAACCCTCATCGGACCTCGTGACAGGCACAGTGCATGCTGATGTGGTATAGCAACGGGCGGTTGACCAGGAGGGCGAGATCACGTAGCCATGGTGCCACTAGTGAGCCCTCCGGTACGGGCACCGGCGAGTGGCTGAGGAGAACCCATAGGGTCTGGAGGTTCTGCACTGGCGTCATGGTCTCATAGTCGAGACGCTGGGAGTGGAGCGGCGATAGGTCGCGAGGTGGGGAGCCCAAGTGTTGGGGCAACGTGATGGCCTAGGTGAAGACGCAACTGTAGAAAACGTCCTTTGCAGGGGATCTTCGGGATGGTGTTGGGAATGCTAGGGCTATCTTGGAGCACCTGCCTGTCCAGCGTCAGGCTGGTTTCCCTTTGGTCGAAAAGCCGGGGGTTCACCATCGGTGTTTGAGGTGTGGGGCCCTCCAGGGCCCCCTACAGAATGAGCTGCCATGCAGACCTCACGTTGGGTCCCAGAGCTTTCTGATTCTAGCTGGGTGTCCCATGCTTGGAGTACACCGGGTTCGTCTGGATGGCACCCCATGACGAATACGTCGCGACGGCCAGGGTCCTCAGAACAAGACTTAGCGGTTGCCGTGGATACGGACATGGCTAGCCTGATCAAGTTTTTTCAAACTTGCTGAAACGACAAAAACACGCCCCCCTACCTAGCGCGCCAAATGTCGAGGGTAAATCCCTGATAGTGATTCCGGGGTATGCTGGACTGTGGGTGTGTGAACGGTATTTTAAGGACTGTGTGTGTGTAGATGGCAGATTCGGGGACACCAGAGGTTATACAGGTTCAGGTCTCCCAGCGGATAACAACCCTACGTGTTGTGTTTGTGTTATCGTTGATCTCACTTGGTTACAGACGGTGCTCTAGCAGTTTGCTAGAATTGATTTCTCTACCTTACAAATGGGGTCCTCATCCCTTTATATAGTATGGAGGGGGAGAACTTACATGTGGGCCCTACACAGATGGTCTCTGCTCATTCTAATATCTAACTCAAATCATCATTACGGAGGACTAGGTATGCCAACTTGCTCTAACGGCATTGTATGTCGTGCTGCCGTGCGCCGTCGTGTTTAGCCCGTAGAGCCCTACCTCACCGCATTTAATGCAACGTGACGGAGTGCCCTTTTGCACCATCCCCATCCGCTTGCCTCTCTGCGTCATCCCCATCCACTTGCCTCTCTGCGCCATTCCCGTCCACTTGCCCTGTCGGGTGGCTGACAATGTCCCATCTGTCGTGCGGCGCTGTGTCAGCCTGTAAAGTCTCACTCTGTAGCCTTTAATGCTACGGGATGGGACAATGCCCCCCTGCACTGCCCACGACTTTATCCGCTGGAGCCGGTGCCTGGTGAAGAGAAGCGTTCGAGCGGGTGCCAAATAAAGGCGCTTCGGATGGGTTGTGTCTAATCTGGTCCCGCGACCAGTGGGGCTGGTCGTGGGTTTATGTGAAGGAATAGCGAGATTGGTCGCTGGAGGCCTTGCACTGGTCATGGTAACCCTTCCCTAGTCGCACGACCGATCAACTTTTTAGGAGGCATGTTCCCCTAGCTGTTTACACCCTTTGTGGGGCCTGTTAGCCAGGGTACCCCTTTACTTAATGCATCGACATAGTTATCCCTATCTTGATGTTAGCCTCTCTATTTTGGTTATAAGGATTTGACCATTGTTGTTGAAGTCAATGAACGGGGCCCACGTGGTACCATTCCCCCAATAAGGATTATTGCTTATACACACACACACACACACACACACACCGTTGTTTGCTATTTGTCTAGCCAGCAGACACATCGCACACCTATTCCCTAGCTCGACCCACCGTGAGCATGATGTTGCCCAGCCCTGGTGGAACATATTTTTTTAATAATGGAAGTACAACTTTCAGCCCCTACATTAATAAGACATCTAGGATACACACAATCATTTTTTTTTAAATAGGTACTTAAATTTGCATCGAAGAGTACTCAAACTTGGGTGATCTAGACATATATCCACATCCTCAACCAACTAACGAGGAACACATTGTCCACATTAAAAGTTCTTAGCTTTCAACTCGAAACGAACCAACTTTCCATTCAAAATTTTAAGTTTTAGCTTGGTACATCAACACTTAGAGAACAATACCCATCTCTACATTACATAGTGAACAAGATACATGCAACAGTTGCATAGGTTCTAAATTGTTATCCCTTAAATTTAACCTTTTAGAGGGTGTTAATAGGAAACAAACTTATGAAAGGGCATGGGCTAGTTACTAAGGTTGCATTAGTGCACCTTAAGGATCAGAAAGACTCATTCAAGTGCTCTCTACACAAAAGTAGCATGTTTTCTGTAATCTACGTACAGAACCAGTCTCAACAATGACATTATTCAAACAAATAGGTTCTTATGGAAACTCAATTTTCCCTAAAAATAAGAGAAATTCGTTATGTGACCATCGAAGTGAGTTGATACACTTTAATACCACTAAAACATCACTTTGTTCAGATTTTTATCACTCCTTCTATTTTCAAGTTGGCTGCCGTTACTTGTGACCAAATTGCCATCCTCTTCTTCCCATGTTTCTCTTCCACCCTCTCCCATGGGCCAAGCCAATCGAGCAGCGAACAACCACAAGCCTATCGCTACCCGCTTCAGCTATCGGTGAGCATGTCCCCATCCCATTGACAAGATCGTCACTGCCAAATCAATCTCTAGTCGACCTTCTACTCACCAAATCGAGCTCAAATCTGTGAACCGAGCTCAAATCGACCTTGTTGCCACCATGAAATCGAGCTCCAGTGCCTGAATCGAGATGCTGACCACTTAATCACCCCCTTAATCAAAGCCTAGCTAAGCAGATACCCAAACTCCAATGCGAATCCAGGGCATGTGGATTTATTACTTCTTTTCTCTCGAGTCTCATGCTCCAAATGAGATCCTTAGGCCAGTTGAAGTGGCCCTGTCGGAGCTACGGCTTGGGTTCGCATGCGCGGAGCAGCCGGCGGTTCTCATTTTCAGTGGGGTGGTGGCCTTTGCTTAGGTGGAGGAGCTCTAGTGTGGCGGCGGGGAGGAACTGTGATGTGCGTGAGGAAGAATGAAGAGATTGGAGAAGGAAGGAAGGCTAAATATGTCATCTTACCTCCCAGTTTTGAAAAGAAAAGAAAAATAAAAATGGGAAAACCAGTGATGGAATTGGACAGAGTGGTAAAAATCTAAACGACGTGATCTTTCAATGGTATTAAACAATACCGAGCCCGTTAAATGGTATATTTCTAAACCAGAGAACTTTCGGTGTTATAGAACCAATTTTCCTTAAAAATAAAGATATTTCTTTAGTATCTAAAGAAAGGAGTCATGCTAACTAAAGACAACTTGGCTAAACAAAGATAGTATGGTAGTGAAAAATGTTGTTTTTATGATAACAATGAAACTATCTAACATTTATTTTTTGAATGCCAGTTTGATAAGTTAAATTGCAGATCGGTACATATTGCTTTTGGTTTACATCCACCAAGATCTATAGCTCATTTATTTGGAAATTGGTTACAGACTCTAGACTCAACATTAAGACCTCAAGTTTTTGTTGGGGCAAGCGCTTTTATGTTAGGCCATATGGTTGGGTATGAATGATATTGTGTTTGATAAGACAAAATCCAATTCTTATATGTAGGTTATTTTCAGATGAACTTATTTCATCCGCTTTTGGTTCTTGCTGCAAAAGGAGGCTATAAGGGAGAGGATGAAATGAGCATGCCACGTACTGGAGATAACTGTTATGGAGATATTCACCAAGTATGTGTAGATATTTACTAATAGGCTTTGTGCTTGAGTGTTATTTGGATTATTTTGCTTCTATGAACTTGTGCTATTTGTTGGCACCATACTTACAGCACATGACCAAACCTTGTAATGATGGGTAATGAATTGAATGGTTGAGTACACACCTTATACATAAACCGGAAGAAAGACATTATTTATCTAAAAAAATAGTAGTTAAAAAGTTCAAGTCTCAATTTGAATGGATTTTAACTTTCAAACAAGGAATTTTGACTTCCCTAGGAGGGGATAATTGCTCGGTTGTCACTCTAAGGAAATGACAATTACTACTGAGGATGATATGCGGATCGCCCTGAGTCTATGCATATAAGACAAGATGGCAAATGAGCAATTGCCAATTCCTCAGGGTGGCAAAAAAGTGAATGCCCCAGGAGAAGATGGGGAACAAAAAGATGGTTCCACTCTCACAGGCGATGAAGTAGTGTCGTTCGAACCATCAAGGGCAGGGTGTGCTTAGGGTGTCATCTAGCTAGTATCATCATTGGCTTGTCCCGCAACCCTGCCTCCTCTCCTCTGGTGGTAAAAACGAGACCTACAGACTGCCGAGAATGGACTCTTCCTCTCGACGAGGACTTCGCTGTGGCGGACCATGCAGAAAGCCACCATGAATGCAAGGTCGAAGAGGGAACACAGACTGAAGCATAAAAGAGATGTGTGACGCCTCTTCAATTTGCTAGCGGGCATGGCCATGCCATCTCCTATAAGCGGATGAAAAATGAATAGCAAATATTATTTGATATTCGTATTCGGTCAAACGTAAATATATTAAGAAAAATCCATATCCGATTAACTAACGGAGACAAATATGGATATTTTTAAATTCATTTTCTAGATATGAATATGGATATATCTGAATTTATTTTTTTAGAAATTAATATGGATAATATCGGTATCGGTATATAGAAATACTTCTATAAAATATAAATATGAGTAACATAAAGTTATATTTTTTATCTTATTCTCTTGCTTAATTCTTTTGATCATACCTATTATTTATTATTTTGTACTATACTATGTACACTGTAGCAATAAATATGGTCCTTTCATCTCCTATCTAATGGTTCAAAATCATCTAAAGTCATGATAGATGATCAATCTACTAAAAATGAAATTATTTATGTTGAATTGCCATCATTCTTGTGTCAAATAAATTTATTATTTCACAATTTTATCATTAAAGTTGTAGGATATTCACATATAACTTAATCTAGTACGAATTCAGATGCGGATTTATATTCAAATAATTCAATTTGTATTCGTATTCGAGAATATTTGAATTTATATTCGTTTTTTATTAAAATATATATAGCAATGTGAAAATAAACTATTAGATTTATATCCAATTCGTTTCCACCTATGAGCCTTTTCATTGGATATCAAGCGTAGAAGGTCGATGGGACAGTTCCCCGCGAGGAGCCGTTGAGTTTTTGATGAGTGCTTGCAAATGAACAATTTCGAATTTATTTTTTCAAACTGCGTAATTCAACAGTATATTAGTATAATCCATTTTTCTAAATCAGGAAACCACCACCGGGTAGGATAGCGGGGTCGTGAGACTACCCATAGTTTACACATACCGATACTTTTAATATAGAATTTGTAGATATGTGCATGGGTGAAGCTACAACATCTCACCCGAGTACATTGGTATCAAAGAAAAAATGAAATCATAGTTATTAGTAATTCAATTTCGTCTTTTATACACCACGTAATTCTAAACATATGCATCATCTAAATCTAGATACGTTAAAGTATATAATCAGGTTTCCAAAGCTCTAGCTTTGCCCCTTAGATATATGTAACAGACACACCCTCGCGAGTGTGTAAGTTAGGTGTTGTGACTACACTAGCGTGTGCGTGTCACCTAAGTAATGGAAGAAAAAACTAGTGACCCCTCCAATAAAAAATACTTAGGTTTTAGATATAACACGGTCTTTGACCACTATTTTTAAATACAATCCAATAAATTTATGATATTATGAAAGTATTTTTGAAGACAAACACATATACTTAATTTATATTTTGAAACTAAATATTTTAAAATATTGATGGTAAAATTTTCAAAAATTTGATTGGACATTGTACAAATCGTCATGTATTTGTTACCGGAGGAAGTATTTCAACGACCACCTGCACGCAGTACAAGCATTGCAACTGGCCAACTGAAGTTCCCCCGGCCGGCGAATGCTGACGCCTGTCACACGCACGCCAGCGGCCAGCCCGATTTTCCGAGGAGTCTCGCGTCTATACCTGCGACGTTCGCATGGCTACGCCCCTGCACACGTACCACGGGCACGCTGATGATTCTCGATAGCGCGCGGGCTGATCTGTTTTGACCGGCCCGAATCGGCCGATCAGCCGTCCGTCGTCGGCATCAGCCGGGGAACGTGCGGCTGAGAGGCACGGGCACGCTGTTTCTCTCTTGCAATTGGCCGCGAGCCGCCGGTGAGTGATCCACAGTCGATTGAGTAAAAAACTGGCGGTTCATACTGCCCTACCTCCCTGGCCAGAAACAGAGCTGGCCGCCGGCGACCTTGTGGAAGCCCATCCGCATCCATCATGAGAACATCATTACACAATCGTACTGAGCCGAGGAGGTAAGCAGGCAAGCATCACCATCGAGCCTAGGGCCTATGCTACTTGTACATAAACCAAATTGTACTAGTACTAGAATTTAGGTGACAATTGACTATAATAGTCAAGAAAAAAGGACAACAATGCACTGTCCACATTTTTTAACCTATATTTGTCTTTTTATCCCTCAAATGAGATTGAGAAAAAAAATCAATTTTGCAAGGATGTATAGCATAAGCTTATTTATAGTTGGATTTTTTTTCTGAATTGTTTTAAAGAATATTTTCAAATCTTATGTTCTAACTGTTTAAATTTCATTGCGTCTGTAGGATTTTTGAGATTTTTCAATAGAATCGAATTATACATGAATTTTTTATAACCCTATTGGGTGATGAATTGGACTTCTTTGGGTATTCTCACGAAATTCCTACGTAGGACATGTTCGGACGATGATGATTGCGGTCTAAATTTAGAATAAAGCTGAGGCTAACTTGAGTAGAGCTGAGGGTACCATAGAATTGGTTGAAGCGAAGCTTAGCTCATATGAGCTAAGATACGAGGCTGTTAATTGGATTCCCCCATCCAACTGAGGATAATCTAAAGATTTCGTTGATACCAAAAAAAAGTAGAAAAAGTTAATCCACTATAGATTTTTTTAACGAAAAGATAATAAGATGGCACCCTGTGCTTGATTGATTATTTGTATTATAATCTATCTAAGTAGCAATACCAAAGTGTTTCAAATAAGGAGACCTTGACTTAGGTACGCCTCTAGCCTAAATTAAATCAACCTAAGGAAATGAAGTCTCCATCGTTTCGGTGCAAGAGTTAACTATGAGACTTTATACATCTTTTAAGTTCATAGAACGAAAAGAAGTTTTTTGGAGGATAATTAAAATTTGAACTAAATTCTAAAGTTATTTTTGGGCATTTGCTTCTTCCAAACAGGCCTAAAACATGACAATTTCTCCCAAATGCAAGCTAGTTATTTAAAGAAAAAACATTTTAGTGCTATTACAATGGAGAGAAAATGTCCAAGCTTCCTCGATGGGACTTCCCTCTCTTAGGAACACATACAATAAAAACGATAATGGCAACCCTCCCATAGTTCAATATGTCATAAAAGACGCAAGACTGCATGTCCTAATCCAAGGTCGGTAGTAGAAAACGAACTAACGACTTAGGATATTAAGAATGTCTTGCCCGCCCGGCCGATCGGTCGGTCGATGGAGTCAATTTGAACCCCTGAAAGATCAGTTGTCCAGACCCCGCCTTCGCTCTCCGCCACCAAAAATTACCGTCTCCCTTTTGTCCGGTGCCCAAAGTTCACCGTCGGAGGTCAGTCTGAACTCGGTAAAATTTAACGAAGCTTGGCAGGACCTGCGGCTTGCCCATGACCAAAAAGGATTCGCATTCGCTTGTTCGCATGCATGCAGTGCCAGCAACAAGGAACAAACCTAATCCGTTTTCAGTTTCACACCCGACAGCGACAGCCTATGTTACACAGTATGGGGATACTGATACCGGGATACGATATTTTCCAAAAACAGCAATACGGAGATACGGTAAACCCTAAATACAATATTACAACCATAGTCAAATATTATACATTACATAATAATATAACATAATAATATTAATATATCATAAAATATAGGATAAAAAATATGCTAAGCTCAGCAAGAAGTGATAAGAATTCAATCTTTTCCTCCTAATATCTCCTCTTAAATTCTGGCTCATCAAATGTCAGATCGGCACCTTCTAAAAAGCCAACACCAATAAAGCTCTCGGTGCCATCTCCTCTGACATCCCACATTCGACTTAGCCCACTTTAATAATCATTAGACTTCCTTAAAAGAAGACGCAAGTTGTTATGCACAAACACCAAATCCTCGGCTCGCTCAGGAGTGAGCTTATTCCTCTTCATGCTATGTATAAAAGCACATATGCTCCAATTCCTCTCACAGCACGAGAAAGATATTGGCTACTCAAGTAGCTTCAAGGCTAAATCCCCTGCGTATCCCCTACGTATCTCATTTATTTTGTATTTTTTTTAATAAAAAAAAAGATACGTGTATCCCCACTTATCATCGTCCTGGACGGGGATACGGTAACCCTGTGGAGTATCTGTGCAACAGAGGCGACAGCGATCGATATCTGCAAGGGAAGAAAACCTCCAGCGAATGAAAATCCTCTCGATCGCTGTTGCAGTGTTGCCGACAGCAGAGGCGAATCGGTGATGTGTGGCTCCAACTAATTGACCTCCAAGCGGTGGCGATGGCCGTGCTAACGTGCTGCTGCTTGACACTGATCGGGCTCAAACTTCGTCAGATCGGATGGAGCTGCTGCAGGCTAGCTTCAGGTCGCCACGCTACGATTTCACCGTCGTCGCGCACCGAAGATTCAACGCCTTGCTCTTGCGCCCCCACGAGTACACGGGCTCTAAAGACTCACTATTATGGAATCACTATCACTATCAATTTTTAATAAATCAATTTTTAATAAACCGATAATAATAAAGTAGTATCATATATCACGTGAGAAAAATTAGTTATCGTGACTTATGAACCGATAATAATAAGAGTTATCACTGTCGGTCGATGATTTGAGCCGGTAGTGATACTTAACTTCATCATCACTGCTGGTTGAAGACACCGACCGGCAGTGATATAAAGTTATCACTGCCGGCTGGTGATTTGAGCCGGTATTGATGTCTCGGTTATATAAAAGTGATCATCTTTTTTCCTAGTCCTAGCACAATAGAGAAAAGCTATGTTTTATTGCTCAGTGGCAGCTATTTTTTGCTCACCTAATTCTTGGGGGTTTCAAAAATTTGAGAAATTCTCATACCCTAAGTGTTCCAAGGTATGTAACTTCATCTCCAATTTATTTCTAGTTGAATTTTATGTACTAAATTGCTCTAGATTTTAAAATGATGGAGATAAACTTATGGTCATGATGTTTGAAGATAATGTAGATATAATTATACCTCATTTATGATACATAAGCTTTAATTAGTAGCTTATGGTGAAAAGTATCTTTATTATTGATTTACATTAGCTATATGTATGAGCATATTTATTTTTGAGTTTTAATGAATTAGAAAAATTAGCCATAAAATTAAGCTATATAGCAAGCTCAAATTATATTTTTTATATTTTAATTAATTAGCAAACTCTAATATAGAAACTTTAGGCATGAGCATATTTATTTTTGATTTTTAATGAATAGAAATTTTAGTCATGATATTAAGGTATATAGCAAGCTCTAATTATATTTTTTTATATTTTAATTAATTAGCAAGCTCCAATATGTAAACTTTAGGTATAAACATATTTATGGTTGATTTTTAATGAATTAGAAAAAAATTAGCCATGATATTTAAGTATGTAGCAAGATCTAATTATATTTTGATATTTTAATTAATTAGCATGCGCCAATATGAAAACTTTAGGTACGAGAGTATTTATTTTGATTTTTAATGAATTGGGGACTTCCTGACTTCTTCCAGATTAATAGCAGAACAACTAGCGGATATGTCAAAATCAGATGTTATATGGTCGTTTGAGTTGGGTAAATCTTTGATCAAACCAGATATAGAAAATAACCTTACAACTCAAATACGCTGATTACATTAGTGGTACTTGGAGCAATCCAATCAAAGTATACAAGCGTTTCCCATAAGGTAAAGAGATGAATATTTTCTCAACAGAGACGATTGTTTCTGGGTGAAGTTAAGTACTTGTATGAAATGTACAAAGAAGATGTCATCGATGTGGCCATAATCAGAGTGTGGACTATGTAAGTGACTTATGCAAATAATTCATGTTATATGATATTATACATTGAAATCGTATAGCTAACTTCTCTCTTTCGCAGAATGGAGATTCAAGCATGCAGATAAGAATTAGATAATAAAGTACAATGGAATCTAGATTTTATTGAGGGCTATTTATTGAAGTGTCTGCTTCACCACAAACACAAAACATTCATATTCTTATCCTACATATTTGAGTACGTGTTTGTGTGCCAAGGTGTTCTCTTTTTATTGGCAACTTGATTCTAATATTAATTTATTATAGTGATGTATTCATACAGTTTTCATTAGATACTCCTTATCATCCATCCAAGCTCAAGTAAGATCATTTTCATGGACTAAAAAAAAGATAAGATAATTTACTAAGACCTCATGAACTAATCATGCTATCGACGTATGAGAGATCTTCAAATGATTGCATACCTTCTGGTAGAATGTATGCGATAATGAGGAAGGCTACCAGAGGTTAGACTACTTATATATTACCAAATGATACCATTTTAATGGAGGGTATTAATTACTATGTATTAATAAAGGATATGAATTATTATGTATTAATAAAAGTGTATTTATTATTGATTTACATTAAATATATGTCTCATTATATGCATATCAGTGTACTTGGTTCGGAGGATCCTGTTGTGCCTTTGACCTGCTTTCAGAATTGGTACTGTCGGACGACTCTTCGACAAAATGACCTTCCAACGATGATACGAAGGATGAGCTAGAAGCAGCGGCTAGTAAGTGTGCACATGAGGAGGATGATGAGAGGCTGGCTCATCGACTATGCGCTGGAGAGGAGTAAGAAGCAGCGTCCCGTAAGCGGCCCAGGAAGAGGAGGACGAGAGGGTGACCCGTCAGTGCGCTGTGGATGAGCATGAGAGGGTGACCCGTCAGTGCGCTGTGGAGGAGGCTGAATGCTCAATCCGTAGTGGCGTTCAGGCTTCAGACTTTTATGTCTTCGACACACCAACGACTCTGAAGTATAAGCGACACTATGATCAATCAGGCGTGGTCAGGTCCTCCGCTCCACCCATATCGATCCCCTGGGGTCCTCAGATGTACACACACCATCAGTCGTCTGTGTGGAGATACGGTCCTCATCACGAGAGAGGTAGAGGGATACTAGATTGACTCAACTCGACCGACTTTTCGGGAGTGACCTGTGAGAACTATTATGTATATATGTGTGTTTATAGATATCTATGACTTGTAACATGTGTTCACTTGAATATGACATAAATTACTATATATTAATAAATGTGTTTTTATTATTGATTTATATTTAATATGTCTCAATGTATGCATGTATTAAGAGAGGGAGAGATAGAAAGATCGGAGAGATAGAGAGAGTACAGAGAGAGGGAGCACACGCAGGGTAGAGAGGCAAAACACTGCCGATTAAAGCATTCAACCGGCAATAATGCCTTGAGAATTATTATTGGCTGGTAACCAGTAGTGATTCTCAAGACATCACTGCCGGTTAAAGCCTTCAGTCGGCAGTGATTCCTCTATCATTATTGTCGGTTAAAATTTTCAGTCGGCAGTGATAACTCTTTCATCCTTACTGTTGATTTTAATATTAGTAGTGAAAAAAGTTTTGAAGTCGGTAATGATGCGTTATTCTATAGTAATATCTGAAATTATGTATTGATTCGATGGCCCCGCGCGCGTGGACTTCCACGCTCGCTCGCAACCTTCGCTTTTGTCAGTAAAGACGCACACACCGCACCGTCAACTAGCCTCCCCTGGCTTTAGCCGGCCGGCCGCCACCGAGGTGGCACTCGGTCTAACTGCTTGATTCTCAAAAGGGCGGAGAAATGAATTGTACTCCGATATTCGTCAAAAAAGATCGAGCTAGGTTGCTAGCACGCATGCATAACGACATTGGAAGGTCCTACTCCCTACCATGCATTAATAAGAATAAGAAGGGGCCGCCGGCATGCATATGTTGTTTTTTTGTTGTTGCCAACACTCGAATTTTCTAGGCGTGGGATCGATCTGCGCTGCCATGCGTGCTCTCGATGTACTAGAAAAAATTCGGGTGATTCATAGACCACCAGTTTTTTCTTCTACATATTTCTGTCGATTTCTCAGCTACAGTCAGTTTATGTTCTTTTCAGAGTCATTTATTTGATGCAACTTTAAAGTACTCTCGGTTTAAATCAGATGCGTACCACTATTGACTTCATGAATCAGACAGAGATATGTCTAAGTCATTACTATTGAAATCATTTTCATGGTAGATTCACAACCGTTTTCAGAGTTGGTTATCGAACTGAATGCAAGGAGTCTATAAAATTCAACAGCCACTAGAGTCGGTTTTGAAAACCAACTGTAATAATTTATATTATAGTCGGTTGATATCAGAAATCTACTGTAATAATATATTTTACCAAAAAAAGGTTATATGTAAAAAATTGTATACATGTACATGTAGATCAAAACATGTCTTTGCTAGAGTTATATGTACACATGTGCATAATCGTTGCAAAAGAAACTAATCAAATACAAGTATCATCACCTAAGCATTCGGTCGAACGCCTCGCCTACATGTCATTTAGAAATAAGTTGTCGGCAAAGGTGGTGGTGCCCATGGTGCCCTCTATGAAAGACCTCAAAGCTCCCTCCCCGGTCCCCCCTGCCTCATCGAATGCCTCGCCACGTGCCCAATAGCAGATCTGCCTCTTGACCGTTGCACAGAGCCACCACACACATGTTGTTGCTTGCTCTTTTTCTGCACCTTCACATATGGCTCTGCTTGTTCAATTAGATATGTATCCAAAAATGAATCTGATTTAAGAATAGACCACACGACAAGATCTGGATGAGAGAGGGGCACCTGAACTACCTTATGGGAGGGTGAGTAGCGCGCGCATCACAGTTGCACACAAGGCATGCCTATATCTGTATCTAAAAAATGAATGTGATCTAAGAACCGGCTACGCTGTGAGATTTCAGTGGGGGAGGGGCACCTGCAAGTACCTTCTGAGAGGGTGATCAATGTGCGTGGGTACCGCATATCTGTATCAAAAAACAAATCCGATTTAAGAATTGGCCAAACCGCAAGATTTGGGTAGGTGGGGGGGAGCACCTGCACAAACATTTCGAGAGGGTGAGTATCGGGCACGTGTCAAATCAGACTGATGAGTTGCCTTCAGTGCAGATCCAAGCGAGGCCTCCACACTCTCCTCCATGTAAGCGTGAGGTGACGAGAGGGAGAGAAGGGGAATCAGAGGAGGGGGAGGTGGAGGTGTTGGGAGTTGAGTGTGTGCGTCAAACTCTAGGTCTGCAATATATACAAGGGTTTGGAGGTTGTGGGCGTCTTTGGACCGTAAAACTATACTTAATACTAACCCCATAATTTGGAGCTGAAAAATCAAAAAAATATAGTTCCATTTTTTGGTGACCGTGCATCACAAATCATATGATTTTTCACATGAAATACACGCGTGAGCAGTTTATGAGAGTCGAACATGTGACCACTCACCTTGTGTAAAGTTTCCTTAACATCTCACCTATCACTGATTGCTGAGAGCAATGCGATACTTTTTCGTTTTGATCCTTATTGTCTAAAATTTTAATCAATTATTTGGGCACCAAAATTACATCAAATAAAAATATTGTTAACTACAAAGTAAAATATTGTTAACTACAAAGTTGTAGATCTCGTCGAATGCTACAATTTTTGTATAAATTATTTTTTTCATACGACTCCATATGAATATTTTATGATTTTTTTAATATCTCACTAAAAACATACAAACTGACATATTTCAACAGGGTCTTGTTTGAAACCAACTGTATTAGTCCAATATTACAATCATTTCGTAACATGGACTGACGGTAATGTATTACAATTGGTTCTTACTATAAACCGACTATAATCCTTTCCTGAAAAATCATTGATGTAGTAGTAAGTGTTTCGACCCTACTTTATATCAGTGGTGAGGTGGTATGTAAAAGTGCAGTTCTATTTGTTTTGAAGAAGCTTGAAAATGACCATATGTCAGCCAGAAAACCAATTAAGTTGATCGATATTCAAACAGAGCCTAGTTCTGGCGAACTCAAATATATATGCCACAAACTTAACTACGGGGTTAAGTATCTATTGTCGCATATATATATTCTCGTGTCCTCTGTTTACTCTGTTGGATAGGCCAGCAAACTGATGTGGCATTTCGTTTCTCTGGCTAATACCTAGTTCACAGTATGGTTTTTTTTCTTATTGGATTTCCCACTTGATTTATGGGATTTAAACCTGTGACCTAGCTTTGTGAGCCTTAAGGATGACTACACTAGACAATTGCCCCCACACTGCTACCCAAAAGGAAATATTATCATTTTGACTTAATCTAGTCTCCAATGTAAAACTTTTTTTATATAGAAAAGTTTGTTTATATATACTACCACTATTACAGAAAACACCATCAACATCGTTTTTAAACTGGTACTATGCAATCGATAGTGATAGTCTGACATTATCCATACCGGTTCCGCAACTTGCAGTGATAGCATAGTATCACTGCCAGTTTTATCTATGAACTGGTAGTAATAGCCTATTTTAACTGCTTATTCATGACATTAACCGACAGTGGTAGTAGTGATATCACTGTCGATTCGTGTCTCAAATTGACAGTAATAGTTTCACACAAAAAACACATATAGTTCACATATAGTTCATTATTTGCATGTCACTTTATTATTCACAAATCAACTAAAAATATCATTAGTCAAACCATGTATCAGATAAAAACAACTTAAGATACAATACATCATTGGTAACTATCATCATTGATAATTGTTGCTCTCATTGGCTCACATAAAAAGGGCCCCAACTCACAAGCACAAGTCATAAAATCAGCAACACGTAGATTGTCATAATTACACACTTTCTTGTTTCACACCTCATAGAAGATAAGAGAGATTGAATAAGAAGATGTGAAATAGTGCTAATCAAGCTACTAGCCCTCTACCATATAAGTGCATAATCATCACAAGTCCATAAGAGCTATTGTGCACTTTAGTCATAAAAAAAATAAGAGCAAAATATTGCACCAAGAAATGATAACAAAAATTATTCATTTGTGTTGCAGTCTATGTCCCAAATTTTGAATATGATGTTATTGGTAGTAGGATTTATGTACTTTGCCCGACCTAAATCCTAATCCACAAAACATCACATTCAAACTTAATTTGGCACGGTATCATCGTTGGCAAACTGCATCTAGCTATCCAACATAATTATTTTCCAATATTTAGCCTCGTATCATTGACCTCTTTCGTCAACTAAATTTGTATAAGAGAAAATTAATCCACTAAAATCCTAAAAGACACTTAAAATTAATCATTTAGAAAGCATCTAAAATTCCCTCAATTTAAACTAAAATTATCTAGCCATGATCCATCCATTCATACCTTGTTGTGGAGGAGGAGGCCGACATCAGGGTGGAGGAGGCATGGTAGGGCGCAGCGGCATCAGTGTTGTGGAGGCTGATGGTGGCACATGCATGAGCCGAGGTGTTGGGGTGGAGGAGGCTGGGGAGGGCATGGAAGCTTCGGTGTCATGGAGGCCGATGATAGTGCAGGGTGAAAAACAAGGCATTAGTGGAGTGGAGGCCAGCATAGAGGTGGATGAGGAGCTAGCGTTGGCTTTGAGATATGGATGAGATACATGGTGGAGGAGGTGCGGGGCAGGAACCAAGGCATCGACGTGGAGGAGGCCGGCATCAGGATGGATGAGGATGTGACATTGGCTCCGAGATGTGGAAGAGATCACGTGGTGGAGGACATGCGGGGCAATAGCGATGTGTTGATGTAGTGGAGGCCGGCATTGCCGTGCATGAGGAGGGGGCGTCAGCTCCAAAATGTGGAGGAGGTCGCACGGTGGAGGAGGCACGGGGCAAGAGCTGAGGTGTTGGTGTGAAGGAGGCCTATGTCGGGGTGGATGAAGAGGCCACATTGGCTCCGAGATGTAGAGGAAGTTGCATGATGGAGGAGACCATCGGGGAGGGCGTGATGCAGAGCAGGAAGCAAGGCGTTGGTGTGGTGTCTCGGAAGTGGCTAAGTGTTGAAAAAGGGTGAAGAAGGACAATTATATAAGACAACAATATTATCAATGTTGGATCAAGTAACCAACCTGTAGTGATAGACTATCATTGTGTGGGGTGTGGAAACCGAGGCATCGATAATAGTCTAACACTGCCAGTTGGTAACTAGAGCTGACAATGATTCTATCACGGGAACAATGATAGACTATCACTGCAGTTGGTAACTTCAATTGGTGGTTATAGTATCATCAGGACCGAGCATTGGTCTATCACTTCTGGTTGGTAACTACAACCGGCAGTAATAGGTTAACTACCCCCTTCATAACTCCTACATGCCTCTTCATCTTTTGCACCATTAAAAGTATACGACACCCCTTTGTCTTCCTCAAATGGCCATTACAAGTGCTCTCCCTCCCCAACCTCCTAATTCCATCAACAAACCATCGCTTTTCCTCCTCCACCTCACAAAGTTCCTAGCTATGTACAACATCATAGTCATGGCCTCTCGTCCTCCATCGCCGCCATCCGTCACTCATCCTCCACCGCCACCACCTATCATTGGAGGATGAGGAGGTGACAACCTCCTCCGATGACCTCTCCTTCTCCTCTCCCAATGATCTCTCCTCCTCCATGCATGATTATGACTTGGAAAACTTGTTGGGTGAGGGCCCTTCGCAATCATGCATGCCAACGAGCTTGGAGGAGGACATCAGTTCCAAGGACGACGTGTCCTCCGAGGAGGAAGAGGAGGAGGAGGCCGGCGCCACGGGCTCTGACATCAACATGTTCTTCGAGAAATGAGGACTCTGAAGCTAAGACCTCCAACAATGAGGACGAGGAAGCCGATGCCAAGGCCTTTGAGGAGGAGGAGGTCACAGTTGCCATTGGAGGTCCCGACGACCCCATCATCATTGACAGCGACGATGATAGCATTGACTGGAATGATCTCAAGAAGAAGATGGACTTGTCATCATCGTCATCAAATGATGACAGCTCACCATTGAAGAAGCGTAGGCTAGCAATGGGATATGCCAGTTAGCTAGGAATTAATATCGATCTTTTGCATTCTGGATGTTGTTTTTTCTTTTAATCTGGAACTTCTTTTGTAATTAATCAAGACCTTATATATTTTGTAATCAATCGAGATCTTACTTAGTGTAATCATATATATTTCTTGATTTTTAAAATAATATTATTTTATTAAAAAAATTACTAAAATAATACCCAAAATCTAATATTTGTAGAAATAGTTACCTATCGGTACACGGAGTGCCGACTAGAGACTTGTCGGCACTCCAAGTGTTGACATGCTACGTGGCAATGGGCTTTAGGGCCTATTGACACTCCGCATGCCGACATGTCCTGTGTCCCCAGATGATATTCAAAGAAAAAATCATAACTTTTTCATATGATTTTGGATGAAAATTATCTTTATATGAAAATTGTAGCTATCGATGATATCTACAACTTTGTAGTTGAACACTTTTCTATTTTAGTATGTTAAATTCTCAAACTTAAGATTTGAAAAAATAGATCTAGAATTTTTAGCCACCTTTTGTGTATCTAACCAGATTCAAATGAAAGAGTATTCAATTACGAAGTTGTAAGTATCTTTGATAGGTACAACTTTCATATAAAGATCATCTCCATCCGAGAGCATATGAAAAAGTTATGAATTTTTTGAATATTGTTTGTCAGATAATGGACCTGTCGACACACGGAGTGCCAACAGGCCCTAGGTCCCACTACCACGTAGCATGTTGGCACTTCGTATGCCGACATGTACATATTTATACAAATATCATATTTTGAGTATTATTTTTGAAATTTTTCAATAAATTAATATTATTTCAAAAAAAGCTTTATATTTTTTAGTGCAATCAGGAACTTATTTAGTACTTACCTTCTTAGTCTAAATTTTGCACTTCCAAGAAGTGACACACTTCTTATCACCATCGGTTAGTGGAAGCAACTGACAATGATACACTCATTATCACTTCCGTTTGATGCCACGAGCCAACAGTGATATATAATTACGGGTTCCTGATATGAGCCGTTAGTGATACAATCCTTATCACTATCGATTGATGCCATGACCCAACAGTGATGGATCACTATTGGTTGGTGGCATTAACCGGTAGTGCTAAAGGGTATCATTGCTGGTTCTATTGGACTCATTAATTTTTTGGTCGTTGGTGGTTATAAAGCGGTAGTGATACCTTATCACTATAGGTGCTTGACAAATTGGCATTGATAGGTAGTTGCCAGTTGAGGTTTGTGAAGTAGTGTACAAAGTTGTAGATCTCATTGAGTGCTACAATTTTCATATAAAGTTTGCCATTATCCGACTTCGTATGAAACAATTGTGAATTTTTTAAGATAAATTATCATCAATTATCATAGGCGGTTCATATAAGTAACCACCTTTGAAAATACATTTTACACCGATAATTCATATAAGGATCTTTTTGTCATAATTATCCTATTTCTAGAAATGGTTCATATAAGGAACCGCCTATAAAAATAACCTTTTACACAAACGATTCATATAAAGAACCGTTTGTAGTAATCATCCTATTTCTACGGACGGCTATCGTAAGTAACCGTCTGTGAAATTTTGTTTCCACATGCGACCCAAAACTGTAGGAACTGCTCAGAAGGTTTGTCATTTGAGCCACCTGTAAAAAGGCACCCTGGGTGTTCTGAAAAATAGTTTTTGTAGTAGTGTATATTTTCCAATATATTTGACACTTAATTTGATTTGTATTAATAATAATTTATAGCAGTACTGAGTTCACAAAAATGTACCATCGAGCTTCTAGTTCTATAAATGGTATGTATTGTTTTTTGTCTGATTAACAAACATATGAAACTACTATTCTTAATTCCTATATCAAACGCTGGCAAATTTTCCTATCGGCCACCAAAAATTTCCATAAGGAATAATTTTCCTGAAAGCCACCCATAAGGAAAAATTGAATTTTTCGTGTCGTTTTTTTTCATTTCCTTGATGGTTTATTTTTAATTGCTTGAACGATATTTCATTTTTCCAGTAGTGTCTTTAATCGAATAATATCCCGCCCTTTTACAATATCGCATCAAGTCAACACCGCCACTTTAATCCTACAAAAGAAACTTTCGGAGGCAATATATCATGCGTATAGCTCATAGGTTGATGCAACCAAGTGGTGCGAGTCAGTGAGCAGTTTGAACTTTCAACGGTCCAATTATGCTTAGATTTTTCACTTTTTCAGAGAAATTAAGAATACCTGGAGACAGATTCTTTTTCAACCACAATAAAAATATTGTAATGTGGCGCGCAGCCGACTCTTGATTTCTACCCTAGCCACTCCATCTAGATTTTAATGTCTGAACTCAGCGCTTCCACAAGTTTAAATACGTACGGAGGCTCTGTACACGGTCCTCTTGTTATAAATATAAGTCGTTTTAGCCTCTTTAACTATTCTTTAAATATAAATTATTTTTAAATTTTTATACATTTTTTCTCTTTTATTCCCGTTTTACCCTTATTTAATAAATGCTATCACCCTCACAGATAAATTAGTTATTTTTTTCAATACAGAATAAATAAATACCAACAAGGTTATTTGATCTACTTTCTTAATCCTTGTGTACAAGTCTAAAACGATCTACATTTACAATCGGAGAGTAGCTAGCAACGAGTCAAAATACGTACATGCAGTATACTGAACGTATGTACGTGTATACGTATGCCGCTGAACACTTGCATGGGCTCTATAAATAGTTGTGCGTTCTGCAGGCTACATGCAAAGAGCTCGATCGCTAGCTAGCTAGCTACACCTGGGCCTGCAGCTCGATCTATATCGTCGATCGTTTGCTGCACGCTCACCAAGGGATCGATGGAGGACGGCAAGGACGCCGGCGGGACCAAGTACCGCGGCGTCCGGAAGCGGCCGTGGGGCAAGTTCGCCGCCGAGATCCGCGACCCGGAGCGCGGCGGCGCCCGGGTCTGGCTTGGCACGTTCGAAACGGCCGAGGAGGCCGCGCGGGCGTACGACCGCGCCGCGTTCGAGCAGCGCGGCGCAACCGCGGTGCTCAACTTCCCCGGGGAGGTCGGTGCGGCGAGCAGGGGTTCGGCGGCCGGTTCAGGCGCCCCCGCTGGCTCGTCGAGGGGGAGGAGCCGCGGGGACGGCGAGAAGATCGAGCTCGAGTACCTTGACGACAAGCTGCTCGACGACCTCCTCGACGAGAACAAGTATGGCGGTAAATAATGAGAGGCATTCCTCGGTTTTGCATTGCCAGCATGCATGCACGAGAAATGGCCTAAACAACACAAAATACGTAGATGAACCATACACATGGACGGAGCTAGCAGGGGGCTAGGGGGAGCCATGGCCCCCTTCATGCTTCAAGTACACCCTTATGTACACATGTATTTGTTATAGAAATAAGATAGCAAGTTAATATTTGTCCCCCTTGTATTGAAATGTGCTATCAGTTGGCTCCTTCCTTGTATTATTTCTAACTCCGTCCCTGACCATACATATCTTAAAACAAACACAGAGCCACTATAAGAACACACCATATACTGCATAAAACTGTATGAATTTGCATTTACAGAACTATTAATAGGCGTGCATGCACCACCTGATGATCATACGCTATAAAATAAAGTGCTCTTGTTCTGTGCCTAAGAACAAATTAAAAGCCACGTTGGACATGAGCAGTAGACGTGAACAATGAAGTGCTTACAGCTAAAGTACAAGCTGATAGCGTTACAGCACTATATACAACAGATGGTTACTGGAGTGTTGGGTTATATATGCATCTGCATGCAAAAAGGATGAGAAAAGTACATGTGCATGGTGCAGCAGCTAGATGTCAATGCATTGTGTTTTACCTTGAACGGAATAATATGCGGATCTTGGTCCGTACGTGAATGTAATGTTACGAATGTGGCAATGCCAAATTTACCAACGTTTCATGTCATGTTCGATCTCTTGGAACTTTATTGTGGCCCTGATTTGAATTTGTGTTGACACATATATGCAACACATGCATGATGGGACTGATCCCATGCTTGTTTGCATTATGATGGAACTGATCCCAAACAAACTGATCCCAAGCATGCATGTTTGACGATCTTTCCGGGTGGTGGTGCTTTGCTTTGCTTCTCGATCGGTTGACTTGTATAGCTGACGGAAAAGTGAGTGTGATTGTATAAAAAGGAGGTAAAGCGAAATGAGTCTAATAACTTGATTATACTTAAGAAAGAGACATGACAAAAGTAGTACGACGGATTTAGATAAACTAAGTATACCTCAGAAAGTTCAAAAAGATACATATTATTCTCTATCCCATTTAGTACATTTAAACCTTTGTTTTTTTATTAGGACACAGTACTCTCTTGTGCATGCGGAATGGTGGGAACCATTATTTAAAACCAGGTGGATGGAGTTGTATCCTCACAATTTATTCCACCATCTACCAAGCGGTTGGTTAAAAAAAATAGATTTACTAGTGAAATGCAAAAAGATTTTCTTCTGAAGAGAAAAGGTGAAAAATATTCATAAAAAAATACCACTACTACAGAATAAGTCAAAAGTAGTGGTATATCAGTGCCGACTGTACTAGAACCGGAACTGAATATGTATCAGTGCCGGTTCTTAAGCTTCCACGCGCGAACAATGAGTGAGCCGCTAAGAACTAGCACTGAAAACATTTATCAGTGTCGGTTACA
This sequence comes from Phragmites australis, assembly GCF_958298935.1. Lineage (NCBI taxonomy): Eukaryota > Viridiplantae > Streptophyta > Magnoliopsida > Poales > Poaceae > Phragmites > Phragmites australis. The sequence continues at coordinate 9,451,422 of NC_084941.1, read as the reverse complement.
ACCACGAACCGACACTGATAAATCAGTATCAGTGCCGATTCTAGCTACGAACCTGCACTGATGTACCCTGATACATCAGTGCCAGTTCCAGCCACTAGCCGATACTGATAAATCACTATCAGTGCCGGTTCTAGCCACGAACCGACGCTGATGATTACTACTGCCATAGTTTATATTTAAAAAATCATAACATTTTCACACGAAGTCAGACAGAGAAAAACTTTATATGAAAATTGTAGATTTCGACTAGATCTACAACTTTGTAGTTGATAATTTTTTAATTCGAGGTTATTTAAATGCCCAAATAATCTTAACAAAGTTTCAACAGTGTTCGATGACAACTCATCTTAAAAAATTTATAATATTTTCATACAAAGTCGGATGAAGATACACTTTATATAAAAATTATAGCTCTCAACGAGATCTACAATTTTTTAGTTGATTAGTTTTTAATTTGAGATCATTTAGATATTCATATAGCCATTCAAACGTTCGGTCGGAAGATATCAAAAGGATTGATTTTGCTATTATAATCGAGAACGAACGATAGCTGAGATGGTCAGAGCTGTCACGCGCGAGGGTCTGCTGTGAGGTCGTGAGTTCGAGTCCTAGTTACCGCATACGAGCAAAAATCGTGTGACTTATGCGGTCGAGAGAGCAGCGTGACTAGTCGGGCGCCTCTAGTTGAAAAAAAAAATTCTTGTTTTTTTTTTTGCCTCAAAAAGTTTGAATCGTGAAAAACCTTATCAGTACCGATTGGTGGCTCCAACCAACACTGATATGATTTTTAGGTCACTTTCAGACCCGGCACTGATAGTCAGTGCCGCGTAATCAGTGACGATTCAAAATCTGTCATTAATAGCGATTTGAACCGTCATTAATGTCATGTTCTGTGGTAGTGTACCATGCCGTATTATTGATTTGTCACTAATAAGTAATATATCCGTTAAAATTGCACTTGTATATCTATCCCACTCCAAATTGGAGTAGAGAAAAAATCAAGGATAACATAGGCTTTTCTTTCGAATTATGGTGATTCACACACCCTGCTTACCATAAATCTCGTAGGTCTAGCGTATTTTTTTCTTCCATGGGTTTTCTGATCAAATCTGTATTCTAGCTAAGGGTGTAAATTGGTGAATCTAAGTATATATATTAAACCTCTTCAGTTTAATAATTACACTAGTTTTAAAAAATCTATTTAATTTAAGAAAAATTATATTATTAGTTAAACTAAAAAGAATCGATAGGTATTCTAAAGTTTATTAATTTGCACACCTACGTATTCTACATCACGTACTCCTTGTGCTACTAATTCAATTATCGGGCTATGCGTAATATCACGGTTGGCCCGTCAGCCATTCTATGTCATTGCCGGTTTAGGGCATCTCCAGCAGCTATCTTAATTTTTTATCCTCAAAAATACTATTACAGCATCCCCTATCATTATTACAGCATCCTTTATTTTTTTTCATCTCCAGTAGCTACCCTATTTTCTATCTTCTGCTACTTTTTTTCTCTCTCTGATCCCGCTGTCAGCTTCTGTAAACAGTTCTGCTACAGTATTGCCACAGTTTTCTGTTGCTACAGTATTTCCCATCCGAACCCATCGTCAGACACTATGAACAGCGCTGCTACAGTGTTGGGCACTGCTACAGTACCGTCGAAAAATGCAGACCCATACTCTCTCCGTGTCACTGTAGCATTACTGTGCGGGACTGTAGCGCCGGATGGAGTATCGGTTTGAGACTGATTTCCGGAGGTACAGTACTTTAGGTACTGTAGCACGGATGCAGTACTTTAGATACTGTAGCATGAGATAACTCCTCTGCTGTCGTTGGTCTTAGGCTGGGTTTTCGTGGCAAAATAGATCAATATTATGCCAATATTGTGAGACCTTTTCATGGCTATTTGAACCATCGTTTAATGGTTGGTAGCACATGATCGATAGGATCTTTATGGTCGTTAGCTTACTCAATATACCATTCGATCTCTTCCGTGTCGAATCAACATACGTTGACTTGCATTCCCACACTCTCGATCAGCACGTACCAGGAACTACCGTACCTCGTTCGTGATCGATCAGAACCGGAGAGAATCGGAACAGGGTCCAAGTAGCTAGGGTTTGAGGATCTGAGCATGTTGTCCGGCCGGCCGGTAGTCTGGCTGCAGGTCGATCGGACCATTGGGAACTCGCGCCTGTTCATACCAGTCAAGGGACCAGCCAACTAGGTCAACCGCGCGTCAGCCCCACCGCCACTTGGCTGCCTTGAGCTGTCTGACTTTTCTCGTGCCCCGCTGGGACTTGTCAGCGGCGGGCGCGGCCATTCCTTTGTCTTAGGATGTGGCCCGGCCCGTTAATGGGCCCAGTTGAACCACCATGCGTCTTTGTTTCAGGCTCACCCGATACTCTTTTTTTCTCTCAAATATGCTTCATATAAAAGGAGAAATAAAGTTCAGATATATATCAAGAGGTACCAAGACACACTCGTCAATAGCGTTCCACACTGGACATTGCTAGGTCCTCTTAGAAAAGAACCCTGCCACTATGTGAAAAAAATTTAAAAGTAACACGTCATAATTGTTATGACACGCTAAACGCATCATTAATGACAAATTATAAGTAATAGGTAAGGATCTGTCACCAATAATATCATTGGTGACAAATCAAAACTTGACCCGTCAATTATTAAGGTTATAACTGTGACCCATCACTTATTACAAGTCATAAGTGATAGACCACAGTTGTGACCCGTCCCTTATGACTGACGAACGTTTTTCCTATTTTTTAACAAAAAAAAAATCAAAAAAAATATTTTTTTCACCCGAGAACCACCCTGATATAGGGCCCATCGTATATGCTCAATCCACATCATTTTCAAACATACTTCGGTCTTTGCATTTTATAGGACTCGAACCTGCGCCCAGAGCCTCCCGCGCAACTCCCTTACCACCTCAGTTATCATGTGTTTATGATAGAAACTAGATATACTATCATTTTAACCTTCATGGTCGAAGGTCATAGGTGATGGGTCATAACTGTGACCCGTCACTTATACAAGTCATAGGTAACATGTCACATTTATAACCCGTCACCGATGATACTTTTTCTGAAATGTTGGCCCGGAGTGCTTTCAGTAAAAAGGGTATAACTTTTGCATACAGACTCCGATTTTGACGTCTACAACATCGGTTTCGGCGAATTTTTTAGGCCAAAAACGGCTTGAAAGATTGAGTTCTCGCCTCCGAAAATTTCTGCACCGTTTTCGAAACGCACGTTTGTGTCTATAACCACCACTCCTTACATCAAAATTGAGAAAAATTGTACAATAATTCATATTTTAGTGCTGCTGAGGTGAAAAAAAAATAAGAGAAAAATAAAAAAATAAAAAAAATTAGCATCATATACATATATATAGTCCTGAGGCTGTATATTATATATATACACACATACACACACCTATGATGAATAGAGAAAAATAATATAGAATACACATATATATGAGTATATGTTTATACTACTATACATATATATACACACATGGCATAAATCAGGAGTATATGTACTTTTGCATCACATGAAATGATAGCTCTCACTACTAAAAAAAACCCTTCACTGTCGGCCAATAAAGGGGTTTCACTGCCGGTTTTGGAGCCGGCAATAGGCAACGGGCAGTGATAGTGGATTTTCACTGTCAATTCTTTTCGAATGGCCTTTTAGTGCTAGTCCATGATACGAACAGGCAGTGATATTCTATCACTGTCGGCTCGTAAGAAACCTGCAGTGATGGACCGACATATAAGCCTATTTCTATAGTAGTGTCTATATATCGATCATGTACATCTATAAAAACAAACATAAATGTTGTGTGTATATATCTACATAAACCTAAATATAAAAATGCCTAGGGGTATATATACACAGAATACATGAAATAATAGCTCTATGTATTGATCAAGTTATTAGTGATGGGTTACAACTTGACCCCTCACTAATGACTGACTAGAATGATCCGTCACTGATGAGTTAGTTATTGGTGATGGGTCACACATGACCCATCACCAATAACTGGCTAGGATAACTCGTTACTTATGAGTCATAATAGGTGATGGATCACAACTACGACCTGTCACCTATGATTGACCTAGGATGACTCATCACTTATGATAAATCATAAGTGATGGGTCACAACTATGACCTGCCACTTGACCCGTCACTTATTTCGTGTCTCCTTTATCTATTTTTCACGTAGTGTGCGATAAAGACCTCCTGGCTAAGATCTAATCGTACCATGAGACCTGACTTTTTTTTAGGAAACCATGAGAATAAGTGTTATGCCATTTCATTATAGTAGATAATTAGAGTTTATGATACAGAGATGAGGATGGGGAGGGGGGAGCACATGTAGACACAGGCTGTAGCGAAATCAGCACAACCTGCCAATGAGAGGGCAAAACGTGACTACTCTAGATCTTCTTGCGCCATGTGCAGCACATCGACATCATCTTTTATCAAGACAGACAGATGTTGGGGCGTGGCAGCCTTGTTGTCAAAAACCTGTCGGCATCATTCCTTCCAGAGGTTCCAAGTTGTATATGTGACTACCTGGTTATGCTCCGTAGTCGTTCTGTTAGCCGCCCTACTCATCATCTGATTCCACCATGATTTGAGCTTGGTAGTAGTGGCCGGTTGTTGAAGTGCTAGCTTGTATGACCATCGTGCCACTTGCGCCCAGACTTGTGCTGAATAGCTACACTGGGACACAATAGTGCTGATTCATTCATCGTGCAGCATAGTTGACAGATCAGGTTGGCCAGGTTGCCACGCTTTAGTATCATGTTCACAGTGAGAAGTTTTCTTTATAGAAATAGCCATATAAAGAATCTACACTTGTGCTCAACCTTCGCTTTCATATTGGGGTCCAGTTGTGGTCAGGGTGTGCCCCTGTGAACTGAACATTGTAAGCTAAGCTCACCGTATACTTGCCATCGGTAGTGAACCTCCAACAAGTGGTGTCCTCCTGGTGGGTGAGGTTAAAGTTCTATAGCTGACTCCATAGGTCCACTAACTGTCATGCCTCTGAGTCTGTGGATATTAGTCAAAGGCCGCACATCACTTCCTATCCATCAATCCAACGGTGATGGGCAGGTTTTTGCACCATGCAAGTTTGAAGCAGGCTGGAGCAATCTCTCTTGGCACACTACCATTCAGGCACCTATGCTTCTAGAAGCTTGTTTTTGTGGCCATTGCCGATTGTGATCGTGGTACATAGTTTGAACAATTCCTCTTTGGCATGGGTGTTTGGTAACCGCATGCCTAAAAGTACATCTAGCTCTTACGTGTGATTTTAGTAATTAATAATAATACCTATAAACTAATAATAATGTTGAGTTTGTTAGTAGGTTGTTCCATAGACAATGTATTAAGAGATATGCATGAGCTATAAGTGAATGGGGAGATTGAAAATGCATCAAGATAAATGAGCGTTTCATAGGAGATGCATAAATGCTGAATCATAGATTTCTTGAGAAATGTCATGAGAACAAAAGAAATACATCTTTGTCAATAAGCTCTTAGTGATACTTATAAGGAGAAAGAAAAGCTCAATAAGATTGACAATAAACTTGAAGACTAAGTTACTTATGGAGATCAAGTAACTAAAGGTATGATATTTTTAATAGAGTTTAATAGACTAACCCGTGTACTGTGCCTAAGAATGAGTGGGGTTAGGCTCTATATGAATATTGACAATATGCATGAAGGCTAATAAGTTATGTGTGGAGATCAAGTAATTTAAGGTACAAAAATTGTCAATTAGGTTTTATGGACTAACCCACATGCTTTGTGCTTGAGAGTGAGTTGGGGTTAGGATCTATAAGAAGGCATAAGTTAATTGAAATCATATATGCCAAGAGTGAAGAACAAGAGTAGACTCCATATTTGATAAAATGAATTCCTTGAAGACGTCGAATACAAAATGGTTTTCTATGGCAAGACGGTGAAGAGCAAGCAAGACTTGGCTGCGATGAACCATCCGTGGTGAAGGGTAAGCAAATAGTTTGGCATCGAAGGACCAAGGTGGTGGTGAAGAGCGAGTGAAGGCTTTGCGCCAATGGACCGTGTGAGGTCATGGGAAGCTATGAGTGATTCGCGTTAATCATATGAAGAATCAAGAAAAGATGGAGTTAAGAATATATGAAAGTTGGCAACCCTCAAGATTTGAATGAAAGAAGCGGTTCTTGAAAGTATTCAAATGCTCAAAGTGGTTCAAATGAGTTTTATATTTGATTTTGAGTATAGGTATGCCGCACTATTAAGAGGGATGTAACGTGAGCTAATTGTCATGTCTCAGTGCTCAAGAGTTTCTAACCAAACCCATGTGAGAGTTTCTTTTTAGAAATCCGAAGCGAAAAGTGTGGAAGTGTCCGAATTAGATTTTGGAGTGTTTCTAATTTGATCCTATATATTTTAGGTTATGAATTCAGTTGGGATGTGTAGCCCTCTGAATAAGCTTTCCATTGAGTCTAAAATCGTCGAAATCGAACTTCAGGATCAAAAGTTATCGCCGTTTTTCAGTGGGTAGTACTGCTGAATCCGGATGCTTCGGGTTAACTCGGATTCTCCGAGTTGTCCGGAGTCTCCGGGTGAGGTTCTGAGGAGAGATCTCGATTTGGGCCTTTTCAGTTGACCCGTATACTCTGGGTTGACCCGGATACTCCGGGTGAGGTTCCGAGTCTGGGTGCTCGGTTTTGCCTTCTTTAACCTACCTGGATACTCCGGGTTGACCCGGAGACTCCGAGTTAGTAAAAAAAATGCTGTAACGGTTAGTTTTTTGAGGTGGGCTATAAATAGCCCCTCACCCTCATCCTTTGGGGCTACTGCAAGGGCACGAAAGAGAACATTTTTAGAGCCAAAAGAACTCCTTCCCACTCCATTTTAGTGTGAGATTTGAGAAGAAAAGTGAGTTGGGTTGTGAGATTGGAAGATTGAGTGCAAGTGAGCTAAATCCAATCTTGAGCACTTGAGTTCATCGGCAAGAAGTTCGTGAAGCATTTGTTACTCTTGGAGGTGAAGCCTCCTAGCCGGTTAGGTGTTGCCCGGCGAGCTCCCGTACGTGTGGTGAGCCGCGGGAAATTTTGTGAAGGTCGATCTCGCCTCCGAAAGGGAAGAGATAAAGCTAGTGGATCGAGGAAAGCGGTTGAAAGAGACCCGACTCGTTGGAGCTTCCTCAACGGAGATGTAGGATTCATGGTGGTGAATCCGAACTTCAGTAAACAAATCCTTGTGTCACCACTTCGGTTTGTTTACGTTTGAGTTCTTGCTCAATATTTGTGCATATTACTCGATCTACTCGTTTGTGTGTTTTTGATTGTAGGTTCTTCGTGGATATACTTGTAATCACCACTTGGAACACACGACATTACTTGGTTTGAGCTAGAACTCTTTAGGCGTACTTTAAATTCAGTTTCGAGCTCAGTTCTGTACATAATCCGGATTTACCCAGAGGTTCCAGAATTGTACAACTCGAAGACTCCGGGTTGACTCGGAGTATCCGGTGAACAGAGTTTTTAGCCTTTTTTCAATTAGTGTTTTCTTGCATATCTTTTGCTAGAATTGAGTAATTATTGTTACATTAGGATTGTAACTTCCACACTTATTTAGGGTGATTGTGCACTAGTTGAGCCTAGCATATTTAAGTTTTTCACTTGTGAAAAATCCATTAATTTATATTTCGCTGCAAGTTTAGACCAACGGTAAAAGGGGACGAATTTTTGTAAAAACGCCTATTCACCCCCTCTAGGCAACATCATTGTGCTTTCAATGCCCGACCAGGGTTTGTTTGGGTCTGTCCATTTGAATCATTGCCACCTCAATCGCAATGCTATGCTGAAATTTTGGAGATATGAAATATCCAACTTGCCAAGTTTCTTCAGACAGTAGACATGCTTCCAGTTGACAAGGTACTAGCCCCCTTTTGCATCCTCATATCCTTTCCACAAGAAATTCCAACGAAGATGGTCAATTCGCTTGACTGGCTATTTGGAAATTGGGATCACAGTGATGTGGTAGGTTGGGATGAAGGATAGTACCAAACTGACCAGCATGAGTCTTCCTGTCTTGGTGAGTAACTATCCTTTCCACTCTGGTAGCTTGGCCATAATTTTATCAATGATTGCTTGTTCATCTGCTCAGCGTGGACGTCCAGTGTTTAGCGGGAGTCCAAGATATTTACATAGAAATTGGTATTGCTTGCCTTGAAATTGGGTCATGATGGCCACCATGTCCATGTTGTCACATCTGATCCTATACAATTCAGAATTCTGAATATTTGTCATGAGACTAGTTGCTTCTCTAAAGCTTTGTAGGATCCTTTGAGGTTTGTCATGTCTGAGGTGCTAGGTCATACAAACAGCATTGCATCATCAGCATAGAGGCTGGTGCGCAACCGAATTGGGTTTGTATCGATTGGTGTGAGTAAGCCTTGCTTTGTTGCCATATCTAGGATGCACTATATGGGGTCCGTGGTGAGGATGAAGAGCATCGGTGATGACAGGTCTCCCTGGTGGAGGCCACATCGGTGAACCATTGGCTAACCGGTCTCACCGTTGAGCAGAATGCGTGATGATGTGGTTGAACATAAAAGTACCATCATGTCTCTCCATCGTTGCCCAAATTCTAGTTGTTGCATTACTTCTAGCATCTAGTCCCACCTCACAGTACCAAAGACTTTTGCTATGTTGAGCTTGAGAAACAACATTAGGGTCTTGTGCTTGCGTAGGTGTTTTGTCGCTCCTTGGACATACCGAAAGTTGTCTTAGATGCTTCTTCCCATGATAAAGGTACTCTGACAATGGAACACCAAGCCATCCAGGTTGGGAGCTAATCCATTGGCCAACATCTTCCCTAGGATCTTTGCCATGCTACGCATAAGACTGATAGGTCGAAAGTCAGCTGCAGTAGTAGCACCTTCTTTCTTTGGCAGTAAGGTTTGGATTTAGAGTCCAAACAAAGGGCAAAGCAAAAGAGGATTTACAGTCCCTCGCCCACAGCCTAGGACGTTGGCTAAGTTAAGGAGGTTCCAGTGGTGGGCTCTCAGGTTGTGGATTTGAGGTAAGGCATTAATGAGATACTCTTTGATCATTAGCCAGCATGTCTTGTAGAATAAGCCAGTGTATCCATCTGTGTTGGGCGCCTTCTCAGCCAGTGCCTAGAATATTGCTTCCTTCACTTCGGCCTCAGTTAAGACATTATCAAGATGTTGCAGCTCATGACGTTGAATGTTGAGAAAATCCCAGTCCAAGCAATGCGCCCAGGGTGGGTTGCTTCCAAATTGCCATGTATAGTGTTTGAAGAGTTCCTCAACCTTGTCTTGTTGAGTTGTGAGGGTACGACCTTCTTCCATTAGAGAGGGAATATAGTTTTTCCGTCATCTTCCATTCGCTTGGAGGTGAAATAATTTGGAGTTTACATACCCTACTCTGATGCGTATGAGGCGTGACTATTGGCGGATTTTGATTCGACGTACTGCAGCAAATCCTAGTATCTTGATCTTGGCCCTCTTTCGCAACACCATTTCTTAAGTGCTTAACTGATGGTGTTCTTGCACTTGGTATAATCTGAAAACTATTTCCTGCGCAATATCCGACTTAAGCTTCAGGGAACCCACTGGTGTTGTATTCCATTTCTTGAGCGCTTTGGCTAGACGGGCTAGTTTGACATGCAACACTCTAATCTTGTCATGTGATAGGAAGGGCTTGGTCCAACTGTCCAGAATAGTTTCAATGAAGCCCGACAGGCGTAACCAATATGTCTCGAATTTGAATCCTCTGTATCTCTTGTTGATTGGTGAGCATGTCAATAATAGTGGGTAGTGGTTGGAGACCAACGTGGAGATGGCCTGCATATGACAATTTGGGTGTGCCAGCTCCTAATCATGTATGCAAAAAATGTGGTCTATCTTGGTAAATGTTGGTGTTGGCGTCTCACTAGACCATGTGAATTTTCACCCGTTAAGGTGAATTTCTCTTAATTCCAGTCCATCGAAGACGTCCTTGAAATTGTTCATCAATCTTCGGTTGATTCGGTCGTTGCTCTTGTCGGATGCCCAATAAATTAAATTGAAGTCTCCCATGATGAGCCACTATGGTAACATGTGTGATTTTACTGTTTTGATTTCTACCAGGAATTGCAATTTTGCTTCATCTTCTTGTGGGTCGTATACACCTGTGAGGCTCCAAGTTGAGTTGTTTGTGCGTCGTTTGATCATTGCTGAAACAAAGAACTGTGTTATTGCAATGTTGCCTAATTCAAAGTGGTCTTATGAATAGGCAATGATCACGCCACCCTTGGTCCCTTGTGCTGGCAATACTGCATATCCTCCCATAAATTGCTGGCCAATGGTCTGAAAGATCACGCTATCATCTACTTGGGATAGCTTAGTGTCCTGTATGCATACCAATGTTGCCTGATGCTCTTGTACCTGCCTTCTGGCCACATTGTTCAAACCTCTAGCATTCCTATCAATTGCTATTCATTGATTGAGAACAAGGCATTGTTGGTCATGTGCTATATTTCGATTCATCCTTTTCTTCCAGGATTTCATAATTGGACATTGCCTATTGTAGCAGACAATGACTTATGGCGGCCTCATTTGTATGGAGTCGAACAAGAGGTTGGGCAACCAGCGCTGACACCCACACATCTTCCACCATCCTCCTACCATTGATCCACCCTACGACTCCATAATTATTTCTTTCTACTTGACTCATTGTGAACATGATGTTGCAACACTTGAAACACTTGCCTTTGGGAGCATACATATGGCTGTTGTCCCTTCCATGCTCTCAGAGGCATGCCCCTCATCGAAGAGATCATTCACTGCTCAGATGGCCTTCTGTGGTAGAGGGTTCTTGAACATGTTGATGAAGCGTTTCTTGTGCTCTACTTGAGACGGCTTATCTTCGTCAAGCATATCCCAATTGAGCATCAGTACCACACGAGCACATTCTATTGGGTTAGTCTTGACTGTGGTCTTGTTGTAGAGGCATGTGCTCCTCCTTGGCTCCTCTGGTGGAGCTAGCTGCACTTGATGCGTCGGCGTGGGCGCCGACTATAGTGCCAGAGCTGGTTCTAGCTACTGCATCAGGATTGATGTCGATGGTCCTAGAGCAAGCATCGGTTGGTGCATAAAGAGCAGTGCTGGTGGGTGGGTGGTGAGGTGGACGATGATGCATTGATCAGTGATGGTGTTATGGGGGTGGTTTGTGAGGAGGAAGCTTCATGCTGATTTGCCGCCATTATGGTGTCCCGAGGCGACGAGTCAAGCAGACCTGATGGTAGGGCAGTGAGTTCTGCATATTCGTTGAGCAAGTTGGAGTGGGTCACAGTAGGCGCGCCTAGTGGTGCTACTTTTGGACAGTGTTGTGGTACACTGCACTCCATCAGTTCTGCCCCCATTCAACCATTTGGGTTGAACTTTGGTGAGTGGGTTGTCCCATAGGGTGATCTGTTTAGGGCCCAAAGCTTCCTATCTAGGCTATTGAGTAAGTAAGTGGGAAACAGTGAAACTAGACTTACCACCAAGGGGGCAGAGCTTGGGGCCCATGTTCTTGAAGGATCATAGAATGTGATGCAGCCAGGCAGGGGAGCTTAAGTGTTAATGAAGACATTGTTGTCGCTGGCAGGTTAGCTTCGAGCAGCATGGGATCTTCTGGGCAAGCAATCTTCAAAGCCTACATTTCCAATAGGAGAGGACCTATTGTGCCAGCAGCGTCTGCATCCTCGGATGGAGCCATTACCACTTCTGTGATGCTTGGGAGGCAAGGCTGGTTCTTGGGCTTTTGAGCCACCTCTTGTCATGAAGTGTCGGCGTGCTTGTAGGGGTCCACCTCTGGGTCCCACTTCCCCAAGTGTTGTGGCTACCGGCGCCCCGTGACCCATGTCGTGGTACACCTGCCTTGATGAAGTCGCCATGCCTTCCTCGATGGACCACCCGCCCAGGCCGCCTACGCCGGGCGGTGAGCGGTCACGCTTGCGGTGACCCAGCCAGTTGAGGATGATTGTATCATACGTTTATATTCATATACTTCTGAATAATGTGTTATTCTTTGGATGACCATCATTTACATTGATTAGCAATTATGTGACTTATTCATGGAACTCTTTGTTTATATCATGATGTTATTCTGATTTGATCCCTAATCATATATCATTGGGATGATTTATAAGACCAACACATGTATTGATTGATGATCACGTTTCACGAATCATAGGTATAGAGATACCTGAAAGTGCATCTAGCCCTTATGTGTGGTTTTGGTAATTGATGGCAATACCTATAGACTAACAACGTTGTTGAGAATTGTTAGTAGGTTGTTCCATGGGTGATGCATGGAGGAGAGATATGTATGAACTCTAGGTAAATGGGAAATTGAAAGTGCATCAAGATGAATGAGCTCTTAGTGATGCTAGGTGATGCTCATGAGGAGAAGGAGATGCTTAATAAGATTGACAATATGCATGAAGGCTAATAAGTTACTTGTGAAGATCAAGTAACTTAAGGTATAAAAGTTGTCAATTGAGTTTTATGGACTAACCCATATGCTTTGTGCTTGAGAGTGAGTTAGCGTTAGGATCTATAAGAAGGCATGAGTTGAATTGAGATATTCTATATGCCAAGAGTGAAGAACAAGATTGGACTCTATATATAATAAAGTGAATTTATTGAAGATGTTAAATACAAAGTGGTTTTCTATGGCAAGACGGTAAAGGGCAAGCAAGACTCGGCTGTGATGGAGCATCCGGTGGTGAAGGACAAGCAAATAGCTTGGAGCCGAAGGACCAAGGCGGTGGTGAAGAGCGAGTAAAGGCTTTGCGCCTATACCGTGCGAGGTCATGTGAATTTACCATTGATTTACATCAATCACATGAAGAATCAAGAAGAGATGGAGTGACGATGATATAAAAGTTGGCAACCCTCTAAGTTTAAAGGAAAGAAGCGATACTTGAAGGTATACAAAGGCTCAATGTGATTCAAACGTATTTTATTTTGGAAATCGAGTATAGGTATGCTGCACTATTAAGAGGGATGCAACGTGAGCTATTTTTCATGTCTCAGTACTCAAGAGTTTTCTAACCAACCCAAAGTGAGAGTTAACTTAAGGAGCCTAATGCAGAAAGTGTGGAAGTGTCCAAATTTAGTTTAGAAGTGTTCCTAGTTTGATCCAATGTGTTTGAGGTCATGAATTTAGTTAGGATGTGTAGCCCTCTGAATAAGCTTTCTATAGAGTCCAAAATCATTGAAATCAGACTTCATGAGGGTCTGCTGTGTTACAAGAATATTTGTCTAAGTCTAGAGCTTCGTGCTCCTTGTTCTTCGAGACTCGTCGATGTGTTCCGTGCTTCAGTGTTCGTTGTCTCTGTCTTCTTCTCCGGGGAGCCCGTCCCGCTTATATACCCGCCGGGGCGGTAGCGTGCCTAGAAAGGATGGCGCGAGTTCCAAGGCACCATAAATGGAAAGCAACCATCATGGGCTACTGCACGAGGTGACGGGGGAGGGTTGAAAATGCGCCCCCATCTGGTCTTGTTTGTCATCATTCGGTTTTTCGGCGAGTGCCCTGGGGATGGCCCACCGGGCAGCCACCGAGCAGCTCCGTGTGCCCGCCCGGTCAGAGCAGGCCTGACACAGCAGGGCAGCAGGCGGTGTGCCTCGAGCTCTGCAACGTTATCCCGAGGCACGTCGGATGATGCGCGATGGGACCCGTGCATTAAATGCCCCCACGCCTCCCTGACATACCGTGGCAGGGACTAACAGCAGGTGTGGGGGGAGTGGTTGGAAGTGACAGGCCACGCGCCCTCTTAAATGCCGCATTGGGCATCTCACCAGTTGACACCTCACCGCTGAGCCCTTGTGGGGACCATCGGCGAAGGACTTCTCGGACCCTCGGGGAACTGTGAGTGCTCGGAGGTCACTGTTTGCAGCCCCGAGCACTCTCTCTTGGATATGCCCTCTCTTGGTCCTCGGGGAACCGAGTGCTCGGGGGCCACTGTTCACGGCCCCGAGCACTCTCTCCCGGAACTGACTTCCCTTGGATCCTCGGGGGACTCGGGTGCTCGGGGGCCACTGTTCGCAGCCCCGAGCACTCTCTCCCGGAACTTGGCTTTTCTTGTTATCGGGGAACTTGGGTGCTCGGGGACCACTGCGCATGGCCCCGATCACCCTCTTTCCGGTACTTGGTCTTCTCGGGTCATCGGGGAACTCGGGTACTCGGGGACCACTGTTCATGGCCCCGAGCACCCTCTCCCGGAACTTGGTCTTCTCGGACCTCGGGGAGATAACCCCCGAGGAAGGGCGCCACATGGCACTCTGCTGTTCTGGCCTCGGGACTCGGGGACCCCCGGTTCCTGTGTCACTGACAGATAACATAGAGGCGTTGCTGCTATTGCGACGCTGATCTCCTCGGAGTGTAGATCTTAACGCTACTGTTCGGCTGGTCGAGGACCTACTCGGCTAGTCGATATTCTTGTTTGGCGCTGGTTGCGGAGTGTGACGTGACCACTCGGAGTTGGTTGAGGACACGATAGATCTGCTCGATGACTGGTCGAGGAGCACGACCACCTAGTGGGAACTAGTCGAGGAGCATGACCACCTGCTCGGAGTTGGTCGAGGAGCATGATCACCTATGCGGAGCTGGTCGCGGACCTGATCGAGAAGCTGTTCGAGGAGTTTAACGCGCACGACATTGAATCAGTCTACTCCAACTCTTCTTCCAATGCACTGCGTGTCAAGTGGTAACAATCTATGATCTTCTATTTGCATAATTTTTTGGGTGAATGCGGTAGAAAATTTTTATTTTAGGCTAGCATATCTCAATGAATCCACTACTTGATCGAGTGAATGGTTGAGCTATCACAAGGGTGGCCCGTATCTCGCCTTGAGCTTGACTGGTATCGTGAGGCGAAGGGATTGATATATGTGTATATCAAAGTTCAGCCGATATGATCTTTATGTATACTTGTGAGTCAACATATCCTGCTAGGGACCACTATTGACTTCAGTTTGGAAAGTGTTTTCGAGTCATAGCCATTTATACATAAACCTAACGAGTCACACACTTAATGGATTAGAACAAAACATGTGAATTGGATTCGTATATGGGTTTGACTGGATTGTGATCTATGAGGTGTTAGAGTCCTAAAGGGCTTCTAATATATGAGCCCATTAGCGAGCTCTATATAATGAGAGGCCTGGGGTGGGGCATAGGGGTAAAATAAAGAGCCACTTCAAAATCCTAGCCGTAACCCTCCACATAATCTTCTAAAACCCTAGTCCCGTGTGCGGTGCTAGCACATCAGCGCTTGGCGATTCCGCCCAATACGTGTGAATATCGTAGAGACGCTGCTACTATTGCGACACTAATCTCCTCAACGTGTAGATCTTAATGCTACTGCTCAGCTGGTCGAGAACCTACTCGGCTGGTCAATATTCTTGTTCAGCACTGGTCGCGGAGCGTGACGCGACCACTAGAGCTGGTCGAGGACACGACAAATTTAATCAGTGGCTGGTCGAGGAGCACGACCACCTGTTCGGAACTGGTCGAGGAGCACGACCACCTGCTCGGAGTTGGTCGAGGACGTGATCACCTGCGCGGGGGCTGGTCGCGGACCTAATCGAGGAGCTGTTCGAGGAGTTTGATGCGTACGATATTGGATCGGTCTACTCCAACTCTTCTTCCGCTACACTGTACGTTAAGTGGTAACGATCTATGATCTCCTACTTGCATGATTTCCTGGGCGAATGCGGTAGAAATTTTTTGTTTTAGACTAGCGTAGCCAATCTATTCCCCTACACTATAGTGGCGGCTGCGGCGACTGGACTTGAAGTAGAGGAGACATTTTGGTGGATCTCTGCATTGATGGATCTTGTGGTCGGAGGCGAGGCATCGGAAACACCGCTCGGCAGCACGCTCTTTAAAGAGGAGGCTAACGAATTCTTGGGTACCGATGAAGCGTGGTTGCCTGAGCCGTTGAAACACGAGCCCTCTGCCATCACAGGGGATAGGCCACGAGAGCTTATCTCTGACGCTTCACCTCGAGGTGGCCAGACGCTGATGCAACACAACATCCCTTCTCTACCGCCGTTTTCCTCGAACCTCCTGCCAGTCGTTGCTGGCAACAATAGATGGGTGCTGCGTCGATGGTTGACCAACACGCCGGGCCAAAGATTTCATAGGGAGGTGTCCTGTAGTGATGCGCCTGCCCCAAAAGGTGACTGGAATGGAGCAACAATCACGAAGTGGAGGCGTGGCCGGCATGCTCTTCCAAGAGGTGCTGATGTCCCACTCACCACTATAGGAGTCGGGGATGAGCCGCTTCCCATCTTAGAGTCATGGTGGAGTTGGATGCTGACCTTGGCTAGTTGTGTACGATACTCCCTCCCCTCCTCAGGACCATTCACGGCCTACGGGTTTCTTGACGGAGAGGCACAGAGGAGCACCTCCTTGAAATATTGCTTCTTGTTGTCTTCAATCGGATTTGGGGAAGATTCCCCCCTAACGCAACCAAGAGCACTCAAATGTCAGTTTGGGCTACGGGAGAAGTCGAAATCAACGTAGTCGAGGGTGAGAGAGGTGGATTTGGCTACAGAGCTTTGGCTGGCATTGTGTGAGGGGCGTTTTAGTTGTTGGATTATTGTGCTGGCGGGTTTGGTTGGGGCTATGGGGTGGCGGCGGCGGTGGCAGGCTTAGGGAGGGAGGGGACGGGAGGGGTGAGAAGTTGGCCATGAGACCTAACTTTCATTGGTGCCCATGTGTTCCAGATGAGGGAAGTCGCATGCCATAACGTTCCACCTTTGAAGAACATTCGTTAGGCTGACTTGGCTGAGGCCCTGTTTGTTTCAGCTGTAGATTGTGAAAAGCAGCTTATAGATTGTGAATTGTAAAATGCTGGATTGTAAAATCTGGATTGTAAAAGCTAGATTGTGGATTGTTATAATCTGGTGGAAGACAGATTGCTGGATTGTTACAATCTAGGTGTTGGATTGTAACAATCCAGTTTTTCCAACCAGCTGTTTGTTTCAGCTTATAGATTGTGATCACAATCCAGCTATTTGTTTCAGTTTTTAGATTTTGATCAGAATTCAGCTTCTATAATTCGAAATAAACAGGACCTGAGTATGTTCCGTCCGTAGTTCATGGTTAGGTGACTTGATCTTCTACCCCACTCTGAGCTAGATTGTGGAGAGCTCACGCCATAGCTCAATGCACTCAATGATGGCCTGAACTGACAGATCCCCAGCTACCTCCAGAATCCATCTCTTTTGCTGCAGGCCTTCTTTGACTGTTCGAGACTTTTTGACTCACGTCTTGATTCGTTCCCTAGTGCCGTACGGAGGTACCGTCAATCCATTTGTACAACCAGAACAAACAGGGCTCGTTCTCCATTGTTAGGGATGGAAACAGAAATCGTATGGAATCGAATTCGGATATTACGATTTACTATATTTTAATTTGAATGTGAATACATATCCGGATATTCTCGAATACGAATACGAATCGGATAGTTCGAATACGAATCCGCATTCGGATATCTACTCGATCTTCGAAATTCAGGTCGGAAATTTAAATTTTAAAAAAAATTTGACTGAAATTTGATAAAATTCGACTGAAATTTGTTCTAATTTGATTGGACCGAAATTTTAGAAATTTTGTTCAAAATTCATGTTGGAAATTTAATTTTTGATCAAATTTAACTGAAATTTGTTCCAATTTGATTGAGTAGTTGGAATTTCGTTCATATCTGAAATTTCTAAAACTTTAGCAAAATTTGGTTCTCTGGTTTGCGGATACGGATACGAATCGGATATATCTCGAATTCGGATATCTACATTTGAATCCGAATCTCGAAAACGAATTCAGATATATCCATTTTAGTATCAATTTCAGAAACGAATACGGATATAGATATCTATATTCGTATTTTAACAGATATGTAATCGGATAATTCGGATTTTCTGTTATCTATTTCCACCCTATCCATTGCCCAGTGTGTTTTGGATTGATGCATGCGTGGAACAACGCTTGTACTTCCGGCTCCACTTTGAAGTTCATGGAGGCCCATGCGCGCGCATCGTCCGTTTTCTGCAGCCATAACCATCACGCCTGGAATGCGAAATTGCGAATCCGGCTAACTGCAGATTGGGAACACCCAGGCCATCGTACCGGATAGGCCTGCATACCAGCGTCCACACCACCGTGCACTTTCCAGGTGGTGCGGATTGCTCGCCATGCCATTGGAAATTTCTGTGTGTGCTGTCAATTGATCTGATTAGCACTGATCTTGGTGGTGGTAGGCTTTCAGCAATTAGGTGGTAACATGAATGGAGGACATGACAGATTTGACTAGGGATTTCAATTTTATTTTATAATTTTTTCGCCCTATACAACGCTTCTGGCTGACAAAAAAATTGGTGTGCTAGATCATTTGCACAGGTTGGTGTGCAGCCCAGATGCTTGACCGAAGACGTGCAAAATGTCCTTGATTGTCTGCGCCTCGTTGGCGATACAGTCACGCCTCTGAATTGTAAAACTTCAAAGAGGAACGGCCAACGCAACATGTCAAAAGCTTTTGAAATGTCGAGTTTAAGCAGTAGTTTGGGGACTTTTTTTTTTTTGCCGCAGTAGCTGAACAGTTTGTTGGATATACTTGAAATTGTCCAGTATCGACCGGCCTTTTATGAAGGCGCTCTGGTTGGAGTCAATCAGATGGCCGGTTCGCAAGCATCTTGGAGACAAGTTTGGTAAAGCTGTGTACCAGGCTTATAGGGCGATTGTCCTTCGGCTCAGCAAGATCCGGCTTTTTGGGGACAAGTGTGAGCAGTGCATTGTTGAGCTTGTGAAAGTTTCGCCTGTCGGCACTGTATACGACGTTCAATGCTTGCATCACATCCTCTTTATTGATGGGACATGCATCTGATAGAACGTACCGGTGAACCCGTCCTGTGCAGGCGCTCTATCCAACGGCAACTCTGTGATCCAGGCGGTGGAAGTTTCAGAGGCTGGAACTACACCGGCAAGAAAAGTTTCAAATTTAGCAATTTTATACGATCACTTGAAAAAATAGCACGACCAGGTGTTTGTCGCTCATGAAAAGAGCGATAGGTGTATATGGTCTTTCCAACGAACGACTTTTTAAAATAAATTTGTCGTCTTTCTAATACAGCAAGTTAAATAAATAAATAAAAATATAGCATTCCATTGTTCTTAAAATTAAAACATTATGTAAATTATCATGAAATCTTTTGAAAAACAATTATGATGTAGAGAATGCTACCATCTAGCTCTTAGAAAAATTTTAACTCAAAAAATAACTTGCATAATGAGAAAATAAAAGACAAATTTCAGCTGAATACCTATAAATTTCAGCATCCCTGGAATCTGTGCGTGTGCGGCGTGACAGCAAGCTCAAGCGGGCACGCGAGGGTGTCAGGGTGCTCGACAGCTCGAGAGCTTGGAGGCGTGGTAGAGAGGTTGCAAATGGAGAGCAGAGATGGGATGGAGCGAGGTGGCGGCCTGACGCACGCGCGACGCTCTGGGCTGGCCAACGTGATGGCTCAGTGAGCTGGCGCTCGCACGCTTGCATGGTCATGGCAGGAAGGTGGCACGCAAGGAAGTCAGTGGACGACAAAGGGGCTCAGAGCGCTCGTCAATGGGACAAGGCGATGAGGCAGCCTGGCACTCGGTTCAGCGAGGTGCCGAGCCGTCGCCGTAGCTCGGTTGCCGGGACACGCCGTGGTACAGGCAGCCATGCAGAGAGGCTCAGCTTTGCGTAGAGCCACAGCTAGGTGAGTGTGAGCGATGCGTCCGAGGCGCTGGCCTCTCCCTCTCTCACTTGGGGAGCAGAGAAAGGAGGAGAGAGAGAAGGGCGGTGCAACGTAGGAGAGAGAGAGAGAGAGAAGGGCCCATGCGTCGGTGAGAGCGGCAGTGCAGTTTGTTTGGGCCAAAAGGCCGGTGCGGTGCGGAAGGAAGCGACGGGTCGACCCAATGTTGACGAGTTTTTTTTATTTTTACATTTTCTAACTTAAAAAATTAAATAAATAGCTCTCGGATAAAAAAATTATAGGAATAGATGCCTACCACCTCTCAAAGGGCTGCAGCACTTTCAGAGAATGATAAAGATGTCACAGTAGCAAACACAGACCTTACCGCCATCTCAAAACGCAGTTAGCCGTTGTAGCCAACTTTCCCCCAGTGAATAGTACTCAACGCTCAATTTTCTTTTCACATCTACTCTGTTCAAAATAGTGGTCTTCTATTGCTCCAAAAATCTTAAAAAATTTTGTACATGTTCCATAATCCATGTGCAACCTATTTTAATTGGATTCCCTTAAAAATCATGTGTATAATTTAAACTAAAATTCTCTAAAAAATGGTACTTTTATAACTTCTAGAAATTGTTAGTGCATCAAATAAATTCTCAAAAATCTAGAAAAATTCACTTATATTCTTCTTATATGATGTACTAATTTCTAAAATTATTTTCAGCCCTAGGTTTTTATATGTTTGAATTCAAATAGAGTTAAAAGAAGAATATCATATAAAATTATAAAAATACATATAAATGGAGCATTACAAAGGAACTCACTTTTTCACCATATAACCTAGGACTGAAAATAATTTTAGAATTTAGTCCATCATATAAAAAGAATATTAGTAAATTTTTCTAGATTTTTGAGAATTTATTTGATGCCCCTAACAATTTCTAGAAGTTATAAAAGTACCCTTTTTTAGAGAATTTTAGTTTAAATTATACATATAATTTTTAAGTAAATCTAATTAAAATGGGTTGCACATGGATTATGGAATATGTAAAAAAGTTTAAAGATTTTTGGAGCAACAGAAAACCACTATTTTAAATAGAGTAGATGGCAAGAGAAAATTGAGCGTTGGATACTGCCGGAACAGTACTAACCGTTGAAACGGCTGCAGTCGTTCTTAAGGTAGCACTCTATTTCTGTAAATTTTTTCATCTGGGAGTTATTTATTTAATTTTTAAGTTAGAAAATGTAAAAATTAAAAAAAAAACTCCAATGTTGACTGGGTCATCGCGGTGGAAAAAGGTCTGGAAAAGAAAAGGGCTACCGGGCCGTTGCTGGGCTGAAAGAGAGGAAGAGGTAGTTATGGCCCAAGAGGCGAAAAGAGATAAAGAATTAACGGGCTGGGTCAAAAAGATTAAAGGATGAAGGGTCGAAAGAAGGGCAAATCTACGATTTGCCATCGAATAACTACTGATTCTATAATCCGTCATCGAATAAATTCTGTTTACTTCTATACCATCGAATAAATGTTTCAGTTCCTTATATGCCATCGGCTTCCGATACTACCCTTCGTTGTACTGTTATGTACTGTTATGAACAGTATCCGAGAATAAAAAAAGTCAAAAAAATATATCGATTTTTGTGCACGCTCTATAATTCATAATCAACCCGTTTTAACTATATTCACCTAAAAATACTGTATAGAATTCAAACTAAAATTCTTCAAAATGTATTACTTTTATAACTTCTTGCAATTTTTAAGCCTCATAAAAATTTACAAAAAATCTGAGAAAATTTACTAATATTCCTCTAATGTGATGTAATAATTTCTAAAATTATCTCCCGCGGTGTAAAAAATTAGTTCTTTATAATGCACAGTATTACAAAAGTAGTTCATTTTGAGAAATTTTAGTTTGAATTTTACACAGTATTTTTAGGTGAATACAGTTAAAATGGGTCGATTATGAATTATAGAGCGTGCACAAAAATTGAAATTTTTTTGGGACTTTTTTTATTCTCGGATACTGTTCATGAACTGTATAACGGAGGGCAGTATCGGAAGCCGATGGCATATAAGTAACTGGAATATTTATTCGATAGTATAGAAGTAAACAGAATTTATTCAATGGCGGATTGTAGAATCAGTAGTTATTCGATGGCAAATCGTAGATTTTCTCTCGAAAGAAAGATTAGTCCAAGAGGATTCCAGAATTTGGAATAGATTTGAGAGGGATTCGGATCTCGGCTTAAATTACGAACGTAGTTCAAATTCAAACCTTCCCTAAAAAATTCCAAGAAAACCAAAAATGAACATGATTCAATTTTACGCATACGTTTGATTTTAGAAATTTAAATTTAGAGTGTATTTGAGTTACTTAGCTCAACTTAACTACTTTCATTTGAATTTGTCTTTAATTAAAAAAGTTCAAAATTTTAGTGAAATTTACTCTTCTAAATAAGGAAAACCACAGGGTGTTACAGTAGTCATTCGATAGTAAAGTGTTATATCCTATCCCTTAGAGTTATTGACATGTCTGTACGTGTAAGTTCGAAGCCGTTCGAACTCAACTGCATACATGAACAGTTATTGTATCCACGAGTCAACGCACATGCTCCCAAATCCCATGAACCGCATTGCTTGCACGCACAATAGGGAGTCAACCTTTTACGCGCGTTATCCAGCCAGCTGTATATTAGGTCGTCCAGATTGACAAATATAGATGGATTGGTGGGATTTGACCTTTTTTTTTGCACAATTTTGGAGGCCTAATGGACGAGCTAGCCTAGAGACAGAGTTCCGCTTAACAATTCAGAGGAATTAACATGACCTATAATCACCGTTCCCCTCTTCCCCTTTAAGTTGTGCTGTTACTCCCTGAATGGAATAATGAATTTGAAATTTTATATGTAATTTTATACTTCACGGTAGTGTGACCGAACCTCAGGAGCGACTCCCTTGAGAGCTCCACCGCCGCCATGCCGTTTGGTCCCATTCCTCTTTAGTCTCCAGCGAGGACTCCTCGCTGATGGCAAGGGCAAAGCGGATCTATCACGGTGATCTCCGATAATAATTTAAGATATGCTCAACAACGTACGGGTTGATCTGCGTTTTTTATACATGTGTATCTCAAAAACACCGATGTTTATTCAGGTTCAGACATCGATAATAGTCATACGTCATATATATTATTTTATAAATTAAGTGAACTTGTTACGGAATATCTCACTTTTCTACGAATATGATACTGACTCCTTTATATATAAGAGAGAAAGATGCATAAACAACTGGACCATGTCAAATCTTACGACAAGTCACTCATAATGGAGCCAACTGCCCCTACCACATTATGACGTTGGATAGGTATGTCTACCCTGCTTTGGTCGTCCTGCTCGTCCCATACCATCACCGAATATCGCCACGCTCACCCGTCAGAGCATCCCGCAACATTAAATGTTACGGGACGGGTTAATACAATTCTACACCACCCCATGACAATACCACGCTGAAAGCAGGTGCCCGGGGAAGAAAAAAACACTCGAGTAGGTAGCATTAAATTAGATTTGACCAGATATGTGAGTACCTGCTATGCTCACTGGTCGCAGGACCTCTTTGCAAGACTAGAGGGCTGGTCGCGTGAGCTTCGCCCTGGTTGCACAGTGTGGCCATAGTTGTGACAATACCTACTGCACGCTAACACTTCGCGGCACGAAACTTGCCACGTAGGGCATTCTCTTACCTATTACACTGACAGTAGCCCCCAAGCTTCCTCGTGGATATGGTGGATTAAGTGGTTCTGTGTGGGGTCTGTGGTCACTGCATGCCACGTGGTCGTGGACGGATCTGATCCCACCACTTGGGCCCCATGTGACCATAAATTTGCTCAGGGAGTGGTCATCAATGCGGCCTATATTAAAGACCCACTCAGGAAATTGTACCCCTAGGGAGGTTAAACATCCGGAGAGGGAGAAAATCGTGGGAGAGAAAAACATTAATTTTTATCAGGCCCGAGAAAATTTTGGTAGGACATCATAGTGGACCTTTAAACTGGCGCACCCATAGCTCCTCACAAACCTTTTCACTGTCATCCATCGCCCCTAAGCCTTTCTGCGCTCAGAGCTCTTCGTCTCCCCCGCCATCTCTATCCTTGTCCTTACCTTCATAGCATCCTGCACCGCAATCCGCAGGTCACAGAGAACTGAGGGAATTTGCACACGACCACACTCGAGCTACTGGCCTTGGTCAAATGAGTTAGCCAGCTTTGAAAAGCCAGGCTGATGGGGTTGGACATTGCCCATGACTACATCAAGCGTCAGTTGTGTACCCTACGAAGGCTAGCATGATGAGGACATGGCTCCTTCGGATACAAGCAACACTGCTAATAATCCTCAAATCGTACAAGGACAAATTACAAGAACACGTGCGTGATAATTAAACCACCAGG
This sequence comes from Phragmites australis, assembly GCF_958298935.1. Lineage (NCBI taxonomy): Eukaryota > Viridiplantae > Streptophyta > Magnoliopsida > Poales > Poaceae > Phragmites > Phragmites australis. Next base: position 9,427,166 of record NC_084941.1, on the reverse strand, counting down.
TGAACTCGTTTCTTGATGTTCATATTTTTTTGGATGGATTACTACTTAATTATTGTGATGTTTTATTGCTTAGGAGTGTGGGAGAGACATCACAAGCTCACCTAGATGTAATCACTCGAGTGCCAAGTCTGCTCGAACAATAAGTCAAGCTCAAGTCAGACTCCAACCACTCGATAAGGTATCACGAACCAGCCACCGGTTGTGCCACCTATTGTGATTGATAAGAACACTTGTAAGAGCGTGGTAAGACGCTTGAGAGTGAATGATCCCACTTCAATCTTCACCACCTAGTAGTCGATAGAGATAATATTGTTGTCTCTTATTTGCTACTAACCATGGTAGGTGAAGCATCAAATACGAAAGAATGTGTTTTGAGGGAAAAACTCACAATATTGTTGGATGATCATCGACAAGCTATCAATGATGACATTGATAAGAAGCTTGCTGGAACAACTACCGCATTGTAGCGATTCAACGATAGTATTGCAATGCTCAATACACGTTTTAATTGATTGGTCAATCAAACCACCGAACAACGACTGTATGGACCCTCATGGTGCAGTTCATGAACATGACGAGTCTATCGTCGATGATAAAATTTTGAGGAAAGAATAAGATGCCTTTGATGCACGATAACGGGACCTATTAAACTTCAACCGTCAAGGTATGAAAGGTAATAATTTTTAGCAACATAACCTACGTGCCAATGATGATTCATTTGCTAAGATTAAGTTCACTATATCATCTTTTGCCAGTGCTTATGATACTAAAAAGTATTTAGACTAGGAGATGACAGTCGACCAGAAGTTTAATACTCATTTAGTTTCTGAACTGCATAGAGTTAGGCAAGCCACTAGTGAATTTAAATATTTTACAATTATCTGGTAGAATAGAGTATGCATCGATAGATTAGCATCTACTATATAGAATACTTTAAAGGTTGATATGCGCAACAGATTTGTTACACCCTCTTTTAAATGTGATTTACATAAGAAATTGCAACGCTTAAATCAAGTCGATAGATCCATAGAAGAATATTATCAGGAGCTACAAATTAGTATGCTACATTGTGATATTATTGAGGAGAAAGAGGACGCAATGGTACATTTTTGTGGAGGATTAAGATGTGAAATTCAGGATATAGTTGATTACAAAGACTATAATAGTGCTCCTAGATTGTTCCAACTTGCATATTTGGCAGAGAAAGAATTGCAGGGATGACAATAAAGACCCAAGAATAATGTTGGAAGCACGACTACTTCAAAATCAACACCGGAACAAGTCAAAATAGCTCCATGTTCAGCTATACGGTATGTTGCCCCCTTCTCGAGTAGGGCGCATTCAGCAGCATCTCCAACACCATCACACGCTTCAGAGGTAAGCAAATCTACTAGTGTGCGGGCTCTAACCAAGAGCTCTTCTTCGGTTGCTTCTACATGTCGTTCAACCATAATTGTATGCCATCCAATGCAAAGGAATGGATCATGTCATTAAAGATTGTCCACTTCAGTGTGCGTACATTGCGATAGAAGACGGTGGTTATGTAAGTGCTAGTAATGTTGAGGATAAATATGCTCTTGAAGCTAACCATGCAGGAGACGAGGGTAAACATGAGATGGATATTGACCACGAGGAAGAATTGAGTGCCACTGTCACAGAGAATTATAGAACACTTATTGTGTAGTGAGTGTTAAGCACTCAAATGGAGCAAACGAAACAGCTACAAAACCATAATTTATTTTTAGATGTTCCTCATAGTCAAGGACTACCGTATTTGAGTCATTATTGATGGAGGGAGTTACAACAGCTTGGTAAGTTCAGATTTGATCAAGAAGTTTGAATTGCCGATAAGGACACATCCGCATTCTTACAACATTCAGTGGTTCAACAATAGCGGTAAGGTGAAGGTAATGCAAACAGTTAGGGTGCATTTTTCTATTGGTTCATACCATGATTGTGCTGATTTTAGTGTAGTTCTCATGCATGCATGCTCACTCTTGTTAGGTTAACCATGAGAATTTGATACTGATGCAACACATCATAATAGGAGTAATAAGTACACACTTATGTATAAAGAAAATAAAATTACTTTTGTACCTTTAACCCCAGCTAAAATTGTGAAATACGAACAAGAGATAGCTGAAAATAAGATTAAAGAGTGTGAGCATGAATCTGAAAATCAATAAGTAGCAAAACATGTCTTTCCACCGAAAAAGGAGAAATCGACTACAAGTTTTAAGTCCAATGAAATTAAATTAAAAGGGTGTGTTATGCTTGCTACTAAATCTGATCTTGCTGAAATTTATGATAACGAGCTGTCATGCTATGCTGATATGCAAATATGCTCTAGTTTCACTCAAGGATATATCTAGCTCTTTGTCTCCTATTGTTGCTAACCTTTTGCTGGAGTTTACCCCCAACATTACCACCTATTTGAGGAATCGAACATCAATTAATTTGATTTCGAGAGCAACCTTGCCAAACTGTGCTACATATATGACCAACTCGAAAGAGACTAAGGAAATTTAACGATAAGTCCAAGACCTTTTGGATCACGGGTACGTACGAGAAAATCTTAGTTCTTGTGTTGTTCCCATTCTTTTGGTTCCTAAGAAAGACGGTAGTTGACGTATGTGTATTGATTGCAGGGCCATCAATAATATTACCATAAGATATCGTCATCATATCCCTACGTTAGACGACATGTTTGATGAGTTGAGTGGTTCTATAATTTTCACTAAAATTGATTTGTGAAGTGGATACCACCATATTAGGATGAAACTTGATGAATGAAAAACTGTATTTAAAACTAAATTTAGCTTATATAAATGGTTAGTAATACCTTTTGGATTAACTAATGAACCTAGTACTTTAATACGTTTGATGAACGAAGTTTTACATCCTTTCATTAGAATATTTGTGTTGGTTTATTTTGATGATATATTGATATACAACAAGTCACATGAACTATACTTTGATCAATTGCATGTTGTTTCTAATACTTTGAGAGATGCACGTTTGTTCGGTAACCTCGAAAAGTGCATCTTTTGCACGGATCGAGTCTTTTTCTTGGCTATGTTGTACTCCATAGGGAATAGAGGTGGATGAAACAAAAATTAAAGCTATAAAAAGCTAGCCGACCCCTGAGATTGTCACATAGGTGAGAAGCTTTGATGGTCTTGTGGGTTTCTATCAGCAATTTATGTGGGATTTTAGCACCATTGCTACTCCATTGAATAAGTTGACAAAGAAAGGGATGGTTTTTAAATAGAGACCTACACAAGAAAAAATATTCAAGTTGCTTAAAAAGAAGCTCACCCATGCTCCACTGCTCCAACTTTCGAATTTTGGTAAAATGTTTTAGCTAGAGTGCGATGCTAGTGGGATTGGAATTGGAGGTGTGCTAATTCAAGAAGGATAAGCATGTTGCTTATTTCAGCAAGAAATTAAGTGGACCAAATCTATATTATTCTACTTATGATAAAGAATTATATGTTTTAGTTCGTATGCTTGAAACTTGGCAACATTATCTATAGCCTAAAGAATTTGTTATATATTCTGATTATGAATCGCTAAAACATATTAGAAGTCAAGCTAAACTGAATAAATGACATGCTAAATGAGTAGAATATATTGAGTCATTTCCATATGTCATAAAACATAAGAAAGGAAAGGACAATGTGATTGCTGATACATTTTCTAGGCGTTGTACCATGTTATCTCAACTTGATCATAAGATTTTTAGTTTAGAGACCATTAAGGACTTATATGCTACTGATTTAGACTTTAAAGATGCGCTTAAACATTGTAAAGAAGGAAAACATGGAATAAAAATGTGATGAATGACGGTTTGCTCTATCATGCTAATAAACTATGCATTCCAGCTAGCTCTGTTCATCTTTTGTTGTTGTAGTAGGCGAATAGAGGAGGATTGATGGCACATTTTAGAGTAAAGAAGACTGAAGATGTACTAACTATCCACTTGTTTTGGTCAAAGATGAGACGTGATGTCGAATGCTACGTGTCGCGCTGTACTACTTACAATAAAGCTAAGTCTCGTTTAAATCCACATGATATTTACATGTCTCTTCCTTTTCCGAGTGTACCATGGGAGGATATTTCTATGGATTTTGTATTAGGTCTACCTAGGACAAAGAGGAGAGGGATATCATATTTGTAGTTGTAGATTGATTTTCTAAAATGACACATTTTATACCTTATTACAAGAGCGATAATGCTACAAACATAGCTGATTTATTTTTTAGAAAATCGTTCGACTACATGGTCTACCTAATACCATCGTCTCTGATCGTGATATAAAGTTTTTTAGCCACTTTTGAAGATCCTGTTGGAACAAATTGGGGGACAAAGTTGTTGTTTTCTACTACATATCATCCTCAAACTGATGGACAAACAGGGGTCATCAACCACACATTATTGATCATGATGTGGGCTATCTTAAAGAAGAATTTGAAGATGTAGGAATAGTATTTACCGCATATTGAATTTTCTTATAACAGGTCGGTACACTCCACTAAGGTAAGTCCATTTCAGGTAGTGTATGGACTTAATCCTCATGCTCCTATTGATTTACTATCTTTGCCTGTTTCGGAAAACATAATTTGGATGCTAAAAAGCATGCTGAATTTATTCTTAAGTTGCATGAAACAGCTAAAGAGAATATAGAGCACATAACTGGAAAGTATAGGATTGCTGGAAGTAAATGTAGGAAAGAAATAAATTTTGAACTAGGTGAATTAGTTTGGTTGCATTTGAGAAATGATAGGTTTCTAGAATTAAGAAAATCAAAATTGATGCCTAGTGTTGATGGTCTGTTTAAGATAATTGAGAAAATAAATGATAATACATACAAATTGGACCTACCTGCTAATTTTGGGGTTAGTTAATATTTCAGATTTGAGGCCATACTTGTGAGAAGAAAATGAGATCGAGTCGAGGACAACAACAATTCAAGAGGGGGAGGATGATGAGAACATTGCTACTTTGAATACAAGCAACACTACTAATAATCCTCAAATTATACAAGAGCCAATTGCAAGAGCACGTGTGCGACAATTAAACCACTAGGTGAACTCATTCCTCGCTGTTCATACTTTTTTGGATGGATTACTACTAAATTTTTATGATATTTTATTACTTAGAAATATGGGAGAGGCATCGCAAGCTCACCTGGACGTAATCACTCAAGTGCTAAGTCTACTCAAACAACAGGTCGAGCTCAAGTCGGATTCCAAATTTGACTCAAAATCTCGGGACATCACGTTAGTAAAAACGAGCATAACTCTCGCATACAGAGTCTATTGAGGTGATCTTGTACTTGCTGGAAAGCTTATGAAGAGTCCTTTCCAATAGATCTTTGCTCAGCCAAATATTCATTATAATTTAGTTAGAGTCAAATGAATAAGGTGTTATGTCACCATTTTGGAACTTGTTGGGTCCTGTAATCATGTCGGGGTTGGAGTCCAGGTTGTGTACGCCTCTTCTCAGGTTCACTCAACTCTAGGGTGACCTCTTCATGTCCCTCTATATATACATAGTAGCCATCATAGTTTAAGCTCGGGTTTTACTTAGATTATTCTATTTTAGATAGCTTCACCATTTATCAGTTTGTAGAACCCCAAACTCAAGCATTTCATTGGTAATCAGCAATATTTAGATTGCATCTATCTATTCTTGCTTGTGTTCTCGATTCGTTTGTAGCAAAAGCCTTATTGGAAAGGTCAACCGCGTCTTGGCACGGTTGATAACCACAGAGTAGTGGTGTAGTGGTTGCGAGGGTTCTCAATCTGTTTGGTCAGAGCCTTTAGATCTCCAATGCTGAAACTCCACCAAATCTACTTATCATATTACCTTCAGAAGACCGTGCAAACTCACGTCAGAGCACACCCAATGTTCATGTACTCTGGGCAAAACGATGAGACTTGGTTGAGCTTCACAAGTTACCTTGCCATCGAATCCATGGTATCACCCTTTCTTCCAGAAACTATGCGACCTCTTACACCCTTCTTGTTATTCAGATCTTAACGGCAATGCCGTCGACTCGTGGGTTTGAATCCTAATGCCAGGCTCACCAAGGAATGATGGCCCTCCGATCGACACCCTTCTGCTATGTGATCTCACCCATCTAGAGAGATAAGTATTTCCACAATTCCCGCCCCTGAGCCTTCTTATGACCTAGATTTTCATAGTTGATGCCATTTTCTAGGTCTTCCTGGAGTAAACGTACTGCGCCAAACCATCAATGAGGTCTTGGGGGCCACCAACCAAGCTACTCCAAGGAGTAGAGTTCATCGTGATCTTACCTCGGGCACCAAACAGGGCACAGCCCTGCATCCTCCTGATCAATCTGGTCGCACCTCCGACACACATGGTCACGAAGGCCGCCAGATCGCTCCGAGTCGGACATCGACCACAAATGGAGATCTTGCGCGTAGCGCTAGTCAACAAATGAGAGACCAACCTCACCCTAAGCCGACCGAGGACCAGGCTGCTCTCAGACAAAGGTCAACCACTTGCGGAGGTATGACGAGTGGTGCTGGCCCCCAAGGGAGCGATCAGCCTCTCCATGAGCCAACTAGGTTCGACCAGTCTAATCACTGAGTTCCCGTTCAAGGGGGGAAAAAGGCCAGCAGAGGATTCGGCCTCCGCGGAGGCATCCAAACAGGCCCATGAGATGTTGTTGGCCCAAGATGAGTCAATTCAATGGTTTCACGAAGTCAAGAGCCATGCTCACCCCTCCAACCATATGGTAAATCCCCCGGTCAAGTGTAGACGTTTTGAGTTTTTTTGACACCGCAACTTGTTGCTGCTGCAGGTCCTCTACCCTGCCAACGACTCCGGTAGAAAACCCTCCTCTGGTGCATCAGCTGGACATTCCAGCTCCTGAGCTAGCTGTGGTCCCAATGCCACCTGAGGTGTTCACCATGACCCCCGTGCCTCCTCTGGTGCCCTCTTTGGCCTCCGAACGTGCATTTTTCTGATGGGACTCCAAACGTGCATTTTTCTAGGTTCAGCTTCATGCTCGAAGGTTGTTGAACATGCATTTTTCTAGGTTAGGTATTTTTTAAGGTTGTTGAACGAATTCTCAGAGGTCTACAACCAGGTTGTCATTGGTCCTGATCTTTAAGACCATGTCATCGACATATTCCTTGACATTTCTACTGAGCTATGGTCGAAGGATGAACTGAATACCTCGCTGGTATGTTGCACTCGCGCTTTTTAAGGCAAAGAGGCATTTTTACATAACAAAAGACCCTAAAGGATGCTACAAAAGTGTCTTCTCTCCTCATCTACCCTATTTGTACTAATCTGGTGATACCCCAAATGGGCATCTCGAAAGCACATTAGATCACTATCGTTAGTTGAGTCAACAAGCTGGTCGATCTAGGGTGGAGTGAAAAGATCCTTCAGGCATGCCTTGTTGAGGTCGGTGAAGTCGACGCATATCCTCCACTTACCATTAGGCTTTTGGACCATGACAGGGTTAGTCAACCATTCATGTTATTGTATCTCTCGGATGAAGCCTAGTACTAGGAGTTTGTCGATCTCCTCATGAAGTGCTTCTTTTTGTCAGGTGCAAATCGATGCGTTCTTTGGTTTACTGGTCACACATCAAGCTGCACTAACAACTTGTGCTCGATCACCTCTCTAGGGACTTCGGGCATGTCAGACGAACTCTAGGAAAAGACCTCCACGTTCTATCTAACGAAAGTGATGAGCACAAGTTCCTATTTTGGGTCCAGGGTGACCCCTATTTGGACCGTCCTGGATGGGTCGGTATCGTCTAGGCATACTTCTTTGAGCCTATCAGCAGGGTCAGCGACCGCTTGGCCTCGCGTTCCCGGGTTGTGACCTGAGAGTTAGCTTGACCATGTCGAGGATCCTCTTGTTGCAATGCAGGGCTGTCTTTTGGTTGCCCTCTACGGTGATGGCTCCCATAGGGCTCTGTATCTTAATTGTCTGGTATGCATAGTGGGCGAAACCCATGAACTAGGCCATCGCTGGTCAACCCAGGATCGCATTATACGTGGTCTTGAAGTTAGCTACATCGAACAGGGCCATTTCGGTCCTGAAGTTGCTCGATGAACCGAATATGATAGGTAACTCGATCCACCCTAATGGATTGGCTGAAGGACTAGGGGTAATCCTGAAGAAGGGAGGAGATGGGTTCAACATGCTCCTCAGGACCTATAGGGCATCTAGCATGTCAGCGAAGAGGAGGTTGATGAAACTCCCTCCATCGCCTATCACGTGGCCCATTTGCACATTGTGCACCGTGAGCTCCGCCACGATGGGGTATCGTCCAGGGCGTTTGATGCATGCAGGGTGGTTGGGCTGACTAAAGGTAAGAGAGACCTCTAACCACTTCAATAGCAGACTCAGACCCAGCATTATCACATATACCTCACAGACCACCGACTTGTACTCCTTATTCGAGGAAGACGTCGCGACTCCTTTAAAGATATGGTAAACCATGTGCTTGGCCTGCTAGAATCCCAGAGCAGATTGGTCAGGGTTGGCCCCCATCATCACCATCGTTGTTGCGTTTGGGCTTGCGCTCCACGAGCACCTGGTCAATAATGCCCTACACAACCTTGCATTCGATCAAGTTGTGGGCATTAGTGCGGTGGATCGGGTAGTAGTATCTGCCCTTCTTCCCATCCTTCTTCTCAAAGTGATGACGCAGTTGGCTGGTTTGCTCGATAGCCATGACGTCGGGCGATCCGGCCTTGCACTTGTTTTTCTTTTTCTCCTTCCGGTTGACTCCTATGGAAGAGATGGGCTGGTCGAAGGGTGGCTGATGCTTCTTGCTGATCTAGCGCTCTCGAACCTCAGTAGCTTGCGCGCATTTGTCTACAAGCTCAAAGAGCTCTATGGTGCTCTGTACCTCCTTAGTAGCCTGCTTTTCGACCATCTTCTGGTCTCTAACCCCTCTAAGAACGCTATGACCACGGACTCACCCATGATCTTTGGAATGGTGTTCTGACATTCAGTGAAATGCCAGATGTAGTCTCGTAGCGGCTCATCATGACGCTGTCTGAACTGATACATGTCATCCTTGACCCCTTATTGGGCGTAGGTCTCTTGGAAGGTAGCAACGAACTGGTTGCACAAGTCTTCCCAGGATCAGACCGACCCACAGGGAGATTCATCAGCCAGGACCATGCTAAACTGGTCAGGGTGGTCAGGAGGTAGTTTGCCATGACCTTCCCGTCGCCTTCTGTAGCCTGTACTATAGTGGTATAGATATGTAAGAACTCCTCTAGGTTGGTCGAGCTATCATATTTTTCGGCTAAGATCACTCAGAACTTGGCCAGCCAGTGCACCTCTCATAGTTGAACTGATAGAGCATTACACCCCATTCCATAATGAGGAGCCGTTTGCTGATGGGCTATCGCACATGATCGGGAGAGAGCCAACGGTCTCATAGCCCATGTGACGGGATGGAGGAGACCGATGCTTCCCTGAATGGGGATGGCGAGTTACATGGTCGCTTCCTGTTCTCTCACTCTCAGCGGGCATGCTCCTCCTATTCCTAGGTGGCCTTCTGGCCTGGATTACATCACAGAGGTCACGGTGGTGGAGCGAGTCGCACAGTTCAACAGGTGGACTGCCCCGATGTGGTGGGGTCATCTCGTACTCCCTGCCACCAAGGGAGCATGGGTTTCCTCTTGCAGTGGATCCCATCGTGACCCCGGTCGGCCACGATCCTGATCATTCCTTATAGAGGACAGCGAGGCTGCTGCCACGGTCTAGCATCGAGCAGTCTCTACTAAGAGGATGAGATCACGCAGCCATCGTTCCACCGATGATCCTTCTGGTACCACCACCGGTGGATGGTAATGAAGTACCCACGTAGTCTGCAGGTTCTGCACGGGGGTCATTGCCTCGTAGTCGAGCTGTTGGGCGTGGAGTGGCAAAACATCATGAGGGGAGGATCCCCCAATGTTTGTGTTCCTCGTGTGGCATGGTGGCCTTGACAAGGATGCCGCCACCGTCTCCTCTTCACGCGGGCGCTCCTCCGAGCAATGTTGCTATTGCTGGGGCAACGTAGGACCTCCCTCATGCCTAACACCGGTTGTGTTTCTCTCTTGGCCTATAGTCTGGGGCTCGCCTTCGGTTCCTGTGACACGAGCGTCAATGTTGCCCCCTGCTGCATTGGCCGTCATGCAAACCTCCCGCTCAGGCTTGAAGTCCTCGGAGTCCAATTTGGTATCCCATAATTGGAGCACACTGGGTTCGTTTGGGTCATATCCCATGACGAAGACCTCACGATGGCCCTCGTTTGGGTCGTAGGTAGCCCAACCACAATATCAATACCTGCATAAACACGAAAAAACACATCTCTACCTGGCGCGCCAACCATCTGGGTTGATCCCTGACAATAATCCAGGGTATACCGAACAACGTAAGTGTTGATCCGTGTTTCCTATATGCACGCATCAACCTAGACTCAGGAACACTGAGGTTTATCTAGGTCCAGGACTCCTGTGGGATAATAGCCCTATGTCCTATGTATTATCTCATGAAAATGAGTGAACTTGTTACAGAATGTCTCTCTTTTCCATAAACACGATCTCGACCCCTTTATATACCAGAGGGAAAGATGCACAATCAACCGGACCGTCATCACACTCATTCATCAGACCATCCGACGGCATTAAATGCTATGGAACAGATCACTACTATTCTACACCATCCCGCGACCATAACACGCCGAAAGCAGGTGCTGGAAAAAACACTTGAGTAGGCAGTACTTGACAAACATATTAGTCCCAATGATTTCTTTATGTATTACATTCATGAGATCTACTAAAACATATACTTGACAAACATGTTAGTCCCAATGACTATGTTGTCATTAATCACTAAAATCATAATTATGGGCTAATAGGGTCATTTTCGCTATAATCTCCCTCTTTTGGTGACTGATGACAATACAATCAAAGTAAGTGGCAAATAATAAATGATATCGATTGTAGAGAGCACAAAATTTTACCACATTACTTGGATGCATGTTCTTACCACTTAGTTCCCTTTTTGTTGTGGCTCATCTTTTTTTCATTGCTACTATCTTCCTTGATCGACCAATGCAAGAGCTTCTTTATTGTATACTTTTGATACCAAATGTAGATGAGTCTTCCTTTGTCAACATTGGCATCTTGTTTGTTCTCCTCTAGACATGCACATTGCTTTGATCATCAAACTTCTCCCTATTTGTCAACAATCTCAAAAAGGGCTACAAATACATGTTGAACTCGAGGTAAAACGTTAGAGCACATGAGAGAGAGTTTCATAAATTATGATCCAATGAAATGATACCAATTAAAAAGATATACAATTGTAACGATAGGAGGCATTGATTTCAATTGAAAAAGATAAACAAGGATCATAATTCATGAAACTCGCATGATATAATCTAAACTCCCCCTATATGTGTGCATACATATAATTAGACCCACTTGTGAATACCACATGTAGGAATGTAGCAATATATGCATATCTAGACAATAAGCAGAGATAGGAAGTTTAAGTCATGTCATGCATAGAGGTAGCTTAAATGTAGAAATGAATTGACAATGATTATCAATTGAAGCCTTTAAGCATTGTATACCTTCGGGGACATGTTGATTTGTACCATGAGACTACAAAAGATACATCTAGCAATACATGTTAGTCTCAAAATCACAACATATATGATATACTCCCCCTAAATGTGTGTATACAAGTGTTGAATACTTGTAAGATATATGCACTTGTCATTGACAATAATGGGGATTTATCCTTTAGGTTAGGATCATGATACATAAAGGATACAAATTGTAAAACTAGTACCATGAAAGGAACCTACAACTAATAAATCATGTAGGTTGCTCATAAAAAAGAGAGAAACACAAGCAACCTACCATATGAAAAAACTACAGTAGGCATTGCAAGAAATGTGCACATGCAATGCTAGTCAAGGGAAATGAGCAACAATAATTAAAAGATTTTGCATCTAACTCAATTATATCTTTTACCTTTGGATGAGGATTTAGGTATATGATGATCATTATCTTCATCAATGCGCACAATCTTGTGTACTTAGCTTCTTTACTTGAATCTTCACTCTATCTTGTAAGTCAAGTCTCCAAATCCCCATAGACGCCTTGGATTTCAAGTCTTCTTTGGAATCTAAACCGATTAAGACCCCTTCATGTTGGTGATGACTTCTTTAGGCATCCAAATAGGTTGGTTCCACCCCCAGTCCTTTCTCCCAACCATATATGCAGCCACTTTGCTATTTTTCCTTCTTCTTGAGCTTGTAGTGGTTACTCATGGTCTTGACCTTGCAATTAGGCCTAGTGTAGAGGTTGGAGGTCTTGTTAGAGAGGTTCATCATATTCTTCTTCTCACTAATCTACTTCTTGACTTGCTTGCATTGAAAGGACTTGTGGCCTTCTTAATAACAATTGAAACATGTCACGATGGACCCCTCCGCAAGTTTCTTCACCATGCTATAACCATTATCATGAGGAGGTTGGACATGATTCGTGCCATTTAATCTTACCAATCCTTCCTCAGCTTCTCTACTTCTTATTTGAGCTCATCATTCTCTTGTTCAATGAGTTCATTAGATGATTCTACAATAACATTCTAAATACATATCTCATTGCAAAGAGATGATCTAGATAAATCAAATAAATCCTCATAAGAAGTGAAAGCATCTACCTTAGACTTAAAATTAAAGAGTGACACAGATTGCTTCAACGTGGCTTAGGTTGAGATTCAATGCACTCAAATTTAGCCTCAAACTTTTCATCCTTGTTTAGCAAATTGAATTTGCTCAACAATTATTCATAATTAGAAATAAATGTAGCATGAATGTCATTAAGTGCATTAAATTTTTTTAAGCTCTTTTGATTTTTTTTCTTAAGGATCCTTTGTTGCTCATTGATCAAATCAAGAAGTTATTGTTGAGAGGGGGAATCCCCATCGAATTTATCATCACTTACATCGTTTTTCGTACCTTTGTCTATAAGTCACTTGTGTGATAAGGACTTGCGTGATAATGACCTTGAGGAAGAGCTTCTCTTGCAAGAGTGGGTAACGAAGCTCTCACCACTTGAGCTTGAATCTTTATCTTCAATCATCCATCTTCCCATACTTGCAAATGCTTTGGCTTTTCCCCTTGTCTCCCTTTTCCTCTTGGTCTTCTTCTCCTTTTTGATGTGATCAATTGTTTTGACCAAGTCTTCATGGAGATTCAGTGATCAATCTTGGCAATGGTATTCTTCGTGTTCTTCTCCACTTGAGAAATGAGTTTGGCGACTTCGGGATCCATATCTTTATTGCTCGAGGTGCTTTGCTTATCTTCATCTTCATCATCTTCGCTTGAGCTTGACTCTTGATCTTTCCTCTTCATCCTTGCCTTCATGTGATGAGATTGTTGGCCTGATCTTCCGATAGGTAGAGATAAGTCGGTAGGTGGAGAACTCGACGTTGATGATCCAAAAGCTTCGACCCGAACAAATCGTCTCCCTTGCAATCACTACACCACAGCTCCGTTGGTTATCAACCGTGTCGCGCGGTTAACCTCGCTAAGAAGGCTCAATCCCTGCAAGCGTACCGAGAACACAAGCAAGAACGTAGAAGATGCAATATGAAATATTGCGAATAGAACTCAAGCACTCGAAGTTGGGGTTCCACAAACACTTGCGGCGGCCTAGTCGGTCCGAAACAAGAGCGAAAATCTCGCAATCTGTGTGTAGATCAATATCTAAGCAAAACCACACCCTAATTGGGGTGGCGGCTACTGTATATCAGATACTAGGGTCCACCAAGGACCCCTGGACACGTCCCTAATGGACTCCAACACGTTACATGGTCCAACGGCCCAAAAGATGGTGGCGTAACACACTGACAAATTCTGGATGTCCACTTATTTCGACTATTCCTGTTGACTCAGAAAGAATTTGGACATGGGACCAGTCCCGTTGGAAAGCCTATCTCCTTAGCTTAACAACCATGTGTATAATGTCAATAACGGAGTCCGTATGCGTCCTAAGCGACGATTTTAGTGCAGTATGGTCCTGAACTCCGAAACGGACTCGAACTTGATTGGTCCTCTACCTTGGCTTGGGCGTCCTTGCTGGTCTTCTCCCGTGTTCCTAAGTAACAATACATCATAATTATTCAGTAGCATCCCATCCTTATCAAAATATAAAGGAACACTAAGGAACGAGCTCACCTCATGATTTAGTTGACGTGCACGAGCTCGTGTCAATGGACCTATTGTTGGAGGAATACTCGGTGTGTGTATATCCAAAAGAGTGATGTCCTCATCATCATGTGTTGATATTGAGCATGTTCGCTTGTGAGAGTAAGGTTCTTGGTGTCGGATAAGGAAGAAGTTTCCACCCCCATGTTCATGGTTATCTTATAGGTGGTGATCTTATCGAGCACTTGACTTAGAGTCATCTTCTTGATCTCATTGTTGTTATAGATGACGGAGACTATCAACTTGTACTTTGAAAGAAGAGCTTAAAGTATTTTTCTCACCACTTGATCATCATCAATTGGCGTCAAAAATAGCCCATTGATCTCATTAACAAGAAGACTCAAACGTGAGTATATATCATTAGCATTTTTATAGGATAGTTGTATGATACCATTGAGCTTTGTAACTAATACATGATATTTCTCACAGTTTTGTACCTTCATGTATTTCAATGAGACTAGTCTAAATATCATGTGCATTAGTGAGAGAATAAACATGATTAAATACATCAATATTTAAATATGATAAAACGATACTCTTCACTAATGCATCTAATTATCTCTCCTTATTGGTGATGCGAGGTCTCATCCCTTCTTCGGTAACTCTCCAAACATCTAAACCTCGAGCTTGCAAATAACATAACATTAGAATTTTCCATCGCAGAAAATTTATGCCAATGAAGAGTGGAGCACTGTGGGAATCGATCTCAACCCTCGACATCACAATTCTAGGCGGTTAAACCTTATCAAGAGTACGAGGCTCTGATACCAAATGTAAAGGATCGGTGACGTCCTAAGAAGGAGGTGAATTAGAACACTTAGAAAATCTAACCAACTTCAAAAACTTCACAAGATAAACCTACCTCAATTTCTATCTAAATATGTTCTAGGTTTATCTAGTGTCTCAAAAGAGTTTTACAACATATAGCCAATCTTAGTAAATTACTCTAGGAAGATAAATACATAAAGGTAGATTGTAAGTATATAAATGCATAAATGTAAATAAGGTATAGAGACAAATTTGGCATAAGAGATTTTTATCCAGTGGTATCAATAGCATAAACGACACCCTAGTCCACATTGGAGCTCCACCAAGGATATGTGTCTGGTCAGCATTTGGGCACGACTCTTGAGCCACTAAGCCACTAAGGTAAGGCTTCAAGTCAGATGAGCCACTAATCCACCAAGGCAAGGTCTCACCACTAGCATCTATTCCGGTCGCTTACCGTCGTGATCACTTCGGAGCTTAAGCCACTAAGACAAGGGTCTCCGTGTCCTCGTACACGTATCTTACCACCGCTCCATACCAAGTCAGAGGGTTCAAAAGCTTGAGCAACTCTAACTCAAGGTGACGACGAGTCAACAAGACTCCAAAGTGCCAGCGTAACTCTTGGTACAAGCTAGGATCATTTCTTGATCCACTCTCCAAGCTGTAGCACCAAGCTACAACTCACACTAGGCCTATAGGCACTAAACACTCTCTAATCTTGTGCTTAATCACCTTAGATGATCACTTTAAGCACTATGGTGGCTTGAATATCTTCTGAAGTATCTATATATTTCTCTAAACTCTAGCAGCATACCACACCTTTAAATGACTGAGTGGAAGGATATTTATAGCCTCAGACCCACCAAATAGTTGTTTTTCTAATGCTTTAGAAAATCTATTAAAACCGGATTATCCGGTGAGAACAGTAGTACTAACACCGGATCATCCGGTGAGTACATATTCAGAAACTAGCCGTTGAACTCACACTCAAAGTCATCGTGAGCATCAAACTATCCGACATAACCTTCGAACCATCACCGAACTATCCGATGAGTTATCTTGAGCCAACTGAGACACTTCATTCTACTATACACAAAATACTCCGGTGTGATCCTCCGGTGTACACACTTTTCATCACCGGACCTTTCGGCCCGTTGTTCTTCGATCTTCAACGCATGTAACCCCCTCTGCAAGAATTGCTTCGATGTAAACCTCCAGTGTACACAACATCTATCACCGGACAATCTAATGAGGTGTTCTTCGATCTTCAACCTTGAAAATGCTTAGGTAAGAAATAACCCGGTGCGAAGTATCTGGTGTGTACAACACAGGCACTAGAACTTCTAGTGAGTTGATTTTCGTTCTTCTATGCTTAGATTCTTCTCAGCAAGAATTTATCCAGCGTAATCCTCCGGTGATCACCGGACCATCCGGTGAAACCATCTGTATTCTCCCCCTTTTCAATACTCCGGTGCTTCTACCAATTTGACATCGGACCATCCGGTGAGATCTTCAGCATTCTCTCCCATTTTGTCAGAAATACTTCAGTGAGTTTAACACATAAAGCACCAGACCATTTGGTGAGAGCAATTCTTCTGAAACTTCTCCAATTCAATCAATCTGTGTTCTGGTTACGATGACTTCTTTATATATTACATCTATAAGATCTACTAAAACATATACTTGATAAACATGTTAGTCATAATAACTATATTTTATTAATCATCAAAATCATAATATAATAAGATTATTTTAGCTACAGCTAACTTTACGTTCCGAGTTGCTGGCATGTTAGATGGCCTTGCTTGCTGATCTTGAAAAAAACGAAAATGGTGGCTGATACTCTTTCATACACTCTTGTGTGTATGAGAGTTAGTTAGCGTTGCGCTGTCTGCACATATTTCTTGCAGTTCCATGGTTTGAAGCCTCCTTGTCTTGTTTTGGTAGTTTTTTGCGGCTCGTCCTCAGTGTGGTGGTCCCATGAAGACTTTGAGGTGTTGGGGATATATAGAATGATGCTGTTTTTAAGGTCGGTACGCAAAATGGTTCTTGTGCGTCAGATATTTAATCATTTCTAATTTTAAAAAAACACATTATGTACACCTATCTGAATAAATATCTGATCCCTCATCATTCTAGCTCGAATATTCTATCAATTCGTGGAAACAATCCAATTATTAGCTAACAAATTCAGTTTAAATATTCCCATTGCAATTAGCTGGATACTAACTAGTTCCCACCAATAATAAAGCAGCAGCTAACGATGACTAGCAAGACTCGTATGATCGCACCCTGGTCGTCTCCAACTCATCAAACTCAAATGGCTCTTCTCAAAGACCCCAAAAAAAAAAAACTCACCAAATGGCTAACACCCATATTTGGCGCACACAGTATTTTAATCCGGTTTGGGTAGTCTTCGTCAACGGTTCAAGGAATATACCGTCGAATATTCCAAGCACGGGTTGCCTTCTTGTTGTGTCCGGCTAACCATGAAAACATAAACTGGGTTCCTGTACCGTGTGTAGAATGGACAGAAAAAAGGGAAAAAAAAGAAAAAGAAGAGAAAGAACCCTAAACTTTTGGCTTTGGATCTGTCACGGTGATTCCATCACAATTTTATTATGCACACAAGCGAAACAGACAAGAAAACGTGTTTTGATTCGCAAATTAAACTGCAGATGTCAACATCCAGAGGTATAGTAGTACAGGCCAGCACACACATATAGTACCTTATCACTGAACTCAAAACTGATTCGCAGATAAGAAGCAAGTTCAAACAGAACAGTCAAAGCTAGCTGGGAATCAATCATCAATTTGTTTTGAGAGGAATTTGGCAGGGTTTGCAGCAGCAGTCAAATTAGCAGTCTTCTCCTCAAACAGTGAGCCGTAGCAACTGAACTAGCAACACTTGTAGATTGCCGACAGGCCAGTGCGTTCTTCCTCCTGCACTGTTGCATTTCTTTGGGGGTTTTTTGGGGAAAATTATTTCTGCACCTCAGACTTTGAGTGCTACGTCGATACAAAAGAAGTTCACAAGATCTTTTTGTCCACACGTCACTGCCTCCAGGAAAGAATAGTCTGTTCTACTGCTCGAATGACAGGACCAAGAGATCCAAAAAAAAAAAAGAATGACAGGACCAAGACGCGTCGATGGCCGCTTTCACAATGATATGTACAATTGCAGTCTCAAACTAAGTGAACTTAGCAAAACTGTTTATTCCCGTTGGTCATATAATTTAGATAACGATATGATCTCTAATATAGATTTGATTGTAATTTCTATTAACATATATTTGTAAAAAAATCTAATAAAGTTATGATATCATAAAAATATGTTTAAAGATAAATCTACATATGTATATTTCATATTTTCAATGTGTATATTTTTAAAGATATTAACTGTAACTTTTAAAAGTTTGATCGAAAACATATCCGAAACATTATGTTTTTGTGGTCCGAGGGAATATTGGTTCAAAGATTAATAATTAATACTGTGGGGGAAGCGTATATGATGGAGTAATCAAGGCCCAGGAGTCGTCGATGGCTGCTGTTGTTGAGAATAGCTACCTACGTTCACACTTCAGACGGTCGTTGTCATCGATCAAGTCGCTGGCAACCAAAAATTCCTCGGAAATGGCTGCAGGAAGTGAGACTTACAGACATGCAACACTGACCGGCGAAAACGAGCGTAGAGTCAACATGCTGCACAGAACTTGAGCGTTTGTTCTTCGAGGAAAAAAAAAGAACCGAAGGTTTTGGTGAACGTAGTAATTAAATTGAAAATGCGGATTTAGACAAGAGGTCACCGAGTTTTATCAGAGACTTTTGAAAAATTGCAAATGCGGACTTAGACAAGATGTCACCGAGTTTTATCAAGAGATTTTTGGATGAGCTGGTTGGTGCGACCGCGAGAAAAAACAGAGAGCGCGCGTGTTACAGAGTTACGCAGCACGTGCGCGCGCAAGGCCATGTCATGGCCGCGTGCTTCGTGCCACGCATCTCGGTCGAGTCGTCACCGCGCGCACGGTGACAGCCGACTCCCCGTCTAAACACGCCGTGCGCCGGCCGCAACGCGCAAGAGATCGAGCATAGTAATATTCGCATCGGACTCCCGGGCAGACCTCTACTTAGACCCGCGGCCGCCGCGCCATTTCCGCACACCACCACAGCTCCCGTTCCCAGCTTCTGTAGAGCAGTGCGTCGCGTCAGGGGACTTCTCCTCGGTGCACAGCGGCGCCGGCGTCATGGCACGGAGGCCAGAGCAGCTAAATGTGCTGAGCGCGCTGGATGTGGCCAAGACGCAGTGCTACCACTTCACGGCCATCGTGGTCGCCGGCATGGGCTTCTTCACGGACGCTTACGACCTCTTCTGCATCTCCCTCGTCACCAAGCTGCTGGGCCGCATCTACTACACGGACACCGCCAAGCCCGACCCGGGCTCTCTCCCGCCCAACGTCGCCATGGCCGCCAACGGCGTCGCCTTCTGCGGCACGTTCGCCGGCCAGCTATTCTTCGGCTGGCTCGGGGACAAGCTCGGCCGCAAGAGCGTCTACGGCATGACGCTGATGCTCATGGTCATCTGCTCCATCGCGTCGGGGCTCTCGTTTGGCCACACGCCCACGGGGGTCATGTCCACGCTCTGCTTCTTCCGGTTCTGGCTCTGGTTCGGCATTGGCGGCGACTACCCGCTCTCGGCGACCATCATGTCCGAGTACGCCAACAAGAAGACCCGCGGCGCGTTCATCGCCGCCGTGTTCTCCATGCAGGGCTTCGGTATCCTTGCCGGCGGTATTGTCACGCTCATCATCTCCGCCGCCTTCCGCGCCGGGTACCCGGCCCCGGCGTACCAGGACAACGCCCTCGCGTCCACCATATCGCAGGCCGACTACGTTTGGCGCATCATCCTCATGCTCGGCGCCGTGCCGGCGCTGCTCACCTACTACTGGCGGATGAAGATGCCGGAGACGGCGCGGTACACAGCGCTCGTGGCCAAGAACGCCAAGCAGGCCGCCGCCGACATGTCCAAGGTGCTCCATACAGAGATCGTGGAGGAGCAGGATAAGCTGGAGGATATGGTCACCGCCCGGAGCAACAGCTTCGGACTCTTCTCCCGGGAGTTCGCGCGCCGGCACGGCCTCCACCTCGTCGGCACGGCCACCACCTGGTTCCTCCTCGACATCGCCTTCTACAGCCAGAACCTGTTCCAGAAGGACATCTTCACCAGCATCAACTGGATCCCCAAGGCGCGCACCATGAGCGCGCTTGAGGAGGTGTTCCGCATCTCTCGCGCCCAGACGCTCATCGCGCTCTGCGGCACCGTGCCCGGGTACTGGTTCACCGTCGCGCTCATTGACATCGTCGGCCGCTTCGCCATCCAGCTAATGGGCTTCTTCATGATGACCGTCTTCATGCTCGGCCTCGCAGTGCCGTACCACCACTGGACGACGCCCGGCAACCACATCGGGTTCGTGGTCATGTACGCCTTCACCTTCTTCTTCGCCAACTTCGGACCCAACAGCACCACCTTCATCGTGCCGGCCGAGATCTTCCCGGCGCGGCTGCGGTCCACGTGCCACGGCATCTCGGCGGCCGCGGGGAAGGCCGGCGCCATCGTCGGGGCGTTCGGGTTCCTGTACGCGGCACAGGACCCCCACAAGCCGGACGCCGGGTACAAGCCCGGGATCGGCGTGCGCAACTCGCTGTTCGTGCTCGCCGGGTTCAGCATGCTCGGGTTCGTCCTCACGTTCCTCGTGCCGGAGGCCAAGGGGAAGTCGCTCGAGGAGATGTCCGGCGAGGCCGACGACGGCGAGGCGGAGGCTGGCAGCGCCGTGCGGCCGTCGTTATCCCAGATAGCGTAGAACGTGGCGACGCGTGTAGGGGTGCATATGGAGAGACGTATAGCTCGGTTTCACGTTTTCCGATTGAAGTCAAAGCTTGTGTTTTGTTGGGCAGTAAGTACTCCCTCAGGTTAAAAATAAATATCGTTTTAGATATTTATAAAGTTTTTAAAATACTATTTTATTTATTACTTTAGTTATAATATATTAATAAATATAGCAAAAATATATTATTATAAAGTATTTTTTGAGACAAATACACTTGTGTCATTTTTATATATCCAAACTCAATACATAAAAAATAATTTATAGCTAACATTTAAAAAAAATTAATTGCATGTAACTCAAAATTACACTTATTTTAGATTGGAGGGAGTACGTGGTACATGTGTATGTTAGTATTTTTAATGGGGTAGGAAAGTTTGTGATCATTTATATATGTAAACTTTGTTAAGAATTTTGGGAAATTTGGGGAAAACTAGTTAAATGACCGTGTGTGCGATGGGAGAAAAAATCATAAGATAATATAGTTGGTTGGGTGATATTGATTCAAAGGTATTGGATGCACACGACCAATGAAAATAAAACCTTGCTCTATACCAACAATAAATATACCACTCCTTCTACTCAATTGATCACAAGAAAGGACATAATCCTGAATGCTTTACAATGAAAAGAGAAGAAATTCACATGACAAGCAAGCATTACCATAGTTTCAAAAAATAAATTCAGATGCACCCCATCCAAACAAGTATGGATTATTTGTTGATACAACATCTCTCATCCAACGAAGTTTCTTGAAATATTAAATCATCTTTTACAGAACTAAACATTACAAATGTGCCTGTGTTTGGTGTTTGGTAGCCTTGATGAAAATCCGGCACCCTAAAATGTAAACAAAGAAATTTAGAAATGATTTACAAGAAAAAAAAATCATGGCATGTGAGTTTGGAGAAGCAAAGACAACAGCATGCAAAAAGAGTGGTGATGACAACTCTAGAAAGGATATCTGTTGGAGTTGAACTGCGCCAATCAGCTGCTCACGCGCCCCTTGCGTTTTTGCTGAAGCTTAACGAAAATCAACAGAGTCCGACTGATGAATAGTGAAATCAGCGAGTTCGTAGAAAACTTATTCAGAGGGAGTTTGCACTGGTTTTTTTGGAGGGGGGGGGGTCATGAACTGATCCCCTCTTTTCGTTTTTTTTCTATTTATTAAGCACTTTGGCTTGTTCACTACTCGCCCGGTTACACAAACGTGAACCGGATTTGCTGGCCACATCGTGCGCCATCCCCTCCTCTCTCCGTCTGCCCAACTGAACTTCAGCTTTCGCCGCCTGCTGGAGCTCAACCATTTGATCAAGATTGTTGGACACACACATATACTCAGCCATGATGGCACATACATGATCACACACATGCACACCTACACACCTAAGGACATAGGCACACTACAAATCACCCCCTTAGACATGTCCTGCTTAACCTTCTAAAATCTCCTTAATGCCCAGCTACTGTCTCATCTCAACGAGCCGCCCTAGTGGCTTTGTGAGAATATTAGCCAGCTGACCATCTGTGCCCACATGCTCCATCTCCATCTTTCCTTCAGTGATGCAGTCTTGGATGAAATGGAACATTGTATCGATGTACTTGGTTTGGCCATGGTGCACAGGATTTCGGCTTAGCTCAATTGTAGACATATTGTCCACCTTCAACTTGAACCTGCCATGATTCTTGCCAAGTAAATCTGCAATGAGCCGTGATAGCCATATCCCTTGACAAGCTGCAATTGCAGCAACCATATATTCAGCCTCACTGGACTACAAGGCAACTATCTTCTGTTGTTGTGAATTCCAAGTAATAGGGTTTCCTCCAAGCAAGAACACCCACCCACCAGTGCTCTTTCTATCATCCAAATCACTAGCCAGGTCACTATCACTATATCCCACAAGATCTAAACCCTCCCGTCTACCTTTTCTAAAAATGCAGCCATATTTGACAGCACCTTGATCATACCTTAGAATTTGTTTGACTGCTGCTTTGTGCTGAGCAGTGGACGTCTCCATATATCGGCTTACAACTCCAACATCATAGGCTATATCTGGTCTTATATTCACCAGGTATCTCAAACTCCCAACAATGCTTCTGTATTCTGTAGGATCAACAAATGAGCCACTGCCTTCCTTTGTTAGTTTCATATTTGCCTCCATTGGAGTTGTTGAAGGATTACACCTTGACATCCGAGGTATTTGCAATATTTTCTTTGCATAACTACTCTGGCATAAGGTGATGTCATGTGCTTCTTGTTTCACCTCAATTCCTAAATAGGAACTCAACAAGCCCAAGTCACTCATTTTGAATATTGAACACATCTCTTCTTTGAACTCTGCAATGCTTCCAGTATCTGACCCTGTAATGATAAATTCATCCACATATAAACCAATTAGCAGAATCTTACCAGCCTTCTATCTTCCGTAAATGGCATGTTCAGTTGGATTATGAACAAAACCAAGTGAGTACAGATGTGCATCCAATTTCTTCAATTTTAGCACTCAATTCTAATGACTTGGGCTGACAAAGTGTCACGTCCCAAATGCTAATCATGTGATTAAGCATTCATAGTCATCATGGCATTATGTTTATGCGTATTAATTTGATAACTTGAGTTTAAATATATGTCAAAAGTACTTGGAGATAGTTTAGAGCCCTTTAGGAAAATCCTAAATGCCTTGGAGATGAAGAAGAATAGAAAAGGGGAATAGAATCAAGTTTTTAGCACAAGACCGCCCTCACGTAGGCTTGCTATGTGGGCTTTTCATGGTCTGACCGACACTTCCCGCGAACTGACCGCCATAGCTCATAGGCTCCACTTAAGCAAGTTGGCCAACCCTCTCTCACTCACTCTCTCTCACACACTCACTCTCACTCACTCCTTCATCCACACCAAGAGAGAGACCACCTCGACTCCCACAACAATTGGAGATCGACAGAGGGGACTTCCTCGAGCTCATCTCCTTCACCCTCGTTGTCGATGAAGTTTCCACGCGAGTTCATCCACCTCAAGCCCCAAACCACCCCGGAGCCCGTTCTCTGAATCGGAGCTTCCCCGGAGTGATCCCCTTCAATAGAAAGCTTTCCTACACTAAGGTGAGGTATCCCCTACCGATTCTCCGTCATTCCCAAGCTCGAGTCGATCCCCATGTCGTATGGACCCAAGCTTAACCCTAGCTTGGGTTTATCCATGAGGTATTTTGAGTTTAGCTTGATGAATATTGTTCAAATCACTTTAGAAGCACTTCACTAGTCACATAAAACATTTTGGTACCCTTCATGATTGAAGGCCTCACCGAAGCCTTTGTTGATGACCTCACAAAGGTGTTGCCGGCAAGGTCTCACGGTTTGACCGTCGACTAGCTCGATCTGACCAGCAGTTAAGAAAATCAAAACCCCAATTTAACCCATAGTCAGGAGTCAGACCGTTGTTGGCTGGTCTAACCACAGAACCTCGTGGTCTGACCACCAGCCAATCTGGTCTGACCGCCAGAGGCCAAAACTTTCTACACACTGGCAGTCTGATCACCACTTCAACACAGGTTTGACTGCCAACCACTTAAAGCTATATGCACTTAGGTTGTCTTATCCGGGTTTTACAGTTCGAAACCCTAATCATTTGTAGGTATTTTGCAAAGTTTTTGAAACGTGGCGCTCTATTAATTTTCAAGCATGCATCATATGCACACTTTTTCATCGTTTGATTATTTTTGCAATGCATTCTTAATTTGTTTAGAGAGCGTTACGCCGACAATCCAAGCGAGTGAAGGTGACACCAATCTACTGGAGTTATGTGAGTGTTGCACCGGGATTATCAGACAAGCGCTAGAGTAGCAAGGCAAGATTCTAAGCATACTCAACCTACTACTTTGGATCTCGTATTGTACAACTTGATAAATTACGCTTTATATATATTTGTATGAGTAGTGAGTTCATTGTCGGGTTTAGATGGGTAGAACCTATGTTGATGAATTGCATTACCTCTACCTTAAGTTGTTGATTATTCATATCCTTGTAGCCTTGATAACATTATTGATGTCTACCTTACAAGTTTGTTCGATAAGCTTAGCAATGCTTAGGTCGTAGAAGTTGAGCAATGATTCGACCATTGTTCGTGAGCTTAGGGCTTACTTATTTTTTACAAACATAATGATAATAATGTGGGTTGTATGAGATGTGAGGATGAGGCGAGATGTGGGTCGTGCTAAGGGTAGGTCGGAAGAGGAGTCTGGATGTCATAGACCACTTGTATCGTTTAAGCACCGTCCATTGGTGCTATTGGCTTTAGCACTTCCTGTACAACCACATATTTGGATAATGGACGAATGAGTTGAGTATCATACATTGTGCTGACGCTTGCCTTGCGGTCCTATGATATGTAAGAAAAATAAAACAGAAGCAAGGTGGCGGGGAGCAGGAGGTGTCCGAGACACGCTCACGATAACCCCGGTGCTATAGGGATATATGCAAGAGGGTAGTTCTGGATATGAGAAAGATTGTCTCGGGAGCCAAGAGGATGAACTTAGGTTATGTGGGTAAAGTTGTACCCCCTGCAGGATGTAAGAATAATTCAAATTACCGCGTTCTCGTTCATGAGCATGCTTTTGTCCATCCGCATCGGTCGTAGAGTCGCGAATGTGGGATGTTGTGGTATGGCATGTTGGGTTATGGTTGAGCTGGTTCTATTTACATATATGCTTATTATGGTTCCAGTACATATATTCTTGTAATAATTATGGGATACAATGATACCTGCGGTTAAATATAGAAGCTCACATGTGTATGTCAAGTTGCATTTCGTTTATGAAATTTACTTAACCATGTGATCGATTCCTTGATAATACCTCAATGCATTTTCCTTGGAGTCGAGCTATTATATGTACCCATTACGGGTCAAGTCTTTCGAGTACCTTCGTACTCACGCTGCTCTTTCAGGTTCTACCAGTGAGGAGGAGCTCATGTTTTGCTATTTCATACCCGCTGATGTAGGTGGTGAGAATGAGTAGTGCAAACTACTCATGTGGTGTGCTTTTGGGTGGAGCCTAAGGACATATGGCTTCACCTAGCTTTTGGTGTTGATAAGTGTTACTTTTTCACTGCGTAGTTTCTCTAATCTTTTGTTGTAAATTGTTGTAAATATTTGAATACTTAAGAACTTGTAATATTATTTAATTACTCGCTCTTTCTTAAGCTTTGTTGTGATGCTATATGTTGTATATGCATGTGTTCCGATCTTAGGCACAAAACACGTGCCGGGACTGCCAAGATGGTATTCCGGTTAATCATCATGATCATGATTAAGCAAATAATTATCCTGATGATTAATTGAAATACTATTTAGATGGCTCCTCACACAAAGCCTAGTGGCTGTTGTACATATACTTCCTTGGATAAATCTCCAATTAGGAACACCGGTTTTATATCCATATGGTGTACTTGCCAGCCACCATGTGCTGCCAAAGCTATCAGCACTCTTGCTGACTCCATACGCACCACACGTGCAAAAAACTTCTTCAAAGTTCACTCCTTTACGTTGAGCATATCCTTTAGCCACAAGTTTAGCCTTGTGTATGATTACATTTCTATTAGGATCTTTCTTCAGTTTGAAAACCCATTTCAGATTGATGACTTTATGTCCCTGTGGAAGTGCAGCTAGTTCCCAGGTTTTGTTATCCTTGATGGATATCAATTCCTCTTCAATTGCCTGGTTCCAAACTCCTTCATTGAGTGTTTGATCAACACTCAGTGGTTCCTCCACAAGGCACATATACACTTGTTCTTCAGTTTCAGAGGCAAGTTCATCCGACAAATGCATTGGTTCAGTGTTGTTGTAGATGCACCCAACCATCCGGTACCAGAGTGGATTTCCCTTCGTATCCCGGGATTCTCCAGTGGGTGTTGTGACTAAATACATAGCCAAAGGTGTTGGCACTGCTTGCGACGCTTGTTGATGAATCCCTATCGACACACCAGGAGGTACTGTAGCTCTCCTAGCATGCCAGTAGAAGATGTGTTTTGTTGTTGTCCTCCGCCCGTGTTGTCAATATTCTGAATTGTGGCATCCTCATACAAGTAGTGCACTATAAAAGTGTCAGAATTAGCTAGAGTTGAGCTCACATTCGTTGCCTCCCCTTCTCTTCTTCAAATAAAACATCCCAGGTTACATATCTTCTTTGCAATTGGATCAAACACATGGTAAGCCTTTGATCCATCTTCATCCCCCGAGAAGCACTGTTGCAACTGACATGTCTAAAAGTTTAGACTATCCTGGCCCAAGTTTCTTCTTATGTGCAAGGCAACCAAAAGTTTTAAATAGTGTACCTTTGGTTTCTTCCTCAGTAGGGCCTCATAGGGGTTTTGCCTTCAAGTGATCGAGTTGGCACCCTATTGAGCATATACACAGTCGTCTTTACAACTTCATCCCAAAACTCCCCAGGCACACCTCTGCATTTGAGCATGCATTTGTCCATCTCAACCACTGTGCAGTTCATGCACTCAACAACTCCATTTTATTGAGGTGAATATAGAGCAGTGGTATACCTCTTGATTCACTGCTCATCACAGAAGCAACTGAACTCAATTGAGTTAAACTCACCACCTCTATCTGTGTGAAATGCCCTCAGTCTGATATTTGCCACCCTTTATGCAGAGGCTTTCACTTTCTTGAATAACTTCAGAGCTTCATATTTGACCTCATCACTTCAATCCACATAAACCTACTGAAGTCATCAACTATCATAAGAAAGTATTTGTTTCCACTTGGTGTTGCAGGAGTGATTAGGCCACAAAGATCCCCATGCACCAACTCTAGCTCTTGTTTTGCTCTATATGCAAAAGCTTGAGGAAAAGGTGTCCTGGTCTGCTTTCCTATTACACAATTTTGACAAAACTGCTCTGCATACTTTATCTTAGGCATACCTTGAACCATCTAAAGCTTCCCTAACTTTTCAAGTGTGTGAAAGTTTAGATGTCCATACCTCTCATGCCGTGTCCAAGCTTGATTAGCTCCTTTTGTCAGCAGACATACATGTGTTGTCAGATTGAGGTTCATTTTGTACATCCTATTGTCGGACAGAGCCAGCAATCTCCTTTCTTGATCATAGATCTCCATGAACCCATCTTCAAATCACCACCTTGCAACCTCTCTCCTCCAATTGTCTCATGCTGATGATATTGTTCTATAGCTGAGATATGTAATACACTTATATCAGTGCTCGGTGATCCTCATTCCGTCACTAGAGAGTGACAATGCCTTTGTCGTAGATCTTCACCAATATATCGTCGCCGAGCATCATGGTGTCATTCACCGATTTGTCTAGAGACGTGAAGGCGGCGCTATCAGTGGTCATATGGTTACTAGCACCGGTGTCTAAGTACAAAGTTGGACCCTGTTCCTCCTTCCAAAAATACATTTAATTTTTGTCTTCCATACCTAGACGTCAAATATTTATCTTTCTTACATTAACCGTTGGGTTTGTCTAGAGGGTGCGCCGTCTGCTGCACTTCACCTACTACATCGGCTTTCTAGAGAGGGTGCACCACCGTCTACCATGGAGGTCGCCTCCGTCGCTCTTTCTTTACACCAACGTACTATACGAGAATTGTTTTCACCCCCTCACAAATCGGTCACCATCTCGATTCTCCTCACAATGTTGCTATGGACGGTAAACTTTGGATGATACGGTCCTCTTCTCCCTTCTGAAATTATATGATTATGTTGTAAATTTCGTGAATACAAATCTCTCTTTTTTTATGTTATATTTTTTGTATTTCTTTATATTGCTATATTCTAGATTGATTTTACATGTGTGAAGTACATATGCAGTTGCTAGTTTTGCAACCATAAGTGGACCTACTCAATACTTGAACTTTGGTTGCACCCCTTCTTTAAGGGGTTCACTGGCCCGCCCTTCTGTTCATCGTGCTGTCATGCAGGACGTACCTAAGAATTCGAGAGCCCTCTGCTAACTGTGAAATTAGGCCTTGATTTCTAAAAATTAACAATAACCAAAATGTTTGTTCATATTTATGTTACTATGACATTATAAACATAGTTTTTTTTCTTGCAATCACGTGTTCATGCTGAAAGTAGGTCTTCAAATTGTTATCTTAACTTCTTGTGTTACGGTAGAACTAAGCAGGACTTATACAACTTTGATTTAGAAAAGCTCCTTTATGTCAACGCAGAATCATTTTCCTAATTTTAGAAGATATGATTAGAAAATAAAGCACCAGTCATTTGTACATATAGAAGAAACAACAACAATAGCAAGTATTATTTGAGTTCAGCTTCTTATGCGATTTGAATGGGCCTGCAAAATGAAGATGCAGTAATAGTGCTGATGGCGGCTAATAGGGTTGGGTTGAGGAAGATGAAGTTGAGGCAAAGGTAGGAGGGGTCTCTCAGCCCTTGACTCAAATCTGGAGGAAGTTGAGGACATTTTTCGGATGTATTTTGGTGGCCTAATTTGTGACTGATGCTTAAGGGCACGTCCAATGCGGTAAGCTTGGAGAGGTGCTTATTGAAAAATCATGATTTTTTTGCCCTGTAAGATAGATAATAATGTGCTTATTATGCGCAGCGGTGCTTTCTTAGGCACCGACGTGTGATAATTGCTTGTGTGTTTTTTAAGTTTGCGATACCATCTAATCTAGCACATATGTAAGAAGATGTGGTTGCATTGGCGATTTAGTCTCCTAGATAGATGCTTGATTATATGACACACCACACTTTCTTAAGCACTTTGTGTATTCTATATGCCTTACCTCCATTTGGATGCAAGAAATTCTCTTAAATCCTACATGACTTTAGTTGTTTGACGGATTTATACTTCCACACAGGGTCGCCATTGTGCCATCTTTTCATATGCTTTTTTTAGGTCTTTCCGTCATTTTTCTTTTCTATCAACCCCGTTAAGGCCCAGTTTGAATCGCAAGGCACCCACAGTTTTGTTAGCGGTGTTTAGTCACTCGTACAACTTTAGTTTGTTAACATCTTATCCTTCTGGCTCATTTATGGCGTACATATTTTTTATTTATTTATGAGTGAATTATATAAAACTATAAGTATTATATCATTTTTAACATAAAATTATAAGTATCGTGTCTAATAACATAAAATTACAAGTATTGTACACTAATTTTATACAAAATCCGATTTTAATTAGATTCACCCAAAAAATAGTCTTATATTTCTTCAAAATTCTTAGAATTTTTTATGTGTTCCATAATCTATGTGCAACCAAAAAGAGCTTATGTATAATTTAAACTAAAATTCTCTAAACAAACTACTTTTATAACTCCTAACAATTGTTAGGACCTCAAATAAAATTTTAAAAATATAAAAAAATCACTAATATTCTTCTTATATGATGAAATAATTTCTAAAGCTATTTTTAGCCCTAGGTTATATGGTGAAAAAGGTGAGTTCCTTTGTAAGTATATAAATGGAGCATTACAAAAGAACTCACTTTTTTACCATATAACCTAGGCTTACAAATAATTTTAGAAATTATTCCATCATATAAGAAGAATATTAGTGAATTTTTGCATATTTTTGGGATTTTATTTGAGGCGCTAACAATTATTATGAGTTATAAAAGTAGCATTTTGGAGAATTTTAGTTTAAATTATATACAGTATTTTTCGGTGAGTCTAATTAAAATGGGTTGCATATGAATTATGGAACACGTACAAAAAAAATTAGAATTTTTTGAGAAATGTAAGACCATTTTTGGGTGAATCTAATTAAAATCGGGTTTGTGTGAAATTAATGCATAATACTTATAGTTTTGTATTACTATTCATAATATTTATAGTTTTATATTACAAATGACATAATACTTATAGTTTTATGCAATTCACTCTTTATTTATCAACATTCGCCTAAGGCTAGGTGACTAATTTCCCTACCGTCAAAGTGTGATAAAACAAACTTAGACAATGATACGTGGCAAAGTTAGTTATGAACCAGGCATTTCCTTAAATTCACTACATAAAAATATAGTGATTACAAGATGTAATCCGCACTACCTAGGGTAAACTAATGCCCAATTCTTTAGTTCCGTTTGCATACGTGATAGGAGTACAGGGCACCAACCGGCCAGCATGTGGCAGGAATACAATTTCCGTCCGGCCATTTCGCAGTAGCGACACCAGAATAGAGCCCCAAGAAGCCAACAAATTGCAGTTTTCCGTGACAGATTCGAAGAAGCAAAGAGCAGGAAAGAACATACCAGACAAACTAATAGCACAAACAACTTTCTTATAGTACAATTTACATTTGATCTTTGACCAAACTGCACAGATAAAACTCTTTAAACATTAACAACAATCAGGGCTCATTTGGAATGCAGTAATTTTATGTGAATATGTGGGAATCGGACTGTTTCCCATGAAATTGCTGCAAATACCTGGGAAATTCATGCGTTCCAAACATGCCTTAAGAAAGATATCGAAGAAATATACACAAATTAATGGTACAATCTTCATATCAAATTTACATTTAGCACTACATTTCACACGTTCACAAGACAAGTATCATAAAATAACAAGCAACATGCATACTAGTGTAACAGTGTGGATCAGATTTTACAGTTCTTTTTCCTGCAATACCTCAACGTGACATGAGCTTGAAAGAGATTAAAAATCTGTTTTGTTTATATATATACACACACATATATATATATTCTACACAAGAATAATTATTCTACACCAGCGGCCTTATATATACCCACCCAGCGCGGACCGGTTCATAGATCCACTCGATTACACGCCGCTCTGCAGCGACCCGCGTGACACGCGCATGTGTCACCTGACCCACCAAAGTGCCCCGGGTCACGACCCTTGTGTCGCTGGGTTCCAATGATCCTAGGACATGGACATGTGGGGCCCACGATGGCCGGTCAGCCTGAGTATGAGTACACACAAAATGATTCGGTATTCGGATTCTTGCGTGTGGACAATAAGAATGCTAAAAATACTTTTAGGAAAATATGTGCAGTAATATGTTGGTTCATACAGCCGACTAGTGCGCCGACTAGTGCTATTCAAATAGGACTGTCGGGCCAGGTCAGCACGAACCTACAGGCCCATTTGATGTAACCCCTCATATCATACCAGCTCACGTGTCACGCCCTTATTTTACGGCACGGTCCGTTAACCCTCGTGCCGTGTTGGATAGCTTAGGCATGGTTGTGGCTTGGTAGAATGGTAGGCGCAGCTGAGCACGGTGCAGCCGGCTCAGTTGGTCCAGCAAAAAATAGTTATAAATTTAAAAAATTAAAAAATAGATTAAAATGAGCTTGATTGATTAATTACCTCGTTAAAAATATTTTTATTAGAAGAAAAAAAAAGAGTACAACATATTCTCCTAGACAAGCCGGGCTAAATCTAGCTGGACCGAGGCATGCCCAGTTGTGTTGTGCCCATGTCAGCCCGAATTAGACCGTGCCAGCCCGTCGTACCGCGCGCTTAACCCAAACATAGTTCGTGTCGTGCCTAGATCATACCTACAGTATCATACTTAGATCAACCCATTTGAACAGCACTATTGTCGACTGGTGGCTAGCTTTTCTCGATGAAGCACACTTGGTTAGTGAAAGCCTTATGTTCTGACAGTGATTAAGATATTACACCCTTATTTCACTACACGCACCAAGGGTTCCGTAGGGCAATAAAAACACTCTTTTTCTCTCTCTGTATTTTGCATAAATTTTTTTCTATGAAACCGGAAGGGAGTAAAATGCATCATTACAATAAAAAATAATAGTCGCCATACTTGTATATGTCATACCTTCCAAATCCAGCACACCTTGTGTCGATGAGTGTAATGGTTGCTATGCTATCATGGAGTGTATGCTTGTAGCTAGAAACTAGTAATTGTTAATTGCTGGAATTTGTTAGAAAAGCACAGATTAACATGAAAACAATGGTAAGTATTTGTGTTTTGAATAAAATTACTGATAATTACTAACACTACTGAACAAAACTACTAACACAAACTACTAAACAAATTTACTATGCTTAAAATTACTAAACAACTACTAACACTATTAAACAAACTACTGAACCAAAACTACTACACTATTGAACAAAAATATTGATACTACCGGCAACTATTAATAGCTGCTGATGCTACTAACAAAAACTATTGAACAATTTGACTATGACTTCAAACTATTAAACAACTTCTAATAATTACTGAACAAAACTACTGACGCTACTGAACCAAACTACTGAAAATTTTACTATAACTTGAAACTATTGAATAATTACTGACACTACAGAAAAAAACTATTGAATAAAATTTACTATGCTTTAGAACTATTGAACACTACTGAGTAACTACAGAATTACTACTGAACTATTAAATAATTACTTACAGCTATTAAACAACTTAATAATGACTACTAACAATACTAAATAATTTTTATAACTTAAAACTACTAAACAAAACTATTGAAGAACCTAAATCATATTAGATTCACCCGCCTAGCTCCACCTGACTGAGTCCACCGTGACCTGACTGAGCACATACATACAAAAATCAGCTCGCATGCATACATAAAAAAAAAACACATCGGCTTGCATGCTTCTGCCATTGAAAAAGCCATATATCAATACCCCGCATACAAAAAGCCATGCATCAATGCCAACATCAGTACCACCATGCAAAAAAAGAAAACGGCCCGCATCAGTACCACCTAACAACGACAACACATGCAGAGAAAACCGCACCAGCAGTACCGACCTGGGCGTAGAGCTAGAAGTTGAACAGGCTATATCGAACTTGGGTGTAGAATAGTTATTTTACATATAGGATATATGTATATCTAAGCGCCTATCGCTTGAAGAGATATATATCCTTATATCCTGGGCGTAGAATAACTATGGCTTCTAGCTCTACATCCTTGAACTCCGGCACGAGCAGCGTCATGATCATGCCAAGGAAGTTGGTGCCGGCGAGAACGAACAGCGCTTTGCGGATGCCGATGCCGGCCGAGTAGCCGGCCTCCGGCTTGTGCGGGTCCTGCACGGCGTACAGGAACCCGAACACGCCTATGATGGCGCCAGCCTTCCCTGCAGCGGCCGAGATGCCGCAGCGACCGATGATGTCAATGAAGGCGACGTGAACCAGTAGCCCGGGATGGTGCCGCAGAGCGCGATAAGCGCCTGCGTGCGATGCGGAACACCTCCTCGACGGCGTTCATGGTCTTGGCCGGCGGGATCCACGGTGGATAAAAATTTATCGATAAAATTTTTTTATCGGAAGTTAGTGATAAACAGAATTATCGGATTTATCAGAATTTTATCGACGATAGACAAAAAATTTCGGATAAAATTTGAAAAAAAAGGCTCAATCTATTTGAAAAATCACATAGATTGCATCTAAATCATTTGACATAAAAAATAACACATAAATGAATTAGGATTGAAGGGGTGGTCTGGCGGCTTGCGGGCCCACATTTTCTTGCTCGTGTGTTGGATCCGGAAATCAAAAGACGTTAAATTTAAAAATTACCGAAATTTTTGACCGATAAGTAAATTTACCGGCTCCCGCCAATAAATAGGATTATCGGGTTTATTGATTTTTTTTCGACGATAAATTTTTCACGGTCATCCACCCGACCTTGGAGAAGATGTCCTTCTGGAACAGGTTCTGGCTGTAGAAGGCGATGTCGAGCAGGAACCACGTGCTGGTCGTGGCCAGGAGGTGGATCCCGTGCCGGCGCAAGAACGAGAAGAGCCCCCACTCGTTGCCAGAGCTTGCACCGCTTGCGTCGGCGCGGTCCGCGTCCTCCTCGATCTCCTTGTTGAGCACCTTGGACATGTCGGCCGCGGCCTGCTTGGCATTGCGCGCGATCAGCGCGGTGTAGTGCGCCGTCTCAGGCATCTTCATGCGCCAGTAGTAGGTGAGAGCGGCCGGGATGGTGCCGAACATGAGGATGATGCGCCACACGTAATCGGCCTCCGGGACAAGCGACGCCGCGGGGTTGTCCTGGTACGACGGCGCCGGGTACGAGTTGCGGACGCCGCCGGACACCACAAGCGCCACGATGGCGCCGAAGAGGATGCCGAAGCCCTGCATGGCGAACACGGCGGCGATGAACGCGCCGCGGGTCCTCTTGTTGGCGTACTCGGACATGATGGTCGCCGACAGCGGGTAGTCGCCGCCGATGCCGACGCCGAGCCAGAACCGGAAGAAGCAGAGCGTGGCGATGACGCCCTTGGCCGTGTGCCCGAACGAGAGCCCCGACGGGACGGAGCACAGCACCATGACGATCAGCGTGAAGCCGTAGACTCTCTTGCGGCCGAGCTTATCGCCGAGCCGGCCGAAGAAGAGCTGGCCGCCGACACGTTGGGCGGCAGACTGCCGGGGTTGGGCCTGTTGGGCTCGGTGTAGTAGAGGTGGCCGAGCAGCTTAGAGACGAGGGAGATGCAGAACAGGTCGTACGCGTCAGTGAAGAAGCCCATGCCGGCGATCACGATGGCCAAGAAATGGTACCACTGCGTCTTCGCCTGGTCCAGCGTCGTCAGAACGTTGAGCTGCTTGCCCGCCATGGTCGCAGCCTCCTCTCTTTCGCCGCGCCGGTGTGTGCGCTACACGGCTAGCTAGCTCCTCGTGCTCGCCGAGCAGCAGCAGCTGCAATGCAATGCAATTATATAGAAGCTTACAGAGGGATTTGTCACTTGCTTCAGAGTTGGTAAGTGCAGAGCCCAAGCTGAAGTGTTTGTTGCAAAACTAGAGTCTCATGTTGTTGCCTTCTTTAGGGACATACAGTAATTATTGAAGAAATCCTAGTCATACAGTAATTAAAATTGCACCTTGAGAAGGATATTTTTGTGATCCTATCATTATCAATGGTTAGATGGATAGGATTAGTGAGCAGTTGCATGCACGATCATAACTGATACTCCAATGCAGCAATCAAATGTTGCAGGTAACTAAAGATGCTATTTTTGCTAGTTATTTCAATGTGACTGCGCAGTAGGTAATAAAAAATCATCTTGCCAAGACCATGGAAAGGAAGTACAGATCACCTATACTTTCGTGAGCAAAATAACCTGCAAAAATTGTTGCAGAGAACTGCAAATAGTGAATCTAAAGTGTATATATTCTGAAGAACAAAAGGTGAGCTGAATGGAATGACTAGAGAACTGTATGCACCAGAAATTCATTACCAACTACTGCTACACATTTTTCAACACAACTGCACTCATGCAATTAACATTACATTTATCAGAATTACTATGATCTTCTAACCAAAACATAGACATGGAACAAATCAAGAATTGCTCACATTGAGAGGGAGAGAGGAGATTGGAAAGGAGACTTCAGAGCTTAACACAACGATGGAAAAATATGGAACAACACTGTCGAATTCTCGTCACTAAATAGCCAAGGTTTGATACTAGGAATATGTCTCATCCTCTTGCTTATTTAGCATCATCTGGGCCTTGTTTAATCCTAGTCAACTACGCCCAATGCCGTGTTTCATGTATCCTAACTAGTTAGCTTCTGTGCACTAACTTGCAACGCCCACAGCAAACGCCATCTTATTATTTCAAACAAGGATTCCGTTTTCATGCTCCTGCAGCGTGTGGTCAGAACCGTCCGATCATAATCTTGCGGCTGTCGATTGGGCCTTTGCTAATACCTGACGAAGTGGTTGTTCATGTGCGAGCGAATATGCTGTGCCGGGTTGACTTGCATACTCATCAGTAGGCCTCGGGAAAAAGAGAAAAAAAGTTGCCTACTCATCAAAATCTGTCGATTGCAAAGTCAAATTCCCAATAGCTTGTGATTCTAATTAACAGCTTGTGCTAAGAGAAATGCTTACTGAAAAAAAATAACTGGTGTTTTTCTCGCGGCGTAGGATATACAAGATGCTCATCCGTAGCACCGGTATTTTGATCAGGCATCGGCGCTTAGCAGGTGCTTATACGTCGCCACATGTTTGTCAAGCTATCTAAGCACCTTTAAGAAGAGGTGTTTACATTGAAAGCTTGGCTCTTAGAAGGATACGCGTGCTATTCTTAAGCACTTCTTGCACATTGTACACGACGCACCATCACAATATCAGTTCAAGTGTTGAGCTGGTAAATTTAATCACTGATCATTCCTAAAACGAAAAAAAAAGGAAATGCATCCCTGATCACAGTACCATATAAATAAGGATGCACCTTCTTTTGCTTCTTTGTTTGAACTCGATTTGAACCTTTTCTCAGTCACCAACAACGGCTTGAACAACCAAGATAAAATACCTTTCATATATCTCAGAATTTCTGTCATGGTTATTTACTTATTTGTTTAGCACCTTAGATGTAGTTGGAGGGAAAAACACCTTTGGGATGAGTTGTGTTAGGGATGCAAGTGCTATATTTTTTTAAGTTATTAGGTCGATTCAAAACTCACTCTTTGAACTAAAATTTTACTTCCATCTAAAGTTAAAGAAAAAATAAACTAAATAGTAACCTAGAAATAACTATTAGATATTCACTTATATCATATGCAGACATGTAGTCCATGTTTGAGGATTTAGCTTCTTCAAAGCCTACGAAGCGAGTAGAGAAGTGCATCAACTCTTTAGTTCAAGGGGGCCCGTACTTCCCTAAGCTTTGGCTTCGTAACTTTGAAGCTGAGGTCCTCAAACAAGGCCATAGTTGAATACTTGTTAGGCACCAGTAGTTCATACTGCCACACCAGGACTGCCTCCAATCGGACCAGTTAGTTTGTTTTCTATAATAAGGGTGACACTTGAAATAAAATTAAGTTACGAGTGTCCAATTATGATGCCATTAGAGCAAGACGGCCAAAATTTGTACAAAATGGAATAGCCCATATGAGCAAAACTTGATTACAACATCTAGACATCACTTTTATTTGGTTGCACAAATCAACATGTACAGACAAAACTTCCCTTGCGGAAGGCAGAAGAACGAACGAATGGAATTGACCAACTTAACTAGATACAGATCGAAACATCAACATGGAAACAAGTTACAGCAAACATTAGAATGGTACAGTGTAAGAACTAATGAACTTTGGAACTTAGAACCGTCACATATCAACCAGATGTTCTCTGATAAATGTGCTTTGTTCTTGGATCAACAATCATGCCCCTCCCGCCATTCACTTCCAAATCGTGCCTGCGGGATTAAAGTTCGTAAGTACTGCATTGCTTTCTAGTTCGCACGCCAATGGGCCAAAAGCTGGAAGGTATCGTATAAGGCTACTTACTGAAAGACAAAATCAGGAATTGTAAGTTGTTCGCGTGGTACGTATCTGAACAGCTGCACAAGCCTATCCACATATACAACTTTCTTCCAGACCTAGAAAAGAAATGCTAAAATCTCAAGCGGTAAAGTGAAAAGAGAAAAGTTCTATGGTCTGAACTAGGAGGTACCTCTCCATCTACAAACATCTGCATTCCCAATATAGCTGTTCTCAATCCCAAAGTTGGGTGGAGGACATAAATTGCCTGTTTACAGTAAACGCAATTAGAAGAATGAACTAATTATAAGATAAACAGGATACAAAATATGAACGAGATACTGACATGAAGGTTCCGCTGATGTTTCCGTCCTAGTATTTGTTGTACCCGCTTCATGAATCCAAAATCTGGTTGCCTAGAAATTCAACAAGACGTTCCTTTTTACATTATGGGTTAAATGCAAAGAATAGGAATTTCTTCAGTAACCTATTTATAAGACACTTACGGTTGTAATGATGCTGCAGAGTGCAAATATACAATTGTATATGGCTTCTGAATCAAAGGTTCAAACTCCTACAAACAGAAAGATTAACATGACTTTTCAGAATAATCTTAGAAGAAAAAAACCAAAGCAAGATTTACATGATGCATGAAGCAATACATATGCACTAAAAGAGGGTATGTAGCCAGCAAAATTATAGAAGGCATAGAGCAGACTCTTTCAGTTTCATATTTGCAATATTATTCCTATAAATACATCGAAATATTCTTGATGCTTTTTCTACATATTTCCTTTGTTTTAGTTTTTCTGTAAGATCATTCCTCAATTTCTTACAATTGTGACCTTTAAGATGGCAACAGTACTTGGATTGAGTACCTTTATAAAAGTTTTACAGTTTAAATGAAGGTAACATTTTCTAGCACCAAAGGTATTAGTTATTTTGTGTGTCAGTCCTGCCAACGTGAATGGTATTACTAGACATACCAAGAGTAAAATAGAGTAACTTAAGAGAACTACACTTATGTGCGCAAATTTGCACTTTTTGAGCCCATCTCACAAAACTACACAAACTTTGCCCATACTATCAAATTACACTTTTTAGCTAACATCATTAGTTTGCACTTGTTAGATTGGATGTGAACGGAACTACACCTGTTTCTGAGATGGCATAAAGCTAAGTGAGCACATAAAAAATCATGGTATTTACGTTGAGCTGATTTAACTTCCTAACTCAGCACAACATGTGCATGGTATACTAGACATTCCGATAATAAAATATGCAAGACCAGTATTCCCTTTAAGAGATGGCATAAAGCTAACTGATCCCAAAAACCGTGATATCTATGTCATGCTGATTTAACTTCCAAACTCAAACACCCCATGTAATTTAAGTATACAAAGATAACTACAATCCAAGATTTCAAGACATTTGCATTAAGATATGTTACCATTGGTGCATGGCATAAAACATGTAACATAGCGGCATAAATTCTGGCGGACAATATTTGTTACAGCTGTATTATATTAGGGTGTGTTTGGTTGGTGGGATGAGAGTGGATGGGATATGGCAATTCATCTTTTTGAGATGTTTGATAGAAAGATGGATGGGATATGGTCATCCACTTTGAGGAATATTCGTCATATATGCTGGGTAGAGTGAGCCAGTTTTTTTGGCCGGATGAGACCATTCATCTTGTCTAATCTTGATCATTAGTAAAATGATTAGTGCTAATTAGCATGTTGTATTACCAATTAGTATTTAATATTGTGAGATTATGGTTGATAAGTGTTATAGTGTGTTGATTAGTGTACGATTGTATCAATTAGAGTATAATTAGCGATAATTTATATGTTTTGTTGTAAAATAGTAATTAGCATTGCGAAATTAACGCTGGTAAGTGTTAGTGCGCACTGATATGTATATGATAAAATATTATTATTTGATATTAAGAGATATAATTTAGTTAATTATTCTCATCACATCCGCCCTCATCCCTCCAACCAAATATAAAATTGGTTCATCCTATCCACCCAACCAAACAAACAACTTGGATGGCCTTATCCCTAAAAACAGGGATGGCCATAACCCATCCAACCTTGCCCTCCTACCAAACGCACCATTAATTACCTTCACTACATGCAGAACAAACCGTTCAAGATCAAGGCAGCGAAGAAGAAAGTGTGCGCCAACAACAACCATAACTGGGCGTCCTTCACTATCAACTCCACCACGGTAACTGCAGTTGGTGGAGAACATCAGACTAAGGGCAGTAAAGACACTGGAATGTAAGTCATCACATATGCAGATATACAAGCATCATTAAGCACAAGCAAAGTAGAAGTATAAACCCATAACATGCGAAATATACGTACATTATTTTCATTTCAGCGATCTCTGAAAGATTAAGAGAATTTGCTTTAGCAAGGTATTGTGAATGAAGTGAATATTCCTCTGCTGCAGATAATGAAGGGCAACCAAGATCGCCATATCCAAGTAACCTAGCATAATTAAACCCCTTTTGAGCTTGAGCAGATTTTTCCCACTGCTCCATGCGCCGTAGATCTGGATCTTTAGTTAATGACATAAACGATGGATCCAAATATGAATCCAACTTGAAAGAACTCCTGTAGAATAAAGTAATAAAACACCAAAATGAGTTGATGAAGATCAGACATAAATACCGACTATATGAATATCTCTATCACAATATGTAATACAAGGAATTTTGTAAAGCATACATCAACTGATCAAAGAGGGAAAGAACCCAGAACAAATTACTTGAAAGAACCCAAAACATCAAAGATATTTTGTTGTAAAAAAGGATGATACTTAGATAAATTGATCTGCACAAAAGAGGACCATATAAATCCAATTTAAGCAGCCAACTAAGACCAAAAAAAGGGCATAATAACTAAGCTACAGATCAGCATCAGGTACATAGTTTATCGTTAAAGTTTTAAGGATTATATTGTACAAACTGTAAATATAGCTATCACAAAAAAAGAACATATTTGCATTTCTACCGATAATTATAAAAGCCAGGAACATATGTAGAACATTTTAATATCACCTTTTGAATGCCAATCCAGAATCAGAAAGAGGAAGATCTATAGGAGCTGCAGTCACTGTTCTGTCTACCACACCAGCAGGCAAAGGTCTTATTCTTATTTTCCTTTCATCTATTACCGTCTCACCATTCTCATCGCCAACATCAGCTGGGAGTTTTGATACAGCAATCTCTTCCTCCTGCTTGTCCCGAGGGAAATATAGTGGGAGCAATCTGCAGTGGTTAACTGCTTATAATCAGCAGATGAATGAACAAAAGATGATACAAATTCCGGGTTTCAGTTCAAGTACCGCTTGTATATCTCTGTATCAGATGATGATGTAGTGCAAAAAACAACACCAGATATTTTGCTTTTTTGCTTCTCCAGAAAACGTCTAACAGTTCCTGCAGAGGAAAAATGAATTTACAAAGAATGAAACAACTATCCATATAAAATATTCATGGAGTGACTACAGTAAGAACAGTTCTTTTATACTTTCCACTTTCTACCACTCACTGCTTCATCCTCTAAGTAGGAGTGAGAAATAAGGGGGATGTTGAAAAGTTCCCGTTTGGTTAAAAGTTGTTAGTACCACGGCCAACCTCAATATTTACAGATAGAATATTTTCATTCATGCATAAGAAATAAGTGGAGAGAGAGAGAGAGAGAGAGTAAAAAAGGATTATAAGAACTCACTTATTGCCACGTGAGCAGCTGGTTCACGAGGGTAGTTTTTAGCTTCCGTGTATATGCAACCCATTGCGATGCTAATAAAATAAGCAATGAAAAAAGTTAGTGATAAGATGTGTAAATTTGGAGCGTCTGCAATGTGAAAAGCAAGCATTCAAATATCATTTATTAAACTAAAATTAATAGTAAGCTCTAAGCATCATGACCCTACATGTACCTTTCAAGACCATTCTCAATGAGTAGCTCCAAACAAGACCGGTAGCAGTGACTAAGTGCATTCTCCGCAGCTGTGTGATACTTGACAGCATATTTGGGGCCCACAGTATGGATGACCTTCCTGCATAATCAAATGATACATGCATCTTAGCAATTAGCATAACCGAGAATACATACAACTGGAGAACAGCTAAGTGAATTTGAACGAATTTGTGACTATTCAGCAACTAGCTTCAGCTCTATTAGGCTCTTACTAAAGCTTCAATTAGTATCAAATTTTCATAGAAACTATTGTGCAAACTATTGTGCTAGTTTGAAGTATTCAAGTTAATGGGTTCAACAACAGTGCTTGGTGCTTGAAAATACAAAGTGTGCTGAGATATGAATCTCCAGAGTAGGGTCTGTATGGGGCATGTAAATGTACAATAAAACATAGCAGAGCAGAAAACAAAGAGTACTTTATCAGAAAGATCAATCATCACAGTAGTGCTATGTCAGAATATTCGGAACCAATTTCTTAAACTCGTAACAAATTCAGCTAAAAGGATCCCTATTGTGATTCCATAAGCACAAATGCCTGTGCTGTCCCCCACTGTTCTAGATTTGCAGAAATCCATGAAATTCGGAGCTTTCTAATGAAACTTTTGAGTGGCGCTCATTTACGGTAAGGGCCACAGTTCTTATTGTGAAACCAGAGAACGCACCGATGTTGCAGCTTGACTCTTCAACAGTGTTTCGGGATCTTTGCACACACTTACATTGACTTTCCACACGGACCAACAAGTGAAAACACAAATAACATAGAACCAACTTACCTTGCGGGCAGATCATAGGCATTGGTCATCTTTGCCATCCCAGTTCGGCACCCACCCTGCAAAACAATAGACCAAAAGACAAATGATGCTTAACAGTCTCCACCAGCACCAATTGAACAAACCTCTGAAAAGCCCAATCTGATTTTCAAACAGTACCAAGGTGGCGCATTCCTCCGCGAGCCCTGACCCAGCTGCGGCGTGCAGCCCGGGACTACTGTGCGCTTCGTCCAAGCTCTGCACTAACAAGAGTTTAGCCCCACAATTCTGCCCAATTCCCAACACTGATGTGAGAAGGGAGACCACGACCTCGTTGGTGGAGTTGACGACAGCGTCAACCTCGAGGTTCCAGGGGTGGCCGCGCCAGAGGTAGATCCTGGAGTTGATCTCCTGGTCGACGGGGAAGCGCGAGGCGCCGCCGCGTCCGCCGGCGGCGGCATCGTCGCCGGTGAGCGGGTCGGAGAAGGAGAGGAAGGCGGACGCCGCGGGCGGCTCCGGTCCGCCCTCCGCGGACGCCTCGTCGGTGGCGGCGGCGAAGGTGGACGCGGGGAAGATGCGCTGGTCCGGGTCGCTCCAGCGCGGCACCTGGTCCAGCATCACGGCCGGCTCGACGCCGCCCACGCTGGGCGCCATAGCGCCCGCGGCCGCTGACGCAGACGCAGACGCCGCCGGCGAGCGCGGCTGCATGGAGGCGGGCGGACTTGATCGGAAGTGGATAGGCGAAGGCGGCAGCGGCGGCGAGGAGGTGATGAGGTCAGGTCAGAACGTTGAGTGGGGGACGCGAGGAGGAGATGGAGAGGGGAGATCGAATCGAGTGTCCTTTCGTTCGTGACACGTGGGACCACGAGTTCCGGTAGACCCACATTGTCAGTGGACTATTCGTCGTCCGATGGGTCCCAACGCGCGTGCGTGTAGCAGTTCGAAGCCGTGCTGGATTAGCACACTGACGCGCGGGTTCGTGCATTCGGTTGGGGATCATCGCAGGCGTGGCGGGTACCGTGCTGGGTGTGATTTGTTTGGACTGTATACGTATTATGGGGAATCGGATTAAACTGAGTTATATTTACAGTAAAGAATAGTGTTTAGTTGATTTTAATTATTTAGATAAGTTAATCTAAGTTTTTATTTAGTAGATTAAATTTAAGATTATATGAGCAGATTTAAGAGTTGATATTATAATTGATTTACAGTATAAAGTGATTTTTGGCATAGACAAGTATGATTGTCTATATAAACGGATGCAGAAGACTGTATCCATTGAGTTAGTTTGTGATGAATTAAATATGTACATTTATATTTG
Source organism: Phragmites australis (assembly GCF_958298935.1). NCBI lineage: Eukaryota > Viridiplantae > Streptophyta > Magnoliopsida > Poales > Poaceae > Phragmites > Phragmites australis. The sequence continues at coordinate 9,382,949 of NC_084941.1, read as the reverse complement.
TTAAACTAGATTGCAGTTGATTTAAATGTGTACATTTACATCTATTAGATCAGATTAAAATAATAGATATAAATAATTAAATATGGTTCTCATTTAAATTATACGCATCCGACGGAAAAGATTTGAGACATCCAATTAGCCCTGGGATGGTAGCTCGGCACTGGTTATGCTGGACCATGGCGTGCGAGGCCCGCGAGGCCGGGCAGGTCTCTGCGCGGAGGCAGGAGGAGAAGCTTCGTGTTGCTCCAGCTCACGAGTGCCACTCGGGAGTCAGGACAAGCAAGGCGAGTCCGGCATAGGATGGGCCTAGACGACCGCGGGATCCGTGTCCGTAGTTCTTTGGATCGAATATCGCGAACAGTTTCCGATGGGATCATCTCATCTCCGAGCCGGGCGATATGTTCAGCAAAGCAGGGGCAAGAACAGGGCATGGTGTTGCCTGATCATGCACTTGCAGGGTTGCGGTCGCGGTCCAGGCCTGTACGCATGCAGTTCCAGAGATGAGATGGCTCAACAACTCTACGATTTAGCATGCCTATCTTGAGTGGTTCAGCATAGCCATCTTCAACATATTTGAGCACAATACACACCCATCGACAAGTCTTTTTTCTTTGAGATACCGACAGGTTTTGTTATGCAATGGTAGGGAATAGAGTTTTTTTATATATTTTTTCGAGTTTAAATTTAAATAAATAGATTCTCGGCGAAAAGATTTGTAAAAGTAAGCGCCCACCGCCCTCTCAGAGGGCTACAGCCCTCTCAGAGGGCGGGCACGGGTGCTAACTGCCCCCTGAGAGGGCGGTAGGCCTTCCCGCCCGGTGCCCACAGCCTACCGCCCCCTCAGGGGGCGGGTAGAGGTCCTTACCGCCCCCTGAGAGGACGGTAAGGGCTCCTCCCGCCCGTCGCCCCGCGCCGGCCCTCTGCGCCCTGAGTCTATAAAAACCTCGAAAATTGGAGAAAAAACCATAAAATTCGGAAAAAAAAAGAAAAGTTGAGAAGAGAGAGGAGAAGAGAGGAGAGGAGAGGGGAGGAAGAGAGATCGGCGAAGCCCTGCTGCATTTGGGCTGCGGATTTGGAAAAAAAATTCAGGTCAATCTTTTTATCCTTTTTATTGTTGTTAATTAGTGCAGTAGTAGTATATGACATAGATTTTAGATATTTAGATCTAGGGTTTAGAAAATTGTAAAATTTAATTAGAAAATTGCACGATAATAGTTGAATATAGAATATTGTTTTTAGTATATTATTTTCAATTTGTTACCTGTAGTATATTATTTGTAGTATATTATTTTCAGTATGTTGTTTGTAGTATATAGTTTATAGTATATTACTTGTACATGCGGACGTATGAGTCAACAGTAGATGATAATTTACGAACCTAGGGTAGCATTTTAAAACTATTTTATCCGATAATCAGAAATATAGTTTGTTGTCTTAACATGTGTTATGTTTGCGGGTGTTTCCAGGAATGGGAGATAAATTAATTTTTCAGATATATTATGGTGAGGATGAAATTATGTACGGTCCCAACGGTGTAGATCTCTCTGGATTTCGCCATGTTATGAAGGGGCTTAGTAAGGCTAATGAGAGGACTATTGTGGGGGTGTGCAAATGGCTAATGTGGTTTTTCCAACTGGATCCGCAGCAATATGAGCTGAAGTTGAAAGGTGTTCTGAGCCGTGCTAGTCATGGATATTTTGGTGAGCTTGTCCCATCGAAGCCACATCAACTTGGAGACAGTATGTAGATATATGCTGTGAACGTGGCATGTCGCTTGTTTTATTAGCTGCGGTGTACCTGAAAGATCAAAATGAGGTGAACTCTGAAGAAGCAGTAGCATGACTAAGTGAGGCAGTGGAAGATGAGTCAGAGGCGGCTAATGTAGGGTTCAGAGAGGAGGTTGGTGATGTTCCAGACCTGCAGCCGATGGGTGTAGCTGATGAAGGGGAGCACATCCCTAGCATCATTGAAGATATGGATTTGGAAGATGAAGAGTTGGAGGAAGGCCTTGCCGATGGGGATTCTTCTGATGAGGAGGGTAATGCTGCAGTTCCTGCAGAGTGGCGGGATCAAGAATTTTCGAAGTTGGTGGTTAGCGAGGCTGACCAGACACCGTGGCCATACCATGAGAATGAGGTGTCACAGGGTGCTATGTACCATACAAAAGAGGCAGTTATTGATGCTGTGAAATTCTGGTCGTTGTCTCTTCGTAGGCAATTCAAGGTTGTTAAATCAAGTAAAAGAGAGTACGATGTGAAGTGCTTGGTTCCTCAGTGCCCTTGGCGGGTGCACGCATTTAGAGGGAAATGGGCAGACTACTGGCAATGCTAAATAGTTAAGGAACATAATTGTCATATTGAGGAAATAGAGTTCGTCCATCGAAACCTGTCTTCTGCTTTCATTGCAAATGTTATGTACGGAGAGATTGTAGACAACCTAAGGTATGAGCCACGATCAATAATCCGTGCTATTGAGCAAAGGTTCCCGTACACAATAAATTATGCGAAGGCATGGAGGGCGAAACAAAAGGCTATTGAGATTAGGTTCGGTACATATGAAGATTTGTATCACAATGTACCTCGTCAATTAGCCACAATTTGTGCAAGAAATCCAGGCAGCTACTATGATATCAAGCATTACCCCTCTACTGATGTGAAGTACACCGGAAAAAGAGTGTTGCAGCGTGCTTTCTTTGCTTTCTTAGCCGATGCACGAAGGCCAACGAAGAAGTGGATCCTACAGTTCCAGGTATGGTAACATGCAACTTATCGATTTCTAACAAATTATGTCGTAATGATTATTTCTGACACCAGTCATATATGCAGCCGGCGTACATCCACCCACAAGCCAACGCATACGCGGTCTCGAGACTTTGGTTGTTTGGGTGGGTGATGTTTACTAGTGGTCAAGGCCACCTCGTTACGAGGACCCTTGTGCCGTACGCCCGGTCGATAGCGGACGCGCATGCAGAGGATGTACCGCAGTTCAGCTGGGCATCAGCTGTTCTTGCTGCGACGTATCGGACGCTCTGCGACGCATGCATGAAGAAGGAGGCGCTAGCCACTTTTGCCGGGTGTCCACTTCGTCTTCAGCTATGGTCGTACGAGCATTTCGCCATAGGTAGGCCGGTGGTGGATCGCTCCCCGTACCCAGAGGAGTGGTACGGCGAGATGGAAGACGACGCGCCGACAATGGCCTCGCTGTGGTGTCGTCGACGGGTACGTAATTTACATTAAGAGTTTCGTTCGTACTATGTTAAACATTCATTAGGTCCATCTGCATAAGTCTCGACGCAGCCTCGCAGATTGAGCCCTGTACGTCCACAGTCAGGTACTCCGGGAACCCTTCTTCCTAATTTCTAGTACTTTCAGCAAAATAAGTTACAACTGTGCTCAGATTACTTCGGTGACGAGGCCGGTCCGTCTTCGGCGCCCCCACACCCTACCCCCCCCCCCCGCAACGTACTACGGCACGTCAGCGTGGCCTTCTTCTGCTGCACCGTCGTACCACGCAGGTACAATTATACATTTTTTACTACTACTTTCAATACCATATTGTTCGTATCTAACATGATTATTTGTTCACAGGCCCCTCCAGCCAGTACACATGGACGCCTGCCGAGCCTTCACAGTCCTCCTACCCTAGTCAGGAGGATGAGGCTGGCCCCGACACCGCATACGACATCGTCCGTGACTTCTTCGGGGGCACACCTGACTACGACGTCCTTCAGCGGTCCCAGGTTTCCAGTGCACCGCTTCGGACCCAGCCCACGCACGACGAGCCCTCGACACCGGTGGTCCCTAATAGGCCTACCAGACACGTCGGCCCACCTGACCCCCTCACCTACTCCAGGGGTCACGTGAGGGTTAACCAGCGGCATCGGGACCACGATGGGGTGCACGGACGATGGCAACGAGGGAGGCATGAGTAGCATTTTACATTGTTTGTAACTAACATATGCGTATTCGCTTCGTGATGTGCTTATATGTATTAAGACACGTTCATTTTGTATGGTCGACTTAGCATTTCGTAAATGCATTTCATATTCAGACACGTTCAATGAACAAGTGACCACACCACTAAACTTTAACCATGACTTGACAACACATGCCTCCTGCCGCAGGCTTTAAACAAGATGTGACAATACTACCTAGCTTTTTTAAATCAGTAAATGACAACACGGGTACCAATAAATGTGGAATCTCTGACCATGGGCAACGACAAAACTGTCACATTCTTCAAGATGGAATCCGATGCTCCTCCCGCCAGCTACGCCCATACCCTAATTCCTTTCTTTAAGAGCGAATCCAATGCTCCTGCCTCCCTCAACTATAAGTAGCCAAACCTCCTTACGGAGAAGCATCGCTCATTTCTCATATCTCTCAAGTGCAATGTCTTCCTCAGCTCCATCGAGCCCACCAAAGAAACATTGGGGGACTACCGTACCTGAAGGTCTCGAACCACCAATGTGTTTCTGTGGTGACCTTTGTAAGCTCCGCGAGTCGCAGGACATCTCATACACCTATGGACTACGCTTCTTCATGTGTGCCAACTACGAGTATGACAAGCCTCGCAATGCAACAACTGGTTATCGACCGGTACGGTAACAGATGTCCGCCTCATCTCTTCCGATTACACACCCTCTTTTACTAACCGCTCATCTTGTTCCATTTGTTCAGTCCCCTCCACCGCTCTGTGATTTTATTCAGTGGCTCGACAATGAGCAAAATGACTCATAGAAGCTGTGGGTCGACATGAACATGAGGTGGAGAAGGGAAGCGTACGCACGTCGGGAGTACGAGTAACAGCAAGAGGAACTTCGTCTCAAGCGGGAGGAAGAAGAGCGCATGAGGAAGGCGGCGCACGACCGTACCGTAGCTCAGGCTCGAGAGGCTGAGAGGGAACAGAAGCGGGAGAGAGCCCGCCGTGCTAAGGCGGCAGGTCTCGATGCCCTCCGAAAGGGAAAGTATCCTAGATGCACGCAGTAGAGAGTACTTAATGTAACCCGACATACTTTCCTTCCCTAAGGCATGTTATGATTAGGATCGGCGCACTAATAAGGTCTTAGTGCGAACCGTACATGCCACCTTTGTTTTCTCATCGTGTCGTCGTGGTTACAGTGTATTGTAATGTTTTCACCATGTGTTCAATATTATATTTGTCCTCGTTCGCACCCCATACCCACGTAAAATGCTGCAACTACTAATTACTGATTTTTTCCTCCCGTTATTACATAACCTACTCCAAATTTAATTTCTTAATTTCCTTACACCCCTTCTTTTTTTTCTTCAATTATAAAAATATTACATTTTTATAGGATAAAATGGAAAAAAATTAATTTCACATGAAAAAAGCCCCTAACCGCCCTCTCAGAGGGCGGCTAGGGGCTAACCGGCCCCCCCAGGACCTAACTGAGGGTGGTTAGCCCCTCTTGCCGCCCTCTGAGGGGGCGGTTAGGCCTACCGCCCTCTCAGGGAGCGGTTAGCACCCGTACCCGCCCTCTGAGAGGGCTGCAGCCCTCTGAGAGGGCGGTGGGCGCCTACTTTTGCAAATCTTTTCGTCGGAAATCTATTTATTTAAATTTAAACTCGAAAAAATATAAAAATAAAAAAACTCGTAGGGAATAGACATGAGGAAACCAGGCGGCTATCGAAAAAGCCCAAGCCCAGACTGATTTTGGCCTAGCTCACCATAGACATTTCAGCTATCCCAACTGCCTAGTCATTGGTCCAGTGAATGCCCAAAATGGACCGAACCTGAACTCGTGAAAAAACAAAACCAAGGACTGCGCTTTCACCAAGGGCCAGATCGTCACTACTCGCTACACTATAGTGCATAGGGGAAGGGCGGGCGAGCGGCGATGGCGGCAGCCTGTGGGTGCTAGTGGCAAAGACCAAGCCACGCGGGTGTGGTGGTGGGATCCCAAACCAAATAGAGGATGGAGAAAGCGGCCCCCAATCGATCAAGGAGGGAGAAGGGGGCTAGAGCAAAACAGTGGTGGTACAACTCGGCGATAGCAGCGTCAGAGGGCCCTTGCGCCCGTGCTGTCATCACGCTCTGAGTGTCACCATGTCCTAATCCATGCTGCGATGCAGGAAATTTCAAGATGCGAAGGGAGCATGTGACACAACAATGATGCTTGTTAGATTGTGCGCCTGATGTAGCTTCGGGCAGTGAAGAAAAGAGGGCCCGAAGGATTGTATACCTGTTGAAGTTCTTGGCTGGGTTGTAGTATGTTAACGCTACTTAAAGTCACATACTTATTATCAATTTAGTGGGTATATTAATGATGTTTAATCATTTATTTCACTTGGTGCCTAAAAATAACCTATTCGTGAGTATGTTGTTGTGTTTTATGTATGGTTATGATATTTTATACGAAATAAGTGCAAATTGACATATTCTAGAAACAAAACATATCAAAACGTGAAGAAAACAGAGCAGACTAGACGAACTAAACGTATAAACTTGTTGATGAGGCCCACATGACCAAGCCAAAAAGAAAGTAGAGTACTTGGGTGCAGTTGGGTCTGGTGTCGTGCGGTATCACCTTCAGTGTCGCTCACCACTTTTCTAAGATGGGTTGATTCGACCTATCTTTCTTCAAGAGGCGGGCGGTTTCCACCAACTTCAAGCTTATGGATGGTTCAGATGTAATTTGGAATCCATCTATCTCAGTTTGTCCATCTCCCAAGAAAAGGAATCGGTTGGGCTGCCTATAAATAGAAGACATTGTGCACCATCCAGGACGACGCGCCAGGCCTCTGTTGCCCTCTTCCTCCACTAGAACAAAAGCAGTCATATTAGACATCTTGTCTCTAACGGTTTCTTTAGAACCGACTGAGATAAACTATCTCAGACAATCCGTGTTGGACACTGTTTATGATAAGCTAGACAGCGAGAGCAATTTGAGATAAGTTGTATCCTAGATGGGTCCAACACAAAGCTTTCTAGGATATATTTCGTAGATAGATCCACACTAGAAAAGTCTATAATACTCTAGAAGTACGAGAGACACCAAGTCACACAGTTCCACTTTCCAAACATGATGGTGGCCCCGACAGCAAAGAGGGTTAGGTTGTTGTAGTGTAGTGTGGGTTAGTACATAGGTGATGCGCGCATGCACGATGTAAATACGAATTTTAGCAAATACGGATTTAATTAGCAGCCATTTGTTTAAATTAATAAAAAGATTAGTTAACTTTGTCTAAATTTTTTGTGTTTAAATTATCTTTCATATGTGTTTATGAATACAGGCAATAATGATTTAAATTTTTAAGTGAATGTATGATTTAAAAATATGAAGATAATTTAAACATATCAAAAACTACAAGGAAACAAAAAGGATATTGGACTTGAAAGGAATACATCCCCATATTCCATATTTAAGGTGCATCTGAGACTCTGAACGACATCAGGGGTGTCCTCGTTGAAAGAGGTAAAGAATCAAATCCGGCTCCGGCTTGCATGAATTCACCATATCAGGTGTTTGCGTGTGAGCTTATTCTCCGCGAGGAGCCACACGGACGTATGATCTTTTTATTTTTTTCATTTGACCACTCTTCCCATGTGAAAGACGGAATGCTCAATGAAAACCTCTCAATTGTCTCTCTCCTAACCACTATTAAATAAGTTAAATACATGGAACCTATCAAAACCTACAAGCAAGGTTAGAAGGAATGTATGATTTAAATATGTTAAATCTTGTGGTTTAAATTTCTTAGTGTTCAAAAATTTGGTGCTAAATAAGTGCATCATGTATAGGTTAAAATGAATATATCTTGGACCCTTAGCATGAAACACACGTTAACTGAGTTGGTAGGAGGTAGTGCTGTCAACGAGCCGAGCTTGAGTTTGATAGAAACTCGAGTTGAGCTCAAACGAGCCTAAGTTGCCAACCGAGCCTAAAAACAATCTCGAGCTCGGCTCGACTGTAGCTCGACTCTGCTCGAGTAGGCACGTTAACAACCAAAATTTATAGTTTCTTCTATATTCCTATACAAGTGCATAAATTATCAAATTATTGAATAAAATAAGAGCCTCATGAGCTTCCAGCCAGCTCAAGCTCAGCTCGTTTAGGCTGACGAGCTTCGAGCCAGGTTTAAGCTTGGCTTGAATCTTATACGAGCTGATCTCAAATCAAATTTTTAGTGAGCCGAGTTCGAGAATCTCATGAGTCTCGAGCTTTTTTAAAAGCCCTAGTAGGTGGTTTGGGTCACAAGCCCTAGTAAGAGTTACGAACTACCATTAATGGTTCAAAATTTTTTATTTGTAACAGTTCTAGCTTAGCATCGTCTGAGATAAAACTTGCTGTGTAATTCAATCAATTGGGTGTGAGTTCAGTTAGTGCGTGAGTTAGTCAGAGTTTGTTAGGCCTGACCGAGGAAAGCGAGATCATGGCATTCGTGTTCAAATGATGGGCTCAAGAATCGGTTAGGTGGTTGTAATCGTGCGTCGTGTGAGTGCCTACGGGCCTAATAAAAGAAAACAAAAAAAACAAAGGGGATCAAATTGAGCCCTGGCAACAAACTCTCCACAACCTGCCCAGTTCTTCAGTTTTCATCAGTTTCGACAGACTACTGTCCATCACCCGAAACATCTCTTATTTCCGTCAGACTTTGAGTCAGGCAGCACTCTGCTTCGGTCCTGCTCTCTGTTTGATCTTCAACAAAACTTATCTCAGATGGCTATTTACCCGTCCGAGATAATCAGTTGTTAAATTATCACTGACACAATTATCATGCTCTCTGTTTGATCTCCAACAAAACTTATCTCAAACGGCTATTTACCCGTCTGAGATAACCAACTGTTAAATTATCACTAACATAATTACTTTAATTACTCAGGAACCATTTGAGATGCGGGTTTTTGAGCCACATGAGATGCCACTCTATCTGTTAGTGCTCCATCTATAATTTTTTTTTGGTGGGAGGGGTACCTCTAACCCTAACCCGGCCTATGGTGGCGGCACAAGCATTGGAAATGATGAGGAAGACGAGCAGGATCACAAGGTAAGATCGTGTGGTGGGGTGAACTGACCCAGAAGATGAGATTTTAAGTCACCTGAGAAGGAGTCAAGGAGGCTTTCCGTTTTGGAAATGCATCCTCTTTTTCAAAGTGGAAAAATGCATCCTCTCTCAAGCAAGCCATCGTGGCATGGACAGACCGAGGACTAGGTTTCCTGAGGTGGGGTCCAGCCTACGCAAGCACGCCACTGCTGAAGCCTCTACAAGGTCATACTCCGAGGACTAGTGTTTAGAATAAAACCATCGTTTGATTCGCTCAGTCATATGTTTTGAGCCTTTCGGGCCAAACTAGTTCTACACACATGCTTCATAGTTAGTAATGTAGGAGCGCGCGCTGTCAACGAGCGGCAACACATGGGAAGTGGGAGTGCAGAGCACGCACGGCAGTGCGGGAGCGAAGGTGCCGGAGCACGCGACGCGGGCCCATGCGGGGAGCGGAGCGGAGCGGAACGGAGGGACGAGTGGGATTTTTGAGAGCGGAACGCTGGACGAGTGGAACAGGAATCCGTATGTGTTTTTTTAAATAGTACAGATATTAATCCACCAGCGTAACACGGGTTTCATTTTAGTTCAAAATAAGTGTGTTTTGGATTGCGTACAGTCAACTGTTTTAAATTTTAGTTATAAATTACTTTTTATGTATTGAGTCTATATATTTAAAGATAACACGGATAAATTTATCTCGAAAATTATTTTCATAATAATATATTTTTATTATATTTTATCAATATATTATAAAAATATTAATTAAAATTATATTTAAACACCATATCAATATCTAAACTAACATTTATTTCAGACCAGTACTAGCATAAGATTCAGAACGTCCGCTGAATGAAATAAACAACGCAAGTCCCAGGTGCTTATTTGAGGTGGTAGTGGTACTACTCCTGAGAAATCACACACGTACACCGGAGGCCTCAATTGAATGCGCACGTACTTACGCGAAATCCAGTACTGAACAGTGAACCGCCGCCGGCCAGGGGCAAAGCAGTTTCCATAGCCATCTTTACTCCCCAGAAATGCGCACTGTGCAGAAAGTGTCTGAGTGTGACCTTCATCTACTCTATCCACTGTTCACCCGTCATGCATGTACTTGTACTGTTCTACATATATCGTTACGAAAGTCACGTACACATTCGTCACGAACAGCCCATTTCAAACCTCAAAGTTGTGTGTCAATTGACTGTACGCCATCAACAATTACCGCAATTGACGGTTTGACATTGATAAAGTTCATTTTTTATTGTGTGCCAGTGTTAATAACAAAATTCACTTCTTACAATTACCGTGATGTTACGATGATCTAAGTATATCATACATTTAAAAAATACCAATGTTGCCCTTGATCCAACCGAGCGCCAAACCAAAACACCATGAACCCACCCTTGTTCTAAAATAGAGCGCCCATGAACCTGGATGATTCTTCCCCAAACCTTAGTTCTCAAACCCTAACCTCCAAATCGAGATAGGCCGTGGCAGTGACGACATCGGCGGCGCGGATGTCATGGTCGACATCGGCGGCGAGAATGGCGCCTGTGGCGAGGGGCATGCAGTTGAGCAATTCAATGATCATGTGAGTATACTTCCATGTTTTAAGCTACCTTTCTCTTTTGGTATGCTTATGGACTCCGGAGAAGATGAGCTACCTAATTGAACATAAAAGATATAATAAAATTGGAAAAAAAAAGTTGTCTAGATATTGTAATACTGATGTTTTATGCGCATTGTTAGACTTTTAGATGTAGGATTTGCACCGAAACTTGCATTGCTAGAAAAGCCTGAAATCTGAATCGTAGCATAAATGAACATTTAATCATAGCTTCCTGCTAACTGTTTGAGATTGAATTACTTCTCCTGAGTACATAGTGCGTCACATAGCCGATTGGACTGTTGAATGTTGACTAATTAACCTTGCCTCTCAAATAGACATTTCAAGGACGACCGCTGAGGCTGAGGACGGGCCGCGGTGAGGATGGCTGCGGCTTCGCCACCCACGACGAGGGTGTCTAGGTGTGAATAGTCAATTGATTCCGATACAACTAATTTTAAGGATTTTCTATGTGAATGTCTGGTTTCTATTTTTTGAACCCGAGCACTTTAATATTTAAGACCAGCTTTTGGAGCTCTGTTGGGAAAACCAGCTTCTGGAAGAAGGCCAAATCTTTTTCCAGGGTTTTCAACTGAGCATGTGTATTGTTTGTTGCTTATTGTGTATATTTTTTTATTTCTATTAGGAAGAAAGTTTCTGTGACCTGATTACTCTGAAATACTACTCGAAGATTATTCAAAGTTTTTGTGAAATACTTCCTCCGTTCAACAATACTAGACATATTTTATTTTGGTTCAGTCTTCAAAGTTAGACTTTGATCATTATTTTCTCATAAAATATATAGTTTATAGCTACAAAACTAATATAGTGTGAAAGAATTTTGAAATATGAATCTAGTCATATAATTTTTATATACTAAACATACTTATAATTTGACTAATTATTGATCAAAATATATAAAGTTTGACCTTTTTAAAATAAAATACGCATTATATTTTTGAACGGCAGGAGTAATTGATCTAAAATACACTTGAAGATTATTCAAAGTTTACGTGAACCGGGCTTCAAGGTGTTAAGCAGTTTGGTAGTATTGTGGGTTAGTGCGTGTTCTTGCATATATTTCGATTAGACTAGGGAGAAGCACGTTTCTATACATGCATTGTGTTTGTAATCCTTTAATTAGCGTTTAGCACTACACCACAATAGGTCTTGAAATATTTAAGTTCACTAATGGTATATAGTGATCTGACAGCATACCTTGGATCTGAGCTCTTGATGTGACACAAAGGTATCCATCCAACTGAACAGCTAGTTTATTCTTCCCTAGCTACCAACAGATCACAGGTTAGCTGCATGTGTCCCAATTGATCGGCCAAAGCTCGTTCCACGCGCTTACGTTAGAATAAGACCACCTCTTTGATCGTGTTCCGAGGCTACCTGATCCTTCCTGTTAACAAGTAATCTCTCTCTCAAGTTGTTCAGGATGTATCACGCATGCATGCATGCAGAAGGTTCATAACTACTCTCTCTTGCTAGCCCAAAGTTTTCCAGTGCCCGGTTCGTGAATGGAAGCAATTTCCACGAACCAGCATATTTTCCAGAAATAGGTAAGCACTCGTGCAGTGTGACCATGGTGCGCTTCTACGTAAGAGCAAGTTCAGTCCAGTATGCAGAGTCCTCACAAAAAGCCCATTCGTAGCCCTTGCTGTCTCCGGTTGGTGACAATGGACGTTTTAGGCATCCCCGGTTATGTGGCGATAGATTTTACTCTTAGGGAACTCCTACACCCCCCCCCCCCCCCTGCTAATTGTATATGACTTGCGTGCATCTTAATTACAATATACCTACCACTAGATACTGCATTTCACAAAGCTTTTCGGATCTGTGAGATGAAATGTTGAAACATGTCCGGTCTTTGGACTGAAGTCTTCAACTGCTCCATTTGATTCCAAATATAACCTTTCTCAAGGGAGTACTTGATTTAGAAACGGGGTGGAGTGTACTACTATCGCGTTGAAAAGTAATTAGGGAACAAAAGAATTTCATTTTTAGGTTTTAGAAAAATTAGTTTTTTTTAGGTTTTGGAATAGTTAGTATCGATGGTTGGTGAACCGTCGATCTTACCAACTTGTAGAAAAGATGGGGATGTTTTGAGTGGATGAATCACTGAGTACACAGAAGGGTTTTTATATAGGTTCATGTCTCGCTTGGGTTAATAGCCCTACGTCTTGTTTATCTTTGTATTATTCTATAAGACTATTACAAGGGAAGTGTGTGGCTAGTCGAGATAGATCTAAATCTAGTCGGATGGCTCTTTTGCGTGTAGTCAGAGGAGATACTCATAAAGATCTAGCTGTAGAAGGCTTGATGGATGTAGAGATTATGAAGGCTTCAATAATGTGTGATGACTTAGATAACTTTGCTACTAATCGGGTCAGCCCTAGGTCCGACGTAAGAAGGAGATGTCGTAGCCCCTGGGAACTCGAGGACGCGATAGGGAACCTTTGTCACATCCCGCAAGGTCGTAACTTAGAACATCGTCTCCATGCGAAGAAAGTTGCTTCGACATACGCACAATATGTTATGGTTAGTTCTCGATATATAGTATTCATCCTGCCCCTGATTGGTTATCTAGGAAGAAAACTCAGATAGGTAGTCAAAGATAATGAGATAAAAAATGTCGATCGTACATTATGAATTAGCCGGCTAGGGTAAGAAAAAATAATTGAACACTCATACTTCTTCTTTGGTCATAGAAACTCTTGTTTCCTGAAGTCTATTCTCATGTGATCTTGTCTGGGCTTATCTGGGTGTGCATGATAGGCAGCCTGGCGCAGGAAGTCGATGCGCTCCAGGACCGGCTCCATCCGCTCGTCCGCCTGCGGCGGCGCCTTCCAGGTTGACTTCTGGGGCTCCGCCGCCCTCCCCGGCAGCGCCAGGCGGTCGTGGGGGCTGACGTCGACGTAGAACCAATCACGCCGCCAGTCCTCCCATTTGCTCCGCAGCACCTGGGGAATGTACTACTCCCCCAGGCCGTCCCGCAGCCAAAAATTGCAGCAGCCGGCGACGTCAGCGGTGGAGAAGCCCCTCTTCTTCCCGGCCGACCGCAGCACAAAGAAGTGCCGGAAGAGCGACACCAACGGCAGCACCCCCACGAACATCTCGCAGAGGTGGGCAAAGACCGCCAGGACGACGACGGAGTTGGGGTTGAGGTGCACCAACTGGATCCCGAACGTGTCGAGGATCTGAAGGAAGAAGGTTGAGAACGGCGGCACCAGCCCGACCGCCACGAAAGAGGTGAAGAGAACGATGCGCTCCGGCCGGTTCGTCACCGGCGAAAAGCTCGCCGGCGTCACCACCGAAGCCCCCCGCTGCCCCTCAGGCACCATCAACTTCCGCACCTTGTCTGCCGCCTCCTCGTTCACAAGCCGGGACTCCGGCAGCACGCTGTCGGGTGTCTTGTCGCGGCAGCTTCCTCCCGCTCTCGACATCTTGTCAGGGTGGGGGATGATCTGGAACGGTGGGGGAAGAGAGGTGCTCTGATCGCCTGAGGGAGGTTGAGGGCTCAGGAGCGCAAGGAAGAAGAATGCTTGTTCGCAAAGATGGCGTAAAGAGGGGGGCGGTTCGCTCCCCTCCTCCTTTTATACCCTAGGGAAGTTCAAACGTCGCCTGCCGCGGTGCGCTCGGCGGGACAGTTTCCTCGGCCAGCGCAACCGTCAGGCGAATCTCCCTCAGGCCGTGCGGTTGTGAGCAGTTGCCAGGCGTATTTTCCTCGATTCGCGCGGTTGCCACGCGCCGCCTGCCTCGTTATCATGCACTGCCCGTCCCGTTATCACACGCCTCGGGAGTCGGCTGGACGCGTGTCCGTTCGGCTCCCCGTTGGGCCGTACCAGAGGTCCGGACCGGAAGGGCCAGTGTCTAAGAGCGCGCCGCGTGCTGTCGGTGCTGGTTTCGGCCTCGTTGACGACGAAGGGCCCATCCGCAGTCTCTGGGCCATCGCCTGCCAATGGGCCCGGGGGCTGCTGTCGGTGAATCAGCACTTGAGTCCTTTCTTGGTAGAGATACCGAAGGAAATGTAGCGAACATGGCCCTTTTAGGGCATGTACATGATTTTAGTGATTAATGATAGCATAGTCAATGAGACTAACATGTTTATTAAGTATATATCTTAGTAGGTCTTATGAATGCAATACATGAAAAAACCACCAAAGTGGGACAAAGATTGGATTGAATTGGACAATACCTAGGAAAATTGTACACGTCAGATGGTCCGACGATGAGGTGTTTGTACACATCAGAGCATTTTCTCGGCAGTTTTGTACACGCCAGATGGTTTGACGCTCAGAGGCTTGTACACATCGGAGCATTTTGACGCTCATAGGCTTGTACACATCGGAGCATTCTCAGAAGATGGTTCAAAGGTTGTACACGCCGGATGGTCTGACGATGAAGAGTTGGCTACACCGGAGTATTTTCCAGGAATGGTGTTTCTCGATGGCAGAAGGAGTTTGAATACGCCGGATAGTCCAGCGTATACACTGGATGCTTCAGTAGAGTATTTTCTAGAAGATTTTCTCTTGTCAGGACCTCAACCTTCGGTTCCCATGTGCCTCCTGTAAGCCCGGCCTGGCGACGCGATTGGTTCTACTTCGGTCCTGGAGCGCATCGACTTCCTGCGCCAGGCCGGGCTTACTTCGTTATCAGTACCTGGATTAAGTAGCTGATACGCACAAAAATCTCTAGAATGATATCAAATACATACTTTAAATAAAATAAAGTAAAATAATTACCTAAAAAGGATAAAACATGGTCTTGTGGATATCCACAGCTGTTGGTGAATCAGGAACCGGGGGTCCCCGAATCCCGAGGCCAGGCCAGCAATCCGCCACGTGGCGCCATTCCGCGGGGTCTCCTCCGCAAGGTAAAAAAGATTAAGTCCCGGGAGAGGGCGCTCGGGGCCACGGTCAGTGGTCCCCGAGTACCCAGGTTCCCCGATGATCTGCGAAGTCTAAGTGCCGGGAAGAAAGTGCTCGGGGAGGTATACGGTGACCCCCGAGCACCCGAGTCCCCCGACGACCAGGAAAGCTAAGTACCGGAAGAAGTGTGCCCGGGGCCGCGAGCGGTGGCCCCCTGGGTACCCAAGTATCCCGAGAACCCACTGAAGGAAGTTCCGGGAGAGAGTGCTCGGGGCTGCGTGCAGCGGCCCCTGAGCACTCGGTCCCCCGAGGATCCGTACAAGCATGCTCGGGAGAGAGTGCTCGGGGAGGTGAACAGTAGCCCCCGAGCACTCGGTTCCCCGAGGACCGAAGAAGGGCGTTCTCGGGAGAGAGTGCTCGGGGAGGTGAACAGTGATCCCCGAGCACTCGGTTCCCCGACGGCCCAGGAAGCCCCTCCGTCAGTGGCCCCCACAGGGGCCCAGTGATGAGGTGTCAGCCAGTCAAAGGCCCAAGGCCGCATTTAAGAGCGCGCGTGGCCTGTCACCTCCAACTGCTCCCGCCACGCTCGGTGTCAGTTCATGCCACATTCTGGCAGAAGGGCGTGGGGACATTAAATGCACGGGTCCCATCCCGTGCCATCCGGCATGTCTCGGGGTAACATCGTGAGGGCCGAGGCGTTTCGTCTGCTGCGCTGCTGTGGCAGGAGAGCAAGACAGGGCGGGCACACCGGGCCACTCTGCGGCTGCCCGGTGGGC
Organism: Phragmites australis; assembly: GCF_958298935.1. Classification (NCBI taxonomy): domain Eukaryota; kingdom Viridiplantae; phylum Streptophyta; class Magnoliopsida; order Poales; family Poaceae; genus Phragmites; species Phragmites australis. The sequence goes on along the minus strand of NC_084941.1, from coordinate 9,366,679 downwards.
CCTCTCCACGGTGCCCGTTGCCATTGCATTTATGGTGACGGATGACCGGGCGCGGGGTGCAGGGCGCTTTTTCCACCCCCGGTCACTTCCCACAGAGGCTATGATGACGCCCTTTCCATTTATGGTGCCTTGGGACTCGTGCCCTCCCATTCGGGGCACGCTACTGCCGGCGGGTATTTAAAGCAGCCGGCAGCACGGACAAAGAAAGGCTCACGACAAGTTAGACAATCTCTCGGAAGTGGGGAAATCCCAGAGGAAGTTAGTAGAGAACAGTAGAGAAGATCGAGAAGCCCAAGAGCACCCAAAGCCAACGGATACATACAGACCGAAGAACAAGGAGCCCCAGGCTCTAGGATAGACAAACATCCTTGTAATCAGCAACATCCTTGAGGGACATTCTCAGGGCATTTATAGCATCCACACAGGAGTAGGGTGTTACGCCTCCGAGCGATCCGAACGTGTCTAAACCCCAGTGCATTTACTTCGTTCCGCACTAGATCATTCCACCCCGTGAGCCATCGCATTTATAACCATTTATTTCTCCGGCAAACATATTCAGGATCATCCTCCCGGCCGAATCTCTAAAAAGGGGTCCCTCAGGATCCCTGCGACAGGAGTTAACCCTCCGACAACAGCAGACTAGCCAGCCAGAAGAGCCTACAACAGAGTGGAGCAAAACAACGGTGCAACCCAATGCCACAAGTAACTCGGGTGCGGACGTGACCTTAGACTTTTTCTCTTTAACTTCATCTCAACAATCTGAAAGCAACAAGACTGAGTACGGAAGGTGCTCAACAAATCCTAATACTACTTCAAGGGGGTTGAGTAGATGCATAAGGGAGGTAACCAAGGATAAAAGACATATGGCTATAGTTTAGGCGCAAAGCCAATTTTATATGCAATGTGAATTAAAGTGTAACACTTAGTTTAAACCAGTTGAACAAAAACTAGGTTTGATTGATAAAGGTTGTTGGCCCTAGGGGAAAGCTATCTGTTCCTCGCAGTTCCCATCTTTTAGCTGGTTGACACCTAGTCTAACCAGATTCAACGGCATACAACCGGTTTTCTCCAAAACACGGGCACACTGCCCATTCACACACCAAAGGGGTACGCACACCACAAAACTAACCATTGTGAGTGTGTAACTTTCGCATGTCCATGGCCGTAGACATGGCTATCCAAATAGATTTACACTTTACAGAGGTTGTACAACTTTACCCACACGATATGCTCAACCTCCAACTGTTGCAGGCAGAGGAGTGAATCATAATGAGTTTCTGTACCCATCGAGCATGTTGCTACATGGTCACCACCCACGAGAATACAACGACCAGGGGCCTAAAGCTCCAACACTCCTTGAAAATGGCTCGAATCCGGCCATTACAATATCACCAGCCGACTTCGATTTCCACAAGTCTTTTCCTGCCTTCCGTTGCACTACAACCTCCAAGGTGGGTACTGAGCTTAGCTAATGGGGTGTGAGATAAAGTCCTGCCCATTCATAATGTGTGGTTGCATGGGGTGGCTAAGCACAATCACAATTAATTCGGTCCTTACATGGCCAGGGCAAGCATCTTCAACATTGGCACTGAGTATCACCTCAAACCCCTAAGAGCATCCTTCCAAAAGTAATATCCACATAAGATAGCCTCCAACTTTCAGAGAACTACCCCGCTCACCCCACCAAAGCGGGTTTCATGGTTTTTCTTAACACCAACACCATTTTCCATTATTCACACCATCAAACACCTCAACACATTTCACTCATTTACAGGGCATATGATCATAATAAAAAGTGATTAAGTAGTGTCCGAGGAGAGATCAAACGTCTCTGAAGAGAGCAGTGTATCCATCCCTAAGCATACTAGTTAGCAAGGATTCATCTAATATCATTATATCAGGTATTGGGAGCAATTTAGGGTTATCATTTGAGTATTGCGAGTAGTGATTGTAGTATGGCTCAGTAAATGGGTTATAAATAATAAATAGAATTTTAAAGAGAAATATTTATATAGCATGCAAATATAACTGCCATATTTTTAGTTCATCATGTTATTATATTGTAAACATGGGTTCAATATGATCAAGGAATGAGGGCTTGCCGTTATAAAGGTCAATTCATGATTGGTCCTATCATTCAAGCATCCCGAGTTCTTTATCATCGGCCTCACCTTCAGTTCTTTCCTCGTGTTCTTGCTTAGAACCTTGACTTCAAGCCTATGTAGATTATTGACAAAAAAAAACACACAACAACTAAGCAATAGAACACCAGAATAAAGCCAAACGAACACCAAAGAGAAAGAAGAATGATAGAGAAAAATGACTAAAGCTAACCTAGCAGAAAGATGATCAACAACTATTAGCTAAGCGAAACTGATACACGTAAACTATCGAGGTTATCTAGTAAAGCTAGGTGAAGTTATTAACTAGTTGTTTTATTAACTCAAGAGAAATCTTAAACAAGCCATTAATAACTAGGTGAGCGTTTATTAGCTTAACTGTAAGAAAGCGACAGTTATGGTTTCTACTTGTAAGTGAGTGCATGTGTATCGATAAACGTATGTGTGATACTTACGTCTATATGTATGTGAGCATGTATACTGTCGGTGTATCAGGAACCAGGGGTCCCCGAATCCCGAGGCCAGGCCAGCCATCCGTCACATGGCGCCATCCCGCAGAGTCTCTCCCGCGAGGTGAGAAAGAGCGAGTCCCGGGAGAAGGCGCTCGGGGCCACAGTCGGTGGCCCCCCGAGTACCCCAGTTCCCCGATGATCCATGGAATCCAAGTGCCGGGAAGAAAGTGCTCGGGGAGGTGTATGGTGACCCCCGAGCACCCTAGTCCCCTGACGACCAGAAGAGCTAAGTACCGGGAGAAACGTGCCCGGGGCCGCCTGCCGTAGCCTCTGGGCACCCAAGTATCCCGAGGGCCCACCAAAGGAAGTTCCGGGAGAGAGTGCTCGGGGCTGCGTGCAGTAGCCCCCGAGCACTCGGTTCCCCGAGGATCCGTACATGTGTGCCCGGGAGAGAGTGCTCGGGGGAGGTAAACAGCACCCCCGAGCACTCGGTTCCCCGAGGACAAGGAAGGGCATTCTCGGGAGAGAGTGCTCGGGGAGGTAAACAGTACCCCCGAGCACTCGATACCCCGACGACCCAGAAAGTCCCCTGGTGGAGGCCCCAGAGGGGCCCACCGATGAGGTGTCAAGCAGTCAAAGGCTCGAGGCCGCATTTAAAGAGCGTGCGTGGCCTGTCACCTCCAACTGCTCCCGTCGCGCTCAGCGTCAGTTCCTGCCACGTTCTGGCAGAGAGGCGTGGGGTTATTAATTGCACGGCTCCCGTCCCGTGCCATCTGACCCGTCTCAGGATAACGTCGTAAGGACCAAGGTGTTCTGTCTGCCGTGCTGCTGTGGCAGGGGGACAAGACAGGGCGGGCACGCTGGGTCGCTCTGCGGCTGCCCGGTGGGCCCTCTCCACGGCGCCCGTTGCCCTGGCATTTATGGTGACGGATGACCGGGCGTGTGCCGTATTTTTCACCCCCGGTCACTTCGCCCAGAGGAAATGATGACGCCCTTTCCATTTATGGTGTCTCGGAACTCGTGCCCCCCTCCCGTTCGGGGCACGTTGCTGCTGGCGGGTATTAGAGCAGCCGGCGGCACAGAAGAGAAGGCTGAGAAAAAAACCAAGGGCAACGAGGTGAAGCCGAATGCATCTGGAATAGATCCTTAAGCTCAGAAGAACACAGCGCAAGAGAAACACGGTTGAGAAGTGAGCAGCACTAGGCAGGTTGAAGAGCAAAGAGCCCCAGGCTCTTAGATAGAGCAAGATTCTTGTAACCAGCAACATCCTTGAGGGACTTCCTCAGGGCATTTATAGTATCCATACAGGAGTAGGGTGTTACGCCCCCGTGCGGCCCGAACCTGTCTAAATTTCGATGCATTTACTTCTTCTTGCACTAGGTCATCTCCACCACCACCGGCCGTTGCATTCATTCCCATTTATTTCTCCGACGAACATACTCAGGATCATTCCCCCGGCCGAATCTCTAAAAAGGGGTCTCTCGGGATCCCTGCGACTGGAGTTAATCCTCTGACAGCTGGCACGCCAGGTAGGGGGGAAGCATCCCTGAATTTGTTCGTTTGTTTCCTTCTGCAGAAAAAATGGCCGGTGGTCATCGCCTCCAGCGTTCCGGCTCCAGTTCCAGCGGGGAAATGCAACCCCTTGCACAGGAGGCCCCAGCCGCTGCTACATCCCAGCAGCAGCCGCGATCTGCACGCATGGCGTTCCCCTCCCAAGGGGACCAGGGCGTCAGGCCCAGCAGGGCTGCCGCCGCCATCGCCGGTGCACCATCCGATCCCCTGCCGGTGGCCGAAACTCCAGCCGCCAGGTCCTCGTCCGGGCGGCGCCGGGCGCCACTCCGGCGTAGGCTAGCCTTCGGCGAGGCCAGCCCAGGGAGTGCGCTGCTTGCGGCGCACGCTCTCCTCAGGCATCCGCCAGTCCAGGCGACCGGGGAAACCCTAGAGGGCCGCTGGCTCCAGGAAGTCGCTGCCTTGGTTAACACTGCCCACCGCCAGGTGCTGGCCGAGAGTTCCCATGCCACCACCCAGCGTGACACCGCTGGGACCGGCCCATCGTCAGGTGGCCTTCGTGCTGGCCGGGGAGCCTCCAGGTGGAGCGCCACCCCCCTGACCGCCTCCGGAGCCGACGACCTCCGCTTGCACCTCAATGAGTGGAGGGGCATCGAAGACGCGCGCGTCACTCTCGAGCGCCAGTGGGAGACCCGGCAGGAGGCTGAAGCTGAGGACCAGGCTTCCTCTTTGCCGGCCTGCGATCGCCGGGGCTCCCTGGCTCGCCATCATTCACCGCCCAAGGGCGCCGCCTGCGCCACAGGGTACGGCACCAGCTGCCGTGCCTTCACCAGTGAGCTCCGTTGGGTCAAATGGCCCACCAAGTTCCGCCCCGAGCTGCCAGAGAAGTACGACGGGTCCATCGACCCCGTCGAGTTCCTCCAGATATACACCACCACTGTCCAGGCGGCTGGTGGCAGCGAAAAGGTGATGGTCAACTACTTTCACGTTGCCTTGAGGGGCTCCGCCGACTCTTGGCTTATGAACTTACCGCCAGGGTCTATCAGCTCCTGGGATGATCTTTGCCACCAGTTTGTGGCTAATTTTCAGGGTACATTCACGCGCCCTGGTCTAGAGTGCGACCTCCATGCCGTCAAGCAGCAGGACGGGGAGACACTGCGGCACTTAATTCAGCGTTTCAGCCAGGTCCGCAACACTATCCCGCGGATAACCCCCCACGCTGTCATCGTCGCTTTCCAGCAGGGCGTCCGCGACGAGCGGATGCTCGAAAAGCTAGGCCGCACGAGGTTGAGACCATCACGGAACTTTTCACGCTGGCCGACAAGTGCGCTAAGGCGGAGGAAGCTCTGGCTTGGCACATTCCGCGCCCTGAGCACCCCGCCGCCGATCAACCAGGTTCTTCCGCTCCGATAGGCGGGAAAAGATAAAGAGAAGGAGGCGCGAGGCTGTCCCCGTCGAGCCGGCCCAGGGCCCCTCCCAAGAGCCCAACCGCCGGCAAGCACGCCGGGCGGCCACCGGCAGACGGCCCGCGCCCGCGAGAGCCCCAGCCCGAGCCCCTCCTATGGCTCCGGCTCCCGTAAGGGCTCCGGCTCCCGCAAGGGTTCCGGCTCCCGCCCGGGCTCTCGCTCCAGCAAGGGCCCCTGCTCCTGCGGGGCCAGAGCCAGACAAATGGTGCCCGATCCAACAGACCAGATGGCATGACCTCACGGAGTGCCGCACGGTCAAGGGCCTCGTCGAGCAGCGCCAAAGAGAGCGCGACGAGCTCCACGGGGATGGCAACGATGAAGCCGCCCCCAACAACACAGAGCTCGGCTTTAAGGAGCCCGAGCACACCATCGCCTTCATCGAAGGAGGCGCCTATACGCCTTCCTCACGGCGCGGCGTCAAGATCATGCGGCACGAGGTACGCTCGGCAACCCCGAGCGAAGAGGCCACAAGGCCCCTGAGATGGTCGGACGCCCCGATCACGTTCAGTATGGCCGATCACCCCGCCAGTACTGCAGGCGTGGGGCGACTACCCTTGGTAGTGTCCCCCACCATCTGCAATGTAAGGGTCGGCAGGGTGCTGATCGACGGGGGCGCAGGCCTCAACCTCCTTTCCAAGGAGGCCTTCGAGAAGCTGCAGGTGCCCTTCAGGCGCCTAAAGCTGTCGCTTCCGTTCTGCGGGGTGACACCCGGGCACTCCCTGCCCCTCGGGCAGGTTGAGCTGCCCGTGACTTTCGGGAGTCGGGATAACTTTCGCACGGAGAGAGTCTTCTTTGACATCGTGGAGCTCCCCCTCCCATACGACGCCATCCTCGGGCGCCCGACGCTCGCTAGGTTCATGGTGGCTGCGCACTATGCGTACCTCACGGTCAAGATGCCGGGCCCAGCAGGCCCCATCTCCGTGTCCGCTGACACCGGTGGTGCCGTCTCCTGCGCCGAGCAGTCATACCTGGCCTTGGTCTCAGCTCAGGCAGAGGTCGAAGGCTGTCCAGGGGGCCCGGGACCCTCTTCATCCAAACCCTGACTCGCTGCCGACGCCTCCGTTCCTACGAAGGAGGTCGTGGTGGGCGAAGATGCCTCCCAGGTCGTCCGAATCGACGGTGACCTGGGCGGCAAATAGGAAAGCGCGCTCATCACCTTCCTCCGGGCTAACGCCGACGTGTTTGTTTGGCAGCCGTCCGACATGCCCGGGATCCCTAGGGAGGTGATTGAGCACCACCTGGCTGTGCGTCCGACGCACGCCCGGTGAAGCAGAAGGTCCGGCGGCAGGCGCCCGAGCGCCAAGAATTCATCCGAGAGCAGGTCATCAAGCTCCTTGACGCCGGATTTATCCGAGAGGTGCTCCACCCAGAGTGGTTGGCAAACCCAGTTATCGTCCCGAAGGCCAACGGCAAGCTCCGCATGTGCGTGGACTACACCGATCTAAACAAGGCTTGCCCAAGGATCCTTTTCCTTTGCCCCGCATAGACCAAATTGTAGATGCAACCGCGGGGTGTGATCTTTTGTGTTTTTTGGATGCAACCTCTGGTTACCACCAGATTCGCATGGCCGTAGAGGATGAAGAAAAAACTGCTTTTACCACTCCGGTGGGGACTTACTGCTATGTGTCGATGCCTTTTGGTTTGCCAACGTTGGGTCTTCTTTCCAGCGCACTATCCGCATCATCCTTGATTCGCAGGTTGGCCGCAACGTCGAGGCCTACATTGATGATCTCGTGGTCAAGTCCTGAGACCACGCCACCCTGCTCGAAGACCTTGCCAAGACTTTCAATAGTCTCCGCTCTACCCGCCTGAAGCTCAACCCCGAGAAGTGTGTCTTTGGGGTACCTGCGGGCAAGCTCCTCGGTTTCTTGGTTTCCAGCCGAGGGATCGAGGCCAATCCAGAGAAGATCCGGGCCATCGAGCAGATGCGACCCCCGGCTCGACTCAAGGAGGTTCAGCGTCTCACCGGCTACATGGCGTCCCTCGAGCGCTTCATCTCCAAACTCGGGGAGCGAGGACTCCCCCTCTTCAAGCTTCTGAAGAAGACCGGTCGTTTCGACTGGACGTCGGAGGCCGAGCAGCCCTTCCGCGATCTGAAGAAGTATCTCACCTCACTACTCGTGTTGGTGGCCCCATCCGAAGGTGAACCACTGCTCCTCTACGTATCGGCCACTCCTCAGGTCGTAAGCATGGTGCTGGTGGTGGAGCGCGATGAGTGCACGGGGTCGGGTGCTGGGTCCCAGCTCCCGGCCGCCCCCGGGCACTCCCCCGTCCTCGTGGCTCCGCCCGAGCAGGAGGTTGAGCCCGAGTACTTGGCTCCTCCCGAGCAGGGGGTCGAGCCCGAGTACTCGGTTCCCCCCGAGCAGGAAGTCGAGCCCGAGCACTTGGCTCCTCCCGAGCAGGGAGTCGAGCCCGAGCACCTGGTCAGCCCCGACCACGTCGCTGAGGCTGGGGGCCATAGCAGGCCCTCGGGTGAGGCCGCAGTCCGGGCCCGCCGGGTGCAGCGACCGGTGTACTTCGTCAGTGAAGTCCTTCAGGAGACCAAAACAAGATACCCCTAGGCTCAGAAGCTACTCTACGCCGTGCTCATCGCTTCCCGGAAGCTGCTCCACTACTTCCCAGCGCACAAGGTCTCAGTGGTTACCACGTACCCGCTGGGGCCCATCCTCTGGAACTGAGAAGGTACTGGGCGCGTAGTCAAGTGGGCGGTCGAGCTGGCGGAGTTCGACCTGCACTTTGTCAGCCGCCAGGCGATCAAAAGCCAGGCGCTCTCCGATTTCGTGGCAGAATGGACGCCCGTCCCGGAGGTGGTCCTAGAAGAGATCTCCACATATCCCGGGCACGATGCGCCCGGGTTCTGGATCATGCATTTCGACGGTTCCCTCTCGCCGGAGTGGTTCTCACCTCCCCAATGGGTGAAGAACTCCGGTTCGTCGTGTAGCTGCAGTTCCAACAACATGACGGAATATGAGGGCCTCATCGCCGGCCTCCGAGTTGCGGTGGGCCTCGGGATTCGTCGCCTCCTGGTCAAGGGAGACTCCCAGCTGGTGGTCAACCAGGTATCTAAGGAGTACCAGTGCACGGATCCTCAAATGGCGGCGTACATGGCAGCAGTCAGGAAGCTGGAGAAGCGCTTCGACGGCCTGGAGCTGCGGTACATCCCTCGCCGTGACAACGCTCTGGTCGACGACCTCTCCCGCCTGGCCTCCTCCCTTGCGCGCGTCCCAGCCGGAGTCTTTGAAGAAAGACTCACACGACCTTCCGTCCTACCTGCCGAACAGGACGAAGGGGAAACCTTGAGCTCAATTCAGGGGACCCCGGCGACGCCCTCAGTGGGAAGCCCCAACAGGGTGCCGGCGTCCGACGAGTGCGCTGCACTTGCTGACAGTTCTCAAGATGCCTTGTGGATGGACAATATCCGAGGGTACTTGAAGGAAAAGTTCCTCCCCGGGGATGACGCTTCTGCCGAAAGAGTTGCTCGGCAGTCCAAATGCTATGCCATAGTAGATAGGGATCTCTACCGGCATAGCGCAGGCGGCATTCTCCTGAAATGCATCTCCTGGGCAGAAGGCGACGAGCTTCTCGCTGAGATCCACGAGGGCGAGTGCGGTGGCCATGCATCGTTCCGCACGTTGGTTGGGAAGGCCTTCCGGCAAGACTTCTACTGGCCTACAGCTCTCCAGGATGCTTCCGAGCTGGTCCGGCGCTGCAGAGCGTGTCAGTTCCACGCAAAGCAGATTCACTAGTCAGCTCAGGCTCTTCACACCATCCCCCTGTCATGGCCTTTCGCGGTCTGGGGGCTGGACATTCTGGGTCCATTCCCCCGAGCAATCGGGGGCTATAAGTACCTCTATGTCGCCATCAATAAGTTCACCAAATGGCCAGAGGCGATCCCAATCATCAAAGTGACCAAGAACACGGCGCTCCAGTTTATCCGTGGCATCACCAGTCGATTCGGTGTCCCGAACCGGATCATCATTGACAATGGCACTCAGTTTACAAGTGCCCTGTTCGGGGACTACTGCGAAGACCTCGGCATCAAGCTCTGCTTCGCCTCCGTTGCTCATCCTCGGAGCAATGGGCAGGTGGAGCGCGCCAACGCGGAGATACTGAAGGGGCTCAAAACCCGGACCTACAACATGCTCGCAAAGCACGGGAAAGAGTGGATCGACGAGCTACCTGCCATGCTATGGGCCAACCGGACCACGCTAAGTCGCGCTACCGGGGAGACTCCTTTCTTCCTCGTGTACGGTGCTGAGGCGGTCCTCCCCTCCGAGCTCACTCTAGGCTCCCCTCGTTTGTATGCCTACTCTGAAGGCGAACAGGAGCAGCAGAGGCGTGACGACATCGACTATTTGGAAGAACACCGGCGGCGTGCCGCCGTCCGAGCAGCCTGCTACCAGCAAAGCCTACGACGCTACCATCAGCGCCACGTCCGGGCCCGGTCTCTCGAGGTGGGGGATCTAGTTCTCCGATGCGTCCAATCGCGCGAAGGAAGGAATAAACTGTCCCCTATGTGGGAAGGCCCCTTTACCATGATCGGTGTCCCGCGAGAAGGCTCTTTTCGGTTGGCTGCAGAAGATGGGTAGCCGCTCCCCAACCAGTGGAACATCGAGCACCTGCGCAAGTTCTTCCTGTAGATGGCCATGTTTGCAGGCTCAGGTCAACCAGGCCGGGGGCTTCCCCCCGCCCAAGTTGACCAGGGGCTACCACTAACTGGGTAAGTCACCCAACCTTGTAAAAAAAATTGTCAATACCTGTCGGAGGATTAACTCCAGTCGCAGGGATCCCGAGAGACCCCTTTTTGGAGATTCGGCCGGGGGGATGATCCTGAACAAGTTCGTCGGGGAAATAAATGGGAATGAATGCAACGACCGGTGGTGGTGGTGTCTAGTGCAAGAAGAAGTAAATGCACCAGAATTTAGACAGGTTCCGGCCGCACGGGGGCGTAATACCCTACTCCTGTTTGGATGCTATAACTGTTCTGAGTAAGTGCCTCAAGGATGTTGCTGTTTACAAGGATATTGGTCTATCTAAGAACTTGGGACTCCTTCTTCTTTGGCTGGAACTGAGCTCAGCCTCCCTCACAGTATGTCTCTCGCGCTGTGTTCTTCGCTTGGTCTCTGTTTTCCCTTGTCCCCTTACTCTTTTTCTCCTCCCTCTTTTCCTGTGTTGCAGGCTGCTCTAAGTACACCCGGCCGCGACATGTCCCGAACGGAAGGAGGGGGCTCGAGTTCCGAGGCGCTACAAATGGAAGAGGCGTCATCATTTCCTTTGGGTGAAGCGACCGGGGGTGGAAAATGCGTTGCACGCCCAGTCATCTGTCACCATAAATGCCCTGGCAACGGGCGCCGTGGAGAGGGCCTACTGGGCAGCCGCAGTGCAACGCGGTGTGCCCGCCCTGTCTTGTTCTCCTGCCACAGCAGCGCGGCAGACGGAACGCCTTGGTCCCTACGCCGTTAATTCAAGACGAGGCGGATGGCACGGGACGAGACTCGTGCAATTAATAACCCCACGCCTCTCTACCAAAACATTGCAGGAACTGACGCTGAGCGCGGCGGGAGCAGTTGGAGGCGACAGGCCACGCACGCTCATTAAATGCGGCCTCGGGCCTTTGACTAGTTGACACTTCAGCGATGGGCCCCGCGGGGGCCTTTTTGGGTCGTTGGGCACTGAGTGCTCGAGGGTACTGTACACCTCCCGGAGCACTCTCTCCCGAGCTCTCCTTCTAGTCCTCGGGGAACCGAGTGCTCATGGGTATTGCTCACCTCCCCGAGCACTCTCTCCCAAGCCCTCGGATACGGATCCTCGGGGAACCGAGTGCTCGGGGGCCACCGCGCGCAGCCCTGAGTACTCTCTCCCGGAACTTAGCTTTCCTGGTCGTCGGGGGACTAGGGTGCTCAGGGGAGATCACACACCTCCCCGAGTACTTTCTTCCCGGTACTTGGGCTCCATCGATCATCGGGGAATAGGGGTGCTCGGGAGCCTCGGACTGTGGCCCCGAGCTCCTTCTCCCGGGACTTGATCTTTTCTCATCTTGCAAGGGGAGACCCCGCGGGATGGCGCCACGTAGCGGATGGCTGGCCCGGCCTCGGGATTCGGTTACCCCCGGTTCCTGATACGCCTACAATACCGTATGTATATCAATGAGCAATCCTTATGTCAAATTTCATTTTTCTGGATCCCGTATGTTTAATCTGTTTGGTGAGATGCTCGAATGTGCGAGAAAAATTCGCTCTCTCATTTTCCCCGTTGATAAAAGAATCCCGATCGGTATGCGCGCGGGCAGTTGCTGCTGACTTACGTCTGATGTGGTAGGCTGTGGCGTTCGGTGTTGTGACAGTCTCCCGGGCACTACCGAGCCCCTGGGGTTCTCGGGTAATCCTATCGCTCGAGCCGCTCGAGTAGTCTGGAGCCTAGGCCCCAGGGGCGGGCTGTCGGTGCTCGGTCTGGTCTGTCATACTTGGGTGCCACCGAACCATAGGACCTCTGGGTTATGCCTCTGCCTGCTCTTGTCCACCGGTCTGGGCATTCGAGAGGTCTCGGGTCAAAAACAAGAGCAGTCTATTATGAGTACTGCACTAACAGAGCGCACCAAGCAAAGAATTTCTCTATTTTTCTCAAGTCGCAGATCGACAATCAAAAGCAAGAGCAGCTCGACCGCGAATGCCTCAGTGCCCAGGTCGCTGCTCGGCCCTAAGGGGCCTCGGGTGGCAACCGCTGACACCGCACGATCTGTGGGAGACTCGCCTGGCGGTTGCGTCGATCGAGAAAAACGTCCCGCCGAGTGTGCCGTGGGAGTAGTCGTTTGAATTCCCTGAGGTATAAAAGGAGGAGGGGAGCGAACCGCCCCCCTCTTTACGCCATCTTGCAATCCAGCCCTTGCTTTCTTCACGCTCTTGAGCCCTTAGACTCTCCCTAGGTGATCAGGGCACATACCCTTCTCCACCGTCCAGACCATCTCCCGCCCCGACGAGATGCCGAGAGCAGGAGGAAGCCGCCGCGACAGGACTCCCGATGGTGTGCTGCCGGAGTCTCGCCTGTCGAATGAAGAGGCGGCGGGGAAGATCCGGAAATTGTTTGTCCACGAGGACCAGTAGGGGACCCTGGTGGTGACACCGGCGAGCTTCCCGCCAGCGACGACCCGCCCGAGGCGCATCGTCCTGTTCACCTCTTTTGTGGCGGCCAGGCTGGTGCCGCCGTTCTCCACGTTTTTTCTTCAAATCCTCGACACCTACGGGATTCAGCTGGTACACCTGAGCCCCAATTCGGTCGTCATCCTAGCGGTCTTCGCCCACTTCTGCGAGATGTTCGTGGGAGTGCCGCCATCGGTGACACTCTTTCGGCATTTCTTCGCGCTGCGATCTGCCGGGAAGAAGAGGGGTTTCTCCACCTCGGACATCGCGGGGTGCTGCAGCTTCCGGCTGCGGGACGGCCTGGGGGAGCGATACATCCCCCAGGTGTTGCGGAGCAAGTGGGAGGAGTGGCGGTGCGATTAGTTCTACGTCGATGTCGACCCCCACGACCGTCTCACCCTGCCGGAGGTGGTGGCGAAACCCCAGAAGGTGACCTGGGAAGTGCCGCCGCTGACGGACGCACGGCTGGAGCCGGTCTTGGAGCGCATCGGGTTCCTTCTTGACGCCGGGCTCACCTCGGTGATGGTGGTGGCAGACTTCCTGCGCCGCCGCCTAGCGCCCCTGAGGGAGCGGGCCCGGCCTTGCTAGCTCTACACCGGCCCCGAGGACTGGGACCTGGGCACGGCGGAGTTGAAGGGCATGCTCCGGGTGATGACCGGGGTGGATGAGATGAGCCGGGCGAAGCTCCCGTGGAAAGAAATGGTGCTTTGCACCAATCCTGAGCGGGTGGCGATTCAGACGAAGCTGCCGGAGTTCGACGCCCAGGGGTTAGTCGACCGGCCGCGGCGCCGGAGTCCCTAGGCCACGGAGATCCCCGGGTTGGATGAGGCGGCTGGCGAGGAGGCCGCAAGCGGTCCGGTGCGGACTGGTGGTAGGGGCGCCGCGAGCGGCAAGCCGCAGGCCAGCAGCGGGGCTGCTGCGGGCAGCATCCGCCGCGCCGGAGGAGGAGACACCGCCGGCAGCGGGACGACGACGGCGCCGGAGGACAGGGGGAAGCGCCCCCGGCTTTTTATTCCTGTGCTGGAGTCCCCGCCGTCGTCGTTGCCAGGCGAGGTTGGAAGCCGGGACGGCTAGGGGTCCAGCGCGGCATCTGCGGTTCTGGAACCGCACTTCGGTCTGCTTGGGCCCGATCCGGCGCCCGGAGACCAGGCGGCGGCCCCGCAGGACCCCCGGCGAAAGAGGAGGAGGGAGGACTCCGGGCGAACGCCGTCGAGCCTGCGGCGCCCGGGCCACCAGTCTGCGCCGGATCGCTTGCAGCCTCCTCGCCGGCCGCCTCGTCCGCCCCTGGGGTCTCGATGGTCCCGGGACTCTGGCGCCCCGGCCGGTCGACCAACCCCTGGGCGTCGAACTCCGTCGAACTACGGCAGCTTCGCCTGAATCGCCACCCTGTCAGGATTGGCGCAGAGCGCCATCTCTTTCCACAGGAGCTCCACCCGGCTCAGGTCATCCACCCCAGTCACCACCCGGAGCATGCCCCTCAACTCCGGCATGCCCAAGTCCCAATCCTCGCCGATCTGGGTCCGGGTGATGTCCTCGGGGCCGGTGTAAAGCCAGCAAGGCGGGCCTGCTCCCGCAGGGGCGCCAGGCGACGGCGCTGGAAGTCCGCCACCACCATCATCGAAGTGAGCCCGGCATCATGCAGGAACCCGATGCGCTCCAGGACCGGCTCCAGCCGCGTGTCCATCGGGGGTGGCACCTCCCAGGTCGCCTTCTAGGGTTTCGCCGCCACCTCCGGCAGGGTCAGACGGTCGTGGGGGTCGACATCGATGTAGAACCAGTCGCGCCGCCATTCCTCCCACTTGCTTCGCAGCACCTGGGGAATATATCGCTCCCCCAGGCCGTCCCGCAGCCGGAAGCTGCAGCAGCCAGCGACGTCCGCGGTGGAGAAGCCCCTCTTCTTCCCGGCCGACCGCAGCGCGAAGAAGTGCCGGAAGAGCATCACCGACGGTGGCACCCCCATGAACATCTCGCAGAGGTGGGCGAAGACCACCAGGATGACGACGGAGTTGGGGCTGAGATGCACAAACTGGATCCCGTAGGTGTTGAGGATCTGGAGGAAGAACGTTGAGAACGGCGGCACCAGCCCGGCCGCCACGAAGGAGGTGAAGAGGACGATGCGCCCTGGGTGGTTTGTCACCGGCGGGAAGCTCGCCGGCGTCACCACCAAGGCCCCCTGCTGGCCTTCGGGGATCAACAACTTCCGAATCTTCCCCGCCACCTCCTCGTTCGACAGGCGGGACTCCGGCAGCACGCCGTCGGGAGTCCTGTCGCGGCGGCTTCCTCCTGTTCTTGGCATTTCGTCGGGGCGGGGGATGATTTGGACGGTGGAGAAGGGAAGGTGCTCTGATCTCCTAAGGAGAGTCTAGGGCTCAGGAGTGCAAGGAGAGCAGGGACTGGATCACGAGATGGCATAAAGAGGAGGGCGGTTCGCTCCCCTCCTCCTTTTATACCCCAAGGAAATTCAAACGTCGCCCGCCACAGCGCACTCAGCAGGACGGTTTCCTCGATCAACGCAACCACCAGGCGAGTCTCCCACGGGTCGTGCGGTGTCAGAGGTTGCCAGGCGTATTTTCCTCGATTGGCGCGGCTGCCGCGCATGCCACCTGCTCTGTCAGCATGCGCCGCCCGTCCCGTTGTCACATGCCTCGGGAGTCGTTTGGACGCGCGTCCGTTCGGCTTCCCGTTGGGCCGTACCAAAGGCCCGGACCGGAGGGACCACCATCTGAAAGCTCGCCACGTGGCGTCAATACCGGCTTCGGCCTCGTTGGCGACGAAGGGCCCATGCGCAATCTCTGGGCCATTGCCTGCCAATGGGCCCGGGGGCTACTAGCGGTGTATCAGGAACCGGGGGTCCCCGAATCCCGAGGCCAGGCCAGCCATCCGCCACATGGCGCCATCCCGCGGAGTCTCTCCCGCGAGGTGAGAAAGAGCGAGTCCCGGGAGAAGGCGCTCGGGGCCACAGTCGGTGGCCCCCGAGTACCCCAGTTCCCCGATGATCCACAGAATCCAAGTGCCGGGAAGAAAGTGCTCGAGGAGGTGTACGGTGACCCCCAAGCACCCTAGTCCCCCGACGACCAGAAGAGCTAAGTACCGGGAGAAACGTGCCCGGGGCCGCCTATCGTAGCCCCTGGGCACCAAAGTATCCCGAGGGCCCACCAAAGGAAGTTCCGGGAGAGAGTGCTCGGGGCTGCGTGCAGCAGCCCCCGAGCACTCGGTTCCCCGAGGATCCGTACAAGTGTGCCCTGGAGAGAGTGCTTGGGGGAGGTAAACAGTACCCCCGAGCACTCGGTTCCCCGAGGACAAGGAAGGGTATTCTCGGGAGAGAGTGCTCGGGGAGGTAAACAGTACCCCCGAGCACTCGGTACCCCGACGACCCAGAAAGTCCCCTGGTGGAGGCCCCCGAGGACCCACCGATGAGGTGTCAACCAGTCAAAGGCTCGAGGCCGTATTTAAAGAGCTTGCGTGGCCTGTCACCTCCAACTGCTCCCGCCGCGCTCAGCGTCAGTTCCTGCCACGTTCTGGCAGAGAGGCGTGGGGTTATTAATTGCACGGGTCCCGTCCCGTACCATCCGACCCGTCTCAGGATAACGTCGTAAGGACCAAGGCGTTCCGTCTGCCGCGCTGCTGTGGCAGGGGGACAAGATAGGGCGGGCACGCCGGGTCGCTCTGCGGCTGCCCGGTGGGCCCTCTCCACGGCGCCCGTTGCCCTGGCATTTATGGTGACGGATGACCGAGCGTGTGCCGTATTTTCCACCCCCGGTCACTTCGCCCAGAGGAAATGATGACGCCCTTTCCATTTATGGTGTCTCGGAACTCGTGCCCCCTCCTGTTCGGGGCATGTTGCTGCCAGCGGGTATTAGAGCAGCCGGCGGCACAGAAGAGAAGAAGGCTGAGAAAAAAACCAAGGGCAACGAGGTGAAGCCGAATGCATCTGGAATAGATCCTTAAGCTCAGAAGAATACAGCGCAGGAGAAACACGGCTGAGAAGTGAGCAGCACTAGACAGGTCGAAGAGCAAAGAGCCCCAGGCTCTTAGATAGATCAAGATTCTTGTAACCAGCAACATCCTTGAGGGACTTACTCAGGGCATTTATAGTATCCATACAGGAGTAGGGTGTTACGCCCCCGTGCGACCCGAACCTGTCTAAATTTCAGTGCATTTACTTCTTCTTGCACTAGGTCATCTTCACCACCACCCGTCGTTGCATTCATTCCCATTTATTTCTCCGACGAACATACTCAGGATCATCCCTCCGGCCGAATCTCTAAAAAGGGGTCTCTCGGGATCCCTGCGACTGGAGTTAATCCTCCGACATATACATATATACATAAGTATAACTCTATATGATTATATGTGCTTAGGTGTCGAGATTAAAATTCTAATCTACAACACTAAATCATAGTTATCTAAGTAATAATTCTTAATTACCTAGTGTTACTTAATTGCTACTCTAATTAAGCTATAAACTATTGCTATTGCAAAAGCATGCATATAATTAATTAACTAGGTTAAACTATTCTTTAAAACTAATCAATTAATTATTAAAAATGTACTCAATTAATTAAATACCAATATTAAATTATTCTATCATATTCTAATGATTGTATTTATTTTTTTAAACATAAATTGATTAACTTATAACATTAATTAAACCATAATTAATATACAACCTATAGCATAAAATAACAATCTATTTCGATACATGAAATAACAGAAAACCTTTAGTTATTTAAAAACCTATTCTTTACCTAACATAAGGATTAAACCTACACCTGAGTTACGTGAACAAATGCAACTATACTATGATTATAACCTATACATGATTATGAATTATCTAACTCAACTTTATATACTAAAAGATGAAACTAATTCTAATTAAATGCTACGACACGAAATAAATGCCGGATGAGAAAATTAAACAAACTCTAAAAATTACAAGAACTGGTCGAAAGATAAATTATAATTTAGAGGAATATCGGTGAAAGAATCACTGAAATCGGAGTTAAAACGGAGGAGATATGGACATCAGGAGATTTGCTGGAAGGATAAATCCTGGAAATTGAAAAA
This sequence comes from Phragmites australis, assembly GCF_958298935.1. NCBI lineage: Eukaryota > Viridiplantae > Streptophyta > Magnoliopsida > Poales > Poaceae > Phragmites > Phragmites australis. The sequence continues at coordinate 9,348,929 of NC_084941.1, read as the reverse complement.
TGGCACTATGTCGCGGATTTGGTCTACGGAATTTGTGGATCGGAGGAGATTTGTGAGGGGTCCATGGTGCACCAGATGCCTGGGCCGGTGAGGTGACTGTGCTACGGACACGGTCCATGCTTATGGACCGCGGGGAGTTCACGATGGTCGGTCCATGGTAGTTCGGCTGGTGGACACGGGCTGGCCTGTCATGTGGGCCCCACCTATCGATGTGAGAGGGGGCTAAAGGGATAAGGTCGACCGGATCTCGTGCGGGCGTGCGGTTCATAGAGCTAAGGAGAGAGGGGGCCGGAGTGAAGGGAGCGACCGGATGGAGAAGATGACGGTGCCGAGAGAGAGAGGGGTGCTGGGGAGGTGAATACCGGAGGGGAGGGAGCTGGCCGGAGGGAAGATGGTGCTGGTTGGACAACGAGCTCAACGTCTCCATGGCGGCGACGGCTTTGCACATGCGCACGCGAGGAAGAGATGGCGCCGGAGGGGAGAGAAGGAGCCGACGGAGAGGGATGCAGAGCGCGGTGCAGTGGGGCTGGGTAACTGGGCTAGCTGGGTGGCGCGATACGACGCACGCAGGAGCAGTGCGTGTGGCGGTATCGTGGCGCGGGTGGCTACATGGGAGGGCAGAGCGCGGTGGCGACGGCGCACGGCGGCAGCTCGTGCGATGACTCATGCACGACAGCGGCCGGGACGACACGCACGCGGGCGACAGCGTGTAGGACACGGGCGTGACGCAGGAAGAGGCAAAGGGCATGGCGGCGGTCCTGCTCGGTGGCTGGAAGATGGGTCGCAGGTTGGGCAGAGCTCGATCCAGTGGCGTTAGGGGCGGCCGACATGGAAGGAGCAGCAGATGGAGAGGGTCACCGTGGTGGATGGCACACAGATGATGAGACTGGGCCACAACTGGCAACGGGTGGAGGCAACGCACGATGACGAGGGCCAGCGGCGCGAGGGCGGCTGTGCGTATGGCGACGACACACACGGCAATGGTGCCGACAGGCACGGTGACAGCGGAGCTCCTAGGCAGTAGGATGGTGCAGAGGAGTGTGACTGTGCGCATGGCTGCATGCACGATAGCGGCAGGGGAACGTGTGGTGGCTGCTGGTGTGCTTGCAGGGGCGCTAAGAGGAGCCGAGGGCGACGTGGTGCAGCTGCTATGCTTGTATGCATGTGTATGTGCTGTGTTTGAGCTGTTGCATGTGTGTGTTGCATGCTTGTGTGTACGTATGGTGGTGAAGAAAGAGGGAGGAGAAGGAGAAATTCGTTTTGTCGCTTGGTGTAAAGATCATACGAGAGGGAGGCACATGGGGCGGTGGTGGCAGTGGACTTGCGGCAGTGTGGGTGAGAGAGTGAGGAGCAGAGAGAACAGAGAGAGGGCTTAGAGAGATGAGAGAACAGAGAGAGATCTTTAGGGTGGTGGGGGGGGGGGGGGGGAGAGTAAACTAGATGGCAATTTGAAATGTATATAACTGAGTTTGAAATTGAATGAATGTATTTGAATTGCAAATGGAATGTGTGATAATTCGAATAAAGGTATTCGAAATTGAACTGGATTGCACGATGATTCAAATTTGAAACTGGTTTTCAAATTAAATAACTTGAATTGGAATTGATTGAGTGGCGATTCATATAGGATTTGAATTGATTTAGAATAAGGATTTGAATTAGAGATTGAATGACTTTGGAACGAGAATTTGAATTGAATTAAAATTACAAAATGATTAAATTGGAAGTATTCGAATATAACTCGAATGATTTGAATTGCATTCGGATACGAACTTGACGATGATTTGAATGAGACTTGCTTTGAGATATTTGGGATTAATTCAAATAGAAGTATTTGAATTTAAGATTTGAATTTGAGATTGATTCAAAAAGAATATTTGAGTTGGATTGAAAGTTCGATTTTCACGGATTGATTTGGCTTAGGAAATTACTGAAAGGAATTAAAATAGATTCAAATTTGAGAGATAGTCAAATTCGAATCGCCACACAAGAACCATATAAGCAATAAACCAAAATGCATATGCTCAATTTATTGCAACGATTAATTTAGAAATTAATTTAGTGATCTTTGCAATACTTAGCCAAAATAATATATTTGAATATACACATACGAGTATATATACATCAAATATATATTTCTTTGATTTTATACTAGTTTAATAATTAGAAAAAGTTTTAATTTGGAGTGAATTTTGTTATTTTTCTAAAATGCTAAAATTCAGGGTGTTACATCTCTCATCTCAGTGGAGAAAGGAATTCTACATGCCAGATGGACCGACGCATACTGAGGAGGCTTCATAGGAGAATTCAGAGAGCTGCAACAGCTAGTTAACTGCTAGTGACAACTGTAACACCCGATTTTGAAGGAAAAAAATCAAGTAGAACACATGTATGCCAGGATCAAATTTTCATACATGCATTACATCATCAGTGTATCATCACAGTATCATTATTACAATAATGACATAACTTATTACAAAAGGATCCGAGGATCTATAAGAAAAACACAGCGGAAAAGAAAACTCCAGCATTAGAGGGGCTTCCATATTCCACAGGCGTCAACCGAGGGCACACTAGCATAGAAAAGGAGCTCCGGGTCGAAGTCGTCTTCATTGAAGGATGCTATTTCATTGACGGCTTCTGCACAGTAGAAGGATACAAGAAAGGGGAGCAACGGGTGTGAGTACATAATGTACTCCACAAGTGTAGAGAAATCATGCTTTGAGGCTTAAGTCAAGAAAAGATTAGACACTGGTTAACGACACTAAGCAACTATGACCTATAACTCTAACAACATGCATCCTATTTACTAAGTGTGAGGAGACAACTAAAACAAGAAGAACAACTTATCGGATTACATCTGACTACCAAAACTCACCAGGTAATTCTATTACTCGACTACCCGACCATCCATACATAAAACCCTAATCCCAACTAATCAAGAAGAAGTTCAAACCCGCTCTTGACCGTGAGCACTGCTGATCGATCAGTTTGATATTCTGCAGAGTTTGCACAACTTTCCCCATGAGTCATGATTCCCGTGTTGCTTCACACTGCTATGGTGTGGAGTCTGGGTCTCACCACAAGGCTTTTACAAAGCTTCCACCGACTTGTAGACACCCACTAAGGTTTCACCGCTAACAGTGATTTCATCACTGCAGAAGCCCCCTCTTGTGCCACTCAACCATTCACTGGTGCCCACAGAATCGGAGAGGTGGCTAATTAATTGGTCATGCCGTACCCATATAAGCGTCGTGGTTGTGCAGTTTAACTTGGTTACAGGCTTCAAGAACCGATCCTTAGGAACCCTCACAGGAACAACCACAAACCAACTGTGCATTCCCCGCACATGCATTCCCGCACCATCATCACACAACCATCCTTTTAGGATCCTTATACCATATTTCTACAAAAATTACCAGGCTCGGTTCTTGTTGCATAAACGTTAGTCAAGTTTAACATTTACTCCAACCATGACAGCAACTAGCATATCTACCCTTCGTATCCCATGACTCAATCAACAGTGACAAGGATAATCATACAGAATCTAGTAAACCCTAACATGGTATTCCAATTTAGACAAACATATAATGAAGGATAAATAACTACATATAAATCCTAAAATAGGAGCAATATGTTCAAGTACACTTGCCTTCAGCTAAGGGTTGCTCAAAGCCTTCAAAAGCTTGATCTTGCAGGATCACGAACTGCTCACCTCCTAATCAACACACTGAAAAAGTATACAAGAAAACTACTAAGAACAGTATACCAAACAATACTAAAACTAGGTAAAAACCCTATAAAAAGATTCTACACGTCGTTATGAGAATTTGAGCGCGAAAATCACCCAAATCGGAGCTACGAGCAAAAAGTTAAAAACTTTTGAAGTTCTAAGGTTTTTTCTATAAAATCAACCTAATTCCAGAGAATTTCTAGATTTCTTTTATACCGAAAATCTTGTTTATTGAGCATGCTGATGACATAAAACAAAATTGGAATATTTTTTTATTGAAAAATCACGTGGACCAAGTCTATGGGCTGTGAATAGAAGGGAAAGCCCTCGGTCTATGGGTCCACTGTGGACCAGAGGTGCCGGAGGGGCTACGCACGGCGGTGGGTGGCCGAAGAGCGGCCGGAATGGTGCTCCAGCCGTCGGGCTTCGCCAACGAGCGGCATAAAATGGGGAGGAGCGCGCGGCAAATTTACCCCAAGCAAAATCGAGGCCAGAGCGAGATCGCGGCCGGGTGAGGGAGAAGGTGGCTGCGGCGGTCGGTGCGGCGGTGGGAGAGGTGCTCTAGCGGTCGAACAACAACGATGAGCCACGGATTCAGCTCCGGGGGAAGCTGTTGTGCCGAAGAGGGGGTCAAACCGGGCGGAGACGGCAAACCTGCGAAGAAAGGCGATGATGGTGCAATCTCACCAGAGAAGGGGAAAAAGACGGCGACGACGGTGCTACAGACAAAGAGAGGTGGCGAGAGAGAGTGGATTTGGTGTGGAACCTCGTCATGAAGGTGTATAGAGGCTTAAATAGGCGTGAGGGAGAGCGGAGCGGCCGGGCGACGGAGAGAAACGACCAGCGGCGATGATAGCCATAAAAGGCCAGCAGTTTCTGCTTTGATTGAGCACTAGAGAGGGATTAAGGAGGGGAAAACCGATGGGGGCACCTTGATAGGGTTTAATGCTTTGAATCCGGCTGTTTTGGGGAGGGAAGAGAGCGCAGGGAGGCACGTGAATGCGTGGTGGCGGCGGAGGGGATCGAGCCAGCGGGAGGTGGAAGAAGAGTCGAGGTTCACGGCTCGGCTGTGGCGAGGCTCGGCATGGGCCCGTGCTACAGTGAGAGGGAGGCTGGCTTGGGCGAGCCGGCTTGGCTCGAGAGAGAAAGGAGGGGGAGGGAGAAAGATGATGGGCTTCGGTCCGGTGAGAGTGGGAGGGGGAAGGCGGTCCGGGCCAGGCCGAAAGGAGAGGAGGAGGGGGGGGGGAGATAGATGTTTGGGCCAAATTGAGAGAGAAAAAAGGCCCGGAAAGCTTTAGGAATTAGGAAATTATTTTTTCATTTTAATTTTGAACTATTTTCAAAAGAGATTTTAACGAGCGCCTTCTAACGAATTTTTGCAAACATCTTCCCACACATAAAGCCTATTGCAACCACTGCGGTATGAATGCATCAAATACAAATATAACCTATGACAAATTAAATTTAGAAATTATTTTCCTTCTAAATTGAATTAAATCTACAACTCCTATTCAATTCTAGCAAAAATTTAAACTATTGTAAAAATTGAAAATTTAGTGTGTTACAACAGCTGCCAACGGCAAGCTGTACACACTGGATGGTCCGGTGTATAGAAGTGGTGCATGCTGAAACATCCATCATTCATGAAAAATGTGATCGTTGGGGTATTGGTTAGTTCACGAGTTTGAGGTTATAAATACCCCCACTTGATCATTTGAGTGTGCTAAAGTCCAAAGAAGCTTATATACACTTGAGAAGACATCCAAGCCACCGAAGTGCTAAAAGTGATCATCCAAGGTAATTAAGCATAAGATTATAAAGTGATTAGTGCTAATAGGCTTAGAGAGAGTTGTTGCTAGGTATTGCTGCTTAGAGAGGGGATAAAGGAGTGATCCTATCTTGTACAAAGTGGTACGCTGGCATCTTGGAGTTTTGGTGACTCACTGGCACCGTGAGCCTTGGTGGCTCACACTTATTGACCCTCCGATTTGGTATGGAGCGGCGACAAGACACTTACACAGGAATGCAAAAATCCTTACCTTAATGGCTCAAGCTCCGAAGTGAAGACGGTAGAAAATGACCGGAATAAATGCTTGTGGTGAAGCATTGCCTTGGTGGCTCAATCTACTTGAGGCCTAGGTGGCTCAAGGGTTATGACCCGGTGCCATCTAGGAGCTATAAGCTCGGTGGCTGTTCCAACATAAACTAGGGATGACGTTTATACAATTGATACTATAAGATAAAAATCTCCTGTGTCGAGTTTGCTCTCTCTACCATTTTACGTTTCCACATTTAAACACTTGCAATCTAACTTTGCGTGTTTACCTTCCTAAGTAGTTTGCTAGGATTGGCTATAGGTTGCAAACCTTTTTAAATGGTAGAGTAGACACACTAGATAAACCTAGAGTATATTTATATAGAAATTGATATAGGTTTAGGTGTCCTAATTCACCCCCTTCTTAGGATGTATCCGATCTCTACCGGAGACAAAAAAAGAAACTTAAAGCCCCCAGATGCTACCAGGAAGGGACCCTAGAATATCCAAACCCCATGTCATGAAAAGCCATGACAATAGGATCGTATGTAGAGCTTGAGCGGATTGATGAATGTGTCTACTATAGGGGGTCGCACAAGGGTCTCCTATAGAAGGAGGAGCCTCTGTGCCGTTGCGGATCTGTAGCACTGAGCACCCTGCTGATGGTCAGGAGACGTCAGATCCCTCGTTCCATTCAGATTTTGGATCTGGGGAGGCATGGCTAGCGAAAGTTGATCGTTGTTTGGAATTGGAGCAACGGGGATCTGCATGTTTGTATGATCGTCATCATGATTACCCAGACCGTCATCCCCATCTCCAATGGTAAAAACTTCTCGAGGGTAATATGCACTAGAGAGGGAGTCTAGATCAATCATGAATTTGTCATCGGATTGCTCCGAGTAGGTATCTCGACAATCCATGTTGTCATAAACTGCAAGGGAGGATCCCGACTTGTGCTCAAGAAACAAGTCAACTCATTTACCCTGGGATATGGAAAACCACTTAGCACCGATGTTGAGCTTCAAAATCCATATGATCTTGAGGAAGCCATGAGTTTGGCACATGCATATTAACAATGCCTTTGCGACGAGTCTAAAACCCTTCTTAAGGCGGTTCTCGCCCAACGGTAGTAGCCACAATAGCAGCAACAACCACACTAACAGCAGCAACAACAATTGCAGCAACATCAAGTCTACAGTTATCTCCAATAATTTATCATGAAGGTCAGCAAGGTTATCAATCCTCTCAACTTCCTGTAGTTCCTTCTTCTACCTCCGTTTTTGGACATCGCATGCGCCACCTAACTACACATGAGATGGCTGATCGCCACGTAAATGGGTTATGCTTTAATTGTCCTGAGCCATTTTCTAAAGATCACCTACGTCAATGTTCAACAAAGTGAATTTATTTTCTAGAATTAGAAGAAGATATGGCTGCATACTAATATAATGGCTGATTTTTAGGCACAAGAAATTCAGCTCGAGGAAGAGCTATTTTATGGCAAGGAGGGAAATGATATGGGCAAAAAAAGTAATTAGAGAAGAAAAGAATTAGTTTCCTTTTTAGGTTTCAAAATAATTAGTTTTTTTTAGGTTTTGGAATAATTAGATTTCAGGATTGATAAGTTGGTATTTTAGGATTTGATTTGTTTAGAAATAGAATCAGACAGAATATAGAGTTGGATTCGGTTTAAGTAGTTAGTTGGATTAGGATTAGAACTCGATTGGCTATATATAGTTGGCAATAGCTATGTATTATGATTAAGCAAGAAATAAATAAAGTAAAGATCAGATATCACAAGACGGATTTAGTTATGTCGGTTATGTGTTTGTCAATACTATCCCATTTTATCGTGAGCACGTACTCCAAGAAAGATATTGACGTTTAAAGTTTAAATAATTTGATTGTACATAACCTAAAATAAAACCTTTTTCATTTTTTACTGAAGTGAATAACTTTAGTCCCATATTTTCCCGAGAAGTCTGCAAGAGTGTACTAGATATATTTCCTATGGTCTGCCTTATTATTCTATCCTTTTGAATCTTTATGCTCAGTCAAAAATATTTCACTATAAACGAATTTAAAGGTGATGCTATCCTTCAGGCGACTTAAATCGGCGTTTTCTTCAGTCAATGAACATCAGCAGTTGATATGCGATTGGGCAGCGCTCAGCCCGTCTTCTTCCTCCCAATTCCCTGTTCTGTTCCTGTTGTTCCCCCACCCCGCTGGCTTCCTCAGTCCCTGTCGTTGGATCCACGCTCGCCGCGCTAACCCGACTCTCCTGCTGTCCGTGGTGCCGGCGCCATCGCCTCACCGCACTGCCACATTGTCGTCCACCGCCAGTCCAACTGCCACCGTCGGCCTCCCTCTAACATGGATGGACCTCTAAAACCCCAAACCCCCAAAGCTAACCCCCTTTCATGTTGACACACTGATTTCTTCTGCAAGGATTAAAGCATCGGCTTAAAGATGGAAATATCATTCACGATATGACTGCAGCCAGCGTTTCCTTGCTAGCCTTAGTCAGTCGAGTAGTTCCTGGCCGGAGAGCAAAGGATACCTACCATACCACTGGATTGGAGCCTGGATCAGTTAATCCCCTCAGTTGGATTGGAGCTAGCATTCTTAAGGGATGCGGTACCTCAAGTTCTCTAGCTAGTTAATATTTGCTAGTACAAATTGCCCTTTCTTGCTAAAAAATGCCTTTTTCAAAAGAAGTTATGAAGCAAGTCCCAAAAGTAGTTTATCCTTGTATGTGGCGGCCAGCACAAAGGAATCACCTGGCTTGCCTATGTTTGTTTTCACTATTACTGCTTGAATTCCAACATACATACATGTGGCTTGAGTGATGGACGATAACAACACACATCTTGTGAGCAATATTCGGCGTACTAAGTTAGAATAAAACCATCGTTTCATTTGCTCTATCATATGTTCTGAGATATGCTCATGGTACTTATAGGTGTTGTTGCATGATCAAGAGTGCAGTGCTAAAACTAGTATGCTCATGTGACTATGTGAGGTTGTTCAGTACTTTGAGTAGTGCTTAGATTGTTTCAGGCTCAGATGTTAGTGAGCTAGTTGCACATGTACTGTTGTCAGGATAGCTCCCGGATGTCAGAGTTTTCTCAGTGGTATGGTGTGATGTGTGCATATTTTTGTTGTTTAGTATTCAGACAGACGAGGCAGAGTTGCCTTGTCTTCGCACTGTCGATCATTCAGAATTTCTGATTCGTGGTGGTACTTCCCCTGCTTCATGGTGGTACTTCAGTCTACAGTCTACCACACTCGAGAAGAAGACTGAAAAACATCTAAGCAAAATGTGAGCAAAGCAGTAGCGTAAACACAAACATTTGAAGCATAAAGGGCTGATATGTTGGGAGCTGTATGGACTTTGCTGATACTTTCACACTGCACACATTGACCTCAACCGCAAAAATAATTCAGCGCGCAGAGAACATTTCAGAGTTCAAACCTATTTTTCATTTTGTCCAAGGAGAGCTGTTGGGGACAATACTGTAGATGTTTATAACAAAATGAAACACAAAAGGATTGCAACCCTTCCAGAATCCATGAAAGGGAGAAAAAGGAAAAAAAAAAGGAGAAATTACGAGTTCACTCTTTCACTTTTGTCCGTCTAGGCCTCCACTCTTAATGAATACAATAGGTAGATCTCATACCGGTTCATTTACAAGTTCACTCTTTCAAGTTAGGAACTGATAAAAGTTTTCATCATCTAGCCCTAAAGTTTAGAAGATTCATATCTTACAAAAAATTTGCTCCCAAGTTGACAGCCGACTCTGGATGTCTTTGAAAAGAGGCATTCTATTGTTCATACTTTCTGAAAGTGCCAGCCTGCCACTATGACAGATTCCATGAAGCATTTGATTTCCAGAGAGGTTTCAGGTATTTCAACTTTTCATGAACAGAACCTTGTACACACCAATTAATTCCCATACTTCTATAGAAAACAATATTGAAAGAACAATTGGGACAGAATAACCTATAGTTTTCTTCTCTGTTGTCGACAAAGTGAACAGTGCTTGTCCAGCGACTGGTATTTTTTCTAGGCAGCAAGCTTCCTGTTTGCAGCCAGTCTTAGAGCATAGTTACAAGAATTTAATACGAGTACATAATAAATGACACCAAAGTCCATAGCAATAGCATCAATAGTTCAAATGACAAGATAGGCCCACATGACTGCTGTTGGCTGAGTTGGTTGTCCGTGATGAGCCCATGTCTCACCTTACCAAACCCTAAAGTTAAATGTGATGAGTCCCCCAGACCCATCCATTGCGACGCCAACCCAATTTCTCGGCTACGCCGCAACGCTCTGCCATCGTCTCTACCGCCTGCTCTGATGGATATTCCTCCACCTGGTGCTCCCCTGCCACCACCGCTGGGCGCTCTCTTGTCACGGCCGCCTTTGGGCACTGCCATCGGGCACCCCCCCCCCTCTCTCTCTGCACGCTCCATCGGCTTCGCTGCGCTTGCCTTTGCGCATTGTGGCGTCACCATGCTCGGCAGCAGCAACAACACACATGCATATGCAGTTAACTGAATATGCAAGCCAAACAAGAAATTTTTACATATTTTTTAGATAATGAAAGTACAACTTCTAGTCTATGCCAGGATGCACATAACTATTTTTTTAAATAGTCACTCAAATTTGTGTCTAAGATAACTCGGATTTAGATGGTCTAAACGTACATCACACCCTCAATCAACTGAGCTAGTCTCAATTCCTAGAAAATAATATTACCACTGTCCAGAAGATGTAATGACGTATATAATCTGCAGGTTTTCACTCTAAAAGAATTTGGTATCACTGCAACTTGTAGATGACCCCGTTTCTATGCTATAAATATATCAGCTCCTAAGAAATGGAAAACTAGACAACGGAAGCAGAATTAGGAAAGCTCCATCCACTTCATTAATACTAGTATAAGAGTATTGACAAGCTAATTGCAGAGGGCCAGCCAGTCTTAGAATTAGGTAAGATAAAATTCATTGGATATCTACTACTATCTACACAGTGGTGTCATATACATATCGCTTGCTGTTCCCAAAAAAAGGACCTCTTTTAGATGCTGCTAACAGTATATGCTAGAACCTAACCAGTGATTGTGCATCCGTGCTGCTGTCGCTAAGTGTGTCTTCATCGCCTTGTCGATACTTATCAGCTAACTCCCTGATCCAATCGATCAATGGTTGTTCTAAATGCAGCTGCGTTGTTTTTTGTATTTTCCCCTGGATCGAGTTAAATAAATATAAGATAATTATGAAATCTGCAGTCAAATATGCATCTGTTTATCACACAATTAGAGAATAGCACCTTCTTATTAGATTTATATTTGACGTCGTAAGCTTTCAACAAATTTCTCCATTTATCCTGAACCATGAAATAGCAAAAGATCATGATATTTGCTAGTAACATCTAATAATGCATTTACTTCATTGTGGAATGTAACACTAATCTATCGTACCTTAAGATTTACTGCTGTTCGAACCGATGGTGAGAAATATGTTCTCTTCACCTCAGTCCATCGTCCAACGCCGTATTCTGATACACCGTTTACCAGTGACTCCACTTCTTTTTGTGTCCAGCGGCTATTGTTTTTCCTAGTTGTGTATCCCCTGCTGAAACTTGCTAAAGATAACCCTCCAAAACACACTAGGTTCTGCTGAAACAACCAAAGGTAGTTATTGAAATTTATCCATTGATGGATGATGGCTAAATAATCTTAACTCAAACATGGTACAATATAAACAATTAAATCCCATTTTTAGATAACCCTTTGAAAACAAAATAAATGGTTGGCAGCATTTATATCCACGGTATCTCCCTGATCATGAAGAACAGTAATTTCATTAAGTTTCCGAATCGATACACAGAAGCAAACTCTGTTCATTTTTTGCTTGTTTCTTCTTTTGGCAGTTTATAATTATAGGGATGCGCTTTTAAACGAGTAGTATATATCTCTTGCTCCTGCTGTAAATCTCTCTCTATCTCTATTTCTCTAGTTACATTCAGTTTCTGCACTCTGTCCGGCAGTGATCAGGTACGCTGTGAATATAAGTGCAGTGCACCAGGAGGTTCCCTGTGTGGACTCCAAACCAATCTTTCCTTCCTCTCCTAATTTTCACATTGACAATTACATTTGTGCTTACCCATGGAGATATCCTTTTCTTGCGAGTTTTTCTTGAGCGAGTTTTCCAACCACCCATATGCCATGAGGAATGACTTGCCTCATCCACCTGCTTATCAGGTTAAAAAGTTACTTGAATCTACCGGTTGGTTAAGTATCTCAACATTTACTCGAAAGATTCCAAAATCATACCTGATGATGGATATTTGTCTCCGGCAAAGGAGATGTATTGGAAACACCTGCAAGACCTATAAATGTGGTTCCAAGCCACCGATAAATGTTGTTTTCCGCATGTAATAAACTTTAGGAAATAGAGAATAATAATTAAACATTTTACCTTTTAACCATCCGTCCAGGTCAGCGTCATCAAGTTTTGGATGATCCTCCATCTGTCATGAAACATAAGAGATGCATGATTGGTAGGTCATAGACTTTTCTTATAAAGCACGGCTGCAGATAAATCAGAATGCGTGGTATATATAGTTGCAACACATACACACACGACTTACCCTGGCCGAATTACTTAGCTGCTGATGCTGCTGTTAAGCCGGTTCTTCTGTTAAGGCCCTCTGTTCTGTCTAGAGCTTGTCATATTGGCCATGTTTCAGTCATTTTTGTTTTATCGGAGTTAATCTCCTATTTTTTCTTTAAAAGAACAAAATTGCATTTATTTTTCTTGTTTGATTGAAGAGAATTGCTGCGCGCGAAAGAGAAATTGGGGGTCGGGGATGCCCTGTTTAGTTGGTGTCCATGAGAGTTAAGGTGGAAAAAGGATTAGAGTGTAAGTGTCCAATTTCCATAATTTTAAACCAAACAATTACCATCCCTTTGCATAGCTTAAAATTGTGGGATACTCCCAATTCTCTACCTGCCTATACTCTCGTGCCCGCTCACCAAACAAACCACTGAAATAAACCATACCCCTAAATTTTCATTTCCCTTCCGACGATTCCAAGCTCTAGAGAAGTACTTTCGTCATGACTTGTGTTAACAAATTTATGAACTGCAAATTAACAGCCTGAAATTTCCCACCTATTTTGCTAAACAAGATATTGGGATTCGAAATCAATTTCCCACGCTACTCGCATCCCAAACTCCCGTCCCCTTGCCAGCCGTTGCCGAATACGTCGAAGATGGAGACTGGAGAGCAAACTAGAGAGGAGGATGGCAATGCGCGGATGCCTTCGAGTTTCTCCAAAGCTAAGACGGGTTAGTCCCGCCGCGCCCACGCGGCTACCGGACCACGCCATGGCGCGCGCCGCGCCGTACCCTGGCCGCGCCCTGGCCACACCGCGCGCCCGCACAAAGCTCTGGTCTACGGTGGCTTCCCGCGTAAAATGGACCGTCCCAACCAGAGCGGACTGTGATGGCAGAAAGAAATCAAAAGCTAAACTTTTTCGCCGGGGAAGAATAGATGGTGGCATTCATCCGGTAGGAACATAAAAATCCAATTTTTATGCATCTAGACCACGCAGAGCACCGGGCAAATGAAATCGGGGTGGCGATCTTCGTTACCTGGAGTCGGGGGGCGGTGGTGCTCGCGAGGCCGAAACCGCCGAACAGCTGTTCGGCGAGAAGATCGCCGAGTCCCTGCTCCGGCAGCTCCATCGGCACCAAAGAAAGCTCCAGCTCCATTTGCTCCCAAGAAAGATCCGACAGATCCACCGGCAGCCAGGGGAACGGAAGCTCCAGCTCCTCCATGGCTCCCAAGGAAATGCACTGTTATAAACCATGGATAAGGCCAATTAGACTTGTCACAAGTAGAAACGCGGAGGGAAAACAGAGAGGGCAAGAAACAGAGGCGCCATGGATCCATCCTTTGCAGGCGCAACATCAGCCAACATTGACTTTTGCGGGTGATTCAGAGGAGAAGATGGGCGAGCGTGTGGGCGGGGCTCACCTTCTCGGAGGGGAGAGGGAGGCGTGGAGCAGAGAACGGAGACGAAGAGACGGGAGAAGGGTGTGGGATTGAAGTAGCATGCGAATTTAAAGATGGGGAGGTAAGACGGATTTGAGCTTGGATCACTACGGTGCTCAAAGGTGGGTTGAACTAAGAGCGACGTCCGGCAGTGTGAGACTCCGGACGTCATTTTTTATAAAAATATATTTAAAAGAGAATGATGTTTAGAGTGAGTAATACTAGAGGTTATTTTTTTTATAAATGTGGATTAAATAGAGGGTGATGTACATGAGGGAAGACACTGGACGCCATTTTTCTATAAGCTAGGTTTAGAGTTTTTAATAAATAAAAGACACATTTAAAAACTGCACATGTATGAGTTATACTTATGGTATGTATACTTATGTTTAGTAAAATATTATCTGCACATGATTATTTTATTTTATTTTTGGATTTTTAATCTAAACTTGTAACACTTATATGTGACCCATTTCAATATGCGACAAAAAGCATAAAAAACATTTCATAAAAAATATATCTGATCGTCTGCTCTTAAATGCAGTTATGTAAGTAACTTTGTAAAAAATTATAGGCAAATTAGAATGGATCCGTGAGTAATTTAATAAACAGGTTAAGCAATTCAGATCAGATGTACAATAAATTTTGCAACAAATTAGAACTATTAAAAGAAAATATAAAAAAATTAAAACAATTTGTGAAAATTTTGCTACAAGTAGATTTAAAAAAAGGAAATTGGTTCAAATTTACAAGTAATTTTGTATATTTTCAGAGCAAAATAAGTATGCATGTCATAAGAATAAAGCATACGTACTTTTTAGATTTTACCATAAATTAAGACTTATTAAGGATAGTAATTACTTGGAGGGATGTTCGAATTGGGTGAATATGATCCAACATTTATTACAAGATGTGATAGGATGGTCTAATTTTTGTGTTTGACTGTTTTACTAAGAGGATTTGATAGTATTTCCTCCATTTGTTTTCGTAATATGTGTACGTATTTCAAATTCAAACAACAAATCTCTGACCAACAACTAACCTCTCAATATTTATTTATTTTACAAAAATAGTAGCACTGGATTCATATTTGAAGGTACTTTATTATAAGTATATTTTTTGATAGAAAAATATATCATAAGAGAAAACAACTTTCAAAGTTTAGGTTTGTACATTATACTGACTATTAAGTCAAACATTTTGAAACAAGGAAGTACAAACAATGTTTAAAAGGCATGGCATAGGTGTTGAGAATTTGTTTCTGACAATGTATTTAAAAAATAACGAGATTATCTTCGTGGATCAGAAATCGAACATGAAATGAGACACATACGATGTATACAGGTTTGAGCTTATGGTTGAAGTAATACCCTACGTCATGTATGAATGATTATATATATGTATTCATTTGAGTACAAACAATATGGCTAATCTATTATAAGGAGTAAATCAGATCTAATCTAATCTAGGGCTAAAGTCATCGAGTTCCTACTGTGTCTAGGTATTGATACTTTTCTCGAGTAGCCAGAGAAAAAAGAACCTCCCTTGGAGGATCTGGGTCCCCGCCTTATATAAGGGTGATGTATCGTCTCATATCCATCCGTAGTTAATATGGAGTCATTCTTGTTGCACAAGTAGATAAATCTATTATGGATACTAGTTTTCTCGAGTTGGGTAAGCAATCGAGGCCTTATTAGTATATACCTTCTAGATTCCTAAGTATCAGATATCGTAGATTCAGTTCCGTAATATATATCCATAATTGTTAAGTATGAATACGGTATATCCTATCTATATATAGTATATTCTTTATGTGTATATACTCTATAGTTAGATATTCGATTATAGGTGGTTGTACTTTTGGTATATTAAAAAAAAGAGAAAATTTGGCAAATTAACCAAAAAGAAGGAGAAAATAGGAAAAATATAGACAACAAAGCCCTCATAGTGGGGAGGGTAAAGAGCATCTAACTAACTTGTGGGATAGAGTCATTAGAGTATTGGATTTTTTACAGAGTGGCTTACTCTTGAAAAGGACTGACCATAGGACTACACTTTGTTGCTAGTTTTTTATTAAGTGGTGGGTTAAATAAGTCAAGTTCTGACAAAGAGTAGGACAGAGCTAGTTCTTCCAAGAATGGATATGTATATCATACAGGCATGTGAGACCAACATTTTATTTACTCAACTATCACTATGTGAAAAATAGATAAAAACAATACTATATAAGTGACGAGTCATAATATGATCTATCATTTATGATAAAAGTGATGGGTATATTTGTGATTTATCGCTAATGACGACTCATCAATGATGAGTCATCCTAAGCGAGTAATTGGTAACGAGTGAAAATTTAATCCGTCACCAATAACGACTTATCAGTGACATGTCATCTTAGGCTAATCATTAGTGACAGGTAAAATTTTAACCCATCACAATAACAAACTCACTAGTGATGGATTTTCTAGATCAGTCATTGGTGACGGTTCAAGTTATGATCCATCACTAATAATTAAGATCTAGATGGAGTGGTGCGGAGGTACGTTTTGCCTCCACCTACCCCACCCACATGTCCCTCGCCCCGCTCCGCTCTGACTCGAGACCGGATGATTTTGTTTTTTGCCCCAACCAGTCCCGTGGAGCCCCAATTTTGACCGACCTGCCCCGCCCTGTCCTAATTAAAATCATTAAAAACTCTAGATCAAGTTTAATTATAAGGTAATAGCTACCACAATATACAAATCAATAAAAACCGCATCTAAGGTTCATAAGACCTAACATAACATGACAATACTTACATATATACATTAGTTTACTAAAAGTTTTATTACAAAAGAATAATAAAATTCTTAATAAACTAACTAAAAGTGCATATAACATATACTCTGGAGCGGGGCCGGCCGCCCCATCTTGCCCCGCCCCATCTTGCCCCAACCAAGGTGAGGCAGATGGAGACTCGGCGGGTCGAGTTGGAACTTAGATCTCTACTAATGATAATATTCATAAATAATTGGCTCAGTTTTGGTAGTAGGATAGTTGTGACCCGTCACTTATACACTATATAGTTCTATATAATATAACTTGACACAACACTAGCCTACTATCGTGCTGATGTTAGAATAACGTAAGAGCCACAAACTCCAAGTATTATTGAGTCAGAATATCCATATTTCAAATTGAAGATGTATTAAAAAAAGCAAGTCAAAAGTGTTTGTTCTTCAATTTGGCGTGTGTTCAGTTTCAAATTACAAAATGTTTAATGGGCAGCTTTGAAATTGCTTTGAATTCCTCTAGAAGAAATAAATCTAGAGTTAAAAGTGTTAATTCTCCGTTGGATTTGCTTTTTATATCTTGCTTGAAGTGAAATATCTTGAATTCAAAAGTGAAATATTTTTTATTTTTATTTTATTTTTCTCTTATTTTTTCTCACTTCGTCAACACTAGAATAGAAAGCATTGTATATTTCTACTCAAGTTTGATGTAAGGGGTGACAGCTATAGACATAAATGCGTATTCCGAAAACGATATAGAAACTTTCAAAGGCGAGAATTAAATCTTTCAGCCGTTTGGCCTCTAAAAAGTCACCGAACTTGATAAAGTGGGGAGAAACAGATATAACTTTTTCTGTAGATATCCATAGAGTAAAAAAATATCAAATTCAGAGCCCGTATGCAAAAGTTATGCCCATTTTAACGAAGACACTCCGAATCAACTGGTTTATGCGTCTATTGTACGATGAATATTTATCAACTTATGACCTTTGATAAAAAGGTTAAGAAGATATTTATCTAGCTCCCTTCAGAACACACACTAGAGTGAGGTGGTAAGGCTGCTACGCGCGCGAGGGTAGGTTGTGAGTTCGATTCCCACGAAACGTAAAGTACAAAAACAGTGTGAAAAATTGCAAATGACACTTGGGGAGTGGTGACAGCACTGAGTTAGATTGACTTGGTTGGAAAAAAATATTTTTTTTGACCTTTCTATATTTAAAAAGCATGGAAAATATTCATCAGTTATAAGTGATAGATTATAAGTGTGACCCATCACTTATGACTTGCAATAAGTGATGGATCAGAATTATGATCCGTCACTTATGAGCTTTATTAATGACGAGTCAAGTTTTGACCCATCACCAATAACTTAATTAGTGACGGATCCTTACATGTCACTTATAATTAGTTATCAATGATACGTTTAGGGTGACGGATATAAGACCTGTCACCCATAGCGATTATCACCTGTCACTTATGATATTTTTTTCACGTAGTATATTATGTTTTAATGTATTTCACCACTCCAATAGGACTGAAAATTTCATCTACCTCTACCGTACTCCAGCTTATTAGTTTCTACCGTATATCTAGGGTTGAGTCTTGAGATTTAATGACGGACTCGAAATGCCACCTACATGGGCTCTACGATAACGCTTGCATCTTTGTCTTACCGCAGCTTGTCTAGCATTTTGATGCCGCATAGCTCCGCTTTTTTAAATATCGAGTGCAAGTTAGTATTTTGTTTATGGGATGAGATGGGTACAATATATATTTAGTATAAAACAATGTTTAGCACATCAGAATAATCTAGCGAAACAAATAAATTACAAAGTTAATTTTTAGAGACGAGGTGCCTCAAGCACTTGCAAGTATCATAAAAGGTCTCCAAGGCTAACGGATCAGAGGCAAGGGGATTGGACTCCGTATATAATTAGACTAATATATAATCGACTTAGGATTTTTTAGTACAATTGCATCTTATTTTCTTTCTAAAAAAATGTACTTTCTTCAAGGCGATACGTGATTTTTAATTGGAAAGGAACACTGAAGCAAAACCCGTTTACTCTTGTACGTGCTTATTGAATTCAAACGTACATTTGGCTCGATGATCTGCTTTTGTTTCTCAATACGTGCTTATTGAATTCAAACGTACATTTGGCTTGGGTAACGGTATGTAACAATTTATTAACACGCACGCCTGCCTTGAGTTTGAAGAGAGAAGCAATGCAATTGACTATTGCGTTTTCTTAAGTAACACTACGACAAGGACATGCATTACTAGCTAGCAAATTACCTCAACCGATCTGCAGAGCCATGCATGCACGCTCGTCATCGCGTCGTATGTATTCAGCCATCATTTGGAGCTTGGAAAGCAAAGCATGCATGGATGATCCCCACTTTCCAAAGTCAGTTTTTGGTTTGGAAAATACATCCTTATTTTTCTTATGCCAAGCCACTGTACGTGGCATACACAGACGATATGTCAACATCAGCCAAAAATTAAAAAAAAACATACGCCACCATATTTACTAAAAGAGACAACATATCGGTATTTACAAATCTAACACTCATATTTGTTACTCAAATTCCAAAAAACCTTAAAATGGTAGGCCCAGACCATAGTCCGTATCTCAGGTACCGAAAATTACCTATATTCAACACATCAAGTGCCGAATATGATGTATAATACCGTATACGATACCTCAGACGCCGAATACGGCCCGACCTGCTTCGCGGTCACGTTCTGTCTCTGCTTTTGGCGCGTAGTATTTTCGGCACTTGACCGTATTCGGTACCTTATGTGCCGAATACAGTTGGGCTGACTTTTTTTTAGTGTTTGAGGTAACGAATTCGGGTTTTAGAATTTTGAGTATCGAATATAGATGTTAGATTTACAAATACGTTGATCTATTATCTATTTTGATAAATACTTCAACATATATTATCTATTTTTGCCGTCAACATCATGATCTGAGTTCCTGACGTGGCAATAAAAAACAATCCAAACCGATATACAGTGGACTAGGTTTCCTTAGCTCCCAACAAACCGATTCGACTGTGTGACCCAAATGCCACTACTGACCGACGTCCCTATCGGCTAATATATATTCCTTGTGTACTTACGTGTTAGAATAAGACCATATATATCGTTTGATTCGCTCAATCATATGTTCGAAAGCTAACCCGACATGCATGTTGACATGAATTAATTCATTTTTGGTTCTCAACTTGTTCAGGGAACGGCCGGAGGCAAACAATTTCTAGGAAATGTGCAGTGTCAGATTCAAGTGCTTCCGGTACGGCAGTACAGCACATGCATGCAAGTCCCACATCCACTGTGCACACCGTCATCTACGGCCCGTTTATTTGGATTTATGTTTTTAGTGTTTTTAAAATTAAGTTAATTTTAGATTTCAACTGTTATTTTTTATACTAAATTTTTAACTTCTCAGCGTATAATTTCTCAGAAAAGTTACTCTTGTTCATTTCCTTAAAAGTAGCCTTCTGACTTCTTCAAAAACTATTTTTCGTCAATCTCGTTTGTTGAGCTTCTGGCTTCTGACAGTAGAAAAATCAGAAGTACCCGTCATGGGTAGCTTGCTTTTCTATGCTATATAGACTTGCATGTAACTATTCAGAGTCAGGATATTCTACGTAGTATGAATATTTTGTTAAAAAGCTTGATTCTAGTGTAAATAATCAATATGTAGAATCCGAACAAGTAATTGCGGAGATTCGTGCTAGAATGACCACTTTTCATTTTAAACAAAAGGTACAAAATCATATTTATTCTGAATCAGACGAGGAAATGCATTGGTTGGAGTACCGATGTTTACCATGCAAAGAGTCCTTGCTTTTTTTAAAAAATAAATTGAATTACCACTTTTACCAAGCAGGAGTTCATACTTCTTCCGTATCTGTCTTGGATGGAGATCCTTCCGTGTACGTGATCAGCCGGGCAAATCTTTCGTGTACACGTTTCTTTCGGTTTAAATAATAGACTACTAAGAGATACCCCCTCCAATTAAAAAAGAGTATTGTTTCGGATTTTGTGTAGTCAATATATTTAAACTTGGATCGTTAACATCTCTTTGAATATTGCGATTGAATTTTTAAAAATGGTATAGCTACTTTTATCTTGAAAATAATTTCATAATATTAAAACTTTACTATATTTTGTATATATTTCATATGAGTAATTATTGGTCAAAATAGCATATTAGTAACCGTGTTAATATCTAAAATGGCACTCTTTTATATCTGAAGAGAGTAGTATATTTGGACAAGGAATATGAACCATATATCTTAAATAGATCTACAAAATTAAAGGCCAGATGTTTTTTTTTTAGGATTTCTCTTTTTTACTTAGCACGTATCGTACAAGATCACTGTGGAGCTTTTGAAGAAGCTGTGAATTAGTAAATATTTAGAAATTTATCTACTATATAAAATACGAGTTGATTCACGTATCACATCTTCCCCTTACTCTTCTTCTATCTAATAAAAACCCCTAATATTTGAATAATTTACCCACTTTTATCATCTACTTTCATCCTCCAGCCTCCTCGCCGTATTACCGGATACAGATATGGGAACCATTTTACTAATGAAATTAAATAAATAATTTAGGAGGAAAATTAGTGGATAATTTCTTCCTCTTTTTTGGATCCCATCTGAAATCAAACTACAACATCGCTCATGACATATGTGTTCACCGGTACTCCCATAACGCATCCACATCTTCATACCTTAAGTTTGTGTTTGGTATTACTGCATCCAATATTTGTATTTTCATTACAACGCACGGACACTTAGCTAATTTAAAATAAAATAACACTTAACGTTAGTTAACCTAATACAGGCTAGATGCGGCTATCTATTTTTTCCTTTGCACTTTATCATGTCCTTTCAATATATCTTTAGATGGATCTCTAAATTTATTGATAATATTTGCGTATGACAAATAAGAGATATTCACTACCATAAAAAGGATCATCCCTACCCCTCTTTCACTTTCGGTTCGATAATAACCATCAATGATAAAGTATCAATGTCAGTTCACAAGCTAAACCGACAGATCTAATATTGAGTCATTAATAATAGTAATCACTGTCAGTTCTAGCTACGAACCGGCGGTAATAAAGTTTGTCACTTTTAGTTCATAAGCTCACCAACAGATCGATAATTGAACCGTTATGAACCAATAATGATAATCCTTATCACTGTCGGTTTGTATTCCAAACCTGCAGTGATACCGTCGATGAACCAACAGTGATAATCCTTTTATATATATATATATATATATATATATATATATATAACCCCTCCTTGACTCCGCTTCCCATCTCACTTCGCTCTCCATCTCACTTCACTCTCCATAAATCGATCTCGACGGGTAGTGGCAATCGAAGTAGTGCGATGGTCATCATTTCCACCTCGACCATCTCTACCCCTCAGGCCCATCTTCCTCGTCTCCCCATCTTCTGAGCCATCACCGACCTTGCGACTGCCCTACCGTCTCCCCGTGTCCTTGTTCCTAAGCCATCACCGACCTCACGACTGAGCCGACTACGGTCATGTCGCCTTGTCTCCCTCTCTCCCTATCTCCCGAACCATTGCCGACCTCATGGCCGCACCGACCTGTCTCCCGATCTCCCGAGCCATTCACTCTCCCTATCGCCCTATGTCCCCATCTCTCAAGCCGTCGCTGACCTCGCAGCCATGTCACCCCGTCTCCCCATTGCCCTGTCTTTCGAGCCTATCTCCCCTTCTCCTGAGCCCATCTCTCCATCTCCCAAGGTTGTCGCCCTGTTTCCCTATATCTCAAGTCATCACCTTGTCTCCCCATCTCTCCAGCCCATTGCCTCATCTCCCAATCTCCCGAGCCCATCTCCCCATACTCAAGATTGTGGCAATAATAAGATCTAAACGAGTGGCAGAAAACATATTTATTTTAAGATGATTATGTTTTTGTGATTCATTTAGATTTAATACTGTTGTTGCGGTTTCAAGATGATTGTGTTTTCAAATTAGGATCAAACTTGAGTGTGGGAATCAGTGTGCCTTATGATGTAAAACCGCTCTATGAGGGGCTAAGAGCTCTGAGCAATTTTGCATCATAGGGCACATTGATCCTAATGCTCATTGTTTCTACTGCAAATTTAGATTTAAAGTACTCTAGCGGGAATATTGTACCATTCATTTAGATTTAAAATACTCTACCACGAAGTTTCAGCATGAGGACTCTGTCTCAAGTTTGAGATCAAACTTGAAACAGATCTCTATGCTGAAGAGTTCCTAGTAGAATATTTTTACATATGTGGATAAATAATCTTTGCCGGTTCAAGGCATGGATCACCAGTGATAGTTGGGTTATCACTGTCTATTCATGTCTTGAACCGACAGTGATAATTCATAATTATCACTACTGCTAATTTGCTGCTGGTTTTAAAATCGACAGTGATGCTAATTTAGAACCGACAGTGACAATTTGTTATCTAAGTAATGATCAGGGTTGGAGTTTAGGACTTATGGCTTGTGGTAATCATTTTCTAAGATCAGCTACAACCTGTGCACTCGGCTCATTCCGACATACGGATGTGCTGGTCTGAGGTCTTAGCTCCATAAGTCCAGCCCCTTGTGTCCGTCTTGTTGGGAGGAAGAAAGCTTGCAGGCACGCACCATCCTCGCCAAAAGTTATATGTCTCCTCTCAAGGGAAGGTGACGGCCGGCCATGCTCATCTGTGCAGGAGATCGCTGCATTTTAACTCAAACGTGCCTGCCCAATGTCAATCTCATATTGAATTTCCATTATGAGAACCTCGTATTCGTTTTTGTTTTAAAGGTATCTACATCCAACCATTACTCCTAAGCCCGAGAAGCCCGGCCCGACCTGAAGCCCGTAAGTTCACTCACAGTATTATAATGGAAATTACTCATAGCTGTACTGACAAATTCATACTTCAAAGTTTGATTAGTAGATACACCATAGTGTTAGGTAGTGCTACGTTTAATTTCACCCCATTTGCGTGTTGGCCTCAGTCGATATTCATAGCCATGCATATTGCATGCCATCTTATCTGTACGTCCGGCCCTCAGCTGGGACAGTAGCCTGCACCATCTTATCTGTACGTACGACCATTCGTTTTTTTCCGAATGGAATGGAAAGTGCATCCTTCTCAAGACATCGTCGAATACGTAGGCCCATGCATGTCAACATCGTATCGTACTTTGAGTTCTCGATGTGACCTGGAAATCTAACTGACCAAAGACTACTATAGGTCGGTGGAACTATCAGTTGATCAAAAATTAAGTGTGGTCTAAGCAAGCCTGCCGCTATATCACTGCACCAGACTAATCTATAAATAACGGCTCATCAGTATCGGTTATGTAAAAATTATCACCGAAAATATATCACTATCGGTTTTAACCTTCCGTACCCGAACAGTGATGCAACCGTTAAACACCAGCATTGATAGTTTGTATCAGTGCCTGTACTAGTCATAACCGGCAATGATAGTTTATCTGGACCCGAAATTTTGATCAATTCTAATTTTGACTCCACCAAACTTTCGATTCCAACTATCAGTGCCGGTTCCGGTTACAATCGGCATTGATAGTCCATCTAGACCCGAAATTTGGATCCAATATAATTTTGGATCACGTCCACGTCCGGCGCAGAGCTTATCTCTTTCCTCGCATCCGGCTCAGTCCACACATCCCTTATCTCTTTCCTCACCACCGCCCCTCACTCCATCAGGCCACCCTTCCCTCGTCGCCAGTAATGGTGGACGACGATGCCTCTGGAGGTGCGTACAGGGAGTTCAAGGCGTTGGTGGAGGTGGCTGACTGCAAGTTCGCGCATGCGACTTGCCGCTCTACGGTGGCAAGGACCACCACAACCGAAAGGCCTTCAAGGCATACACGCAGCTGTGGCCGCTGCAGCAAGAGCGGCGCCGCGAGCTTGTCGCGGTGGGGCTCTGACAGTGGGAGATCAATGAGGTGACCTTCAGGATCGGCTAGGTCTACTACGCGTGCTACCTCAGCACGGCCGAGTCGCGTCGCTCATCGATGCCTATGTCTTCTACGAGGCCATCTACAACCGCAGGTACTTCGCAGACAGAGCTGCTACGGCGGGGGGCGGAGTCGGTCCAACGTGTTGTCACCATCATCGCAGAGGCTTCCTTTCGAGCCGGCTCGGGGGCACTCCATCAGGTGCGACGACCGGCGGCGGTGCGTGCGGCAGTGGTGGCGGCCTTCGTGCTGTGTGCAGTGGTGGCCACCTTTGTGTCGCCGCGTTTGTGCAGGACGGAGCAAGGTGAGCTATGGCACGACAGCGGTGGCTCGACTGCCACCACCGCCGGCGCTCTCAGCCACCGTTGCGGTGCCACAGCTTGGGCTATTTTGTTTTTTTATTCTCTGTAAATAGGATCGGCTGCCGCCACCGTTGGCACGCTTAGCCACCGTTGCCGTGCCACAACTCGAGCTATTTTCTTTTTTTATTCTCTGAAAATAGCAATAGTGCCGGGTGGTCAACCGGCATTGATAGTAGTCCACTATCAGTATCGAGTAAAGAGTGCCGATTGAAAAATTAGTAGTGAAATCATTTTTCAATCAACACTGATATACCTTTTGTAGTAGTGTATACTGATCATGTCCTAATCAACCATGCAATAATCCGTTTCCACCTACTAATTAGGTTAGAATAAGACGATCATCATTATTTGACTCGCTTTATCATATCATATATTCTTAGGATACGGTGACAATGCAAGGATCTTTTTCCCTCTCAGGATATTCAGGAAGCATCATGCACGCAGAAGATTCAGAACACTGAACTATTTTCTCTGATGAAAAAAAAAACACATACCAAATACTTTTTAGTTCTCCCCTGTCATAAATACATATAATTTTAAATAATATATAGTATTTGATGTATAGTTTGATCATAACTTTTTATTAGAATATATTCATAAATTCATTGAATTTGTGATATTATTAAAGTATTTTTAAGATAAATATACACATATGATTTTAAGGTTTCAAACCAAATATTTTGAAAGCTATTATTAATCAAAGTTTTATAAGTTTTATCAAATCTTTTTTGAAATAATATATATTTATGACTGAAGAGTATTTAAGTTTACAAGTCAGAAATGCATCACTTCTGATAAATCATTACCAAAAAGGATCAGAAATTCAGAACCACACACGTACGGGCATACCTTTTTTTCTTAAGAGAAGTTGAGATGCAAAACAACGAAACTACAAGGAAGTTAAGCTAGGTGCAGAAAAAGTGGTCAAAATATCGCTACTTGTCCGGGAAATCAACCTTTGTTATGGCAAGATTTTGATGTGCACTAAACAATCACATTGGCTAGAGCCTTTACAATTGAGTTAACCTTTTTTAGATGGAAGCACTACATCAAAACAAGTTATTACAGATAAATTTTAAATACTATCATAAATAGTTATAGGTTCTATCTCTGTCACTGCTATAAAAATTATTTTTCTTGACACTCAGGATGTCTTTCCGCATATGGCTTATATAACAAACCGTCTGAGCAGGCTCCTACGATTTTGGCCCACCCGTGAAAATAATTTTTTATAGGTAGAGTTTACAACAACCACCCCTGAAAATGGCATAATTACCACATGTGGTTCGTTATGTGAACCGCTTGTGTAAAATATCATTTTTAGAGACGATTCTTTAGGTAAACTGCTTTAGAAATAGGATAATTAGTCATTTTCAGAGACGGTTTGATAGCTTATCTTAAAATATTTATAACTTTTCCAAAAAAAGTCGGATGAGGACAAATTCTATATGAAAATTGTAGCTCTCGATGAGATCTATAACTTTGCAGTTGAAATTTTTTTCATTTGAGATCATTTAGATATCCAAATAATCCTTTGAAGTTTTAAACAGAAAAGATCAAAATGATTGCATATGCTATTAGTATCAGTAGTACTTCTATGATGGGATGGTAAGGATGTATCGCACGAGCTGAGAGGTCCTGAGTTCAAGTACCATGAATGGTACATGCACGTATTTTGCATGAAAAATCACGTGACTTGCGACGGCGTGGCCTGGGGGTGCCTGGTTGGCCAAAAAATTTAGTTTTTTAGGGAAAAAAACATAGATTCGGGGACCGAATACCAGAGGCGGCCCGCTTAAGAAACTGCATGTGAAAATCTATTACCACATACGGTTTCTTAAGTGAACCACATCTGGTAATAGGTTTTAGACGATCTGTTTTGACTTGCGACGGCGTGGCCCGGGGGTGCCTGGTGGGCCAAAAAAATTAGTTTTTTAGGGAAAAAAAACATAGATTCGGGGACCGAATACCAGAGACGGTCCGCTTAAGAAACTGCATGTGAAAACCTATTACCACATACGGTTTCTTAAGTGAACCACATCTGGTAATAGGTTTTAGACGATCTCTTTTGTGCTTGTAAAAATCGACTATTTTCATAGGCCTTTGACTAGACTTGGATGACTAAATGCCTGTGAAAATATTTTACCACCCGCCTCTAGAAATTATTTCTGTAGTAGTGTGCAAAAGTGTCTATGATATCAACTTTATTACAGACGGTTTCAGAACCATCTCTAATACACTTACACATAAACGGAGTTTCTAAATAACCGTCTATGTATAATAAGAGTCATAGATGGTGTTTATTTAAACCCATCTGATAGTACCGAGAGCCACAGACGATGTTTAGTTAAAACCCGTCTGTGATTACTAAAGAGTCATAGATAGCCGTTTGTGCCTCCCTTTCTCACTAGAAGCAAATTTATAGGGAGAAATGGTCATACCGATACACACTTTATTATTCACAAATTAAACATATTGACATATTATTCATAACATCGATCACACATTATTCAGAAAACAAAACATATGCATTTACATTTTATTATTTACAAATTAAACATATTAACATATTATTCATAACATCGACTACACATTATTCAGAAAACAAAACGTATGCATTTACATATCACAAAGATTAAGAACATCACAAATTATTCATAACACATAAACTTAGCTACCTATACATTATTATTGGTCGATCGACGTCATATTCTAAAAGGATAAAATTATTAACATCATGACGATGCCGTCTTCTAAAAAGATGAAAAGCAATCGATAAACTTGGGTCGATCAACGTTGTCTTTCAAGAAGATGAGATGATAGACATCATCTCAGTCGTCTTTGTTTCAGCACAATGTCAACCCAATAATCATTTTCAATTAGCATCTCGTAGTCATCCGGATCTGACTGCACCTTGAAGATCTCATGCATCAGCCATAACTAGATTACGTTGCTGTCAAACCGCCAGCCATGGTTCAGCAAGAAATGGGCATTCAAGCCTGTCATGTAGTTGACGAAAATATCTCTATTCTGATGAACAGCAATAGAGAAATTTTCATCCGCTAGAACCGAATGGAGAACGCGGTTGATGACATACACAGGGTTGACGGAGGGGGCCTTCATAGTAGCGAAGAAGACGAACTCCACTAGGCCAAAGTCGATGCCAAACATCCGCACCGTTGAGGCCGCTATATGGACAACCCCATCCTGACACCTTCTGATTGTCGTAAATTGAGTCATTGCAGATCTACGATGGAAATAATATTTTGCCATCAGTTGCACAGATCGAAGTAATGAAAACCTTGGTGCAGTGAAAGAAACCACATGATACTCACATCCATATAGTGAAAGGGATTCGGCCTCCGGTGAGATCTAGCTTCTCTGACCCAAATAGTGAGTGAGGACGCAGAACACTCATCGCTTCTCAATGCGGTGGAACACTTGGATATGACGAGTGAGGAAGAAGAATACTCCTCACCGCTTTATATTGAGGAGAGACGAGGTGTTGTGTGTGTGAAGCCGAAAGAGCCTCGGGAGATAAGCGGTTTGTGTGTGTTGGAAACCAAAAGAACCAGGAAAGACGGGCAGTCAAATTTGAAAACGTTCACGGGTCTTTAAATACAGACATGTGTTTATAAAATACGTCTGTGTTTACCGACTAGACACAAATAAATCTTATAAAAAACCTTCTGTGATAATATCTGTATGATAAAAACACACGGATTTGTAAAATCATTTGTGAGTTTATACACAACTAGATGTTTGGTTTATTATAAGTACGTCTGTCTTAACAACCGTATAAGGATATTTAGTATGCGATGACTCTTAAAAACCGTCGTTACATATAGTCTGTTCTAGATGATTTTGTAGTAGTGAAGAAAATATTTGACCCGTTTTTAACACTGCATGCCGATGTGATGCGCATTTTGTTCACCTCCCGGGGAAAAAGAAGCAGGCCATGCGGCCAGCGATGCAGGATGCTAGAGAGCCCGGCCAAATTAGAAGAAGAGATGGGGTGGTTACCAATTATCAGTCTAACATTTGCAGAATGATCTATCGGAGCCAATTTCCTAAGTTCTCTTATTAATCTTTTCGCTCAGTGAAAATACTCTTATAAGAGTAGTTTTTTTGCGAAGATCTCAAGACTAACTTGTGACGCGCGTACCAATCAGTGCCTGCTGCATGCGAGCAATTTCCAAGAACCTGCAGCTTTGCTTTGAAGAAATGTGCACTTTGTGCAGCGTGACATTACAACTTACCATATACGTGCAAGTTCAGTCCGCTGTGCACACCACCATATACTTCTATATGCATGCAAGTCCAGTCCACCATGTAGTGGGTACATTCACAACGTTCAGACCATATGCTCCGACCCCTCCCTTAGTAAAAGTTGACACTTGAACGTGTCCTGGTGTAGTGGGTACATTCACAACATTCTATCTCAAGTTTTTAGAGCACTTGCTTTAGGACAATCCAACGAGATATGGATGACTGAGCTTTAATAAATAGCTTGACTACATGCAACTAAAAACGGCTTATTTTTTACTGAGGGAACTTTGGTCTTTGTTTTCCATGCTTTGCTTTCGACAATCGCTTCTTTAGTCTTTGCGCTTAGTCAAGATAGTTCACCGTCAACCATCTAAATCTAGCCGGGTCATGTGCTGATTTACTTCCAAGGATCAAACTGTTGATCCGTTTGACAGGAGCCAGTGCTCTCCGTTACTAGCTTAGCAGTTGGAATGGAAGTGACATGCACTGGTGTGACATGAGCCAGTGCTCTCCGGTCCCTACTAGCTGCTAGCCTCAACATGCATCGTTTGATTGGCAGCTTAGCCTCCTAAAGATACGTTTACCAAATGGTACACCAGGAGTTCACAAGAAAGACAAATTTGAACAGGAATGGGCTAGACCTTTGGGAGAATCATTGCATCGGCACTATAAGTCTGTAACGCCTATGTCCCTCATAGATGCTTTGAGTGGTGGATTGCTAGTGGTCAATAGATTGTTATTGTTGATGACCCTCTAAGGCTATCTTCAACAGAGGAGATTTTCAGTGTTACAGGAATCCGAAAAATACTATTATGCTGGAATTTTGTTGATTGGTGACCGGGATAGCGTTCTAACAGCTACGGTATCAAGTGAATAGTGTTGTAGAGTGAGAATGTGCTACTCTAAATTTGCTGCTACCCTATAGCATCTACATCACTATTCACACAGTATGCACGTGGACCCGAGGAAAGAAGTAGAGTAATGGAAGGTGAGAAATAGAGTAGTTATTGAAGATAAAAAAATAGAGAATGCTGTAATAATGTTAAGGGATACTGTAATAGTATTATAGGGGATGAATTTTTAAAGTATCTATTAGAGATGGTCTAAATATATTTTCTTGTGATTCCGCGTTGTAACTCTTTGGAATGATTTACCTTCTAAATTTTAACTTAATTAACAAGGCAATCTAGTTAGTTCTATAGTCTTGTACGCATTCTTGTTTTCCCTGTTGTAACCGTCCAAAAAGATTAGTCAAAACTGGAATTAACAAGGCCATGTGCTGGCTGGAGTTTTCATCACGAGCTCGCAGCCAGTAGGTTACTCGGTGGCTTACATTAGATGAGAAACACAGGAGGTTAGGCAGGTAGCCGGTACGTAGCCTAACCCGGTCCCCTCCATCTCGACAACGAGTTTGAGGTGGCCATGCATGATACGCAAGGAGAGCCTCGCCCTCGTCCGAGTGCCATTAACCTCCGTGGCCTTGTCGCCTTCGTACGTCCACTCTTCCTGAACAATGGCAGCCTCGACGCCGTCATCACGGAGGCAGGACAACAGGGCCACCGCACGTCCATCCCTCATCCTGTTGCCTACCAAACCGCTGCAACCAGGGCGCGTCACCCCAAACCTACAGCACTAACAGAGTTCGCAGCGGGGTCCATGCCGGTGGTAGGGGCAACTTGAAGTCGTGGCTCCAGACGAAGCTTACCCTCAACCCCTATCTTTAATATCATGTTAAATTATATATAACAATCTGCTAGATTTGATCTCAATAAACTAGTTAACGTGATCTAAGTAGGAATCAAAATTACAGGAGAAGTCTTGTCCCCATATGTGCCATAGTCGGAAGCATAACCAACATCTTGATTACGGTTCTATTCTATCAGCGCTATAATATAAAGGAGAACGTTGGTGCTCGTGGGGATATCGATCTCACGTAGCCAAACGCACACCCAACATCTAAAACCCTAAACCGATCAAAGGGGGCACTGCAATGGGACAAAAATCATCGTCGTTGTCAGCCCTGCTCTGTCTTCTTCCTCATGCCGATCACATCCTCACCGAGTTCCTTTACCAACACGTACAACTACATCAAACCGGCTACTTCGACTACACCAATGGTCTACACGGCTACACTGACGCATCTCTTCCTCACCGATCAATCTCATCGTCAAGAACTAATGATGTCACCAAACATAGGTACGCACCGAATGCAGGTACACACCTCACGCTTCCGCAATTAAGAGGTGCTTGATCTAGAGCTAGGCTATTGTGTTAATTAGATGAGTTATAATTTCAACAATCGGTATCAGAGCCACTCTAATCTCCGATCAAGCCATTTTAGACCTAATTAGATCAAGGTCATGTTTGGATGTCGCCTATTAATGATCAATTAGTCATGTATGATCAAATTTAGGTTTAATTGATGTGAATTAGGCTCGACTCATGTTAATTAATCATTATTAGGTCCTAATTGCTTCTGTTTAAAGCTTAATTGATGTGGATTAATCCTAATTAGCATCGAATTAGAGCACATATTCATGTATTAGGGGTTTTGAGGCTCGAATTAGATGTTTTTATGCATATATGTGTGTTCTTGTGTGCTATTGGGATCGAATTGAGGGCCTAAGGGCAAGTATAAGCCTCAGGTACCACTGAATCCGAATAACCCTAATGCAAATCGTAACAAATTCCCCAAACTCCCTTCCAAATACGAAACTCTGGAGCCCAAATCCCTAACCCAAAAGCAAAGAAAGAAGGGGGATATAGTGAGGTCACCAGGGTGCGTCGGTCCCTCCACTACAGCGGATCCTCACGGTTGCACGCGGATCTCCTTAGTTGCTGGCGTCTCTGAGCCGATGTTGTTGTCCCTCTTGTGTGCACACCTCAGTATTTCGTCAGCGCAGTGCTTCATGTCGCCGCACGCGTCGCCTTTATGCTCAGCGCTGAAGATCCGCTCGACAGAGCTGCATGTGGCTGAAGTTGCACATGTGCGCCGGTGAGCAAAACCCCGATGGGGATAGTCTTTTCTTTCCCCGCCGCCTTCCTCTCTCTCTCTCTCATCTTCGCCGGTGGCTTGCCACCACTAGATTTCCCTTGGCCGCCTCCCTCTCTCGTTTCTCTCTCATATGGTGGCCTCAGGACGGGAGGGGAAGAATGGGTCTAGGGTTAGGGCGACCAGCCGTCGCGCTGTGTTTTTGTTACTAGCGAAAACGACAGACGATCGTTCTATTGTGATGGACGGCCAAGATGCGTCGTTGGAGTGTGCGAGAGAGGCCAGGCTGAGCAGTGCTTTTCTGGGCCACAGTCTCTGCCGGGCCGAAGTTGTGGGCCACGCAAATGAAGCTAGACCGCGCGGCTGAAATGGGCCGAAAGGCTAACGTCTTTCTAATTTATGCACTGGAATTAATGATGTTTACGGTCTAAATAAATGATGTTTAATGCACAAAATTATGATTAAATTCTCTGGATGAATTGGAACCAACTAGAAGATTTTTTTCAGAGAATTTTATGATCAATTTATGTAGGTTCATAATTACTTTCTGACTAAAGTTGACTATAATTATGTGCCATTTTATGTGTTCATACAAATTCTTTTCCGTTTTTTGCCCAACGGTGATGTGATTAGAGTTTTAATTTTAATTTTGCATGATTTTAATCAAACCAATGTAGAGTTATTTTCGTGTAAATTTATTCATAATAAATTTCTAATCTGGTCCATCTTTTCTCTCCAGCTCTTAGCATTTTCTTTGTTGCCGCCACAATTGACGGCATAGAGCAACTTACGGGGAATAATTTTCCCGCTTGGAAAGCTAAAGTGACTATTGTTCTTGGAATTTTGGACCTTGATTATGCACTTAGGATTGACGCTCCCACTTCTCCTGCCACTGGCGTGGAGAATTATGATGAACTAAAAAAACTTATGATGTAATTTCTGAGAAGTGGGAGTGATCCAACCACATGTCTCTTATGATAATGAGGAACTCGATATCATAAGCTATAAGTGGAGCAATCCCAACCTCAAAAAAAGCTAAGATGCACTTAGCAACCGTGGATGAGCAATTCAAAGGCACCTCCAAGGTTTATGCCAATACATTGATTCAGAAGATTCTCAACACTAAATACAATTATGGGTCCAGTGGTATAAGAGAACATATTATGATGATGACAAACATGTCAGCCATACTCAAGAGCATGAAAATGGAAATATCTGATGGTTTTCTTGACCATTTCATTATGATCTCTCTCCCTCCTGAATTTTCTTCCTTTAAGATTAACTACAATACTTAGAAAGAGAAATGGACCATAAGTGACTTGATCGCGATATGTGTCCAAGAGGAAGAGAGGCTGAGGGCTGAAAAGAAATATTTTCTTAATCAAGTTAGCAACCCTAGGAACAAAAGAAAATTCCAAGAAGATTTCAACTCTAAGAAGAAGCTGCATTTCATCGCTAAGCATGACAAGGCAGCGCAGAGGGCGTCCAAGGCACCACTCCTTCTGCTTCTACCTCTCAAGAACCCAAGGATGATGGATGCCACTTCTGCCACAAGAAGGACCAGTACCAGAAAGACTGCATTGGTTTCCTAAAGTAGCTTGCAAAGAAGGGTAATGATTTAATAACATTCATTAATGAATCTCTTTATGCTGATTTCTCCCTTAATTTCTGATGGATTGACTTAGGTGTCACTGTGCACGTTACCAACTCCTTACAGGGGTTCCTTACCGCGAGAACATTAGGAAAGGGGGAGAAAAGTCTTAGAGTGGCCAATGGAAAGGAAGTCGAAGTTAAAGCTGTTAGATCCCTTCCATTAGTTCTTGATAGTGGCTTCACTCTTAGACTGAATAATGTAGTTTATGTTCCCCCATGAGGAGGAATGTCATTTCAGTTTCAATGTTAAATGATAATGGTTTTCATTATAATTTTGGAGACAATAAGTGGATTCTTAAGATTATTTCAGATGTTATTGGTCTTGCTGTCCGACAAGACAAACTTTATATGCTTCTCCTTAATGAATCATTTGTGTCTATAATGTCTGTGATGCGAACCATAAGAGAAAGAGAAGTACAATTAATGAGGCTTCTTCAAAATTGTGGAGTTGTTGTTTAGGCTACATTTTGAGGGGGAGAATGAAGCGTCTCATTAAGGAAGAG
Organism: Phragmites australis; assembly: GCF_958298935.1. NCBI lineage: Eukaryota > Viridiplantae > Streptophyta > Magnoliopsida > Poales > Poaceae > Phragmites > Phragmites australis. Next base: position 9,314,528 of record NC_084941.1, on the reverse strand, counting down.
ATTCTCCAACCCTTAGATTTCGTTGACTCTGACCACTGCATAGATTGTATTAAAGAAAAGTACATTAAGCAAATAAAGAAGGGGGCCAGTCGGAGCAAAGGAGTATTTGAATTAATTCACACGGATATATGCGGTACTTTTCCTATGACATCGGTGGATGGTTTTGATTCATTCATTACGTTCACAATGATTTCTCCCGTTACAGCTATATCTATCCCATTAAGGACTGATCTGTGTCTTTCGATAAATTTAAGATATTTAAGACTGAGGTAGAAAATCAGCACAACCTAAAGATTAAAGTGGCGAGATCGAATACCAGGGGAGAGTATTATGGGAGACATGCCCCTTACGGGCAAATCCCTGATCCTTTTGCCAGATTCCTTTAGGAAAATGGCATAGTAGCCCAATATTCTACACCTGATGAATCTCAGCAGAATGTGATAGCTAAGAGACGCAACCGCACACTTATGGAGAAGGTGCAAAGTATGCTCAGCTATTCTTCTTTACTAGTTGCATTATGGATGGAGGCACTTAAGACAGACACACACATTCTTAATCGGGTTCCCAGTAAATCAGTTCCAAAAACACCTTATGAACTATGGATTGGGAAGAAAACCCTCTTTGAAGTATTTATGAGTGTGGGGTTGTACACCTGAAGCTAAAGTTTTTATCCACATATTGGGAAATTAGATCCTAAGATAGTTCTTTATCACTTTAATGGGTATCATGAGAGATCGAAGGGGTATCGCTTTTTACAGTCCAGATAAAATCACTAAGTTCGTTGAGACAAGACATGTTGTATTTCTTGAGAATGGGGATCTAGAGCCCAGGGAAGTTGATCTCGAGGAAACACAAGCTTACGTTCTTATACCGCTGATCCAAGAGCCCTATATCCCTGTGCCCCAGGTGGTTGCACATTCCGTAGAAACTAACGTCAGTGCACCCCCTGTTGAGGTCTCTGAAATTCTTAATGATGCACTTAACGATGAGCCTCAGCAAACCCCTGCAGTACTCAGTCCTGGTCCTGCAGTGCCTAACGAACCGATTAGGAGATCACAACACGATAGAAGACCTGCAATCTCGAATGATTACGTTGTCTACATGAATGCGGATGCTAATGACATAGGAAAGGCAGAAGATCCCAACTCATATAAAGAGGCAATAATGAGTGAACGTTCGCCTGAGTGTCTCCATGTCATGAAGGATGAATTAAAGTCTATGAGTGATAATGATGTGTGAGACCTAGTTGAAATCCCTGACAGAGCTAAAATAGTAGGCTGTAAATGGGTCTACAAAACCAAGCATGACTCTAAGGGGAACATCAAAAGATTCAAAGCAAGGCTCATAGCTAAAGGCTTCTCGCAAATAGAAGGGACTAACTATAACAAAACTTTCTCTTACGTATCAAGTAAATATTCCTTCAGAATAATTATAGCGCTTGTAGTGCATTATGATTTAGAGTTGCATCGGATGAATGTGAAGATGACATTCTTTAATGGTAACTTGGAAGAAAATGTTTACATAGCTCAACCGGAAGGTATTGTCATGGATGGCAAGGAACATTTGAGATGTCGCTTTAAGAAATCAATTTATGGTATAAAGCAAGATTCTAGGCAGTGGTATCTCAAGTTTGATAAAGTCATTAAATTTTTTGACTTTAACGAAAATGGAGTTGATAATTGCATTTATATAAAGTTTAAAGGGGGAAATTCACCATCTTAGTTCTTTATGTGGATGATATCTTATTGACCAGCAGCGATAAGGATATGCTGGTTGAAACTAAAAGATTTCTTTCCTCAAATTTCGATATGAAGGATCTCAGTGAAGCTTCTTACGTTCTTGGCATTGAGATTCACCGAGATCGGTCCAAAGGAGTATTAGGTTTGTCTCAAAAGGCATACATTGACATAGTACTGAAGAAATACAATATGAATAAGTGCTCTGCCATGTCTGCTCCTATTGCTAAGGACGATAAGTTTGGGATATTTCAATGTCTGAGGAACCAATATGAAATTGATCAGATGAAGTCGGTTTCTTATGCTTCAAGTGTTGTAAGCATTATGTATGCTGAAGTATATGCGTGCCCTGATTTAGCTTTTGTTACCGAGATGCTTGGCAGATATCGATCAAATCTAGGATCGAACAATTGGAAAGCCATTAAGAAAAACCATTTGCTATTTGCAAGGCACTGAAAACTACATGCTCATATTTAGAAAAATCGATAACTTTGAAGTTGTTGGTTATTCGGATGCAGACTTTGTGGGGTGTGCGGATACGAAGAAATCCACGTCAGGTTACATCTTCACCCTCGCTAGAGGAGCTATCTCTTGTAAAAGCTCCAAACCGACACTTACGACATCATCAACGATGCATGCTGAGTTTGTAGCATGTTATGAGGCTACCAGGCAGGCTGTATAGCTAAAGAACTTTATCCGGGGATTAAGAGTGGTCGACAACATTTTAAAGCCACTTACGTTATCCTGCAATAACCAATACGCAGTTTTCTATACGAATAACAACAAGTTGAATGGTGCTGCCAAACACATCAATATTAAGTTTCATGTTATGAAAGATAGAACTAGTATCAAACAATAAGTGCCAAGCATATAAGTACTAAGTCAATGCTTACGGATCCACTTACTAAAGGCTTACCACCCTATAATTTTCATGATCATGTTGTCGGCATATTTGAAAGCCTGTGATTCTGGATTAAGAGGATCATAAAACAAACCAACTCCCATTAAGCATAACGTTTTTTCATTTCGAGATGGGGTGGTATACTATAGATATTTGGGTTTCAGTGGTATTTTATTGGCTTGTAATGCTTTGACTTGGTGTGCTATTTCATTGAGAGTAGGCTTATGATGTTAACCTTACGATCAAGGGGGAGAATGTTGGATTTTATTTTGGCAAACCAGCTAACATGATCTAACTGGAAACGAAAATTTCAGGGGGAGTCCTGTCCCCACACGTGCCACAATCGGAGGCGCAACCAATGTCTTGGTTGCGGTCCCGTTCCACCAGCGCCACAATATAAAGGGGAATACCGGAGCTCGTGGGGATATAGATCTCACGCAGCCAAACGCATAACCAACATCTAAAGCCCTAAACCGATCAAAGGCAGCGCTGCAGTGGGGTGAAGACCACCATCGGCGTCAGCCATGCTATGTCTTCTTCCTCACGTCGGCCACATCCTCACCGAGCTCCTTCAACAACACGTACGACTACATCAAGTCGGCTACTTCGACTACACCGACAGTCTGTACGGCTACATCGACGCATCCCTTCCTCACTGATCAATCTCACCGTCTAGAACTAATGGCATCACCGAATGCAGGTACACACCTAATGCTTCCGCAATTAAGAGGTGATTGATCTAGAGCTAGGCCATCATGTTAATTAGATGAGTTATAATTTCAACACAATCAACTCATCTAAAAATTTAAATTGATGGATTTCAGGGAGCTGGGTATGAGTTTCATGTAATCTGTGGGGTGAACGCTCAAATACCGAAGGACAGCAAATTCGGTTGCTTCCATAACCACAACAGGTACCCGTATTCCCATATCAAAGTCTGGGTGAGGCCAAGAGGCTTAATTCATGCTAACGATGCAGCTCCAATGCTCTTTTTCCTTGATGAATGTGGAGACATGAAGGATGTGCCATTTTTGTGCCGCCCCGTACCAGAGTCATAAGAAGATGCTGGTACGCTCTCATAACACATATATCACCCTCATTAGATGCCATTTTTTTGTTTAGCCCTCTATGCATATGTTGTAGGTTTGCTGATAGTCGGTGGCAGAGCTTGGATTTTTCCGTTATGTGTGCACTCTAAATTTTCATAAAACTATAAATTTAATATGGAGTATAAAATTTACCAAAATATAATACAAATATATTAAAAATATCTCACAATATCATAAATTAAACAAATAAGTTTGATTTTTTTGCAAAAACATATAATAGAAATAGTTCAAATATGAAATAAGATCTTACAAAAATAGAAGATTACAATACTACAATAATCTGATATTATAGGAACTTTCCCTTGAATTAAACTCAACTTAAAAAATAAAAAGAGTAATTAGAAATCACTAAAAGAATTTTCATGAGATAGAAATGCTTTTAGAATGTCCATGTGTTCTAATTAGCCCTCTATAATTTTCTAGAATTAATTAAAGTATTTTTTGGTAATCCTTTAGCCTTGTTTTGATTTCTAGAATTTATTAATCAATTGGAAAACATAATAGAAAAGGAAAATAAAAAAGAAAACTTAGAAAGAGAAAACCTTTGGACCATAACTCTAATCCTTTCTGGGTGTAGCCCAATTCCCTTCCTTTTTTTCTTGTTTGCCCAGACCGTCTGAAAGTGCATCTAGCCCTTAGGTGTGGCTTTGATAATTAATGACAATACCTATATACTAACAATGTTGTTGATAATTATTAGTAGGTTGTTTCATATATGATGCATGGAGAAGAGATATGCATCAAGATGAATGAGCTCTAAGTGATGCTTGGGTAAGTCAATGACAATACCTATAGATTACAATTATGTTGAGAATTATTATTAAGTTATTTCATAGGAGATGCATAAATGATGAGGCATGGATTAGTTGAGAAATACCATGAGTTCAAAGAATTGCATCAAAGCCATTGAGATCTTAGTGATGCTCATAAGAAGAAAGAAAAGCTCATTGAAGATTGGTGATAAGCGTGAATGCTAAGTTACTTGTAAAAATCTAGTAACTAAAGATATGTCATTGTCAATTGAGTTTATGGACTAACCCACGTGCTTTGTGCTTGAGAGTGAGTTGGAGTTAGGATCCATAAAAAATCATAAGTTTAATTCAAATCATATATGCCAAGAGTGAAGAACAAGGTTAGACTCCATATATGATAAAGTGAATTTATTGAAGATGTCGGATACAAAATGGTTTTCTATAGCAAGACGATGAAGGGCAAGCAAGACTTGGTTGCGATGGACCATCCGGTGGTGAAGGGCAAACAAATAGCTTGGCGCCGAAGGACCAAGGCAGTGGTGAAGAATAAGTGAAGGCTTTGCGCCAATACCGTGCAGGGCTATGGGAAGCTACTGGTGATTCACATTAATCACATGAAGAATCAAGAAAAGATGGAGTGATGACGATATAAAAGTTAGCAACCCTCTAAAGGTTGAAGAAAAGAAGCGGTACTTGAAGGTATTCAAAGGCTCAAAGTAGTTCAATTGTGTTTTATCTTTGAAGTTGAGTATAAGTATGCCGCACTATTAAGAGAGATGCAATATTGAACAACTTATCTTGTCTCATTGCTCAATAGTTTCTAACCAAGCCCAAAGTGAGAGTTCGCTTTAGAAGCCTGGTGCCAAAAGTGAGAAAGTGTTCAAATTGGGTTTCAAAGAGTTACTAGTTTGATCCTATAGGTTTAATATCATGAGTTTAGTTGGGATGTGTAGTCCTCCAAATAAGCTTTTCATAGAGTTTGAAATCGTCGAAATCGGACTTCGGGATCAAAAGTTATGATGTTTTCTCTTCGGTAACCTAGCCTGTTTTGTTAAACTACGAAGACTCTGCACCTTTTTGTAGAGAGTCCGTATTCTTGCGGAGGGTCTACAAATTCAAGTATAATGACTAGTTTTTTTTAAAACAACTGCTTCTTGTGTTAAAGTCCGGAGGATCCGCAAATTTTTGCGGAGACTCTGCATTTTTGCAAAGAGTCCGCATTTTCTCAGGTGTAACGCTAGTTTTTGGGGTTGAGTATTTATACCCCCTCACCCCCTCAGTTGGTTGATGCTGGTGCCTCCATGAAAATATCTCAAAGCTAAATCCATTTGTGCTCTCCCCACTCTAATTTAGTGAGTGATTTAAGAAGAAAAGTGAGTTGGGTTGAGAGACAGGAAGATTGAGAGCAAGTGAGCATAACTCTCATCTTGAGCACTCGAGTTCATCGGCAAGAAGTTCGCGGAGTGTATGTTACTCTTGGTGATTCAATCCCCTAGGCGGCAAGGTGTCGCCGGAGAGCACCCAAGGTTGTGGTGAAGGCTTCGATTTTGCCTCCGCAAAAGGAAGAAATCAAGAGTGAAAGCCAAACTCAAGTGTGATCGAGCTTGGAGAGGAATAGGGTTGATTGAGCCCCTCAACGGAGACGTAGGAACATCCAGAGGAGGTGTCCAAACTTTGGGAAACAGATTGCGTGTCTCCTCTCTTATTTTTTTTTTGTTTTTGAGTTCTTCCTCAATATTTGTGCATATTGTTCGATCTACTTTCTTATGAATTTTGAGCTACAAGTACTTGGTGAAATAGGTTAGAATACATCCACTGGTGCTGGTTAATTCGTGGATTTCATCCATGTTGTATTGCATGGGCATCTCATAGTTTTTACTAAAATCTCCGGAGTATCCGCAGATTTCTCCGCACTTTTGCGGAGACTCCGGAAAAACATGCGGACTATCCGCATATTGCTAATTCTCTGCATTTAGTTTGTAAATATATATATACACACACACAGCGAGGCTATTCTGCGCCTATGCGCAGTTGCTATTCGCACTGCGCACATCCCCAGTTACAACCCGAAACACTGTGAGTTACAACTTGTTAGGTAGACCAGTTACAACTTCACGTCCAGAAATGTATAATTGCAATACGAGAAACTAACACTGTGAGTTACAACTTGTTATTCGCACTGCACACATCCCCCAGTTTCAACCCAAAACACTATGAGTTACAACTTGTTATGTAGACCAGTTATAACTTTACGTCCAGAAATACATAATTGCAACACGAGAAGCTAACACTGTGAGTTACAACTTGTTATTCGCACTGCGCATATCCCCAGTTACAACTCAAAACACTGTGAGTTACAATTTCACGTCCATAAATACATAATTGCAACACGAGAAGCAAACACTGTGAGTTACTACTTGTTATTCGCACTACGCATATCCCCAGTTACAACCTGAAACACTGTGAGTTACAACTTGTGGGGTATGCGCAGACATGAACTACAATGAGCATACATGCAGACTATACATATACATATATATATATATGTATATAATATATATATAATAAGAAGAAGAACAAGAGAAAATAAGAAGAAATAAGAGAAATAAAAAAGACGGAAAATAAAAAAGGGTGGCCCGGCCTGATGCTGGCCCTTCTCCCTTTCCTCTCCCTCTCCTAGTTCTGGTCTAGCCCACGTGACCACCGTGGGCCTTCTCCTTCTTTTTTTTTTTGCCCATGTCGAGCTGGTCCTAAGCCTTTCTCCCCTCGGCCTCTCTTCTCTCCTCTTCTAGGTTGCGGTAGCCCGGGCTGGCCCAGATCGGCCACCTCTTTTTTATTTTTTATTTTTATTTTTCAATATTTATAAAAATATATGTCTATTTTTAAAAAATTGTAGATCTAATCTATCGTCATCCGTTGAAAAAGTGATAGCAAGGTATCGTCTATCCAATGGACGACATTTTATGTGGCCCACGGGATAAGGGTTGAAACTAAATATGCAGACCGATGTGACCGCCATGTTAAGATGTCGTCCCACCAATGGACGACACCTTTGGTATTACCAAGGGTGGCAGGAGGATCTGCGTTGCAATAGTCCCACTAGAAAAGGTGTCCCAGCTATGCATGTGACCAACACTTGTATGTGAGGTTGCCATGCACTCGCATGTGACCGGCTACTGCACTTGCGCTTGCATGTAGGGGACGACAACGAGGTGTGGCTTGTTGAACGGATGACATTTTCTGTGCCACGTCAGAAGGTGGTCACACTAGCCTGCCATGTTAAGCTGTCATCCTTCCAACAGACGACAATAAAATTAGATTAATAATTTTTAGAAATGAACATGTATCAACGAGCGACATCTTCTGTGCCACATCAGAAGGCCGCCACACTAGCTTGCCATGTTAAGCGGTCGTACTTTCAACAGGCAACAATAAATTAGATCTATATTTTTTAAATAAACGTGTATTTTTATAAATATTAAAAAAATAAAAAAATAAATACAAAAGATTCCCCCTTTCTTCTTTCCTCTCCACACCGAGTGGCCCAAAGCCGCTCTCCTCTCTGTTGCTCTATCCCCTACCTCCCAAAGCTATCCCTTCTTCGTTGCCTCTTTTGTTGAGCTATGCCACGCCGCGCGCCCTTCTCTTCCTGGCCCGAGCTCACCGCACCCCTTCCCCTTGGCCCGGGTTTGTGGCCAGCCTCCTCGGCCCAAGCCGTGCGGCTTCCTCTCAGTCTTCCCCCACCTGAGCCATCATGGCCGTGCGCTGCCCCTGCCGCTATCCTCAGAATAGAGCATTATCTCTATCCCCAAGATGGATTCACCCCGCTAAATCTGGGCATCCCCGCTTATCCCTAACGGATACCAATTCAAATTATCTCTAAATCAATCGGATAGAGTCCGACCGGGATAAATTTCCCCCAAATCCCAACGAATTGTGCCTAATCTCTTCGGTGGGGCCCTGACCGGCGCCTATATGGGAGAAGCTCAGATGGGGGGGGGGGGTTCAATTGGAGAAGTTGGTGAAGCCCTACCGCATCGAGTCGCCGCCGCTCAGTCACCATCGCCATGCTCAGCTTGGCCTCTTGCTGTCATTGACTAGCAAAGCCGGGGAGCCGGCCACTTGTGCTCTTCACCTAACCCTTGCAATCTTCGCCGATGAAGTGTCAAACCCGCAGGACAATCCGACGAGTAATTGAACAAGAACAGGGAATCCAAGCGAATTTCAGAGAGAATTGGAGAAGGGAAGAAGAACTGCTACAGTAGATAGCTAATGAGTATGATTTTTTCTTACAAAATGACAGCATGTCCATTCTCTCCTCCTACCTCAGCTTATAACCAGCTGGACTCAGCAATTAACTAACTCTATTACAAATGAAAAACAGTAATGCCCTGGTGCAGCAAGCTTCTCTGCATCACTTTTAGCTTCTTTGCCTTTATCATCATCTGCATAGGAATATAATGGGATAGCCAATGGAACCTCCTCATCAGATTCATCACCATCATCAATATAAGTGTCAGATTTTCTCTCATCAGAATTTCTTTGCCATCAACTTTCACATAAACTCTCACATCCACATTCCCCTTGCCATCCTGTAGTGCTATCTGTGACATATGACAATAAGACTTTCCTGGGTTACACTTCATTGTCTCTTGTGGCGCCATGTAAGGGGTTTCCTGTGTGAAGAGCCAATGGTTAGCACCAGCACAAACACCAGTCATGAGAAACTGTATCCAATCTCTACTGCCACGAGGATTAATTAATTCCTCCCATTCATCTGATTGTTGCAGCAGCTCATCCATTCTTAAAAATGCATTCTGCATTGCATTCTTAGTTGCATCCCCTCTTGTTGGATGTTCCTTTGATGGCAGCGGCAGTTGGAACTCATAGGATGAAGCATGGTAACCCATATCCGAGTGGCAACACAGGCTGTAGACATGAAAAATGAACTGCACAGTAGTAAGCATCACTGCTCCAGAAGCACTCCCCTCGCAGATTAGGAGGCTTCCTGGACTTCTCCTCATTTCAGCACTTGCGCAGAAGGTAAAGCAATTCATAACTATCATGCATCAAATAGCCTTTGTATTGTGAATTCCATGCGTGTATACTTTCCAAGAGTTTCCAGGGGTTAAGGCCCATTACTACTTCATTCTTGGTTCCTGCCTCCACAAATAGCTCCTTCAGTGCCATACCAATGGACTCAGTCGAAGCATCGGGTCCTGGCATCCTTAGCTGCAACTTAACAAGCACAATGAGGCACTGCACCATTGCATTCAGTATTTGCTCATCATTATCTGCTCCAGACGCATGAGCATGAACAGCTGCTGGTCTACCTTTCTTACCAAAACCATATTGGTGCTGGATTGTAAGGAGCACTTTCTCTGCCTTTTTCATGGTTTTGACAGCTCTGACAAGTGCCTGATAGAAATACCCATCTTTAACAATAAACTCAACTCCCTCAAGCTTAGATACAATTGTACCATCCTCAAGCTGAGCTTCATTTTTCACAAGGACTTCATCGCGATCCTTTGTGCTCTCCCGTTTCTCTCCCCCCTTCAGTACCTTCTTGAATATGCCACCGTACTTGCAAATATCTTTGACACTATTCCAAGAAAGCAGCTCAACTTCAAACTGCAGAGTTGCATTGGGTGAAATAGTTGGAGGTGAACCCGATTCATCATAAGCCAGTTCAAGAGGAATAGTGAAAATAGCAATTTCCCTCTTCATGTTCTTGATTCCTTGATCCCAACCCTTTAACACTTGGCCTTGTCCTAGGTTGAAATGGCAGGGTGTTCCACGATCACGGATTGAATCAAACTTTGTTTCATCCAGGAGCGTATCAGTGTAATGCACTTGTAATCCAGACGACAGGTAGTGACTGATCGACGCTAGATAGCAGCAGCCCTCATCTGCGAGCCCAGGAACCTCGCGCGTGACCTCGCTGTCTCCGGGATTAAAGGAAGCAGATCGGCTGTTGATGAGGACAAGCAGCTCCGGGCAGTCATCATTGAGGCAAACCGTCGAGCGACTGGTGGGTGTCGGCTCGCAGAAGTCAGTGGCCGCTGCAGAGAATGGACTCGGCGCGGGAGAAGCGTCCTTGAGCCCATCGCGGATGATGGTGAGCACGCCGTTCTCCATGGGCGCCCAGATCTGCTGCGTCTTCGCGTTCTCGTGCCAGGGTGACCAGCTGCTGCACTCCACGCGGTGCCCGGTGTCCGTCTTCTCCTGCTCCTTGTTGCGCTTGCCACAGGTCTGGAGGATGTTGCCGTCCTTCACCTTCTCCTCCTCCTCCTTCAGCCCCGGCACATCCGCCTTGAACATGTGCGCTTTGGGGATTTCCTTACAATCGATGCGCGCACCAGCGAAGGGCTTGGAGGGACCGAACTCGGCACGGCCCTCTACGAGCCCGGGCATCTCAACGTCGGCGAGCTCGTCCTCTCCCCGGCCGAGGATGTAGGGGTGCTTGTCGGTGTCGTCAGGCTTGGGGCGGATGCTCATCGGCGAGGTGAGTGCAGGCGCGACGTCAGTGGATGTGATGGTGTACCGATCTGGACGCTGAGGTAACTGTAGAGGAGGACACGGTGGTGTTGGTGGACGCGGTTGAAGATGCGGCCGAGAATGCGGTAGTGGTGGTAGACGCAGGCGACGGCGGTGAGGTTGCAGGCGCGGTGTACCCAGCCGGATCTGAAGCCGACGACATTTGCGCGTGCGTTGAGGAAGCCCGTGAACGCCTCGCGGCCTCCCGAGAGCGCACCGGCGCCAGATACGTATCGAGGGTAGCTGTCATCGCCGCCAGCTTCTCGGACATCTCCTCAGATAGCTTCTGTGCGTCCATCTTCGCGTCACGACCGAGTATCGACGGGCTCTAATACCAATTGTCAAACCTGCAGGACAATCCGACGAGCAATCGAACAAGAACGAGGGAATCCAAGCGAATTTGAGAGACAATTGGGGGAGGAAGAACTGCTACAGTAGATAGCTAATAATCAACTGGACTCACCAATTATCCAACTCTATTACAACTGTAAAACAGTAATTAGCCGACTAAATCAGGAAAATAAAGTAAACTTCGGCTAAACAGGGTTAACTATGCTAATCCGATCATAAACGCGACAACAGCTGGCGCTTGTGTACAACCCCCTCCCGTCAGTCTTCAAGGTGAGCACAGCAGGTCATGACATGGAGCAGTTCACCGTCGCCATCCGTTATGGTGGGTCCTCGCTTTGAGCCTTTCTTTTTATCTCCTTATTCTTCCTTCCTTTGTTGCAGGCTATTCACCGCCGGTGATGCCGCGAGCCTGTGGGTTCGTTAGGGACGCTGTGCGAGTTGAGGTCTTGGTGTGGTGCTTCTGTTGCTCGCTGTAGGGCGGCTGATGAGGGAGCTCGAGGTCGCCCGATGTTGTCGCCATGTTCCTGACGTCTGATGCCCAATAGATCACAATTCGTCGAGGCCTTCCATTGTCGCTTGCCGCCGCCAGTCGATGATGAAGGAGACTGAGGCCTGGCTAACGCAGTCGACGCCACCAATTAGTCTGTTGTGCTCTCTCTCTCTCTCTCACTCTCTCTCTCTCTCTCTCTATTTGTGCCTAGTCACCGTTGGCTCCCTTTGTTTGCGCCCGGCCGCCATTGTTCTCTTTCTGGTCGTGCTAATTGCCGCTACGTTGTGGGATGTTTGCTGGTGTGGCGCGCTGATGGTTGGCTGGCGTCTATGCCACGCGTGTTGATCCGAGCTCGATCGCCGCCGTGTATGTTGTTCTAGACGTATTGGTCGTGTGTTGGTCTGGACATGCTGGTCATGCAGCGATCTGCACGCCCCTTTTTGGCTGCGGCTGTGGGCTTTATTGTCGATGCAACGCGGTTGGTGCCCTGTGTTTCCACCGTTGAAGGGTCCGGATGCATCTGGGCATCGCTTCGTGTTGACGGTAATGCCAAGAGGGTGCCTGCTGAGGTCTTCTCCTTTCTGTTGATGGGTGCATTTGTGTTCTTGATGTGTTTTGTCGCCAATGTGAGGTGCTCTAGCTGATGTACCCTGTTGTCGGTTGCTCTCGCTGCCAGTTTTGGGATGAGCTTCCGCCGATAGCAGGTTGATGTGTGTGCTGATATGGTGTTGTTGCTGGTTGATGTGCCCCTTGCTGCTCTGTCGCCAGCCTTGATGATGTTCGGTGATATCCTCCCTGTTGCGATGAGATTGCACCCAACTCCATCATTGTTGCCTGCTGCCTATTGATGCCTCAGTATTGTGGCCAACTCGATGATGCTCTTGATGAGCTGCCTGTAAATCCACCTCGGCTGCTGTTTGATGGTGAAAAGGCTGCCGATTGTTGCCTTGGTGCTTATGAGCTATGGTCATGATGTTCAAACCAGGGTGTTGTTGCCTATTGCTTAAAGGTTTAGGCTTGATGATTGCCGGCCGATGATGTGCATTGAGGCCCCGCGATATGGTTGCCTTGTCAATTGGATGTTGCTTCCTGATCTCAGTGAGATGTTGCCTATTGCCTCGGATTGACTATCGATGAAGTTTATACTAAGGTCAAGGTGGTTAGTGAGTTAAGCACAACGTTGAGCTCCCAATCATAGCCCAGCTACTGCACTAGTTGAAGCTATGTATCGTGTCGTGATCCTAATCTACCTCTATTGCCTTTTACTTTGTTGAGGCCGATGATGCTCTGGGTTGCCTACGGTTGATGATGCAATACTGAGATCAATCTTTTACTTTGTTCACTAATGTTATCATTGTTACTATTATATAGCTCATGTTTATGGTTTATAGCCTTGCAGACCTCGAGAAGTGGACCATCACGCAACCTACTCGGAGGTTGTCTGTTGAGACAAACATAATTAACCGGAGAGCTTCACGAAACCCGAGGAACCAAGCAGACACAATCGCCGGATTATCGAGCTAGTCAAATAGATGTATGTGTGGAGTGACATGGTGTAGCGAGAGAAACCTTGTACTTTATGATTTTGATAATGAATAGATAAATAGCAATGCTTCCGTTATATCATTCTCCCTTTACTTGTATACTATATGTATACTGGCACGCTCCGGATATATTATTTTCAAATTACATGCTATTCGATGCAAGTTTCTCATTTGTGAAACAGTGATGTGTGTGTGTGTTTTTTCCTTTCTTTGTCAGCTTGATGATGGCCATTTCCTTGCTCTGTTTTCCTTTCGAGGGAAGGTCGCTGCCTCCATTGCGAGTATACCAGGACCAAAATTGTTTGGGGATATGGCTCTTGGAGAACATTCGCTGAGGAACAAACACTAATTGGATTTGGGGAGCTAATGACTGTTTTTGCGGATCCAGTGGGTGCCGAGGATTTCATCTATTTTGATCTTGCATGGGAGGCTGATTGTGCAGTCAGGAAAGATAACTCCACAAGCGGGTGTGGATAGTTATCTCGTCTGTTCATCTTTTTCACCTGTTTATTCATCCGTTTTCTCATCTAACTATGATTTTTTTACATATCTCTCTAACATAAATCTCAATACAAATGAACTGTTTTGATAGCTCATGCTTGTACAAAGGCTAGTGGAAGTTCAGTCCATCAATGAGATTGCTAGGTGGGAAGAGGAAGATCAATATTCAGATTGGGAACGGCTGGACGCGCTAATGGGTAACACACGCTGGATCCTCGCGTTGTTATGTTGACACGCCCATCAGGCCATCACAGGTGAGGTGCCATTCGGACCTCTACCTCTACGAGATGTACGCTTGCCCCCAGGCCAGGATGCTCGCAAGCCTCGGGGACCATTAGGACCATATCGCCCTCAAGGGCAGCTGCACCGTGGGTGACTCGTCTCTTCCTGAGATTTTTCAGTGCTCTCCTCCGAATACGTAATGGCAGCAGAAAACGCAGCGTGAGCTCCTGCTTGACCAGTTGGTCGATGTAGCCGCCAAGGTCAGTGTAGGCCTCTCCTTGACTCCATCCAATTAGAATGTCATCAGACTCATCACATCGCGAGACTGCCGCACAAGCGTAGCATCCATGTAATCGTCGACGTGAAGATCACATCACACACTTCCATTTGAAACATATTTTCCACGTGACCGTTTAAGGCAGTCCAAAAAGATGGGAGTGCCCCAAAAGCACTAGTTCAATCCATACCAGACAGATCTCCAACAAGAATTTTCGAAGGCGTGACCACAAGAACACATTGCGGATGTCTAAAGCCAAACCACGTAACGCTTCCCACACGATCCTACGACTGAGCCTCTTCTTCGATACCGCAGGTGTAAGTCCTCGGATCTTCACGTCATAATAAACCTCCTCCACCCTTCTCAAATCATACTTCATCCCTGCAAAGAGCGATTGGAAGAAAGCAGGTCATATTACACACCATGACAGAATAACGGCCCTAAGCAAATATAGAAACGTACCAAGATACGACAACAGATCAGGCCTTGTTCAAAAGAAACAACTTAACAAGCCAAAAGCCGATAAACTCACCATCAAATTTCTTACGCAAGAAGTCATTACGCAGGTTCAACATCCTAAACGAAGCATGAAGATCAGTCAAGAAGCTCAGAATCTTTCTTGGACAGTCATAGTCTCCAGCTGTGACCCAATTTACTATAAATCTAGGCTGCAAAAAAATCATCGTGAAGTCATTAATTCCGGTCCATGGCTGGTCAGAATTAGTTCTTTCTAAACACCCATCCATGAAAATAACCATAAACAATAAAGCATTCAGCATTCAGTATGAAATGCAGGTGGTATCATACTGTCATGTAAAGTTTTTCAATACGCATGATACAGCCTTGTTCATTCATAACGAAGTACACTACAGTCAACAGAGCAGTCCAGGTTCCAATGTTCGATGTGCAGGAATTCAGCCTAGCCCAAGTTTAAATGTTCGATGGCATTTGACAGTCATATAAAAGTACATAGAAATAAAATAAATAATTATGTCTATCACAACCTATTGGAATTGATCCTGTGAGAGGTGGGTTGTAAGAACACGCACGCGAGCACATACTGAACACTGTCAGCAAGTTTTAATGTTTATTCAAACACCCAAAAGCCTATAGCTGCTAACAGTTTACTACAAGAGTTTTCTCGTTGCCAACAATTTCTATTATTGGATGATCGCTGTCAGCAATTTCTGATGTTTTTTCAAACACCCAAAAACCTATAGCTGTTGACAGCCTTTAATCGGATGAAGCTCATCGTGAGCTTCCATCCAGGAGCGCACGACACACCTTGCTGCCAACAGCTTCTAATGTTTATTCAAACACCTTAAAAAAACCTATAGCAACTGACACCTTCTAACAGGTGAAGCTCATCGAGAGCCTCCATCCGAGTAGAGCTCTTTTGAGCTCTCACTGAGCTCATCCGGAGCTCTTACCACACTCTTACTGAGCTCATCCGGACCTCTCAACTCACGAGCTCACACTGAGGTTACACCTTGGCACACCACTACTCAGGGGATGCTGCCCTATATAGGCTCAGCGGACAGGTACGGTCCTGCTACAGTATGCTAGTTGCTACAGTGCCATCATAATGTTCATAGAGCACTGAGATACTTGTGGTACAGTAACATGTTGTCACTACAGTGCCAAGATACTTTTGCTACATATACACAAGGATTATCCTAATAATCCCCCCTAAGCCTTGTGTGTCAATGTCGCCGGCGAGGTCGATGTCGCTGTAGAGTCTCTTTCGTAGCCGCAGGACTTTGTGCTCTTCTCCGACAATGATGAAACCTGGTGGTTGCGCAACATACACTTTCTCCTCCACTTCACCGTTGAGAAATGTTGATTCCCCATCCATGTGATGGACCGACCATTCCTCTTAGGGAGCTAGCGCCAACAGCAGGCACACGGAGTCCAGCACAGATTTCACATCCAAGTGCGAATACCTCATCGAAGTCCACGTCCAGTTACTGCACATAGCTCTTGGCGATGTAACAACCCAAGTTCTTAAAACCATAGAAATCAAAAACTTTTTCAAAGAAAAATAAAAATATATATATATGCATTTTTTATTGCTTGATTATGTGAGCTAACGTATTTGTATAGGTAGTATATATGCTGCATGTATAATTATACAAGTGTATATACATGAGAGAAATTAGAGAAGAAATAGAAAAGCTTTTGAGCTAAGCCCATCTCCCTTCTCTCCCTGTCTCGGTTTCAACCCAGCTCACCACCATCTTTCCGCTCCTCGCTCTTTCTCTGGGCTGCAACCCACTTCTTTTGCCCGACCCGCCGAGCTCATCCCCTACCTCCAGCCTCTCTCTCCCGTTCTCTCCCGCCGCCGCGCTGCACCACCGAGAAGACCGAGCCGGCCATGAACCAAGGATGAAGCCCGATGCGCATATGATGGAGAGGAGCTTCTAGAAGCTTGCTAGCTCGCGGATAAGCAAAAGTCCTGGACGAGTACGCCTTATCTCCAATCGGAATCGATCTCAAATTGGTGCCTAAGTAGATGCCATCGTCGTTAAAATTGAAGCTGAGCCGCCCTCGAACTCTATCTCCTCCGGGTATAAATAGCACCCTAGACCCCTCCCTTAGAGCATCCCAAACCAAGCGGTCTAGAGCCGCGATTTTGCCGCCGCATCGTTAGAGGAAGCCGCCGCCGTTGATCTCGACCACCATAGCCTGAAAGCCACCACCAAGGAGTTCTCCAGCATCGCAAGGGCGCAAGCAAGCTTCCCGAAGCGATCCCAACTGCCAATTGTCGCCCAGGACTGAGTTTCGATGAGCTCGAAGGAGGTTTGCCACCGTGTGCCATCGCCCGCATCCCTGGAGCTTCGCTAGCGCCGATACATGTCCTAGGTGAGTTCCTTGTGCTTCCCCTACCCTATTCTGCTGCTCACCGGAGTAGATAAGTCACCAGAGCGCTGTTCTGGTGAGATTCCGGTGTGCCGCCACAGAAGCCGTCGTTGTCTCCTCTGTTCAGCCGGAGATGAGAGCCAGTGCACGTGAGCCATTTGATCCGAGACCAAGAGCCGAGATTAAAATCCCCTCATACCCCTTCGGTAGCCAATCATGAAGTGCCACGTGTCAAGTCATAATCCTAGTTAGCTGGATGCCATGTCAGCGTTTTTGCTTATGTGTCAAGACACCTCAACTTGTAGTGCCCAGTCATCGTTGTTTTTCTTTTTAATTGTTTTAATTGCTTTGATGACATCATAATAGATGAATATTGCGCAATAAATAGTTTTCAGTATAAAATAATCTTAAAATAATAATAAATAAGAAATTAATTTCTAAAAATGTTTTATTGGTTTATTTAATTCTGTTTAATAGTTTTAAATAGTTTTATAATTCAAATAAATAGGAAATTAAATAGTTTTATAGTTTGCCATTCCAACAGTTTGCGCCAATGGATCTTGCTAAGGATGCTATGGACCTTACTTACCAACATAGGACACCAAAAGAAGCCGATGTATGAAGGAACAAGGCAAACCAACTGCATAGAATGGTCCATCACCATCTTCGTCTATGGACGCCGCACACACAAGGGAGAGTTCAGAGTAACACGCATGTGCACCACGGAAACAAGGAGGTCTAAATTCGAAAAAGGCATACGAGACGCCGCCCGTCAAGCCCTCTACCGCATGTGTCTGGACTATGGAGCAACAACTAAGGACACACTGTACCGCTACGTCCCCATTCGTGATGACTCAAGCTCGAATACTAGAGTTCAATGCTATTGCAATGAAGAGAATACCACACTCTAGATCCAAGTTCAACTCACTGTTGCCTTGGATCGTCTCCACGAAAGCACCATGTAAGAACTGAAAGAGGTTCGCCATCACCTGGAAGAAGCTGAAGAAGAAAACATGACACTTCGACACCGCTTGCGTGATTTCACTCCTATACCAGTGTCGCCCCTAAGCAAGAGAGCTCGCTTCGACCCTCTCCAGCTCAGGATCAGAGTACCCAGATAGTGACTTGAATGGAGAACCTGCAACCCCACCATGTCTACCAGATAGGGAGTCCCCTGTTAGAATAATAGAGATTGATCAGTAGTGTCATTTAGGTCGTTCCGGAGTTTTTGGTTCTTATGGATCTTATTGCTTGTGAGTGTCAGATGTGAGTTGCAGGATCGCCCTTAGGCGCCCTGTCTACATCCACATCTTAGAAGTAGAGTTTGATGATAGTAAGTAATGAATATAATAAGAGTTTTTTTTAGTAAAATTAGTCTCTACAATATAGACTTCTTCTTAGAATCTTGTGCTTTCCTCTTATCTATGCCCTACTCTGCCAGATGGTCAACACCAGAAGCACCCTCAGAAGTAGTGGCAACCACACGGAAACCCCACTTCCACCACTGCCTCCAATGGCAATGGAGCAGCTTATAGCAATGTAAACCCAGATCTCACAAGGGATGGCCCAAGCAATAACCAATATGCAACAGACTACTCAGAATCAGCCACTACCACAACCCCACCATCACAATTAGTCCAAGTTGGGGAATTCATGAGGATAAGCCACCTACATTCTCTCACACCACTGAGCCACTCAATGCAAATGATTGGCTTAAGACAAGTCAGAAGAAAGTGTTGATCGCGCAATGCAATGATTGTGAGAAGGTACTGTATGCTGCACATCAACTCAACGGTCCTGTTGTCGACTAGTGGGATGCTTTCTACAACACCTATGGGGACCAGGAGTTAGTCACTGGACAGAATTCAAGGAAGATTTTCGTCGCCACCATGTGTCGGTAGGCACTATTGCCCTGATGAAGGAGTTTTGTAACCTGAAGCAAGGGTCAATGTTAGTGAATGAGTATGTTAATAGGTTTACTTAACTCTCAAGGTATGCACTAGAGGATGTAGACACTGATGAGAAAAAACATGAGTGTTTCTTAGATAGATTGGTTTATGGAATGCAAGCTCAGTTAAGCACCCATGATTACCCAGATTTTTAACATTTGGTAAATAAGGCATTGGTATTGGAAAACAAACGTCGTATGCTCAGTCAAGATTGCAAGAGAAGAATGGTCTCACTGAAAGTCCTTGATATCGACTAGAGGGGGGTGAATAGTCATTTCTGAAATTTAAAATTCTGCAGCAGATCAGACAGTGTCCGGAGACTCCGGCTCAATCCGGATACTTCGGGTTCCGGAGTATCTGAGTTCACCCGGATTATCCGGACTATACAGGAACTCGAAATCAAAGTAAGTTTAAGTAAATCTAATGAAGTCTACGAGTTACCATTGTCTCTATAAGATGGATAAGTTCCTTTCAACAATAATCCTGCACTCAAATACAAGCAACCAACAATATTGAGGCAAATCCCCAAATAACAATTTAAACGAGTAAATTGCATAAAATTAAATGGAGACAAGATTTGTTCCTAAAGTTCGGCCACCTCACAAAGAAGTGCATACGTCTCCGTTGAGCAGCTCACAAAGAGCCGGGTCTTTTTCAAACCTATCCTTACCCAAGCGACTACAAAGATCGAGCTAGGGTTCTTACTCAATTCATGGGTAATACAAACTTCCCGTGGCACTCCACAATGATTGGGTGCTCTACGGGTGACCTATTGCCGTCTAGAAGCACAAAGCTTCAAGAGAAAAGAACGCAAATTGTAGCTTGGCAAGAACTCAAAATGCTCAAAGATTTTCTTGTTGCTCTCTTGCTCCAAATCTCACTCCCCAAACATAACTCTCAAATCTTTGCAAAGATCAAGCACTAGACGGGTTTAGGAGGGCTATTGAATGCTCTAGAGAGTGTTTGTTCACTGGTGGTTCAGCAGCAATAAATGAAAGGGGGTGAAGAGATATTTATACCCTTCCCCCCAAAACTAGCTGTTACTGTGCTATTCAGACAGACTCGGAGTATCCGAGTTCACCCGGAGTCTCCGAGTAGCACAGAAACTCACGCACCTAACCTGTCAGAACTAGCCATTACATTGACCCGGAGTATCCGGGTTCACCCGGAGACTCTGGGTAACACTTTGAGAAAAACCGGCTAAAACACTAGTTCGGAGGATGCCCGGAAGATCCGAAAGCATCAGGACCCGGAGACTCCAGACCAACTTGGAGACTCCGGCTAAAACAACCTTGGCTAACCGAGACTCTTTCTCGGAGTCTCACTCATAGACTACAAGACACTAACACACTCTCGGAGTCTCACTCGGAGATTCCGAAACACTTGCACAGTCCAGAGTATCCGGGCTAACCCAGAAACTCCGAGCTCAGAATTAAAGACAAACCGAGAGCTCTTCTCAGAGTCTCGCTCGGAGACTCCAGGCCACCTAACAAAATCCAGAGTTTTCGGACCAACTCAGAGACTCCAGGCTCAAACAACTCTGCCCTTTTTTCCGGTGTTCGTGAGTGATGGTGTCTCTCAAAATTTGGTTTTCACTAAACACTTTGAGCACTGAGACACTACCAAGACTACAAAAAGCATCCCTCTTTATAGTACGACATTCCTAAACTCAAATTCAAAAATTAAAAGGAATTGAACTCTATGAGTTTTTTCATGCCTCTTCTCCTTTCTTTTTGACGGACATTGACTTCTTTTAACCTTTTTCAATGGGACTAAAACCTATTCATAAACTTGATAAACCCATTAGTCCCTTAATCGTTTGACATCAATTAGCTAAAACCCACAAGGGGCCTAGATGCACTTTCAATCTTCCCATTTTTGATGATTGATGACAACCCGATTAAAGCTTATAAAGGATAATAGAATTTAAAGATTTTGAATTTTAAGGTATATGTGTGCATTGTCTTGAAATAAGAAATTGAGATCAAATGCACATATTTAAAGAAATTTTGCGAGAGCTCCCCCTATATCTTAGAATTCGTGGGGGTGCAAAAGTGAGTGAACAAGTATATTCGTGATGCATATGACAAGATATTTCATGAAATAAGAAAGAGAGAAACAAATATTACATCAACCAACTCATGGCATCACACTAGCACAAATATAGTCTTACGAATTTAAAAGGTTCAACTACA
The DNA here is from genome assembly GCF_958298935.1 of Phragmites australis. Classification (NCBI taxonomy): domain Eukaryota; kingdom Viridiplantae; phylum Streptophyta; class Magnoliopsida; order Poales; family Poaceae; genus Phragmites; species Phragmites australis. Next base: position 9,293,105 of record NC_084941.1, on the reverse strand, counting down.
AGCATACCACACATAGTTCAATACAATTATTACAAATGTCTCAAATATCCAACGAAAATGATGAAGGATTTAAGAATGAAGATAGACAGGACACAAGGATTTCTCTCCCCCTTTGGCATCAAGCACCAAAAAAGAAAGAGAAGCAAAAGAAAGATTTAGCCGCTGTCCTCTTCAAAATCGTCATCGTCACCATCATCGGATCCATCTTCATTGCCATTGTCTGAAGAGATTGCTTCGGCTTCTTCTATCTCCTCGTCGTCGTCGGTCTCCTCATCATCTTGAGCATGAGAGGGACCCTCAACAACTGTTTGGGCTTCGTCATACCAAGCCCAAGAGTTCTCAAATTCTGGCTCACTAGCTTCTTCTTCATTGATAATTGGAGAGCAAGGTGGATAAATACCAAGATGAGTGTGAATCTCCTTTTGCTTTGCTTCAATTTTTCTTATCCTTACTTTGGTCTCTCAGATTTGAGGAGCATTGTGAGTGCAAACTCGAAATATTGCTTTGAGTGCACTCTTGATAAAAGATTGAGAGACACGAGAGGATGGAACACGCTTGGGAGCCATTCTTTGTGCACTTGGAGCTGCAGGTGGAGGAGAGGGTGGAGGAGATGACCTAGAACTCACAATTCTCATCCGATAAGGTTCGTGCTTCACTTCCTTGAAGAAATTTTTTTTGGTGACCCTTTCAATCATATACATGATGTAAGGCGCATAGGCACAACTTTTGTTGGGTGTATATGAGGTAGTGTGGATTTCCTCCCAAACAAAATCTATCACACTAAAAGGTTCGCCCACATTAGACATCCGAGCTAGAAGGTTTCATGAAATTCCTTGAACATTTGTGGCATCACCTCCTTTGGGATTCAATGTGAGACGAAATAAATTGTTTAAATACTTGTAGTAAGGCTTCATCCCTGCTGTCGTGCCATGTATCACCGTTCCATGATCCAAATACATAAAGTCCATATCATCTGGTGACAATTAATTCTCATTATGGATCTTAGAGTTGTGCAAATCACGAACGTCGAAACCAAATATGTGAGCAAAGGTTTGATAAGTGATTCTATATTTCTCTCCTTCTATCATCCAGAACATGGATTGCTTTTCTTCATGATCATAGGAAAGTGTAGCATAAAATTGTGCAATAACTTCTACACTCCGGTCACACTTCAGACTCATAAAATTCTTGATTTTCTTTTCCTCACACGCTGCAATGACAGCCTTGAAAGTTTGATCATTATTTTGCTCCATGTAATCCCAATCAATCCATTGCATTGGAGTAACATGATTCTTCTTTGTGAGGATCACGCTATCATAGAAGTCAGCGTGAAACTCGTTCCAAAAGTGTGGGTCTGCCACGCTCTTCTCATACTCATAAGGATCTTCATTTATGTCCTTTTTGCACTTGGCAGCCTTCTTCATATAGTCAATCATTCTTCTTGGTATTTCATGCGTTGAGTGAGCTCTGTAAGGCCTATGTAGCTTCAGAGGAGCTAACACTATATTCTCTTCTTCTATCTCTTCCTGCCCGTGGATACTAGAACCGCCATCCATGGCTTTCCCTTTTCCACGACCTACTGTTACAGGGGTTGTTCCCCTTACTCTGAAAGTACCCCTTGCCCTCATAGCTTGTAGCTTAGTCAATCCACGGGGCACATTTTTAGATTGTGCCGGCTCCTCGATCCGAATACCTCTTGATTCAAAACGCTGAGGAGGAGCATCGCTTTGACCTTGAGCTTGAGAGTCACTTTTGTGTTTCTTCCTCCTCTCATAGCCATATCCCTTGTTCCGATCCATCTCAAAAGTCCTGAGGTATACATGAAAGATATATAAGAGAAGGCATAAGGATTGGTTGAGAAAGAATTTGGAATTGAAAGAGTGCTGATAATTCTAACAGACCCAGAGTATCCTTCCGGGTAGCCCGACCCCGGGGCAAGAATTTAGGGATTGAGCGATTCTTCCTCTACATTGCGAAACCCTTTTCTAGGAATTGATTCTAGGGATCATAAGGAACATCTTCACCAAAGGAATTTGATTCTAGACCAAGCTATTGAGAGACCGGGTGAAGAGTACCTTTTAGGGCTATAGGAGCACAGAGAGTCAATCCGGAGGGAGGGTCGGAGATTCCGACCTAGAGACGATGAAGATTCCAAGAAGTTCGCCAAAAATCCTTGGACAAGACTTGAGATCGCTAGAGCTCTCCTCTCATGGTGAAGGGAAGGAAAAAGGAGTGAAAGGATGGAAGGAAGAAGAAAAACGGTCGGGGTCTCTGTATAAACTGGGTAACCCAGAGATTCTGGCCTGACCTGGAGACTTCGGGTGGCATCTAGAGTCCGAACCAAGACCCTTTCCCGGAGGGTGACCCAGACCCTCCCGATTGAGTGACAGAATCCAGATACTCCGGGTGGACCCGAAGACTTCTGGTTCTATCAACTCAACAGAACCAGAAGCTCACAGAACAGTGTCAGATTCCGAATACTCCGGCATAGTCCGGACATTCCGGGATCTGAAGAATTTGCAGATTGAATTAAGAGCTGAGATTCAATGGGGAAAAGATTGTTGGACAAATGAGACATATATTTACCACTTGTGATCAGCCAACAAACAACATCACATAACTATGAACACAAGTAGCAAATTATGATCCAAAGATCAAAGAGTCAAAATTTTCAAATATTGCACACAAGAATTTTTGCAAACCACTATCTATAAAAACTACAAATCTATAACAATAAATTATATGCAATATATCAATCCACGTTGCGAGAATCTAGGATATTAAGCTCACATCTCAACTCACAAACCTTCGCTCATCTAATGGCTTTGTGAGGATATCGGCTAGTTGTTTCTCGGTTCTCACATGGCGAATATCGATATCCCCATTGGTTGAGTGGTCTCTTAAGAAGTAGTGACGTATGTCTATGTGTTTAGTTCTTGAGTATTGTACGGGTTGTTGGCTATTTTCACGGCACTCTCATTATCACACAAATGTGGTACTTTGGTCATATTGTAGCTGTAATCTCTCAAGGTTTGCCTCATCCAAAGTAGTTGAGCACAACAAGCGCCCGCAACAACATACTCAGATTTAGCGGTGGATAAGGCTACGGAATTTTGTTTCTTTGATGACCAAGACACCAAGGACCTACCCAAGAATTGGCAAGTCCCAGATGTATTCTTCCTATCCACTTTACAACCGGCATAATCGGAGTCTGAATAGCTGATAAGTTCAAAGGATGAACCTTTAGGGTACCATAAGCTAAGGTATGGAGTATGAACTAAATATCTAAGAATTCTCTTAACGGCCATTAAATGGCACTCTTTTGGAGCGGCTTGAAATCTTTCACACATGCACACACTAAGCATTATATCGGGCCTAGATGCACAAAGTAAAGTAAGGAACCAATCATGGAACGATATACCTTTTGATCCGCGGCCTTGCCTTCTTCACTTAGGTCGAGAAGCCCATTTGATTGCATTGGAGTTTGATGGGATTGGCATTCTCCATGACAAACTTCTTAAGCATGTCCTTGATATACTTGGTTTGACAAATAAAAGTTCCTTCCTTGAGTTGTTTGATTTGAAATCCTAGAAAGAACTTTAGTTCACCCATCATTGATATCTCGAACCTCTTGGTCATAATCCTACTAAACTCTTCACAAAATATTTTGTTAGTAAAACCAAATATAATGTCATCGACATATATTTGGCAAACAAATAAATCATTATCGATATTTTTAGCGAAAAGGGTAGAATCGGTTTTGCCTATTTCTAAGCCTTTCTTGATAAGAAAATCCCTAAGACATTCATACCATGCTCTAGGTGCTTGCTTAAGCCCATAGAGCGCCTTATGAAGTTTATACACGTGATGAGGACATTTGGGATCTTCAAATCCGGGAGGTTGCTCTACATACACCAATTTAGAGATTGACCCATTTAGGAAAGCGCTCTTCACATCCATTTGATATAGCTTGAAGTCATGGTGAGTAGCATAGGCAAATAATATACGAATTGATTCAAACCTAGCTACGGGAGCATAAGTCTCATCAAAATCCAAACCTTCTATTTGCGTGAAGCCTTGAGCAACCAACCTTGCATTTTTTCTAGTGACGATCCCGTTCTCATCTTGTTTGTTGCGGAAGACCCATTTGGTGCCAATTACATTTTGGTTTGGTCTTTCCACCAATGTCCAAACTTCATTCCTCTTGAAATTATTCAATTCTTCTTGCATAGCCATCACCCAATCCGGATCTCCAAGTGCGTCTTCCACCTTCAATAGTTCCAAAGAGGAAACAAAAGAGTAACATTCAAAAATTTGCAATTCTAGAACGAGTGGTTACTCCCTTTTGTATAACACCAAGTATGTTATCCATGGGGTGATCTCTTTGGATACTTTGATGAACTCTTGGGTGTGGCACTTGAGATTAAGGTTGAATGTCTTCTCCTTCATCATCAAGAAACTTGCTGAAATCATCATGAGCTTGATCTTGACCTTGTTCTTGATTTTGATCTTGCATTGGAGTTGATGTCGATGGCTCTACTAGAATTGATGAAGACGGTTGACTTGGGTCATAATTGGCCATATGTTGCTCTTGTGATTCTTGAGGCATGATTTCACCAATTGCCATCTTCTTTATTGCTTTGCTTGGAATTTCTTCATCACCTAAAATATTAGGATCAACTTGCTCCACTTGGGAGCCGTTAGATTCATCAAATGTCACGTCATGTGCAATTTCAACACAACTGGAGGTTTTGTTGAAAACACGATAAGCGTAGGCATTTGATCCATAACCAAGCATAAAACCTTCATCTACTTTAGGGGCAAATTTAAAACTTTTTGCTTTCTTATTAAGAATAAAACATTTGCTACTAAAAACTCTAAAGTATGATACATTTGGTTTGTTACGGTTAGGAGTTCGTAGGCGGTCTTCTTCAAGATCTTGTGGAGATACAATCGGTTGATTGCATGGCAAGCGGTGTTGACGGCCTCCGCCCAAAATTGATCTGATACCTTGTATTCATCAAGGATGGTTCTTGCCGACTCTATGAGAGTCCTATTCTTCCTCTCGACAACCCCATTTTGTTGAGGGGAGTAGGGTGCCGAGAATTCATACTTTATTCCTTCTTCATCAAGAAATTCTTCAATTTGAGTGTTCTTGAATTCGCTTCCATTGTCACTTCTCACTCTCTTGATCTTCACATCGAATTCATTTTGAGCTCTTCTCATGAATTTTTTGAATATTGCTTGTGTTTCACGCCAATGCTTATGTAGGAGATTGGTCCAAATAGATCTATGCGAAGGAGTTCTAATGGCCTTGTTGTCGTCATCACATTTTTGGCGGGGTGAGGAGCTCTAATTTGCTTTCCTGCTTGACAAGCACTGCAAATCCTATCTTTCTCAAAAGAAATATTCGTTAGTCCTACGATGTGCTCCCCCTTTAGAAGTTTAGACAAATTCCTCATGCCAACATGGGCTAGTCAGCGATGCCATAGCCAACCCATGCTAGACTTAGCAATCAAGCAAGTTTTAGGTGTTGCTTCATCCGTTGAAAAATCAACAAGATAAAGTTTACTCTTCATCTTACCCGTGAAAGCTATTGAGGCGTTCTCCCATCTAGAGACGGTCACACCCTCATTAGTAAAAAGATAATTGTAACCCATCTCACACAATTGTGACACGGATAATAAATTATAACTAAGAGATTTAACTAACAAAATATTAGAGATAGAATGATCATTAGAGATAACAATTTTACCTAGACCTATTACCTCTCCTTTTCCATCATCACAAAAAATGGTGTTTTCATGTGATCCTCAGTTTTCTTTAAACGATGAGAACATACTCTTCTCTCCGGTCATATGATTTGTGCATTCACTATCGATAACCCAACTTGATCCACCAGAGGAGTATGCCTACAAAATAAGTTTTAAGCCTTTGCTTTAGGTACCCAAATTTGTTTAGATCCTTTCATGTTAGTCACAAGCATTTTTGGTACCCACACACTCTTTTTTACAATTCTATCCTTTGTGCGGGCACCAACATATAGAGCAACCACTTTACCACGGTGGTTCCTCTTGAGCATATAAGAAGCATAAAAAGTGTATTGAGGCGCATGAGCCTTTTGTTGCTTCAATTGAGAGGTGTGATAGGCTTGCTTGCCTCCCTTGATGAATTTTAAGCACTCAACACGCTCATTTGTCTTGCTTGTTGCGTGTCAAATCTGAGGCCTCTCTTTAGCTTGTTGTCTTTGGCATCAATGGTCTTATATAGTGCATCCTTTGATTTATAAGTTTTAATGCACCCATACTTTACCAAGGTATTTAGCCTCTCATTCTCTTTTTGTAAAGCTTGCAAGGATTCAATGTTAGTAGCACAAGCATTCATATCAATGTTATAGCACCGAGAACAACCATTGCTTGTGAAAACACTAGCGAGCAAAGTTGCATCATTAGAGTAGGATGAGCTATTTTTGAGGATATTAATTTGTGCTTCAAGAGTTTCATAACTCTCATCTAAACTTGACAATTTTTCTTGAAGCATAGAATTATTATTCTCAAGACTAGCAATTGAGCTATTGGCCAAATTTAGCTCTTTGGTAAATCTCTCAACCTTCTCCTTTTCTTTAGCAAGAAGTTTCTCGAGTTCAAGGTTTCTCTCCTTTTCAAGGATGAGCAAGTTTTCTTGCTTCTCGAGGATCTCTTCTTGACCCTCTATTGTTTTCATAAGTTCCTTCAATTTAGACATTGCATTTTTACTAAGACCTTTAAACATGCTTTCATTACAACTATCACAATCACTATCACTATCACTAACTAGAAGTTTGGGGTGTGATTTTACCTTTCGCCATTTTTTCATAAAGCATGTGGGGGTGTCGTCGTCGCTCATCTCGCCAAATAGTGATTTTGTTGGTGTACGGGTGCTAATGGCGATGGTGGCGACTCCTTCATCATCGGAGTCAGAGTCGGAGTTTGAATCCCACTCCTCGCCAATATGAGCGTGACCAGAATACTTCTTCTTGTATGTCTTGTTCTTGTCTTTGTTGAATGGTTTGTCCTTCTTTTCATCTTTGTCTTTTCCCTTCTTCTTGTTAGGACAATCAGCTATGAAATGACCAACTTCGTCACACTCATAGCACGCCCTCTTGGATTTTCTTCTTTTGGGCATATCTATTTTATACTTTCTATATCCTCCTTTCCTCATGAATTTCTTGAATTTCCTCACAAAGAAAGCTATCTCTTCATCATCGGAGCTTTCATATTCACTTGAACAAGATTCTTCAATTTGTTTGATTTTGCTTGCCTTGAAGTGGATCTTTGCTTGGATAAGTTCTTCAGTTCATTTGCTTCCTCTTCCATGAGCTCATGAGCAAGTATTCTCCCAAGAACATCACTTGGGGTGAGCCTTTTGTAATCTCTCCTTTCCCAGATGAGGGTGACCAAAGTTGGGCTTCTTGGTGCGAAGGTTCTAAGCAACCTCCTCACAACCATGTGGTCATCAAGTTCTTCACTACCAAGTCCTCTAATCTTGTGGACAAGCACCATCATCCTATCACACATGGCTTGTGGAGTCTCATCATCCTCCATGACAAACCTTCCCAATTTACCTTCAAGTAATTCTATCTTGGATTCCCTCACACTAGTTGTACCATCATGGGACACTTGAAGTGTATCCCAAATTGATTTGGCCTCCTCAAGCCCATCCACCTTGTTGAACTCTTCGGGTCTTAAGGCACTTAGTAGAACACTGGTTGCTTGGGCATTTCTATGTATGGCTTGTTTTTGTTCGGGTGTAAGCTCCATATCTTCGGTCGGAAAATCAAGACCTACACACACAATTTTCCAAATGCTCGGATGGAGCGATATTAAATACATCTTCATCTTGTGCCTCCAAGCGGCGTAGTGAGTACCATCAAAAAATGGTGCACGTCCGGAAAGCACGTAGATGAAGTTATTATAAGGGGAGTTTAATTTGCTATAATTAAAATTAATTTCAACTCCCTTTCTATCTTTGGAGCCACTGGCTGTTGAAGCATCTCCCGTATCCATTTGTCTTCTTGAACCACCACCCGAGGTTTCACCTTTAGGACTTCTCAGGCTTCTATCCGGATGCCAACATCTTTAATTCCTCCAAACGGTTAAGCCTTGTGGGAGGTTAGGCTCTGATACCAATTGAAAGTCCTTGATATCGACTAAAGGGGGGTGAATAGTCATTTCTGAAATTTAAAACTCTGCAGCGGATCAGACAGTGGAGTATCCGAGTTCACCTAGATTATCCGGACTATACAGGAACTCCAAATCAAAGTAAGTTTAAGTAAATCTAATGAAGTCTACGAGTTACCACTGTCTCTATAAGATGGATAAGTTCCTTTCAACAATAATCCTGCACTCAAATACTCGCAAGCAACAATTTGAGGCAAATCCCCAAATAACAATTTAAACGAGTAAATTGCAAGAAATTAAATGGAGACAAGATTTGTTCCCGAAGGTTGGTCACCTCACAAAGAAGTGCCTACGTCTCTGTTGAGGATCTCACAAAGAGCCAGATCTTTTTCAACCCTATCCTCACCCAAGCGACCACAAAGATCGAGCTAGGGTTCTTACTCAATTAGTGGGTAATACAAACGTTCCGTAGAACTCCACAATGATTGGGTGCTCTACGGGTGACCTCTTGCCGTCTAGAAGCACAAAGCTTCAAGAGAAAAGAACGCAAATCGCAGCTTGGCAAGAACTCAATATGCTCAAAGATTTTCTTGTTGCTCTCTTGCTCCAAATCTCACTCCTCAAACCTAACTCTCAAATCCTTGCAAAGATCAAGCACTAGAGGGGTTTGGGAGGGCTATTGAATACTCTAGAGAGTGTTTGTTCACTGGTGTCTCAGCAGCAATAAATGAAAGGGGGCGAAGAGGTATTTATACCCTTCCCCCAAAAACTAGCCGTTACTGTGCTATTCAGACAGACTCGGAGTATTCGGGTTCACCCAAAATCTCCGGGTAGCACAGAAACTCACGCACCTAACCTGTCAGAACTAACCGTTACACTGACCCAGAGTATCCGAGTTCACCTGGAGACTCCGGGTAACACTTTGAGAAAAAACTAGCTAGAACACTAGTTTCGGAGGATGCCCGAAAGGTTCGGAAGCATCAGGACCCGGAGACTCCGGACCAACTCGGAGACTCCGGCTAAAACACCCTTGGATAATTGAGACTCTTTCTCGGAGTCTCACTCGGAGACTCCGGGACACTAACAGCATCCGGAGTATCCGGGCTAACCCGGAGACTCCGGGTTCAGGCTTTAAAGCTAGATCGAGACTCTCTCTTGGAGTCTCACTCGGAGACACCGAAACATTTGCACAGTCCGAAGTATCCGGGCTAACCTGGAAACTCCAGGCTCAGAATTAAGCCAAACCGAGAGCTCTTCTCGGAGTCTCACTCGGAGACTCCGGGGCACCTAACAGAATCTGGAGTTTTCGGACCAACCCGGAGACTCCGAACTCAGACAACTCTGTCCTTTTTCCCGGTGTTTGTGAGTGATGGTGTCTCTCAAAATTTAGTTTTCACAAAATACCTTGAGCACTGAGACACTACAAAGACTAAAAAAGCATCTCTCTTTATAGTACGATATTTCTAAACTCAAATTCAAAAATTAAAAGGAATTGAACTCTATGAGTTTCTTCATGCCGCTTCTTCTTTCTTTTTGAGGGATATTGACTTCTTTTAACCTTCTTCAATGGGACTAAAACCTGTTCATAAACTTGATAAACCCATTAGTCCCTTAATCATTTGTCATCAATTAGCTAAAACCTACAAGGGACCTAGATGCACTTTCACTCACAAGGACAACACTCAGACAGTAACTCTCACCCACGCACCATGCCGCCCTAGGGACAACATCAGTCATCCACTCAGTTCAGACCTCAAGCAGCAGCACAGTGGACCAGCAGCCTCGCTCCAACACACCAGCCCCGGCCAAGAACCCTAACCCACAGGCTCCAGCTGGACGTGCATGTTTCAACTATCATGAGATTGGACACTATGCCAATCAATATCCTAAGAGAAGACAGAACCAATCACTGGTTCCATTCAACTTGAACACACCAACAAAGACACCTGCTCTAACTCAGAACCGTAATCAGTATCAGACACCTGCACCGTCCAACAGAGCTCAGCAGAACCATATGAAGGGACACGTGAATCACGTCTCCGCAGAAGAAGCTCAGGATGCACCTGATGTCGTACTCGGTATGTTCTTTGTCAACTCAACCCCTGCATCTGTATTTGTTCATTACATCCAAGTATATGGCCAAGCATAGTTTACCAATAACAACCTTGAAATATAAGATGCTAATTAGCTCACCTGGTTGAGAAATGAAAGCTAATCTCATCTACCCTAAGTTAAACCTTAAATTAAGGGGGGTAGAGTTCCCAGCCAACCTCGTCATCCTGGAATCAGATGGGATCGATGTGATCCTTCTAATGGATTGGTTAGCAAAGTTCAAAGCAGTGATAGAGTGTGCTAGAAGGGCAGCCACCTTAGAGAATGAAGAAGGCGTCAAGGTAAAGTTCGTGGCAGACACACCGTCAGCAAAGCAATGCAAGCTAAACCATCTTGAAGGATCGATAGTGGACCAGATACGGATAGTCTATGAGTTTACAGACGTGTTCCCAGATGAATTTCTAGGTATGTCACCATATCGATACATTGAGTGTGTAATTAATCTTGTGCTTGGAACTACGCCTATAGCTAAAAGACCCTATAGGATGTCCGCTAATGACCTAGCCGAACTAAAGAAACAAATAAAATAGTTGTTAGAGAAAGGTTATGTTCGCCTTAGTACCTCACCATGGGGAGCACCTGCGCTCTTCGTGCAGAAGAAAGATAGAAGCCAAAAGATGTGCATAGATTATCGAGCACTCAAAATGATGTCACCATAAAGAATAAGTATCCCTTACCCAGAATCGAAGATCTGTTCGATCAACTTACCGGAGCTCGAGTGTTTTCAAAGATAGCCTTAAGGCCAGGATATCATCAGCTAAAGATTCAGAAATCAGATATACCCAAGACAACATTCATCACCCGATACGGATTGTACGAGTTCATGGTTATGTCGTTCAGATTGACTAATACCCCGGATTACTTCATGTAACTCATGAATAAAGTTTTCATGGAGTATCTAGATAAGTTCGTTGTAGTGTTCATTGATGATATACTGATTTACTCTAAGAGTGAAGAAGAACATGAAGAACATCTAAGGATGGTTCTGGGAAAACTTAGAGAACATCAATTGTATGCTAAGCTTAGCAAGTGCGAGTTTTGGTTAACAAAAGTGTCATTTGTTGGACATATTCTATCCGCAGGAGGAGTTTGCAGTAGACCCAAGTAAGGTGAAAGATATGTTGAATTGGAAAATCACCTACCAGCGTTATAGAAGTGAGATGTTTTCTTGGTCTAGCAGGCTATTACTGTCGTTTCATAGAAGGATTCTCAAAGATAACCAAGCCACTCACAGAGTTTCTACAAAAGTAAAAGAGGTATGAATGGACAAGCACTTGTGAAGCGAGTTTCAATGAGCTTAAGAAAAATTTAACTACAACCCCAGTGCTAGTATTGCCGGATATCCAAAAGAACTTCGATATATACTGTGACGCATCTCAACAAGGTCTTGGATGTGTTTTGATGCAAGAAGGATAAGTGATAGCATATGTCTCGAGACAGTTGATGACTCATGAGAAGAATTATCCAAATCATGACCTAAAGTTAGCAGCAGTGGTACATGCATTGAAGATATGGCGGCATTATCTTCTTGGGAAATATATTAAATATACACGGATCATAAGAGCTTGAAGTATATATTCACCCAGATGGATCTTAACTTGAGACAACGAAGATGTCTAGAATTGATCAAGGATTATGATGTAGGAATCCATTATCACCCAGGAAAAGCAAACGTGGTTGCGGACACATTAAGTCGTAAAGGATACAGTACTATGGCTATGTTGCAAGAAGCTCAACCGACTTTGTGTGAAGAATTCCGACGACTTAACCTAGATTTTGTCACGGATTTAAAGGCAGTAACCATGGAAGTGGAACCTAATTTGAATGAGGACATCCAAAAATGATAGGCAGAAGATGAAAATATTAGAGGGATTAAAGCGAATAGCAAAGCTGGCAAAGCCCCAAAGTTCTCAGAAGATGAGAGGCATAGTCTGGTTTGGCAAGCGCATGGGTGTACCGGACTAGAAAGAGCTTAAGGAGATAATCTTAAGAGAAGCTCATGAGTCAGCTTACTCTATTCACTCAGGCATTACCAAGATGTATCAGGATCTGAAGGATCGCTATTGGTGGCCTGATATGAAGAGAGAAATAACCGAGTATGTGGTAGTGTGTGATGAATGTCAGTGTGTGAAAGCAGAACATCAGAAACTAGCAGGATTACTACAGTCGTTGAAGATACCAAAATGAAAATGGGATGAAATTGGGATGGAATTCATAATTGGATTACCTCGTACAATCAGGCTATGATTCAATATGGGTCATTGTAGATCACCTCACGAAGGTAGCTCATTTTATTCCGGTTAAAACAACCTATAAAGGAGATAAATTGGCAGGGTTATATATATCTAGGATTGTGTGTTTACACAGAGTTTCGAAGAGAATAGTGTTGGATCAAGGGACCTGGATTACCTCAAGGTTTTAGCAAAAACTTCATGAATCTTTAGACACAAAGTTGAGTTTTAGCTTGGCGTATCACCCACAAATAGATGGATAAACAGAAAGAATAAATCAGATACTTGAGGATATGTTACGAGCGTGTGCTCTTCAGAATCACAATAGTTAGGATAAGAACTTGCCATATGCAGAGTTTTTGTATAACACTAGTTATTAATCCAGTTTACAAATGACCCCGTTCGAGGCATTATATGGAAGGAAGTGTAGAAAGCCTCTACATTGAAGTGAAATTGGAGAAGGTCAAGTGTTTTGGACCAAAAATACTCAAGGAAGTCGAGGAACAAGTCAAGGCAATACGCGAAAAGTTAAAGACAGCCCAATTCAGACAGAAAATTTATGCGGATAATCGAAGCTGAGAGTTAATCTTCAAGGTTGGAGATTATGTGTATCTCAAGGTCTCACCTCTAAGAGGACTTCGTCGCTTCAAGGTTGGAAAGTTAGCACCTAGGTACATTGGACCATTCAGAGTAAGTGCAAGACATGGAGAAGTGGCCTACCAGTTGGAATTACCGCCCAAGCTAGCAAATGTGCATAATGTGTTTCACATATCGCATTTAAAGAAGTGTTTGCGAGTGCCAGAAGAACAGTTACCTTTAGAAAAAGTAGAACCATAAGAGGACTTGTCATATTCAGAATACCCAGTTAAGAATCTAGAAACGATGGAGCATGTGACTCGGAGAAAGGTCATACGTATGAGCAAAGTACAATAGAGCCACCACATTGAAGATGAGGCAACCTGGGAGCAAGAAGAGCTAAACACGGAGTTTCCTCACCTGTTTGCAGATCAACCGTAATCTCGAGGATGAGATTCCTTTAAGGGGGTAGGTTTTGTAACATCCCAAGTTCTTAAAATCATAGAAATCAAAAACTTTTTTCAAAGAAACATAAAAATTTATATATATGCATATTTTTTTATTGCTTTGTTTGATAGCTTGATTATATGAGGTCATGTATTGTATAGGTAGTATATATGTTGTATGTATAATTATACAAGTGTATTATACATGAGAGAAATTAGAGAGGAAATAGAAAAGCTTTTGAGCTAAGCCCATCTCCCTTCTCTCCCTCTCTCAGTTTCAGCCTAACCTGACACAACCTTTCCCCTCCTCTCTCTTTCTCTGGGTTGCAGCCCACTTCTTTTGCCTAGCCCGCCGAGCTCATCCCCTACCTCCAGCCTCTCTCTCTCCTGCTCTCTCCTGCCGCCATGCTGCACCGCCGAGAAGACCGAGCCAGCCACGAGCCAAGGATGAAGCCCGACGCGCATACGATGGACAGGAGCTTCTAGAAGCTTGCCAGCTCACGGATAAGAAAAAGTCTTGGACGAGTATGCCCTATCTCCAATCGGATCCGAGCTTAAATTGGAGTCCGAGTAGATGCCACCACTGCCGTTCAAATCGAAGCCAAGCCACCCTCGAACTCTATCTCCTCTAGGTATAAATAGCACCCTAGACACCTCCCCTAGAGCATCCCAAACCAAGCCTTCGGTCTAGAGCCGCGATTTTGCCTCCGCATCGGAAAAGGAAGCCGACGCTGTTGATCTCGACCACCGTAGCCCGAAAGCCACCATCGAGGAGTTCCCCAGCATCACAAGGGTTCAAGCAAGCTCTCCGACCACCAATCGTCGCCTAGGACCGAGTTCCAATGACCTCCGAGGAGGTTTGTCGTTGTGTGCCGTCGCCCGCATTCCTGGAGCTTCGTCGGCACCGATACGTGTCCTAGGTGAGTTCCCTGTGGTTCCCTGACCCTATTCCACCGCTCGTCGGAGTAGATAAGTCACCGAAGCACTGTTCTGGCGAGATTCCAACGTTACGCCGCCATGGAAGTTGTCGTCGCCGCTTCTGTTCAGCCGAAGATGAGAGCTAGTGCACGTGAGCCGCCCAACCCGAGACTAAGAGCCGATATTAAAAACCCACCATACCCCTTCGGTAGCCATCATGAAGTGCCACGTGTCAAGTCATAATCCCAGTCAGCCAGACGCCACATCACCGAGCAAAGTCATCCAACCACGTCAGCGTTTTTGCTTACATGTCAAGCCACCTCAGCTTGTAGTGCCCAGACAGCGTTGTTTTTCTTTTTAATTATTTTAATTGCTTTAATGACGTCATAATAGTTGAATATTACGCAATAAATAGTTTTCAGTATAAAAATAATCTTGAAAAATAATAATAAATAGGGAACTAATTTCTAAAAATGTTTTATAGGTTTATTTAATTATGTAATAGTTTTATAATCAAATAAATGTTAGAAAACTCTAGAAAAATCCTAGAAAATCATAGATGACTTTAAAAAAATCCTAGAAAATTCCTAGCAACATAATTTCTTTTGTAGATAATCTTTTCAATCATGTTTGTTGTGTAGATAATCCTAGATAATCTTTTCAATCATTTTTTAATCTTTAGAAAATCATAACTTGTAAATTGTAGCTCTTTTCTAATCCGTTCTTTCACCGAATAGTCTGGAATAGTGTAATCTTGTGATGATGATGTTTGTTGTGTGATGTTTGGTTCTTTTTAGATCTTGGTATTTATGTGTTATTATTTTTCCGCGTATGTTATGAGTAGACGCCAACATTCAGAAGGAGCTAGAAGATCTACAGGATCAGAATTTTGAAGACTCAACTGAGTTCAGTGAAGGCAAGTTGTGTTTTTGATCATTTTTATCCCAGTTTTACAAATATTTTGTTTTATAAACATGCATGCTAATAAATTGTTGAGAATCCCAAGAGTTAGACTTTACCTTAATTTTTTTTCTTATCATCCTTATCGCCATAGTATGGTTTTGGGTTATGGATAGGTAGATGATGCTTAGCCTTACTTTGATATGGTAATCATGATAATTATTCTATGAACTTGATAATGGTCCTATGCAACAATGATAAAATATGATGGAATAATTTTTTTTAGCAACATGGTATAAGGGTTTGAGTAAATGGTATGATGAGATGTATGGTTGGGAAAGTGGTAGTCTTGTTCAAATCTAAGGACCGGTTTGTGGGGTGACCTTTCTGTGTTTATAGTACAATCAAAAACCTGGTATGGAACGGGCCTAGTCAAGTAATTTGCTTACTCTTAGCATAGTATAGACCAGATAGAAGAGAGGTGAATGGATGATATCTTGGGATCCGAAAGGCGCAAATGGAGGCTTTCGTTGTTGAGGTGGAATCACGCGGCAGTGAAATCTTAGCGGATAGACATGTGCTGAGAGAGGGCATTGTAAAGGTTTTGTAGTGGATTCCTAACGCACACCTTAGTAGTGTGTAAGAGTTATCCGTCGGCCAACAGATGCTCGGTAAAACAGGACGATACGTCTTGTGGGTAAAGTACAACATCTGCAGAGTTAAAACTGAATATTCAGCTGTGCTCACGATCATGAGCGGCACTGAAAAACCTACCATGATTATAACTTGATGTTTTGTTTAGTCGGGTCAACTATGATGGTGGGAATCATAGTGGTGGGAACTATGATTGAGAATGACTAATTATAGTGGTGGGAACTATGATTAAGGGTTCAACCTTAGTGGATGAAACTTTGGTTGAGATGATGGTTAGTTGGCTAGGTCAAGATGGATGGAATCTTGAGGTGGTTTGTTATTCACTTAATTATTATTGTTTTTCAAGTTTTTTACTTAAATGCTGATTTATACAAGAGAGTCATATTAGCCTTATTCTTACCAAGCCTTCATATGCATACTATTTCCTTTACAACTTAATGAGTATGACAAGTGCTTACTCTTGCTATCACTAAACACTTAGTTGGAGAAGGTATCGAGAAATACGCTGAAGGTATATCATTCTAAGATGCTTTCTACGTCGATGATGTGTCATAAAAGATTAGAGTTTTCGTAGCTTGTTTAGTTTCACTGTATTTTTTTTTATTCTTCGACTCTTGAAGGTCACTTTTTTAAGACGATTAATTTGATCAAGTATAGATATTGTAATGAGTATTATCAATAAAATCACTATGTATTAAGATTGATTCCTGAGCTCAGCACATAGATGAGATTGATTTGTTTCTTGAACCGGTCTTGACAGACGACAAGGCAGGTTTGTGCATTATCGATTTTATATAATTAAAGTATTTTCATAATAAATCTAAAAACGTCAATTTTATATTATCAATCTATATTATTTTTAAGGATTGATGATCAAAACTAAAATGATTTGACTTCGAACAAAACCTAAATACACTTATATTTATGATCAGATGTAAGGCATGTTTGATTTGCGTCTTAGTTTACTACACCTAAGGTTAGTCGAGTGTAACTTTGTTAAAAAAAATATATAGTTAACAAATTTTTAGCCATAAGTGTTATAAAGTTAATCAAAAAACTAAATATATGGCATGTAGACCAGAATGCTAACAAAATATGACTTGCTACAGTTATAACAGTCGATCAAATAATTACATCAAAATCTATAACGTAGCAAAGATTATACTCAAACTAAACATACCTGTAGTATATAATTACATGCCCTATCTGCCATAGCCTTCTAATATACAAATCCCACAGCCTTCCTACATTATTGAACTTGAACGTTGAGCACTCGAGAAAACTCCCTGGCTCACAGCTCTCTTCCATTACGGTGATATTACTTCACGGTTCACATAGTTTGTGGAACTGCCAGTAAAATATAGCTACATATGTGGAAAATGAAGGGAAATAATTACACGCTTACATCTATTTCAGCTTTAACAGACTAAGTAAGGCAACAAATCGGAAAAGTACACCATAAAACATAATAATGGCGATGCAAAGACCAAAATTGTTGATATCATATCCGCCTTTTAGCAATGCTCCACATCGAGTAATCAGCCACACGCCTGAATATCTGAAGGGTGAAACTGTGTTAGCGAAAAGGGAGAAAGCTTGACCTTTATCTTAAAGATTAATATTCGTACACTGATAAACAAATAAGCACTTAGAGAATTAGTTTGACAATTTTCAGGTTATACAAGGATGATAGTTGCGTCAAATCTAGACTTTTACAACTTGAATATGAAAACATAGATTTTCTCGCTGAACTCTTTCCATTATGACGCAACATATATCTTATCTAGTTTCTTTCCATTATGAGGCTTATGAACTTTTTCTAGTATGCTAATGAACAAGTTGATCGTAATTGTTTCCCAGTTCATATAGCGTGTGCTGAACACAAACTTGATTATTAATAACAGATACTAGTTCTTTAACTATTCATAGTTCTGATTAGAGATACAGAGAATACTTACTTTTTTGCTCCTGCGATAATGAAAGCTTCTAGGGCCCATTTAGGATAGCACAATTCCTTTATAATCCGTGGAAGGTCTGGTTTAGTGCCCACCAGGACAAGCACTACAGGTATCAATGCAGAACACTGAAAGAGCATAGTTCATTAGCCACCTCCTCTAAAGTTATATGTCATGATAAAAAAAAATTTGAAGATGTCCTACTTACCAATTGAGCTAACCCAAGCTCAAACCAAATAGCAAAAGTGTAACCTATGCCAGTTACACAATAAATTAATGCCAGCAAAACTAAATAATTGTCTTTAAGAGTTGATCGTGGGTTGTTGAAGAAATAAAATGTTGAGAGGAAAATAATTGGCTTAATGACAGTATTGAAATGATCGACTGTATCTCTTGCAAGAAAGTAAGCTAGAGTGCTCATGCCAGATTCTCTCTCCCTCCAATATTGCAATTTTTCTGGAGAAAATGACCGCAATGCTGCAAGCTGGCATAACAGTGCTGCAAGAAGCACATTAACGTTAGCTAAAATGTTACTGTAACTTTTTTCCCGAATAGTGCCACTCTAGTTTCTTACAAGGAACAAAATTCCATTGTGATTATAAATTATAATCATTAAATAGCAAAAAATATAATTAAACTTTTGCTATTTTTTTCTGTAACAGAAGGGATAATTAAGACAGTGCACTTTTATGCTATGCAAGAACACAAACAAGGCAGTGATTTGTATACTGCTCATTGATATTTTGTTATAGCTAAAGAGCTAATGCCAGAATGCTTTAAATGAAGAGAACCACATATGGGAAAAAAAGAAAGAATAAAGATATACACAGCCAAGATAATAAAAACATATACTTATTTTTGTCTTATTTTCACTTGTACGTGTATTACACCTGACAAACATATAATTCTAAAAGAGCACCATTAAAGTGTCTTAGCACTGTCAACTCATAAAATGTACATATTGTATCATTCTTGTTTCAACAAATTGTTGTGTGTTAAGAAGAAAATAATTTTTGGACCATAACTACTTCATACTGAATACAACAACAACAACAATAGTAACAAAGCCTTTTAGTCCCAAGCAAGCTGGGCCCGGCTAGAGATGAAACCCATTCATACTGAACAAAAGTGTAGAATTAATTTTTTGAAAGTAAATGAACTTCCACATTATCTTCCTTGTCCAACCACTTCAAGTAAATATGCCAGGCAAAGATGCAACAGGAGACATATTTTTCATTTAAATGAGGTTAGCGCATTTAAGACCTGTGACAGGAATTAGTTTATATTTATTAAAAGCTCTTGGTAATTTTAATGCAGTTCTATTATATACTGTCTATCATAACTAAATTATGTACAACGATAATTTCGCAACAGGGCAGCCTTTTCTGTTAATTTATGTAAATTTAGAAACAAAAAAAAACACTGACTTACAAACTGCCATTATGGTATATCCATAAGAAGCTACACCAAATGAATCATCTCGAACTTTAGCAATTGTTCCAATGCATATGCCAGCAATACACAATATTAGGTAATCAACAGCCTGTTGTGAAGCTTCACGCAGCCGTTGCTTTGCTACCCTGAAAACACGGTTTCGGCAGTAGATTACAAACAACTGATTCACCCAGCAAGTAGTAAATATTAAAGAATCAATTTACCTCCCTAAATAGTATCCATATTGTGCAAATACACCAGGTGTTTTCCTATCCAATAATTTGTTTGATTGCCTCACATTCTGGTGTGCAGAATCTGTATTCTCTGACTGTTCGGCAAAAGACTGTTCCCTAGAAATGGATCGAACAGTATATAACTCACGAATTGTATTGATATTCTCAAGGTCCTTCTGCAAATCATCTGGAACTTCATATCCATTATGTAACATCCAAAGAAGTGGCAAGTGTTTAGGAGTGACATCTCTGCTCATTTTTGTCTTTACTATTCCCTCTAAGATGTCAATGAAATAGTCTGGAGGATTCTCACGGTCAGGCACTTTGATCCCCAGGCCTGCGAAGTACATTACAACTTCACTTACAGGCCCATGATAAACAACAAGCCCACCTCTTGCCAAAAGGACAAAGTCGTCAAACATGTTGAACAGAGTATAGCTGTGTAAAACATTAATGAGTGTCAAGTTTATATTTCAATAAAGTAAAAAAGATGCATAGAAAAGATCATTTTAATTAATAGGATAAAAGAGTGATTAGCTATTTTTGCATAACCAATCGCATATTTTGGTTGAGCACTACAATGCATGTGGATGAATATTTCTCACAAGGTTTGTAACACCAACTAATAGGTGACGCAGTCTTTTGGGCCCATCGACCAATGAATGTTACAAATTGATAAAAAAAACTTTGCATGTGAGGAAAGTCATTTCATTTCAAAATAGGAAGAACATTAATTCATAATGAACAGACAAATTGATGATTAAATGTTTACGAGAAACCTTGGTTGGTGAACCACTGCACAAACGTTTACTCCTTGGAGTGCTTCATGTCGAAGAGCTTTTAAAAGTAACCGAGAGGAAGCACTGTCTAAGCCTGTAGTTGGCTCGTCTAATATCAGAAGAGATGGCTCCATAACCATTTCAATCCCAACGTTTACACGCTTCCTTTGTCCTCCGGAAATGCCCCGCATCTCCACTGTCCCAACAAGGGAATTTCTGATTTCTTGAAGCCCTAATGATCCAATAACCCGTTCAAGAACTCGAACCTTATCAGATCTTGACA
Organism: Phragmites australis; assembly: GCF_958298935.1. Classification (NCBI taxonomy): domain Eukaryota; kingdom Viridiplantae; phylum Streptophyta; class Magnoliopsida; order Poales; family Poaceae; genus Phragmites; species Phragmites australis. The sequence continues at coordinate 9,272,425 of NC_084941.1, read as the reverse complement.
TGCCTTTGCTTAACCTATTCCACAAAAAAAGTACTGATTGTTAAAATTAACCATTTCCTTTATGAAGATACAAACAGTGATATCATGAAAAGGATTACTGAGATCAAGTACATGGTCTTTTCATATATATAGAAAACACATACGCACTGTCACAGGACCTCATCTAGGCACATAATAGATTGAAGCTAAGAGCTAATGCTAATATATGCATCTGAAGGAATGAAATGGACAAGTAAAATTCAGATATAACAAGAAACCTTTTTCAAAAATCAAAATGCCATATCTAAAATAAATGAACATTCTTTTCAACATGTTCCATGGAGTAGAAAGGAGGGATAATATTACTACAGCACACACAACAGTACTTCTCTTCTTCTTTTTTAGGGGACAACAGTACTTCTCTGTTTGTTGATAAGTCTTGAAATGATGTTTTTGTTTGTGATGACAAGTAATTGATCAAATTTGAACATTGCAAGTTTATAGGTCCCTTACAGGGGAAAAAGATAACCTACAGATGGTGCCACTTGGCACTGCAAAAGAAATAAGATCTTTGACTAAGGATTGCACTTAAACATTTTAGTGGAAGGAAAGAATAGATTAGGAAAGCAATTAAACTATGTGCTTTAAGATGTATCAAATACCTGCAACATGCATTAAACCACAGATTTTCCTCGACAGTCAGGTTTCCATGGACGATATCATCTTGAGGCACGAACCCAATGATCTTCTTATATGACTGCATTGATCCAGGTTTTCCATTTATAAGGACTATCCCATCCTTCTTATACCCTGATGTTTTACCTAAAACAGCATTGAGGAAAGTAGTCTTTCCTGCTCCAGAAGGGCCCATGATAGCTGTTACCTTACCTGGTGAAAGCTTTCCCGTAACACATTGCAGAAGTTTCTTTTTTCCAATCGATAGTGTTAGACCTCTGAAAGCCACCTCAAGCATTGGCCTTTGTGGTCTATTTTCAGTAGCTAGAGACACCACTCCAAAGAATGTTAATTTATTATTATTGTCTAACTGCATAACTCTATCCTTATCAATCTGATAATTTTTGCAATTTTTTGATCCGTTAGCATTAGCTTCAGCAGCATGTAGTATTCCATTAGATGATGTAGCCAATTGCTCAGGTGAATTGAAAGACTCGGGCATTTCTACCTCATGCCTTAGTACAAGTCCTTTAGCTAATTTCCATCTTTCACGCACTGCTGCTGATTTGTTTGCAATTTTTGCAGCCTTTTTACGAGATCTAGATGACATTTTAACTTGAATTGCAATGAATAGACCAGAGCAGTTGTACACCAGCAGTAAAATGAAGCTCAAAATAACCTGCAAAAAGAAGACCAGAAGTAAAATGATTTTTAATGAAAGCTATGATTAAATAATGAGGAGAACATGTTCGATAACAATTAGATGTGTTATCCATGTTATTTAGCATGATGAAATCTGACTTGTGAAAGAAACTAGGATACTTAAATAGAGTAATAGACACAAGTTCTGCAGAAATCTATGACAAACACATATTATATATCCAAGTATACACTGAAACAGAAGACACAAATCCTATTCACACAAAATGAAATAAGAATACTATTGGATGCATTAGGCATTAATTCCAAGTCTAACCAGAGAACAATTTTATGGATCAAAAGAGTTAGCCATATGCAATAAAATGCTGTAAGAAATATTTCTCAGTAAGGCAAGAAATAGTTATAATGCCGTGATGCATTAGGCATTAATTCCAAATCTTACCAGACAACAATTATATGGATCACAAGAGTTAGTGATGTAATAAAATGTTGCTAAGAAAAATATTTCTTAGTAAGAAAAGATCTTTTAGGATTAAATTGATATACAATTTACAAAATTGTGTTGATTCAAACAATGGCTGTGGGACAGTACAACAACAACAACAAAGCTTATGAGTTAATGATGTAACAAAATGTTGCTAAGAAAATATTTCACAGTAAGATAAGCTCTTTTAGGACTAAAAACTTATACACATTTTATAAAAAATGTGTCAGTTCAAACAATGGCTGTGGGACAGTACAACAACAACAACAAAACCTTTAGTCCCAAACAAATTGGGGTAGGCCAAAAGAATTTTTCCAGTAAGAGTGTAAGACTTCAGGGCACCCTTTTTATATTTTTCCTTTAGGGATGGGGGTACACTGATCAATGTTGAAGTCCGAGATGAAAACATAGCACTCAAGGACAAGAAAATAGAAAAGAAAAAAATGGTAAAATGTGCTACTTACAATTAATACACCACCATATAAACCAATATCTTCTTTAATTGAATTATCCCCCTTACACGTGTTTTTCCAAAGACACTCTGCAAATTTATGTGACATTACTCAAGATTTATAAACACATTCAAAAGATTCAATAACAAAAACTGTAAATCCTTGCAGTTCGCCACAAAGTATTGCAATGTTGTTTCCTACAGAGACCTTTGAGTCTTTCACAGTATCTAGTCTTCTGGACTATTAAATATTTAATCAAAAAGCTACTTTAAACCATTAAAATGGCGCCATTCTTATGTTTAGCAGCCATTGCAAACCAGTGGTTAGGATTTAAAGCAATCGCTCAACTATTGAAGAAACACCTAAGTGGTGGAATGGTATGCGAAACTTAATGAATCATACATGTATGAATTTTGAACTAAAGGAATCAGTTATTAGGTAAGTAATAGTTTTAGTTTTTTGCTTCCAAAGAAGATTATTCTGAAAAGAAGATATGCATACTATTTTCATCGGTGGAACCTTTGCGGCAATAGTACCTGCAGAATACGAAGTTACAAATAAAATTAGCAACAGAACAACATATCAAAATAAATTGTGGATGATAGCATATAAGAATGAGCAGAGACACTACCCCCTGCTACAGTTGTATTTCTGGGTTGTGGTTGGACAGTAGTGCCCCGGAGGGCAAAAGACATCATTAGTTGTAACCACATCAGCCCAAGAATCAGCAGTGCCACATGCATTGTTCAATCCTGGAGTTATTTGGTAAAAATACCTGACATATTTTCAGAAAGAAGGAAAACAGTCATGTTCTGTGAAACTCTTCTGAAGAATATTAAATGGTAAATAAAGCATTTGCTGAAAATTCCTCTTACGGATCACAAAGGCCAGTAGTGTTATTCACTGTCCCAAGAGGACAATAAGCACCCAAAGGACATGCTGCAAAAAGTTAAGAACGAAATTAGAGAAAATAAGAAGAAACAAGTGTGAATAGCAACAAAGAACAAGAGGGGTAATAGGAAATTAATTGTACAATGAAGTATAACCTTGAGAAAGTAACAAGTTCAGAAAAAATTTCTCACCTATACTCCTAACTCAGGTTTTCCTAATTTGTAATAGTGAAGACATTAAGTTAATACGTCAAAAAAATCCAAAGAACTCTTTGCACATTTAGAATTTGAACTTCCTTTAAATTTTAAACAATGATTGAATTCACAGGGCCCAAGGGAACATAATACTACTGGTATCATGCAAAATTAGTTTAGTATGTAGGGGGTATGTTTGGAAAGATAATCTTACGCATCATGCAGGTCAGGCCACGAGGGCAGAAAAAACCTGGACAACACGGCCTGCAGTTCGCTGCTCTGGATGGGACTGATTCATCAGATGACGCATCATCCAACGTCATGCAAGCCCAGCCGGGCTGGCACCCAGGTGCCCATGAGTTTTGATTGCAGTTCCTACTAATCCTGGTGCTGCTGCCACTGCTAGCCAAGCTCTTGACATATAACTCTACTTCAGCTTTCCTGCACAGCATTGCAGCCATTTGCCCTGCACAGAGCCACAGACACCCTCTTATTTTATAAAATATTCATGAAACATTCACTGTAAGAATTCTGATGTGTAAGCCAGTGCTTTACTTCCGGCTCTAGTGAAAACATTGCAGTATCTAATTAAGAAAGGTAGGATCCATTGAATTGAAACAAAATTGCCAACAGGCAAAAAAAAAAGGTGGTACTAGTTGAGAAAGGGCAGAATCTTCCGTCTGCTTTCACAGAGAACTAAGCAAAGGCATATCTGCTTATCTACATGCACAGAAATTCGAAACTAAGTACACACTTCCCCAGATCACCAAAGAGTGCAGATTCCTTGGGCACAGGGGCACCTGCCCACCCAGGTGATTGGCCGCTCAGTTGTGGTGTGCAGGTGAGATCCGCGCCAGGCACCAAAGGAAGATGAACCAAACCTACAGGCTACAAGACCCTCAATCATTCGCGCTAGAAATCCATCTTCTCCAAATCCTCGACGCTCTGCAGGATACGGAGCCTCCCGGTCGGCCACGCCGCGACGCAGAATCATTCGAGGGTATCTCGGCAACAGGAACAACTTCGCAAAGCGGCCGATTTCGGCGGTGTTAGCCCTGGAGGCCGGGCCTACTCCTAAGAGAGAGGGGATCGGTGGTTCGGTTCGAGCAAACCGCAGCCCGCGAGGAGCCTTCGCGATGCCCACGCCCCCGTCCACGAACGCGGCGCGGCCGGAGACGGGCGGGATGTCGGTGGCGGCGCAGTTCCAGTGATAGGCTCATTCTGCGGCGACTCGGAAAGTGAGCGCCCAGCGGCGTCTGTTTGTTGCTTGGTTTGTACCAGTAGTACTACCCGTTCACAGTCAAAAATAATTCACGTTTTAGACATTTACTTATAAATTTAATAAGTTTATGATATTATGAAAATAGTTTTTAAATAAATCTACACATATAATTTTTAGTAATAAAATTAAATATTTTAAAAATTATTAATGATCAAAGTTTTAAAAAGTTTAAAAGTTTGGCTAGACCTAATTAAAAGTCATATATTTATGAGAAAAAGAGTACTTTATAGAGAGAAAAAGATAATACAGGTCGGTCCTCTTATCGGTCAGTGAAAAAATATGGCAAGAAGATACTTTATGCTCACTGAAATAGAGTGCAATTTTGAGTTTGGCAAAAAAAGAAAATTATGCTAAATTTAGAATATAAATAAACTAAGGATGCCTACTTTTTAGAAAATCAGGCCTCAAGAAAATTTTTAGAAAATCACAGGTCGTAGGATCGTGATTGTGATTCGGTTTCATAAAACCCTCATTTTCTAATCATATGGTTTTGAAAACCTTATTGAGTTCCACTACTACAACTACAATGCTGGTGATTGAGCAGTGTTGTTGTTAGCATTCAAGTTGGAGGAACTAACGGTGTATTTGGTTCGTTGAATGCCTTCATCTTGGCTCAGCAGATGTATAGAATTTCGGGAAAAAAAAAAGTATTTAGTTTTCTACATCCACTGTTATGATCTGTTTTGATGGGTGCAAATATACAGTTTTATTCTAGCTTAGGAGTAAAGCTTGATTCGAGCTTCACTCCGCAGCCTGCTGGCGAGCTCGCTTGTCAGTGTTACAAAATTATTTTTATATAAGTAACCAATCACAATCTTAATTCTTGCATTCGCTCATACGACCTTAGATTCAATTAAGTATTTTTAAACAAATACAAGCAAATAAATACTCTTATTTTTAATAAATATGACTCATCTCGATATATATTTCATCTAAACCTACTTATACAATACAATTATATGAAACCTCGTCCGAAAAACAAACACACCTTACCAGAACAAGGCACCGCTACAGTGCCAAAACTCGAGAAGGGATTTTTCTCAAACCGTACAACTTTTGGTAAAAAAACTAGAAACATACAACTCTTGTTTGGAAACTTTTAAAAATGCGATTTCAAAAATTCCTCCTTCAACTCGTTGTTCTTAGCTATTAAAGTATATGGTATATGATATATAAGAATTCGGTTGTTATAGCAGGATAGAATTAGATTTCATCTTATCTACAGGGTTATATGATATCTAAGCTATTTGTATTATATATATTTAGCTCGAAGGATTCAATACAATAAATCAACCATATTAACCAATTCTTTTTTTTTTTCATAGTTCCTCTCCAGTCTCATCGTCTGCGACGCTCCCGTTGCGACTGCGGGAGGATGTTAGAGTATATGATATATTATATATAATGATCCGGTTGTTATAGTAGGATATGATTAGATTTTATCTTATCTCTAGAGTTGCTTAATATTTAAGTCATCTGTACTCTATATATTTAGCCCTCGAGGTACAATACAATACGTCAACCACATTAACATATCCTCATATTCTTTCATGGAACATGTCTGGACTTCGCAGGCTCCGCCACGCGCTATCTCCGCCCACATGCATGCACCCTCACGCTGCATCGACCACGTGCCTAGCTGGATGCCTGACCTAGATCTACATCGCCCTTCTCCACATGTTTGATGGTCGTCTCCTCGCACACACCTCTTGCGCCCCTGTGCGTCGAACCTCGCTACCTGCCTCGACTGCGCGCCTGTGCGCATGTCTACGCGTTGCCTGCCTCGACCACGCCGACTACCCAGTCACCTCCACCCATCGTCGCATGTCCACGCACCTGGATCCGCCTTTGTCGCTCAACCATGCCGTCCGCCACACTGCTAGGCCTCCACGTGCAACTCTATGAGCTACTGCGGAAGGACGCGGGCTCCTGCTCGCTCCATCCATGTGCCCCTTTCCGCCGACCACGTAGACTGCTCTACCTGTCCCTCCACGCACTTGGACCCAGTTGCTCGTCCACGCGCCAGCCGTTGCTCACCTTGACCACTCGCATGTCCTCGACCACGTGTCTGGCTAATCAACCATGTCATGTCAGCCATCCACGCCTCCACTGACTCGGCCATCTGCGACCACGGCTAGGCACGCAACGCTACAGGGGATGCCCTCACGTGTCGCTACCTTGCCACTCCGTTCGTATGGTTCTTCACACCGGTTCGTTGTCGCCTCCATCTCTCGAGATGCCTCTATCACGACCGCATCGACACACCTTTGGTCTAATTAGCCGATCACGCGCAACTCCTCCTGGCCGATCGGCAGCAACTCCCGTCCTCCTCAAGTATGCGCGTACCATTGTCCCAAGCACCAGGGCTGCCGCTGCGTCACCTTCGAGGCGTAGTGCCGCCGCCTGTGGCTGTGCCTCCGCAGCGTCATCACGCCCTCCCTGGTGCGGTCCGGTTGAACAGAGGATCCTGTCATCGCCCTTCATCACCGTCCCATGCGCCACGACGCTTCGGCCGATCGACGTCGCTTCTCTCTGTGCATCATCGCCTCAGTCATTGACACCCTTGGTCTTCATCACGCCGTTCGGGTGTTCTTCGTTGGCTTCTTCGAGCACCACCGCCATGCTCTCTTGGACATCGGCATTGTCCCTCCAAGCCGCTAGTTTCTCCTCCCTCTGTCGCATTCGTCCAGCACAACCTCATCGCCAACGTCGTAGTCTCCTCCTCGACTTCTTCATCTACTCTGAGAACCATGGGCTGCATCGGCACTCTCCTCCTCGCCTCTCTGCGCACTACGACCATTGAGGCCTTCTCTCCTGGTCTCTCAGACACTAGCGCATGGTTGTACTCCCTACCTTCATGTGCTTGGTATTAGTAATACCGGTGCGTGCCTTCATCCCTGACGTGTTCCCAGGCTTGGCAAATCCGATGCACGCCTCATCCTCGATGGTCTCAACTACGTCGACTTCGGCATTGACCTCTTCTCCACCATCGCCTCGTTCGTGTTCCCGTCCTCTTTCCTCGGGCCTCCCTGCACCTATCTGCATGGCGCCTCTTGTGCTCGTGGCTTCAAGTGTAGCTCCCTCGACCGCGGTAACCCCGACTACAGCTACATCGACCACGACTATCTCACACGTGACATCCTTGACCACAGCTACTCACCTCGCTCTCGGCTATCTCAACTTTGGCACAGAGGGCTATCATCTGTATAAGCACTCGTTGGTTTCTCCAGTCACACCATATGTATCGTGTTGTTTCGATTACGGGGTGATGATATTCGTCTTCTTCTCCAGTCTTATCGTCTACGACGCTCTCACTGTGACTACAGGAATGTTAGAGTATATGATATATGATATATAAGAATTCGGTTATTATGGTAGAATAGAATTAAATTCCATCTTATCTATAAGGTTATTTGATATCTAAGTTATATATACTACATATATTTAACCCTAGAGGTTCAATAAAATAAATCAAACCTCATATTTTTTTCGTTGGCATCCAACTAATTGTGTGGAAACTAGTTCCTACGTCTTAGCACACCTTTACCAACCGAGCAAGACGAGACCTAAACTTTAGGGCAACTTTGGCCATATGGATGCTAATATTTTCCGACGAAATCTCTCTCGTCCGATAATTCAAAGCCTTTCCTATTATCTAGCGTTCGTCGTGTACGTACCTCTGGTCTGCTCCATGCAGTCGGAGGCGAAGCTCGAGTCCGATCTGAAATCGAACGTCTGGTTGAAATCCTTCTCCCTGATCGATCAATAGTGGATGTCACAGATCGAATAAGGGGATCGATTTCGTTTCAGGATCACAAACTAAAAACCAGAGACAGAAAACACGGCACACGTACACGTCGGCTATGCAGAACCCGTACTTCCTCTGCACCTCGGCGGTGAGCTCGTTGCTGACGCGCTCGATCTCCCTCTCGAGCGACGGCTGCACGGCCGGCAACGGAGGCGCGCCCTCGAGCACCTGCGCGACCGGCGGTGGCGCGCGGTCGAGCACGCCTCCGGTGCCCGCCTGGCATCGCGCCGCGCGGGGCAGCGCCAGGAGCAGCAGCACGGCGGCGGCGGCGAGGAGGACGCTCGACATGGTACGTATGTAGCTGGCCGCCACCAGTCAACCGCGGCGCGATCAAAGTGGCCGGCCGGAGCTCGTCGGTCAATCGGAACCAGGAGATGGGGAGGACTGCGTATAATTATTGAGCAGATAGCCAGCTGCCGAGACGTGTTAGTGTTTACGCACGTGCGGAGACCAGGCCTTTGTCGACACGGTCAGAGTGTCGAAACGAGTGCATGCTTGCTTGCTTGGTGCAGAGCTTATCTGCCGGTGATTTTACACCATTGTTCACTTTTGATCGCGTGGCTACATATCGGAGCAGGAGAACTAGCAGGAACGCGATGAGTATACTCCTTCTATTTCTTTTTATAAGCCACACACTTATTTAAAGATTCAAACATTCTAATGTTTGACTAACTACAAGTCTAGCAGTAGGTAGGTTTTGTGATAAAAAAATGGTACCATTAGATTTGTATTTGGAGTTACTTTCCTATGACTATAATTTTTATTGCTACAAATAATATAATATAAGATAAATTTATGGTTAAATTTTAGTTTTGAAGACCGCACCACGTTAAACCACATCATATATTTTGAAATAGAGGAAGTAATATTTTAGAGAGATATAGCTATTTTGTTTAGAGAAAACTGTTGAGATAAACTAGAGTTTATAAAGTCTATTGTAAGTGGGTGGCACGGTCCTCGTTGCACGTGTATTTTCAATCGTATTCACTTCGTGGTCAATAGATCTGGTACATTGGGCTGAACTTGCGTAAACAAAAGGAAGTTGCACATTCGCTGAAGTTTCTTAATTATGTTAGTCGCACATGATAATGGTTTTAAACAGAGTTGCGGTCGCTCAACGATTTGGTCATTTGATGTGGAACAGTTCAAAAGATAGAGAGAGGAAAGTTACATGTGATGACTACGTAGGGCATGTCATTGAGTATTCCAGACTCGGTATAATATCGGAAGGAATGTCGCTTAAGGTTGAATATCACATTGCCTTTCTTTCTTCGTCTCCCACGATTAACACAGTAGATACAATCATAAGAATCCAAGTAGACACATGTGTATTTTAAAGTCGTCTTTCTTTCATTATCATAATCATGGATATATAGAGAGATGAGTCTTACTAGGAATTCAGGTTTAGCTACGAAGCCCATCTAACTTGGCTTAATTATGAGCTAAGTCAATTATGGAAGATTCCATAAATCGAAATTTTAACGCTTAGGCCATCAAAGCCTACGCAGAACATGTTTTTTTTAATTTAATAAAATTGAAATTATATATGTTTGTTTTTAAAAAAATTGCAAATATAGACTTATATCGCATGTTAAAAAGATGACATGCTACCTGTTGCCCTTCCAACGAGTGACATAATGTGTCAGCGGCCTGGACTGGGTGACGATATCATGTTGGATGCCACGTCGACATGTCGCTTGTTAGAAGGGCGGCTTGTCACCCTTTCAACAGGCGACATGAGTGTTTGCGCCATGTGGGGCCCATGAAAAAGCTATCGTCCATTTGAAGGGTGACAACTTTTCCTATATAAGAGGCCACGCACTCCCAGCCTCTCACACAACAACTATCAGTAGAAACAGATAAAGAGAGAAGGGGACGAGAGGAGAGGGAGAGGAAAGTAGCGAATGTAAATATTGTAATCTTTATTTTTTTTATAGTTGTAACCGTTAGAGTTAGAGGTAGGTATTTTATGATAATTATAGTGTTATTAGATCTAGGTTTTTTAAGTAATATAGAGTAATTGTTAGATCTAGATTTTTTAAAAATAGTTTCACTGCTATTAGATCTAGTTTTTTAAGCAACTATTAGACATAGGTTTTTAAGTAACATTAGTTGTTTGTTTTATTACGTTCTGTTATTATAAATCTAGCACATATAGTTATTGTAAATCAAAATAATAGTATTTTTTTTGGTCGATCGTGGGTATGCCGGGTAAGTGATATTTTAAGATTTTTTATGGAGAAGGAGACATTATTTATGGTCCGTAAGGGGTAGATTTGTCGGTGTTTGACTTAGTGGATAAGGGTATAGCTAGATCAGTAGAAAATACTTTTGTAATATTGTATGGTTGATTAATGCAGGGTTTCAGAATAGATTCTGACCAATAAGAGTTGACCGTTAGCATTATAGTGGACCGTGGAACTGAAAGTGTTTACTGGGATGTTTTCTAGCTAACTGAAACCTCAGTTTGGAGGTAATTGCAGCGAGCAATGGAGAGAGGTTGGCCAACTATGTTGCTTATGCAATGGAGGTACCGGGAGGTAGTCGGAGAGTTGCAGGTAGAGATGTTGTGGAGAGGGGTGACGAAATGGTGGTACACGAGGGGGAAGAATCGGATGTAAAGTAGTCATTGGTCGATCTGATGGAACTAACTATTGATGCAGACGAGGGAGAACTCATGTGAGAGCCGTCCAAATCGCATTCAGCTTAATCGAATGTGTTGATCGGTTATAAAGATAAGAGCTAGCATACGCTTGATATCTGACATGCTACGTGCTAACCCATATCTAAAACGTCCATTGCAACAACCATTCAATTAAAACGAGTGCAATTCTGGTATTCCCAGTACGTGCCTATGGGGGAACCGTTCAAATAATATTCTATTTAATCACCAAGTCGATCATTTATATAATCATGACTTCAATGATTAACCAGAATATCATCTTGATAGTCGCGGCACGTGTTTTGTGCCCAAGATCGAAACACATGCCTTTCCAACATAAGCAATCATAACCAAGCTTAATAAAGAGCGAGTAATTAAATCATATTACAAGTTCTTAACCATTTACAAGTTTAACAATTTACAACAAAAGGGATTTAAGAGGATACTAAAACTAATCAACTTCTAGCCAAAAAAGAAACTATGTACCGAAAACAAAAGCTAAAGCCAGCAAAAGATGGGTGAAGCCATATGCCCTTAGGCTTCACCCCAAAAGCGCGACCTCTGAGTAGTTGCCTACTCATTTCCGCCACTAGCATCGGTGGACGTGAAGTAACCAAACATCGTCTCTTCCTCAGCTGCAAAACCTGTAGAGCAGCTGAGTACAAAGGTACTCACAAGACTTAATCTATATAGGTACATATAAATAACCCAACTCTAAGGAATATGTATTGGGCCATTAGCAAGAAAAAAGGCCACAAGGTTGATTAAAAAATATGCGTCCGTAACCTAGACACATATGTGTGAGCATCTAAACACAACTAACATACCCTTCCAAACTTGTAACTACCAACCTGCACATAAATGTAAATAGAACCATAGTAATACATCAATAGCCACCTATCAACATTACCCAACATACCATCCATACCACCATCCCACATTCGTGACTCTACGACCAATGTAAATGGATAGAAACATGCTCATGATTGAGAGCATGGCAATTCGAATTATTTTTATACCCTACAGGGGTACTCCTTTACCTATATGACTCAAGGACCATACAGCTCACGTGTCCACACAAGTCCACGCGAGGGGGTATTCGTGTCAACCTTTCCCAATAAGCCCCAACCCATTTGATCATGCGCCGATAGGTGCGGGAGTCATCTAGAACTACTCCCGAAGCAAACTGGATACCTCTGCAAGCCCGTCCACTCACACCATTGACTCGCACGCCAAAAGGCCACAACTACAAAGGTATTCGGCTTATCATTCCCATATGCGACATGTAATAAGTACGAAAAGTGCTAAAGCTAACTGCACCGACAGACAGTGCTTAACCAATGCAAAGTGGTTTATGGTACCCGGGCTCCTCTCTCGAACTACCCCGAGGAACTCCTCCGGGGCACAAGACACCCCTAACACCGCTCAGATCTCATCTCATTCTCACATCTCATCCCACCATCAACATCATTATCAATATTCGTGAACAATAAGTAAGCCATAAGCTTGCGAGCAATGGTTGCATCATCACTCGACTTTTACCAAGAACCTATGTATTGCTAAGCATTTTGAATAACTTTCAAGTTAGACATCAACAATGTTATCAAGGTTACAAGGATATGGATTATCAAATAACTATGGTAGGAGAATGCATCACATATGTTTTACCCATATAAGCCCGACATCTACTCATTGAACATGCAAACTTACATAAAACATAATTTATTAATTTTAGACTCCACAATTCAAATTAAAGGGTGCAATATGCTTAGATGCTTGCCTTGCTGCTCTAGAGTTTGCCTGATACTTTCCTTCACAACACTGGCAAAACTCCGGAAGGTTAGTGTCGCCTTCACTCGCTTGGACCGATGGTGCAACGCCCTCTAAACGAATCAAAATGCAATGCATAAACAAATGAATGACATAAAAATGCACAAATGATGCATGCTTAAAGTATAATAGAGCGCTGAGCTTCAAAACATTTGCAAAAGACCGCTAAGTGATTAGGGTTTCAAAGTTTGAAACCCCGGACAAGGTAACCTAAGTATACCTAGCCTTAACAGGCTGGCGGTCAGGCCAACATAGAGGTGACGGTCTGACCGGCGACCAGCAAAGAGTTTTGGCCTCTGATGGTCTGACCGTAGGCATGGTGGCGGTCAGACCGCCCACCAATGGTCAGATCGATCCAAGTGGTGGTTAGACTCCTGTATAAGTTTTTAACTCGGATTCTCCGGTCCCAACTGGCGGTCAGAATGGCTTTAGTGGCAGTCAGACGCTATACCTTGCCGGTATCGCCTTTGTGGGGTCACCGGCGAGGATTTTGGTGAAACCTTTGATAACGAAGGGTACCAAAATACTCTATGGGACTAGTGGAGTGTTTCTAAAGTGATTTGGATATCATTCACCGAGCTAAACTCAAAAATACCCCATGGATTGGATCTGAGCTAGGTTGAACTTGGGCCTAAACGACACGAGGGTCGAATCAAGCTCGGAAACAACATGGAAACGGTAGAGGATAGCTCATCTCAGCTTATGGAAACTTTCTATTGGATTGGAATGCTTCGGGGAGGCTCTGATTCGCGAATCGGCTCTCGGAGTGGTGATGAAGCTTGCGGTTGATGAACGGATCTCCAGCGAGGGAGAAGAGGGGAAAACTTAGAGAAGTCCTCCGAGAAGCTCGTGGGGGTTCCCACCTCCGATCTCCGGCCTTCGAACGCGACGAGTAGACCTCTCTTTCTCTCTCTAGGGTCTGATGGAGAGAGGAAGAGTAAGAGAGAAGTGAGAGGGAGAGAGCAAAAGAAAGTTATCGATTCACTTAACCCAAGCCTCTATGTGCTGGCGGTCAGATCGTGAGCTTGGGTGGTCAGACCGTGGGAAATCCACATGGCAGCCCACGTGGCAGCGCACCTGGCTATCAAACCACGAGTGACACCGGTCAGACCGCGGGGGGGGGGGGGGGTCTTTTGCTGAAATTTTCCTAAGTCTCCCTTCATCATCCTCCTTCTATTCTTTTCTTTCTCCAAAGTATTTAGGGATTCTCCAAAGTGCTCTAACTATCTCTAAGGTGTTTGAGACATGTTTAATTTGTTTTTGATAGACAAACACATGCAAGAACATGTGATGATGATTATATAATTAGCATTTTGGGACATGACAATGCCTACCAAGATCCCACATGTACCTTTATAACATGTTTATCACGATAAGGCACAACAAGTGTAAATTATATTACAACATGATTCGACATAATTTATCAGAGTAGAAGGTAGCTAGTGCCAAGTTATCCACAAACTTGACCCAAAACGAGGACTAGAGACCATATTACAACAAGTTCGTCTCTAGTACCACTTCATCTAAATATGTAGCAAAAACAACAAAATAACAAAAGACACCAATGATGCTTTTTCCCTTAAGCATCACCTAGGTTAATCTCGTATTGCTTGGCTTTACTCTTGCCCATCACCGACATCAGCGGGATAAAAGTAGCCAAACACCTGCTCGTCCTCACCTACAATAAAAACTCAACAATAGCACCATGAGTACGAAGGAACTCGCAAGACTTACACATATGGGTGTATATATGTATATATATGACTCGAAGGATAAGGCATTTGGATATGGCAAGGAAACTAAACCATAAGCTGACACATTTTCTTAGATGCCATTTTCAATCATCTTTATATGTAAGCACCTAAGTATGAAGAGTTAGATGACTCAACTGGTATAACCATATTTTTTCCAAATCCTACCAATAACCTAATGAGTAACCTTAAACCGGTGATCAACCCGAAGGTATCACATCAACATTTCCCTATCACACTCATCCCCGATGAGCATGACCATCATTTCAAGATCATCACGTGACTCTACGACGAAGTGTCAGGACACCAAGCATGCTCATGACCAAGAGCGCGGCAATTCGAATTGATCTTTCACCATACATGGGGTACAACTTTACTCACACGACACGAGTCTATCCTCTCGGCCCTCGCGACAACCTTTCTCATATGCGTTGCATCAGACCGGCTCATGCCCACGCTGCCAAGGATACCTAGTTTCCGTTGGGGCTCTTCCCATTGGACACCCATAGGGTCCTTGCCATCCCAATACAAACTTCTCCACCTCTTCAGTTTTCTCGATGCATCGTAGGGCCATAGTTAGTTGATGCACACGACATAAGATATTCAGCTCATCCATCCCATACATGGATATGTGGTAAGTATGGCAAGTGTTGGGCACAGGAAAACATCGATACTGTCTTTAACCAACTCAAGCGGGGCTATGATATCCGAGACTCCTTTCTCATTTGTCCCTACCACCCGCTCAAGTCTCGTATCCAACACCCCCCACCACATTGACTTAACTTTCATCGTAGAATCTATGTTACAAGTCCTACAACTCACGAACGATGGCGACATCCACCGCTCGACTTCTACTAGTATTACTAAGCATAGTTAAGCATATACTGATACCACTAGATTTGATTCTAATCGTTACCCATGGTTACAAGAGAATGGTAAAATATCAATCACAAGAAATGTAATGTAACAAGATAGGATCTACCCATTTGACCTTCACATCTCAAACTTACTTAATGCAACTAGCAAGTTCATTCACATGATCATTGTAAAATAAGGGTGCAATATGATAGATGCTTGGTTTGGTTCACTGGTGCTTCGCTCACATACACCTTCGGTTCGATCTCGGCCTCAATCTCTTGAATCATCGACACGTCACTTTCTAATCAATAGAACAATGCATCAAATAAATAAAAAATGAGCTAAGAGATATGCTTTATGCTGCATGATCGTAAACAATATGCACTATGACATGTCATAAAAACATTTGCAAAAGAACATTTGATTGATTGGGCTAGAAGAGATTTAAACAACACATAGGATAACCTAAGCTCATTGGGTTCTGAGTACTTGGCGGTTAGATCAGGTGATGTGGCGGTCAGACCGTGGGGGTCGAACAGAGAAGAACTGGTACTGAGTAGCTATAGTGGTCAGACCGAACCCATTGTGGTCAGACTGGACATAGTGGTGGTCTGATTGCTGACTATAGAGTCTGGAACTAATTCTAGTCGACCAAGTTCCAACCCGGTGGTCAGACTGCTGGGCTTGGCTAGCAGCACCTCGGCGAGGTCGTCGGCAAAGGCTCTGGTGATGCTTTTGACTAAGGGTGGTACTAAAATACTCTACAAGACTAGGGGAGTTCATGTTGGGTGGTTTGGGCAATATACACGGGGCCAAACATAAGGACCCCATTGATGATGTCCATGACTAAGGGTGGCGACATCCACCGCTGAAGTCACGTATCCAACACCACCCACCACATTGACTTAACTTTCATCGTAGAATCTATGTTACAAGTCCTACAACTAACGAACGATGGCTACATCCACTGCTCGACTTCTACTAGTATTACTAAGCATAGTTAAGCATATACTGATACCACTAGATTTGATTATAATCGTTACCCATGGTTACAAGGGAATGGTAATATCAATCACAACAAAGGTAATGCAACAAGATAGGATCTACCCATTTGACCTTCACATCTCAAACTTACTTAATGCAACTAGCAAGTTCCTTCACATGACCATCGTAAAATAAGGGTGCAATATGATAGATGCCTGGCTTGGTTCACCGGTGCTTCGCTCACGTACACCTTCGATTCGATCTCGGCCTCAATCTCTTGAATCATCGACACGTTACTCTCTAATCAATAGAACAATGCATCAAATAAATAAAAAATGAGCTAAGAGATATGCTTTATGCTGCATGATCATAAACGAGATGCACTGTGACATGTCATAAAAACATTTCCAAAAGAACGTTTGATTGATTGGGCTAGAAGAGATTTAAACAACACAGAGGATAACCTAAGCTCATTGGGTTCTGAGTACTTGGCAGTTAGATCGGGTGATGTGGCGGTCAAACCGTGGGGGTCGAACAGAGAAGAACTGGTACTGAGTAGCTATAGTGGTCAGATTGGACCCATTGCGGTCAGACTAGCCACAGTGGCGGTCTGATTCCTGACTATAGAGTCTGGAACTAATTCTAGCAGCACCCATGATCTGAGCGGCGCTACTCGGTGGTCAGACCACTGGGCTTGGCCAGCAGCACCTCGGCGAGGTTGTCAGCAAAGGCTCTGGTGATGCTTTCGATTAAGGGTGGTACCAAAACACTCTACAAGACTATGGGAGTTCATTTTGGGTGGTTTGGGCAATATACACGGGGCCAAACACAAGGACCCCATTGATGACATCCATGACTAAGGGTGGAGCTTGGGTTTAAGCTAATGGGGATCGATTGGAGCTTAGGGATGATGGGAAAATGGTCAGGAAAATCTAACCTTTGTGTGGGGAAACTTCTTAGAGGGTTGACCGGCTCTGGGGACGTCTCGATTTGGAGATCGGGCTCCGGGGTGGTGCTCGGCCTTGGGGTGGAAGATTGATGTGTGGGAAGCTTGTCTGGTGAGGATTACGGCGGGGAGAAGCTCGGGGAGGCTTGGTGAAGCTCGGGGAAGTCTTCGCCATCGATCTCTGACCGTCGTGGTGGTCTAGGTGGTGCTCCTCTTTGTCTCTCTCAATTTTGGGTAGAGGTGGAAATGAGTGCGAGAGAGAGAGTGAGAGGTGGTCGATGGGTTTTAAGTGGGCGTTCTGAGTTCTGGCTGTCAGACCGCGAGTAGCGCCGGTCAGATCATGGGTCAGGCCCTCGTGCAGAAAGTTCTTCCTCCTTTCCCCTTTTTTTCTACCAAAACTTGTCCCCTTCCTTCCTAAATAGTTTTGGGCTATCTAAACTACTTCAAAAAAAATTCTCACTCATAAGTATATGGTGGGAACTCGAGTTTCTTAACAACGTACCATTTCCAAAATGTTTTGAACACATAAAACAAAAGCCGAAAACATTAAATATGAAGCTCATAAATTAAACATAATGTCATGATGCATATGCGTGTTGTATGGCTAGGTTAGGGCTTTTTGGGTGTGACAACTCATCTCTGGTTTAATTGAAAAGAAGGGGCGAGAGGATTGGGTGGATGAGGAAGCTCATTAGGATGACATATCAGACGGAATAATCCAAATTTTGCAAACCTAATGGTGAGTGAAGGCTATCATGTGTCGTGGGAGTATAGTGAGAACGAGGTGTGCTAGGGAGTTAGGTACCCCAGCAGTCAGGCTGTCAAGGATGTTGTGGTCAATAGGCGATATCTCTTTGGAGGCAGTTCAGGGCTGTCAAGTCTAGCAGGAAGGAGTATTATATGAAGTGCGTGAAGGATGGCTGTCTGTGATGGGTGCATGCCTTTAAGGAAAAGTGGGTTGAATATTGGGAAGTCTCAATAGTAGTGACCACACTTATAAGCTGAATGAACTGGAGAAGCACCACATGAACATTTTAGCAACTTTTGTTGCTAATGTCATGTATGATCAGATTGTGATCAACCTAAACATTGAGCCTAGATCCATAATCAGGGCAATTGGGAAGCAATATCGGTACACCATCAGCTACGACATGGTTTGGAGGGCACAGAGAAAGGTAATTGAGATGAGGTTCGAGACATACAAAATATCGTACGATAATCTCCCACAGTTGCTTTGCACTATTGATCATAAGAACCTTGAAACTTACATTGACACTGCGCACTACTCATCGGTTAAAGAACCTGATATATTGGTCCTGTAGCGCACATTCTCTACCTTTGGAGCTTGTATTCAAGTTTTTTTAGTATTGTCGTCATATCTTTTTTTTCACACCCGGTTGTATAAAGGGATAAAACCAGATGTAAACCACATGTATGTCAGGATCAAGTTTCATACATGCAGCGACTTCATCAGTGTATCACACACAATGCCATTATTACAATGTTTAACTTAAACAATATAGAAATACCTCAAAATCTTTAACTAAAACACACTAGCAACACACAATGAAGCTCTCATCTTCCGCATGCAATTGACCAGGGGACCACAAGTCTAGTAATCTTCATCTTCATCGATGTAGTAGTATGGTTCTTCTTCATTGTCTGAGCAGCGTTTGATGTACATTTGGATGGAAATAGCAAGTGTGAGTACATGTCGTACTCTGCAAGTGTGAAAAATAAATGACATGCAAGATTAAATAAAAGAACATGCTGTAACAGGTTAAATTTGCATAAATATCAACTATGCTATCGTAGAGTTGTAAAACTATCCTATTTAACTATGTGATTCATCACTAGACTTCCATATCCTAGAAACAACTCCTCATATTTCCCAACTACCTGAAAACCACTTCAGGTTCCCAAACCATTCGACTTGATACCCTCCATAGGTAACCAAGAACCATCCAACCAAACTACTAATCCGAACCAACTAATCATGTGAGGATCCAAGTCTCTCATAACCATAGGCACGGCTGATATATCAGATTTTACACTCTGCAAAGGTTGTTCAACTTTCCTCATGAGTCGTGTTTTCCTTGTTGCTGTGTCTGCGAAACACTTAACACACGCCCATGGTGTGTCGCCCAAAAAATCACTACAAGGTCATTACAAAGTTCCATCCAGTATGTGCACGCCCGCTAGGTTTCACCGTCGTCAAAATGGTATTCACCCCACACGGAAGCCCCCTTTTACACCTTGTAGCTCCAGCAAGATTTCACTCTTCCCTTCCACTGCACATCACATACCATTAACCAAATAGTTCTGGCCTTAGCTGTCTCCACACATCCACTCTTACGGTTTGACACGTAAAACATTGGAATCCACTAATTAATAGGCCAAGCCCGTCCCATACCAAGTCTCGTGGTTGGTACGATACTTCTTGGGTTATTGCTCCACGAACCGGTCCTTAATTATATCACTTGAGCAAGTACTAAACCAACAACATAACTGTAACCACCATCACTAGCATTTCTTTGCTCAAGACCTAAGGTTTCATATTTCTATACTATTACCAAAATTTCTCAACTCATAGTTGCATATATCATTAGTCATGTTTAACTGACTACCCATCCATACCCTTGTATAAAGCTAAGCATAAGTTACCCAACATAACCACTACCGACAACTAGGTGAGAAGGAATATATGGAATATGGTACTATAAGTATAATAGGATTCAGAATTAACAGCATGCATGTTTGAAATAAAGAACACATTTGAAAAGCTAGGATCAGAATGTTCAAAGACGCTTGCCTCTTTCAACTTGCTGCTCAGACTCTTCAAAGACTTGGTCCTGGAGATTCTCAAACTGCTCTTAGTCTGCTCTTGGAACATATTAAAAAAGTACACAATAAAACTAACTAAGAACAATATACCAAACAATAACTAACATCTATGAAAAAGGTACTAAAAGATAGTACACTTTGCTACAAACGCAAGAGTGCAAAAATTATCTAAATCAGAGCTAGAACGAGAAAGTTACGCTAAAAACAAGTTTAAGGTTAAACCTATAAAAGAAAAGAAATTGTTTTGACTAAAACAGAAATGTCATAGCCTTTTTTTAAAAATAGAGGGACCTATTTGCAAATATAAGAAAGTTTAGGGTCTAAGATGTTAAAAGACATGGGCTTTTAGGTAAATATAGGAAAGTTTAGGGGCTAAAGTGTAAAATTTGCCACTTTTCATGAATTAAAAAAGGGAAATTTGCTAGGTTCCATCGCAAAAATCGTAAAAGTTAAAAAATACCATCGGTGTAAGGATGACATGTGGGCCATGGGCCCATATGTCATCCTCACAGCCAATTGTATTTTCCAATATGAGCACTTTTGCGATGGTATCTACCTAATTTTGCCTTAAAATAAATAGAGAAATGACTAGGTAAAAGGGCGGCTGACGTGGCTTGACATGTCGGCTCATCTGCTGACATGGCCGATGAAGTGGACGATGATGTGGATGCTGACTGGGATTATGAAGGGGACATGTGGCGTCAAGCGATTGGGCGGCGAAGGGGTATTCTAGATCTAATATGGACCGTTCAACATGGATCAAACGGCTGAGATGTTCGGGAGGGGCTTAGCTGGCCGGCGACAAGGACAGACGGTGGCAGCGGCGATGGCACGACGGCAATCTCATCAAAACTCGACGAAAAGCACATCGCCGGTCATGAATCACGATGACGAGCAGCAAAACACGGAAAGGAGAGCACAACGAACTCACCTAGGGCGTCGGGTGGCTCCAGGAGGCGGCGACATAGGTTAGCAGTGAGAAGGGCGATGTTGGCTCTCAGTTCCTCGTCGATGATGGCATTCCAGATGTGGAGAGGCGACAAGAAGCGATGGGATTAGCTCCTCACAAGCACGCAGTCCTGGAGATGCGCTCAGATGCGGCGGAGAGGCAGCAAGAGGGACGTGCGGCTGAGCTCAGCGCGGCAGCAACAATGGTGGGCGGCGCCGGATCTCGAGGCGGCTCGGTTTGAGGAAAATAGATCAAAGGTGGGGGTGCGGACTTATATAGGTGGGGAACAGATAAACGTGGAGAGCAGCTCGAATTTGGTTGGAAGTTGTTGGGATTCGGGCTCGGTGAACGGCGGTGGCGTCGTGCTTGTCTTAGACTCTACCGACGCGAGGGAGACGACGCTCAAAGGTTGGTTTCGGCTGGGGCGCTAGTAGAGAGGCGGGGAGGAGCAGGCTGCCTGCTGGGCCGGGGCGTGGCCCAAGTGAGAGGCAGGGGAAGGAGGGGAGAGAAATGGGCTCAGTCCAGGAGGGAAAGAAGAGTGGGCCACTGGATGGAAGAGGAGAAAAAGAGAAGAGGGAGGAGATTATGCCCAAGGGAGGAAAAAGAAATTTTCTTTTTATGAAAGCATTCGTCAAACTTTTCCAAAAATTCAAACGACGTGCCTCAATGTTTTCAAAAATTCCTTTTTCACATAAGAAAACCCTAATGCTTCTATTCTCAGCATGAATGCACTTCAATCAAGATATAACATATGTCAATATTATATTTATTTTAGAAAATAGGTTTTAACCTACTATTTATTTAAACCCTAATTAAATTCTAAAATGTTTTTAGAAAATTATGAAATTAAAAACCAGGGTGTTACACCTTTGCATTGACCGATCCTTACTTACCGGTAATTATAGGGTTTAGATATTAACTACTATTAGAGTTGATGGAAACAACCAAGTATTACTAGTGACATTCGTCTTTGTCGAGGGTGAGAACTCAGACAGCTTGTATTTAGTGAATTGTGAATGAGTCGAATGAGAAGTGGGCTTTCCTCTATGATACCAATGGAGCAAGGTATAGAATTATGATAACAAACTTAGCTGAAATTTACAGCTGAGTCATGAAAGTTGTTAAGGGATTGCCACTAGTCGGAATTATGGAATTTATTCTGCAAGGGACTTGCATACTTTATGGACCGGTTTGCAGCAACGTCAACAGCAATGAATGAAAGTCGTTTGATATATGGGTCTAAGTTGACTCAATACATAGCTGATAAGATGGAGAAGACGCAGATACACCAGGTGAAGCCCATGGGGACTGCATAACACTGATATGAAATTTTGTGTAGGGACAAAGGTCAAAGGGGGGAAACCATAAAAAAGTTATTCATAAGTGTGTGCTCACTACTGAAAGATACAATTATAGCTGCTACAAGCCAATTCTACTGCACAAGCTGTGCTCCTATGTCATTGATGTTTGTGCTAAGACTGACTTGAGGTCTCGAAGTTATATCTCCAATTACTTCATAAAGGAAGCTCTCTTCGAGATGTGGAACTACGAGCTATATAGATTTAGGATATTGGGTTCGTTCACAATGAACCCTAGACCGAACAAATTATATGTCTCGGATCCTGACACCATGAAGCAGAAGAAGGGACGTCGTAAGACCATAAGAATTTGTAATAACATGGACAAATCCAAAGCCAGGTGTCGTATGAAATGGTGCAATAAGTGTAAAGAAATTGGACACACTGTCAAAATTGCACCAAAGATCTAGTATGTGACAACGACGGTGAAGCAGGTCCTTTTGGCTCAGCTTCTGATGGGAGACGTCCGTGGCCTCATCGTTCATCTGTTTCATCCACGCATTATAGAGTTATGTGACTGATTATTGTTATATTGTAATGAATAATATTGTAACGAACCTTGCCTGCTTCTACTCTTATCGTCTGATTAATCCAGAATTTTCTATTTTATTATCAATTCTAATTTTATTGAAAAAAACATATACACGTTGCTCATTGAAAGGGCGACAGGTAGCAAGGCATGTCCATAATGACAGGCCATGTCGACCTGTCACCTGTTGAATGAACCACATGTTCATGTCGCTCTTTCAACAGGCGGCGAGAGTCTAGATTACCAATTTGTTAAAATGGATACATATATTTATAATTTTACGATTCAAAAAATATAAAAATAAAAAAATTCTTCTCCCGTGCGCAACTCTTGACCCGTGCACGCCGCTCGGCCTATTCCCTTCCGCTAGTCCCTCTGCCGCGCACGCGCAACGTGCTCAGCTCCCGCGGCGGCTGCCCCGCTGCCCCGGCTGTGCGTCCGTCCATGGAGCGGAGGCACTTTGTTCGGCGCCTCGCTCGGCACGAACGCCCGTCTGAATCCTTGGTGCGAAACCACCGTTGTGCTCTACCAGATTTCCGTGTTACAACTACGTACGATCGCGAAACATGCCAAGCACTAATCTCTCGTTCGCAGACATGCAGCTGCAGGTCAATAGTGACCTATATATATGTGGATCGTTCATACGCAGACGAGTTCTGGGCTGGCCTTGACCGGCCCTCAAGGAGTGGTCACCAAAATAGCAAAAGCATCGTCGTCTCCTGTCTCCCAGAGGGGGCACCATGGCTTGCCTTGTCCCGGAAAACATTAGAGAACCCTACTATCTTATCACTAACCAATCGGCCGATCAGACTGAATGTTCAGTCCTCTGGAGTTTCTTAACTGCAACCCTGTCACTAATCCAGATCCCATGGACACAAGTGGTTTGTTGACCAAGCAAGAGCTGCAGCCTACAGGTCCTTGCAAGCCGCTTCGGCCGAAAGATTCGCGACAGCTCATGTGCGTGTAAATCCAATGGAGTGGTTCGTTCTCAGCAGCTGCCGCGGCAGGCATGTGTTGCCAATGGAAGAAGCTGATCGCTGACGATTTCAGTATTGTACTAGATCACTAGGGTATAAACATTTCAGATGCGCCAAAAAAGCGCAGCGTGATGGAACAGATCATTTTGGCCGCTGCTACTGGACTGATGTATATTTTATGGTGCGTCTGGTAGGGATTCAGTTTGGTATAAATATTTCGGTTTTAGATTTTTTTTGGAAGTGAATAAGAATTACTCTTGAAAACGGCTTGACTAACTGTCTAGATTAAGTTTCTTGGAAGAGAAAATAGTAGTGTAATTGGTCACTTTGCTCTTTGCCGATATGCTATTTTTTGAGGATTTTTTTTACAATAACAACAACTGACATACATATAGAGGATGAGCATCACCTTGATTATTTTTGAGCAATTGTTGCATGCATTTGAATTTAATTGGAATTGATCAAATTCATGAAAAGTGAGGCCATGCAAAGAAACTTGAAATTTCACTATACAACTTAGAGCTAGAGATAATTTTAGAAATTAGTTTATTAATCAATATGAATATTAGAATTTTTTTTCTAATTTTTTGGGAATCCTTTTAAAGCTCTAAAAATTCATGGAAGATCAAAAACAGTCAAATTTAATGAATTTTATTTTGAGTTCTGTTAAGGTTTTTTAAGTGCAACTAGTTAATGGGTTGCTTATGGATTATAGAACCTATACAAAAATTGGTAGATTTTTTAAAGCCTTTTAGAAGGTCCAAATCTATAGGGAAATGAGATTAAAAATATGTATTTTTGAGTCATCTTGTATTCTTGTAACAGCTAGGAATGGGATGGGCCGGATCGTCGGTCCCTAGCCACAATCCAAGAAACGCTTCGACCGTTTCATGCAGAATTGCCCTGCTCATCTTGTCGTTTGGTATGGATTCTTGAGAATCGGCGGAGAAACGTTTCTGATTCACGTAGCCAAAGGGCCTTAGTGTGATAGATAGCTGCTCAACTCTTTCTTATTTAGCGAATGCTAGCAAATATTGCTTATCAGAAGTTAATTGTTTGTTTGGTAGAGTTTTAGAGCCAAAAAATTTTAGAGCCAAATATTTTTAACTCTAAGAATTCGTGAAGTTGGAGTTATGGATACATCGAAGATGTTAGAATTACTGGAGCTGGATATTCTTAGCTTCAGGAGTTCGTGAAGCTAGAGTTTTAGATACACCGATGATGTTTGTGTGAGTCACTTTATTTTTATTTAAGTTTAAAAATACAAACTTAAACTATTTTATTTTAACCTACAAACTTAAAATATGACGTAAAGCTGAAAACGAAAACTCTGCCAAATAAAATCTAAGACTCTCTATAAGTGATCGATTGGATATCATATCATAGAACTCTGAACTCTGAAGTTAAGGGCAGTTATCTGGACTCTGAAGAACATAAGAGCCTCCATCCAAAACAAGGTTGGTGAGTCGCAGGGAAGCCAAAAGTTTCAGTTTCAAACAAAGAGAAAGTCTACTGCCCAAAAGGAAGATAAAGTCAGCAGAGAACACTAGACACAAGGTGGAAAGTCCTCATGACAGAGGAGAGAAGATGGATAAGAGATCATTGTTGACTTTGCCGATTGGTTACCTAATCGTTACTATTACCTGGTGCTACTTATTAGAACAAGTAGCTAGGCCAGAACACTGTGTCTGGTTTTTTTTCTCTTGAGGCGAGCACTTTTGTCAGCTCGGTTGGGATTCAATTCAGGCATAGCTGCAGCCTGCATGTATTTCGCCATCAAGGAGGTAGGCTACCAGAAGCTTATTGGCAGAAAGAATATAATTCGGTTGAAGTTAACAAAACTGTTTGTAACCAATAATACGAGCAGCATCCACTGATTTCTATTTCTATTGCAATATATAAATATATATTGTACTCAGTTTACAATTATTTCCACGCAATGCAGCTGCCCTCCTGAGAATACACCTGCCTCTGCCTCGAGGAGAAGAACATTTCTCCACAGCGACTATTCTTCATCAAACGAGAAGCTGATGACTGAAAGTGTCGTCGATAAGCAAGTGGCCAGATTCATGTTCACATTAGTTTATGAGAAAATTCAGAAAATTATATATGTTTTGGTACAATAATATGGGCTGCCATACCACCACAAATCTCGCCCACCATTTATATGGCCGTCGAATGACTTTTTAAAAATCTTCTCGAACAGGATGTTGTGGATCTAACAATCTCAAAAGTTCGTCAGCATAAGGGTGGATAGCCAATTTGGTCCACAAAGTTTTTCGCGTGCTCAAATTCGACCCTCACTTGCCAAAGTGGTCTCGTTGATTCGAATCTGAATTTATGTTTAGCTGAATCATCTAACAATTTCAGTTTCCGGTGCATCTATGCTGAGAATACTAGGTTTCCCCGCCTCCCATGTTTTCTCATCCAACTCATTTCCAGGAGTTGTAGAACAAGTCGTGAAGAGGGTGTGACACAAGAAAGTTGAAACAAAGGGGATCAATTTGATGAGTTATATATTTGCATCCTTGTTGGTATAATATTGCATTTGTTCGACTAAGGTTCTTTCAAAATTGTGAGGTTTAAATTTGGCACATCTATATGAATGAAGAAGCATTTCAATGAACTAGTGATACTTCACCAAGATCTGATCCCTTCATCAACATCCGTCCTTAGAGTTTCGCCTACTGGGCTATAATCCAATACTCCAATATTCCAGCAGCTAAAACCCGCTGAAATGCTTAAATATAAACTTTGCCACCATAATAATGAGAATGATGTGACCCTTGATTAGAGGTGGGACTTGGGTCGGACCGGGCTAGCATGGTACGATCCCTTCGTGCCTCGTGCCACCTCGCATCGAGCAGACTCGGCCCGCTCAGCTCGTCGAGCCGTGCCGTG
Organism: Phragmites australis; assembly: GCF_958298935.1. NCBI lineage: Eukaryota > Viridiplantae > Streptophyta > Magnoliopsida > Poales > Poaceae > Phragmites > Phragmites australis. Next base: position 9,245,411 of record NC_084941.1, on the reverse strand, counting down.
CCAGTATGGCAAGCTGACGGATAAGCCCATGGCACGCCGTGTCGCCACCGTGCCATACCAGCCCAGGCACGATCCTCGCATTTGTGAACTCGTATACCGTCGTTGTTACGATTAGGCATCGTCAAGGGTTCAATCTGGTTATCACAATAAACAAACACGATTGTTGTGCTCGATGAACGGGAACACACATAAACATAATTAGCAATAACCAGTAAACAAGCTTCGATATGTTCATAGACATACATAAGACTGTCTTACCTCAATTGATCAACGTCACAATGAGAGGCTTGGATAAAATGTTACGAGCCCAGTGACGTGCCGACTGTCGGGCACTTGTATTAGCTTGACCCATCCTCAATGGTAGTATGTTCCAATCACCAACCAACAACTCTACGAGAATCGAGCTCATTCGTGCTAGATTGGCTCAGCCACAACCCATTATTTGGGCTGGGCCGGGCCACCTACCGTGCCAAGACTCTGGGCGTGGCACGACCCGCGTGTCCGTGTCGTGCTGGACTGACCCAATTTTTCTTGTGCCATAGACAGTGCCAAATCGCCGTGTCATAGATCGCCCGCCCTAATTTAAGCCGGCCCAAGTCCCACCTCTACCCTTGATTATGCGAGCTGAAAGGAGCCAGACAAGAAAGCAAACGCCGAGACAGCACTAGCAAGGCCAGGGTGTGAATCTAGTGTAGATAATTTCAAATTTAGACAAGGTTTAACTATATACTTGTTCTAGTATGCCATATACCGAAATGCCCTATCAGCAAAACCTCCTGCCGGCAGGCCAATTGGCGGCACAAGCCCTATCGGCAGGCGAGGATCCTATCGATAGACGAAAAGCCGACATGATACTAAATTAACATTTTTTTGAAAATACATACTAATTTTGCAAGTTTCCATTAAATTAACATTATTAATACATAATAATTTTGTAATTTTCCATTAAATTAATATTATTAAAAAAATATTATCTATATCTATATCTATACTCCTATAAAATGCACGAGTTGTGTTAGAACCGAACGATCTCCACCATCTACCCGAGTTGATCAAACGGTCACCGTGTAAGAATTCTTTCCGTTCCTTATTCCAAAAATACATTTAATCTCATATTAATTATCTTACATATCTAAACATCCAATATTTACTTTCTATACATTCTAAAATACATTCAATATTTTATTATTTATCTTCTATATTAGACGTCTAATATTTATCTCCTATATATTACTATATGATAAATTAATTTTACATATATATAAAACACTTGCGCAATTGCTAGTTGTACAAGGTGCAAGGAAGAAGACAAGACATCACATTGAGCCTAGTACCTGAATCATTTTCTCTCCCCTCTCCATGGTCTTCTCTCTCCTTCAACTTTGAAGCCTCGGTACCACACGTCCCCAGATCCAAATCTAAGTAAAGGGAAACAATATTTGGTGAAAAATAAGAGTGATTTGCAGTTGATCTTATCCATTCATTCTCACCAAACTGACTTCACCTCCCGAGAGGTGTTAGGAAATCTGGAGGTTTATAATAGAATTTGGATTCGTTTCGATCTCTAAAGATTTGATCTTCTAAGAATAGGTTTCTATCCGATTCTATCTCTTAGGGAGTTTTAGCACTATATATATAGGGTAGCACCCCGTATTGAAACATAGATGAATAAAGAATAAACAACATTTTTCCTATATTGTGTCTCTCTTTACAATCATTCTTTGAGAGATCGCTAGATTACACCCGGTAGCAACAGTTTCTGAATATGTTATCAGGACGAGACTCTACCTAGAGACAAGCTAATAAATCGGATCGTCTCGCTCGCAAGGATTGAAAGGTATGAGATCGTTCGGTATGTTTTCTTGATGCTACAGTTTTCGCGACTAAATAGATCTATGAATCTTATAACACGTAGCAATGAATAGTATAGAATAGATCTATAGCATCTTGTATGCATGAATAATACCAAATATGCAATGAACAGTAGCTAGCGAAATCGATCTACATAGCAAAGGCATCACTGCGAGATGATGGGGCTCGCAATGGCCGACCACCATGCTGCCAATGGGCGAACCGGTGGCCAAACCCCCTAGACAGATCAAAAAAGGAAGAGGCATGACACCTCACCGGCCGGGCCCGGCAGCCGTCCTCCACACCGAATGCGATGGCTCGATGGCCACCGCCACAAAATCGTAAGAAAGAAAAAAAAAAGGAAAAGTACATCGCTCGCATGAAGTCGGCGGCCTTTTGGAGCTTCGCAGTGCCACTCGTGCCGCCGGATCATGCCCCGCTGCAACCCCCACGGTCCATGCCGGCGCTGCCCGTGCACAGGCACTGTCCCAGTTGGTGCTGCCCGCTCCAGCCGTCATCCGCGCCGTCGAATCGCCGCCTGAAGCGCATCTGCCGCCCCTCGGCTGTCTGTAACGTGCCGCCTCCTCCCTCGCCTTGACGTGCTCGGTCGTCGTTTCTTGAAGCTGCCCGCCCACCGCTGCACCAAACTGTCGCGTCGCCAGGCCACCCGAACGACTGACCGCCGCCCGCCGAACGTGCTGCCCGAAGCAGCTGCCCGCCTTGCCAGCCTCGCCGCTCCCGCATGCCGTGTCTCGACGCGCCACCTGCCGCCGGCCCCGCATGAGTGCTGTTGTGCGCCGGTCACCATCGGACCAAGTGGCAGCTAGGGTTCGCAAACCCTAGTCGCCCCATCTTTAGTAGATACGAATGTGCCGATTTGGGCCAGGCCGATCCAAATGCAAAGAAGACTGGCCTAACAAAGGTGAAAACCAAGAAAAAAATAGGGGAAAAGAAAAGATAAAGAAAAACCACCTGAATTATGCTTCTAGCACCCAGGTTTTTCCAGTATTTGAGCAAAATCTCTAAAATTTTGTGTGTAAGCCCCTGGTAGTTTTAAAAATATCCAGAAGCCCTGTTTTTGCATATAAGTACCCCTGGAATTCGATTTTGTATCTGTTTTAGCATTTATGCAGTACTTAATTATGTAATTATTGTTTCTATGCTATTAAGTATTATTTTTAATGTTTAAATCATCTGTTATGCGTTTAAATTCAGTAAAATTCATATAATAGTATAGAAAATATTGGAAAATTTACAGTAATCCAATTTAGCAACATGATGAAACTTTACTAGTAGTAATATTTGCGTTATTAAATATGTAGATGACTGGCATCACAAACAAGGAGTTCGCTGAGCTAAGTGTTGATGGCCGCAACTATCTCACTTGGACATCGGATGTCCAGATTGTACTGGGAGCGAAAAGACTCTGCGCTGCAATTGGCCTAGGAACAAGTAGTGTAATAGTTCCCACGGAGGATGAGAATGATCAGGCACTTCATTTTCTTCACCACCATCTCTCTCCCACTTTGAAGGATGAGTACATGGCAATGACCAGTGCTAAGGCATTATGGGACGCACTGCAAGAGCGTTTTGAGCATCTTAAGTACATCATCAAACCTCTCGCAGAGCAAAAATAGGCCCGACTCCGTTTCTATGACTTCAATCATGTCAGAGAGTACAACTCTACGCTGCACCGTATTTGCACACTAATGTGTCTCTATGGGAAAGAGATCACAGAAGAGAAGAAAATTGAGAAGACTCTCCACTTTCCACCCAAATGCGGTAGAATCCGCACGCAATCACCATCATTCGAATTATAAGAAGTATTCTGAATTGATTGATTTGTTGCAACTCCATGAAGTTCATGACGGAGTCATAAATAAGAACTTCTTATCATAACCGCAAGGGAAGAGCAGTGGCCTAGAAATTAATCACAGCTCTTTCAAAGCGCGCAAGAACCGCAATAAGAAGCGGGAGAAAGAAGTCAAGCCATATAGTGAGCAGAACCAGACATGCTATAAGTACGGTGTTTGGGGCTATTGGTCCCGAATCTGTAAAGCACCAAAGCATGTTGTGGAAGCATACCGGAAGAAGAAGAAGGAGCAACTAGAAGCACACCTCACCATTGCAGTAGGGATGGAAGTGGACAAAGCAACAGTAGTTGAAAGGGAAGCATCTCACATGAAAGTTGATGACGCTCCCACATTGATAATGAAAGACCTCCCAATGAAATATGCGGAGGCCTCTACTTTGCCCTCCTCCACTGCCATAGATGATGTCGTAATGGATGAAACAGAAAAGAAAGCCATTGAAGATGAAGTAGTAGGATGTTTCGCAGACTCTATCTAGAATTAGAGTAATTAGCTATTTACTTAGTTTCTGAATTTAAAAGGATTGAATGAATAAATGTAAGCTCTAGAAAAGCAATCTGAGCTACAGATAATTTTTTTGATAGTTAATAAAGCATTTAGTCTTGTTGCTACTTTCTCACATGTGAATGATTAAATATTTTATTTATAGAATATGTGTGGCGTCTGCATGAAGGAAATGTGTATTGTGGATAGTGGAACCACAAACACCATCTTAAAAGAAAAGGTGTATTTTTAATCTATTAAAAATAGCTCTGGAAAAGTAATAACTGTCACTGGTAGTGATAAATACATAGTAGGTTCTGGAAGAGCCACATTCATACTACCTATGAGAACTACTTTACACATTGAAGAAGCATTATTGTACCCTGAATCTACAAGGAATCTCTTAAGTTTTTAAAGATATTCGTGCTAACGGTTTCCATGTAGAAACTGGTGAAGAAGATGATAGCGAGTACTTATACATCACTAAGCATGATAGTGAAATGAGAATACTAGAAAAACTTTTCTCCATGAGTAGCGGCATGTACTACACTCGCATTAGGGCACCTGAAGTGTTCACTATCTTGAAGATTGTATTTCATAGTATGAAATTATTCTCTTTATGGCATGATAGATTAGGTCACCCTGATCTTAGAATGATGAGGAACATAATTACTAACTCACAAGGTCATGGCATAAATGTGAAGAATTTCCCGAATCTTGAAGATTTTGTATGCCCTGCATGTGCTATCAGGAAATTAATAATAAGATCATCTACCTTGAAGGTACAAGATGAAATCCCTGCATTCTTGGACCAAATCCAAGGGGATATTTGTGGTCCTATTCAACAGCTTTCTAGCCCGTTTCGATACTTTATGGTATTAATAGACGTATCCTCAAAGTGGTCGCATGTATGTCTATTATCTACCCGCAACCACACCTTTGCAAAGTGGATCTCCCAGATCATACAAATCAGGAATAATTTTCCGGATCATTGAGTGAAGTCCATTAGAATGGACAACGCTGAAAAATTTACTTCTAAAGCATTCGATGATTATTGCATTGGTATGAGAATTAAAGTTCAACATTCTGTACCGCATGTCCACACTCAGAATGGACTAGCCGAAGCGCTGATAAAGAGAATAAAGCTCATTGCTAGACATTTGTTGCAGCACTGTAATTTGTCTGCTACATGTTGGGGACATGCAGTGTTGCATGCGGCGGCAGTCATTAATTATAGATCATCCTCCTACAACATTCATTCACCTATGCAACTAGTGTAAGGTGTAATTTCGAAGATTTTCCATTTACATAAATTTGGATATATGGTTTATGTGCCAATACCGCCGTCACAAAGAACTGTTATGGGACCTTTGCGGAAAATTAGAATATATGTCGGTTATGAGACTGCACTTATAATCCGATATTTAGAACCAACAACTAGAAATCTGCATACGGCCTGCTTCGCTAACTGCATTTTTGATGAAAATAATTTTTTATCATTAGGGGAGAAAATATACCCTTGGATGAAAAATATTGGGAAATTATATGGCAGGCTGAAGGAATTACAGCACATGATCCTCACAGTAGTGAAGCAAATGATGAAGTATAGAAAATCATCGATTTGCAGAAATTAGCAAACAATCTACCTAATCATTTTTGTGATTTGAAGAGCGTGACTAAGTCACATGTGCCTGCACGCAATGCACCGAAAAGGGTGAAAGTACCAAAAGAAGGCACCCCTCATCTTGTCCTAGGAGCTTCGAAAAACAATAAAAGGATAAGAAATTTGGTTTATCAAGTCCCCAAATAGCTAGAGATGTCTGGCAAAAGTGGGAAATGAGATCTTACCACAGCTGATCACAAGAGTGCTCCAAAGGAAAACGAAGGGGAGTCAGTTGAGACCTGGCGATGGTATGGAACCTCAGGATGTAGGCATACCGGATTTGAATCTTCCCACGCAGGAAGAAACCAGTGAAAATACGCGCGCTGAAATTGACACTAGTAAACTAAAGGACCTGGCTCAAACAATAAGAAATTATGAAGAGCAAGATGAAGAAGCACCTGAAAGTGCAGCCAATTATGAAATAGCAATAAACTATATGAATTCAGGGAATCCTGGAATAGAGCAACCATAATAGTCGACACATACTTTACAAACAAAATTGCCACAGTTATAGATTATGACCCTGAGCTTGTATAGCTCACTGAATGTAGAATGAGGTCAGATTGGGAAGACTGGCAGAAGGCAATAACAGCTGAACCGTTGTCCCTTAACAAAAGAGAGGTTTTTGGGCCAGTATGCCGCACACCTCCCCACATCAAGCCAGTAGGATACAAGTAAATTTTTGTTTGTAACAGGAATGAAAGGAATGAAATTGTGAGGTATAAAACACGACTAGTGGCATAAGATTTCACTTAACGACCATACGTTGATTATGAAGAAACCTATTCCCTGGTGATGGATGACATTACCTTTAGATAATTAATCTCAATGGCAATCAGCCTGGAGTTGAAAATGAAATTAATGGATGTTGTGACCGCATATCTTTATGGGAGCCTAGATTTAGACATTTATATAAAGGTACTTGAAGGAATACCATTCTTGAATCAGGATAGAGGAAATAGACACCTTTATAGCGTACAGTTGAGAAGTCGATATATGGGTTGGAACAGTCAGGTAGAATGTGGTATAATCATTTGAGTGAATTTCTTGAAAAACGAGGCTACACAAATAGCGCAGATTGTCCCGGTGTATTTATAAGAAGGTTTCAGAATGGACTTTGCATTATATCTGTATATGTAGATGATCTGAATATCATCAGTACAGAAGAAGAAATAGAAGAAGCAAGTTCATACTTGAAGTCTGAATTCGAAATGAAAGATTTGGGTAAAACCAAATTTTGCTTGGGCCTGCAACTGGAGATGTGGCAGATGAAATCTTTGTACATCAATCAAACTACACTCAGAAGGTATTAGCACAGTTTGGTTTTAAAAAATTATTTCTCGCTAAAACTCTCATGGTCGAAAGATCATTGCAAGTAGATCAAGATCCCTATAGACCTAGAGGAGAGGGAGAGGAAGTATTGGGACCGGAATTCTCATACTTAAGTGCAATAGACGCGCTGATGCATCTGGCTAGTTGCACTAGACCAGACATAGCGTTTGCAGTAAATCTACTTGCACAATACAATACAGAGCCCACTAAAAGGTATTAGAAGGGATTAAAGGATATTCTGCGCTACTTGCAAGGTAGAGAAGATCTGAGACTGTTCTATAGAAATAATCAGGACTTAAGTCTTGTTGATACGCAGATGCTAGGTACCTATCAGACCCGTATACAGCGAAATCACAGACTATCTATGTTTTCCTATGTGGTAGAACTGTAATTTCCTGAAAATCGTCAAAGCAAAGTCTTATATCTACTTCGACGAACCACTCGGAAATAATAACTTTATATGAAACCGCATAAAAATACGCATGACTTAAAAGAGTGATCAATCATATCTAGCAATCATGTGGTTTGAACACTACTAACACCCTTACTATTATCTATGAAGATAATGTTGCATGTGTCACACAGGTACAATCAGGATCTGTGAAAAGTAACTTAACGAAGCATATCAACCACAAGTTCTTTTATGCTCATGAATTACATAAGATGAACGAAATAAAAGTAATGCATACTAAGTCATATGAAAATCTTGTAAAATTATTCACCAAGTCTCTCATTGCATCTACTTTTGAAAGATGTGTTCGTGGTATTGGAATGATAAGGCTTAGAGAGTTGCACATTTTAGGGGAGAATTTTCACATAATACCGATATGAAGAATTAAATCTTAGTTAAGAAGATTAAGTGCACAAAGTTAATCATGAAGATTATATGAAATATTTTTTAGTGAATTGTACTCTTTTTTCTTTAGATGAGTTTTTTCTGAAGTTTCTCATACTAAGATTTTTAATGAGGCAATTCGTATGACCATATCGTAAGATATGTACTCTTTCTCTCAATTTTTCTCACTGGTTTTTTGAAAAATTTTGGTAAGACATATATCTTTCGCGAGAAGTGCCAATGGAGAGTGTTAGGAAACTTGAAAGTTTACAATAGAATTTGAACCATCTCGATCTCCAAAGATTTGACCTTCTAGTAATGGATCTTTATCTCTTATAGATTAATTCTATCTTTTATAAATTTTTAGCACTATATATACGGAGCAACACCCCTCCTTATAAACACAAATAAATAAAAAATAAATAATATTTCTTGTACATTATATATCTCTTTATCATCGTTTTCAAGGAATCTCCTGCATCCTATAACAGCAGTTTCTTAACAATAGGATCCCAATTCACCCTTCTCCACGTTTCGTTGTCCCACCATTTAAACCTCTCGCTATCCCACATTTCTCTCGCCCCCAAAGCAAGTAACCAACCAAACAGAAAGGGGACGAGCAGAAAGAGACAGGAAGGGGAGGAGGAAGAAGCCGAAGCCGAAGCCGAAGCCGCCGCCGCCGCGCGTAGTGGACGAGCAGACAACGATTAACCCTCGTCTCCATTGACCCGCTAACCCTTCACCCCAATCCAACCCAATCCAATCCAGGGCGGATTCCGAGCTCGCGGCGAGCTACCGCGTCTTCCTCCCCCACATGTGGAGGCGCGGCTAGGCCCATGCCACCACGCGCCAGGTGAGCGATCGAAAGCTTTTGTTCTTGGGTGGGAACCGGGAACGGGATTCGTTCGTTGTGTAGGGTTGGGTGCGGAGAAAGGATTCGGGTAACGCCATTGATAACGATTTCGCGGATGTTGAAGGTTGGTTGGGAGGATGGAGGGGAAGGCTTGAAAATGTTTGCCATGGCTAGGCTGGTCATCTCCTTGGGCGTGTCGTCGTGGGTGGTGTCTTGCTGTCCTCTCACTCGCCATCTTAAGATTTGGTGGGTGCGGGGCTTCGAAATTTGATTAAATTGGTGTTCAGTTTCGCTTTTGTTTTGAAGGGGATTAATCATTTGTTTGGTTCCAAAACTTTGCTTTCTTGCCAAATGGAGAGGTCGATCCACTTTCCAACCTTCCTTTGAGGATTCTTTCCCATTTTGCTTGTGGATGGTTCATCATGTGGTCTTCACCTTGCTGTTGCGTAATGAGTAGAAAGTTCTTGCTTGGTGCCATTGCTGCCATTCAAAATGAGTGAAAAAAGTGCGTCATGGTTTCTTGTCATGATGCTGTTGCAGAGCAAGGGCGGCGTCTCCGGGGAGCAGAGGTGCCATGCAGTGTTTCCGGTTCGTGGGCTGGGAGCGGGAGCGGGAGAGGGAGGGGGACGAGCGGCGCGGGCCGGTGGCGGCGCCGGCGCGGTCGCTGTCCGCGCGGTCCAACAACAGCACGACGTCGACGGACCGCGAGGTGCGGCGTTCGGGGTCCGAGTGCTCCTTCAACGTGTCAGAGCTCAGCAGCGCCGGGTCGTTCGGCCGGTGCCGGCAGCTGTCGCTGTCGCAGCGGCCGCCCAATACCCTCCGCATCTTCACCTTCCAGGAGCTCAAGAGCGCCACCCGCGGGTTCAGCCGCGCGCTCGTGCTCGGCGAGGGCGGCTTCGGCTGCGTCTACCGCGGCACCATCCGGAGCGCGCTAGAGCCGCGCAGGAGCCTCGACGTCGCCATCAAGCAGCTCGGCCGCAAGGGCCTGCAGGGGCACAAGGAGTGGATAACCGAGGTGAACGTGCTCGGGGTGGTGGATCACCCGAACCTGGTGAAGCTCATCGGCTACTGCGCCGAGGACGACGAGAGGGGGATGCAGCTGCTGCTCGTGTACGAGTTCATGCCCAACGGGAGCCTGGCGGACCATCTGTCGGTGAGGTCGCCGCGGCCGGCGTCGTGGCCGATGAGGCTGAGGGTGGCGCTTGATACCGCTCGAGGGTTGAAGTATCTCCATGAAGAATCCGAATTCAAGGTACAGTCCATTCGCCTCTCCATTCACTCATTCAGATGGTCATGAACCATAGGTCAGGATTTGTTTGGGTACCAGATGTTCTTCTGATTGCTGCATTTCCCCTTCCTCTTCCCTTCCGCTCTGTGCCAATGAGAAGAAACATTGCATTGTTTTACTTGTTCATCGACGAGTCTGACATGACCTGCATAATTACAATGCTTTTTTTCAGATAATATTTCGTGATCTGAAGCCTTCGAACATTCTTCTCGACGAGAGCTGGAACGCGAAACTGTCAGACTTCGGCTTGGCGAGATTGGGACCGCAAGAAGGAAGCCATGTCTCCACAGCGGTATGCGACAGAAAACCAAGAGCTTTATCTTCTTTGCACAATGTTCAGAATTTGATTATGGCACTGTTCTTAGTTCCTTGCTACAAAATGATGGCACTTTATCTCAAAGACAGCTTCTCATGTTCCTCAAGTACCTGGAACAAAGTAGCAAACACAAGGGTGGTTACAACACAGAATCATTCTACCATGCTGATCTGGTCAAGGAACTGCTTCACGTGCTCGAAAACTTAGCAGCAAGTACTTCTCAAATGTTGGTGGCCTTGCGAAAATAAGGATCTGATCATATCACATCTTATACACAAGCAAATAAAAGTAGAAAACCCTTTCGCTGATCTGGTCAAGGAACTGCTTCACGTGCTTGAAAACTTAGCGGCAAGTACTTCTCAAATGTTGGTGGCCTTGCGAAAATAAGGATCTGATCATATCACATCTTCTACACAAGCAAATAAAAGTAGAAAACCCTTTCAAAAAAATAAAAATAAAAGTAGAAAACACAGCTAGGCACTTTCGGTTAGCTTGCACGTTAGTGCCGAAGGACGGGTCAGAAAAGCCACCTAACCTTTCTGGTCAGTTAAAATCAGCTGGCTTTTCTGGGTGCTTTCCAGTTCCAACATTTTACATGTGATTCTAACATTCTGCAACCACTAGCGTAAATGTACTCAGATATCAAAATCTGTTGAAAGCTTCTAATTATCCAATTTTTGTTTTGTATGACAATCAAACAGGTGGTGGGGACTATTGGATATGCAGCTCCTGAATATATCCACACAGGACGCCTCAGCACCAAGAATGACATATGGAGCTACGGTGTGGTGCTTTATGAGCTCCTTACAGGGCGGCGACCTGTGGACCGGAACAGGCCAAGAGGCGAGCGGAATCTTGTGGACTGGGTGAAGCCTTACTCTTCCGACGCTAAGAAGCTTGAGACCGTAATCGATCCGAGGCTTGAAGGGAACTACTGCATAAAGTCAGCAGCCAAGCTTGCATCAGTGGCAAACAAGTGCCTGGTGCGCCAGGCCAGGTATCGGCCGAAGATGAGCGAGGTGCTGGAGATGGTGCAGAAGATTGTCGAGAGCAGTAAACTTGGAACACCGGAGCATCCCCTGATCGGCAATTCAAAAGAATTAGTAAGTGATGAAAAGAAAAGAAAAGGCCTTGACTTGAAGAGAAGAATTGCAGATATTAAAGCTGGGGAAGGGAGGTGTTTTGCGTGGCAAAGGTGGACGCCCAAGCTTGTGAGAACACAATGATTCACAGAACTAACAGATGAGGTGTTTCTTGCATGATTTGAATTGCATAGTTTAGCAAAAACAGCAAGTGACTGAAATGTCAAATGGAGTTGTCATTACCTTACAAGTCAGAGAGCATGACAATTGTAAGCATGTTTGGTGCAACCCAGTGCGGCCATCACTAAATAATGGATAGGTTTACATTTTTTGGTAAATGTCAAATGGAGTTGTCAAGTGCAGTCTTCTCAACAACTAGGACGTTCCATCTTTTTTTATCAGAGCTTAATCAAAGCTCAAGTAGTCCTTTTTCGGAGTACAAGTCTTATTGCACAGTTTAACTTGGTTCTCAAGTAACTTTTTAAGTTGTATTAATGCCAAATTAGAGCATTCAGGTAGTTCTTATAGCTCATTGCTTCCTGAGTTTGCACGTGTTGCACTTTGTGCGCACCTACCTGTAGAATTTCTGTTTATCCATATTGACACAATTGATATGCATAAAAAGAAGAGAATCTGTACCGAAGTGATGTAGAGCAGAATTTGCTTATGCACTTCCATATAAAATACCGGAACATGCTCCTGGTACATGATAAAATTGCTCCATACACAGTTTCAGCACATGCTTATGACTGATGAAATCACAGTGATACGGTTTTCACATAATCTCCAAATTTGCCATACAAGCAGAAGCTACAGGTGAAGCAATTCCTGAAGAAAGCTTTTCCGTATGTCACGTGCTGTCTGCCTGCTATTCTAGCAATGCACATGCAGTAATCATGATCTTCATTAATTTCACTCTTCAGTTTTACTAAATTTTCAAATCAGCTAGGAGAATCCCAAGACCACTTCTGCACTCTTCCAGTAGAGAATGTGTAACGCATGTGCCGCTTCTTATCTGCAAATATCTGTCTCTTGGTGGAGCTGCTCACAACTAGGTTGTAACTGGCGTTTAGCTTCCACTTAGCCTAAATGATGCTTTGGATAGTGCTTCAGTGGCCAGAACTGTAGTAGCAAAAACTGTGCCCGGATTCACTCCGAAAATATGATCAAACTGCTTCATGGAAATTGTTTTCTGAGAGATCCACAGGTGCAACCATCTTCCTAGCAGTGTGCACAGAGGTAATCTGGAATGGTAGCATCATCCTTTATTTTCATCTCAAATGCTATTAGATTCAACAAGGCATAAATCTCTGCCGAGCCCGGATGAGTCTTATCCTGCGCAATAAACCTGCAGAATCCTCAACCGACATCAATCTCACTAAATCCAGGGACCTTCTTTACACCCCTCCTCCATCACCTTTCTCGCTTTCTTTGCCTCTTGCTACCGCCTAGCAACAGCGTAGATATTGGACAAGCCAATGTACCTGTCATCATGGTCTTGCTGCAATTGGACAAGCTGCCTGCCGACTACCTCCCCCAGCTCCACCCATCCATGCAAATGACAGGAATTCAGGAGAGCACCAAGCACAGAAACACTGGGCTTCATTGGCATGCTTATAACGACACCATATGCTTCCTCAAGCACCCTGCTCGACCGAGCACATCTACCAGGCAAGCGTAATGCTCGATGTGCGGTCTGAGCCCTTGCGCTTCAAGCGAGCGGAAGAACCTCTAAGCCTCATCCACCAGACCACCGTGCACACAAGCGCTCAACACACAAAGGTACTTGATCTCATCCGGCACAACCCCAGCATGCTGCATCTCCCGGAACATGTCCACCGATTCGGTGCCCGGCCATGCCATGCACTGCCAGCCCGCCGATCACGGCGTTCCATATCAAGACATCGGTCCTGTCCACCGGCACAGCCCGGGACACCCCGAGTGCCTCGCCGATCGCCCCACACTTGGCATACACGTCGACGAGCGAGGTTGCGAGCCTGAGGTTCAGCGGGAACCCATGGTCCCTAAGGCACTGGTGCACCTGCCTGTTAGGAAAATAAACCTGACCGAGATATGTTCTGGTCAGTGCGTGTGTGTCGTGGAGAGCGCGGAGAGCGCGGTGCGTTCGCGTCGGTGAGTCCGAGTCATCCGGGAACGAGCGTGTGGTGCTCGGGACGTTGAAGACCGAATCGTGTGGATCATGGCGAGCTGGCCGGGCAGGGAGTTCGTGGCTCCGAGGTGTGCATCCCCTAGCTGTTAAATAGCCCTTGTACTCCATCGTTTCCTGGGGCTAAGTCCAGAGAATAATCTAGCTAAGAGACAGGCGAGTTCGTCACCGGAAAATCTACTGTGCTTCTTCTACCTCGCGTTCGCTTGCTTCTTCTACCTCGCGTTTGCTTGTGTGTGTGCGTTCCTGGGCATAGCCGACAATTGGTACCAGAGCAAGGAACGAAGATGTCCGGCACTCCGCAGAAGCCCGGCGTCGCGGCGGAGCGCGTCGTCCCCAACACCGGCGCAGTTGAGCTGCCGCTACTGACCAAGACCAACTATCATGAGTGGTCATTGGTCATGCAGGTGAGCCTAGAGGCGTTGGAGCTCTGGGATGCTGTGGAGGCCGTCAGCGCCGAGCGCGCCAAGGATCGACGGGCGCTGGCCGCCATCTTGAGCGCGGTGCCGCCGGAGATGAAGGCCGGGCTCGCCGTGAAGAAGTCGGCGAAAGAAGCGTGGGAGGCAGTGAAGATGATGAGGGTCAGCGATGATCGCGTGAAGTCCGCGAACGTGCAACGTCTCTTGAAGGAGTTCGAGAATGTCACGTTCCACGACGGGGAGTCCGTCGACGACTTTGCGATGCGCATCAACGGGCTTGTCGCCAGCTTGCGCGAGCTTGGCGAGGCAATGGAGGACAGCCGTGTGGTGAAGAAGATCCTGCGTGTGGTCCCGAAGAAGATGAAGCAGGTCGCGGTGGCGATCGAGATGCTTATGGACCTCAACACCATGTCCGTGGAGGAGCTCGTCGGACGGCTGCGCGTGGTGGAGGAGCCTCGCGACGTCGATGAGGAGACGGGGGGTGCTGGGCGTCTGCTGCTCACTGAGGAGCAGTGGGAAGCTCGTCAGCGCAGCGGCAAGGAGCGTGCGCACGGCGGCGATGCGAGGCGCGGCGGAAATGCGCGGCGCGAAGGCGGCGGCGACAAGGGCAGTGGCAGCCACGTCGACGACGACGGCGGCAGTAGCACGTGTTCGGGGACCAGCGGGCGTTCGGAGCGCCGCAACCGAGGGAGGTGCTTCAACTGCGGCGTTCGTGGCCACCTCGCCAGGGACTGCCGGGAGACGAAGAAGGAGAGGGCCCTCCTCGCGGACGCCGACGAGGAGCCATGCCTGCTGTGAGTCGGCGCGTATGGTGATGTCAGGTTTAGGGGGGTGATTGTTAGGAAAATAAACCTGACCGAGATATGTTCTGGTCAGTGCGTGTGTGTCGTGGAGAGCGCAGAGAGCGCAGTGCGTTCGCGTCGGTGAGTCCGAGTCATCCGGGAACGAGCGTGTGGTGCTCGGGACGTTGAAGACCGAATCGTGCGGATCATGGCGAGCTGGCCGGGCAGGGAGTTCGTGGCTCCGAGGTGTGCGTCCCCTGGCTGTTAAATAGCGCTTGTACTCCATCGTTTCCTGGGGCTAAGTCCAGAGAATAATCTAGCTAAGAGACATGCGAGTTCGTCGCCGGAAAATCTACTGTGCTTCTTCTACCTCGCGTTCGCTTGCTTCTTCTACCTCGCGTTCGCTTGTGTGTGTGCGTTCCTGGGCATAGCCGACACCGCCTTCCCCGCACTAGGTCCCCCAGGTGTGCGCACGCGCCGAGCACGCTCACCATCGTGACGTCGTTTGCCCTCACCCTAGCCTATAGAGGTGTAAAAAAAGCTCAAAGCTCATGAGTTACTCGAACTCGACTCGCTATAGACTCGATTCGAACTCGGCTCGAGACCCTAACAAGCCAAACTCAAATCTAGTCACAAGCTTACGATCCTATCGAACTTAAGCTCGAATAACTCGTCAAAAGTTTGACTAACTCCAATTGCTTTCCGCCGGGACAAAGCCGGTGTCCATTCCCTTTAGGAAAGTTTATTTTAAGCTCACTATCCAAGCCAAAGTCCAATCGCCCAACCTCAAGGTCACATGACTAAATACACATGTGGCTCATAAATATGACTATAAAAAACTCGAGGCTCGCGAGCTACTTGAACTCGACTTACTCTAGACTCGATTCAAGCTCGGCTCGAGACCCTAACAAGCCAAACTCAAGTCTAGTTGTAAGCTCGGCCAGATCTTTAGTTCGGATCGAACTTAGCTCGAGTTCCTATCAAGCTCAAGCTTAAGATGATGGGCTCACTCGAGCTCGGCTCGTAGACAGCCCTATTGGCCCCATCCTCTGCCGCCGCTGCGGTGACATTCTGTTGGAAAATAGCACTTTCAAATTTGATTAAATTTAAATTCCTGATATAACATGAACACGAGCAAATGCAAAAAAACTAATTTCGACTAGGTTTCGACTAGCTCCTATGAACCCCGACTAGATTTGACGAGTTTCGAGTAGGATTCAATAAGCTCCGACGAACCTTGACTAGTTTTGAGTAGGAGATGAGCCCCAACAACACTCGACTAGCTTTTCGAGTAGGAGACAAGCCCCTACTACACTCGACTAGCTTTCGAGTAGAATTTCAATAAGCTATCTAATATAGATTGCAATGTACGTACTCAATGACAGCATGAGATGTGGAGGCCCCTGTGATGTCGATGCAGTAGACGATGATAAAAATGCAGTAGACGAAATAGATCGTAATGAAATAGAGGAAGCAGATCATGAGCAATTATGCCGAGAGCTTTCCAAAAATCTTATTCGCCCTCTCCCGGTAAAGTATCCCAAGAGTGATGGGTTCTGGAGACCTACTCTCCCGTTTGTCGGTGCACGCCGGCACAACGGGATGGAGTAGAATACGTTCGACGGCGCAACATAGAGAATATACGTAAAACCCTAATGTGTGTATACTTTGTGGCAACGACTGGCAGATATATATAGAGGGAGGATCATGATTGAGACACGCTATGATCGGACTCTATTATGCGTCATGATCGGACTCTTAACCGACATGATTTCCATATATTTATCTGTTTGCCCACGCAGCAAAAGAATAAAAATACAAAAAGAGGCCACACTTGCGCTAGCAACTGGACCTGATTTCGACAGACCATTCATGCAGGTACCGTGCGCCCGCGCCCACCACCACAGCTACGACCCAGCCCAGCGAGGCGAGGTGAGCAAGCGCACGCATGTGTTCTCCCAGTACTCTCTTTCACACATGCTAAGTAGGTGGAGAATAGAATCTCTTCTAAGTTGATCTTCCTACACCTCCACTGTCAAGATGGGACAAAAAGTTACACACCCACCTCCATATAGTTGTGCCTTTGAGATTTATTTAGAATTACACAAATATAATGGGCTAATCCCATATATTGTAACAATTCCCTATCAAATCTCAAAGTCCTACGGAGATTTGTTTGTTTCTCAATACTGTTTATTATACCAGTGTTTCAATGAAGACCTGCTAGGGTTAAACATCCACCTAGAACATTAAGCAACACTCATTCACAATTTGAACAATGAACTATGCCTTGAAATGCAAGTTTTATGCAAACAAGTTTTACTTAAAGTCATAATTAATACTTGGTTGCTAGTATGCTACCCATCGGGTGGAGCATATAAGTCATACTCTATAGTCTCTTCATGAGTTTATTAGAGATCACCTAAGTTTCATAGACTGCAATCAACAATCAGGCTCATATAGGTGTGTTCTTTCAAAACTACCCTATAGGTTAGCATCTTCACTAATTAAAGCCAACAGAACACATTAAGGCAATAGCCAACATGCCTTACAGATTTCAAGAGTATTGAATCTTTACTCAAGTGGCTTGTGTGGTACTCTTCTTTAGTTAACCAATAGTTTGTTCTTCCCAGGTGCTAATTTATGGGATCTTCAATCACATAGGTTGGTTTACCACTATGGTATAACTCACATGGGTCTCATACCCATCTCCTTCGATGCATTATCTATCACATTCTGTGATATTCCCTTTGTAAATTGATCTGTCAGATCCTTAGCTGTTTAGATATAATCCAAAGCTATCACCCTAGAGTTTCTCAATTTTTTGACATATTTCAATCATCTCTTTACATCTCTTGGGGATTTTATGTTATCCTTTGTCGGTGTAAAGTATATGGGGATCCCCTGCCAGAACGGATGTCAACGACCGGTTTTTGCGGGACTAGTTCTTTTTCTCTAAACAAGGTCCACCGTGCGACCACTCGGCATCGCACGACCACACTCCTGACCCCCGCTGGATTTCCCACGACCAGTCCCTACTGGTCGCGGGGCAGGTACTCATCTAAACCAAACCACTCTCATTTAATGCTAACACCCATGCAGTTTTCCTTTCCCAGGCGCATCGCACCGGCCGAGGCGATTGGGGCGGACGCAAAGCTTCCGTGTTCCCTCCCAAGAGTGGTTATACCTTACGACCGACGACTCCTTCGACAACCTTTGCGTGCTCGAAGCGCCGGTGCGCCTTGCAGAGAGTTGGGCAAGCTCTCCCACGCCGACCGCCGACCTATTATCGCTTGTCAACCGGGTCAGGGCGCTTGCGAAAGACGGGCCACATAGAAAAACCTGAAGAGATCGAGGCATGGGTCGACCCCGATGAAGTTTTTGCACATGTGAGCGAAGACGCTCAGCATGATAATGGAATTGGGGTTCAGATGAAGATGGCAGATATCATAGAAGGAAATGACGGTGCAGAAGAACTCGGAGAAGGAGGGGACGAGACCCGCTAAGAAAAACAAGGCAAAGATTACAATCTCCTCCTGACGGGGAGCAGGAACTTCTCCCCCAGGGTGGTATCCGAAGGACAGACGACGCGAAAGCAGTCGATTCTCATACATCTGCTTCAGCTTCACGACGGTGCATTTGGACTTGGGGAAATCGGCCTCCTTTCTGGTGCGCGGCGCCATGGGAATGCAGTGGTGGTTCTTTGAAAGACTCTGGTGGGGATGGGAGGCGATGGTCTCTAGTGCAAGGGCTCGGAAGGTGGAGAGATTTCTAGGACCTTCTGTCCTCCCATTTATAGGATCGACTTGGTTTCGCCGCCTCGGCTCCCGAGGATCCATCTGGGGAACCAAAATTCCCTCGAAATTTAGCGTCCATTAAGGTTTCTCTCTCTCTCACGATTCTCTCCCTTGCGTACGCTTCCTTATTTTCTCTCTCCCACTATCCTTTTTCTATGGACACTTAATCTCCCCTCGGGGTGCGGTTTTCTGAACCCATTGCTGAAACGGGCTGCGTCGCCGACCACTCCTCAGGCATGGCTTGAGTTCGTCCAAGGCTCGAATGGCGCAACCAGACCCAGCCGCGTCTGTGTAAGGATCTATTCAGGCTACCATACCCACGGGGGGTCTTGGGGGCTACTGTCGGTGTAAAGTATATGGGGTTCCCCTGCCAGGACGGACGTCAACGACCGGTTCTTGCGGGACTAGTTCTTTTTCTCTAAATAGGGTCCACCGCGCGACCACTCGGCATCGCACGACCACACTAGCGACCCCCGCTGGATTTCCCGCGACCAGTCCTTATTGGTCGCGGGGCAGGTACTCGTCCAAACCAAACCACTCTCATTTAATGCTAATGCCCATTTAGTTTTACTTTCCCAGGCACATCCCACCGGCCGAGGTGACTGGGGCGGACGCAGAGCTTCCATGTTCCCTCCCGCGGCATTAATTGTTACAGGATAGGTTCACGGACGTCACTAAGGGCGTGGCAGGCGCGCGTGGGCAATCGGTGATAGGATGGAGCAGGCCGGGCAACCCAGACGGATAAGTATAGAAGGAGCTGACAGATGAGACAGTTCTCGTAGCGCTATGGAGCTAGCGTGGCACGTGCGTGCTCCGTAATGATAGCCTATTGTTGACCGTCTAGACAGGGATGTGTCAGTTGGATGGGCCCACTTGTAAGGATCTTTCCCCCCTGGGCTATAAAGGGAGGACAGGAGAGGGCTCTGGAAGGGGCAAAAACATTATCTGTAACCAACTGAGACCACAAGAAAAGAATACACATGATGTAGGGCTATTACCCTAAGGGGGGCCTGAATCTAGATAATCCTCGGTGTTCTTGAGTTGCACATACACAAACAAATTCAGTAGGCACTCCCCGAACAAAGATCGCGCACCTGTCATCCAATACACCCCGCAATCATTGCCAGGGATTCCCCCCCCCCCCTCGACATCCTTAGAACTGTTCACTTTGACAATAATCATTTGATTATCACAATTCATAAGGATAACCTGTATCGGTTTTTCAACCACTAGCAAATCCATCAATAGCTCACACAACCATTCCGCCTCAACAGTGGTTGTGTCTAACGCTGTGAGTTCTGCTTCCATGGTTGACCTTTTCAATACAGTCTGTTTGCAAGACATCCATGAGACAGCAGCACCGCCAAGAGTGAATACATATCCACTTGTGGTCTTGTTCTCATCAATATCAGATATCCAATTTGAATCATTATAACCCTCTAGTATTTATGAATACCCAGTATAGTGAAGTCCATAATTCACAATGCCTAGCAAGTAGCGCATGACTCGCTCAAGCGCATGCCAGTGGACTGGGTTGGAAGTAAACCAGCTCAATTTACTCATAACAAATTAGATATCAGATATTGTAGCACTAGCTAGGTACATCAGTGATCCTATTATCTGGGAGTATCTCAGTTGATCCCTAACAATCTTTTTATTCTTTTGAAGTATTAAGCTAGGATCATCAGGTGTTGAAGCGATCTTGCAATCCATGTAGCCAAAGTGGCTCAAGATATTTTCCACATTGGGATTGTCAAAGTGTAATCACATTCTCACCTCTGATCAACTTGATATTAAATGACATCAGCCTTTCCCAGATCTTTCATATCAAAAATTTTAGATATGTACGACTTAACCTCATAAATGATATCAAGATTGTCCTAAAAATCAGTATGTCATCAATATACAGGCACATAATAACTCACTCACCCCCACCATGACAATAATAAACACATCTATCGGCTTCATTAACTGCAAAGCCCACAGATGTTATCTATCGAACTTCTCATATCATTGCTTAGGAACTTGTTTGAGACCATACAAAGATTTTAGCAACTTACATACATTGTTCTCCTGACCTTCTAATGCAAACCCATTAGGCTGATACATATATATTTTCTCATCCAACTCTCCATTAAGGAAAGTTGTCTTAACGTTCATTTGATGAACGAGAAGACCATGTGCGCCAGCCAAGAAAAATAATACTCTTATCGTGGTCAGTCTAGTGACAAGTGAATAAGTATCAAAGAAATTTTTGCTTTATTTTTTGGTATAACCTTTGGCCACAAGTCGAACCTTATACTTTTCGATAGTACCATCAAACCTAAGCTTCTTTTTTAACACCCACTTGCAACTCATAGGTTTATAATCATAAGGTCGATCTGTTACTTCCCAAGTCCCATTGGTAAGAATAGAATCCATCTCGCTACATACTACCTCCTTCCAGTAGTCTGCATCTGGAGATGCATATGCTTCTGAAATAGACTTGGGAGTATCATCCACAAGGTACATAGTAAAATCATCATGAAAGGATTTTATTTTCATTTGTCTCTTACTCCTTCTTGGAGCTTCACTGTCATTCTCCTTAGGAACTAGCTCATGTGGTTGTTCAAAATACTCAAGTGGTATGGTAGGTTTAGGAATTATCTCAAAAGTTTGACTAGAATTGTTATGTATATCCTTCATGATAAAAATATTCTCAAAGATAGTAGCATATCTAGACTCCATAATTATATCGATAAGGATGTCGGATACCTCAGATTTAACTACTAAAAATTTATAAGCAATGCTCCAATGAGAATATCCCAGAAAGACACAATCCACTCTTTTAGGTCTCATCTTGCACTTTTTAGTTATTGTTACATTGACTTTCGCCAAGCATCCCCAAGTGCGCAAATAAAAAAGTTCCTCACTTCCCATTCTTCGTATGGGGTTCTCACCTTATTCTTAGTAGGAACTCTATTTAGAACATGACACGAAGTCAACAAGACCTCCCCCACCATGCCTTAGATAAACCTATAGTGTATAATATGGCATTAACCAAGTCAGTCAGGGTGTAGTTCTTCCTTTCGGCTACCCCATTTAATTGGGACAAATAGGGAGGTATTCTTTTGGTGGATGAACACCGCGAGCAGGGATCCTGAGGGATCCCCTTCAAGATTCGACCAGGGGGCTGGTCCTGGAACTACCTCGTACGTGGGGTTAATGCTTGTGGGACTTAGGCAGGATGGATCGTCGACAGCTAGTGGAAATGAATGCACCAAGGATTTTGACAGGTTCAGGCCTCACGGAGGCGTAATACCTTACTCATGTGTGTTCAGTGTGATTTCAATGCTCTTCGGATGTCTATCGATCTCTCGGTCCTTTCGATCTCTTTCGATCTCTTCTTTTTTTCTATTCCTTCTCTACAAATCTACAAAGTGCTCCCCCCCCTTTTATCTACCGGGGGGGAGGCCCTTCAGGGAGTGCCCAGAACGAGGGCACAAGTTCCCGTAAACAATAAATGGAAAGTGACCATCATTGGTCTATAGTTGATGTTACAGAAGGTTGAAAAAACATCCCTCGGATGGTTCCATTGGTCTTCGCGTTCCAGCTTTAGCAGGCGCAGGGGCGCCCACCGGCTGGCCTCTGAGTACTCTCTCATGCCCGTTTGGGCAGAGTAGGTCTGACGTTGTCTGATGTGACAGGGCGATAAGCCTCATGCCCATCAGAGATATCTTCAAACCGTCTCCCTTTATGGGCTCCGCAAGGGGACATGCGATGGGACCCACCGTATTAATTGTGCCCACACCTTCCTACCAGGTGGTGGTAGGGACTGGCGTATTCAGTATGACAGGCGTGGGGGAGAGTGGTTGGATGTGACCGTCCACGCTCCCCATTAAATGCGGCATGGGGCCTCCCACCGACCGACACCTCATCATGGAGTCCCTACGGGGTCCACTGGCATGGGACTTGCCGGGTGCTCGGGTTCTCTGGGTGCTCGGGGACCAACTGTTCTTGGCCCCGAGCACCCACTCCCGGACCTTGTTTTGCTCGGGTCCTCGGAGCTCTCTGGGTGCTCGGGGACCACCTTTTACTGGCCCCGAGCACCCACTCCCGGACCTTACTTTCCTCGGGTCCTCGGGGTTCTCTGGGTGCTTGAAGACCATCTGTTGCTGGCCCCGAGCAATCGTTCCCGGACCTTGCTTCCCTCGGGCCCTCAAGGCTCTCTGGGATGGTCCCCGAGCACCCGTTCTCGGACCTTGCTTCCCTCGGGCCCTCGGGGACCTCTGGGTGCTCGGGGACCACCTGTTACTGGCCCCGAGCACCCGTTCCTGGACCTTGCTTGCCTCGGGTCCTCGGGGAGGTGGTCCCCGAGGGAAGGCGCCATGTGGCACCGTGTTGTCCTGGCCTCGGGACTCGGGAACCCCCGGATTCCATATCACCGACATATTCTCTTATGAATAATTTCATGTTCCTTACAAAATAAGTCAAAATCACTATAGAAAAATACTCTCCACTTATAGATCTTAAAGTAGTCATGAGCCTCATCTTTAGATTTCAACAAATACACATAACAAAATCTAGATACAACATCAATCAAAGTCATGAAATATCTTTTGCCACCCTTCATCAACATACCATTCATCTCACATAGGTCTGAATGTATGAGTTCTAATGATGCCAAATTTCTCTCCTCGACTACCTTATGAGGCTTACAAGGTTGCTTAGATTACACACAACTTTAACACTTAGAACCTTTGACAATGGAAAAATTCATAATTAGGTTCAAACTGGAAATCCGAGTCATACAACCAAAGTTTATGTGATATAACCATGAGTGCCAAACACTAGTCTTATCTCCATTAATATTGCCACAAATATAGTTCACAGATTTATTGCAGAAATCATAAAGGGAAAAGCAGAACAAGCCTCCGCACCCATAGCCTTTACCAATAAAAAAGTTCATGCGTTGACACAACTACTTTATTGGACTCTAATACCACCTTAAACTCATCTCTACAGAGAAGGGAACCGCTAACTAGATTTTTGTTTATTGAAGGGACATGATGTACGTTCCTCAGTTACACAATCTTTTCAGAAGTGAACTACAGATCTAACGTGTCAATACTATGAACAGAAACATGAGACCCATTTCCCATTAAGATGGAAGAATCTAGAGCGACCTGATAAGAAAAGAACATTGAAATGTCAGCATAAACGTATACATTAACTCTACTATCAATCCACCAACTGACATACTGATTCACTAAAAGAACAGTAGGTAAATTACCATGCCCACTAGCTCCATCTTCAGTATTGCCAATAGTCATGTTGACATACTTGGTGTTCTTTCCTTGATTAACCTTTTTCCCTTTGTGGTGTTAGCAATCTTAGCCCAATGGCCAACCTCACCGCACACGAAACAAGGTTTATTATCTTTGTTTATCTTCTTCTTCTTGAAGTTGGTGGTTTGTTTAGTTTTGTTATGTTTTCCTTTAAACTTGCCATTAGAGGACTATTGCACCACATTTGCGCTAGACTGTCCATCGCCTCCTTTGTTATGCACATCATTAGCCCATGTTTTCTCCTCAATATCAAGAGACACGATTAGACTCTCAACAAAGATTTCTTGTCTCTTGTGTTTTAGAGCAGTGGCAAAATTCCTCTGCGAGGGAGGCAATTTAGCAATGATGCCCCTAACCACAAACTTATCAAGTAAGTCACACTTTAGGAGTTCAAGTTCCCTTACAATGCATTGTATCTCATGAGCCTGCTTTATTACCAACCGATTATCGACCATCTTGTAGTCATGATAATACTCGATGACATATAGTTCACTATCTGCATCTGATGCACCAAATTTTGCATTCATTACGTCCCACAACTACTTTGCATCCTTTATGTGCATGTACACATCACAGAGACGATCGGCAAGAGCGCTAAGAACACATCCTACAAAGAGCGTGATGGCTTCCTCAAACTTCTTCTCCTCATCAGAGGAAAGATTTACTTGAAGCCTGCCAGACGCAACCCAATATTAGTTCATAGCAATAAGCTTTGACTTGCCATCACTTTAAGTGCACACCAGTAAACTTGTCCGGCCTCAGTGCATCACAAAAACTAGCTATCGTTAAATCAAAGTTCCTACAATAAATTTTTTGGATTGTTAGAAAATAGCACTTTCAAATTTAATTCAATTCAATTCTTGATATAACATGAACAAAAACAAATACAAAAAACCAATTTCGACTAGGTTTCAGCTAGCTCCTATGAATCCTAACTAAATTCGACTAGTTTCGAGTAGGATTCGACAAGCTCTAACGAGCCTTGACTAGACTAACTAGTTTTGAGTAGGAAACAAGCCGCGACAACACTTAACTAGCTTTTTCAAGTAGGAGACGAGCCCCGACTACACTCGACTAGCTTTTCGAATAGGAGGCGAGCCATGACTACACTCAACTAGCTTTCGAGTAAGATTTTGACAAGCTATCTAATATAGATTGCAATATATGTACCCGATGGCAGTGTGATATGCGGAGGCCCCCATGATGTCGATGCAGTAGACAATGACGAAGATGCAATATACAGAGCAGATCGTGGTGTTGTAGAGGAAGCAGATCATGAGCAGTCGCGCCGAGCGCTTCCCAAAAACCTTAGTCGCCATCTCCCAATGCAGGATCATAAGAGTGACGGGTTCTAAAGACCCGCTCTCCCATTCGTTGGTGCACGCCAGTGCAATGGGATGGAGTCGACTACATGCGACGGTGCAATAGAGAGAATATAGGCAAAACCCCAATGCGTGTATACTTTGTGGCAATGACTGGTGTATATATATATATATATATATATATATATATATATATATAGGGAGGATCGCGAGGTTGAGATGTGTCATGATCGGACTCTATTATGCACAACGATCGGACTCTTAACCGACATGATTTCTATATATTTATCTGTTTGCCCACGCATCAAAAGAATAAAACTCCAAAAGGAGGCCGCACCTGCGCTAGCAACTGGACTCGATTTAGGTGGACCATTCAAGCAGGTGTCGTGTGCCCATGCGCACCACCAACGCCATAGCCTAGCCCAGTGAGGCGAGGCGAACAAGAGCGCACATGTATTCTCCTAGTCCTCTCTTTCACACATGCTAAGTGGGTGGAGGAGAGAATCCCTTTTATATTGGTATTTCTCCACCTCCACTAGTAAGTTAGGACTAAAAGTTACACACGCATCTCCACATGGTTGGGTCTTTAAGATTTATTTGGAATTACACAAATATTCTAACACATTCTCCATCATCTCAAACATCGTGAGCGCCTTGTGGTGCTCCTCGCACTTGACGCACCTGTCGATCATGGCGCTCCACGAGACATCCCACAACAGCATCTGTGAGAACACCCCCGAGATGCAGGGAGATCCTAACACTTGGCGTACTCATCGAGGAGCGCGTTCCAGGAGACGAGGTTCGGATCGGGATTTCGTCGAACACGCGGTGGGCGTGACAAAATGCGGTGTAGGCCGCACACATGTGGACGAGGGAGTTGGCGACATGGAGGTTGGCGGGGACGAGGCCCCTACAGAGCAGGTGGTCGTGGAGGGTGGTCGCGAGGGAGGGGAAGGCCAGGCTCGCAGTGATGTGGGCGAGGAAGGGGAAGGTGAGATGGGAGGGGTGGAGCGTGGAGCGGAGGAGGAAGAGGGAGAAGGAGAGGGAGGGGGTAACAGAGGAGGAGGCGGCGCGGATGAGGGGATCGAGGAGCGGCATGGTGAGCGTGCGGCCGTGGAGGTGGCGAAGGAGGTGTGGCAGGGAGAGAGGAGGCAGCGGTGGCATGCAAGAGAGGGGATGGGAGGGCAGGAGTCCGAAATTGTTTGCGGCCGCAGATTGGCAACCAATCACAGAGGCACTCCTTGGTTGATGGAATTATCATGGAATTGAGGGATTAGAATTGCTCCTCATCAGTTTCAACTGTTTCGATGCACGTATGTTTGAATTGGAATTAGGCTCCCATTTAGCCTGAATTCGTGTACAAGATGGAATGTAGCTCTGGTCATTTAGCTCCCTCGTCCATAGCGGTGACTCGATGCTGTTGATCATCTTGGATGTTGTACCTTCGGCATTCAAAACATTATTTCAGATCTGCATAATAGCAAGAAATTCGAAGAGACAATGTTTTGAGTGGCAATTCCATTTTAACTCATTTTTAAGTGGCAAAACTATAAAGCCCATTCTTTAGCGTGACAAAAATCCAAATTTCTTCTATTTAGGATGAACCTCTCTCCGACCAAGACTATCACAGAGGCCTGCAACTACAATATAATTGTTCTCGCGAAGAGAATAAGATGCAGCTCCCCCTCCCTCTGTCTTTTTCCGCTTTGCTAATCTTCCCCTCTAACACGGGCCGGGCCGGGCTTAGGCGGGCACGGGAGGAAGAAAGAAAGTCAAAGAGCATGTTCTCCTTTGTCCTTTTTTCAGTGCAACACAGGAAAACACCCTCTTTTTGTAATCCCTGCAGCTTCCCAGAGGCTTTTTTTCTTTATTGAACGCATGGCGTAGCTAGGACTCTAATCATGTTTGAGCTTATGTTCACCTGGGGCTTAAAAAGGAGAATTCCGGAATGCCTGCCGACATTCAGGTAAGGTGCATATCCCTTACCACTAAAGGAAAGGCTCGACGAAGGAAGGGGGGAGGGGGGGATTTGCAAGGTAAGGCAAACACTTTGGGAGATTGAGATGTTGCTTTGTTTTTCATCGAAAAGGAAGAAGGCGAGGGAATAACTGCCTTCCTTCGGGCTTTGCCTGCCGACATTCTAATAAAGAATTCCAGCTCAACCCGGGAAAGCGCTGGCAACGACATAAAGAAAGGGGTCCATGTAGCTGCTGCGCCCGCCCACTGAGCAGCAGGTTCGGCATCTACTACAAAAGAGAGAATCCACTTCAATGAAATAGGTCAAAAGCCAAAAGAGGAATCACTAAACTCGTTGATCAAGAACTTCAATGACATTGATAGTAAGATCTCACATAAAAGTTTTCAAAATTTAGCTCAAATTTATACTAGGTCCCAGACGGTTGGATGCTACCCCCCCCCCCCCATCCCACCCACCCAAAAAAAAACAGGCGTTACAATTTCAGGTCCAAAGCACGAAGCAAAAATATGATTAGAAGTCCTCGCGACATGGCTTTGCAAAAGCATCATTGTGATTCATGACCACAACCTACAAAAACATACTGCATGAAGCACTTAAACATCATCGAGAAATTGTCATCGGCCAAGAGTCACAGAACCACAGCCTAAGCCGAGGGTGTAGGATCTCAGCAGCATCCAAATGTACCGAAAATAAATATCATTGCAGGGCATCCCGTGTCTGAAGTATGATTAGTTTTAACAGCTGACTGGCGAAACCAATATCGAACACAACCCAGAACGAGCCGGCAGCAATCCAACAGGAAACCTAACTGTATAAATCGTCATCTTCAGCTGTCACACCCGCCGAGGCAAAAGGATCGGCTGCGGCAGCTCCAGCGCCAGTTGTGGACTGCTCTGAGAAGCGGAACTCGCTGCCGAACCCACGGGACTGCTGCAACGTTTGGGCAAACGCCTGGTACTTGCGGATGTCGGCATCACTTACGCTCCGGCGTGCGTATTTCATTGACTCCTCAAAGTGAGCCGCCTTAATCTCAGCAATCTCGTCCACCTCATCTTCCTCCATAGCTTCAGGGTTGTCCTTTCTCCGCCTCTCCATCTCAATGTCCTGAGAACCATATTATCCATGTTAGAAGTTGCAAGGGAGATTCATGCACACATTAAAACTAGCTTTTAGATTTAGTTAGCTGAAAATGTTAGGCCCACTACATGTGTCAAGTCAGCCCAACTAGAGGTCTGTAACTGCCCAATAAAAGTCCATACTAAAACAAGCATTCTAAACTGAAACTGATTACTCCTAGTTCATAAGCTCTGGTTGACCCCAAATTCTCGGTTTCAAGACTGTAGTAGGAAGCAGGAACATCAAGTACTGTACTTCCATCAGTAAATAAATCAAGCTAAGATTTCTTTGTAACCAGTTCATGATTAGATGAGCTAGTTTATCAGAAATAGTATAGTATTCAGAGAAACAATTCATATTGCTAGATGATGTTTACCTTCTCAATGTTCTCCCTGATAGCATATTTGCATGCGCGCTGGCAAATTTCCGTAATATCTGCACCACTGAATCCTTGGGTATACTTGGCAAGAGCATTCAAGTCCACATCCTTCGCCACAGGGGACTTCCTAAGGCAGGCCTTGAAGATTTGGAGCCTAGACTGCTCATCAGGCAGTGGAATATAGATCAGCTGATCAAGACGCCCTGGCCTAAGTAAAGCTGGGTCTATGATGTCAGGCCTGTTTGTAGCCCCAATAATGAACACGGTTTTCTTGGCATTCATGCCATCCATCTCTGTCAGTAACTGATTCAGCACTCTATCAGCAGCACCTCCAGCATCACCTACACTGCTTCCTCTCTGCAACAGGGCAAGAAAATGTGTAAGTCATGTAAGTCATAGAAAACATGGCACCAAACTCGAGCTAAGGTGGGAGGGGGTGGATGGACCTGAGTAGCAATGGAGTCAAGCTCGTCAAAAAAGAGGACACAGGGTGCAGACTGGCGAGCCTTGTCAAAAATCTCACGGACGTTGGCTTCACTCTCACCAAACCACATGGTAAGCAATTCCGGACCCTTGACACTGATGAAGTTAGCCTGGCACTCGTTCGCAATTGCTTTGGCCAACAAAGTCTTACCACAACCAGGAGGGCCATAGAATAGAACTCCTTTGGATGGGGACATGCCAAACTTCTCAAATTTCTCTGGGTGTTCCACTGGATATTGAACGGTCTGCAGGTAATTTTAAGTACATTAGCAAATTTACTAGAAAAAAACAAAAGGCAGTAGCACATTATAAGATCACTGAGCATCTAAATACCTCCTGAAGCTCCCTCTTGACATTCTCCAGCCCACCAATATCCTCCCAAGAGACATTTGGAACTTCAACAACCTGAATCCAGAAAGAAACTTAAGCATCTCTTTAACAAGAGCAAGTCAAAGAGACAACTAAAGACATAAAACTCACAGTTTCACGAAGTGCAGATGGGTTGCTTGTCCCAAGTGCAGTTTTGAAGTGGTCATTTGTAACAGCCATTGAGTTCAATATCTCAGCGTCTATAGTCTCATCCTCAAGATCTATGATATCCATCTTCTCACGAATGCATTGGAGAGCAGCCTCAGTGCAAAGGGCAGCAAGATCAGCACCAACATATCCATGGGTGTCCTTGGCAATGAGTTCCAAATTAACCTGGACAATTCAGATAATGGATGTCAAGCAATGCTACAAGAGGGAAATCATAAAACAACCAACAGCGGATGCAAAGGATCATGAATGATTGAAGATAACTTACATCTTCAGCTAGTTTCATGTTCTTTGTGTGAATGCGGAGAACCTCAAGCCGCCCAACTTCATCAGGAACCCCAATGTCAATCTCCCGGTCAAACCTTCCAAACCTACGAAGAGCAGGATCAATGCTGTTCGGTCGGTTTGTAGCACCCATAACAATAACATGGGAACGAGCTTTCAGTCCATCCATAAGGGTCAAAAGCTGTGAAACAATACGACGCTCCACTTCTCCATTGGTCTTCTCTCTCTTGGGAGCAATGGAATCAATTTCATCAATGAAAATGATAGATGGAGCATTCTTCTCTGCTTCTTCAAATGCCTTCCTGAGATTGCTCTCACTCTCTCCTGCAAGCTTTGACATAATCTCGGGGCCATTAATCAGAAAGAAAAAGGCTCCTGTCTCATTTGCAACTGCACGAGCAATAAGGGTCTTTCCAGATCCAGGTGGTCCATACAGCAATATGCCCTTTGGTGGCTTCACACCAATGGATTTGAAAAGCTGAGGATGGCGCAGAGGAAGTTCGACAAGCTCCCTAATTTGGGCCATTTGCTTTCTAACCCCACCAACATCATCATAACCAACTTCGTCGAGCCGTTCCTCATCCTCCCTCTTAATAGGCTCCCCCTCACAAAATATTTCTGTATCTGGTGCAACAATGCAATACTCAGCAGGATCAGTCTCTATCACTTTGAACTCCACACTTCTCATCCCACCTCTGACAAGGAAAAGGTCTCCTTTCCTCACGGGCCGGTATGCTTCTAGGAAGTATGCTGCAAAGTTTCATAAGAGGGATAATATTAGAAAAGGAGACAAAAAATCAGGTTCAACATCACATGACAGAAAAAGGATAGATGTATAATCTAGTTCTAGGTAGTTCAAAATTCAGGAACCCAATGACAACAGGAAAGATAAGAGCAGCACTTCAGTAAAGTTACAAAGAAATTGAGCATCATTAAGTGCATAAACAATCAAGAGTACAGAAATAAATTGGAGCAGATTATAACAATACTGTCAAGATAAGGAACTCACGTTTCAAGAAGGCATCAAACAGGTTCCCTGTAATGCCTTCAACTGTATCATCAATCGGAAGAATGTGCACACGCTTCCCATATTTCACGTCCTGGCACTGGTGGACGGAAACCACATCACCAAGCCGCACCCTCAGGTTCTGGCGGACAACCTTGTTCATCCGAACCTTTGGCTCCTCACATGTTTCATCCGCAAGGACAATGCAAATAGTGTCTTTCCTCTTCTTACCCTATAATGCAAAGTATAAGGTGAGACCTTGAATCATAGACTAACGGTGGCTATGTAGTTTGCTAATCACTACAAAAAAAAAAATTGTAACCAGCCAAAACACATGAACTAGCCTAGTACGGCCATCAAGAAACAAACTCGCAAAAAGATGAGCAACACTCCATACATAAGAAAGTTACTAGTATTATATTCACATCTATATGTTGTGCTAACGATAATGAGAGAACTGTACATGCTACATTGTCTATCATCTCCGTCCAACAGAACAATTAACGTCAACTGGAATAACATAATAATGTAATCTAAACACTACCAGATTAATGTATAGCGGACCAAACGCCCCCAAACCCATTAAATTCGCAGGAAAAAAATTAATTCCATCATCCTAACCCCTTCAGCAAGAAGTTTCAGTGATAAAGCTAAGGTTTTCCCAACAGATCTACAATCCCAACCCGACCAATTCCAGTCTCTAACTCAACATCCACAGATCGGTTCCGTGACAACGAAATTGGCCAATCCGCTCAACCTCCCAAAAAAGTACAGCAGCTCATATTAGCCCGTATCCCACCTTGAGGAGCACGGTATCGCCGCGGAAGAGCTGCAGCCTCTCCATGGTGTCCGGGTGCAGCGCGACGACGGAGTTGTCATCATTGGTGGCCTCGTCGACGACCAGCCGGTTCGGCGACTTCTTCCTCTCCAGGATCGCCGTCGAGTAGTCCTTCTTACCCTTCCTGCGCACACCACCACGAAAAAACCATCACCACAAGTCCCCAACACCACAAATCGCAACCGAACCAGCCAGATCGGGGCCCGAAACCCCAAACCCTAGGGACTCCACCAGATCGGATCGGGCGATGGGGAAAGCGCGAGAGATCTTACGGATCGGAAGCGGAGGCCGAGGGCTCCCCTTGGCTCGCCATGGGACCTCGCGGCGCCGCCGGCTGTGGGTTTCGGGTGGTTGGCGGGCGGTGGCGTTAATTGCAGCGGTGAGGATGCGAGATGGAGAGGAGGCGAGGGGGGATGAGCTCTGCTTTATAACTTCTTTCTTGCAGCGGGGGTTTGGGACACGGTGCACGTCCCCCGCTCAGCCCGCGTCCTGGATACGTCACTGACGTGCGGGGCCTGGTAGTGTGGGCCCGACCTGGCAGGAAGGCTCGGGACTCTTCCGGCGGTAGGGCTCCGAAACGGAGTTGGGGGCGGGTGGAAACCACGTGGAAGTGGGCGCGGGGGTGGCCGGTGAGGGAAGGGAGGGAGAACAATGGTTTGTGTAACCCGTGCTCGCGTGCGGGATTGGAGAAGGAGGGTGAAACGTTTGGTATCGGTTCCGTTTTGTATTCTGAAGGAGAGCACGAGTAGGTAGTGCTTAGGGGTGAAAAATGATACTACATGGCATATGTATTTTTTTATATTCATATTTATTTAAATATAAATATGGTAAGAAAAATTTATATTTGATCGATAGATTTATAAAGATATATCCGAATTTATTTTCTAAATATGAATATGAATATATCCGAATTCGTTTCCTAGAAATTGAGTAGATATAGATAATATCTGAATTCAGATATATACAAATACTTCTATAAAATATAAATATGAGTAACAAAAAACTATAATATTTTATCTTGTTCAGTTACTTAATTCTTTCAATCATACCTATTATTTTATTGTTTGGTATTGTACCGCGTGTACTTTAGTGATAAATCTGATCCTTTCATCTCTCATCCAACGATTAAAAATCATCTAAAGTCTTGATATTGTATTAAAAGTGGTTCTTTGCCTTAAGGTAAATAACCAATCCACTAAAAATGAACTTCTTTATGTTGAATTGTCATCATGCTCGTATCAAAATAAAATCATTATTTCATAATTTGTCGTTAAAGCTGTAGAATATTCTATACAACTCAATCTAGTACATATTCGAATGTGGATTCATATTCAAACAATCTGATTCGTATTTGCATTCGAGGATATTCAGATTTGTATCCGTATTCGTATTACAATATAGAATCAATATGAAAAAAGTGGACTATTCGATTTATATCCGATCCGTTTTCACCCCTAGTAATGCAAATTAGAATCAGAATTTTCGGGTCTGGGAAAAAGATTCTGGGCTTGTTTGAAAAGTTCAAATTTTGTAGTACGAATCCATGGGGTTTGCACAATTTGTCCTTTTTCACAATGGATTTAACGTCTCTTGTAAAATTTATCATGTTGATTCCTACATTTCGTATATACCTCACGTTTTGAGAAATGAATTGATGATTTAGGGACCAAGAATTTTAAGAAGCATATTGAGAAATAATGCAATAATATCCTCGATTTCAGGAAAAGAAACGAAAAGATATAGTATCAAACTTCCAACCGGTATTATCCCTTCTGCGCTCCGTCATACTTGTTCGGACTCGATCAACGCCCTTTGCTCCTTCTCCCATGCTCAGGTCTATGGAGAGAGAGATGCAACAACCTCACCGGTGATAGGAAAGTGAGGGAGAGGTTAAGGGTCTGTTTGTTTCAGCTGGAGATTCTAAAAAGCAGTTTATAGAAGTTGGATTGTGAAAAACTGGATTGTAAAAAGTTGGATTATGAAAAGCATTTAGGTTATAGATTCTAAAAATCTTTGATGGACAGTTTAGTAAAATGAACTTTCACAATCTATCAAAAACTGAGAAAAACCAGCTTCTCAGATTCCCACAATCCAATCAGCAGATTTTAAAAAGCTATAACCAAAAATTGTCTGTTTGTTTCAGCTTCAAATTGTAAAAGTTGAAAACTACAATCCGAAACTGAAACAAACAGACCCTAAGTTGATAGCTTTTGAAGTACCAAGGGTGATACCGAGCGGGCCGAGGCTCCAACCCTGGTCTCTGCATTCCCTTTGGAGACTCTCCAATGAAGATCAGGTAATGATGGACACCCTTTAAAAAAAAATGGCCAAACGAGTGGTGCACGAGCAGCAAGTCATGGGCGCGCTCTAATTAGGAGTTTCACTCTCACCAAGACACCGACCATGTATTGGTCGGTTATTTTGTGGAATTTCTACAATATCTTTTGGATTTTAACCATATTTTCCAGTGAGTGATCTCAGGCAAGTTATTAGTAAGTTGCCCTATAGCACAAAAGCCCATGCGGAAGGCACCCGAAGTTTTGTTTTTCCCTCATGTATTTCATCTTGAGTATATGGTTGGTTAAAGGGGCAAAAAAACGGGGATAGAAACACCACTTAGGCATTTGGTAACAAAGGGGAATTAAAATTAGAATGACTTTAGGAGATAGGTATCATGTTACATGGAGACAAGTCTAGGCACACTTCGCTTGTCCCGTAAAATTCATAGACCTTGTTTCTTTTCCAAGAAAACTCGCAATCGTGCCAGGCTCGTCTCGCATAACGATCCGGTGCTGTTGTTGGGCCGGCCTAGTAGCAAAGTGGAAGTAGCACCGGAACTGATTCTTTCATTCTCTCCAAATTGACTATTGTAGCTATTTTAAAAACCAAGCAATTGTGTAAAAAAATGCAATTGCTATACATTAGTCGGCTAAAATAATTATGTGTTCTCAGTCGAATTTCTATCTATCCGATTGGTGCCACGATCCGTGCTCCCCAGTGGGGGAAGTGGGTAGCAGAGGAGTTATTTCCCCATCTGTAATTGTCTCTCTTCTTAAACGGTA
Source organism: Phragmites australis (assembly GCF_958298935.1). NCBI lineage: Eukaryota > Viridiplantae > Streptophyta > Magnoliopsida > Poales > Poaceae > Phragmites > Phragmites australis. Next base: position 9,210,339 of record NC_084941.1, on the reverse strand, counting down.
GTAGAGATAGAGAGAGACGATTCATTTCTTCTTTGTTTTTTCTTTGGGTTCGAAGGTTAGCTCCTCGATTGGTACATCATTCTCGGATTTAGTTGTTTTGCGTTGGATCATTTTCATATTTCTTTGATTTTCCCTCGGTTTGTTTCTGTGCTAGGGTTTTGATTGCTGTGAGAAGTGATTCCGGGATAACCAATCAAGTTTTGGTACAACTGTTTTCGTACAATTTTCCTTCGCAGGATTTGTATTTTATTCTCAGAGTCGCTATGTTCTTTGCATCGCTACCATTTGATATTGCTGTTGTTGCAGGTTATTCAGTTCTAGAATGAAATCAGCGGTTTGCCTATCGTGTCCTCACTGTTCCTTGTCAATTCTTCTCTGACATCGCTGTTATTAAGATCTGAGATACGCTAGATGTTTTTTCCCTAAGGTTGAATGATCCGTAGATGTGTCGTTTGGGAAGTCGATTTGTTTAGGCTTGTGTTTTTGCTCTGAACTCTGAACTGAAGCAGTAACAGGATTAAAGTTCAGTGGTGTTGAAATATCGATCAGTTGAAATATTAATCAGCATCAAACTAGGAAATGCTATGGTTTTGTTTTTAAGGTCGTAGGGTTAATTCCGCATGTTGGATTCTCATGTTTGTCCGCTTTATTAGCTCCTCATTTCCGGTGCATACAGTTATTTCTGCCGTGTGCTTTAATTTGGAAAAGCATAGAGAAGCACTCCACTATTTCTTTGATACACTGTGCATATGAGTATCTTTAATTTTCTCGGTTCAGTTTTCACATAGATATAATAATGTTTGGTTCAATTGTTATATCATTGTTCTCATAAGTTACATCTAAAGAAATTATAGTTTTTCTAATGAAACTTTTATGATTAAGCTAAAGTTATTCATGTTTCTGTTTGTTAACTTGTGTATGGTAATTCTTACTTGTAACTCTATGTTTTTGTTTGTAGTTATGTTTGTAAGAACACTCAGAAATGAATCAAGTTGATTGATTCGTATTTCATTCTGTATTACTTTTGTTTCTTGCAAGATTATGGTACTGTTTTGTAGGCATCAAAGGCGGTATTCTGAATGTTTTTCGGTCTTTAATTATCAAAGTAAGATCACTTTGCACACTAACAATTTTCTTTTCATGACCAAAATTTTCTCAAAGTGTTGTTGATTCTACTTTTTCTATACACTTAGGTAGGACTTTTCAAGGAGATATGGTACTGCAAATAAGAGATAAATTCACTTTTTTGCTGGATTCAAATATGAACTGTATTGAAGTATGAGCTGGAGATAAAATTGTTTTAAAACAGGCCTAATTTAAAAACAATAAGAATTTGGAGAGAATTTTTACCACCTGATATTTTCATTGTCTTGTATCTGCATTTGGAGATGATCTATGTTGACCATCACAGATCGATCTACTTTGGGACAAATTTCGTAAGTGTCGAGTTTCTTTTCTGTTTGCTTTGAAGATTGATTTCAAGACCTGGCTTCTTTTTTTTTCCAATTTGTTTGTGGGCTTGCCTTTTTACACACCAGTTATTGACGCACGAAAACATGTCCAAAACAGAAACATGATAACTATGATATTATGATCGCTATAGTAATGCTACCATATGTCACCTAAATATCTCAGAACTGAGACGTTTCCCCAATAGCACCCTCTTATCCGGCAGTTCCGAGGTCCTGAGGGACGAGTGGATGTACAGAGAACTAGCTCCAATCTTTTTGAAGTTAGGCTATCTCAGATCGTTCCCTGCCATTGTAGCGTGGATGTCTTCGGCAAGGAGCGAAGGCCGCAAAGCTCATCGGGTTCGCACGACGAGGGTCCTGGGGGCGGAGCTCGGAGCCAGTGGATGGAGTGACGAAGACGAGGTCTCGACCCCCTCAGCAGGTAGCCGCGGCGAAGCTCAATGGAGGCGAGGTCGTCCGGAGCATCACGGCGAGGGTCGGAAGCAAAGTCGACGGCGAGACCGAGGGAAGCAGCCAGCCATCCCCTCAGTTGGTGTAGCACCGCGGCGAGGCCTAGAGGTGAAGTCGATGGTGAGGCCAAGGAAAACAGTCCGCGACCCCCTCAGCAGGCAACCATAGCGATGCTTGACGGAGGCGGGGCCATCCGGAGCGCCGCAGCGAGGGCCAGAGGCGGAATCGACGGCGAGGTTGAGGTAAGCAGCCATCCATCCCCTCAGTAGGTGCCGCGACGAGCTCGACAGTGAGGCAGAGGGAGACAGCCAGTCATCCCCTCAGCGGGTGACGCGACGAGACGCGATGGAGGCGGAGCCATCCAGAGCGCCGTGGTGAGGAGCGGAGGTGAAGTCGATGGCGAAGCTGAGGAAGGCAGTCCACGGCCCCCTCAGCAGGTAGCCGTGGTAATGCTCGATGGAGGCAGGGCCGTTCGGAGCACCATGGTAAGGGCCGGAGGCGAAGTCGATGGTGAGGCTGAGGGAGGCAACCAACCATCCCCTCAGCGAGGGCCGAAGGCAAAGTCGACGGTGAGGCTGCTAGCCATCCCCTTAGCGAGTGCCACGACGAGGCTCAACGGAGGTGGAGCCATCCGAAACACCGCGACGAGGGTGAGAGGTGAAGTCGATGGCGAGGCTGAGGGACGCAACCAACCATCCCCTCAGCAGGTGCTACAACGAGGTTGTCGATGAGGCAAAGGGAGGCAGCCAGTCATCCCCTCAGTGGGTGCCGTGACGAGGCTCAACGGAGGCAGGATCGTCCGGAGCATCGCAGGACAGAGACGAAGTCCACGGCGAGGCTGACAGACATCCTCTACTCTTGCCCATCATCGGCATCGACAGAATAGAAATATCCATAAAATAGTTCATTCGTTACCTGCAAAAACTTAAGGGTAGTACCCTGCGGACGAAGGTACTCGCAAGACTTACACAATATGGGTATATACTATTCCCGACTCCAAAGATAATGACCTGAGCAGCTAGCATTAATCAACAATGATCATAATCTTCAAGAAATGTAAACTTGCTCAACTCAAATAAGCATTAGTAGATGCTTCTCATAACTGTCCACATACTTTCCATCCCACCGAACTAAACGAATTCTACAATTAATGTTCAATGGACATTAAGCGTGCTCATGACAGAGAGCATGATAATTCGAATTGATCTTACACCATGTAAGAGATACTTCTTTACCTACATGACACGAGACCATTCGACTCGTGTAAGCGGCCACAGCTATAAAGGGGGTACCCATAACAACCTTTTCCAAATAAGTCTCAACTATTTAAACATGCACCTATAGGCGCGGAGGTCAGCTAGGTCTACTTCCCAAGCACCCTAGATGCCTCTAGAAGCACGCTTTGCTCACACCATAGGCCAACATGACAAAGGGTCATAGCCCCATGAGGTATTCGGCTCATCTTTACCATATTCGGATATATGGTAATACGGATAAATGCTTAAGTCAATAGCATCAATGATTGGTGCTTAAACGATACAAACGGTCTATGACATCTGGGTCTCCTCTCCTGAACTGTTCCTAACAATGTCCACATCTCATCTCAATTTATATGGCACCCAGGTCTCCTCTCTCGAACTACCCCTAACACTGCCCACATCTCGCCTCAACTATCTCATCATCCTAACTTGTCATTCCTTTAAAACAGTAATTGAAGCCCAATAGCTCATGAACGATGGACGTTGCATCACTTGACTTCTACCGGTGACCTATGAATTGTTAAGCATTCCGAACTTCTTTTAAATTGGAAATTAATAAATATCATCAATATATCAAGGTAGGGACACATGTATCAAATAGGTTCTACCCGATTCCTGACCATTAACTCACTAAAACATGCATATACGACTCATAGCAATATCTAGCAAATTGACCAACAATTCACCAAAATATAAGAGAAATATGATATATGCTTGAATGGTGCTTCATATTCTTCACTCACGAATTCCACTAGTTCGTCTTCGGTTTCAAGCACACGACTCTCTGAAACATCGTTTTCTAGTTAAAAGAAACGATGTATTGTAATGAGTATGGATGATATGCGATGAGAGATGCTCCACAATGCATAGCAAATAGTGGAGATGCATTGCATTATGTCATGCGTTTATATGATCAATGATTTATTAATTTGGGTTAATATTAATTGTTTAATATTTCCTAGATTAATTAAGTTTAAACCAAAATTAATCCTAAATAGAAAATTAATTATGTATAACATGAGGGTGAGTATTTTTAATGAACAAGAAAAAATATGACAAGATTAACAAAATTGGTTTCACCAATTTTGGACTTACCAATAATTAAATATAAATTATTAAAGCTTAACCCCATTCCATTAACTAAAGAAATTTCAGTACATATTTCATGGGTGATAATATTTTTAACATGGTAGAGTATGATAATCCAAATCTGACAAAATCGGGTTAACTATTTTTGGAGCTATATTCATTTTCTAAACATTTTTCAAGCCTTCAACCGATTTAATAGTGTAGCAAATAATCTATTTTGTAATTTTTTGGAAATAAATGAATAAACAAACTATCTAAAGGACCTAAAAACTTTTTGCACCCGGGGCTGACCTAGACTCAGCCATGATAATGGGTCCGAGCCCTAGTTGAACCAGGTCAGATCTTGACCCCGGTCAACATCGAATCGAGTGGCGGCGACCTCGGTGCTAGCTCATAGGTGGCAAACAACGGCGTGACTCGGCCAGTGAATGGCGGCAAAAGCATTGGCATGTCACTGAGGTTCCACTCGAGGCACTCACAGCCATTGGCAGTGGCCAGAGCGTGGTCGGCAGCAAGCTTAGACTAGGGCATGGCCTGTACCTCGCCGGCGCATGGGCGTATCACGTCACCGGTGGACAATGGCACGGCTTAGCCAGCCGAGGGTACCTAAAGCATCTATGTATGCATGCGAATTGCATTGTATTCCTATTGGCCGATGGGCCTGGCCGGAACTAGGCCAGCAGCGGGCGCAGGAAGACTGCGACAGGTGACTCTCGTGGACAGCCACACCGGCCATGGGCCTAAGCCAAAATAGTATGCGCTAAGGCTTCTGAGAGGAGTGGGGAGGCTCACTGTGGGCTCCAATTGGACGAAGAAGCGGGGTGGTGATGGGTCCACAGCAAAGGGGCAGAGCAAGACGCTAGAGACGAAGAAGACGGTAGCGCGAGCTCCAATCGGGTTGGGGAACATGCCAAATCGGTCGGGGAAGATATGCACGACACTTCTCTTTGCTCCACATAGCTCGGGCTTGGACGATTTGAGCTCGGGCTTGGTTGATTTTGCAACGGCGCGCTGTGTTGTATTCTGCTGGGCTTGTGCTTAGCCGTGGAAGCAAGAGAGAGAGAGAGAGAGAGAGAGAGAGAGAGAGAGAGAGACGGGAGGAGAGGGAGAGATAAGGGCGACGGCTGAATTCACTGGAAGGAGGCTCGGTGCCTGGCCTTAATTGTCAATGAAATCTGTAGTCAAGAACCAAGCTCTGTCCAAAGCAGAGAGGTTGAGGGAAGGAATGGGATGACGGGTGGTCCCTAGTGAATATTAATATTAATTAAAAATAGTATTTCCTCTTCTCTGATCCAAAAAAGGATCTTTCCAAGCCCCCAAAATTCTTGGACAAATTTTGTAGGATAATATAATTCATATGAGACCCATTTTAACTAGTTTGACCCAAAATCCCGAGCCAAATTAAATGAAAATTCTTCAAAGTTGCCACCTTTTCTAACTTTCTCCAATTTTTAAGGCCTCAATTTAAATCCTAAAAATCTAGGAAAAATCACTAATATTCTTCATATGCTATATACTAATTTCTAAAATTATTTCAAGCACTAGGTTACATAGAAATTTTATGAGTTCCTTCGCAATGCATCATTTCTCATTAATCTTAACAATTTATGTTTAATTTTAAACGCATGCAATCACTTGCTCAAAACTTCAATTACGATGCTTATGAATGCTTAATCATATATTTAAGAATTTTGGGCTATTATAGATGATGAGTTGCGAGAATGATATGAGATGTGGACGGTGCTAGGGGTAGGTCGGGAGAGGGATCTAGATACCATAGACTGCTTATATCGTTTAAGCACCGTTTGTTGGTACTGTTGATTTAAGCATTTTTTTCGTACTACCATATATCCAAATAGGGTAAGGATGAGCCAAGTATCATAAGTCATCGCATTCATTTGACTCATGTGCCCGGGATGTGAGCAAGAGGACTTGTAGAGGAACCTCAGGTTACTCCGGGAGTAGACCTATGTGGTCTCTGTATACTCAGATATGGGAACAAAGGTTCGGGTGGGTACGTGAACGGTTGTCATGTGAATCATCGCTTGCAACCAACAGGTTGTATGAAGGGTAGTCTCGTGTCATGTGGCTAAAGTTGTACTCCCCTGCAGAGTGAAAAATCAATTCGAATTGCTGCACTATCGGTTATGAGCAAACTTAAAGTTCATTAGATGACATTGTAGTGTCTCGTTTGGTATTGGTGGTGTGGAGGTTACGCGGGATGAGATGAGGTTGTTTGGTTATATTCTATGTTGAGATAATCATATTCACCTGTTGTATATGGTTATGTTCTTATGGTCATGATAGGATAGCTTAAGTGTTAAGTTAGGTAGGTGCTCACGTGTTAAGTTGTAGGTTGAATTGCTTTTCGCATAATTCAATTTAACCTTGTGGCCTATTCCTTACTGATTCATCCAAATGCATTATCTTTAGAGTTGGAAATATATATACCCATATGAGTAAGACTTACGAGTACCTTCGTACTCACCATATTTTATCGATTGTTTTGTAGGAGAAGTTTAGAAGCCGGCTACTTGTACCCCACCGAGAGCAGTGTGATGATAAATAGTTACTATACTACTAATAACCCTGGTCAGTGCCTTGTGGGCAAAAGGCTCCATCGATCTTTGTTTTCTTGTATTCGTTATTCCATTGCGATCTATGTATAATTCCACGAGATAATACATTGTTATTTGTTTAATTTATCAACTTGTAATCACTTGAACCCTCGTTTGATCGTGATGTTGTGATGTTCATGTTGGTAGAGATATGTGTAGATAATAGCTATCTTGAAAATTATCAAAAAACACATATCAGGACTTTCGGGATTTTATTTGTTTTAATCATTTAGTGGCTGCAGATGTTATGGTGAGGTGTGGGTTAGTACGCGGTATGTCGGGAGATAGACGTGTGCTACCTCTTATCTTATTAAACGATCATCCAATTTAATTAATTCAAATACAATTTGAACGGGTCCTTATATCAGGAATTCGGGATGGGGAGTGTGGAAGAAATAAGGCTCAGGTTTCGAGTCCCCCGTCGAGTCTTGGGTCCCCGCTGGGGCCAAAGGTAGGAGTGAATTTGCAACTGATTTGATTTTTGGGACTAGGTCAAGTTTCATATTTCGGGTCGGGTACGTTTTTCTCCACCTGACCCCCGCTCCGACCCGTTTCTGGCGTAGTATGTATGCATGCATGCATGCACGCACGTGCTAAGTAGTGTCAAAGTAAATTGTGTACTTGCAGACATGATCGAGGAAGAGCGGGCAAGCAAGTCTATAGCTCTAGTGTGAATGCACTTGTGCAAGCAACCGCTTGCACACTATTCTTGCTGTTGAAATAGATTTGAGATTTGTGCTAGTGTGGATTCCGCTCGCACCAACTTATCCACCGCATTATCCACGCACGAATCCTAAAGCCAAATCGTTGCTATAATAGTCCTTATAATCCACGATTAGGGATGCCTAGGCCTATCGCGGACAGACGTCGACACGTATGCACTGTGCATGCAATCCTGCGCCGACACGATGCTTCAACCGCGCTCGGCCATATGCACCCAGCGACGTCACCGGGGCCACCAGTCCTTGACGTTTCCACAAACAGATCCATCGGTCTGAAGCGAGCTCTGCAATAGCATGCACCCACCTGCGCGCGACCGTTCAACCTTACGTCCTATATACGCTCACTTCACTAGCTAGCATTCTTCACAGCGCACACACACCGCACGCTTATAAGAGAGAGAGAGAGAGAGAGAGAGAGAGAGAGAGCCAAATATGGGGCGAGAGGCCGTGGCAGCGAACGGCGCCGGCGGCCGGGCCAGGCCGCACGCCGTGGTGATCCCGTACCCGCTGCAGGGGCACGTCATACCGGCGGTGCACCTGGCGCTGCAGCTAGCCGAGCGCGGCTTCGCGGTCACCTTCGTCAACACGGAGTCCGTGCACCACAAGACGGCGCGCGCCCTCGGCGTCGACCCGGCCGGGTGCGACGTCTTCGCCGGCGCGCGCTCGTCGGACGAGGTGGAGCTGGACGTGCGGTACGAGCTGGTGAGCGACGGCTTCCCGCTGGGCTTCGACCGCTCCCTGAACCACGACCAGTTCATGGAGGGCGTCCTGCACGTGCTCCCGGCCCACGTCGAGGAGCTGCTGCACCGCGTCGTTGCCGACCCGGCCACCACGTGCCTCGTCGCCGACACCTTCTTCGTGTGGCCCACCACGCTGGCCCGGAAGCTCGGCGTCCCGTACGTTTCGTTCTGGACGGAGCCCGCGCTCATCTTCTCCCTCTACTACCACATGGACCTCCTCGCCATGCATCGCCACTTCAAATGCAAAGGTAAATCAAATAGTAGTAGAACTATCACCTCGTCGGTCTCGATCTCTACCATATGTGCCTTAAAATTAGCTATCTATTTATACTCGTAACACTAAGTTGGGTGAGTGTCTATTTATAAGATGAATTGGAGTTTTTCCCCCTTAAAATTGAACTAGAACACAACCAAAACGCATCACGAAAGCAGCCCTCAATCGGTGGGAGACATGGGCCGTTATCGTCATGGCCTTTCGAACGGGCCATCGCTTTCGCCCGTGCAGTTGCTGCCAATTTCCGATTGACGAGTTCCATGCTTGGGTTCAAAGGGAACAACGCAGTTGGAGGCCCACGAATGGTGCAGATGTACTGCTCGCCATCTAGGTCCCATTTTACATAGTTCTGCATCCATTTTTTTAAACCTATTAAACTTACTTTAAAAAATCTTAGATCTAGAATTATGAATTGATTAAGGATATTTAATTGAACTATCTAGTTTTTATTTTGAACTAAAAATAAAAAATTAAACCACTTTATTTTATCATATAAATTCTAGATAGTATGATAAAATATGGGGCATTATCGTGGGGAAGTGGTAAGATTTCTGTTTTCAACATGGGGCATTATCGTGGGGAAGTGGTAAGATTCTATTACATGTCACTATCGATTCATGTCATTATCCGATTGGAGGAAAAGTATTGTGTAGATTATCATAGGAGACTGAAACGTTTGAATTGGCTAGTCATTCTCACCGGAGACTAGGGGCTTTAGTTAGAGAATAAAGTTAGGTGGGATATGACTATTCATGTTTTATTAGATGGGTCAATCTAATTTTTTGTTTGGTAGTATGAATAGGAAGATTCAATTTTTTATTTGGTTGGACCGATAGAATTTAGGTAGGGTTAGCCAAAATTTTGTGAGACTTACTTGTCATATATTTTTTTATCAAAATATAATCATGTGAGATCTTATTTTATTGATTTAATTGCAAGGAATACAATGGTACAATCGAATTGTAAATCAGATAAACAGTTTAGGAGATAATATCATTTAAAATGTTCCAACAAAAAAGTATGTTTACTCTAACCAACCAAAATATATCACATCAGCAGGAATAAAGCTCATCCAGAATGGTTTCGTCAACAGTTTTTGATGGCTGGACTCGTTCGGCATCAAGAAGAATATTCCCTCTAAATAGCATCCCTTCAAGCTTACCCTTTAATCAAACATCTCAAAAAATTAGATGAACATCTCCTATCCGGAAATATCTCTCTAACCAAACACATGCTATTTGAAGAGCTCCAGCTAGCCTAAGTTCAAAGCATCTATAATGCAAAATAGGGTACTTAGACGAGAGACCTAAAATATCTTGAATATGGCATTCCATCTCTCCTATATATGCAAGTACTCCTGCTGAAGTGCTGATGTTGTTAGGGCCTCAGGGGTTGTCTAACTTTCGGTCGACTGAGGTTCACTTAAACCTCCGTCCGTTATTCCTCTCTGTTGGATGCACATCTAACGATTCACCTGATTCACTATCCATCCTCTTATTTTGACCATTTTCTACCGTGCATCTCTCTCCCTCTCCTGTGTCGCGTATCTCTCCCCCGGACTGCATTGTCACCCTTGTCTCGTGGTCGTGGCTTGCTACGGCGAATTTATCACCACTTTTGCCTCCTCCTAATTCCACTTAGCCGTGTCGCTCCAATGTCAGCCTTGGGTTTGTTGTGCCAACCTATTCACCGCCAAGTTTTCACCACCCCAACCCTCTAAGCTCCAGTTCCGATGAACACAAAACCTAAGGTCAACACAAGCCCTAAAACGCTAGAGTTCGATGCCCGCATGCGTGTAGGAGAGCACGAATCACCTGTGAACAAATCATTGGACAAAATGCGAAAAATCAGACGATTGATGAGTAGCAGATCTGAAGTAGTTATGTGGGCCCACCAACCAACTGGAACCAATCATCAACTGAATATTTCCTCTTTAACAAATCAAAGAAAACTAACTTCGAGAGTTGTTCACCGTTGGATTATTAACTACTATGTCATCACCTTATATTGCATGTGTATCCACCTACATAATACTCTCTCTCTAGTCAAAAATAAGTGCGGCGGCTTCTGCCTCCCAACTCCCGACTAATGTATCGCAGCATCAAGCTTGTGCTCCTACTCGATTATCATAACATGAAGAATCAAACCAGAAGCCGGCGGCTAAGGTGACAGCGACGTACGGATTATAAGTATGTGAGGTGATGTCGGCATGTGCTAATGTCAATCACGGTATCCATGCATCCATCTGAGAAACGAGTGCTGCAACATCATGCATGCAGCTGCCTGCGTACGCGCGCGCGACAATTCAACGCTCATGTCCTATATATGCTCGCTTCGATCAGTTGCATCTTGCAAATTGAGCACGGTAAAATGATATTAGATCATCTTCATCTCTAGTAAATACTCTATAAATTTATCTGATATAACACTATTATAGCATCTCCTAATATTATTACAGTATCCTCTATTTTTTACCTTGTATTACTATCTTCCTCCTTTTAAACCCATAATTATTCTCTATAAATAATATTGAAAGAAAGACTGCAAATTTGAAGTACCTACACTCCTAGCCACATCCCTGTAGCAGGAGATACGGCTCCAAACTGAAGCCGTTTGCTGGCTGCTGTGCTGTAGCACCGGATACGATAACTACCGGATACGATAACTACTGTAACACTGGGATACGATAACTACTGTAGCACGGGATACTTCCTGCTGAAGATGGCCTTACGATCGATGCTCTTGTTCGTTCATGTCTACTCCGGAACCGTCTTAATTTGCTCGCCACATAACGCAGTTTCCGTACTTGTACGAGCGACCGCTTCTCTAGTTTTCCCGCCATCTTTAATGTTGGAATGCATGTGTGCTGCAGAGCCTCGCAAGGACACGATCACGTACATCCCAGGCGTGCCGGCGATCGAGCCGTGCGAGCTCATGTCGTACCTCCAGGAGACGGACACCACCTCCGTCGTGCACCGCATCATCTTCAAGGCGTTCGACGTGGCCCGCGGCGCCGACTACGTCCTCTGCAACACCGTGGAGGAGCTGGAGCCGTCGACCATCGCCGCCCTGCGCGCCGAGAAGCCCTTCTACGCAGTGGGCCCCATCTTCCCGGCGGGCTTCGCGCGCAGCGCCGTGGCCACCTCCATGTGGGCGGAGTCGGACTGCTCCCGCTGGCTGCACGCACAGCCGGCGGGGTCCGTCCTGTACATCTCCTTCGGCAGCTACGCGCACGTGACTAAGCAGGAGCTGCACGAGATCGCGGGGGGCGTGCTGGCCAGCGGCGCGAGGTTCCTGTGGGTGCTGCGGCCCGACATCGTGAGCTCCGACGACCCGGACCCGCTGCCCGAGGGGTTCTTGGCGGCCACGGCGAGGCGCGGCGTGGTGGTGCCGTGGTGCTGCCAGGTGGAGGTGCTCTCCCACGCCGCCTTGGGCGGCTTCCTGACGCACTGCGGCTGGAATTCCATCCTGGAGAGCGTGTGGGCGAGCGTGCCCATGCTGTGCTTCCCGCTGCTCACCGACCAGCTGACCAACCGCCGGCTCGTCGTGCGGGAGTGGCGCGCCGGCGCGTCCGTCGGGGACCGCGGCGCGGTGCGCGCCGACGAGGTGAGGGCGCGGATCGAGGGGGTGATGGGCGGGGAGGAGGGCGCAGAGCTCCGAGAGCAGGTGAGGAAGCTGAGGGGCACGCTCGAGGCCGCCGTGGCGCACGGCGGCTCGTCGCGGCGCAACTTCGACGAGTTCGTCGACGAGCTGAAGCGCCGGTGCGGTGGCTGTTGAGACGAGGTCATCGACGTGCAGAGCCGGTGCGACGCGCGCGCGTGCCTGCGACACGTTCTTGTACGTGCGATGCGTATCGACGTGTTGTAACTTGTATTCTTCTGTGTACACTCGAAGTGAAGTACGTATGCACTGCCACGCATAAGGAGCTCGATCGAACCGTGTCTGCGTGTGTACCATGTACGGTCGGGCGCCAGTGTAGGCCTGATATATTTACGTATGTCCCGTTGGTTCCGTTGGCTGAAGTTTGAAGTGTTCTATAGCGCATAATGTAAATGTGGAGATGTTCCATTTTGGCCTCGCCTATTTTTGCCTGGCTATTTCTATGCCCCTCATCACCAGGGTTTATAAATGCGTTGAAAACCACTCGAAATGTACGGTTTTTGACCGATCCGGTCCGGTTTGCATTTAGAAACCCAGCGGTTTTTGATCAAATTCAAATTTAAAATTAAAAAAATTGCCTAAATTCGATTCAATTCGATCAAATTTTGACCGAATTCTCTGGTTTTTGAAGAATGCGTTTGGGTCCAGTTTTCGATCCTTTGTCGCATTTGTGAACCCTGCTCATCACTTGAATTTCTTGTCCATCAGATCCAAATCCAATAATTCAAGTCAAGGGCGGAGCTCCCATAGGGGCAACCAGGGCCATGACCCGGGTTGCAGCCTGTGTTTTGACCCTTAATTCTACTATAGCTCCTATAGACCCCTTAGATTTTGATGGGCCTATGCCTAGACGTGGCCTGAGTCTTAGGTCAAGCCTAGCTCCACCCTTAGTTCAAGTCTTTCTTCTTTACCACTCTATGCGCCAACCTCACTCTTTCTTGATGCCCCTGCCGCCCACCGCAGCTCCATGGTGCAATCGCCGCCCATCGTCGGCCCTAGCTTCCCTCTAAGCTGGGGAGACATGGTGAACCCTAGACCCTAACTCCAACCCTGAACCCTAACTACTCGTCCTCACCAGAGTTCATCGGGGATGGAACAGATCGGGTCAGACCTAACTAGAGATAGAAAAGAAGTGGCCGTATATCACTGGAGTTGGAGAGGAAGATGAAGAGGAGGGGGGGGGGGGGGAGATAAAATTGGATGTGTGTCGGGGGAGGGTGAGAAACACCCGATTAGAGTATAGCAATCCCATGCTTTTTTTACTTGCAAAAGATTACGGTAACATAGAGTTGAATTGCCATTGTCACATGCTCAGTTGCCTTGTACTTACATTTCTATTTTCTGTTTTTAGGATTCCATTTTAAATTGCTATTTTTCCATGTCTACTTCGTAATTGGTTGTTCGCGATGAATAAACTATTTCAAATTATTGCAGCCTATCCATGTGAATTAGAGAATTGAGGCAAGAGCTGTTGTTATTAGCTTCGTCATATATATCGATCCATAGTCAAATCTAAAAAACACAGGACATCCATGCATGAGTCCGAGTTGTACGTGTTAGAGGACAGATACATGTTTTGTTTTTTGTTTTTTTGCGAAAGCTACATGTGTTATAGAAGGACTATTTAGAGTATGTTTGTTTGAGTTGTAGATTCTAAAAAGTAGTTTTTGGATTTTGGATTGTAGAAAGCTGAATTGTAGAAAGTTGAGGGTTCAAAAGCTGAGAGATGTTTGGCACCTTAGATTCTAAGAGGGTTGGATTTCTGGAATTTTCTAATTAAATTAAGCTCTAAAACCATTTCTACCCACACTTGACAATGGGCCCTGGTTTCACCTTGACTTGGTTAACCGGCACGCGGGTCCTGCTTGTCGGTCGCACAAAGCCGGAGCACGGCCATGGTGGCTCTGGCCGCACTCGCCGGCGGCGAACAGCTGGCCGGCGCAATCATTGACTTGCATTGGAGGCAGTAACGCATGATGGTGAACTCAGCAGCAGGCCTAGCTTCTGGCGGGTGTGGCTAGAACTTGGTCAGCGGCGAGCACCGAAGGACAGCGACACTGGGTTTCGGTGGACGGCCATGCCGTCGTCAGTCTTAAAAGAAGTTGAAGTGTGTGCGAGCAAAAACACATCGCTGAGGAGCCCAACAAGGTGTTGGCCAAGGCAGAGAAGCTCAGGAGTGGGCTAGTGGCGTGGAGGGGCTTCACGGCGGCGACGAACCTTGGCGTGCGAGGGAAAATTGGCGGTGTGAATTGGTTGGCTGCGGGGAAAATAAGATGTGTATTTGGAGCTATGGAGGATCTTGGTGATGATGGCCTGATCGTCGGAGCTATCATCGACCGCCAAGAAGTGCTTCTCTTCCAGCACTAGGGGGAAGCCGAATGGAGGGAGAGAGAGAGAGAGAGAGAGAGAGAGAGATAGGGGCGGCATGTGGAGGAGCTCATCTTCTTGGACAAGAGGTCGACGGCATGGCCAGTGCTTTTTCCTGTGCGACTCATAGAGAGGAAGAGAGGAAGCGAGACCAAAGGGGAGAGAGAGGCGCCAGCGGTGGAGAGAAGGCTGGAGTAGAGGGAGGGAGCTCGCTGGCGAAGGAGATGGCTGGCCAGAAGGGGAAGGTGGCCGCCTGTAGTATCTAGGCCTCTAAGTAAGTGGTAAGTGTTTCGATGATTAAATGATAATTGTATCATTTTGAAGGGTATAAATTTTTTTAAGATTAAAGATATTCTAGTTCTAAGTATCACAAAGGAGATGAATGACACTTAGAGTAGTATATGTGTTATTTTTTAGTCTTTTTGACTATACTATAAAGATGAGCTAAGAGTAGTAGCTTGATCTAGTAAGTCTAGATTTGGTTTGATGCATACTTGTGAATTTCTAGTACTAGGTAGCTCATAGAAGACATTGGTTGAGTCGTTAAGAAGTTAAAGCTCAAAGAGTATATACCTCACTGGATAGTCTGGTGTCTTGAAAAGAATTCTCACTAGAGTTTTTCTTTTGGTTCAGAACAAAAGAAAACTTATTTCACAGGATGATCCGGTGCTTAACTAGTGAAATCACCGGAAGCTTTTTTTGGTGACACGTGTTCAAAAGTTTTTGAAATATTTCACTAGATGGTCCGATGTTAGAGTGGTGAGTGAACCATACTTTTTTCAACATAAGCAAAATTTCTAAGGGAAAATGAATTTGACCTCACCAGATTATACGGTGGTGGAAAGAGGGGATCACCAGACTATTTCTTGCAGAAGCAAATTCCAAGGGTAGAAAAATGAAGCTCTACTCACCGGATAGTCCGGTGTTTACGTTGTGCTCACCGAACAAATACACCAAAGCAATGTTGTAGAGAGGTTCAGAAGAGGCTTCACTCACCGGATGGTCTGGTGAAGGCAAAGGTGATGAGAAACTAAGTTGAGATGTGCCTTAGTTTATCTTGTATGATGAGTGTTGTGTGATGAGTGATTGACGTTTGTGTGGCTTTTGTTGGTTAGCATATGCATGGTTATATACTGCAATGTTGATTTTGTCTAACCAAAGTTGAAAAGAGTTGGAGTTTGTGTTATTGTCTCGGTGCAGGAAGCTTACACTCACCCGATAGTCTGGTGTGAGGGTTTTTGACCTCACCAGATGGTCCGATGTGTGGTAGATGTGAGCACCGGAGCTTTTCAGCGCAGAGATAGAGAAAAATTCATTCATCGAAAGGTACGAAATGGGTGAGAGTGAGCACCAGACTAATTTTTTCCAAAGAAGGGTGCAAATGTGAAAGTCTGGTGCGGTAGCCTCACTGGATGGTCTAGTGTGTGTGCATGGGTGATCACTGGAGGCTTCACCAGACAAAGATTTTTAGAGAGGTTGAAAAACTAAGTTCCAGTGATGATGTACCCACCAGATGGTCCGGTGATGGGCGTGTGAACACCGAAGAGTATCACCAGAGTATTTCAGTTCTGAGACAAATGTTGAGGTGTTTACCAGATTATCCGGTGTTAGGATTTTATGATCACCAGACTAATTTCTTCAGAGAGGAATGCAAACTAGGTTCCAATGGAGTTGTACTTATCGGATGGTCCGGTATTGCACTAGTGTGAACGCCGGACCATCCAGTGTTCACATTTTTGTTACATCTGATCTTTTTCAACTTGATTTCGATTTGGACTAACATGTGATGATGTTATATGGTTCTGGAGATACATGTTTGCTGGTCTCGTGGTGTGGAGGTGATGGATGCAACTTGGCAGTCGACGATGGGTGATTGAGGCTAAGTGGGGTGCTTGATGCCAGATGATCAAGGAGGCTGGGTGGAGCCAATGATGATCCTAGCGGTACACGTGGAGGTCAAGCAAGGCAAGAGATGAAGGCGGTGTATTGACAAAGTCAAACGAAGTGGATACCAGTACAAGTAACAAGGCGGCACGAGGGATCGGGAGCGGGAGAGATTTGCTGGTGGTCAAGATCGCAAAATGGAGGACACACGTCATGTCACACCCAGTTTTAATGGACAAAACCAAGTGTGGCTTATGTGTACCCAGGAAGTTCATCACACATAAGGACATTATAGGTGAAGTAACAAAAACAATACTTTAACTTACAATCGTTTAATTTTTACATAAAGACTTCCCCTAAACAACTCTATTAGCTAAACGACAGCAGGACAAAAGCATCACCAACTAGGAAACTCCACGGACATCGACCGAAAGACATGCTCCTAGAACACTAGGTCATCGTTTGGAAAGTCTTGAAAGTCTTTCACTGAGCAGCATATATATTGTGGGAGATAGCAATGGTGAGCATATGAAGTACTCAGCAAGCGTGGAAAAGATAATGATATGTAGACTTACAACAAGAATTGGCTAACACATAGTATATTTGCATAAATGCGAGTAAAGAAAATAGTAATGTAATTCAAAAGCATTAAGCAGTTATTAAGTGAATATAACCCAACAACCTGACAACTAACCATCCAAGCTTAACCACCTTACAAACCATAACCATCCAACCATCACTCGTATCATCAACCTATAGCCAAACCATTACCATGACCAACTAATCATGTGGGGATCCAAATCTCCCATAACCGCAGGCACGACTGTTATATCAGTTTTACACTTTGCAGAGGTTGTCTAACTTTTAGCCACGAGTTGTGATACCTATGTTGCCGTGTTTGCAAAACACTTAACACATGCCAGTGGTGTACCGCCAGGAGAATCACTACGAAGCATGGCCCATCAATTAGGTCCTGGTACTCCAATGAATGCCAGCCAGGTGTCTAATTGATATGCTAAGTTTTACCCATATCGGCCTCGTGTTTGAACGGTATTTCTTAGGTTGTCGCTCCACAAATCAGTCCTTAATCAAGTTCACATGTTTCGCTTGTTTTATACTTGGGAAAAGACTATCCAACATGGAGAAATGACCAACCAAAACCCAACATATAAGCTTGAAACGTATCCACAAGCCCACCATATGAACCACCATTATCAAACCATCTCCTTGCCCAAGTCCTAGGGTTCCATGTTACTAAAACAAGTTCATCATCACCATTGCATATGTTCACTAAACATGTATATGACACTTCCCCAACTTCCCAAAAGCATGGCTAAGCAATTCTACCCAATAGACTCACATCAACTACCACCTAGACTTCAAGGAATGTAAAGGAAGAACTAGGTGAACCCTAACATACTTGACTACCCATCAAGTTGACAGGCATTGCATGCAATTTTGTAAAATAAAATATTTAAAATATAGGTTCAAGATGATCAAGGACACTTGCTTTTTACCCAATGCTGCTTTGTGTTGTCGAAATCTTGGTCTTGAGATCCCTCGAACAGATCCGAAGTGTTGTCTACTAATTGCGAATTCTACCGACAAATAAAGCAACATCGAATAAACACCAAATAAACTCGAAATAGCAAAAACAATAGGAATAGAATGATAGACTGTGGTCTTTGATTGGACTAGACAAGAAGATCATAATTGATTGGACTTCTCTCGAAGAAAGATTAAGGAATTGGAACTAAAGCTTTACATGAAATGATAAGAAAGGATTCACATGAAATGATAGAAACAAATGACTGAATCATTAACATGTGTGACCTACAAATTAATACATTATTTTAAAATAAACTCATGTTTGTAACACAATGACATGTAGATTTGATCAGGACCTATATGTCATTGTGACAACCACAAATTTACTAATTAAAGCAATAGCTTCATGTTGTAGGTATCTAGATGTTAATGAGGAATAACTACTATAAAGATGTGAGAATTGATACCTAAAACTAGAATGGTTGGATAGATCATGATTTTAGAAAAAATTTGAGCGCAAGAATCACTCAAATCGGAGCTAAAACGAGATATGAAGCTTCAAAGTTTCAAGGGCTTTTCTGCAAAATTACCTAATTTCCTGAAATTTGGTATTAGTTTTGTATTGGAAAAGATGATTAAATGATTGCATAGATGATTGGGCTGGATTTGGTGATGTGGCAGCGGACAAGGACTGACACATGGCGTTGACTAGGCTTTGGTGCTGACTGGGATTAAAGAGTTACACGTGACGGTGTTTGATTGGCTAGCGAAGAGGTATTTTGATTATCTAATCTCGTCGAGGTGAGGTCTCCAGCGGTCAGGATGCGAAGGCGAGGGTGGAGGCATACACAGGAGGCGACGGCGGAGCTTCTCGGTGACTCTACGAGGGCAATGCGGTTGCGAGGTTGGCCGAGTGGCGGCAATGGCGGTGGGCTGGGCTATGGTTTTGGCAATTTGGTGGAATAAGGATCAGGAACGCGGCGATTTGTGATGGAATAGAGGCAGGGGCTGCTCGGTCACTTATATAGGTAGCGGCTCAGGGGTCCAAGGCGCACACACCAAGGAAAGAGGCGGCGACACAACAGCTTTGGTTTGGATGTGGCGGTGGGAGTCCGTGTTAGAGACGCCTAGAACTCTGGGATGACAAGTGGGCCCCAATTGGCAGTGGGAGAGATAAAGGAGTGGTTGGTGGCTTGGCTTGAGCTCGGCTTAGCATTGGCTGGAGTTTGGATCAGGATGCGGCTCTAGCTGAGCTTAAGAGGCCGGTATAGGCTTGGCACAACTGAGAGAAAGGCTGCGGTTGAGAGCGGAAGCTGGGGTTTGCCCATGCCGAGATGGAATTGGGTTGGTTCTAGATAGGATTAAGTTTAGGGTTTTTCTTTGTTTTGGAATTTCCACAAAAGGAAGATAGCAAATGAAATCTAAATAAAACTTCAAATGAACCCTTAAAATTTAATGAAAATTTCGGCAAACTTTTGAAAACATCTAGAAGCGAAATAAAAATTATTTGAACTCATGAAAGCATGTTGAGATTTTGGAAATAAAATATAACTCAATTGAATTCAAATAAATCCCAAATGAGCTAGACTAAAATCCAAGAAAATCCTGAGAAACTCAACAACTCAAAGTAAAACCCTATATGTCTCTTTCTAGCATGAATGCATGCAAGCAATTAATAACCTTATTCAAATTTTAATTTGAATTTAGAAAATAGGATTTTTTCTATTCTAGTTATTCAACCTATAAATATAATTTTGGATATTTTTTAGAAACTTGTGGAATCTAAAAATCAGGGTGTGACATGTCATTATCGGAGTGCTTGCTTCATGTGGAAACAAGTGGCGGCTAGTCATGCTTTGAGAATCGTGCTAGGGTTTTGCGGTTTAGCCTCAAAATTGTGAGAGGACTGGAGGTCCACGTGGCATCATCACGAAGCTTGCATCGAGGTGAAGCTAAGTCGTGAAGGCGTCATGATCGTCCGATGGATTGAGCAGAAAATTGACCAAAATTCCTCTGATGGTAGGTAGAAGTGTACTACAAGAGAGGGGTATTTTGGGAACATCCAAGGAAACTTGGGGTTATGTTTCTTAGGCTATAAATAGAGGAGTATGGCTAGTTGGGAAGCCCCCCACTTCATCCATCCATATAAGAGCTTTGTGCTAGGGTTTTAGAGGAGAGGGAGAGGCATGCGTAGCCTATGTAAATAGGTGAGAGTTTTGAGAGATAAATCTTTGTAATCCTCTTAAAATAGGCTAATCTCTCTGAGTAATGAAGTTTAAGTTTTTGCATATGCTTCAATTCTCCTTCTAGTTTTCTTCTATTAGTTCCCTTCAAGTTTGCATGTTCTTGGTGTTTTGTTGTTGATTTTCGTTTTTCTTTTTGAGCTCAAATTTCAACACCTTGGAAAGATGTTTTTCTTGATGCTAGAGACATAGAATTCACATATACATGCATATATGACGGGTCTTGAATTTTCTTGCCTCTAGACCATCATCTTTTAGAGTTTACTTGCCCGATGATCTTGTCTCTGTTTCGTTCATCTTCAAAGTTGCGAGCTTTTGGGCACAAAGACACATAGAATGGTTATAAATAGAACATATGGTTCATATTCCATCCATGGAGTCATATTACCTTGAAATTTTTCATCTTACTTTGCCTCTCTGAGTATTTTGCTTCCGCTAAAGGTTTGAGGTGTGTTGGGTGATTAAAAATAGGAGAAGACAATCTATTTCACAATAAATTGTTGAGACACATATTTACCCCCCTCTAGTCGTCACTTTCAGTCCTATAATTGGTATCAGAGCTGGTTTGATGACTTGTTGATCTTAACTGTCTTTGTGATCGGTAGGTGACATAGAGCAAAGTGGGAAGATTCTGTTGTTTGATGGCCGTGATTTTTCATACTGGAAGTTGCACATTGAGGCTTATCTCTTAATCCAAAGAAGTACAATTTAGGAGGTAATTGATTGCAACTATGAGATTCTTGCTACTCGTACGACTCAGGTTCAAATCGAACAGTATGAGGCCAACAAGAAGGCCAGAAATATTTTGTTCACAAGCCTGAGTCGGAATTAGTTTGACAGGGTTTAGCACCTCTGTACTGCCCAAGATATTTGGACTACTCTGAGTGTCTTTCATAAAGACATTAATCAGATTAAGGCCAAACACCAAAGTACATACAACTAAGAATATAAAATGTTTGTGTAGGGCCCTGGAGAGTCTTTGGATGCAATATTTGCTTGCTTTGATGGAATTGTTAGCAATATTCGATCAACAAGTGTTTTGCCCTATTCTGACTACAAGAGAGCGATCAAGCTTGTCTATGCTTTGGATCGTAGCATATGGGAAGTGAAGATCTCGAGCATTGACGAGTTATCAAGTTATGATATGTTAATTTGTGATGAACTCTTCAGCAAGCTCAAGTTCACCGAGATAGCCAAGGCGGCTCGGATTGGTATCGAAAACCCCCTATCTCAGAACATGGCGTTGGTTTCCAGATCTAGCGGTGTCAACCAGTCTAGAATTGGTGTTTCTTGTGCTAACACTTTATCTAGTGATTTTGCTTTATCTTCCTTTGTCTCTATCACAGAGGAGCAGGTGGATGTGCTTGATGATAAGGATCTTGCACTGATCGTGAATAAATTCATCCACTTCTACAACAACTGCCGAGATCGGAGGAGGGGCAGTTCCTGTGCTGCTTTGAGTCTGGTGATACCACCCACTTTAAGGCGGACTGCCCCAAGCTCAAGAAGAAGGAAGACCACGATCACGACTACGACAAGCACAAGAAAGAAAAATAAGAAACCCTTCTTCAAGAAGAACCATGACAAGATGGCCAAGAAGGCGGCCAATGTTGCTTCTTGGATGTCTGTGACAACTTTTAGCTACATCAACACCTCTTCAAGTGAGGAGGAGAGCTCGGAGGAGGATGAACTATGAGTGAAGAGCAAGAAGAAAGGCAGTGACCTCACTGGCCTCTACTTTATAGCGGACAACAACAATAACAACAATTTCGAGCTTGATCCCTCCGAGGTGACAGGCGGAGGCCTGGAGAACAAGTGGCTCATTGACTCCGGTTGTTCGCGCCATATGATCGGAGATGCATCGTGTTTCTCCAGCCTTACCCCGACGAAGCGGCACGAGTACATCACTTTCGGGGATGATCAGAAATAAAAGGTGAAAGCCAAAGGTATGGTAAGGGTAAATGAGAGTTTTACTCTTAAGGATGTGGCCTTGGGGGAGCATCTGGGATTCAATCTTCTCTTTGTATCTCAGTTGCTAGATGAGGACTTGGAAGTGCTTTCAAATGTGATACTTCTCGAGTTCTTGATTCTTCTGGCGCTTTGATTTGCAAGATTTTCAGAGTTGAGAGAGTTTTTGGAGCTAATTTTTCTGAGTCTCTTGGTTCTTCTTATTGTTTGATTGCTCAACCTTCTTCTGAGCTTTGGATGTGGCATAGGAGACTGGGTGTCACGTCCCAAATTCTTAATCACGTAATTAAGCATAATCATACTTTTTAAGCATTATGTTTAAATTTGCGTAATTATAAATCGGAATACTAATGCAATTTGTTTGAGATCATTTGGATGAAAGAAAGGAATTCGGGAGAGAAAAGAATTAAAGTCGCAGTTAAAACGGACCTCTTTCTCTCTAACATGTGGGACCCACTCGGTCCCACACCTCACCCACTCCAACCACTCAAGTGGGCAGCCCCCACCTGCTCCCTCTCTCTCTCTCCCTCACATCCCCACCTGAGCTCCCTCTCTCTCTAACTCCCCTCTCAAGCCATCTCTCAATTTCTTCCAAAATCCGAGCTCTAGAGAAGGATTAGAGTTAAGCATGTGATACTATTGCATTCTTGAGCTCATAAGCTACTCATCCATCCAATTCATTTTAGAATTCCCAGAGGATTTGAGTCGTTCTTGGTTCGTTTTGGTGTTTAGGGTTAAAACGAGAACACCGGAATTCTTCGTTTCCTAAGAATTTCCTCCACTTCCCAACAGTCACCCAACTCCACAAGCATCGTGAGTAAGTCTCTTAGGCTCCCCATGGCAAGAATTCGTGATTTGGTTGATCAATTTCGAGTTTTAGCAAAGTTCATGAATTTTTGAAGTTTTGGACTAAAATGAGGATTTAGATGAGATTTGATTTAGGAATTGAGTTGCTAGGTGGTTAGTTAAGTTCTAGACTCTCTAAACTCTCCAAAACATATCCCCCTGTGGAGTGGAAAAGATCGCAAATCGATTTGGCAAAGTTTCCCCTCAAATTGGAGTAGTTCTGGAAAGTCCGGAACCTCCGAAAAATTATCTGGAGGTTCCGCAGTCCGAAACCTCTAAAAAAAAGTGCGGATAGTCTGCAAAAGTGCAGAGATTTCGCATAAAAGTGTGGAGGGTCCGCAATTATTGTTCATCACACGTGTAAAGGTTTGTAAAATTCATAATTAATTCATCCGAACTCCAAACGACATGCAACCAGTTGCGTTAGCTTCGTATGAGTGTGAACTACGTGTTAAAAGTGTTGGAAATCCATAAAATACTTTTGATAATTGATGAGTTAATTAAATATGATTCCGCTTGTTTAAATCACTGATAATCAATACCATGTCCTAAAATTATGAAACCACCTTTATTAGCCTTGTTTTAACATGCTGTACACATTAAAAATACTATGAGACATGAGATGAGTGTTTGAATTCCGTTGGTTCATGAAATACACACTGAGATTTAATGAGTCATTGAAATGATTTCAATCTTTAACATTGCGTAATTAATTGAATCTAAACCCCTTATATAGTGTATGACCATGTTTAGGTAAAGTGTGTCTAGTGTTTAAGTTGAATCGATCAACGAATCGGTGAAAACACATTTCCTGTCAATGTCCGGAGTGTTCGGACAAAGTCCGGAGGGTCCGCACATGTCCGGAGTATCCGGAGAATTCTCTAGATAGTCCGGAGTTTGCCTGAGTTACGCAAATGTCCGGATGTTCCGCATAATTCTACGGATAGTCCCCATATGTCCGGAGGTTCCGGAGATTTTTCCGGAGGTTCCGCACTTCCAGTAACTTTTCGAATGGGTTTGAGTCCCAATTTTGTTCTAATTCGCATGTTTGCACTGTTAACATGTTTTACGCATCATATGGCATGTATTGTTGCATTTCATCCATACTCATGGCATTGCACGCGGTTTTCTTTTTAGAGAACGCCGATCCGACGATCTCGACGAGCGAGGGCGATCCGGAGGCACCCTACCTTTGTGAGCTAGTGCATCAAGACAAGCAACTAAGCATATTGATCCCTCTTGTGTAATTGGAGAAGTCTAAATATTGATAAATTATGCTTATGTATGTAGGCATATTTAGTGAGTCAGTGTCGGGTGCCAATGGGTAGAACCTATGCCGATTGCATTTTTCTACTTTGAATACTTGTGTATTTACATTCCTTGTAGCCTTGAGGTATTGTCAATGTCTAGGTATGGGTTCGACTTATATGCTTAGCCATGCTTAGGTCATTCGGTAGAAGTCGAACGACGGCACATCCTGTTGTTCGCGAGCACATGACCTTCTTATGATTACATACACTTGTTGAGGTTAACATGGTTGTATGAGTGGTGAGTATGAGACGAGGTGTGGACGGTGCTAGGATGGTGTTTTGTCCTGCCCGGATGTGGAGTTCCCCTGGTAGGTCGGTAGAGGAAAATCGGACACCGTAGGCCGTTTGCATCGTTTAAGGCCGATCATCGGGGTAGTTGGATTTAGCACTTACCTTACTCACCACATGTCGATCTAATGGTAAGGCGAGCCGAATACCTTCGCAGCTGTGGCTTTGTGGGCGTGAACATCGACGGTGTGAGCGGGCGGGCTTGTAAGCGATACTAGTTTGCTCCGGGAGTAGTTCTAGTATCGTCGCGCTGAGCGATGCATGCCCCACACGGTTGGGGCTGGTTGGGAAAGGTTGTCGCGAGTACTCCCTTGTGTGCACTTTAGCCGGTGGCACAAGCCGAATGGTCCTCGTGTCGTGTGGGTCCAGGAGTATCCCCCTATAGGGTGTATAAACAGTTTGAACTGCCGCGCTCTTGGTCATGAGCATGCTATTATTTCATTTGCACCCGGTTGTAGAGTTTCGAGTATGGTTTGTGGTTCGGTTTGTGGGAGATGATGATTGTGGGCACTTATTACTTATTGATATACATGTTGTTTACAGTTACACTTGTTCAGTTGTTAGTTGCAGGGTAGTTTTCATATATTTTGGTTAAGTTTCAGTCGCTCACACATATGTCTAGGATGCTTAGTGCTTATGTTTTACTTAACATGTGGTTCATCCTTGCTAATGATCAATGCATAATCCTTGGAGTCAAGCTATGTATATGTGCTCTATATGGTTTAAGTCTTGCGAGTACCTTCGTACTCATGCCTGTGCTTTCAGGTACTCCTGTTGCTGAGGAAGAGGCGGTGTTTGGCTACTTTGTGCCCGTCGATGCAGGTGGTGGGCAAGAGTAGTGCATCCTACTCTAGGTGGTCGTGCTTTTGTGATGGCGCCTAAGGGCATATGACTCCATCTCCTTTTGTTGTATAGCTTTTAGTCTTCTGCTGCTTAGTTCTTTTGTTGGTTAGGAGTTGAGCAGGTTTTAGTCTCCTCCTAGCTCTCTTTTGCTGTAAATTATGATAACTTGTTGCATACTTAAGAACTTGTAATATAATGTTAATTACTCGCTCTTTCTTAAGCTTTGTTGTGATGTACATGTTAGAAATACATGTGTTCCGATCTTAGGCACAAAACACGTGCTGGGACTACCGGAATGATATTATGGTTAATCATCGAGGTCGTGATTATGAATAATGTGATGGGTAATGTTGGCCTGATCTTCCGATAGGTAGCGATAAGTCGGTGGGTGGAGAACTCGACGTTGATGATCCAAAGGCTTCGACCCGAACAGATCGTCTCCCTTGCAATCACTACACCACAGCTCCGTTGGTTATCAACCGTGTCGCGCGGTTGACCTCGCCAAGAAGGCTCAATCCCTGCAAGCATACCGAGAACACAAGCAAGAACGTAGAAGATGCAATCTGAAATATTACGAATAGAATTCAAGCACTCTAAGTCGGGGTTCCACAAACACTTGCGGCGGCCTAGTCGGTCTGGAACAAGAGCAAAAATCTCACAACTGTGTGTAGATCAATATCTAAGCAAAATCCAACCCTAATTAGGGTGGCGACTACTATATATAAAAGACTAGGGTCAGCCAAAGACCCCTGGACGCGTCCCTAATGAACTCCAACACGTTACACGGCCCAACGGCCCAAAAGATGGTGGCGCAGCACCCTGACAGATTTTGGACGTCCACTTGTTTTGATGATTCCTGTTGACTCAGAAAGAATTTGGACATGGGACCAGTCCCATTGGAAAGATTATCTCCTTAGCTTTCCAACCATGTGTAGAACGTCGAAAACGGAGTCCGTATGCGTCCTGGGCGATGATTTTAGTGCGGGCTGGTCCTAGACTCCGAAACGGACCCGAACTTGATTGGACCTCCACCTTGGCTTGGGCGCCCTTGCTGTTCTTCTCCCGTGTTCCTAAGTAACAATACATCACAATTATTCAGTAGCATCCCATCCTTATCAAAATATAAAGGAACACTAAGGAACGAGCTCACCTCATGATTTAGTTGACGTGCATGAGCTCGTGTCAATGGACCTATTGTTGGAGGAATACTCAGTGTGTGTGTATCCGAAAGAGTGATGTTCTCAACATAATGATCCTCCTGGTGATTAATTAGAATATTATTTGGACGGTTCCTCATACTAGGGCACATGAGCTTTGATTTGCTTACTCATTTGGGTGCCCTAGGTTTGATCCGAGAATTACCCAAGCTCAAGTTTGACAAGAATCTTGTTTGTACTCCCTGTCGGCATGGCAAGATGGTTGCTGTCTCCCACTCACAAGTCAATCTGGTGATGACTGAACGACCAAGAGAACTTTCTCCATATGAACACTGTTAGTCCTTCCCGGATTCGTTCAACAGGTGGGAAGTGGTATGTACTTGTCATTGTTGATGATTTCTCTCACTACTCTTGGGTCTACTTTCTTGTGAGCAAGGATGAAGTGTTCTCACTCTTTCGGAGTTTAGCTTTGAGATTGTTCAAGGAACTTCCTGGTGTATTGAAAGCAATTCACAGTGATAACGGCACCGAGTTCAAGAACTATCTTTTTGATGATTTTTATCTTGAGCATGGCATTGAGCATCAATTTTTTACCCCACGCGTTTCTCAGTAGAATGGCGTGGTTGAGAGGAAAAATTGCACTTTGGTGGAGATGGCTAGGACGATGCTCAATAAGCATTGGAATCCTAGGAAGTTTTGGGCTGAGGCCATTAGCACAACATGCTACATCTGTAATCAGGTTTTCTTGAGCTCAATTTTAAATTTGACTTCTTATGATTTGCGCTTTGGGAGGCAGTCGAAGGTCTCACACTTGAGAGTCTTTGGTTGCCGATACTTCATCCTAAAGCATGGTAATCTTGACAAGTTCGAGTTGCGTTCTTCTGATGACATTTTCTTGAGATATTCTCTTCATGGTCATTCTTACAAGGTTTTTAATCTTGACACTAACACCATCATGAAGTCTTGTGATATGACCTTTGATGAATCAACCCCTTGTGCTAGCCTTGTCTTTGAATGTGCAGGTGATTAGGAGATGAGTGAGAGCATATTTGTAGATGACGACCTTATAGCTCTTGGTAAGGACGAGGATGATCCATTACTCCCCTCGACCACACTTGCTTTAGAGCTGGCACCTGCTTCTTCTACTCTAGCTGAGGGTCCTGTAGCGTCTACTTCTATTTCAGCTGCTTTCAAGCCTGCACCAGCAATGTTTGAGGGAGAAGTCCTCTCATAGTGCGAGGCCCCTCAGCATATTCAGTGGTGTCATCCACCACACCAAATGATTGATGATCTCAACGAGAGGGTAACTTGTTCCAAATCTGCTCATTATGCCCACTTTACTAATTCTGCATTCGTTGCTTCTTTCGAGCCCCATAATGTTGGACATATTTTATCTGATTCAAATTGGGTCAATGCCATGCATGAAGAGTTAGAAAATTTTGAGAGAAACTAAGTTTGGGTCCTAGTAGAACCACTTCCTAATGTTTACACCATTGGCACAAAATGGGTTTTCAAAAATAAATAGGGGGAGGATGGGTCTGCAGTGAGAAACAAGGCTAGGCTTATGGCTCAAAGTTTCACTGTAGTAGAGGGGATATATTTTGGAGAGACCTTTGCACCAGTAGCTAGGCTAGAAGCCATTAGTCTTCTTGCATTTGTAGCATCTCAAGATTTCAAGTTGTACCAAATGGATGTCAAAAGTATTTTCTTAAATGGTTTCATAGAAGAAGAGATCTATGTCAAGCAACCCTCAGGTTTTGAGCACCTCAAATATCCTTATAGAATGTATAAGCTTAGGAAGGCTTTGTATGAGCTTAAGCGAGCTCCTCGAGCTTGGTATGATAGACTTAAGTCTTTCTTGCTAGACCATAGGTATGAGATGGCATCTGTAGATAAAACTTTGTTCACTCTCAGGCATGGTAATAATTTCCTACTCGTTCAGATTTACGTGAATGATATCATCGTTAGTTGTTCTTCTCGTGCTTTTGTGGCCAAGTTTGTAGAAACTACGAGCAAAGAATTTGAGATGTCGATGATGGGCGAGCCAACTTTTTCCTCGGACTACAAATCAAGCAATTCAAACAAGGTACATTCGTCCACCAGATGAAGTACACTAAGGATTTACTGAAGAATTTTGACATGAGCGATGCGAATCCCTTGGCCACACCGATAGCTACCTCGACAATGCTTGATCCGGGTAAAGATAGATGGGAGGTGGACCAGCGAGAGTAAATGAGCATGATTGGCTCCCTTCTGTAACTGACGGTGACAAGATCGGATATTCACTTCGTCGTTTGCTTATGTGTGCGATTCCAAGCTTTACCAAGGATGTTTAACCTCCAACCGGTGAAAATGCATACTCAGGTACCTCAAGCACACCTTGAAGTATGGTCTTTGGTATTCTGCCACTTCTTCTCTCTCTCTTAGAAGTTTTTCGGATGCGGATTTTGTTGATTGTAGAATTAATAGGAAGAGTATCTCTGGTACATGTTATTTCTTGGGTACTTCTCTTGTGTTTTGGTCTTCTCGCAAACAGTCTAGCGTTGCGCAGTCTACTACTGAAGCTAAATATGTATTTGCTGCTAGCTGTTGCTTACAGATTTTGTGGATGGTTGCTACCTTGAGAGGTTTTGGGTTGGTTTTCAAGAGTGTGCCACTTTTGTGTGATGATACTAGTGCTATCAGCTTAGCCAACAACCTAGTTCAACAATCAAGAACCAAACACATAGATGTGAGATTTCACTTTTGGAGAGATCACAATGAGAAGGGAGATATTGAGTTGAGCTACATTGATACCCAACATCAGCTAGCCGACATATTTACCAAGCCTCTAGATGCAACCAGATTTGCCTATTTGAGAGGAGAGCTTGGAGTGTACCATCCCTATGGCTTTGTGTGAAGGGGAGTTGCCCTTGTAAATACTCTATCTTACTTTTGAGCATTTGCATTGCATCTCATCCTGTAAGATAATTATAGTAATTGAGCTTTGATTTGTATGTTTTTAGTGTTTTCTTATGCTAGATTTGAATTTGGACTAAGTTGAGTAGTTGTGCGGAGCAATATTTTAATCTTAGGCTCTTCTTGATGCTTTGACATGAAACATCTCGAGCAAGCTAGCTTTCGCTAAGATAAAATTTGGTAATTTTATGAATCATGTAGGCTATAAAATGCTATTTTCTTGATCACCAAGTTCGTAATTGCTTAGGCTTAGTCAATGCTTGTGTTAAGACTAGTTTGATGAATATCTTGCTCTAGGACTTCTTGGTTCAAGACAGTGGATTAGGGAATATTACACTATATTTTCTATATTTGTTAAATATTTAGCTCATGATAGAATCTTGAGGGAACATGTGTTCCTTGTGTCGTAAAGGTACTATTTAACTTGATCTTATGACCATCTTGATAACTTGTGCAAATTAAATAATCATGAAAAATCAAGTCTCTTTTGCTAAAATGTGATCCAATACGGTTGTCTTGAAGCCTTAAAGTGTTTGTCGTACCCAGTCGCATGACACTTTGCTTGGATAAGAGGCAACTTGAGGATAAATTAAAAAGGAGAGAAATATGCCTAAATGTTAATTCTTTTTCAATCTAAGTCTTAGTTTCATATGTGAACGTTTATAAAGCCCTATGTCCTGAACTCTTGTTTGCCTAGTTTGAAGTTGAAATTGGCTAGTTCTTTATGCTTGTATTGCCTCGGCATGAGTGGATGCTTATGTTGTGGTCACTTTAAATATGATTCGGCTATGTGAACTTCAATGCGCTAACCAATTTTTCAGGTTTACCTTGTAATGCTTTATGTCCTTGTGTCACTGTCTCTTTTTTAGCCTCTATGCAATTGTGAGCTCCATCTTCTCCATTTCGCAACCCTTTGACAATTCTAGCTCTTGCAAATGTTTTGTGGTATACTTGTGAGAGCTCATTAGGATTGCATATTCATGCATCGCATAATGTTTTATCCTTTGTGTTTGCATTGCCAAACGGGGAGAAATCATGAAAGCAAGTCTAAAGAGGGAGAAAATATGATATGTGCATTTATCAAGGGGGAGCATAGGGCAAGTATCTTTTGCATTTGTACGTTTTTATTTGCTTTTTTGCTAGTCTCTTCTTCTCTTCGAGCCTTTGCAATCTTCTTATGCCAAGTGATATGTTTTTGCTCTTTCTTGAGTTTTTGGTCACTTAGATGAGGTTCTTGTGCGATCTTCAAACATTCCTTTGTTTTTTTGATGTTGTCAATGCACTCATCAAGGGAGAGATTGAGAAACCAAGTTGAGACGTGCCTTAGTTTATCTTGTGTGATGAGTAATTGACATTTGTGTGGCTTTTATTGGTTAGCATATGCATGGTTATATACTGTAATATTGATTTTGTCTAACCAAAGTTGAAAAGAATTAGAGTTTGTATCGTTGTCTCGGTGCAGGAAGATTACACTCACCGGATAGTCCGGTGTGGGGGTTTTTAACCTCACCAGATAGTTTGATGTGTAGTAGATGTGAGCACCGGAGCTTTTCAGCACAAAGATAGAAAAATTCATTCACCGAAGGTCCGATGTGGGTGAGAGTGAGCACCAGACTAATTTTTCCAGAGAAGGGTGCAAATGCGAAATTCTAGTGCGATAGCCTCACCAGATGGTCCAGTGTGTGTTCGCCGGACAAAGATTTCTAGAGATGTTGAAAAACTAAGTTCCAGTGATGATGTACTCACCGGATGGTCCGGTGACAGGCGTGTGAACACCAGAGAATATCACCAGAGCCTTTCAGTTTTGAGGCAAATGTTGAGGTGTTCACCGGATTGTCCAGTGTTGAGATTTTATGATCACCGAACTAAACCAGGTTCCAGTGAAGTCGTACTCACCGTATGGTCTGGTGTGAACATCGGACTATCTGGTGTTCACATTTTTGTTATGTTTGATCTTTTTCAACTTGATTTTGATTTGGACTAACATGTGATGATGTTATATGGTTCTAGAGATGCATGTTTGTTGGTCTCCTTGTGTGCAGGTGATGGATGCAACTTGGCAGTCGACCGTGGGTGATCGGGGCTAAGCAGGGTGCTTGGTTCTGGACGATCAAGGAGGCTGGGTGGAGTCAAGGATGTTCCTAGCGGTACACGTGGAGATCAAGCAAGGCAAGAGATGAATGTTGATGAAGGCGGCGTGTTGACAAAGTAAAGTGAATTGGATGTTGGTGCAAGTGATAAGGTGGCCCGAGGGATCATGAGCGGGAGAGACTTGCCGACGGTCAAGATCGCAAGAGGGAGGACGCGTGTCATCATCAGAGCGCTTGCTTCAGGTGGAAGCAAGCAGCGGCTAGTCACCCTTTAAGAATCGTGCTAGAGTTTCACGGTTTGGCCTCAAAATCATGGGAGGACTAGAGGTCCACGTGGCATCATCATGAAGCTTGCGTCGAGGTAAAGCTAAGTTATGAAGGCACCACGATCGTCCGATGGATGGAGGAGAAAATAGACCAAAATACCCCTGATGGTAGGTAAAGTGCACTACAAGAGAGGAGTATTTTGGGAACATCTAAGAAATTTGAGGGTCAAGTTTCCTATGCTATAAATAGAGGGGTATGGCTGGTTGAGAAGCCCCCCACTTCAGCCATCCGTATAAGAGCCTTGTATTAGTGCTTAGTCTATATAATAGGTGAGAGTTTTAAGAGATAAATCTTTGTAATCTGCCTAAAATAGGGCTGACTTCTTTGAATAATGAAGCTTAAGTTTTTGCATATGCTTGAATTCACCTTCTTCTAATTTCCTTCTATTAGTTCCCTTGCAAGTTTGCATGTTCTTGGTGTTTTGTTGTTAATTTTTTGTTTTTCTTTTTGAGCTGAAATTTCAACATCTTGGAAAGATGTTTTTCTTGATGCTAGAGACATAAAATTCACATACACATGAAAATATGATGGAGTCTTAAATTCTCTTGCTTGTAGACCATCATCTTGGAGAGTTTACTTGCTCGATGATCTTGTATCAGTTTCATCCATCTTCAAAGTTACGAGCTTTTGGGCACAAAGACACATGGAATGGTTTTGAATAGAACATATGGTTCATATTCCATCCGTGGAGTCATATTTCCTTGAAACTTTCCATCTTGCTTTGTCTCTCTGAGTATTTTGCTTTTGCTGAATGTTTGAAGTGCGTTGGGTGATTAAAAATAGAAGACCATTTATTTCTCAAGAAATTATTGAGGCGCTTATTCACCCCCCCCTCTAGTCGCCACTTTTGGTCCTACAGGTGACATCACCGGGTTAATTCTTGCACAAAGGTTTGCAACGAGTGTTTTGGCCTGGTTCTTCTGAACGGATTATCCGGTGTCACGTTAGTGGTCACCAGATGAGTACACCGGAGGATCAACGACCAATGATAGCTGACACAATTATCTCTAGAGTTTCTACTCACCGGATTGTCCGGTGTGAGTGAGATGGTACTCACCGGATCATCCGGTGTTAACAGAAAAGGTGGGTGGTTAGACAACGGCTAAATTTGGATCTCTAGCCTATAAATACCCCCCTCATTTATTTTTTTTTTGTGATTTTTGCAACCCAGAGGAGTTCATACACTGTGTGTGTCATCAAGAAGAAAATGAGAGCACTTGAGTTGATTTCCAAGTCCTTAATTGAAAGTTAAAGACTTCATTAGTGCTTCAAGACTAGCGAGTGTGCATCTAGCTATAGTTTAGGTTTGATCTTGGTCAAGTGAAGATATTGGCTTGTTACTCTTGGTGGTTGGCAGCACCTAGCTGATCTTTGGTGATTAGAGGTGTCTCGGTGAGCTCTTGGAGTTCTTGTGGGAACCCCGGGAAGAACTATATGCTTGATTTGATGTCCACCAATCTAGCGATGGAGAAATGGCAATCATGAGTGAGAATTTGAGACTTCTTGACTCAAAAGGGAGCGATATCCTTTGTGGATGCTCCAATGAGGACTAGTGGGGAGTGCCAACTCCTCGATACCTTGGAAAAAAAACCGGTGTTCTTTTGTCCATCTCCTTACTTTCCCGTATTTACATCTGAGCATTTTACTTCTTGCAAGCTTTTCTTTTCGTATTTACTTTGTGTTCTAGCTTGCTTGTTTTTCGTTCTTTCGTCTAGTTTGATCATGTAGTCGTATTTTAATTCATCTAGGTTAAGGTTGCTACTTGTTCTAAAATTCCGTACGAGTAAATTTTTAATACCCAGTCCACCCCTCTCTTGGGCCATTCGATCCTTTCACCGGCCAGAGCAGAGAGCGCGGCGGCGGACTCCTTGGTGGCGGTGGGTCGCACAGGGGTGGCGGCAAAGTGGTTGAATAGGCACGGCGTGGTGGCATGGGCAACGGTGACTGGCGGTAGCAAGCTGACGGGGAGGTGACTCCCTTCCTCCTTGGGCAAAGGGGAGGGACGGCGGGCGTGAAGGCACGTCGGCGCGGATGCAGGGAGAGAGACGAGTCGGGGAGAGAGACGAGAAAAAAAAGGTTCGCTGGGAGATTGTAATGGCACTGGCAGGTAAATATCATCTGATTTTGATGGGTATTTTGGTCTTTTTACAAAGAAAAAGCAGAAGGAAGCTGCTTTCCACCGGATTGTGGGATTATGATAATCCAGGAAGCGGATTGTGGAATCCGAACTCTAAAAGCTGTTAGTTTCTTTCCACTTCAGCTTATAAAAGCTGTTTTCCACAATCCATAGTGGAAACAAACATATCCTTAGTCACCTATGATTGTACGCTTTAGATATCGTAAATGCTAATTTGTACACATATTATACATGTTTGCCTCATCTTTAATTAATATCCTTCATTATCCTTTCAAAAGATGTCCATCCTTGGCACGTGAAGATATATTTTTAGGATGTACCAAAACAGAATTTGGATTCTTTTTAAAGCTCACAAGGGAACCTCCGATTAGTAAATATAAAGATTTCACTATATTCAAACCATTAGGTTGGGGTTATCACAATACAATTTTCTATTATTAAAAGGGATTTGATTCTCCACACGGTAGACTAGGTGTTTGATAACATTTCTTTAAATTTGAACGATTGGGGTTTCATAGTACAAAATTCTTATTTTAGAAGAGATTTAATGACTAATATTTTGATAGTTACATTATGGCATATTTGTAATTATCCCTTCGTAGGGACATGCCACGCTTTTGAAATCCTTTCCCGGCATGTTCTTCATCTCATCCTCGTTTGCCATTCCCCTGCCTTCTCATCCCAAAATCACCCCGCCAACCTCTAGCACACCGCCGTCAGCCGCGTCATCACCCTCATCTAGTCTCCCGTCATCATCACATGAACACTCATCGCCAAACGCATCTCCAAGTCTCCCTCCACCGAAGCACGCCGCCTCACCATCTAAAGCATCCAGATGAAACCGGCACCTTGCCTAATTTATTCTTCTTTTGTTAGTAAGGAAGTCTTATCTTGCTTGGATGGATTGTTTTAGGAGTTATTTTGTTGTGGTCTTCCGTGTTGGGATAGATTTTTTTTCTACATATCCAATTTGTTGTGATCATTTTGTTGCTTGGTGTGGTGGATTATTTTCCATTTCTTTTTGGAGGTTTTTTTGAGGGATGGGGGGCGCTTCAACTGAGTCGCCATGCCCTACATTGAGTTTGATCTTGACTCAGGCAAGTGCTACTGCGCGGGCTTGCTTGCTTCTCAATCCTCATTGTGTGATAGTAGGAGTTAAGCATTTGCAAGATATCACCGTAATGGTTCAACTTACACATGTGTTTTGTTGATTTAGGCCTTACATGTGAGCAGTGACAGATCTAGGAATAATTTTGAGCTAGGGCGGAGACACGTAGTCTAAGTAAAGAAGAATATACCAATGCAGTTGAAATGCATACATACGGAGAAATCCCTAAATAAATTTTGTATCTGATATATTTATGACATGTTACATTTTAGCTGTATATTGTAAAACCATTTAGACTTATAGTCTTATTCTAATTTTTAGGTACTTAGTGTTAGTGATGAAGGAGGTCACCCCTATTTATACTTGTCCTTTAGTGGAAGATATTTAGAATGTTGTCATGTGGCATATTCCACACACTTACAAAATATCCAAATTCTAGAATTTTGCTCATTTTTATCTAAAACCTAGATATTTCCTACCATGTAAAATATCTATGTTCTACATGTCTCTTTACTTTGCCATGAAGCAGGACAACTCTAGTCTCTTGTCCTCACCAAACTATTTTAAAGAATTTCATGTATGCATTGTTACTTCAACAATCCTTAGTTGAATATAAACTAGATTGCAGTTGTAATGAAAAAATTGTTGCAGAAACCGTATGGCTGGTATAGTGCGCATTGTATGCTACCTACGAGAAACTGTTCAAATTGATTTCGAATTAATCAATTGGACGATCATTTAATAAGGTGACAGATAGCACACACCCACCTCTAGACATACCACGTGCTGACCCACATCTCACCATAACAATTGCAGCCACCAAGGATTAAAGTAAAACCAATTACAGTAGTCTCGACTTGTGTTTTATGTCCAGAATTAGAACACACACCTTTACAATAAGCTTCATCATACCAAGGCGTAATAAAAAGAGAGTAATATAAATATATTACTAGCGATTACGTCATTACAAGTTCAAATTTAAAGAGTCAACACAACAACAAAAGCTAGAACGAACAAAATACATCAAGTTTATATCCTAGCTTGGTGATATTACTACATAGTGGAATACAACTTATAAACAGTAAAATAGATGAATCCATTTGCCCTGAGGCACTATCCCGTCACTACGAGTAGCTCACCACTACTTTTATCCATCACCGACATCGGAGGGCATGAAGTAACCATATACTATTTCATCCTCACATGTAAAAACTCAACAATAGTAAGGTGAATACGAAGATACTCGCATGACTTACACAATATGGATATATAATATTCCCGACTCGAAGAATTTTGCATTTGGATGGAAGTAGCAAGAATAGGACACAAGGTTAGGTTGTTTTATGCGAATAGCAATTTAATCAACAAATGATTATGGACACTAGCATTGATCAACGTATACACTATCTCCACATGACCTCAAGTGCATAACCATAGCCAGCATATAAACACGATCATCTCAATGTAGAACCTAAAAGTACCATCTCATCCCTTTCCACATACAACCATAATTGCTCAATTCATCGAAACTCTACGATTGATGCGAATAAACATTAAGCATGCTTATGACTGAGACCGTGGTAATTCAAATTGATTTTGCACCCTGCATGGGAATAAACCTTTACCCACATGACTCGGGCCCATCAACTTGGCCCCTGAGACAATATTTCTTATACCCAAAACTATCCACTTGCGCTTACCCCTATGATACCGAGGTTATCACGAACGTGTCTCGGACACCTCCGGCTCCCTGCCACCTTACTTCTCCTTAGCATTTTTCTCTTATGTGTCATAGGGACACAAGTCAAGTGTTAGCACAGCGTATGGTAATCGGCTCATTCGTACATTTATTGAATATGTGGAAGTAAAAAAGTGCTTAAGCCAATGTCAAACAGTGGTCGGTGCTTAATCGATGTAAGCGATCTATGGTATCCGGGTTCCTCCCCTGACATGCCCCTGTTATCACCCACATCTTATCTCATCCTCACAACTCATCATCTCAACTCATCAATGTTCGGGAACAATAATTAAACCCTATAGCTCGTGAACAATGAACGATCTACCGCTCGACTTCTACCAGTGACATATCCATTGCTAAGTATTTCAAACCTATTTTTAAGTTGGACATTACAATGGTTATACCTAGGTTACAAGGATAGAAAACATCAATATATCAAGGTAGGAACGCATATAACAAAATAGTTTCTATCGATTCCTGACATCACTCACTAAACATGTATATAACACATAGCAATAATTAGCAAGATTAATCATTATAACACATAGCAATAACTAGCAAGATTAATCATCATCATGCGTATAAAAATATGGTGAAAGCAATAACTAGCAAGATTAATCATCATCATGTGTATAAAAATATGGTGAAAGATGCATTGATGCTTGCCTTGGTGCTCCAATGCTTCGCTCACGTACACCTCCGGTTCGATATTAGCCTCGACTACTTCAACCGTCGATGTGTCACTCTCTATTCAATGGATGAACACATCGAATGGATCAAGAACGAATGAAAATGTATGATTATGATGTATGAACGTGAACAAGATGTAATGTGACATGTCATGAAAATATTTACAAAAGAACGCTTAAACGATTGGGTTAGAAGAGTTTAAACCTCGCATAAGACAAACTAAGGTTGCTGGGTTTTGAGTGGCTGGCAGTCAAACTGGTCCAAGTGACAGTCAGACCTTGTGGGTCGAACAGAGAAAGATCAGTAATGAGTAGCTATGGCGGTCAGAGCTGACCATTGGCGGTCAGACCAAAAGCATGAAGCATGATGTCATAATGCATATGCGTGCTCGATGACTAGGTTAGTTTTTTCTGGGTGTGACACTGCCTCTGCCAGGTTGTGTGCTTAAGTAATGAGTCTAACGATGTAGAGCAGAGTATGTTGTTGTAATAAAAAGTCGCACTAACATATGATCACCCTTTTTGCAATGAGGGAACTATGCAGTTTTTTGTTGGACTTCTGCAATGAGAATAAGAAATCTTTTGCATTGCAAGTGTGTGTGCCCCCATGGCACAAACGTTAGTCCATTAGCTAAAGTGCGGGCATTGCATTGAAAACTGTAGCACGGAATCCAAAATTGGTTGTATTTATTGATAAAAAACTAAAAGAAATCTTCCAACAACTCTGAAAGCAAAAATGAATAGAAAAGCAACAAAATTGCTACAATGAGAGCCGTCATATGTGTGATGAAGGATAGAGATGTAGACAGATTTGCCTTCTGCCACCTACCCTCATGACGTCTAGAAACTTTGCAGAGAACCTTCGTGTGCTCAGCCCGACGTGCACCAGCCTCATGGATCATGGCCGTTTCATCCCTTATTCAACTCGGCAACTCCACATCAATTACCTATACCTTGATCTAGGGTTTGGGCAGCCCAATCTCCTACCCTTACCTTGCTCACCACAACATTTACCGCCTCAGCCAGTGATGGATTCAAGAACAACTTTGAGTCAAGGCAAAGACACGGTGTCTAAGTAAAGAAAAATTACCTCGATAATGAAAAGAACATATTAATTTCCCAACAAAAGATAATAGAAAAATATTAACCTATAAAATAAGTATAGATGGATTAGTGGTGGCAACAATAAAATATTTACTAAGGTACAGTAAATATTGTTGCTAATGGTCATACCATATTACAAATTAGAATATATACATGAAACTTAAAATAATTTAGATATATTATCAACAAGGTACAATGTAGTATCGTGTGCGTTTTTGAATTAAATGTTTAAGTATGATTCCACAGATAGATTGAATAACACATGAATTAGATGAGAGAGATAGACATAGAGGAAATTTTCTATAAGGTTAGATCTCATCTTATAATTCCTTCAAAATTCATATAAAAGAAGTCATCCCATAAAATTTTCATAGAAATTTGACAAGTTCATTCCTTTATTCCAAAAGACCCCTTTAGAAAAAATTCCTCAGGATTAAAATCATAAAAAATTCCAATGAAAATCCTACGATGCAAAGAGCCCTAAAAAACGGAGCTCTCTCTCCTCTTCCTGCCTAGTCTGCAACCTCACCTTCCCCTTCTCCACTCTCTCCTTGTCCAGCTCGATTCCGTCGCGGTTCATCTCGTCTCGAACTCCGACAGGCGCCAGCGCGTTGCTCTGCTCGTTCCGCCGCCGGGACACCTCGGGCGGCTGCCCGACCTCGCCTCAGTGGTGGATCCGCCCCTGCATGTGAGCATCGCCGCCGCCGAGCATTTCAGAAGAAAGGCTGTATGCAGGCTTGCAACTTTCTGTTAAGCTCATCAAGGTCTCCTTGGCCAGAGCCATGGCCGCCATCCGGTGGATTCCGGGTTGCAAGGCATAGTGGTTACTTCTTGGGTGAGCTGGATGTGTTCTGGTTTTTGAGATGTCTCGTGTACTTCGGATGTAAAGAAGTTTCAAAACCATACCAATTTTGTTGACTTGTTACTGTAGGGGCCCGAAGACTATCCAGGTTGAAATGTAGAATCCTGTGCTGTCAGCTGCAGCACTCTACTTATTCAGTCCATAGTCAGAATGAGGTATTCTAGATCATTCTTCATATTCATATCTGAATTTTGCTTTAGTTCTATGGAGATATTGCATCTTAAAATATAATTGTACTTTATGTGATAATGAAATACTATTCCCTCCGTTTCGCAATGTTTGTCCATAGCTTCGGGAGTATCTATCTCAAATTGTTTGTCCATTGCGGTAACCAAGGATGTTTTATGATCCATATTCCTGTTATGCTTTTGAGTGCATGTATGCATTTACTCCAACGCTGGTGAGTTACTTGCTCTCATCCTTGCATTGATTAGGGGCAGTTGGTCGTCTCACTGTATTTTTTTCACTCGATTTCAATATTTCTTGGTTTGTACGCAATAGTGGGCGTGGACAAACATTGCGAAACGGAAGGAGTAGATGTTAAGGATTGCTCTTTTAGGATTGGGGAGAAAAATGAACTGCAGGCCTTCATGAGCCGATTTTCTTGTGTGGTACCAATCTGGTTTGGCTATCACTCCTATACCATTGATTTGGTTAGTGGTTACTTAGTGAATACTGCATTCACGAGAATGGATAAATATGTAGAAAGATTTTTAAGGCAGGTTTTAACATTATTTAGCAGAATATTGTTGATTACCTTTCCTTTTACTTCACAAGAATATAAGATACAAAGCTAAACTTTGCTGTACCCATGATCTTTTTGTCTTCTTACCACTTTGATGTAAAACATATCAGGTATGCAATGAAACTTCTATGGGAGAATGGTACTTTTTAGCCGGTACAAAATGATAAATGCTTGGCATTTGGTGCAATGTATAAAATATTGCAGATTTTTCAAATAGTGATTTCCTTTTCTACTGTTTCCTGGTTGTTTATATTGCACCTCACTTCCTGCTGACATGGAATGTTAACCATTTGCTTTTATACTTTGTGGCAGGAAAAATATTCTTGTATTGATCAGGCAACATCGTATCTGCATGTACAATCTCTTAGGAATTTTCCCATTGAAAAACTTTGTGGAGAGGTGGTTGTGGTGCGACTTGATTCAGCACTTCTCTTGGGGTCCCTAGGACCATGCAGTTTATCATTGAAAATGACACTGTTAACTATCAAATACTTGCACAAAGCAAGAGCAAAAGTGGTTATAGTCACCAGTTGGGATACAGTTCCTCAATCTGATAATTCAGTGATCAAGTCAACTGAGTCTTTTGCAGGTTAGTCAATGTTCATACTGCTGTTTATTATGCAATGAGAAACTTTGGACATATGTTCTGTTACTGCCTTTTAGGATTGATGATTTTTTTCCAGTTCTTATGCTGATGTAGCAGAATTCTGAAAGAAATATACATTTTCTTCTTGAATTATACATTTAAAAAAAAAGATCACCCGTGTTGGATTTTATTCATAACCCCAAAAAGAAAG
Organism: Phragmites australis; assembly: GCF_958298935.1. Lineage (NCBI taxonomy): Eukaryota > Viridiplantae > Streptophyta > Magnoliopsida > Poales > Poaceae > Phragmites > Phragmites australis. Next base: position 9,169,046 of record NC_084941.1, on the reverse strand, counting down.
AAATATTTGCATTTTATTTAAAGGAGATGTTGAAGTCCTATGCACCACTTGCTTCGGCTATGGAAATATGTACCATTAGAGTCCTTACTTATAACCTTTCCATTGTGGATGGTGATAAATTGGTTACTATAGGCCATTTCCCCATCATTTTTATAAGACAAAGCATTGCACCCATTTTCAAATGAAAGCAAATATTGTGTTGCAAGTCAACATAGTATCTTTAATTACTAGCTTGAAACTAATCTAAATGCTGATTGTTTTTTAACACAACCATAAATGCTGATTGTGTCAGAGTATTTATCATCACTTCTTCAAGCACAAGTCATCCCAGTAAATGGTGTGCCTGGTTTAGCACCATTTAAGCAGGAAGAGTGGGTGCAGAACGATATTATCTTGTTTGAAAATCTTCTAAACTTCAAAGGAGAAGTTGCTAACTGCAATGATTTTTCTCAGAAGCTAGCTTCAGGTGCTGCAATATTTGTCAACGATTCTTTCTCACTGTCTCATAAGATTCTTGCATCAACTGTTGGTATCACCCGCTTCTGCTATGCATCTATTGCTGGTTTCCATTTTGAGGAGGAGCTTATGCAGTTGCTAAAGATCACTGACAGCACGAGGCGCCCATATATTGCAATTGTAATCATTAACCTATTTTTTCAATGTATACATAGCTGACAGTATCTATTCCAAGCTTTAGAACTTAAAAATCAAGTTTGTCTCTTTTATTATGAATAGGTCGCAGCTTTACTTTCTGTATTCTATGAAAGGGGAAAGCTATGTATGGAAAGAATGCTAGTTCAGCCGTTTTGTTTCTCCATTATGAAATGCTAAGATAACCTCTGTACTTTGGAACCTCTAGAGAAAGATGGATGACTTGTCAAATACACCCACAACAACCAAAGTTTCTTTTTCCTATTCTTCAAATATGTTAAATCTGTGGACATAGACAAATATTACTAGTGTACACTGTGTATAAGCATATAGGTTCTCTTGTCTGTATGATAAGTGCACAACATATTATTGGAGCTGAATTTCTCTCAATCTCTTAGAAGCTATAGAAAGGTAGTCATAAGTACTGTATACTGTTATTGTTTTCTATTAAGTGAGCGAACAAGACTTGGGCATTATGGTGAAATCACATTTTATTGCTTGAGTTTTGTTAGAAAGACTGATGTAAACTATATGAAAGCAGTATCCATGCTTTACTAGGACATACCTTTGGGAACCTAAATTGTGTAACTGGTTTCTATTGCCAGATTATTTTATTTCTGAACTGTTCTTGTTATTGCAGATTGGAGGTAGTAATTTCTTGAGAAAGGCACCTGCTCTTCGTCTGTTAGCCTCTCTATGTGATGGATTGTTCTTTGTTGGAAAACTATCGTTTCAAATAATGAACGGCCTTGGAATGCCAGTGCCCTCCCGTTTCATAGAAAGAAATGCAGTTATTGAAGTACTACAACTTATTCAAGTCGCTCACCATAGGAACATTCCTATTTATTATCCAACAGACCTCTGGTGCTTGAACAATGACAACAATGAAAAATTGGGAATCTTTAACTCTACTGAACTACCATGTGGTGAGTATCACTAGCAACTTTTCATTGTCTTTCACGTGTTTCCCAATACTCATCTTATGTTTCCTGGCAACATTATTTAAATTGCACATTCCTTAATTAGATTAGGCAACATCCTGTTTGCAAAACATGTATTATTCTTCATTTTGAACAACTTGCCTATCAGAGTGTAAGAGAAGAAAGAGGCCTTCAGTCCATGCTGGCAGATTACACCATGGAGAAGCATGTTTAGTTGGAGAGTTGGAATTTATGAATTAATGCTTAGAACTGGAAGCACCATTTTGCTAACAGAAATTAAACATTGAAATGCTTTTTGATTATACCAGTTGCCCGAGGGACCTGCATTTAGCAAATTATAGAGGTGCACGTGTTTGTGGATTTTGTTAACAACTACTGTTATTGGTTCTGCTCTATTCTGTAAATTCTAGCATTTCCATTTCCGTTACCCTATATTTTTTTTCCTTAAAATTAGTAAGTGATTGTGTTTACAGTTTGATTGTTGAAGTGCCACATAAGTAATTACTTGAAGCAGTAATGAAGTTTGCTAATACCTGTATTTTTCTGTGCCTAATTTGCTTAGGCTGGACACCAGCTGATATAGGGCCATCAACATTGGAGATTTTTTTTTCTTTAATACCATTATACAAGGTAAGAAATGGTATTAGTAAAAATGTTGCTTCAGTTAGTTTCAGTGAGCTATGTTAAGTCATCTTATGATCGTGTGTGCAGCACATGAAACTAATTAGTTTTTACTTAAAGATCTTAAATATTTCACAAAATTTATTGCCTCTATTGTTGTCTGTACAGCACTTTTGCTAGGATTGAGTAACTACTATTATACGGAACTAAGTACATTTATGAAGTAAGTGTTGTAAGGAAAGTATTAAAGATCACTCGAAACATTCATTTGGACTGATGAGTGATAATTTCTGTGAACTGCCAAAGTTGGCTCGTTATATTATCATACACGATTGGACTTCTCTTTTGTTCCTACCAACTTACATCTTAATTTAATGATAATATTTTAGATCCTGGATAACTTATCATGTTTCCTTTTTTATTTTCCACAGAAGATACTATGGATTGGTCCTACAAACTATGATTTAACAGAAGAATTTTCAGTTGGAGTGACACAGTTGGGTCAAATACTGGAAAAGGCAAGCTCTGATGTTATTTTAGTGGGGAGTGCAGCATGCAAGGCAGTAAAAGGAATATCAGATTCCTCGTCTCGATGTACAGAATTTCAAAATGCCTCTGTTGTTTGGGAATTCCTCAAAGGACGAATATTGCCCGGTATAGCAGCATTGGATAAAGTAAGTCATGCTCTAGAATGATTATTCTGTTTTTCATAACTAATGCTGCTCAAGGAATAATCAATATATTCGGCAAGATTTTGTTTCAGTTCATTCACAGTGTTTACTCAATGCATGACAACTGATGCCCGCCTCAAAATACAATCATGATTAAAATGTAGCCTCATGCCTTCATGCTCTCAGCAGGTCAGCACATATGTGCATGCCTGCAAAAAATATCTCAAGTTCATGTGACCCTACAATAGATCTTATGATATAAATAACTAGTTATAAATTGCAGATATCGAAAGATCTAAGTAGTCCCCTTTTGATATATGATTAACTGTAGAGCATATTCCAATATATAACGTTTGTACCACTTTATCAAAGTTCTTAAATTTGGAATTCCAGGGTATACGACATCTTAACACACAGATATTCCTACATTAATACAAAGAATCAGAGCTCTAGATACATGTCAGGTTATCAAAATCATCTAACAGTGCATTACTGTAAAATATGGCCAATATCTACCTAACAGATATGAAGTGTGGATCAATTAAGAAAATAATTTGTTGAAGTTTCTGCTCAAGGATTTGTAGCGATTGCTCAAAAACTTCGATTACATATTTTTTTTGTATACAGACTGAACACTGATGGATCCTGCATGCTACGCCTACATATTTGGGTGGCAGAAACAGTCACTAGTGTATTCAAATATGATTCAGATGCATCCTCTGTTCTATTGCAGTTGCGGGCATGCACCTTTATTTGCATATAAATTTTATCATGCTTTACTGAATAGTTTTAATGAGATCAGTGCCCAAAATTTTGAACTACGACATTTTCAGTAATTTTCTAAAACTGGAATGTCGTGACATACCTTCTCTTCCAGTGATAAAATCCTTCTACTTTTTGCAGCGTTACCCCTTCCAGATACCATGGAGCACTGTTTTCTCTGATCCTACACTGCCCTTAGTTGTTGATATTGGAAGTGGTATGTCTCCTTCCTTAAATATTTGATCTCAAATTGGGATTTGTTGCTTAAGTGAGTACAAATGAATACGAATGGTCGATCTGTGCTCTCCTGTACTAGTTAGGTACCAGCTGGTTGAAATCAGTGCAATACGGAACAGCTCACCTCTGTGCCTAGAAAGCAATGACATGTATGCCGCTATTGACAGATATCATATCCATATTGTTTTCTACTCCTTTTCCGTAAGATTGTTTAGTACTAAATTAACTCAATATTTACAGATATCATATCCATATTGCTGTTTCCAATATAGAGTTTCATTAATCCTTTTTCTTAGTCTTGATCCCAGCTACTCAATATTTACAGATAATGTATCAATATTTGATTAGAAAGTACTAGTTTGTACCTTGTGGTATGATTTGCTAGCTCTATGTTTGGTCAAAGTGCACAATACCATGCTAATGCAAACTACAAAACTTAGAACATTCAGTTACTTAACTGTCGGCTATCTCTAATTTAGTAATTCTTCGGCTGTTGTCAAGTAAATGCTCTTCCTTAGTGCAGGAAATGGTCTGTTTCTTTTTCAAATGGCTAGAAATTGTGAAAGGTCCAATTTCCTTGGGCTTGAGATGAATGAAAAGGTAATAACTGCCTTTCAGTTTCTATGGAATCTGATTCTCGGCTTCAACCTTTTTAGTAACTTAGCTTTTCTGTAGCTTGTTATAAGGTGCCTCCAGGGTTTAGCTTCAGATGAGAAAAGGAACCTGTAAGTCTTTGCTTGTGCTTGTCCTTTTCTCGCTCTTTCTTTGTTCAAGCGTTGTCTCAGTTCATGGAACAAGTCTGCTTATAAAATTATTCGAACAAAATAACAGAATAACCTTGCGTCTTTCTGTTCACCTTGACTTGAGACATTCCTTTCCTAATGCAGTAATGTGGCTATTCTGCATTATTTTTTTTAGAGAGTTATTCTGTATTATTAGTTTGACTCATTGTGGAGGGATCCTAGATTGGAGTTGACCTGTCTGATATTTAGGAATGTAAATTTGTCATAGAAGTGTCACATCCCAGTCAGGAGGCAGAGCAGGATTGCATTCTTCGGTAATGGATAGCCTGTGCAGTGTGCACAGGTGGCATCAAAATACCCTGAACCTTAAAACTACGTTTCAGAAATTTCATTCTAGAAAATTAGATCACCAACAAAAAGCGCAAGTATCAGCATTGGTTTGGTGCCAACATCCATCTGCTTGTAACGAAGCTCTTACAAGCACTATTTATTCGAGCTAGCATTTGTCTGACTCAATGTCTTGCATTATTTTATGTCATAGTAAGAAGGAACAAGATCCTTAAAAAAAGAACAAATAACCAGATTCAATGACAAGCGATGTATTATATAATGGAAGTTAAATCTATATGAGAATTTGATGTCACATTTTTTGAAAAATGTTGCCATAGTTGTTAAGGCATCGGTATATCGTCGCTATGGCGGAAAATCTGAGGTCGTAACGCCAACGCCACGGCTTCGGCGAGTATGGTGTCTGAGCGCAAGTAGGCGGCCGCCGCCTCCACTGCTACCGCTGCCGGGACAATCCCCAAGCCCGCTTGGGTCTCCCGTCATGATCTCCTCTGCCTGGATCTCGCTGTGATGCCATCCGTTCGCCTCTCCGGCCTGCCACTCCGCCCGCCTCTCTGCCCAGCGCCCGCTACTGAGGAGTGAAGTAAATAGCAAACTGTAGCATCTCAGCGAACTAACAAACGAGTGAAGTAAACAGCAGCACTGCAGCAACAGTGTAGTACAGCACTGTAGCGCTGTGGCAGCAGTAGCGGAATAGCAGTGTAGGCTTCATTTTTCATTCTAGATTCACAAGGTACAACCACATTCTAGAATACCAGCCCCATGATGAACCAAGACCACTAACAGAGGCATATATAGACTTACAAGTTACAACCACATTCTAGATTCTGTGACATAATCAGCTCATATTGTTCATTGTCAAGATAAAATTGCACCACTATAATGTGTGTATTCGCCATGCCGATGTGTGTATGACGTCATCACGCCATACGCCATAGGCGGTATAAAGTTGTGAAGGTGGTGCGTCGCTGCGTCTCACCACGCCGCTGTAACAACTTTGAATGTTGCCATCCCGTGAGGTTTTAGTGTCATTGTTCCTACATAGCAAGGTCATGCGCTTACTGGTCATTTTTCAGTCTCTACACAAGGTTCTTGTAATGATTCCAATCATTTATTCAGAAGTTTTTTTACCAACGATTTTATGAATTTCAACAAATATTACTCTTTTCATTTGTTGGGATTTTTCTGTTTCCTTATATATTTCATCATCAATGATGCGGTTGTTTTCTCTTCTGACAGATATTTTGTATCAACAAATGCAACGTCCACATTCCGTTCCATAGTTTCAAGTTACCCTGGACGCATGACTCTTGTCACAGTACAGGTTTTCTTCACACTTAGTACTTACCATGCTATTCTTTTTTCTTCTGAAATGCATATGCTTACTAGATGCTACACAGCTACCTAATGTTCTCATTTTTTGTTGATGACCTCCTTTTTTCAGTGCCCAAACCCCGACTTCAACAAAGAGCAAAACAGGTGGCGAATGGTGCGAAGAATGCTCGTTGAAGCTGTCGCCGATCTTCTTCAACCCAATGGAAAGGTATGCTGTGTTCATGCATGCGTTTTTGCGATGACAGTGCAAGTCTAGTAGAACCAGACATTTTCAGTCAGTAGAGCTATGATGCATCGTTTCCTGGTGAAGAAACATTGATGCTGATGCTATTGCTGCAACTGGCGCCGCAGGTCTATCTGCAGTCAGACGTGGAGTCCGTTCTGCTCGGGATGAAAGAGCAGTTCATCTCCTACGGCAAGGGCCGGCTTGTCTTGGATGGTGACAACGGCGGCGGCGGCCACCGGATGGAGAACCCGTTCGGCGTTGCGTCCGACTGGGAGCGCCATGTCCTCGCCCGCGGAGCTCCCATGTACAGGACGATGCTACGGAAGGTGTGATTCCATCGTCTGTCTCTGAACATTGCATTGTCTGTCGCCGTGGCTACTTCGAACGTGGAAAACGTGTACTCACCAACAGTCTGCACGGCCCAAGATTATAAAACTCACGGTTCATTATGAGTTCACCATTCCAACAAATCCTAACCTTTTTGTTCCCATCAAAACACCTTATGGCTAGAGCAGATATTTTGTGGCCAAATCAAATCAACTCACCATCGCGTCCAGTGGGACATCAAATTAGCATCGCTTCCCAATTGCAAATTGAAACTCTAAATCTCAGCCTCATGTCATCTGCCACCGGAGAGGCCAATGTCAGACATGGTGGCGACGCTCATCCCCTCCGTCGACCGCCGGACGGACCACGAGCCGAAAAAGAGAGGCTGGTAGCTCTCCATGCCCACGAGCGTGTTGAACATCATGTACGTTGCGGGCAGCTCCGGCAACGGCGCGTTGCCGTCGAGGTACTGCATGACCTGCCGCAAGCTTGGCGCGCCGCGGGTGACGGGTGGAGGCACGCCAGTCCCAGTCACAGCACCAGGTCCGCCTCCGCGGCGTCGTACTCCGAGCCGAGCTTTGCGTCCACCGCGCCGGTGATGGAGCCCTTGCGCCAGTGCCCGAGCACCCAGTACACGAGCACGAAGCGGTCGTCACCGGCGGCGGCGTTGCCGTCCGCGTCGTCCTCCTCGACGGGCCTTCGACCGCAGGCGACCTCCAGGAGGAACGCGCCGAATGCGAACACGTCGGAGAGAGTGGTCGCCTTGCCGGTGCGCACCAGCTCCGGGGCCTAGCCCATTGTGCCAACCACATGCGTGGTCTGCGGGTCAGCGCCATGGTCACAAAACCTTGCAAGGCCGAAGTCACCCAGCCGCCTATTCATCTCACTGTCGAGGAGCACATTGCTTGCTTTGATGACCACCTTCTCCCAGTCCTCATGCATGTAGAGCAGTCCCGCGGCGACACCTCTGATGATGTGAAGCCTCCGAGCCCAATCCAAGACGAGCTTGTCACAGCCATGTAGGTACTTGTCGGGGCTACCATTCGGCATGTAATCGTAGACCAGCAAGAGCCCCCCTTTGCGCCGGCAGTAGCCGAGCAACTGCACAAGGTTGCGGTGCTGAGGCGGCGATGCTGACAACCTCGGCGACGAACTCCTTGTTGGAAATAATCTTAACTAGTTGTGTTTTAGTTTATTTTGTGTTAGTTGCATGAGTCAGTACCTGCGTGTGTTGCATGTATTAGTGGGCTAGCTAGTTAGTTAGGACGTACATCTGTTGCACGTACGGGTTAGTGGAGCAAATCAATAGCTGTTAGCTTGGTGCATGGTGTGAGACTCGAGAAGGTTCCGAGTAGTGTGGATCGTGGAGTGCGTGCGGCTTGAGACCCGGGCAAGTTGTTGCCTGTACGTGTGCATATAAGTCACCGTGTGTTTGTTTGTTTGTTGAGCAAGTGAATACAGAAAAAAGAAAAGGGTGTTCATCGCCGGCAAGTCTGTGTGTTAGCTTCTCCACAGTACCGCTTACTAGCAACTCTTGTATTTGCGTGTGTCCTCCGAGCAGCGTGAGTTTCTACCTGCTGCGTCCAGTGCCACGTGAGATCGCGTCCCTAGTCGCACAAGTCGTCGGAGGCAGCTCTAACACTCCTTCATCCCTTGCCTTGACTCGTGAGACACTCTCTTCACGGTAACCGCGGTCCGGGACCCCGGGAGCACACCCTTGTACACCCTGCCAAATCCTCCGGCGACTTATCCTTGAAGCCACCGGTGGCGTCGTACAAGTCCTTGCACGCGAACCGGTGTGGCCCGAACTCGACCTCCCAATCTTCGCGCAGCTCGGCGTACCTGAGCCGTTGCCGGAGGAGCACGAACCCGACAGCAACCGCCGCGAGGACGGCTGCCGTGGTGGCTATTGGTAGCGCGATGGTCAGCGCCTTGGACCGGGGCTTGGGGCCGACGCGAGGCAGCTTGGGCAGCTTGGCGTAGTCGAGCGGCGGAGCGGCGGCGCCGAGGCTGAAGCTCCAGCCGAGCACGTAGTGCTTGACCAGCACGATGCTGGACGCCGACGAGAAGCCGACGTACGCCGTGTCGGCGATGATCGTGGAGGAGAGGTCGATCCTCGTGGACAGGAGTGGCTTCTTGGGCCTTGGCGACCGCACCGGTGCCATGGCCACGGTGACCTCCGTCGCCGCGGCGTCGTAGTCCACCCACACCTGCATGGGCTCCCGGCTTATCAGGCTCAGATTCCGGAACGCGCCGTCGTCGTCGTAGTACCCCGCCGGCTCGTCTGCCGAGGAGTTGAGGCTGTTGACGTCGACGCCTACGTGGTTGTTGTTGATGTCCGCAAACTCCGGGTTGCGCACGGTTCCGAACTCGACGGCGAAGACGCGGTTGCGCCCGTCACCATTGTCGGTGCCGTTGAACATGCCCACGTACTGCTGCGGCATCGCCGTGGACAGGTCCGTGGTCGGCGCGACCAGGAACAAGAACCCGCTCGTGCCCAGGTCGAGGAACTCCGAGACAATGGCGAACACGAACGTGGTCGAGAAGGACGACATCGCGCCCCCCGGCCGGCGAAACGTCACCGGGTCCCGGTGGATTGCGTGGCCCTTGGACATGTTGGTGTCGTTGGTGAGCAGCAGCAGCCCGGCCGGCGTGACGGTCGCCATGCCATCGAAGCACGGTTCCGGATCTGTCAAAAATTCTCACATTTTCTAAGGACAAATCTGGACAGATTGATACATCATAAAAACTAGAGATAAAACATAAGCATGGTGTTATAAGCATTAGAGATGATAGTGGTGAAGTTCTTGATCGATATCAATTTAGTACTAAACTATATGATTGATAATTTATTTTTATATGATCTTTCATGGTTATATTTTCTTTTGATATTTAGATATAATAATAAATTAAGACTATATATATCATACGATATAAACGGCCATGACTTTTTTCAGTGTCTAAAAAAATTAACGTGACGTTGCAGCTGCAGCCAGCGACAGAGTGATTACTGCGAATGCCACAGATCTGAGCAATGTGGACTCCGTGAGTAGACCATGACCAAGAACAGTTCGCAGTCGCATTATCTTGTTGCAAAATGCATCGATCTGAAGTGTTTGTCTGCATCAGCAATAAATAATAGGAGTACATAACTTTGACTGTTCGTCACGCGTGGAATTGGAGCACTGGAACTTAATCATGCTTTCCTTAGTTCTTGCTTATAGCCAAAAGCAAGCTGCAGGCTAATCATGATTATGCTTGCTATAGATACCGGTCAAACAAGTAAATAGTGGCCTTTAGACTTGAGGCCCGAAGGATGTGAGTATGGAAGGCCAGAGATGATTGATCTATAATCTTAAAAAATAGATGAGGTGTCATAGATCTAAATAATCTTTATTGTATATCTGGTACGATCAAATAAATATATAATTAAAATTGGTACTCTCCGCATCTCCTTAGGTAAGTCATAATTAATTAGCTAATTAATAATTTATAACATCTAGATTCTTAGATAAGTGGTAAGTGTTTCGGTGATTAATGACAACTGTATTATTGTGACTAACAAATTTGTTTTGAGGGGTATTAAAAATTTTAGTTCACAATAATGATTGAGTATTCTTGGTCTCTAAGTTAATTATATGGATGATCAAATGAGATGTGCATCAAGATTAAAGATCTTCTGGTTCTAAGTGTTATAAGAGGGATGAAAGACACTTAGTAGTATAAGCTTTCTTTCTTAATTTTTTGACTGTTCTATAAAAAGAGGCTAAAAGTAGTAGCTTGATCTGATTGGGTTTAGATTTGGTTTGATGTACGTTTGTGAAATTCTAGCACTAGGTAGCTTATAAAAATCTATGGTTGAGATGTTATGAAGTTAGAGCTTAAGAAAAATCCTAACTTTTTTTTCCGATCAAAACACCTTATGGCTAGAGCAGAAATTTTGTGGCCAAATCAAATTAACTCACCATCGCGTCCAGTGGGACATCAAATTAGCATCGCTTCCCAATTGCAAATTGAAACTCTAGATCTCAGCCTCATGTCATCTGCCACCGGAGAGGCCAATGTCAGACATGGTGGCGACGCTCATCCCCTCCGTCGACCGCCGGACGGACCACGAGCCGAAAAAGAGAGGCTGGTAGCTGTCCATGCCCGCGAGCGTGTTGAACATCACGTACGTTGCGGGCAGCTCTGGCAACGGCGCGTTGCCGTCGAGGTACTGCATGACCTGCCGCAAGCTTGGCGCGCCGCTGGTGACGGGTGGAGGCACGCCAGTCCCAGCCGCAGCACCAGGTCCGCCTCCGCGGCGTCGTACTCCGAGCCGAGCTTTGCGTCCACCGCGCCGGTGATGGAGCCCTTGCGCCAGTGCCCGAGCACCCAGTACACGAGCACGAACCGGTCGTCATCGGCTGCGGCATTGCCGTCCGCGTCGTCCTCCTCGACGGGCCTTCGACCGCAGGCGACCTCCAGGAGGAACGCGCCGAATGCGAACACGTCGGAGAGAGTGGTCGCCTTGCCGGTGCGCACCAGCTCCGGGGCCTGGCCCGTTGTGCCAATCACATGCGTGGTCTGCGGGTCAGCGCCATGGTCATAAAACCTTGCAAGGCCGAAGTCACCCAGCCGCCCATTCATCTCACCGTCGAGGAGCACATTGCTTACTTTGATGTCCCGGTGGATGACCACCTTCTCCCGGTCCTCATGCATGTAGAGCAGTCCCGCGGCGACACCTCTGATGATGTGAAGCCTCCGAGCCCAATCCAAGACGAGCTTGTCGTCACAGCCATGTAGGTACTTGTCGAGGCTACCATTTGGCATGTAATCGTAGACCAGCAAGAGCTCCCCTTTGCGCCGGCAGTAGCCGAGCAACTGCACAAGGTTGCGGTGCCGGAGGCAGCGTTGCTGACAACCTCGGTGACGAACTCCTTAATCCCTTGCCTTGACTTGTAAGACGCTTTATGTTAGAATTATTGGAGTCGGCTCATGTAATAATTTCTAATAAAACTCAAAGTCTAATATTGTGGAGAGGTGGCTCATGTTAAGACTCACATTCTATTAGTATCATATTGCTAATGGAGATGGAGATATGAGGTTTTCCCCTATATATATGTAAAGATCACCACCTCTTTAGATACACGAAAATATAGACTGCTAATTTAGAATAGCTCTAAAATTAGGAACACTCTTATTATGTGAGTCTATAAAGTTGGGTTTTTGCTTCTTTCTTTTTTTGTTGTGCTGCGGCTGTAGTCTACTCCATCTCGGCGTCGGCGTGTACCGGCAATTGGGAGAGCAGGTCTCTGAAACCCTCGCTCTTGAGATCTTGCACTGGGAGAGGACGAATAAGGTTTTGGGGAAGCGCTACGTGTGACTGCTCAAGTTCTTCACCACGACTTGTCTTCCTGGTCACTTGGACGCTGCCTGCTGTCATCGTCAATAATTTCGACGCATCGTCAGCAGGATCGATCATGCCATCAACACGGTGCAACCAGCATCTTTAGCAACCTCCACAGCGCAGGACGAGTACGTAAAAATCATGTTACTCATATTTTATTTACTACGATTTCTAATTTTGAGTATAGTAGATCTAGTCATTTGTTGTGATTTTGTACACATGTCTAGATTATGCTCTGGTAATATGATCGTATCGGTTTATTAGTTTCTGCTCATGAATTATTTATGGATTAAATTAAACATAACAGTGTCTTATATTTCAACAATCCAAAAATCTTATTGTAGGCACTTAAGTTTATCAATGGCTGGTTTATATGGAATAGCCTGATGGGTTTGTAGTAAAAGGACAAGAAGATATGATGTGTAAGTTGTTGAAGTCCTTATATGGTCTTAAACAAGAAATTTGACAGAACTTTAACATCTGCAGATTTTTCGGTCAATGAGGCAAATAAATATGTGTACTATCGCCATGGTGAGGGTGATGGAGTTATATTATACTTGTATGTTGATGACATACTAATATTTGGAACAAACCTTGACGTGGTTAGTAAGGTCAAGTTTTTCTTATCTCAAAGCTTTGATATGAAAGATCTGGGTAAGGCTAATATAATCTTAAACATCAAGTTAATCAAAGGAGAGAATGAGATTACTCTTACACAATCTCATTATATTGAGATGGTCTTGAGCAGCTTTGGTTACCAGGACAGCAAGCCTTCTTCAACACCTTATGATCCTAGTGTGATACTTCGAAAGAATAAGAAAAGTGGCAGGGACCAACTGAGATACTCTCAGATTATTGGATCACTCATGTACCTAGCTGGTGCTACAAGGCCTGACATCTCATTTTTTGTGAGCAAATTAAGTCGCTTTACTTCTAACCCAAGTGATGAACATTGGTGTGCGTTTGAACAAGTCATACGCTATTTGCTTGGTACTATGAGTTATGGTCTTCACTATTCCGGGTACCCATCGGTACTAGAGGGTTATAGTGATTCAACCTGGATATCTGATACTGATGAGATTTACGTCACAAATGGATATGTATTCACTCTAGGTGGTGCTGCTGTGTTATAGAGGTCTTGCAAACAGACCATCTTGACGAGATCAACTATTGACACAGCCACTGTTGAGGTAGAATGACTGCGTGAGTTGTTGATGGACTTACCTGTGGTTGAGAAACCGGTACCGGCTATCCTTATGAACTGTGATAATCAGACGGTTATTATCAAAGTAAATAGTTCTAAAGATAATGACAAGTCCTTAAGGCACGTAAAGAGACGATTGAAGTCTGTTAGGAAATTGAGAAACTCCAGAGTGATAACCTTGGATTATGTCCACACAGCTAAGAACCTGACAGATCCCTTTACAAAGGGACTATCACGGAGTGTGATAGATAATGCATCAAAAGAGATGGGTATGAGACCCATGTGAGTTATACCATAGTGGTATCTCAACCTATGTGATCGGAGATCCCGTGAATTAGGACCTGGGAAGAACAAGCTATTAGTCTAATTGGAGGAGAGTACCTTTGTTGTTTGGCCCACTCGAGTGAAGATGCAATGCTCTTAGAAATCTGTAAGGCAGGTTGGCTAATGCCTTAATGTATTATGTTGGCTTTAAGTAGCAAAGATGTTGACCTACAGGGTATTCTTGAAAGAATACATCTATATGAGTCTGACTGTTGGTCGCAGTCTATGAGATTTGGATCATCTCTAATAAACTCATGAAGAGAACATGGAGTATGACTTATATGCTCCACTCACGAGGTAATCTACTTGCAGCCAAATATCATTTATGGCTTTAAGTGAAACTTGTTTGCACAAAACTTACAATTCAAGGCATAGTCCATTGTTTAAGTTGTGAATGAGTGTAGCTTGATGTTCTATATGGATGTTCAACTTAACAGTCTCCATTGAAACACTGGTAAATCAAATAACAGTAGGAAACTAGTAATTCTCTATGAGACTTTGAGATCTGGTGGGGGATTGTTAGAATTATTGGGGTCGACTCATGTAATAATTCATAATAAATCTCAAATGCCCATATTGTGGAGATGTGGCCCATATTGAGACCCACCCTCTATTAGTACCATATTGCTAATGGAGGTGGAGGTGGGGGGTTTCCCCCTATATATATGCAAGAACCCCCACCTTTTTGGGTACACAAAAACATAGACTGCTAATTGAGAGTAGCCCTAAAATTGAAAACACTCACATTATGTGAGTCTATATAAGAGTTAAAGTTTTTACCTCTTTCTCTTCCTGTTATGCTGTTGCTGTAGTCTACTCCATCCCGGCGTCGGTGTGCACGGGCAACCGGGAGAGCAGGTATCTGAAACCCTCGCTCTTGAGATCTTGCATTGGGAGAGGGCGAATAAGGGTTTTGGGAAGCGCTCCACACGACTGCTCAAGTTCTTCACCACTGCTCATCTTCCTGGTCGTTTGGGCTTTGCCCACTGTCATCGTCAACAATTTCAGCGCATCATCAGCATGATCGATTGTGCCATCAACACGGTTCAACCAGCATCTTTAGCAACCTTCACAGCGCAGGACGAGTACGTAAAAATCATGTTACTCGTATTTTATTTCCTGCGATTTTTAATTTCAAGTATATTAGATCTAGTCATTTGTTGTGCTTTTATACCCATGTCTAAATTATGATCCGATAATATGATCATATCAGATTAGTTTCTACTCATAAATTATTTATAAATTAAATTAAATATAAAAATACCTTATATTCCAACACTCTCTTCACAGTAACCGCGGTCCGGGACCCTAGGAGCATGCCCTTGTACACCCTGCCAAACCCTCCGGCGCTGAGCAGCCGCTTGTCCTTGAACCACCGGTGGCGTCGTACAAGTCCTTGCATGCGAATCGGTGTGGCCCGAACTCGACCTCTCAATCTTCGCGTAGCTCAGCGTACCTGAGCCGTTGCCAGAGGAGCACGAACCCGACAGCAACCGCCGCGAGGACGGCTGCCGTGGTGGCTATTGGTAGCGCGATGGTCAGCGCCTTAGACCGGGGCTTGGGGCCGACGCGGGGCAGCTTGGGTAGCTTGGCGTAGTCGAGCGGCGGAGCGGCGGAGCGGCGGCGCCGAGGCGCCGAGGCTGAAGCTCCAGCCGAGCATGTAGTTCTTGACCAGCACGATGCTGGACGCTGACGTAGCCCGTGTCGGCGATGATCGTGGAGAGGTCGATCCTCGTGGACAGGAGGAGTAGCTTCTTGGCCTTGGCGACTGCACCGGTGCCATGGCCATGGTGACCTCCGTCGCCGCGGCGTCGTAGTCCACCCACACTTGCATGGGCTCCCAGATTATCAGGCTCAGATTCCGGAACGCGTCGTCGTCGTCGTAGTACCCCGCCAGCTTGGCTGCCGAGGAGTTGAGGCTGTTGATGTCGACGCCTACGTGTTTTTGTTGATGTCCGCAAACTCCGGGTTGCGCACGGTTCCGAACTCGACGGCGAAGATGCGGTTGCGCCCGTCACCATTGTCGGTGCCGTTGAACATGCTCACGTACTGCTGCGGCATCGCCGTGGACAGGTCCGTGGTTAGCGCGACCAGGAACGCGAACCCGCTCGTGCCCAGGTCGAGGAACTCTGAGACGATGACGAACACGAACGTGGTCGAGAAGGACGACATCGTGGCCCCCGGCCGGCGAAACGTCACCGGGTCCCGGTGGATTGCGTGGCCCTTGGACATGTTGGTGAGCAGCAGCAGCCCGGCCGGCGTGACGGTTGCCATGCCATCGAAGCACGGTTCCAGATTTGTCAAAAATTCTCACATTTTTTAAGGACAAATCTGGACAGATTGATACATCATAAAAACTAGAGATAAAACATAAGCATGGTGTGATAAGTATTAGAGCATCTCTAAGAGACTCTCTAAAACCCACTCCCTATATCCCCGTATAGGGAGCCTTCTCAATAAATTTCACTCCCTATATTGCTACCCTCTCCAGCAGACTTTCTATACTCCAATCCCTATATTCCAACAGCTCCCTTTCCTATCTCACCGACAGGTGGATCCCGACCGTCAGCTCCATCTCTCCCGAACGGTTCATCTGCGTTGCTATCTGATTCGCCGGTCCGTCTGGGATTGTGTTGAATCTTCGACTGCGCCACCACTCACCGTTCACACAGCGGCTCACCTTCGCGAACACGAATGTGTTGAGCAGCCACGGCAGCGCGCAAGCGATCAACCAGATGACCGACGCGAGCACTAACGCCGACGGCGGGGCGCGTACGCGCAAGAGCTGCACCAGAGCTTCCCGCTCTACATCTTCCTGGGCGGCGACAGCAGCGGTACGTCCTCGCAGCGGCTGATGCGGCACGTGGAGATCGCGTTCGACGAGGCGCGGTCCCGCGGAGGTGCCGCGACGAGGACGCTGCGGAACAAGCAGGCGGCAACGGAGGAGGTCACGCTCAGGGACGACACATTGGTGGGCGCGTCGTGGCGGATGCATCAGACATACGCATATGGCGCCAGCGACGACGGCTGCTACTTGAGGAACGTGAGCAGTGTCGGTTATGACGTGCTTTTCGCCAGCACACTGACATCGACATCCTCCTGGGCGGCGACAGGAGGAGGACGACGAGGTGGGGGTGGGCCCAGGGGCGAGAGAGCGTTTTGGGAACCAGATGCTCTTAGAGATGCTCTTAGAGGTGCTATAGGGAACTATTTAAAGAGTCTTTTGGAGATGTTCTTAGAGGTGATAGTTGTGAAGTTCTTGATCGATATCAATTTAGTACTAAACTATATGATTGATAATTTATTTTTATATCATCTTTTATGGTTATATTTTCTTTTGATATTTAGATATAATAATAAATTAAGACTATATATATCATACGATATAAACGGCCATGACTTTTTGCAGTGTCTAAAAAAATTAACGTGACGTTGCAGCTGCAGCCAGCGACAGAGTGATTACTGCGAATGCCACAGATCTGAGCAATGTGGACTCCGTGAGTAGACCATGACCAAGAACAGTTCGCAGTCGCATTATCTTGTTGCAGAATGCATCGATCTGAAGTGTTGGTCTGCATCAGCAATAAATAATAGGAGTAGATAACTTTGACTGTTCGTCACGCGTGGAATTGGAGCACTGGAACTTAATCATGATTTCCTTAGTTCTTGCTTATAGCCAAAAGCAAGCTGCAGGCTAATCATGATTATGCTTGCTATAGATACCGGTCAAACAAGTAAATAGTGGCCTTGAGACTTTAGGCCCGAAGGATGTGAGTATGGAAGGCCAGATATGATTGATCTATAATCTTAAAAAATAGATGGGTATCATAGATCTAAATGATCTTTATTGTATATCTTGTACGATCAGATACGTATATAATTAAAATTGGTACTCTCCGCATCTCCTTAGGTAAGTCATAATTAATTAGCTAATTAATAATTTATAGCATCTAGATTCTTAGATAAGTGGTAAGTGTTTCGGTAATTAATGACAACCGTATCATTGTGGCTAACAAATTTGTTTTGAAGGGTATTAAAAATTTTAGTTCACAATAATGATGAGGGTATTCTTGATCGTTAAGTTGATTATATGGATTATCAAATGAGATGTGCATCAAAATTAAAGATCTTCTAGTTCTAAGTGTTATAAGAGGGATGAAAGACACTTAGTAATATAAGCCTTCTTTCTTAGTCTTTTGACCGTTCTATAAAAAGAGGCTAAAAGTAGTAGCTTGATCTGATTGGGTTTAGATTTGGTTTGATGTACGCTTGTGAAATTCTAGCACTAGGTAGCTTATAAAAGTCTATGGTTGAGATGTCATGAAGTTAGAGCTTAAGGGAAGATTAAATTGGACGAGCTCAGTGAAGTTAGCCTCACCGGATAGTCCGATGATGTGACTCTTGTTCTCACCGAAGTATTTTTTTTGGTTCAAACAGAAATCACATGTGTTGACCAGATGGTCCGATGGTTAGCATGCAGTATCACCGGAAACTTTTCGTGGTGACACGTGTCTAGAATTTTTTGAAGTGTTGCACCGGATGATCTGGTATTACCTCGATGAGAGCACTAGAGCTTTTTCAGCAGAAGCAATATTTTTCAGCTAAAATAAAGCTGAACTCACCGGATTATCTGCTGATTGAAATGTGAAGTCACCTAACTAATTTTCGTAGAGAGGTTGCTTCGGATAGTTTAAAGTTGCTCAGTTCACCGGATGGTCTGGTGATGGACAAAATGAGCACCAGAGCAAATCTTTCAGAGAAGGTTGCAACTATTTGAAAATTGAAGGTCAACTAACCGGATGATTTGATGCTAAAGATTTTCTCACCGAATGCATACATTGGACTATTATCTGTAGTAACGGCTAATGACAGCTGGCACAGTGTGGTTTTGAAATTTCTACTCACTGAATTATTCGGTGTGAGTAGGAAGATGCTCATCGAATCATCCTATGTTAACAGAAAAAGTGGGTAGTTAGGCAACGACTAATTTTGAATCTGTAGCCTATAAATACGTCTCATATGTATCCCTTGTGACCCCGAGAAGAGCTCATACATTGTGTGTCATCAATAAGCAAGATAATGCACTTGAATGAATTCAAAAGTTCTTAATTGAATGTAATGATATCTTTAGTGCTTAGAGAGTAGCAAGTGTGCATCTAGCTGTAGTCTAGACTTGATCTTGATCAAGTAAAGTTATTGGTTTGTTACTCTTGATAGTTAGCAACACCTAGTCGGTCTTTGGATATTGGAGATGTCTCGATGAGCTCTTGGAGTTCTTATGGGAGCCTCGAGAAGAGATATGTGGTTGGTTTGATGTCTGCCAATCCTGAGATGAGGAAGTGACAAACATAAATGAGCACTTGAGACTTTGTGACTTAAGGGAAAGCGATATCCTTTGTGGATGCTCCAACCAGAACTAGGGGAGAGTGCCAACTCCTCGATACCTCGGAAAAAAATCGTTATTCTCTTTTCTATCTCCTTACTTTCCCGTATTTATATTTATGCATTTGCTTCTTGCAAGCTTTATTTTCCGTATTTACTTTGTGTTCTAGCTTACTTGATTTCTTGCTTCCATCTAGTTTGACCATGTAGTCGTATTTCAGTTCATCTAGTCTAAGGTTGCTACTTGTTCTAGAATTTGATAGGAGTAAATTTTTAATAGCCCAATTCATCCACCTCTTGGGTCATTTGATACTTTCAATTGGTATCAGAGCCCTATGCGACTTAAAATCCTAGAGCAATGGCCCCCGAAAATGGAAGTAGTGTGCCAAATTTCAAGAAAAAGAACTTCTTCTATTGGAAAGTTCGCATAGTGAGCTATCTTGAGGCTATTTTTCTCGAAGTTTGGCTAGCCGCATTCATTGGGTTTGATTAACCATTTATGGAACAACAAATTAGATGGAATGTTAAGGCTAAAAATGCTATTTTTAAGGGAATCAGTGAAGATGTGTTTTCTAGAGTAAGGAGCAAGGAATTAACTCATGATATTTGGACCGATCTTTGTGAAATTCATGAGAGTTCTATAAAAATTCGGGAGAAGTAATATCATGTGCTAATGAACAACCTTAATCAATTTAAGATGCTTCCCAATGAGCTATGCAATGATATGTATTCTCGCATGAATATGCTTATTGAAGAAATCAATTCTCTTGAACCCCTCAATTGTCTCAATGAGATATTATTCGTAGGATCTTGATGGTGCTTCTCAAGCCGCAAAACAATATTGTCATCTCTCTTCTTCATGAGAAAGACATAAATGATATGACAGTCATTGATGCCGTAGGTAAGATTCATGCTCATGAGATGTTTTTGTTTGTAGATCAAGAAGAATCCTTCTCCAAGAAGAATCTTTCTCTTTAAGGTCAAAATGATTGACAACAACAAGAAGAAGGTGAATATTTCATCAACAAGTGATAGCGATGAAGATGATGATGATGACTCCGACACTGAGCTTGCCCTCCTTATGAGAAGAACCACAAGTATGATATCCAAGTTGGGCAAGAAGGGCTACAACTATGATCCCAAGAAGAACAAATTTCGTTCTAAGAAATTTGACAAGTTCGATGGTAGAGACAAGAAGAAGTGCTATTTGTGGTGAATATGACCACAT
The DNA here is from genome assembly GCF_958298935.1 of Phragmites australis. NCBI lineage: Eukaryota > Viridiplantae > Streptophyta > Magnoliopsida > Poales > Poaceae > Phragmites > Phragmites australis. The sequence goes on along the minus strand of NC_084941.1, from coordinate 9,148,657 downwards.
GTTATATGATTGCTCTCATCCCGATAAGAGAAATAAAAACAAGAGCAAGAAAATTGATGCAAATGAGGATGAAGACAAGCACAAGAAAAAGAGCTAAGACAAGAAGAAAAAGAAACTCTTTAACAAGAAGGGTGGAGGCCGCAAGACTTATATTGTTGATGAATGGATTTCCGGTGAAGATTCAAGTGATGATGAAGACAAGGACTTCGCGGGCATCGTCGCCACCAATGATGATCCACCGCTACCTCCACCACCTATGTGTCTCATGGTAAAAGGTAAACAACAAGGTGAGTAGTGAGGATGATGATAGTAGTAGTGATGATGATGACCTTTCTCCTAATAATCTAAATAAGCTCATAAATGATCTTATGGTAATATTTTATCATAATAATATTTGATTAAAAATTAGTATATTTTTATTATTTATTATATTTTATTTAGACTCTTTATTTAGATATTTCGGTTTCTAAAATGTGTTGGCCCAGCTCACGATCACACAAGCTGATGGTGTTTAGCTTTCTGAAGCTTGCAGAAGAACACTCACATACACATGCACTTGGGGCACTTACACGAGAAATTTTTTCTGGCACTGCACACCAGCGCCCCTGGCTTTTCACTTGCTTTCACACTCTCGGATCGAACACAACGATTACACTGGTTTATATAGCACACAGACACAGACCCGCGTTGAGTCTTTTTGCTAGCTTTTTTCATGTGTGTGTGTCTTGTACTTGTGTGTGCGTCCACCAGAGAGAAGCAAGAAAACAAGTGCATGTGCATGTGTGTTTGTGCAAGTGAAGAGGAGAGAGAGGTGCTGATCGAGTGGACTAGCGCTAACAATTAGCATCAGAGCCTTAAGATTTGGGACCGTGGTGACATCGGTGCGCGTGACGAGTCCGCGGCGAGCGTGGATGCGGCGGCGGCGTGTTGTACGTTGTGCACGCGATGAGCGCTGCGAGCAGGCGGCTTCGTGACAAGCTGCTAGGAGGTGAAGACCAAGTGACTTGCGCACCAGCGGGAAGGTGATGCGACTCGACGATGAGGAGAGCAGCGGTGGCACACTAATGATAAACTCCATGAGAAGTGGAGGCCACAGGTGGTGGCAGACTCCATATGAGATGGAGGCCAGTGTAGGTGGCCAAAGCTATTATCGTAAGAAGGGGTTGGTGTGAAGTTGATGGTGAGTGCAAGACCAGTCGGTGTGATACCGATGATGGCGTGTGTGTCGCGTAAGCTACTATTGCATGTGGCAATAGGAGGCCATTGTGTGTGGCAAGAAGATGTGGTGATCGGCGCTGTGAAGGCGTCATCCAAGAAGTTACTGCGTGAGTGGTTTGACCGAGACGTGCGACCGAACGTGGCATGGCTACAAGCAAGGTGCAGTGTTCCGCAATGGTGAGTTGTAGCAAGTCAAGATTAGGGGGGAAATGTTAGCTATAATCTTGACTTGTATGTGAGTGGAGAACGTGGACGCAACACGAGTTGTGTTAGTGGGCTCGTGGGATGGCCGAGTCCTGCGGATCATGGATCGTGATCAAGTGTACGTGTGTTAGTGGAGTGGCGTGAGTATCGGCTAGTGCAGCTGCATGCACTCGAGTGTGTGGGCTATTAATAGTCGAGTTGTTTCAGTTTGGAGTCGAGGTGAGAGCAGGAGCAAAATGTAGCTTCTGAGCAGTGTTAGCTTGTGTGCAGTGGTGTGTAAGTGCCTCGTGTGTGAAGAGAAGCAAAGTGAAAGCTCTGGTGTGCAGGGCGTGTGTGTTTCTCTTGAGCTCGTGTCTTCTCGCATTGGGTCTTTTTGCTAGCTTTTTTTCATGTGCGTGTGTCTTGTACTTGTGTGTGCGTCCACTAGAGAGAAGCAAGAAAACAAGTGCATGTGCGTGTGTGTTTGTGCAAGTGAAGAGGAGAGAGAGGTGCTGATCGAGTGGACTAGCGCTAACAAAAAAGCGAACACACACAGCACAGGCTCTTTGGTCGACGGATGCATAGGGACTACAACAGGCTACATTTTTTCTCCTCTGTCCACTCTTCCGCTGCGCTGATCATACTGGCTTAAATAAGCACTCACATACAAGATAGCTAAGCCACGGCCACACGACTCGGTCACTCACGCATGCATGCCACTCACACGGTGAGATAGCTCGATCCACTTTTCAAGCCACGACGCTCACCTCTTGACTCGGCCACTCTGGGACTCTAGGCTCTAGGTCAACATGCAAATGTGCACATGCATGCATCTACTCCCTTCATGCAAGCTTCTGCTTGTTGTCTGCTCCGAACCAAACGGTCGTCACCTGGCCACACTCACTAAACACGAGTGTAAAGACAAGATTATTTCCAACAATTTCCCCCCTAATCTTGACATACTGATTATCCGATACGGATCGCCCGCACCACATTGTAGCCACACGCAGTAGCCTCCTCGATGACACGTTCACAGCATCGATCACCACTTCATCTTGCCTCCACTGCGCCCACTGCGCCGTAGCGCTTCCACACCGCCGCTGTGTGCACGCCACGCTCGAGCCACGCTAGCTCCCCACGGACTCACCACGCGTCGCCGCCGTCATGAACTCCGAATATTGAAGCTCTGATACCAATTGTTAACCTTAATTCACTTATTAGCACCTCTCTCCTCTTCTCCTGAGGTTAGCACACACGTAGAGCAAAGAAAGCAAGCATTGTACACAAGCTAACACTGTTCATACAGAGAAGCTAGCAAACTCAACACTCTCACGCACACGGGAGAGAAACACAACAAAAAAGCTAACACGCACAGCACATGCTCTTTGGTCGACGGATGCATAGGGACTACAACAGGCTACATTTTTTTCTCCTCTGTCCACTCTTCCGCTGCGCTGATCATACTAGCTTAAATAAGCACTCACATACAAGATAGCTAAGCCACGACCGCATGACTCGGTCACTCACGCCTGCATGCCACTCACACGGTGAGATAGCTCGATCCACTTTTCAAGCCACGATGCTCACCTCTTGACTCGGCCACCTCTCTGGCACTCCAGGCTCCAGGCCAACGTGCAAATGTGCACATGCATGCATCTACTCCCTACATGCAAGCTTTTGCTAGTTGCCTACTCCGGACCAAACGAACGTCACCTGACCACACTCACTAAATACTAGTCTAATGACAAGATTATTTCCAACAAAATATAAGAAAATCGAACAGCTAATTTTTTATAATTTTTAATTTTGCATTTTGCTATTTATTAGTCGTATGCAATATAAATTATTTGGTTATATTTAAACTATTATATATTCATAATAATAAGTAATTTATATTTTTCAAAATATAAATTACTTCCATCCTGCTTTCAAAATGAGGCCTAGCATTGGTAGCCGATTAACAATTTACAATAGTACCAGGCGTTGACAGCCTTAATCACCTTCCTCCGGAATGGACGGAGGAGGCGGCGCCCACGCTCGTCCCCGTCGCCGCCGACGACGCGTAGGACACGGGGTAGGAGTCGAAGCCCTTGTTCTGCATCATGGCAAGCACGGTGAAGCTCTGGTACGACAGCGGCAGATCGGGCAGCGGCGCGTCGCCGTCCAGGTACTGCACCACCTGCCGCATCGACGGCCGCGCGGCGGGCGACGGGTGGGAGCACAGCAGGCCCAGCTTCAGCGCCTGCGTCATCTCGTCGCCAGGGTAGTCGCCGCAGAGCCGCGCGTCCGCGGCATCGGCGAGCGCGCCCTTGTGCCAGAGCTCCAGCACCCAGTCCACCAGCACGAACGGGCCGTCGATGTCGTCGCCTCCGGAGGCGTTGCGCTCGATGGGCCGCCGACCGCAGGCCACCTCGAGCACGAACGAGCCGAACGCGAACACATCGGTGGCCGGCGTCACGCGCCGGGTGTGCGTGAGCTCCGGCGCGAGGTACCCCATGGTGCCCACCACGTGCGTGGTCTGCGGGCCGGCGCCGCGGTCGTACAGCCTCGCGAGCCCGAAGTCGCCGAGCCGCGCATTCATTTCGCCGTCGAGGAGCACGTTGCTCGCTTTGATGTCGCGGTGGATGACCACCTGCTCCCAGTCCTCGTGGAGGTAGAATAGACCAGACGCGACGCCCCTGATGGCGCGGAGCCTCTGCGCCCAGCTCAGGGGCGGCGCGCCGTGATCGTACAGCCACCTGTCGAGGCTGCCGTTCGGCATGTAGTCGTAGATCAGCAAGAGCTCGCCTCTGCGCCGGCAGTAGCCGAGCAGCTGCACGACGTTGCGGTGCCGGAGGCGGCCGATGCTGACAACCTCGGCGATGAACTGCTTCATCCCTTGCCTCGCGTCGTGCGACACGATCTTGACGGCGACCTCCGTCTTGGACGCCGGCAGCACGCCCTTGTACACCCTGCCGAAGCCTCCGACGCCGAGGAGGTGCTTGCTGTCGAAGCCGTCGGTGGCATGGAGCAGGTCCTTGTACGCGAACCGGTGCGGGCCGAACTCCACCTCCCAGTCCTCCCGGAGCTCTGCGTACCGGAACCGCCTCCACGCGAGCAGGGACACGCCGGCGACCACTGAGAGCGCGAGGAGCGGCATGACTACCGGAAGGACCACGTCGAGCGCTCTGGACCGTCGCTTGGTGCGGACGCGAGGCATATTGGGGAGCTTCGCGTAGTCGAGCTGCGGAGCGGCGCCGTCCAGGGCGAAGCTCCAGCCGAGGACGTAGTGGCGCGTGTGGTACGGCCCCGTCGACGACGAGAGGCCAACGTACGCCGTGTCGTTCACCACCGTCGAGAGGTCGACGGAGACGGAGATGAGAGGCTTCCTGGGCTTGGGCGCCTCCGCGGGCGCCAGCGTGACATGGAGCGCCGTGGCCCGGTCGTCGTAGTCCACCCACACCTGCATCGCGTCGCCGCTGAAGAGGGACAAGTTCCTGAAGGCGCCCGTGTCGTCGTTGTAGTACCCCGCGGGCTCGGCGGCGACGGACACCAGGCCGTTTACGTCGACGCCGACGTGGTTGCTGTTGATGTCCCGGAACTCCGGGTTGAGGATGGTGTCGAGCTCGATGGCGAAGACGTGGTTGTTCGCGTTGCCGTTGTTCTGGTTGTTGAAGAGGCCGAGGAACTGGCTCGGCGACGCCGCGGACAGATTCTTGCTCGGCGCGACGAAGAAGGCTAGCCCGTTGCCGCTCACCGTCACATAGTCGGAGACGATGGCGAACACGAAGGCCGTCGAGAACGACCGGGCGGTGCCGTTGGGCGTCCTGTCGTCGTGGAAGCGGAGCGCCGACGGGTGGAACGCGTGGCCCTTCAGCTGGGACGTGACGTTGGTGAGCATGAGCTTGCCGTCCGGCTCCACCAAGGCCATGCCGTCCAGGTCGAGCCGCGCGCCGGCGAAGCCGTTGTAGATGAACTGGCCGTCACCGCCGCCGGCATCAGCTGCCACCGCCGCATGGCTGAGGCCATGGGAATGGAAGAGAAGCAGTACAAGGAAGGAGAGCTTGGTATGCATCTCTTGTCACTTGGAGCACAGAGGCAAGTCACCCAATCCTTGGTAGGTGGGAGATTAGTAGACTGGCCTCTGACAAGAAAGAAGACATGAAAGACCTTTCTGGTAGAACTGCAGAAGCAACTGGTAGATAGCCATTTTCTTCCTTTCTCTGATCCAACTAGGAGAAAAGAAAGACCCACATTCTCTTCTCATTTCTGTAGCGAGTCAAATGCAGACGTGCAAGTGTAATGGCTGCTACGGTCAAGCATCCATTTACCATTTTATTTAAAAACACATGGGACGATTTTCAGGCTTTTACTGCCTAATTTCCGAATCGACTTTTGAATTTAAAAACACGGTAACGGCCGAAAATCCAAAAATACTTATAACCAGCAGAAACTATTGGAAATCTCGACCTAACTTATTCAAATCAAAATTGACCCTTTTTTTTCCCTTTTCCGGTGCTATTTTTCACCAGAACCCAAAAAACCCGGGTAATTGGCCAAAAGAATATGGAGACATTCAAATACTTATTGAGCTTGTTAGAAGAGGCTGGTTGGAGAGTATCTCTGAAACATTTCTCATTTTCTCGTAGCTGTCTTTTACAACCATGGGAATGAACAGAAAGGAAACCTTAAAGACGACCAACATTCAGAAACTTATCTCAATCTTTTTAAGTAGTAAAGATCATACAAATGATTTCACTTAGAAAGCTGCAGTGGCAGCTTGTCACCTACATATGATTTCCATGTGTAATGGCCCGAGCAGAGCGCGTGCCACTAGCGACGGATCCATATTTGACGTGTACGATATTGGTTAAATTTTTGTTTTCTAATAATCTATCATAAATAATAGTCCATGTGACACCCTCTAGCTTAACAAGACATCCAGACTCTTAGCAGGCCAACACAAAATACTCAACATTTATGTTGTAGATCGGTCATTGCGTGCTATGGCGAGTTTAGCTTACCTAAGTGTTTGAAACATATATTTCCATGTTACGACACGGTTAGCAGTAGCACAACAGGCAAGCTTTACATGGAAATTACATGTGCAAGGAATGTGCATACAGAAGGCTTGATCTGACACCATGTTACACCGGCCACAAGGTTCAAGCTTTTACTGCTAGTGTACATTACACAATGCTCCTTGATCAGGCTGTTTAAAATGCAACCTGCACTGATCAAGATGATGTTGGCCTGGGCAACCTCTTCGCGATTTCCTGCCATATATATTCAAAATGTAAAGATTATTCCCCAAAGACCTCTATTGAAGACAATATATGGCAGGAAAACTAAACATAGGTGAAAAACAGTTAGTTAGCTCCTGTTTAATAGAATTCTAATTTCTAACTTCACGTCGGATTTAAAATTTATATGTTTACAAATTTATATGATAAAATAAAATAATTTAAATTTTTATTTTTAATCTAAAACGTTACCAAGATGACTGATCCAAACAACATCAATATACTTTTAATTTAGCTCCACGAAATGCTAGAGCTAAAGTTATGCCCAATCAAACAAAGTCGGGAGCCACGGTGGGTTCACCGTTTCAGTGTGTTGGTCAGAACATCCACATAGAAAGACAGAAAAAGCATCAGGTCTGCTACGCGTTTCCAATAAAAAATAGTATTTTACCGGTGTTGCCTTAGTCCCATTTCTTTATCAATGATTTCATATGAAAATCTGTTTTTTTTTTCCAAGAACACAGCAACTAGCACACCAGAAAGACAACGAAGAGAACCAAATCGAAAGTACTAGGGGTTCCTTTCGGATGGGACAGATTCCAGCGGCCACACGACACCACAAAAATATCTAGATCGTACATTACGTGGGAAAGAGAAAATGTCTTTATCGTGCTTGGAATCAGAGGTTTCTTGACATTAAAAGGAACTAGCCAGCAGTGCAACCAAAAGGCTCGAAACATGCATTGCTCTCATCTCAGTTCTGCTAGGCTGCTACCAGTTTTCATTGCGTAGGCCAGCACTTTTGCATCACTCGGCAAAAACTGATGGGCCTAGATGCTTTTCTTGTTTCTCCTAGGTTTATCACCACCTAACTATATCGAAATATCTCAATATGCTCCTGATACATACCTCAAAAAGTTGGTTTATGTAATCGGCCGTTTTTGCTGACGTTTCGATGTAATCGGCCATTTTCAAAAAAAATGCTTTGGTTTCTAAAGGAAGCACAAGAGTACTCACAAAGGAACAACCAGAATGAAAATACTTAGACATGATTATTGCGATGGGCTTCAATACGTATCCTGCATTGTCCTCCAAACCGGTTGAAGAACTTCCGATATACTCGCTCCAAACATGCCACTGCAAGAGATGCTCATGTTGGTGTAGCACAGACCACGAGTAGAACCAATATGTACATGTAAAAATTGTTGGTGTTGATCTCAGGCTAACCGAGAGACCGAACCTAAGGGGAGTCGAACTCCACGATGCGCCCTGATCTAGAGCGTCTAACCGGCAATTGGTTAAGGTCCACTGTGACCTAGCACTATAAAAAGTAAGGGGTGAGCCAGCATCTAGGTGTGGTCCAACGATCTCCTAGTCTCTCTCTCGTCCAAACAAACTTGATCCCGATCGATCTCTCACTGGTGCCTACGGGAAGGCTGACGCCCTTTGCAGGACGACAATATCGCCAACTTTCTCCTAGCATCCACTACATCAACCTCATCATCAAGCCGGCGATTGACCACACGCCGTCCACATCTACATCGACTACGTGAAGACACGATGGCCTCCTCTTCCAATGACGGTAAGTTGAGCCCTAATCTCTTTGAACTTAGATGTTCATACGTTAGGCAATTCATATTAGATCTAACAATGGTATCAGACGTCTAATTGCCCTAATTCATGAACCCTAAGCATGATCAAGTTAGAATTAGTCCCTGTTTTACCCTTAATTAAGGTCGAATTATTCATGTTTAGTCTCAGGTTAATCCGTATTACACATGTTTAGCTGCAAATTGATGATCTCTAGACTTGGATTGTGCATTCTTCATATGTATCCCTGTTCGCTATCCTTTTTAATGATCATGTGCCTATGGCCCTCAAATAGCTCATGTTATCACATTGGATTTGCCTCGGTTAGCAATTAGAAGGAGGGGATCAAGTAAATCAGTCAAACTCTAATGAAGATCCCCTCTCAAACCCTAATTTTTTCCCCCAAATCAATCCCAAACCCTAACCCTAGAAGATGCAATTGGGACCCTTACCTTTTGGATCTTTTAGTTGCCATCTCCGCCTCACGGTTAACTCCTGTTGTATTCCCCGTAGCCGGGAAAATGGCATAGTAGTCCAATATTCAACACCGGGTGAACCTTAGCAAAATAGAGTAGCTGGAAGAGTAACCGTACTCTTATGGATATGGTACGAAGTATGCTAAGTTACTCTGGTTTGCCAGTCAATTTATGAATGGAAGCTTTAAAGATAGCCATACATATACTTAATCGGGTTTCCAGTAAATCGGTATGTAAGACACCTTATGGATTATGGACTAGGAGGAAACCGACCTTAAATTATTTACGTGTGTAGGGCTGTCCAGCTGAAACTAAAATTTTCAATCGAAGTATTGGGAAATTAGACCCTAAGACTGACAGTTGTCATTTTATTGGTTACCCTGACAGATCAAAGGGGTATGTTTTTATTGTCCAAATAAGTTTACTAAGTTTGTTGAGACAAGACATGCTATGTTCTTGGAAAGCGATGAGATCAAGGGGAGTATCGAGTCTAGGGAAATAAATTTTGAGGAGAAACGGGTTTATGTTCCATCACCTTTTTTCCAAGTGACTATTTTTCCTGTGCCTTCGGTGGTTGCACCTTCAGTTGAAAATACTGTTGTTGCACCTCCAATTGAGGTGGTTGCACTTTCAGTAGACAACATTGTTGTTGCAACTCCAGTTGAGGACTCTGTAATTTTCAATACAACACCTAATGAAGAGCCTCGACAACCCCCTATAGTAACTAATGAACCTATTAGAAGATCATAGCAGGAAAGAAGATCAGCTGTCTTGAGCGACTATGTTGTTTACAATAGTGAGGATGCAAATGACATAGGGAAGGTTGATGATTCTACCTCATATAAGGAAGCCCTAAAAAGTGAACATTCATCTAAGTGGCTTGATGCCATGAAGGATGAAATAAAGTCTATGAGAACTAACGATGTATGAGACTTAGTAGAGATTTCTGATGGAGCTAAAACAGTAAGTTGTAAATGGGTCTACAAAACCAAATATAACTCTAAGGGAAATATCGAAAAGTTCAAAGTAAGGCTCATAGCAAAGGGCTACACACAAAGAGAAGGTATTGGTTACAATGATATTTTCTCTCATGTCTCAACTAAAGATTCATTTAGAATAATTATAGCGTGTGTAGCTTATTATGATTTAGAGTTGCATTCGATGGATGTTAAAACTATATTTCTTAATGGTGACTTGCATGAAAGTGTTTACATGGCTCAACTGGAAGGTTTTGTTGTGGAAGGTAAGGAACATATGAGATGTCGACTTAAGAAATCTATTTATGGTTTAAAGCAAGCATCTAGACAATGCTACCTTAAGTTTGACCAAATAATAAGAAAATTTGACTTTAAGGAAAATGATATGCATATATGTTAAGTTTAAGGGGAGCAAGTTCACTATCTTAGTTCTCTATGTGGATGACATCTTATTGGCCAGCAGCGATAATGACATGTTGTATGAAGCCTCTTATGTTCTGGGTATTGAAATTCATCGAGATAGGTCCAAATGAGTATTAGAATTATCACAAAAGGCAAACATAGACATAGTACTAAATAAATACAATATGTATAAGTGCTTTGTCTTAACTTCTCCTATTGTTAAGGGCGATAAGTTTGGGATATTCCAATGTCCGAGGAACCAATATGAAGCTGATAAGATGAAGGCGGTTCCTTACGCTTCTGCTGTCGGAAGTATTATGTATGCTCAAGTTTGCACACGCCCTGACTTATCTTTTGTAACCGGGATGCTTGGCAGATATCAGTCTAATCCAAGATCGAATCACTAGAAAGGAGTTAAGAAAGCTTTGCGTTATATGCAAGGCACTAAGCATTTCATGCTCACATATAGAAAATCTGATAATCTTGAAGTTGTGGGTTATTCAGACCCAAACTTTGCGGGGTGTATATATACTAAGAAATCCATGCCAGGATATATATTCACCCTCGCTGGAGGAGCTATCTTGTGGAAAAGCTCCAAACATACACTTACTGCATCGTCGACAATGCAAGCTGAGTTTGTGGCATGTTATGAGGCTACAAGGCAGGCTATATGGCTTAAGAACTTTATTCTCAGACTTAGAGCGGTAGATAGCATTGCTAGACCACTTAAGTTATACTACGATAATGAACCAGCATTTTTCTATGCGAGTAACAATAAGTCAAGTGACGCTGCCAAATACATTGACATCGATGGCCTCCTCTTCCAATGACGGTAAGTTGAGCCCTAATCTCTTTGCTCTTAGGAGTTCATGCGTTAGGCAATTCATATTAGATCTAACAAAAATAACTTGTAAATGGAAGATAAATTTCAGAAACCAAAGCATAGTGTTAAAACTTTCAATGTTTATTATTCAATTTGACAAATTGGCATAATCTTGCTTGAACACCTGAGAAGATACAATACGATTGTCATGCAGATCAACCTTGTTTCCAACGAAAGCTACAATCATATCAGGACCACCATGTTTCTGAAGTTCCTAAAGAGTGGAAAAGGAAGTGGTAAAAAAATTGGATTTCCCTTGTACCAAAACAAAAATGGGTATCATCTGGATTTCATTATGCTAAAGAGCAAAGCTATTGCTCATTTGCTCCGCACAGTTGACACTGGATAAACAAAAGCTATAGAATAAATGCATAACTAAACATTTATAATTTAGGTTGCATTTGCTACACTGTTGCTCACGGATCTTATGTAACTCTTTGGAACATAATGCTTATTATGATCAATTTGTTTGTATAGTAAAAAACACTCTAGTACTGCAGTACAAGAATACGAAACTCAAATACAATAATAAAAGACATGAGGACATGCTCTCTAGTTATACTGGAAACATAATGGACTACCTGGAAGTATCCCCGTATTAAAATACAAACATGGTATAGCAACTTAGAAGCAGAAACACAAATCCAACTACAAATCCTAAAAGAATTTGTTAGCAATGCTTTGGAGTTTGGAGTGAATTAATTACACTTTTTCATCCCTACCTCCAGAACAGATTTCACAGACATAATCAGCATATGACAGGACAGAAGGGAATCGGTGTAATACCTTCACCTAGTATTGTGCTTTGTTAAACGATTCTGGACCGCTTATGTCATAGACAACAGTTGCAGCTAGCGCTAGCTCCCCGGGCCCAGTAGTAAAGAGGGGCCAAGGCAGCATACCTGAAAGTTGACTGGTTTTCTTGGATTTTTGGCGGGAAATGCATAACATATGCTTGCATACGACATAAGCCAAGTAAACAGAACTTGTGTGTGAGAGCATAAGGTAGTACCTTCTTAATGAAACTTCTTGCGGCAGATCAATGTAAGGATGCAGTAAAAGGTTAAAACTAAACATTTAACCAAAGCTACTAATATGTACCTCTCTTGGCCAGCAGTGTCCCATATTTCCAACTTCACTGTTGTGGAGTCCTCTAATGCCAATGTTTGTGCTAAAAATGGTGCACTAACATTTACTTAAATTCAATTTGAATTGAACAAGTTGGAACTAAATACCACATGTGACAAAGGTAAAGTGAAAAATGTTTCTACTGATCATGAAACACAAAAATGAAAGTTGCTTGTTTCACCTTGGAAGTGGGGTCAAACTGGCTACAGACAAGCGAAGAACAATGCAGCTCTTCCCAACACCAGAGTCTCCAAGTAATACCAACTACACAAGGGGAACAAATACGAAACAACTGAGAGCAATGGGACCAGTTATTAAATTTTAACTCACTCTGATGCCAACAAAGAAAACTACAAACATTAGATGAACAACATTTATTGGATTGAGATCTATGCTCCTATAATGTCGATGTGATAAGAAATCATATGCAAGATACATAAAAGAACAAGCAGAAATTACAATAAAAGAATTACAGTCTAATTTGTTAATAAACATATCGAAGCACAACTGTAGATAACAACAAAACACAAATAGAAGAAAAAAAAACTTTGATTGGACCAACCACAAACAAATAAATGACCCAAAAGGATTGTATTTAGAAAACCTTCACTTGGAAGTTCTTTGAATCAGTAAGTAATCCTCCTCTCTGTGCCAGCTCACGACGATCGAACTTTGTCGTGCACTGACCCCATTCACGCTCGTGATCGAATGAACCAGCGGATGCTTCAACGAGCCACATCATACTATGATCCACATCGAATAGGATCCTGACTGGCACCACCACTCCCCAAGAAGTCGACTGTTGCTATACTACGCGCGCATGAACACCGCCGTAGCTCCTGATCGGAACTGGCCCACATGCCTCCTTGCAAGATTCCACGGAGCATACCACCCCAACCTGCCTGCAGCTCTTCGTAGATGTTACCACTTAGTGCAACACCATGGCCACCGCAAGTAGAGCAGATGCGTCCGCTTCTCCATGCAGTAGCGCCGCTGTCGCACGATGTCTATCTTCAAATCTACCATGTTGGCGCCACTTGAAGAGGCAACATTGTCCTTTCTGGATAAAGGTGCAGTAGTAGCAATGACGTCGTCATGCCACGAGCACCTCTGCCACCACCACTGGTAGGGTTGTTGCAGGGGGCGACATGGATGTGTTGGTGTTGGTCTTGCTGGGGACAATAGGCTGTTATACTAATTACGCCAAGGCTGTGTACGAACACTTCAATTCTCTGCCTGTTGAGAAGACATAGCCGCTATTGCTACGCCAATTCACCAAACTGTTGTTGCATAGTCTTATGCAAATCAGCAGCCATCTTGACTGGGCATCCACAGCCTACAAGGTAGAGCCCTTGCCAGATTTGGAATTTGGCATATCTAATACCAAATGTTAGGATAAAAACACATGTCAGGAGATTAGCCGAGTTGTGTCAGCTGCAAGAGAAAGGATTAGACTATCAATTGAGGAGATAGAATATTGAAAAGACTTAGATTAATTCTTCTTTGCATGATTCATTAATCACGAGTAGCGTTGTGTATATATAGTCGGCCTACAAAGACTTCATCAAGCCAACTATATCCCTAATCTTTTCTCTAGTTTAAATCTAACTCTATCTTTTAACTAAACTCTAATTCTCTCTTGATCTCCTAAATTAAACCTGATTCAAACTAACAAACTAATAACACAAACAGTGCGCGTGAACAGTAATTCCTTCATCTAACGCAGTATCAGAATTCCCATTGTTGATATTGCTCACCCTTCCAACATTAGTAGCTAAATGGGAAAGAAGGTATTGCTGCATCAATACATGGCACAAAATTGTTTGCTGCCTACCACTAGCAGCGCCACATTATAATAATATTGATTCAAAAGGTTGACTGACTAAAAAACCAAAAAGTTCAGATCCATATGTTTTATAACAAAAAGTATTCGCCAAAGTTGTATTTTGAGGACAGTATCAATATGTAAAATAATACTTATTTTAGACTAACTCCATCAGATTTCATCAAACAATAGTTGGATTTCGGAGGCTAACTAAGGAACAAAAGGGTAACAAGGTAAATCCAACTTCAAGTATGGAATACCACCCTTGAACCCCACTTATAACTTCCGGAATCAATGCAAGTGCCGTTTACAGTAATTGCTAATTGATGTGTCTTGGAGAACCTATCAACCTTCCCCTACCAGTGCAGTAGTGCATGTTGGGCAGGCGCATCGACAGGACTATGATCTGAACTTGAGACCCAACCTGCATAAAAGCCCTTCTCTTTAGACACCAACACACCAAAATGCTGATATGTACCTCTTATTTTGGACTGTTTATATTTGATTAGTGTTACCAAGACACCCATGTCGATTTTTTTTTTACCAAATTAGATACTCCGAACCCGAGTCGGATTTCGAGTTGCATTTCACATAACTAAATTTTCTTTGTCGAATTAAATACCTAAACCTAAGTTGGATTCCTATATCCATATCCATGTCTAGATAATAGTGCATTTGGTTGGCCCACTAACGCTATTACCATCACTACCATCTTATGGCAAGTGTGCTGAGAAGCAACTCCACAATAGCAGCATTTAGACCAATAACTGATTACTAAGCAACTAAGTCTAACAAAAACAAACTTGGTATTTTATTCAGTCGACTTCCAATCGAACTCCATGCATTGCTGGAGGATCTACGAATTCACATCGACATGCGACTACCTCCGGTCAAAGCTAGTGTGCAGAACTTGCAAACTGACCAACATAAAAGACCAAAAATTACCCATTCCTACATCCTAACAACCTTCATAATCTCACTAATTCACAGGCCCTACGGTTCCACGGGTCAAATCACTAAGCTACAAGAAATTCTAGACAGTTGCATCGTAAACACCGACCAAATCGACCGAACTATGGCGCGGCCACCACCGAACTGCAATTTGCCCCCAAATTGCACCAGCATTGACCTCTCTCCCAAACTGCTAATAGCTAATCAAAATCCCAAATCACACCGTCCCTAGAGCAGCATCCTGCTCAACTCCAGAGTTCAAAAGCCACAATAACCAAGCAGCACAACAAAAGTAAAATGAAAGATCCACGGAGGAGTTAAAGATAATATTCTGTTTGGCTTGTTTCGTGAGAGGGGAAGAGACCTGGAAGCGAAGAGGAGGCATGTGGATTGGGTTACATCAAAAGAGGAGGGGAAAAGGAAAGGGCCACTACTGGGTTGGGTTAAGAGCTTAGGAAAGGAACTAAAAAAAAAAGAGCGTCGTTGATGCGTTAGTAGCGGTAATTTTTGCATCGTTGTTTGTTTTCCGTCAGACGAATGCTACCTAAGTCGAAGCCCAAAATGACCATTGGCGGCCTAGAAGGCCTATGTCGGTGGGGATCCACAACTGGTAAAAAGAGGCTGTCATGGGTGCTAGGGTTATGGTTTTGGAGTTGCGCCCATTATTTGTAATAATATATTTAATGTGATGTAAATAAATAGTGTATTTTAATAACTTCCAGTCCTACAGGCTTTCCGTATGCTAAGTTACAGTTCTATCCTTACAAAACCTCCTTGTATCAAATGAGAAGAACATAATTGCCATGTGCAAGGTTTAAAATTAAATAAGTTCTGGTCTGAACTCTGAATTATTTCGCGTAGCAAGCAACAAGGGTAGTTTAAAACCAGGAAATAATTTGGATTCCTGATCCAAGCAAAAGTAATGTACCAGTTCACGAACGACAATATTAGCAAAGCCACATGTTTTGTTTTACAGCAAAATATATTTTTACCCAGAGCAGCAAGAGAAGTAGTACTTCCATATTTACATCACAAGATTACTGCTACTACATTCCGTAACAACTCTTACTCTCTAGAGTACCAGCGGGAGTTATAGCTCCATATTTATAGCAAAATATAGTAGAGGATAACCGACTGTAATATGAAATCAACTATTATAGTTTTTATAGGAGAACAATCTCTTTTAAGACGAGTAATGCAGATGGTATTTTTCACTTAATCGTCTGCAATGATTAATTATAGCAGACGGTTGTCTAACAGTAATATCTTATTTATTTCTGATCATTTTGTGCAGACAACTAAAAACCGTGGGCTTAATATATTTTCAGCAACCGTCGGCTTAGTATATTTTTAGTTGTCTGTATTGACTTTTGCATGCGCCATACACGCGCATGTCTAACTTCACACCACTACCAAGTCCTCGACTTGCTCTATGACTCCAATGCATGCACTAGTACATGCATGACTCGACTCCACTTGCACACGTGCACCACTTGCACTCTGTAACTATCTCCACTAATCTATCTAATCCTCCTACATGCACGCACGTACTATCTACCTCCTGACCGTTTCTCTCTAGAGGTAACTCAACATCCCAACTCACATCCATGAGCCTACTGACTAAAAACGTGCACACATACACGTGTACGAGCAAACTTGACACACTAATCAGCTAACATTCTTCACCCCCCCCCCCCCCCAAAAAGAAAAAACAAGTAAAATCTAATGCAACACACTACAAAGCCTATTAAAAAAAGACACACACAACTGCTGCAACACACCGACTCAGAGGTTCCTCGATCTGCTTTCTCTTCATATCTGGTGAGCCACACTGTGATGGAGAGAGAGCATGTTTGGTTCATGCTTAATGGTGCCAAAACTAATCTGAAGTAAGTGTGGTTTGTCATAGAAAATATAGCTAACACATTCTTAACTATAAATATGATAAAGATAGGAAAACAATTGAGTCTAATACGAGTGAGGGAGCTAACAAAGTGTGATTTGTTATAGTTATACTGGTTAAAATGAAACAGTTGCTTTAAATTTTTTAATATGACTAAATTTAGATGTAGCAAGATTAAGCCTAAATAAAACATGAACTCGGTTAATTGGGTTGAACGAAAATTCCGGGTCCGAGCTGGATGTTTGGATTTACATGTTTGGGCCATTCGACGAAGCGTCTGATGCTTATCGATTATCAAAACACCTATGCATGTTTCTACCATATGTACAGTATAGATGATATTACTTTTCCGAAAAGATCCTATAAAGAATTCTCTTGCGAAGAGTACCTTTGTGATGATTAAGCAGAAAATTCTGATAAAAAAAAAAGATTAAGCAGGATACGAGTAACTTTTGCGGAGGAACCACGGAGTCGTGCAATGCTTCCAAGCCCAAGTATGTAGGTGCGGCCTGTAGCGTGTGCACTAGGTGGGCCCAATCTGTGCGGAGCAGCCCCGGGAAAGTGTGGCTACCTCCGAGCGGATGGTCAGATCTTTTTATTTTAATATTTTTTATATCTAATATTTAAATAAATAGACTTTTTGATAACAAAATTTAAAAAATAAACGTGTACCTTTTTTAAAAAGACTACATCCTTTCCTTAGGACGGTAAAAATATTACGAAAACAGCGCCACTCCTTACCGCCTTTCTAAAGAGCAGATAGAACTCTTTCCGTGCCCGTCCCTTACCGCTCTCTCACACACGTGTGAATTTAAATATTATATTCTGAAATCTGTCGCTCTACTCTACGAGTGCACTCTGACACGTGCCGGCCATGCACTCCACGACCACGGTGCCATGGCCGACGAGTCCCATCCCATCCACGGCTAGCTCACATGCCAGGCATGGCCAATGCCCGCTCGCATCATCATTGCAGTATTGCACGATGAGGCTCCCCCACGGCACGCCACCTATCGCTGCCATCACCATTCCCATTCGTTGTAGCAGCAGCCGGCCGGACCGGTTCCGCCGCCACGACCATGCGTCCATCCGGATTACACCACGAAGAACGAGCTAGCGGGCGCGCACGCAGCAACCGATCCACCCACGCGGTGGCCCGCGTTCAGAGAGATTGCGGTGACGTCTCCGACTCCTCCTCTGCCTCGGGCTCGTCGGGATCCGCGGGGAAGGACGCGCGGATGGCGCCGGCGCGGGCCGGTGTAGATGTGTACATTTCTAAGGCGCTTTTAGCTAGATTTGGCAAAACCGAGCCGAGCCACACACTACGCTGCTCGTGCTCATCAACGGTGACGTGTCATCTTGAAACGGAACAGGTACTACTTGGGGTCCGTTAGTTATAGCTAGGACAACATTTTAGTTTGCATGGTCACGGCTCGTCCCGGGGTTAATTAGCTGCAAAGTATCTGTCAATGATAGATGCTGAGGAGTCAGATATAATTATACGAGGCTCTTAACTTTTACTCTTTTTTTCTCTCTCATTCCTCTTTTTTTCTCTGGACTCCATTAGCCGTGAAGGTAGGGATGAGATGGAGCCCCAAGCCCCCTTATCTGCCCTGGTCTCCGTGTGAGCCCAGCTTCCCCTGGTGACCGAACAGATTGCTTGGGCAGCACGGCAGAGGATACGAATCCGCGAGACGAACCCAGCAACCAATTAATTGGACGGACGTGTGACTTGGCTGAAGCTCGCTCGCCAGAGCAGAGCATCGATTTCCTGCCGCCCACACCGTGGTCCGTCGTCCCCTCGGCACCCAACGCACCGGCCCGCACCTACCAGATGCCGCGCGCCACCCCTGCTCACGCGCACAGAACGCCAGGCCCCCGGCCCGTCCCCTCGCGGTTCGGCTCGGTCGGTTCGGTTCGATTCGATCGGGCCCTGGCGCCGTGTAGGCTGGCGGACGAGTACGCCGCTCGCAACCACGGTTCGATTGATCGACCGGTCAGGGATCGATTATATTCCTAGCGTCCTCAGGTGCGAGCATGCACGTAGCCACGCCCCCGTTCCTTGCACGGTTTTTGCGTTTGTTGGCATCTCGGGAAGGTCATTCCGGGCGCTGGCGTTACGCTCGTTCCTTCGGTCCTCGTCGCTATCTCCGTGGAAGCGTGGCTGCTGTCCGGTACTCTCTAAACCATAGAGAACGGGGAAACATCATTCAGCTATATATGCTCGAACATATATAATAAAAGTATTACAAAAGCTATTTTTTACACTTAAGTTTATTTATATAGATGGTTTATATGATAAACCATTTAAGTAGTAGGTTGGAGTCTCTTGCGGTTTCAGACTGTTTATAAAAATTAAATTTTATAAACGGTTCTTTATGTTAACCATATGTGAACATAAGTAACTGCCTGTAGAAATGAAGTATTTCTACACATGGTTCTTTATGTGAATTGCCTGAGAAAATGCTGAATCTGGCGGTTCACATAATGAAGCATTTTCTCAGACGGTTACTTATATTAACCGTTTGATAAAATAGACAATATTTCTATATACGGTTCCTTATATTAACTACATGTGATAATCTTTTTATAAACAGTCCTTCCCGGTGGTGAGCTCCATTCAAACATAGCTTACTGTGTCTGAACAGTACAGCTCAAAGACGGTTGCGAGTTTTGAAAACAGAGGGAGAATGTTTGTTTTTGAATCCATCTAAGGTAAGGGTATCTCCTCCCTAGCTAGCATCTTTTAAAGTTTAGATTTAAATTTAAGGCTTAATTATGGTTTAGATGTGATTTAGAGATGCTTACGGTTCTAGCCATTTAGATCATTGAATTAGCTAAAATTTGTGGCCAATATTGATTCAATTGTGTAGATTCACATTATTCTAGCATTATATTTAAAAAATATAGCTAAAATTTGATATTTTTAGTCTTACGAAATTTTATCATGAATGGAGATATCTAAATCTAGATCTAGATCTAGATGTAGAGGGAGAGAGAGTAATGAATCCATATTATTTTGAGCTATAAATTTGCACCAACGTTGATTTAATTGCGTATACATATTATAATCATAACTAGCCCAATTTTTCTCATTTTAATTTTTTATTATGGTTTTCTTATTAATTAATTTATAATTTAATTTTGTGGTTGAAGTTAAAGATGGACATAGCATGGGTGTACGATACATCAAGACATGGACAAATATATATCAGAGGACTTTCTACTTTTATTGAAGCCACCAAGAAGGATCCTTTGACTAAGAAGATAAAGGAAATATATTGTCCATGCTCTGTCTGCAAGAACCAAAAAATATGGGACAAATCAAGTATAATCAAATCACACTTGATCTTAAGAGGTTTTGTCGAGGATTACACATGTTGATCCAAACACGGAGAACAACGTACATGCGAATCAAACAACAACATCACTGTTGATCAAGTGGATGTTGATGATGAGAGAGTCGAAAGCAACACTGATGTTATGATATATGATGATGCTGATTTCAATTTGGAGGAAGTGTTGCGTCACGTAGAATCACATGTTCTAAGGGACATGAGAGGTTTAGATAATTTCGAGGCGTTATAGAAGACATTGAAGGAACTTCTGTATGAGAAATTGAAAGGTTGTAATAAGGAGTTTACAGTATTACATTCGGTGCTTGAACTTCTAAGGTTGAAGGCCAGCAATGGATGGTCTGACAAAAGTTTCTTGGATCTGTTGAGTCTCTTGGCAAACATGCTTTCGAAGCCTAACTCCTTGCCCACCACCACTTATTAGGTGAAGAGGCCTATTTGCCATTTTTATTGGATGTGCAAAAAATACGCACATGTCCGAACTACTGTATCTTCTACCGTAAAGAGTACGAAGCCTTGGATAGATGCTTAGTGTGCAATACGAGTCGGTACAAGAGAAACTATGATTGTGAGGACAAAGATACTTCCGCCAATGTGAAGAAGAAGAGTACTACTGGTCATGATAAAGAGGATACTTCTTCCAACACAGAGAAGAAGAGAAGAAGTCCTGTCATGGTGATGTGATACCTACTAGTGATCTCTCGCTTACAACGTTTGTACTCAAACCCTAGTGACTCTAAACTGATGCATTGACATTTCGATAAGCGCAAGAAGGATGAAACTATGCTTTGACACCCCGCTGATGCTAGCCAATGGAGAAAGTTTGATGTCATGTATCCAGATTTTGCTAAAGAACCAAGGAATGTAAGGTTCACATTGAGTACCGATGGAATGAATCCTTTCGGTAATATGAGCACCTCACATAGCACTTGGCCAGCTATCCTAGCCATCTACAACCTTCGTCTATGGCTATGCATGAAGCGGAAGTACCTTATGCTATTCATTCTTATCCAAGGATCGAAATAACCTAGCAACGATATAGATATGTTTCTGAAACCATTGATGGAAGATATGGCGAAACTGTGGAACGATGGGGTTTGGGTGTGGGATGAGTTCCGAGGACAGTAGTTCATGCTGAAAGCTATGATTTTTGTTACCATAAGTGATGATCTCGCCTTTTTTCTGTATCGGGATAGGTTAAAGGGAAGCAATGATGTGTAATATACTTGGATGAAACTGCGTATGTGTACCTTCCGTACTCACAGAAGGTAGTGTATATGCAACACCGATGGTTCTTACTTAAAACTCACGAATACCGCAAGATGAAGAACCATTTTGACAATATGATTGAGCAAAGTACTGGCCCAAAACCTCGTAGGGGGCATTAGTGTTTGAAATGGTCAAGAGCATCAAGGTTATTTTTAGAAGCTATCGAAGGGTAAAAAGAGGAAGAAAAGTAAGACACCGACTGGCATGCTGTGGAAGAAGATGCCAATTTTCTTTAAGTATTTGCCCTACTAGAAGGACTTGGACGTTCGCCACAGCATCGATGTCATGCACATTGAGAAGAATGCATGTGATAGCATCTTTAGCCTCTTGTATATTTTAAAATCAGGCCAGAGCTACACCCTGAAGACAAACCAAATGAGAAACATTACCTTCCTCCGGCTAGCTACTCTCTGACACCTGAAAAGAAAAAGGCAATGTGCAAGTGCTTACGTGGTGTGAGAGTTATGACTGGTTACTTATCCAACATCAAGACACTAGGCTCGATGAAAGATTTGAAGCTAATCGGTATGAAATCTCACGATTTTCATGTGATGATGACGCAGATGCTCCCTATTCGAATTAGGGGTATCAAACCAGGATACATAAAGGTGGTCATCAGATGGTTGTCACTTTTTCAAGACAATTGAAAAGAAGGTGATTGATGCTAACAAATTGGATGCTCTACATAGTTATTTGGTAGAGACTCTGTGCCAACTTGAGATGTACTTCCCTCTATCCTTTTTCGATATCATGGTACACCTCTTGGTTCACATCATGAATGCGATAATTACACTGGGTCCTATATTCTTACATCAAATGTATGCGTTTGAGCGGTACATGGGCATTCTCAAGGGCTATGTACGGAATCGTGCTCACCTAGAGGGTTCCATGATAGATGGCTACATTACTGAGGAAGTCGTTGAGTGTTGCATCGATTACATAAAAGATGCAAACCCGATTGGTATACCTGTATCTCGACATGAGGGGAGGTTTCCTACGAGAGGGACCAAAGGAAAGAAAAGATTCATCGATAATGATTACAAAGCAGTGTAAGAAGCATATTTTACCATCTTGCAGCAGCTCATGATAGTGGAGTCGTACGTCGAGCAACACCTGAATAAGCTTCACATAGAAAATCAAAGCCGCTCAGAAGATTGGATCTTGGAAGAGCACAAGCGTCGCTTCACCACATGATTTTAAGAACCAAAACCTTCTAGATGGTGAATCTGTGGATAAAACAAATGTGAAAATATGGCTTGTCGCCCATCAAGTTTAGTTACGTTATGACAAGCGTATGACATTAATAGGTACACGTTTTATACCAAAGCAAAGAATAAGAAAAACACGACCCAAAACAGCGGCATTCAGATAGAAGCCTACGACACAACAGGGAAAAAGATCACCTACTATAGGTTCATAGATGAAATCTAGGAACTTGACTATGGAGTGAATATGCAGATCACCATCTTTTGGCGCAAATGGATCAAACATACAAATGACGTGGCGGCGGACAATTACGCGTTCACAACTGCCGACCTCAGCATTGTAGGCCACAAAGATGACCTGTGGGTACTCGCTGATTACGTCGCACATGTTTTCTATATAAATAACCCCACGAATGAAAAGAAGCACATAGTTGTTACAAAAAACAAAGAATTATTGAAGTTGAGAATGTAGAGGATGAGGAAGAATATAATCAGTTCGATGATGTGCCGCCCTTCAGAGATTCAGAAAATATCAAACTTGTAGAAGCAACCCTCGATAGATTTATGATGTCGTACATGCACTTTGATGGTGTAGGAAAAATATTTTAAGGTAAATAGTGCCATGTTATGTAACTTAGTTTCTAATGTGATTTTCATGTTATGTAACTTATTTTTCAATGTGACATTCATGTTATGTAACTTAATTTTTAATGTGATTATTAATTCCCAAAAGTGACAAAAGATGATAATGTCTAATAGACCTATCAAAAATATATTTAAAACGATTGTATACGCATTGCCTTATGTAACAAAAATATGTGATACAACAATATGATATAATTTACGAGATTGTTTTAAATATATGCATATAGAATTTGTAATAGAAGAATATTTCTAGAGAAATAATAAAAATAAAAAGTGAATGCATTTGCACAGGTGATTTATAAAGTAAACACCTGTGAAAATGCATTTTCACTGGCAATTTGTTATGTCAATCGCCTATGTAAATGCATTTTCACATGCAGTTTGTTAAGTGGACCGTTTGTGAAAATGCATTTTCACAGGCAGTTTGTTACGTCAACCTCCTATGATGTAGTTTTATATATAGCATGCGCGAGCCCCCCGGAACCCTAGACCCATTGACTGCCTCTCCGACGTGCAGTCAGACTATCGACGCGCTGCCTCTCTGACGCTGCCATGAGCCCGGTCTCCTCCTCGTCCCCAAGCCTAGCCTCCTCCCAACGTAGATTCCCGCCGGCATGAGCCTAAGCCCGGCCTCCTCCTCATCCCCGAGCTTGGCCTCCTCTCGACGCAGATTCTTGACATAAGTTTTCACTTTAGAATGTGTTTATTTCTATCATTATACTCCTTTCAGTCATACATTTTAGATGCAAATATGTCTTATTTTTATCCTCTCAAATGTTATGCTGTTGACATCTATTTTCAAATTTAACAACGCAATGTACCTATGTTTAAGTAATCATTAAGCTTAATTCATCATAAATACTACAATGACTTCTTATGATTCTTGTGAGATGGAACATAAGCCTATTAATTTTGATGTTGCATTATGTGGATGTTTGAATTCGAGTAGATCTGTAGACATAACACATACCTTGATTCTTTTTCTTTCCTCTAGTACTATGGGACAGAAGAGGATAGTAATCCCTAAGAAATCAGATGGGGCGGATGCAAGTAGGAGATCGGATAGGAGTACAAGCTCCCTAAAAAACTAGAAGCACAGAAGATGCTCGCATAAAGGGCGCCCCGACACAGAGGGTTCTCACAATAGAGGGCGCTCGGACATAGAGGGTGCTAACAATAAAGGGCGCCCTGGCACAAGATAGGATGGATGCGAGTAGGAGGTTAGATAGGAGCCCAAGCCCACACCAGTCGTACTCCTCCGACAACAGCAAAAGCTCCGGCTTGTATCACAGCCTGAGCCCTATTCCGTGCATGCGGGAGAGCCGACTTCGGGAAAGTTGCTCGACTACGATCCCGCCAAAGAGATATTGAGATGAGTCAATGCATTTTATACTTCTTAAATGGAGAAATATTTTTTTATATGTCAACTCTTCTTTTTTTCCCCTCTAAGGTGAGGGTGCAAAGATCTTCGCGTTGATCATCTATGCCACAACCTTTCACTCCCTCTGTACTAAAACTTCCGGTCCCTTTGGGGGTACGCTGAAATGAAGACAGGGCGAGCGAAGTAGAAACAACTTGCTGTCTGGTACTTATAAAATAACACAAGCCGGTGTTGAAGGGGAGCCTGTTGCACCTCGTGAGGCTTGCACCAAATTCCGCAATAATTGCGGATTTCTTGTCAAGGAGTATGTCTCAATCACAATAACTAATTGGTGGTTGCTCCCGGATGAGACGAAGGAGTTTCTGTAGGCAACATTGCAGAGAACTATCCGATTCCCCTTGGGAACAGAGGAAGCTGCCAAACAGAATGCATTGAAAACAATGGGAAAGAGTTTCCGGGGCTGGAAGAGTGAGCTAAATAAGGACTTCGTAAAGAAGAATTTGGTGCCCTTTAATAAATACAGAAAGATTACGCCAAACCAATGGGCAGAGTTTGTTCGGTAGAAGACCACACCTGAGACCATCAAATTGGGTGAATCGTTCAAGCACCTTGTGAAGAAAAACAAGTACCACCATCACATGAGCTTGTCTGGATACGCCTCCAAAATTTCTGAATGGAGGAGGCAAAAAGAAGAGGCTGCCCGAGCTAGGAAACCTAACCAATTGGAAAATTATGATGAGCGAAGTAGAAACTGGGTTTACGCTCGATCAAAACGAACAGAATCTAGAGACTTAGCCTTCAAAAGCCCTAAGACTATTCAAGAGATCGCTAACGAAGGGTCTTTAAAGCCCGACAGGGAGAATGACCTGCTTACCAAGGCCCTAGGGAACAAGAAACACCGGATCACACTCGAGTCATTGGATCAAAAGCGGGTTGGAAGCATGGGTTCCAGAATGCCGTATGCCAGTACAAGACCCATCATAGATATAAGAAGACCCTAGCGGAAGAGATACAAGAACAAGTTAAGGTCCAGTTCATGAAAAATATGGAATGAAAAGGAGAAGGAAATGATGGCATTAATGATGATAGAACAACCAACCAGCCTAGGCTTTCGGAGTAGCGTTAGGTCCATGCATGCTGATAACTAGAGATATCCTATGGATGATATCACAGAGGCTATCCCTTGCATGTTACATGTTTTGGTTGGCAAGGGAGACTTCACTGTTGAGGCTGCCACGGTCCATGCCAAGGTACAAGTGGACCCAGTACGACTACTTTTCATGAAGTACAAGCTAGACATCAGCACACTTGAGGGTATCAAGATTCTTGATGAGGTTGTTAGCAACTTATTCTGTGGCCTAGACAAGATATCATCTTCACTCGCTAGCAGTCACAATTGTTAGCGTCATGATCGCCCTCGCGCCCAACATCTCTGCCTCAGGCACCTTCCCCCCTGCACCAAACCTCTCCGCTTCAGGCACTTTTGCCCTCGCGTCTAGTCTCTTTGCCTTAGGCATCTTTGCATCGTGCTTCACCGTCTGCGACTCTGGCACCTCCACCTCTAGCATCTATGACTCCAGCATCTCTGCCTCCAGCGTGTGCGTCTCCGGCACCTTCACTTGAGCATCGGAGAGTCCCTATCATTGTTACCCCATATGAAAAAACTCTAACATCTCCGGTGAAGAGGTGGCTTCTGTCCTCCAAATAAAAGGAATCATCTGCTTAGAAATATCCAGCGCAGGGTGATCTCGCGAAAGAGACTGGCAAAACATTAAGTACCCCTCAGTTGGATTTTTTGCCTACACCAGATGTTACTACGAAATATGAGAATGGAAAGCCATTTCTACCATTGTTTCAACTCCAAGAAGGTCCATGGGAGATGAAAAGATTCCACGAATGGTACATGAGGGCATGTCACGCGGGGTTCTCGATAATCACTGCTACTGTCCCCACAAATATTTTTCTAAGCAAAGACTCCTATCTAATTGTGGATTTTAAGGACATGCACACTTTGTTCCCCGCGACAATCTCGACATCAAAGCTCCTAAGCTTATGATGCCTGTAAGTGCCTACAATCTACCTCTATGTTCATATATCTAACAATATATGCTATAAAAGCTAATGACTAGTGACTTGTTCTATAGAATGCAATTTAATGATGCGGAGAAGTTGAAGTTACCGGTTGGATTTATTGATTCGCAACGAATTTCCTAGCTCAACTTGGTCGTGAAGTTGAGGAATGATGCCCCCGAGATTAAGGGGAAGAGTAACTGGGAGAAAGCAAGGGTCATAAAGACAAATGACTGTAGCGAAAATGGTCCTATTAGGCCATGATTGTGATTTTGGTGATTAATGACAATATAATTATTAGGACTTATATGTTTGTCAAGAATATATGTTAGTCGATCTCATGGATGCAATACATCAAGAAGCCACCATAGCCGGAATAAAGTTTGATTGAATTGAAGAAGTCCTAGATGAATTGACCTCACCGGATAATCTGGTGCAGTAGAGTTTGCACTCATCGGAGCATTATGCACAAAGATTGAAGATCAACCCATCGGAAGGTCCGGTGTTTAGTTTGTGTACACCGAGTATAGCACTGGAGCATTTCATGTAGAGGCGACTGCAAGTTCTAAAGAATGAAGATCAACTCACTGGATAGTCCAGTGCTCTATGTGTTGAACTCACCAGAGCATTTCTGACAAATGAGAGAAGGCTGATGACCTCACCAGATAGTCTAGTGATCTGAACTGGATAGCACCAGAGCATTTTTTGCAGAGAAGAATGCAAGTTCAAAGACTGAAGATCAACCTACTGAAAGGTTCGATGCTTGATTTGTGCACACCGGAGTGTAGCACTAGAGCATTTCCTGCAGAGGTGACTGCAAGTGCTGAAGAATAAAGATCAACTCATCAGATAGTCTGGTGATAACAAAGATGAATGCACTGAAGCATTTTACACAAAGAAGAAGTGGTGTGGTCTGGCTCAAGATAACCCACCAGAAGGTCCAATGATGGATTTGAAGGCACATTGGAATGTCCGGTGTCCACAGAGGCTTTGAGTAGAGTTCTAACGGCTAGCTTTGAGTAGAGTTCTAACAAAGATGAATGCATTGGAATGTTAGTACTACTGTTATCATCAAATCGTTCGGTGTTAACAGCTTTTCTGAGCCGTTGGGAAAACGGCTAGTTGGTGGGTTTGAGGCTATAAATACCCCCTCCCCCCGCTTAGTCATTTGACGTGTGGCATGCTGCTGGAGTCTAGAGGAAGCTCATACACACTTGAGAAGACATATAAGCTACCAAAGTGCTTAAAATGATCATCCAAGGTGATTAAGCACAAGATTAGAGAAGTGGTTAGTGCTTATAGACCTAGAGTGAGTTATAGCTAGGTGTTACAACTTGAAGAAGGGATCAAGGAGTGATCCTAGCTTGTATCGAGAGGTACGCCGACACCTTAGAGTCTTGGTGACTTATCGACATCTTGGGATGTGGTGGCTCAATATTGTTAACCCTCTGACTTGGTGTGGAGCGGCGACAAGACACATGTACCGGGGCGCAGAGGCCCTTGCCTTGGTGACTCAAGATCCAAAGTGATCACGGCGACAAGTGATCGGAAGAGAGGCTAGTGGTAAGATCTTACCTTGGTGACTTGGTGGCTTATTCGGGTTGAGACCTTATCTTTGTGACTTGGTGGCTCAATAGCCGTGATCGGATGCCGACCGAGAGCATATCATTTGTGGAGCTCCAATATGGACTAGTGGTGGTATTCATGCCATCGATACCACAGAAAAAAATTCCCTTATGCTGAGTTTATCTCTCTACCTTATTTACGTTTCCGCATTTACTTACTTGCAATTTTCCTTGTTAGAGCAGGTTGCAATCCTCTTAAGCAATAGAGTAGATATACTAGATAAACCTATACCGCATTTAGATAGAATTTAAGATAGGTTTATCTTGTGATGTTTTTAGAGTCGAATAGTTTTTAAGTGTTCTAATTCACCCCCTCTTAGGACGTCACTGTTCCTAAAAAAAAAACCAAATCATGCAGGCTTGATTTGTCAACCTACATAGGATGGGCTATGATACAAATACAAGACATGAACTACATCATGGCTCCATACAACTTTAAATAAGTTTGATATGTCTAGAACCTAACATAAATATTCAATTTAATTGATTGATCAAGAACCTAATATAATTATTCATATAACGACCATTTTATTTGCATAATATTGATGCAGAAGCGGAGTAGACTCGTGGTCCTTGACTCAGCCGATCTTCAACCATCATCCTACCAAGATCTCATCAATGTTATATTAAATTCTTATAAATTATTTATGAATTGATAATTACTTATTGGCATTCGAATAAGGCCTACAAGTGGTACGTAATGAAATGTGAGATACATGATACGGCCAAGCCGGATACGATGACAGTCTATACACGCTTTCCAGTAATAACACACTTCTAATGCTTGTATCTCACTATTTATGACGAAGAGCCTTATTGAACTAACGAATATGTTATATTTTTATTTAAAATGCCACAAGCAAGATTTCGATACCATTCTTTGTGGATACTATGTTTGTCAGTTCCTTAGGGTAAACAAGATATACACAACGAACCCTAAGGACATAAGTTATCATTGTGCTTGCACATTCTTACTTGGTTCTGTTTTCGTTGTCAATAGTGTTTTAACTCTTTTGGTTGTGTTTTTATTTCAGACACGGATGATCGAATGTACCCACACCTCGCTCAAAGACGAAGATATTCAAAATGTCCAACGTGACATGTGCCGATTCATCATGCACGAAGTTATTCATAAGATAGGCAGATTCTTTGACCTTGGAGGTGAATTGGTTAGCCATCCGAGACTTTATGAGTGGGAAAGGAAACAATACTTATATTGAATATTTAGCTAGTAATGTAAATTGACTTGTGATGTAAAAATATTGTAGTTGTGAATATTATTGTACTTGTGTTAAATATTAGACTTGTGTTGATTCAAATGCTATTAAAATCTGTGATGTTAAAATTTGTCTTGAAAATGTGTTGAAATCTGGAGGGAATAAAATATATGCTCTTTATAATTTTTTGAATAAAATACATACCACATGCAGGTCCTTGTATCACTTGACTATGAAAATCTATCTATCTACAAGCGGATATTAAAGTGCGTCGTCTGTGGAAATATATTTCCACAGATGGTTAATTTAAGGAACCGACTGTGACAATAGTTTTTACAGACGCATTTTTAAGAGAACTGTATATGAAAACTATTTTCGCAGACGGTTCCTTAAGTGGATCGCATGTGAAAAAGTTTTTCATAGACGATCTATTTTGTATCTGAGGTTTTCCATCACAAGCAGATACACTAAATATCTGTAAAAACAAGTTACGAACGGTCTATGAAAATAATTTCTGTAATAGTGTAATATCTTGATTAGGTTTCTATTATGTCATTAGGATTAGTCAGAGATTGAAAACTTTGTGATTGTCAGATACACGTACCTTTTCCCCTTTTTAACGCATAAAGATATGTATATATGTACAACTTGAAGAGAAAGCGCCGGGTCGATTCAAGAGATCTCGTTAAAAGGCCGGCCTGATTTTTTCGTTAGGCCGCTTCAAAAAAATGGTTTTTTTTTTCTCTCCCAAAGGGAAAATCACGTACCTTTAAGCTAGGTGTGGGAGGATGCACACGGGATGCTAAAGATCACAGGTAAATTTCCTTCAGTCAGCAACACTTTGATGACGAATTCAGCGTAGTACGTGGTACACCTTAGTCGGAGCAAACACTGACTGTTTAGATGTTCTTCGGCACCAGATCATGAGCTTGCCCAACAACTCCAGTTCTACTGGCTCCACCACCCACCAAGAGACGTAGATCATGAAAGGATAACATTTCCTCCAGAAAGTTGAAAGAAGCCGCGATTTAAGTTGGAAAAATAATGAAATACTCTGATGACCCACGTTTCATATTTACACCTAATCGTTTTTTTTTCCTTTTTTATGTGTGCGAGGACGAGCAGAAAGGGGCGGTCAGGAGGAGTGGAGCTGCTGCAGCTCAGGCTGGCACACACGCCTACTGACACCAGGTACACGGAGCAGCAGCACACTCACAAGGGTCACAGGCTCACAGACCAGACGCACAAAGAGGGAAAGGATGATCGGCTTGTCCCCATCCCCCTGGCTTACCTGGCCGGCTAGGAGGTTTCCTCGAAGTGGCAACAACTAAAGCGGAGAGGGCGCGAGCACAACATGTGAGGGAAAGGCGAAAGCGCAGCAGCAGCGCACTAGCACGTAGTGCCACACTGCGACGCATTTGCATGAGCAATGATCAGCAGCAGCAGCAGCAACAGCAGCAGCCACTGCACTCCTCCTGGACCTGATGAGAGATGGATGGAAGTTGCACTGTTCGCTTCCCGCGTGTCCTGACCGGCAGATTCCCTGGTCAGTGTAGTGTAGCGGCCCCATGCATGATGAGAAAGGAGCACCGGTGCGTAGGTAAAGAGTAAAGAAAAGGCGGCAGAGTTTAAAGATGATTTCAGGCCAGCAGGGAGGGGAGGGGATACGACGAGAAAGAGATGATTGCCTTTCTGCTGCCTTTGGCGGGAGTTCTCATCCATCCAGTAAAGCAAGAATGCAAGATTGCAGCATTTCAAATTCAATTTTCAAAATCTACCGGTGCTAAAAGGCCTCCCTTTTTTCTTGCATAGGTTTCTCCAACGTACTCGCATGCAAATGCGGATGTGACATCACATTGCAGTTGGCAACACGAGGAGAGCGTCACTTCGTTGCAGTGCAACGTCGTGCGGTCGGTACCTCCATGCGCAGCAACGCCGCTCGCGCATTCAGTAGCCACCCAAAAACAGGTGGCTCGCGGTTGGAGCTTGTGCTCAGCTCCTTCTGCTTGTCCCTGTACCGGAGTACCATCGATTGCACAACACAACCCTTTCATGTTGCACTCACCCAAGAATCTTGAGCAACCAGCGCTACAAAGAAGTATTCCACTAGACTACTACCAGTAGGTTTATCACTATCACTCGGTTGTCGAAATTCTCGTTTTCCATCTGCCGGTTCGTCACCTGGAATCAGGACATATATATTTGAGAAATACAAGGGGAAGTATTACCATACGGTGCCGTCTCAACCCGGGACAAGGTACAGGGTGCAAGGGACGAGAGGATGGCACATTGACCCTCGATTACGAGAGGTGCCAGTACGTGAATAGTTACTAATCGCCAAGTAGCAGCCTGCGTGAGACCGATATGACGCGACAAGGCCAAATTATGGTAGGCTTAGATGAGACGGGGTTTTGCTTAGAAGGCGACATGGTGAGAATTCTGGTACTCAATCGATGGCGTTGATCGTGGCTTGGTCGAGATGATGATTGGAACAAGAGATGGAGAGAAGCGTGCCATCCACTCCAATTGAGCCAATCATCCGGTCGAATCCTGATAAGAATTTAGAATCTTTTTTTTTAACGAAAGGCATGGAATAGTGCCCGTTTCTATTGATATAGCAAGAAAAAAAAATACAATAATATAGCATTAGGATGCTATAATCAGGAAAAGAAAAAACAACAACGTGATAACCATAGCAATAAACTACATGGCCGGTTAGACATAGGACTACAACACGCGCCGACAACTGAATTGAATCACCTCGACATCACCCACCACATCGCCGAGCACAATCCCCATGCGCCAAAATCGGCCGCCGCTAAGCGTGACCGACCGCCGCTATGCGATCGTGCCACCATTTCGCAGTCTGCCTCAACACCCCTTGACTCACACACGTAGTCATCGATACCCTAGTCGCGACCAAGCACCGTCGAAAGCCATTGCGAAGTGGACCACATCGCATCGAGAAAGCCACTGTTGTGCGGGACCCGTCGCTGCAATGCCGCTACGTCACCGCACAGACCCACCAACCGAAGCATTGCACCGGATCTGATCACCTCCGAGGCCACCTCAATCGCCTCGAACACAGCGCACGGGCGCCACCCCACACCCGCCGCCGAACACCACGCCTTGGATTCAGTTTGCTTCACCATCAGAGATGCGTGGCACCGCCCTGCTCCCGTGTACACCCGCCTTCCGCCGTGCAGCCACCAAAAAACATGCGGCTGCACCATGCACGCAGTCGCATGGATGCTGCTAGCAACGACAATCCAACTCCCTGGCGGACTCTAACCATGAACTCCACAGTCGCCACTTACGACCATTGGCAACAGAACGTACCGAGCTTGCCATTGCAAAGTAGGGCAAGTGGCCACCGAATGTTGCCATGCCGACTCGCACGCCCTTCCTTGCCGCCACCATGCTGCCACCCCTCGCACCATCCCACACCAATCACGCCGCTGCCGTCTTGCAGAGCAAGCCACTGCAGGACACCGTGCGTCATCTTGCACGCCAGCCATGGTGCACCAACCTGAACAACCATGGCCATTGCCGCCGAGATAGCCACTGCAGTGCGAGACTAAATGCCAACTGTCATCTGTGGCCTCCGGGAGCGTCATAGCTGCGCCTTCTGGCCACCACACCCTCAGACACACGGTCGCCTCCTCTAGCACCGCTTGGTGCCACCGCCACCACCATGCCTCCTTGCCTCGCGTCGCCTTAATCGTGCCACCTCATAGTGCCTTGCTTCATGAATCATTGCTTGTGTAGTCTCACCTGGCCAACGTCGCACCATTCTGGCAGCTAAATCGGATTGCCTGTCCGCAGATCCATGAAAAATTATTTAACAAAACATGGCATGTGACTAACTAATTCTAATATAAAAGTTTTTATAAAACTTTTTAGTGTGATAGTTGTTAGACTAAAAGAATTAGAATCTCTGGGTTCAAATACTCTCTCCTCTCCCTTCAAAGCAACAACAAGATTATTGTATGTATTATAGTTTAATCAAAGATCAAAATAAGTTATTTGATCTTAATGATGGTGTACATGTGAAAGAATTCAGCACGAGGTATAGTGAGCCGAGTGCATGCATGCAACACATAATTAGTTTGCATGCATAAGGTGTTTGCATTAAAAAAAACATGTACATGTGGCTCCGCAATACATTGTCGCTAAGCATAAAGGCAAAGGCCGATTTCTTGATTTAATGATGCATGGAAGTTTCAAGGTCTTATGTGATGCGGCTGATCGGTTTCCATTTAGGCTACTAATATATGTGGGTGCCTTTGCAGTCCTTTGAGAACAAGCATCAAAGAAAAGTGGAATAGAAAGGAAAAGCAAACAATATATGCACATATATGGTTGTTGTTTTATTCTCTCTATAATGGAAATGAAGGAGAATTAGCAACCACAAAATGAGAAAGTGAACGTGTAATTAAGGAATGTCCACACACATATATAATTCATGCTCTCTCATCATCAATAGAACACTAAAAGTAACAAGCAAGATGGGGGAGAAAAATAATTTATAATGATAGCATATATGGAGCAAAGGAGTATCACTACGTGAAAGACAGACAAAGGAGACACAAAAGTAGTGACGGGTCGTAATATGACCCATCATTTATGATAATAGTGACGGGTCGTAGTTGTGATCCGTTGTACCATCCAGGTCACTAGGTAATGGTAGGTTTTTCGGTGATTAACGACAACCGTATCATTGTAAGTAACGTGTATATTTTAAAGGTAATAAAAAACTTAGCTCACAATGCTCATATGGGTATTCTTGGTCCCTTATGGATTTATATTGGACGATCAAAGGATATTTGCATCAAGATTAATGATCTTCTAGTTCTAAGTGTCATAATGTGATGAAGGACACTTAGAATAGTTATGAGTTCCTTCTTTTAGTCTTTTGATCTTATTATAAAGGGAGCTAAGTGTTGTAGCTTGATCTAGTTGAGTCTAGACTTAGTTGGATGCACATTTGTAAAATTTTAGCACTAGATAGCTCATGCACACTTGTGAAATTCTAGCACTAGGTAGCTCAAAGAAGCCCATGGGTGAGAAGTCATGAAGTTAGAACTCAAAGTTGATTTGAATTTGATGAGACTCAACAAAAATGTTTTCACCGGATAGTCCGGTGTAGAAAGAATTATACTCATTAGAGCAATTTAATGCTCTATGCAGAAGTAAATTGACCTCACCTGATGGTTCGGTGATGGGAGCAAAAGCATAATGTAGTATTTAATAGAAGGGTTGATTTTCGAAGAAAACTGAAGTTAAGTACACTGGATGATCTGGTGTTAAAGAGAGTGTGAACACCAGAGCATTTAACAGAACATTGGATTTTTCAGAGGAGAGAAAATTCAAATCGCCGGATGGTCCAGTGTTGTGGAGTTTAACACACCGGAGCATTTTTCTAACTTGGTGTCTCGGTGCAGGGACATATGAACTCACCATATGATTCGGTGTAGTGATTTGAAGATCACCAGAGCAATTCAGGCAACGACTACTAACAGCTAGCAAGGCTAGCTTTTGCAAAAGGTAACACACCGAATTGTTCGATGTGTACAAGGTTGGGTACACCGGACTATCCGATGTTCATAGAAAGTTTGAGTGTTTGTGCAATGACTAGATTTGGACATTTAGCCTATATTTACCCCCTTACTCGATTTCATTCGTCTCTCTTGCAACCCAGAGGAGTTCATACATTGTGCGTGTCATCAAGAAGCAAGGGAGAGCACTTGAGTTGATTTTCAAGTTCTTTAATGCAAGATTTAGGACGTCATTAGTGCTTCAAGAGTAGCGAGTGCGCATCTAGCTGTTGTCTAGACTTGATCAGGATCAAGTAAAGAAATTACCTTGTTACTCTTAGTGGTTGACAACACCTAGCCGGTCTTGGTGGTTGGAGGTATTTTTGATGAGCTCTTGGAGTTCTTACGGGAGCCCCGGGAAGAGCTTGTAATTGGTTTGATATCCACCAATTCGGAGATGGAGAAGTGGCAATCGCTAGTGAGCACTTGAGTCTTGGTGACTCAAGGGGGAGCTATATCCTTGTGTGAATGCTCCAACGAGAATTAGGTGAGAGTTACAACTCTTCGATATCTTGGGAAAAAATCAGTGTCCTCCTTCCCTACTCACTTACTTTTCCACAATTTACTTCAAGCATTTACTTTTATGCAGGTTTCAATTCCGCATTTACTTTTGAGTTCTTTGCTTGCCTGTTTGTTTGATTTGTTCTAGCTTGCTTGCTCGAGTAGTTGATTTTCCTTCATCTAGGTTAAGGTTGCTATTTGTTCTATAAATCGAAGAAATTAAAATTTGATTAGAGATTTATTCACCCCCTCTAGGGCCATTAGATCTTTTCAATTAGTATTAGAGCCTTGTGCTCTTGATAGACCTAAAATCCTAGAGCAATGGTCCCGGGGAGTGGCGGTAGCGTGCCAAAATTCGAGGAAAAGAACTTTGCCTATTGGAAGTTTCGCATGATGAGCTATCTTGAGGCGATTTCCCCTGAAGTTTATCTTGACACCTCCATTGTGTTTGATCAACCATTTTTTGAGTAACAAATTACGTGGAATGCAAAAGCTAGAAATGCCATATTAGTGAAGAGGTCTTTTCAAGAGTGAGGGATAATGAATTAGCTCATGATATTTGGACCGGACTTTGTGAAATTCATGAAGGGTCTAAGAAAGTTTAGGAGGAAAAATATCATGTGTTAATGAATACTCTTAATAAATTCAAGATGTTTCCTAATGAGCTATGCAATGAGATATACTCTCGTATGAATATGCTTGTGGAAGAAATCAATTCTCTTGAACTAACTCAATTATCTCAAGGAGACATTATTTGCAGGATATTGATAGTGCTTCCCAAGCCACAATACAATATTATCATCTCTCTTCTTCATAAGCAAGATATCAATGGTATTATCGTCACCGATGCCGCTGGGAATATAAGAGCCCATGAGATGTTCTTATTTGGTGATCGAGAAGAATCCTCAACTAAGAAGGACTTGCTCTCAATGCAAAGAGTGACAAGAAGAAGAAGAAGATAAAGCTTCCATCATCAAGTGAAACTGATGAAGATGATGATGATTATAACTTCGACTCTGAAACCGAGCTTGCTCTTCTCATGAGAAGAACTATAAGAATGATCTCCAAGTTCAACAAGAAGGGCTACAACTACGAACCAAAGAAGAACAAATTTCTTTCAGAGAAATTTGACAAGTTTGGTAGCGGAGAGAAGAAGATGTGCTACAGTTGTTGTGAACTTGGCCACATGTCATATAATTGCCCTCATCCCAACAAGAAGAGCAACAACAAGGACACGAAGATTGAAGCAAGTGAGGATGAGGACAAGCACAAGAAGAAAAGCCAAGATAAGCACACAAAGAAGAAGTTTTTAACAATAAGGGTGGAGGCTGAAAGACATATTTTATTGGTGAATGGGTCTGTGGCGAAAGCTCAAGCGAAGACTCAAGTGATGATGAACACAATGATTTCGCAAGCCTCGCCATCACTAATGAAGAACCACCGCTACCACCACCACCTATATGCCTCATGGCAAAAGGTAATAATGTGAGTAGTGATGATGATAGTAGTAGCGATGATGATGGTCTATCTCCTAGTGGTCTATCATAACTAATGAATGATTATGCTAATATCATCAAGAAGAAAAAGACTAAGATTAAGTCTCTTGAGAATGTCAATGCCAAGTTTAGCTCTAATCATGATGAATTGTTTACTAAGTACAATGATTTGTATAAGAAACATGATGATGCAGTTGCTTCTAGCAAATTACTTGAGGCTAGTAACAAGAAGCTAAAACTTAAGTATATGAACTTAAAATACAAATATAAAAAACTTGAACTTGCCTATGATGCTTTTGATCCTAACTTGAATGAATTGCCTACTATTGATGTGGTTAAGGTCAATACATCCACTTCTTGTGATGATCTTCTTGATATACCATGCTACTTTTCATGTGATAATTTATCATCTCTTAAGACTAACCATGCAAGTAAGAAAGAGCTTAGGGATGAGATTGTGAGTCTCAACTCATGTGTGGCCCGGTTGACTAAGGGGGAGTACAAGCACAAGAAAATTCTTATGAAGAATGCTATGTACTACAATAAGAGAGGCCTTTGTTGCTTCCCAAATCCGGTGAAAAAGATCATCAAGTCACCGGAAATCAACAAGTGCTTCACCAAGGAAGTTGGCTCTTATTGTCAACATTGTGAAGTCACCGGTCACCACACAAGGGAGTGTCCAATTACTTTCAAACCTCTCCCTACTTTGCCTTCCAAATATAAGTCCACTTTCAACAATAGCTATTTCTATTGCATAAACTTACAAGTGAAAAAGTAATGGCTAAATTTATTAGAACTTAAGATAAGGGCAAGCTCCCTAGGCAACTATAGGTGCCGAAAGCTCTTGTGACTCATGTCAAAGGTACCAAACTCATTTGGGTACCTAAACAAAAAACTTGATCTCATGCGTGTAGGTGAACTAAAAAAACCGGTGGCAAATATTAGGTGCTTGATAGTGGATGTACATAATATATGACCAGTAATGTAAAGATGTTCACCTCACTAGAAGATGAAGTGGGCGAGCATGATAAGGTCATCTTTGGTGATAATTCAAAAGCAAATGTGGTAGGTTTGGGTAAAGTGGCAATTTCCAATAATCTCTCTATCTCCAGTATACTTTTAGTTGAGTCTCTTAGTTTCAATTTACTTTTCGTAGCTCAGCTATATGATTTAGGCTTCACATGTCTATTTAGCAATGCTGATGTTGTCATTACTAGCAAGAAGCATAATGATCTAGTCTTTAAAGGCTTTAGACATTGGTATATATATCTTGTGGATTTTTTTGTCTAATGAAGCTAGCTTGACAATGTGCCTCTTCACCAAGACGTCCTTGGATTGGCTTTGGCATCGTCGACTTGCACACATTGGAATGAGCCAGCTCAAGAAGGCATTCAAGAACGAATTGGTGGTTGGTTTGAAGAACGTGATCTTCAAGAATGACAAGTTGTGTAGCGCTTGCCAAGCGAGAAAGAAAGTTGCAAGCTCACATCCATACAAGAAAATGATATCTACATCAAGACCCTTGGAGCTACTACACATGGAGCTTTTCGGACCAACCACCTACAAAAGTCCTGGTGGTAATGTCTATTGCCTTGTTATTATTGATGATTATACAAGATACACTTGGACTTTTTTCTAGTTGACAAGAGCAAGACTGTTGGGATCTTCAAGAACATCGCAAAGAGGGCTCAGAATGAGTTTGAAGCCATATTAGTGAAGATCCGAAGCGACAATGGGACGGAGTTCAAAAATGCTCAAGATGAAGGGTATTGTGAAGAAAGAGGCATCAAGCATGAGTTCTCATCAACCTACACTCCTCAACAAAATGGCATGGTGGAAAGAAAGAATAAGACATTGATCACACTTGCAAGAGCTATGTTGAATGAGTATGGTACACCAAAGAAGTTTTAGGCGGAAGCAATTAACACAGTGTGTAATGCATAAAATAGAGTGTACCTCCACCGACTATTAAAGAAGACGTCATACAAGCTTCTCATTGGGAGAAAACCCAATATCTCCTACTTGTAGGTGTTTGGTTGTAAGTGCTTTATCTTCCAGAAGAGAGAAAACCTTGGGAAGTTTGAACGATGTTGTGATATTAGATTTCTTATTGTTTATACATCTAACATCAAAGCATATAGAGTATTCAACACCGATTTTGTTGAAGAAACATATGATGTGGAGTTTGATGAATCTAATAACTCCCAAGGAGAAGGTATTGCTTGTGATGATGTAGGTGATTAACCCTTGAGAGAAGTGATGAAGATGATGGCAATTGGAGACATCAAACCTAAGGAGGATGACAAATATTTACCTTCTACTTCCACTCCACACACCTCTATGGCACCCCAAGTTGATCAAGATGAAGCGAAGGATGAATAACCTCTTCCATCACATGATGTACAAATCTCTCATAAGGAAGCTCAAGCTCAAGCTCAAGATGTTGGGCCACCGAAAGACATACCATAAGAATCGCAAGAGAAGCAAACACATATCTCAAAAGATCACCCAATTGACTTGATCATTAGGAGTCCATCAAGGGGAGTAAGAACTCGATCTCGTCAATGTGCTTCATCTTGTGAACATTACTCGTTTGTTTCTTGTGTGGAACCAATTCATGTAGATGAGGCTCTAAAAGATCTGGACTGGGTGATGGCGATGCAAGAAAAACTAAACAATTTCATCCGCAATGAGGTTTGGATTCTTGAAGAGAGGCCTCAAGACAAGAACATCATTGGAACCAAGTGGGTCTTCCACAACAAACAAGATAAAAATGGTGTGGTTGTTAGCACCAAGGCAAGTTTAGTCGCGCAAGGTTTCACACAAGTTGAAGGATTGGATTTCGGCGAAACGTTCGCTTATGTGGCAAGGCTTGAAGCTATATGTATCCTTCTTGCATTCGCTTTGTATCATAATATTAAGCTTTATATATTATGAGTAAAGAGTGTATATTTAAATGGCTTCATAAATGAACTTGTATATATTGAACAATCCTCCGGTTTTGAAGACACTAGATATTCTAATCATGTCTATAGGATGCACAGGAGCTCTACGGACTCAAGCAAGCCCTAAGAGATTGGTATGAATGTCTACGTGACTTTCTCGTCAACTAAGGATTCATGATCAGGAGGGTGGACACTACATTATTCACAAAGATCATCGACAATGAACTTTTTCTTTGTCAAATTTATGTTGATGATATAATCTTTGATTCAACTAACAAGGAATTTTGTAAAGAATTTGGGGACTTGATGTCAAGAAAATTCGAGATGTCGATGATTAGCGAGCTCAACTACTTCCTTGGATTTCAAATCAACCAATTGAATGAAGGGACATTCATCCATCAAGAGAAGTACACGAAGGATATTCTCAAGAAATTCAAGATGGATGATTGTAAACCAATCAAGACTCCAATGCCTACTAATGGACATCTCGACTTGGATGAATCGGGTAAATTGGTTGATCAAAAGCTTTACCATTCTATTATTAGGTCACTTCTTTACCTTACCGCATCTAGGACTGATATTACGTTTAGTGTATGCATGTGTGCTCACTTTAAAGCTAATCCTAAAAATTCTCATCTTAGCACCGTAAAAAGAATCTTATGATATCTTAAGCATACATCTAACATATGCTTGTGGTATCCTAAATGTGCTAGTTTCCTACTCTTGGGTTACTCGAATTCTGACTTTATCGGATGGCATGTGGATCATAAGAGTACTTCGAATGGGTGCCACTTGCTAAGGTGGTCCCTAGTTTCTTGGTCTTATAAGAAGCAAAATTTCATAGCCTTTACAACCGTGAAAGTTGAATATATAGCAGCCAAAGCATGTTGTGCTCAAATCCTTTATATGAAGCAAACCTTGTTAGACTTTGGTGAAAATCTAGAGAAGGTTCTACTCCTTTGTGACAATGAGAGTGCCATAAAACTTGCTAATAATCCTGTTTAGCACTCTCGTACAAAGTACATAGATATCCATCATCACTTCCTTAAAGACCATGTGACTAAAAATGATATCTCTCTTTGTGGTGTAAGGTTGGAAGATCAATTGGCGGATATCTTCACTAAATCTCTAGATGAAGCCATATTTAGTAGGTTGCGAAGTGAGCTAAACGTGATAGATGCTTCTAACATCATGTGATGCTCTTGTCATATTGATGCACATCATAATAGGCACTTATCTAACCTTCCCTAGATAGTGGTGAACATGGGTTTTGCTTGAGTTGGTAGCCCTTTTGTTTTGCTCAAGGTATGTAGTTGGGTTCATCATGAAGAAGCTTAAGAAGGGAAGTAATATGACAAGATAGTTTATCTTATTGGTATGCATTCACATGCCATATAATTTGCGTTTATGTTTCAATTCATACACTTGTTATGCATTGTATGTGCATTGGCGATAGAGATCAAAAAGAAGAATATCACTCATTGAGATTGTTGTTCATTTTCCATGTGAACATACACCTCTATAAGTGTGATTAAAAAAATATAAGTACTTAATGCATATTGAGTCATGTCATAGTAAATTTAAAGCCTTAATCTTTGAAATTATAGGCAATATAGCTCAAACATTTCCTTGTAGTTTTCTTCCTCCTTTTTTGCTTTTTATTACCTATTTTGAAATTATTATAAGATAGTTGTTTTGGAAATATTTGCAAATGAGTGTTTTAGAGGGTGAGATTTCACTCGAACTGGTCCAAACATGTGTTTTTGTTGAGTGGTCATTTAAAGTTTGGACTCAGAGTGAAATTTTAGTTCAGCAGAAATCATTTCTTATCACCGGATGGTCCGGTGCTCTCTGCTTTCTTCTCAATGGACCATCCGGTGCCCAATTTGTTGGCGTTGCTAAGGTATCTGGAAAAAGGTTCGGTGTTACCTCGGATTACCTCATCGGACCTTTTGGTACTTGTATTAGCGGTAGCAAATTCAGAAGGAAAAGAAATAGTCGGATGCATGCAAAATTTTCCAAACTGGACCATCCGATACTCAGAGTAGTTACTCACCAGACTATCCGGTGTTCAGTTTTCAGTTTGGAGAAAATTTGCAGAGGTTCTATTAAATTGTCTGGTGCTCACAACATTCATCGCCAGATTATCCAGTGTTTCCTTTTTTGGCAGGACCCATATGTCATATATTTATCCATCTTGGCCGGATTTCCCCCTTTCTCTGCGAACTGATCTCGCGCCCGACGCTAAATCTCGCCCCCTCACCGTCCACCGCAACCGGCCAGTGCCTCAATCACAGCAAACTCCACCTGTGTCGTCGCCACTGCTCAGCACCGCCGCAGCAGCTCCACCACAGAAGTGTGCCGCCACCGCAACTCACCATTGCCAGTCACCGAGCTCACCACTGATTGTCAATTCAACATCTTCAACGTTCTAAGGCTCTCCTCTGGCAATTTCCTCTTGTTAGGCAAACCCTAGCTCGTTTTTTATCAAATTTCACTCACATTCATTCAAATTTCTAGAAAATTTGAGTCAAATTGCTGCAATTAAAGTCAAATCCCATGCAATTGTTCCCTAATTAGAGTTGCAAGCATGACTCCCTAGCATGTTCACCAAAATTCTC
Source organism: Phragmites australis (assembly GCF_958298935.1). Lineage (NCBI taxonomy): Eukaryota > Viridiplantae > Streptophyta > Magnoliopsida > Poales > Poaceae > Phragmites > Phragmites australis. Next base: position 9,105,971 of record NC_084941.1, on the reverse strand, counting down.
CACAAAATCGTAGGATTCAAAATTCGGGTAAAATTCATTCAAATTTCAAAAACCCGAATCTCTCGCTCATCCATATATTCTTCTTTGATCTCTTAGATGGGTCATGAGCATCGCGACAAGGGAAAGGCCATCGAGCAACCCAAGAGGAAGAAAACTAAGGAATAGAAGGAGTGAGATCGGGTGATTGTAGCTGTCAATGGCCTAGTGATGGTTCTACGCCTCATCAATCCACCCGTACTCGTCAGGTAGCATGGTTAGGTTTGACACCGTCCGACCAATCAAAGAGCCGAAAGAGGGCTCGACAGGAGTCTCATCCAGAGTGAGAGGAGGAGCTGACAGAGCAACAGAGCAGACACAGCCTCAAGGGGAGATCCATCTATTAGACTGAACCACTTACAAGTCCCCGAGGATCAAGAAGCTCCATTTTGTGCCTATTAGAGAGTGGTTCACCTCATAGAGGGATGAGGGGGTCAGTCCCAGGTTTCACGCTTTTTATCTTAGGAGGAGAGTTAGCTTGAGTGTTCATAAGAAGCTCAACTAGCATTATTTGGAGCTAGCAGCTGGTGGAGTTGATATGAGAGCCCACTTTGAGGCCATTCCAGGACTTGCAGATCTATTATCATGAGTGAGCAGATACGTGGATGATTGGGTGAGAGTCTTCTATGCCACGGTTTGGATTGCACTCGAGAGGAACTTCATTCAATTCATGTTCCAGGGAGAGAGTTGAAGGCTCTATAGGAACAACATTGTCGAGATGTTGGGTCTTTAGGTGAGCTCTCGGCCTTTGCATGAGATAGTACATCCTCACGCTCAGCCACCCCACCGTCCTCTCATTGGTGGGGTATTCCGGACAAATGATGAGATCCGACCAATCTTCAAGCAGCCCTTCGTTCCAGGATCACTCAGAATGCCAGATATGTTGACTCCTGAGGCGAAGGCATTACATATGGCATTGAGACGTAGCCTCCTCTCGAGGATTGGATATGGAAAGGCGATCACCAGTCTACAATAGTGGTTGATCTTGTCCATTCTCACACATCAGTATTTTGATGTAGTTGATTTGATCCTGTGTGAGATTGAGGACGTCATAGCAGAGGGGATGACTATGGCCAGTGTCACCCTGATTTTTAATTTTCATAAATTTTTAAAATTAAACTATAGGTTGAATAATTATAATATGAACAAGCCTATTTTCTAAATTCAAATTCAAATTTTATTTAGGGTTATTAATTGTTTGAATGCATTCATGCTGAAAATAGGCATTTATGTTTTATTTTGAGTTGTTGAGTTCCTATGTTTTTATTGGATTTTATTCGAGCTTTTGCAGTTTATTAGAATTTATTTGATTTATATTTTATTTTCAAAATACCAAAATGTTTTTGTAAGCTCAGAATATTTTTATTTGGCTTCTAAATGATTTCAAAAGCTTGCTGAAATTTTCTTAGAGTTTATAGGTTTTATTTTATCTTTCATTTTGCTTCATTTGCAATTCTTGTTTTCTGAAATTCTCCAAAAACCCACCCTGGTCCTGCCCATCCTTCTCTACCTCTCCTTCTCTAAATCTGGGCCGACCTCCCTCACTTCTGCTTGGCCTAGTCCAACATTAGCCCGCTTCCTTCCTTCCGGCCTGGCCCAACCTGATTCGACCTGCTCCTTTATCTCTGGCCCAACTGGCCAATCGGCCCTAGCCAGCCCCCATCTCTCTCTCTCTCCACTCTCCCTCCCTCCTAGACCTGGCCGAAGCTAGCCAAGTCCAGCGTCGACCTTCTTCCACCATTCCTTACGCTTGGGCCACGCCAGGCCCATCTTCTCGCACGCGTGCCGACGTGTGCTTTTTGCTGCCCACCATGTGCACATCTGCCTCCTCTGCATCACTGACAAGTGGGCCCTGCGCCCTATCGTCGTCCTCCCAAACTCTCGGCCGAATTCGAGCCATGCCCCCTACCGCCCTTTTGTCTTGGCATGCACGCCATGAGGTCTTGGAGCCTGCCTCCTACATAAATAGCCGAGCGTGCCCCTCGATTTGATTCCCCTGCAAACCTACCGCCCTCATGCCCTAAATCGCTAAGATGCCAAACCCTAGCTTTGCACCGCCACTGCCATTGATGAGCTCGGCGAGCTTGTTGATCTGCACCTCCGAGCGTGCATTTTCATCTACGAGATCTTGAGAAGCTTCACGCACCCCTGAGGAACCCTGTGCACCTGCGCACTAATGAGTTTTCCCGCCGGAGCACCATCCTCTCCGTCAGCCGAGTGCCGCCACCTTCTTTCACTCAACAGCCGACCACCCCGTGGTTTCTTCACCCTCTCCAACGCTTGAGGTAAGGTCGTCATCCTCTTGTTGTGCCCCGCCGCTGCTTGCCGTCGAGTTTCAAGGCTGGCGACGAGCTCAATGCCCTTCTTCGGCGAAAGCACCACCGCTGGAGCTCTTCCGTCGCCATCTGTTCGCTGTCGATAAACCCGACCAATCGGATCTAACCATAGTTGTCCGATCCAATCTGAACGGCTTAGATTAGATCAAAACATACCCCTTCGTCCACCAATACAAAGCTACCACATGCCATACTTAAATCCAGTCAGCACATGTGCCATGTCAGCCCACCACATCGTTGTTCACGTCAACAACTTTGCTGACTTGTCAACCCACATGTCATCCACATGTATGCCACGCAAGCCAACTAAGCCCAGTCAACCTAAGATTTACAAATAGGTCCCTTTGTTTTTACAAGAAAGCCACTTATATTTTTTAAATATTAATTTTAGGTCCTATATTTTTGCAAAAAACTCCCTAGACTTTAATAAATTAGATTTTAGCCCCTGGCTATTTTGCAGTTAGGTCCCTAAAACTTCAAAGTCTCATATCTTTTTTGTTTTAGCTCTGACTTGAGTGATTCTTGCAATCAAATTTTCCTAAAAATATGATCTATCTAACCATACTAGTTTTAGGTGTTAATTCTCACATCTTTATAGTTGTTATTCCTCATTAACATCTAGAACCATACAACATGAAGAAATTATTTTGATTAGTAAATTTATGGTTGTCACGATGACATATAGGCCATGAACTACATGTCATTGTACCACAGACATGAGTTTATGATATTAAAATAATATATTAATTTGTAGGTCACACATGTTAATGCTTCAATCGATCTTTTCTATCATTCTATGTGAAAGCTTAGTTCCTATCTCTTTATCTTTCCTCGAAAGAACTCCAGTAAATTATGTTCTCTTTACCTAGCCCAACCAAAATCCCAGTTTCTCTTATTTTTGCAATTTGGAGTTTATTCGATGTTGCTTTTGTTTGTCGATAGAATTTGCGAATAGTCGATAGCGCTTCGGATCTGTTCGAGGCATTTCAAGACCAAGGTTTCGATAACACTAAGTAGCATTGGGTAAAAGAAAAGTGTACTTGTTAATCATATTGCTCTTATGTTTTAAAGTGTTTTGTTTTATAAAATTGCATGTTGTGTTAATATGATGGGTAGTACCTACGTTAGGGTTTACCTAGATATTTTCTTATCATCCCTTGAAGCCTAAGTGGTTTATGGTTAGGTGTCCTTCATGAGTAGAAATGTTTAGCTATACTATCGGGATGTTGGGAAGTGTAATTAACATGACTAATGAACATATACAACTATGGTAATGAACTTGATATAACATGGAACCTTAGGCCTTGAGCAAAGTGGTTTGGGATGATGGTCATGGTTATGTTGTGGGTTTAGTGTTTGCTCAAGTGACCTAATTAAGGACCGGTTCGTGAAGCGACAACTCAAGAAGTAACGTACTAACCATGAGCCCTTATGTGGGGATCTGACTTATTAATTAATAGATTCCAGTTTATGTGTGCCAAATGATAGGAGTGGATGTGGTTTCTGTTAGTGGAACTGGATGTGTGGGGAAGGGATCCTGGATCCTGTGAACCATCTGGCGCAAGAGGGGGCTTCTGGGTAGGACAGATGCATCTGTTCCGTAAAACCTGGCGGTGAATGTCACACCCCAATTTCCGTAATCACGTCATTAACCATAATCATGTATCACGAGCATCATAAGTATCAGGTTGAATTGTTAAGAATGGTTGAGTACTTGTTATTTCTAATAGTAGTTTGATCTTTGCTATGTATTTTGAAAATAACCAATGTTAGAATTTTTGCTAATTTAAGTCTCGCATAGGCGTGGTGGGTTTCCATTTAAATTGGATTAGAATTCTTGGGCATTAGAGTACCTTGTTTGGGGAATACAAATAGAGAGAGAGAGAGAGAGAGAGAGAGAGAGAGAGAGAGAGAGAGAGAGAGAGAGAGAGAGAGAAATGGTTTTGCAGCTATTTGGTCTTGTCTCTCTTGCAAGTGAGACCCACCTTGGTCGGCCTACCACCTCACTTCTCCTCCTCAGCTGCAGCAGCACCCCTTCCCTCCCCCACCCGCACCCTCTCTCCCTCAATCACGTTCTAACAGCCAAGGCAGCAGGAGCTCTCCTCTCCCTCTCTCAAACACTCTCCACTCTCACCAAAAAATCTCCCACAAGATCAAGGAATCAAGGTGTGCATGTTATCTCACTGTTTTCCCAATCTCCTAAGCTTCCTATTGACCCAAGAAATTCTCACATGCATGAAGATTTGGAGGAGTTCAATCAATTTTCGTCACCCATCTTTTTCTGAGTTTTCAATAGCGTGGTCTTCTCTCCTCCAAGTTTTTTCCCTTGTTTCTTCCGCAAATCGATGGACACAAGCCTTGGCAAAGATCTTGGGTAAGTTCCCTAGGATCTCGTAGCAACAATGCACATTTTAGGATGGATGAATTCGAGTTCTGGAGCTGCAAATTGAAGAATGGTAATGCATGTTGTTCTTGATGAAATGGAGCATTTGTGAGATGTTTGGATGAGATGAGCTAGTGATTTGAGTTTAATTAGGTTTATAATCCATGTTTTAGTGCCTATACATGCTTATGTGGGTTAGACTTTAACATGCAAGTTGAATCGATCCAAGAATCATCGAAAAACTCGCGTTCTGCTACAACCCGGAGGTTCTAGGTTAATCCAAGCAATTTCTAACAGATGACCCCCACCCAGAGGTTCCGATATGCAGAGGTTCCGAGTTCAACTCAGACCCTCCGGACTCTGTTTATCAGGCATTTTTCTTTTTTTGTTTACTTTGCTGATAGCTTATAAATTTCATAGTTAATTAATGCAATGTCCTAAAATTATGAAACCACTTGGAAAATTAATGTTATGATTAGTGATATCTAGAAAAAATATACTTTGGTATGAAAATGTTGTTTAAATTGTGAAACACTTTTAATCTTGATAGCTAGCTTAATTACGGTCTTTTTCGAACATACCTTAAATAGATATTTTATATCATGAGCTTTCGCACTTCAATTCATATGATTCTTGTTGAATCATGTTTTTTAACCAGTACCTCATCTCTCGTTATATTTTCATGGCATTTGGTGCATGTATCATAGCATTTCATCACGTTAATATGATGCACTATTCTTTCTTTTAGCGATCAACGAACCGGAGAGCGATGGGGGTATTCTGGAGGTGGAACCTGATTGTGATATTGTGTGTGAAGCACTTGAGCAAGGCAAGCATCTAAGCATGTTGCATCCATTACTTTGAATCATATGTTGTCTTTAATTTGATAAAGTATGCTATATGTATGTCATGTATGATAGTTAGTCGATGTCGGGTTGTTGGGAGTAGATCCTAATTGTTGCATTACACTTTCTTGGTATTGTTATCCTTTGATCCATGGTAACCTTGGGTATAGCACTCAATGGTATAACTTAAAATGAATACATTATGCTTAGCAAGGCTTAGGTCGTCGGTAGAAGTCGAGCAGTGGTTCGACCATCATTCGCGAGCTTAGGGCTTATATTTTTATTCTCAAAGATGATGATGATGATGGGATGTGTAAGTCGGTGATGATGAGACGAGATTTGGGCGAACAATAGGGATGGCTCGAGAAGGGAGTCTCGGATGCTATAGGCCCGCTTGAATTGATTATGCATCGTTTGTTGTTGCCGTTCGCTCTAGCACTTTTCGTACTTACCACATGTCGATATAATAGTAAGATAAGCAAATACCTTTTGTAGCTGTGACCTTTTAGCTTGTGGGCCTATGGTGTCATGGGCATAATAGGCTTGTAGAGGTAACGTTAGAAAGATGTTGTGGGGATAATAGGGTTGTAGAGGTATCTAGTTTGTTTAAGGAGTAGTTCTAGCTACCTTCACACCTTTAGGCGTAACTAGGGTGCTCCAGGAGTAGCCCTAGTGGACCGCCACACCTATAGCTGCATGTTCAAACGGTCAGGATTCAATTGGAAAAGGTTGACACGGGTACCCCCTTATGTGCACATTACCGAGTGGCACAAGCCGAATAGTCCCTGTGTCATGTGAGTAAATATATACCCCCTGCAGGGTGTAAGAACAATTTTAACTGCCACACTCTCGGTCATGAGCACGCTACTGTCCATCCGCATCAATCGTAGCGTTTCGGTAGTGGGATGTTGTGATGGACTATTGGGACATAGCTGGTGATGTTGATGAAGAGTTGATATAGTACAAGTTATAACTTTGTCATGTTGATGATCTCAGGATACAAGAGTGTTTTGGTTATGTGTAGATGCTTACATTTGAGTCCAAATCACTTTTTCATATGAAGTTACTTAACCTTTGTGGCCGAGTCCTTGCTAATTACCTATATGCATTCTTCTTGGAGTCAAGCTATTTATAAGTGTCTATTAGGGATTAAGTCTTACGAGTACCTTCATACTTATGTGCTTTGTTTGCTTTTCAGGTGAGGAAGATTTAGTTTTTGGTTACTTTACGCCCGCCGATGTTGACGACAGGCAGGAGTAGTGCTATTCTACTCGTGTGTTGTTATTTTGGGGTGGCGTCTTAGGACAAATGGCGCTACCCATCTTTTGTCATCATGTAACTTATTCCGCTACGTAGCTACTCTAGCAAATATTCGAGTTATGTATTTTATTGTAAAGTTTAATCTACTTAAAACTTATAACTTAATTTAATTATTCGCTCTTTATTATGTCTTTTGATGATGTGCTTATTGTGAAGGTGTCTGTTCCGATCCTGTAAGTAAACACATACCGGGACTACCTAAATGGTATTCTAGTTAATTATTGTGGGCGTGATTATGGAAAATGATCGTCCTAATGATTAGCTCGAATACTATTTGGATGGTTTCTTTCAGCGAAACCTTAGAAGGCATGCAAATACTGGAAGAAACTTTGTAACGGCCTTACAGTGATCTCCTGGCAACACACCTTAGGCAGTGTGTAAAGTGCTTGGCCGGCATTGCAACATGGAGAGTTTAGTCACTTGCTTGCAGGTGATGAAATCACGTCTCGTGGGGATAGCTAGACAACCTCCGCAGAGTATAAAATCTGATATATCAGTTATGGTCACAGTCATGAGAGACTTAGATCCTCACATGATTAGTTTGTTTTGGGTATGGTGGTGGAATGGGTTTGGTCATGGTTATGGTATGGTAATACTGGTGGTACTAGATGATTATCTTTGGGTGAAGTCTAATGATTGGATTAATTGCGTTACATTCACTTAATAAGTGTTCAATTGTTTCAAAGTACAATTATTTTCTTTACTCACGTTTACGCAAATATACCATGTGTCAGTTTGCCCTTGATATAAGCTTGCATATCATTATTTTCATGTACACTTGTTGAGCGCGTTATGTGTTCACACTTGCTATTTTTTCTATGCCATGTGATATGTATGGTGTTGCTCAATGAGTGAAGATGTTGAAGACTATCAAGACGAGACTATGACGTCCTAGGCGTATGTCTCTCGGTCAGTTGGTTGCGGTGTTGTTAGACACCAGTGCTTCTATTCCGCTGCAGATATCTACATAGAGGATATTATATGTAAATTGCTGTAAGAGTTAATGTTTATTCTATAAAAGTATTGCTCTTGTTACTTCACCTGTGATGTCCTTATGTGTGTTAAATATCCTGGGCACACATAATCCGCATCTAGTTTTGTCCGTTAAAACCAGGTGTGATAGTCAGGTAGCAGCCCTACACACAATTCATATCACATTTGCTTGCACATTCGATCTGGTTCTCGGAGTTTGTACAAACCTAAGAGAAGTCTCCTACACACTTTAGGGTGTATGCACCTACTGCACCCTCTAACAAACGTCGTGGTCAGTGTGCGATGTTTCACACTCAGGAGTAGCTGCTAGCTGTAGACAGGGAGAGAGTAGCAACAGAGGACCAGGCCCTTGCAGAAGTCGAGGTAGAGCTCTCGCACGCCTTTCACATCAGTGACAGCGACTCGGATTCTTTAGATCTCGAGTATTTCCCACCGGTCGCTAGGTCACATGACGCTGAGGCAGGAGGATCTTCTCAGGCTGCTCCTACGACTTCAGTTCCTTCAGCCCCTGAGACAGCACTCTCTATGCCTCTATTGCACCTCCTTTTGAGTTTGCTCTTATATTACAGTAGATGCAGCAGCAACAAGCAGCATATGTTGTGCAGCAGCTTATACTGATGTAGTCACTTCAGCAGCAGCAGCAGGCGATCTTCGTTGCACTTCAGGCTGACAGAGAGAACAACAAGCGTATGTTCACGTTCATTTTGGGTTGTCTTGGTTCTCTCTTCCAGGCGTCAGGCCTACAGTGGCCAGTGGCTCATCGGGTTCCAGCACCCAGCTCCTAGTCCTCTCCCGGGTAGTGTTAGTGGATTCTTGGGTACGCCAATGTCAGAGTTTCACCTTTCACCTCTTTTCAGCACTGGTGTTTTCTCTCAGCCCACTGGGATGGCGCAGAGGCCAGTTTTGCCTTCCCTATCTACACTATTGACAACTGGCCCTCTACGCTTTGAGAACTCCCCTCAGTTGACAGTATCGAGTCAGCAGCCATCCATTCAGTCTCCCCCATTGGTTCAGTCTACCTTCAACGAGCTCGATGCAACACTCCAGGAGATGGCTTCTCAGGGTACTGGCACTATTAGCTCCACCCCAGCTCCAACTTCAGAGGCACCTACAAAATCAGTATAGCCTCCTCCTCTAGTTGTTGACCCCACTACCGTTGAGCTTTCAGATTTAGATTCAGACTCAGGCTCGTAGTTTGAGGTGCGACCATCAGCAGCAGTGCTGGCTTCTTCCTCTCCTCCAGCTCTAGATGTCTAGGAGTGTGCTCTTTTTGGTGCTTAAATGCCAAAGAGGGAGAGAGTCTAGAAGGAGTCTAGGTGATAGGGGGAGTCTTTTGTGTTGGAGAGAGCTAGTTAGAGTCATTAGTGAGCTTTCTAGTTTTTTAGTCTCAAGGGGAGCTTGAGTAGACTAGAGTCAGAATGTTGGTTCTTCATGGATTTTGATGTAATGACAGGCCATTTGGTTCTTAATCGATGTGTTTCGGTTGTCATCGCATTGTGTTTCCTTTCATGCTCAGTTTTATTTCTTATTCTACTAACATAATAGGTTGTTCTAATGCTAGGTTTTCTCTTGCTTAATTTTTATATGCCGTTAATTGCCTGGTATGATAGGGTGTTCTTCAATTCATATCTTTATCTTCCTATTTGTGTTGTCATTAATCAACAAAAATGGGAAGATTGTAGCATCTAGGCCCTTAGGTAAGTGGTAAGTGTTTCGGTGATTAATGACAATCATATCATTGTGACTAATGTGTATATTTTGAAGGGAATAAAAAACTTAGCTCACAATGATCATATGGGTATTCTTGGTCCCTTATGAATTTATATTAGACGATCAAAGGACATTTGCATCAAGATTAAGGATCTTCTAGGTCTAAGTGTCACAAGGTGATGAATGACACTTAGAGTAGTTATAGGTTTCTTCTTTTAGTCTTTTGACTATACTACAAAGAGGGGCTAAGTGTTGTAGCTTAATCTAGTTAAGTCTAGACTTAGTTGGATGCACACATGTGAAATTTTAGCACTAGGTGCTCAAAGAAGCTCATGTGTGAGAAGTCATGAAGTTAGAGCTCAAAGTTGATTGAATTTGATGGGACTCAGCAAAAATGTTCTCATCGGATAGTCTGGTGCAGAAAGAATTATACTCACCGGAGCAATTTAATGTTCTGTACAAAAGTAAATTGACCTCACCGGATGGTCCGGTGATGAGAGCAAAAACACATCAGAGTATTTAACAGAAGGGTTGATTTTCGAAGGAAACTGAAGCTAAGTACACCAGATGATCCGGTGTTAAAAAGAGTGTGAACACCGGAGCATTTAACTGAACATTGGATTTTTCATAGTAAAGGAAATTTAAGTCACTGGATGGTCTGATATTGTAAGTTTAACACACCGGAGCATTTTTTGACTTGGTGTCTCGATGCAGGGAGATATGAACTCACCGGATGATCCAATGTAGTGATTTGAAGATCATCAGAGCAATTCAGGCAACAGCTACTGACAGTTGATACAGCCAGCTTTTGCAAAAGGTCACACGCCAAATTGTCCGTTGTGTACAAGATTGGATCACTAGACTATCTGGTGTTCACAGAAAGTTTGGATGGTTAGCCAACGGCTAGATTTGGACCTCTAACCTATATATACCCCCTTACTCAGTTTCATTCATCTCCCTTGCAATCCAGAGAAGTTCATACACTGTGTGTGTCATCAAGAAGCAAGGGAGAGCAGTTGAGTTGATTTCCAAGTTTTTTAATGCAAAATTAAGGATTAGTACTTCAAGAGTAGTGTATCTAGCCGTTGTCTATGCTTGATAGTAATTAAGTGAAGCAATTAGCTTGTTAATCTTGGTGGTTGACAATATCTATCTGGTCTTGATGGTTGGAGTTATTTTCGGTGAGCTCTTGGATTTCTTGTGAGAGTCCCGGGAAGAGCTTGTACTTGGTTTGATGCCTGCTAATACAGAGATGGAGAAGTGGCAATCGCTAGTGAGCACTTGAGTCTTGGTACTCAAGGGGAAGCGATATCCTTGTGTGGATGCTCCAATGAGTATTAGGGAAGAGTGACAACTCTTCGATAACTTAGGAAAAAATCGGTGTCCTCTTTCCCTACTCACTTACTTTCCCGCCATTTATTTCAAGCGTTTACTTTTATGCAAGTTTCAATTTCGTATTTACTTTTGAGTTATTTGCTTGCATGTTTGATTTGTTCTAGCTTGCTTGCTTGAGTAGTTGTTTTTCTTTTATCTAGATTAAGGTTGTTATTTGTTCTAGAAATTGGTAGAAGTTAAAATTTGATTAGAGCACTATTCACCCCCTTTATGGCCATTAGATACTTTTACCTGCACTTATTACTAGTTATAAGTGACAGATCATCCTAGACCAGTCATAAGTGATAGGTCATCCTTGACCAGTCATAGATGATGGATCAAGTTGTGACCCGTTACTAATGACCAACTCATCAGTGATAAGTTATCTTAGAGAGTCATTAGTAACAAGTAAAGTTGTAACCTATCACTAATAGTCAGTTTGATGAAACAGAGCAGGTGAAGGAATTTTAATTAATCAATCATTAGATGTATTAGTCAATCAGGTTACTATCATAACTTGTTTTTTTCTTATATAGTAAATATATAGATAGCATGAAGCTATAATTTTTTAATTTTTCTTTTCTTTTTCTCTTATTTTTTCTCACCTCAGCAGGACTAGAATAGAAATCATTGTATATTTCTGCTCAAGTTTGAAGTAAGGGGTGGCGGCTATAGACATAAACTTGGGTTTTGAAAATGATACAGAAACTTGAGGGCATGAGAACTCAATCTTCAGCTGCGTTTTTGGCCTCAATTTTTTTTTCCGAATCTGACATCTTCAGGTGGAAACAGATATAACTTTTTTAGATGTCCATAGAGTTAAGAAAATGTTAAAACCAGAGTCTATATACAAAAGTTATAACTGTTTTACCGAAAACGCTCCGGATCACCTATTTGGTAATATGGTCATAGTAACCATGACCCGTTACCTATGACTTATTACGTGACGGATCACAATTATGACCCTTATCTATGACCTTCGGTAACGAAGGTTAAAAAGATAAAATATCTGCTTTCTATCACAACAACGCGATAGCTGAAGTAGTAAGGGGATACGTGCGTGACGGGAGGTTGTGGGTTTGATTCCTACAGAACGCAAAGACTGAAAGCGGTTTGAAAAATGACGTGGCTTGTGGGACATATATGATAGGCCCCTGTGTTGGGCGGCTCGGGTGGAAATTTTATTTTTTACCTTTTTCATGTAAAAAAACGCTAAAAAGTCATACGATAAGTGATGGATTACTATTACTTTCATAAGTGATAGATTATTAATGCTGACTTATCAGTAATATGTTCGGGGTGACGATTGTGGAACCCGTCACTAATTATAATTATCATTCATCACTAATTATAGTTACCACCCATCACGTAGGATCATTTTGACGTAATAGATAAGTAGGTGAATCCAAAGATGTCCAAAAGGTAGTAAATTATTATTTATTTTGGTTGAATCAAATTGTACTAAAACATCCTGAAACATTATGGTTTGTTGGTTTCGCTTACATTTCGAGCATCCGGCAAGATGTCCAAGAGCTTGGTAGGAGTTTTATTTCACTCTCTTATATTAATGTTTATAGGGAGGTAAATATGGCGGCACATTTGTGCGCCAAACAAGCCAAACCTGATACTCCTGCGGTCGATAAATACGGAGTATAAGCTCTTGCGGCCTCCCAAAAAAAAAATTATGCACCCAACAGTTATTTATTTTCTGTTGTCAAAACGTATGCCCTAAAAAAACAAAACGTATGCGCCAGAGGTAGACCGCTTAACACGAACATACGCAAAGCATGGCCATTTCCGGCATTTCGCAACGGGTAGTCTGTTTTACAAATTTCTGGAAGACAATTTTGTTTCGTATATTCGCAGCCTGAATGCAGCAGCAGCAGCAGCAGCAGCAGCACATAGGAAAAAAACACCATCACCCACACAAAAAAATCACCTAGACACACTAGAACATTCCAAGGCTACTCATCTGCGACTGCCCTCTAGAGAAGTACTCCGTCAAGAAAGAAAGCGTTGCAATCGAATTATTATTTGGTAAAAGGAGGTTATTTTTTGTCTTCCCACGCTAATCGCCCCATTTTGACTTAACCGTGGAGATTAAACAAAGTAAATCTGGTGTTAATCACGCCGACGAGGCCAAAGCGGGGCGTTAACCGTCGGCCGGGACGCCGGTGCAGCAAAAGCGAGCGTCTGAGGACGAAAAGACAGGGCAATCTTTGACCATCGACGTCGCTGACCTCACCGTCGACGGCGATGCATCACCCCATTCAATCGTTAATCAAGCACCATTGGCAGCGGCTCGATAATGGCGATTAGTTATGATAAAAGGGCAAAATTTCATCAGGCGGGCGAATACATTACATGACACTGAATTTTACATCGTGGCCGGCCTTCGCAGCTGCTGTCATTTACAGGCCATCTGCTAATCTCGGAGCACTAATTTAAACTTGCTAATAAGTAACTGATTAGCTAACCAAACCACTAGACCCAAGCCGTAGTTTATGGTTTAATACAGCGAGTGCAGGGAGCGTTGCGTGCAGCGCTGGCGGCCGGCGGCCGGCGGCTGGCGGCGAGCTCACATGACGGAGCAGGCGTTGGGGTTCTCGTCGCTGAACATCTGGTGCACGTGGACGTGGGCGGCGTACGGGTAGGGCTGCGGCGGCAGGTACTGGGCGCCGCCGGCGTTGGGGTACAAGGCGGGGTTGGGCGGCGGGGCGGCGCCGCCGTAGTAGCTGCCGGGAGCCGGAGGGTACGGCGTGTAGCCGTAGTGCGGCGGCATCTGGTACATGCCCGCGTCGGCCAAGGGCATCGGCGCCACCGACGCGGAGACGGCCGCGGACTTATCCTTGTCTTTCTTCTCCTCGCCGCTGCCGCCGTCCTTCTTCTTGTCGCCGCCGTCCTTCTTCTTATCGCCGCCGTCGCCGGCGCCCTTGTCCTTCTTGTCGTCACCTTTCTTGTCGCCGCCACCGCCGTCCTTCTTGCCGGGCGCGACAACCTCCACAGGACGGCTGAGCTTGTCCCTGAGGTAGGCCGGCAGCGCGGTGGCGTCCATGGTGCCGGTCACCTTCACTAGGTCCTTGGCGGCGTCGACCGCCACATCCTTCACCCCTGGAATCAGAGCACAAGTGTCAATTCAATCTTGGCGAAAAGTCCGCAACTTTTTTTGACGATTCGTGGTTCGAGGAGGGAATCCGTGGCAGAAAACAAAAACCTCACCTTTGATCTTGTGGATGCGGCGCTTGATGCGGTCGATGCAGCCGTCGCAGTGCAGCCGGATCTTGAGCGTCACGGTCTCCTGAAAAAGAAGCAAAAAAAGGAGAGCAATTTCATTCGCAGATATCGGAGATGAGAGCAGTGACAACAAATTGCAAACGGCATGCAAGTAACTAACCTCTTTGAGTTCCTTGGGCTTCTTCTCGTCCTTGGACTTGTCGCCGGCGCCCTTCTCTTTCTCAGCCTTCTTGCCGCCGCCGCCTTTCTCTTTCTCGGCCTTCTTCTCGCTACCGCCGCCGCCGTCCGCCTTCTTTTCTTTGTCCTTCTCCTTGTCCTTCTTGGGCGGCCCAGCGCCAGCGGAGACGATCTGGACGTGCTTCTTGGCCCTGGTCTCGATGCGCTCCTTGAGCTCCAACGCGTCCGCCGCGCCTGTCACGACCACCTTGCCCACCGCCATGTCCGCCGCCACCGACTCCACCCCTGCACACGCGCCACAGAACAAACCCATTCAGAAACAACCCACAAGAAAGAGCAAACCACCCTCCACCGACCCACAACCACGAATACGCACCCGGGGCGCGCTTGATGGCCTTCCGGACCTTGCTGGCGCAGCCGGCGCAATGCAAATCGACGTTGAGCACGATGGGCTGCGGCGCCGCCGCCGCCTCCGGCCCGGCGCCGGCGTCCTTCTTCTTGTCGCCGCCGCCGTCCTTACTCGCCTTCTTCTCTTCTCCCATGCCGTCACAGGATCTCTCACAGGTAGCCTCACTCTCCTCTCCTTGGCTCGGCCTGCCTTGTCTCGTCTCTGTCCTCGCTGTGGCGGTGGTTACCGAGGGCGCGGGGTTCGAGGAGGCTGGGGGTTTTGTGAAGGAGGCGAGTGGGTGCGGGGTGGGGGCGGCGTTAAATAGCTGCGGCCGCGGAGAGTGTTTGCTGCTGTACGCCGCGTGCGGTGGGTGGGGCGCAGTGAATGTGGAGAGGGTGCCGCCGTGCCAGAGACCGGAGTGGGATGGCCACGGGGAGACCCGGTAGCTGCGACGATGCCAAGCGGGTTATTGGAGCCGCCGACCCGGGAGGAAATGCAGCTCTGCTGGCTGCTGCTGATGAGGATGGATGTGCGTGGCCCCGTCACCGAGTGCCATTTACTGCTCTTCTTCTTCCCTGGTTTTCTTAATTGCAGTGACGGACCCACATCCGGTCGGCGGGCCTCTTTTCTTCTTTCTCCTCCTTCACTTTTTTTTCCTAATAAAGTTCTAGCCAATAGCGGGCGCCGGAGCCACCCTCTAGCCTCTCGCTTTGTTGTAGTGGTTCTAGTAAGAGTTAATTGAATGAATTTCTTATTTTAAAAGGTATTCATGAGGTTTTAAAAATATATGAATTTTCTAAAGCGATCATTTGTTTCCATCGAGTGCTTTCTTCTTGGATGATAAGAACACGTGCAATGCAAATCAACCAGAACTAAGGGCCGATCCAATAAGCCATTCTTATAATGTCACTTTGCAATGAAAGGAACTAATAGCCTCTCGCGCGATCATTTTATAACTTCTATATAGTAATAGCAGTATACTCACTGATGAAGATTATAGGACGCCAATAATAATGAAACATCGAATCTAGACTCTTAAATAGTTAGCTTTCAAGAACTCGGACAATAGATTTTACTATACAAATATACTTATATACAAGTGTATGTATTATACTTGAAACATTTGTTGTCACATCGATTGACTAGTGAAATATGTATTGATTGATAATTCAGCTGGTTTGCAACACATGAATTTCATGAAGAACAATTTATTTCCAATAGCTCACACACTCTGCTGTTACCTCCATTGTTTTTTCTTTCCAAATCATCGCGTACACTGACGGCCATGCGCAGCGACAAGAATTATTTGGTCAGCGCACACGCGACGGCTGTCGTGGCTTCCTCCCCGGAACCGCCCCTGGGTCCGGACTCCGGAGCCGATCGGGCGGGAGCCGTCGGTTTCGATATTTTTTCCTCCGCCTGCCGCGCCCACGTGTGTACAGCAAGACGGTGGGCCCGCATGCGCGGTCCGACGCTGCGCCGTGCCCCGACGATTAAAAAACATAGGTACGCTGCGGAATTTTTTATTTTTCAATATTGATAAAAGTACATAACCATTTTAAAATATTATATATCTATTCTACTATCGTCCTTGCAAGATGTCAGCCTTTCAATCGGTGACATAAAGATATCACCTTTAAAATATGTGACAACTTACAAAATAAAAAACACTACGTTTTATTATTTTTAAATTCAAAATACTATTGAAATAGTAAAAAAATTCTAAAAAATAGTATGTTGTAGATGATGCTATAATCTATTTTTTTAATTTTTAACTCAAATAATTACTTTTATAATGAGAAATAAAAACAAAATTTTCATTGTACATAGTGTAATACTCTATACAATAATTTTTTTTATTTCTCGTTGTATAAATCATATTTTTATTTAATTTTTGTAGAGCTAGATTATCTTCTTTCATATATATTTTTCAGATTTTTTTATCATTATTTTAATAGTATTTTAAAATTTAAAAGATATCGTCCGTTAAAATATATGTGTATTTTTACTAATATTAAAAAATAAAATAAAATTTTGCCCTCCCCTGGATTCTCGAAGCCTAGCGTCAGCGACCGGGCCTGCGGTGGGACGGCTGTGTCGGAGGGACTGACTCGCGGACCCCAGGTGGGCCCACGTGACCTGCGCTGATTATTCTAGGCCTGGGGTGTGTATCGTGGACAGGTTGCGTGGCTGGCCCGCTTGTTTGACCGGATGTTGGGCTACCAATGGTCTTGACAACGCTGGTTGGTGGGGTGTTGATGCTGCCGGCGCGATTCGGCGTGATCGTGGTTAAGTGGACTCTGGCCCAGCAATTTATTGGCTTATTCTCCGGTTGTTGGACATGGTGGGCTTTTGCTGTTGGCGCAGTCTCGGGCCTCGAGGGTCCTCACAAATTCAAATCCTTCCGTCCGCGTTTGGAATTTATATATTTATGTTTATATATATTATTAATTTAACAAAATTAGATGACAGTTTGAAAAAAAAAAGATAAAACTAGGCGCATGACGCTCATTCATCGGGGGGCATATAAAAATTACACGATAGAAGGGCGACAAAGTAGAGTCCACTATTTGCAGTAATTTAAGGGAGCTATCTCTGATGAATGGATGACACACAGGTGTGATAAGGTTTTCTCACTGCGTACTATATCTTTGAAAAAATATAATTTTTTCATATGAACTCAAGTAAGGATTTTTTTTAATATAAAAATTATAGTTTTTGATGAGATTTACAAATTTGTAATTGATTAATTTTTCATTTAAATCCACTGAATGCTGAAAAAGTTGCTACAATGTTTAGATCTGAAAATTATCGATCCAAGCTTTGAATGTTCAGAACAAAGATCTGATGTCCTATCAAAATTTCAAAAATCTCACTTTAATCGCCTTAAAAAAGGGTTCTTCTGGAATCAGACACAATATCCAGAATCTCAAATTTCAGAGGACACATTAGAATGAATAGTGATGGCATATTAGCCGGATCATAAACATGAACCATTTTTATGTACAGGAGGCATAACTTAACACAGGAAGACTGTACCAAAACCAATGACCAGACCTCACCTTGCTGTTGGTGAACAGGAGCTTGTCACAGCGCTTGTTGATCCGTGGGACTGACCTTTGAACATTATCAACCAAAAGGCTGTAAACATATCCATGTACTATTACAAGACGTATCCGTGGGACTAAACCTATAATGATAAAAGATCAAAAGGATGTATACATATGTATATACTATTACAGAACACTTTATATACACATATATATGCATATATATATATCAGTGCTGGTTTAACAGTAATCGTTACTGAAGACATATCAGCGCCGGTTCTTAAACACTCGCGCACGAACAACAACTGAGCAGCTCATAATTGACACTGATAGTCACTATTGGTACTAAGACATCAATACCGGTTCCAGCCACGAACCGACGCTGATAGTGACTACCAATGTCGGTTCTAGTCACGAACCAGCATTAATACATCAGTGTCGGTTCTAGCTGTAAACTGGCACTGATAATCAATATCAATGTCGGTTCTAACCATGAACCCCCGTGATAGTAAGTATCAGTATCGGTTCTAGCCACAAACCGCCATTGATGATTACTACTGTCACAACTCATCTTAAAAATCTATAACTTTTTTACACGAAGTCAGATAGGGAAAACTTTATATGAAAATTATAACTCTCAATGAGATCTATAACTTTGTAGTTGAAAACTTTTTTATTTGAGGCCATTTAAATCCCTAAATAATTAAAAAATTGTAGTAGTGGTTGGATGAAGATAAGCTTTATATGAATATTGTAGAACTCGACGAGATATACAACTTTATAGTTGATAACTTTTTTATTTGAGGTCATTTAGATGTCCAAATAGCTATTCAAATATTCGATCAGAAGATGTCAAAAGAATTTATTTTGCTGCTATACTCATGAATGGATGATAGCTGAGATGGTTAGAGGGGTCGCACGTGCGACCTGCTATGAGGTCATGAAATAGAGTAATAATTGCCACATGTGAGCGAATTTCGCGTGACCTTGCGAATGTTGGGCGCAGTCGGGTGAGCACCCTCTAGTAACTAGTTTTGAACTCGACTCATTATCATTCCTCTTGTCATGAAAAAAACTGAAGCTTTTTTTACCTGAAAAGCATTGAATCAGGACCAACTATCAGTGTAGGTTGGTACTATCAGTGCCGGTTGGAGCTACCAACTGACACTGATAGTTATTTTTCAGTGCCAGTTCTATACCAGGCACTAATAGTCAGTGATTATCAATACTGAATTCTCTGGCCGATTCCATACCAACCCTGTCCCCGACGCTGCATCGACCGCCGCCACCATCCTCGCCATTGCTCTGCTATCAAGGACCCCGTGGTGAGACTCCCTGTGTCCCCTTCTCCCTTTTGCGCTTTCTCACGTCACCAGTGGAGCTCGGACACGTGTTTTTGCATGACTTCGGTGATGCTTCGACCATGCGCCACCGTCGACCGGACGTGGTCCTTGTTCAGTGCAGACAGTTGAATTTAAAAGCACCACCTGCATCTCCAGCCATCCGATCAAGAACGTGCGGCTCAGATCGCGTACCCCTTCACCCTTGCATAATCGGTCCATCGTGGTCCATGGGTCCATGGACTTTTCCATGGGTTTTTCAATATAAAAGTATTTTGGTTTTGCTTTATGACATCAGCTTGCGCAATAAAAAGGATTTTCAGAATAAAAGAAATCTAGAAATTTCCGGAAATTAAGTTCGTTTTGCAAATAGGCCCCTAGAACTTGAAACCATCATAACTTTTTGCTCGTAGCTCTGATTTGGGCGATTTTCGTGCTTAAATTCTCGTAGAGGCGTGTAAAATCTTTTTCTATGGTTTTTTTTACCTAGTTTATATTGTTTGATATACTTTTATTAGTAGTTTCTCTTATGTGCTTTTCCAGTGTGCCGATTAGGAGGTGAATAGCTCCTGAACCTGCAAGACCAAGCTTTTGAAGAATTTAAGCAACCCTCCGCTGAAGGTAAGTGTCTTTGAACATCTTGCTCCTATTTTAGGGTTTATACGTAGTTATTTGTCCTTCATTGCATGCTTGTCTAAAATAAAAGCCTATGATTTGGGTTTACTAGATTTTTGTATGATTATCCTAGTCACCATTGATGAGTCATGGGAAATGAAGGGTAGATATGCTAGTTGTTGTCATGGTTGGGGTAAATGTTAAATTTGACTAATGATTATGTAGCATGAACCAGGTATGATAATTTTTGTAGCAACATGGTGTAGGGATCCTAACAGGATGGTTGTGTAATGATGGTGTGGGAATGCACGTGTGTGAAAAATGCACAGTTGGTTTGTAGTTGTTCCTATGTGGGATCCTAAGAACCGGTTCTTGAAGCATGTAACCCGGCTGAATAGCGCAACCATGATGCTTATTTGGGTACGGCCTGACCAATTAATTAGCCACCCTTCGATTCTATGGGCACCAATGGATGGTTGAGTAGCATAAGAGAGGGTTTCTACAATAATGGAACTACTGTTAGCGGTGAAACCTCAGTGGGTGCTTACAGGTCGGCGAGAGCTTTGTAAAGGCCTTGTAGTGATATCTCGATGCACACCTCGGAAGTGTGTAAGGTACCGACGGGTACCGGCAAAAGAGTTGATCACGACTCTTGGGTAAAGTGTGCAAACTCTACAGCGTATAAAACTAATCGATCAATCGTGCTCACGGTCAAGAACAGCTTGCACTTCTTCTTGATTAGTTGGGATCAGGGTTCTGGTTTGGAGGGTGGGGTAGCCATGTAATGGGATTGTCTGGTGAGTCTTGTTAGTCGAATGAAATCCGATGAGTTATCCCTTTTGTTATAGTTGTGTCTCACTTAGTAAATAGGATGCATATTGTTGGAGTTATAGGTCAAGGTTTCGTAGTGCAGTAAACCAATGTCTAGCCTTTTCTTAACTTAAGCCGTATAGCATGATTTCCCTAAACTTGCGGAGTACATTGTGTACTCACATCCGTTGCCCCCTTTCTTGCATTCTTCTGCTATTCAAAAGTCATCAATGAAGCTGCACCCTTCGATGGAGACAACATCGACCCGAAGCTCCTTTTCTAGGCTAATGATCCCACGATTGACGCCTGTGGAAGATGAAAGACCCTTTGGCACTGGAGTTTTCGTTTTCGTTGTGTTTTTCTTCTAGACCCTCGAGTCCTTTTGTAATAATTTATAGCGTTAATGTAATAATGGCACTGTGATGATACACTGATGATGTAACGCATGTATGACAACTTGATCCTGGCATACATGTGTTGTACCTGGTTTTGTTCCTTTAAAACCAAGTGTTACATGTACGTCACTTCTTGGGTTTTCGCTCCATAAATTGGTCCTTATTTAGGTTACTTTAGAAAATACTAACCAACAATATAACCATGATCACTGTCACCAACATCACTATGCTCAAAGCCTAAGGTTCCATACTGCTAACCATTAACAAATTAATAATCACCGTTGCTTATGTTCACGAATCTGGTATAAGACACTTTCCAATATCCTCAAAGCATGGCTAAGCATTTCTACCCACAAAGGACACCTAGCTATTAACCACCTAGGTTCCAAGGGACAATAAGCGAAAAACTAGGGCAAACCCTAACATAGGTGACTACACAGCAGATTAACAGATATTGCATGCAATTTGTAAAATAAAAACATTTAAAAACATAAGTTCAAGATGATCAAGGACACTTTCCATCTCCATGCAGAGCTCAGTGTACTCTAGCTCCTGGTCTTGACGTTCCTCAAATTGATCAAGGGCATTGACGTATAATCGCACGATTACCGGCAAAGCATGTAAATAAAACACACTAAGAACATAGCACAAAACAAAATAACAACAAGACAAAACCTATCTAGAAAGATAGAGCTCTGAAAAATGAATCTAACGGCGCAAGAATCGCTAAAAAAGGAGCTAAGATGAAAACGTGATGATGGTTTTACTAAAAAAGGGCTTTTCTGCAAAACTACATTAATTCTGAAATTGTCATATTTATTTTTGTATTAAAAAAATTGAATTGTTGATCAGGCTTGACACGTCAGTGAGAAGAGTGATGTTGCGGCTGAGGTGGCAGGGTGATGTGGCATGGACGCTGATTGGGATTATGGGTGACACGTGTTGGCTTGCTATTGGCTACCGAAGGGGTAAGTTAAGATCTAATCTGGGCATCACATCTCAGAATGGATGGCTCATAGGGGGTATGGATGACTGGAGGGGTAAGCACGGCAGCTCAAGGGGGCGACGGCTATGGTGCAGTGGCGCATGGCCGGAAGATCGCCGAGATGACACTCCAGTGGGCTAGGAACTCTGGCGAGCAACGGATCTTGGAGAGAAGAGCTAGGGAATCTTGTTTTGGGGGTTACCATGGGTGGCTTCGCTCTAGAAAGCAGTCGGCAATGATGGGGCGGCAGAGGAGCTTGGGAACTCGGTGGGGAAGGATCTTTGGTGCTCAGAGAACCAAGGCGATGGCGGCACGAGCTTCGGCGATCGACGGCGAAGCTCGAAAGAGGTTTGGTGGAGACAAGGTGGTGCTAGGGTGGCTTAGCGATGGTGTATAAGGAGGCAATAGCTATGGCGGGGGTGAGCTCGAGATCTTGGTGAGAGGGCTTGGTTTCAGCGAGTTCGAGGCGATGGGGAAAAAAAGCCAAGGGGCAGCTGACCTATATAGGCGGGAAAAAGGGGGCTTGGGTGTGCTAGGACTCTAGGGGCGATGATGGGCTCATGTCCAACTCAAACTCAATGGCAGAGGCACATCCAACTCAGAGATGAAGTGCGAGCGTGGCGAAGAAGGTGGAAACGGCCGAGGCACGATGGGGTAGGCGGCTGGGCTGAAGAGCGAGCGTGCGCTGGGTGGGATGGGGCGCAGCCTAGGCAGGAGGGCAACAGGAGGGGAGGAGGTAGGCCGGGCAGGCCGGGAGAGAGGGGTTGGGCTGGGGAGAGATTAGAGTGGGCTGGGTCTAGGTTAGGTTTTGGGTTTGCGCTGGCTAGGGTTTAGGTTTTCTATTTATTTTCCTCTCTATTTCTTTTCCTTTTCTAATTCTACTCTAAAGCAATAACAAAACAAACAAAGTCAAATAAAAACAAATAAACCCTAAATGCCTATTCCGACATGAATGCACTTCAAGCAAATTATATCCTATGTCAAATTGAATTTGATTTAGAATAATAGGTTTTATCCTATTCTATTTGTTTAAACCCTAATTAATTCTAGGATAATTTTAGGAAATTAAGAAATTGAAAATCAAGGTGTTACAAACCTACCCCCTTAAAATGAATCTCGCCCTCGAGATTCGGACAGATCAGAAAAGATATGTGAAAACTCCAACTTCAGATCTTCTTCTCTTCCCCATGTAGCTTCATCCTCTGAGTGGTGACCCCATTGCACTTTGCACATTGGTATTACTTTAGTTCTGGTAACTCTTTCTAATCTTTTGATGATCTTTACCAGATACTCTGTATAGGAGAGATCTTCTTAATATCCAATTCTTCCATCAGTAACTGTTTTTCAGGCACTCGAAGACACTTCTTCAATTGAGAGGCATGTAAGACATCATGCACAACTGCCAGTTGAGGTGGTAACTCCAACTGATAAGCTACTTCTCCTCTTTTATCCAATATCTTGAAAGGTCCAATGAATCTTGGTGATAATTTTTCTTTGACCTTAAATCTTCGAAGACCTTTGATGGATGAAACCTTAAGATAGACAAAATCTCCAATTTCAAATGTCAATTCTCTATGTATGTTATCCGCACAACTTTTCTGTCTCGACTGAGCAATCCTTAGATTCTCCCGAATTATTTGAACTTGCTTTTTTGCATCTCGTAGAACTTCTGGACCAAAAACCTAATTTTCTCTAATCTCATTCCAGAACAATGATGTTCTACACTTTCTTCCATACAAAGCTTCAAACGGAGACATTTGAAGACTTGTCTGATAACTATTGTTGCACGAGAACTCTGCATGCGGCAGACTCTTATCCTAACTTTTACCATACTTCAGAGCACAAGCTCTTAACATATCCTCGAGTATCTGATTTACTCTCTCAGTCTGTCCATCTATTTGAGGGGGATATGTAGAACTGAAATTCAACTTTGTATCCATAGACTTGTATAGCTTCTGTCAAAACTTGGAAGTAAACTGAGTTCCTCTATTCGAGACAATCTTCTTCGGCACTCCGTGCAAACACACTATTCTCGACATATACAACTCCACTAATCTGGCTCCACTATATGTGAGCGACTTTAGTTAGGCAATCAGTTATAACCCATATTGAATCATATCCTCCTTGTGTACTGGGTAATACAACAATGAAATCTATACTGATTCCTTCCATTTCAAAGGTTTTAGCAATCCTATTGGTCTCTGATGTTCTGATTTGAACTTCTGGCAATTATCACAAAGAGCTACATACTCTGCAACATCTCTCTTCATTCCATACCACCAATAGCGATCCTTGAGATCCTGATACATATTTGTACTTCCAGGGTGAATGGAATACACTGAATCATGAGCTTCTCTCAGAATCAACTCTTTAATGTCCTTCTGATTAGGCACACAAATTCTCTTTTTGAACCACACGGTACCTTGACTGTCTTCTGTAAAACCTAGTGCTTTATCATCCTTGATTAACTGTCTAATTTCCTTAAGTTTTTCATCCACAAGTTCACCCTTATAAATATCTTGTTCTAACGTGCAATGAACATCCATGGTGGTTGCCTCTATATCTGCCACAAATCCAAGATTAAGCTTCTCAAACTCTTCCCATAACCCAGGTTGACTTTCTTGAACCATCACCAAGTTACAATAACTCTTTCAACTCAAAACATCAGCTACAACATTAGCCTTTCCTGGGTGATAATGGATTCCCTCATTATAATCCTTGATTAACTCTAGCTATCAGCGCTGATGAAGGTTTAGATCCGATTGAGTGAATATATACTTCAAACTCTTGTGATCTGTATATATCTCACACCATTTTCCAATGAGATAATGTCTCCAAATCTTCAACGCATGAACCACTGCTGCTAACTCTCGGTCATGAGTAGGGTAATACTCCTCATGCTTCCTTAACTGCCTTGACGTATAGGCCATGACTTGACCTGCTTGCATGAGAACGCATCCAAGTCCTTATCGTGAAGCATCGCAGTAGATATCGAAATTCTTGTTGATGTCTCGCAGAATTAGCACTGGGGTTGTAGTCAATCTCTTCTTCAACTCTTCAAAACTTGCTTGACAAGCCGAGCTTTATTTAAAAACCACATTTTTCTGTAG
The DNA here is from genome assembly GCF_958298935.1 of Phragmites australis. Lineage (NCBI taxonomy): Eukaryota > Viridiplantae > Streptophyta > Magnoliopsida > Poales > Poaceae > Phragmites > Phragmites australis. The sequence continues at coordinate 9,080,870 of NC_084941.1, read as the reverse complement.
CAAAGAGGTGAGAGGTTGAGCTATCTTTGAGAATCCATCTATGAAACAGCGATAATATTCCGCTAAACCAAGGAAACTACATATCTCTGATACATTTGTAGGCGGCAACCGATTTAACATATCCTTCGCTTGCTTGGATCTACTGCTACACCACCGGTTGTGATGATATGGCCGAGGAAAGCGACTTGATCTAACCAAAAATCATACTTGCTAAGCTTGACATACAACTAATACTCTCTGAGTGTTTGCAACACTTTTCTAAAATGCTCTTTGTGCTCTTCCTTACTCTTGAAGAAAACCAAAATATTATCAATGAACACCACAACAAACTTATCCATGTAATCCATAAACACTTTGTTCATAAGATTCATGAAGTAATTGGCACATTGGTCAAACCAAAAGACATGATAATATACTCATATAATCCATATCGAGTACTAAAGGAGGTTTTGGGTACATTTGATGTTCAAATCTTCAACTGATAATATCCAGACCTTAGATCAATCTTAGAGAACAAAAATTCTCAATCCGGTGTAAAGGATACTTGTTCTTAATAGTCACATCATTGAGTACTTTGTAATCTACACACATTCTTCAAGTATCATCATTCTTATCCACAAAAAGAACTAGGGCTCTCCAAGGCAATGCACTTGGTCTCATAAAATATTTACCTGACTACTCTTGAATTTGCATTTTTAACTTAGTTAGGTCATTAGCGGACATTCTATATGGCCTTTTATCTATAGGGGTTATACCGGGTACCAATTCAATAACAAACTCAATATCTCGATCTGGTGGCATATCTGGCAATTCATCGGGGAAGACATCGAGAAATTCACGAACCACTCTGATATGATCAATGGGTGCACCTTCAAGTAAATTGAGAGAACCCTCTTCTACTGCTGGAAAAGTAGCTACGAACTCAACTTTGGTTTCATCTCTATTGGTCAGGTGGATTGTTCTTCTGGCACACTCTATTACTCCATCAAACATAGCAAACCAATCCATTTCAAGGATGGCATCTATGCCCTTAGATTCCAATACTATAATATTTCCTAAAAAGTCTACCCCTTATTTTAAGTTTCATCATAGGACACATATATTGTGCTTTCAATTCTCCTCAAGGAGAGCTAATAAGCATATTACTCTTCATCATAACCATAGGCAAACCATGCTTTGCAACATAATGAGTAGTTATGAAGGAATGTGAAGCTCCAGAATCAAATTACTGATGCGGGCTAAGAGTTAACAAGGAACATACCGTACACCACATCCTGAGCATCTTGAGCCTTTTCTGCTGTGACATGATTGACCTTCCCACGGAAGAAGTTCTGTTGTCTACGATTGTTCTGAACAGGGGTTTGACTTACACAGCGTGACTGAGCTTGGACTGGAGTTAACCTTGGTCTGTTATTGGGGTTGGCATGTGACTGGATCTTCTCAAGGCAATTATTCACATAGTGACCTTCATCTCTATAGTATAAACATCCTTTGCTTGAGCGAGGAGTAGTTGGGATATTCTTGACTTGAGGAGTAGAGGGTGGAGTTGAACGAGGTGTTAGATAATTTGGAGCGTTGAACAAGAGCTTGACATTGAGGCTTGTACTGGTTGTTGGAGCGAAACATAAGTCCTTGCGGAGGAGCTTGAGCCAAACGGGGACGTGTGTTATTTCCTTATCCTTGAAATGACATCTTCCTCTTTTTCTCATCTAGCTATTGGCGCTTGTGTTCAAACACTAAAGCTTTGTTTACCATAGCTTGGAAATGGGCAAATTTTGAGGAAGTAGAGTATACTCTATGACATCATTCAAACCTTCCAGGAAGCATTCCTGCTTCATCTCATATGTGTCCACTTCATTTGGGGCATACCTAGACAATTGGGTGAACTTGGTCACATACTCCCTCACAGTCATTGGTCCTTACTTCAAACTCATGAATTCTTTCTTCTTCAGATGAACATCTCCTGATGACACATGATGAGTGCGGAAACTAGCTTTGAATTCCATCCAAGTGATAGCTAATAGGTTATCATGCACGGCATAGTATGCTTCCCACCAGTCCAAAGCTTGATCGACGAGTTGGTCCAAAGCATAGAGAACCATCTCTCTATCAGCGCACTATGCGACTTTTAGCTTCTATGTCCTTCAACCAATCATCTGCATCCATTGGCTCCATTATATGACTGAAGACAGGGCTAAGTTCTCTTGAATTCTCCAAGTCTTGATGGTTGGTAGGGTTGAGGAGCATAAATTGGTTGTTGTTGTTGTATCTGCACCATAGATTGAGCTAAGGCTTGCAAGATCTGAGTCTGCATAATCATATGTTGTTCTAGGATCATTGGAGGAGCGTGGGTGGATTCCGATTGCTGTTGTGATCCTCATTGTTGCCACTGATGTTCCTTCTTGTGTTAACCATCCGATTGAAAAGAAAGATAGGAGTAGATAAGCGAGACTAGAAAGGATTTAACTAAGAAAACCCAACTATATTATATTATATAGATAATAAAGGTTCGTCTATGGACAAGGTGCCAAAGCAATCCATAGCTCACATTGACACTCAAACAAAAGATCCAAATCACACACTTAGCACCATAACAATTCTCACACTATCAATATTATCCTTAACGATTATATTGATGATCGACCTAGACGAACGATTCTACTAAAAGACTCTACTACTAGGACTCCTCTCTAGTACGAGATACTGCAAAGGAATCGATTGATCCTTCTTCTTCTATGGCGGGGGGCATTGAGGTAGGTTCCCTTGCAAGGTGGTGAGTGGATAGACAGGGCTTCTTCTTCAGCTTGTTCAGATTCTTCTTGGCTGACACGATGCTCATCCTTGAGAAGTGAAGTGATAAAAGTGAGGCATTGACAAACATCTCCCAATTCCCATAGGGCGCAGTCCAGCTCATCCTCCAAGGCAATAGTGAGTGTCACTTGCTCACGTAGCTTGGGGCTTTCTGCAAAGGGGCTTTTCACGAATGGTTCATCACTTCCACGAGTTCTTCGAGGACAGTATGCATAAGGAGAGTCAACCATCTTACTATTGTATTAATCTCGAACATGGGATATGGCTTGACATGCTGCATCTTGAACGCTGGATGTGAATGTAGCTCTTTGGGACATTGCTGAGTGAATGCCCACAACTTGACAAACATCCAGAACTTCATCTTGGCTTCGCTCGTAGTCATAGATAGTGACTTCGACCTTCCATTCTACATATCCAGAGTGTTGCTTCTTAACTCCCCTGTAGACTGGTTTTTGCGTATGTCCAAGTCCAGAAAGTATTCCCCACAGTAAGCAAGGAAGGTGTCCAGCGTGAAGATCATCACTCTCATAGACATCGGGAATGGGGTCCATATTATGAAAGTGGGATCATCAATCTCCTCTTCGGTTGGGACACATTGAAGAACGGGTGGACGACCTCCAGTTGACTTACGAGTAGTGAGCAGTTGGCGAACCAACCATAAAGGAGATGATAGGATATAAGAACTAACCTTACAGATAGCAAGAGGCAAGTACGAGAAATAAGAAAAAGCTTCTATATGTTCAGATGGACTAGGGAAAACCTTAGAGATGACCATTCTAGCTAGGCTTGCGGTCCTACAGTCAGTATGACTCTGATACCATCTCTGTTATACCCAATTTTTAATGGAAAAAACCAAGTGCGGCTTATGCGTGCCCAGGAAGTTTTAGCACACATAAGGACGTAACATGTGAAGATAATAGTATCGATACTTAACTTACAATCGTTCAACTCTTACAAAAAGACTTTAACTAAATAACTTTATTGCCTTAACGGCAGCAAACTAAACGACAACAGCGAAATGAAAGCATCGGCAACCAAGCAACTTCACAGGCACCGACCGGAAGACACATTCCTAGACACCAGGTCGTTGTCTTGAAAATCTTCAATGTCTTCCACTGAGCAGCACATGTATTTTGAGAGATAGTAAGGGTGAGCACATGGAGTACTCAACAAATGTGGTAAAGTAATGACATGCAGGCTTTCAACAAAAATAGGCTAACACATGGTATATTTGTATAAATGCGAGTAAAGAAAAGTAATGTAATTGAAAAGCATTAAGCATTTATTAATTGAATGAAACCCAAACTACCCTATAACTATCACCTAAAGCTACCCACCTTGCAAATCATAACCATCTAGTGCCACCAGTACTACTATACCACAACCATAACCATTCCACCATCATATCCAAAACTAACTAATCATGTGATATATCAGATTTTACTCTATACAGAGGTTGTCTAGCTTTCCCCACAAGTTAGTAAATTCCATGTTATTGTGTTGCGCAAAACACTTAACACACGCCAGTGGTGTGCTACCAGGAGATCACTACATGACATTACCACTAACTAGAGCCTACTCCAGTATGCATCTGCCCACTAGATTTCACTGCCAGGTATTATGAAATACCATTCCAACCCAGAAGCCCTATTTTGTGCTGACCCAACACACACTAGAAAGAACTCTAACTAGTATGCCAAGTCTTACCTATATTAGCATGGTGGTTGGTACGTAACTTCTTGGGTTGTCGTTCCACGAACCGGCCACTATTTAGTTTACTTGAGCAAATACTAACTAACAACATAACCATGATCACTATCACCAACATCATTATGCTCAAGGTCTAAGGCTCCATGTTGCTAACCATTAACAAATTAGACATCATCATTGCTTATGTTCATGAATCTGGTATAAGACACTTCCCAACATCCTGAAAGTATGGCTAATTACTTCTACCCACAAAAGACACCTAACCATAAACCACCTAGGTTCCAAGGAATGATAAAGGAAAAACTAGGGCAAACCCTAAGATAGGTGACTGCCCAGCAGATTAATAAACACTGCATACAATTTGTAAAATAAAAATATTTAAAAATATAGATTCAAGATGATCAAGGACACTTTCCTTCTCCTTGTTGCTGCTTAGTGTACTCTAACTCCTAGTCTTGACGTTCCTCAAATTGATTCAGGGTGTTGACGTCTAATCACACGATTATTGACAAAACACGCAAACAAAATAAACTAAGAACAGAGCATAGAACAAAAGAACAACAAGACAAAACCTATCTACAAAGATAGAGCTATGAAAAATGAATCCAATGATGCAAGAATCGGTGAAAAGGAGCTAAGATGAAAAGGTTATGATGGTTTTACTAAATAGGGTCTGTTCTACAAAACTACATTAATTATGGAATTATCAGATTTATTTTTGTATTGGAAAACGTTGAATTGCTGACCGAGCTTGACACGTCAGCGAGAAGAGTGACGTGGTGGCTGAGGTGGTAGGGTGATGTGTCATGAAGGCTGTCTGGGATTATGGGCGACACGTGTTGGCCTACTACTGGCTACTGGAGGGGTAAGCTAAGATCTAATCTGGGTCGCACATCTCGAAACAGACAGCTCAGAGGGTGACTGGAGGGGTAAGCATGGTGGCTTAGGGTGGCGGCGGCTATGGTACGGCGGCGCACGGCCGGAAGATCGCCGGGACGATGCTCTGGTGGGCTAGGAACTCCTGCGAGTGATGGATCTTGGAGAGAAGAGCGAGGGAATCTCGTTTTGGGGCTTACCATGGGTGGTTTGGCTCTCGAAAGCGGTCGGCAATGATGGGGCAGCAGAGGAGCTCAGGAACTCAACGGAGAACGATCTCCGATGGCCGGGGAACCAAGGCGATGGTGACACGAGCTTCGGTGGTTGACGGCGGAGCTTGGAGATGGTTCGATGGAGGCAAGGCGACACTAGGGTGGCTCAGCGATGGTGTAGATGAAGGTAGTGACTATGGCGATGGTGAGCTCAAGATCTCGATGAGAGGGCATGGTTTTGGCAAGTTTGAGGCGATGTGGAAAAAAAGCCAAGGGGCGACTGACCTATATAGGTGGGGGAAAAGGGGCTTAGGGTGCGCTAGGACTCTAGGGGTAGCGACGGGCTCATGTCGCCATTAGACTCGATGGCGGAGGTGTATCCAACTCAGAGACGAAGCGCGAGCACAGGGGAGAAGGCCGAAACGGCTGGGGCACGATCGGGCAAGCGGCTAGGCTAGAGAGAGGGATGCGCTAGGCCGGGACGAGGCGCGGCCCATGCGAGAGGGTGATGTGAGAGGAGGAGGCAGGCTAGGTAGGCCACAAGAGAGGGGTTGGGCAGGGGGAGAGATTAGAGTGGGCTAGGTTTAGGTTAGGTTTTGGGTTTGGGCCTGCTAGGGTTTAGGTTTTCTATTTCTTCTTTTCCACTTTTTCTACTCCTTTTCTAATTCTATTCTTAGGCAATACCAAAACAAACAAAGCCAAATAAAAACAAGTAAACCCTAAATGCCTATTCCAGCATGAATGCACTTCAAGCAAAATATATCCTATATCAAATTGGATTTGATTTGGAAAAATAGGTTTTATCCTATTCAATTTGTTTAAACCCTAATTAATTCTAGGAAATTGAGAAATTGAAAATCAAGGTGTTAAACTTGTTTTGTGAATTTCATAACATCTTGTTTCTCTCCAGTTTTGCTCCTGCTTTAGTTTTGAGGTGTGTTGGGTGACCATAATAGGAGAATGCTATCAGTTTGAAAAGACATTTATGAGGCGCCTATTCAAATCCTCTCTAGTTGTCATTCTCGGTCCTACAATGTATTTTCATCGGATTGCTCCAGATAGGTGTCTTGACAATCCATGTTGTCGAAAGTTATAGAGAAAGATCCCAACTTATGATGAATTGAGCATTCACAGTTATCATGATAGCCAAATGGTTCAAACTCGATGTTGTAATCCTTAGTGCATTATCCACTACTTAAAACGTTTGTAACTTACTTTCATCCTGCGTGTTTCGCCCCCTTTCATTCTGCGCGTTCCACCCTAACTCCCACCCTAACGTTTCGCCCCTACCCCACAGCCTGCACCCCACATGGGGCCTAAGAGCATCTCCAAAAGACTCTCTAAAACTCACTCTCTATATCCTTATATAGGGAGTCATGCCTAAAAGATTCTCTTCCTAAATCTTTTCATCTCCAACAGACATCCAAAACCCATTCCCTATATGTCCTATGCTATGTTACCGACAGATGGACCCCACCTGTCATCTCTACAGCACCGCCACCGATAGATGGACCTCCTGCTCCTCACCCTAGCCGAGATGGATGCCATTGACACCTTCATTGCCTACCACCCACCCTCGGCCCGCCTGCTCCTCTGCCGCTTCTTCATCGGCCGATTATCGCCGCCTCCTCGTGCAGCTCTCCTCTGCTGGCCTCTTCGAGCACGCCAGGCCCACCCCCAAGGTGTTGCTCTGCATCATAGCTATCCTCTTCTGAACGGTCTTGTACCCCATCCTCGCCTACGTCGCCTTCTCTACGCACCTCCTCGTCGAGCTCCATCTCGAGCAACCTCCACTTCCCTCCATCTCTCCCCACCTCAACTCAGCTCATCACAACAGAAGCTTTCCCCTTCTACTCGTCTTGCTCCTGTTGCTCCTCAAAGGGGAGGGCAACTCTCAGCCCACCTCCACCGACGACCGCAACATGCTGCACAAAAGCAACGGGAGGAGGACGCCCGCACGATGGCTGGGCTCGCGGAGGTACCGAGCCGATCGGCATCGGGATCCGCCACTGGAGGGGGAGCAGAGGAGGGAGGAGATGGTGGTGGAGCTGAGGGCAAGGAAGAGCACGTAGTGGAAGGCGAAGATGGAGAATAGGGAGTCAGAGCCGAGCTCCGGCGAGCGGGGCCAAGCTCCCAGCTTGCGAATGAGGGGTGGGCCCGAGGCGGTCGAGTGTTTTTGGGTGCGAGGGAGCGTTCCCCATATGTAGCTAGCGAGAGGTCCGATTTTGGTGTCAATAAATATTTGGAGTGAGATTGAAAAGTTGTTGGAGTTAGAATTTAAAATATTTTTAATTTAACTAATAAAAATAGGATTGAGATAAACTAAACGCCCTCCAGTCGGATCCAGTTCCTCTGACTTCACCCCGGTGACATAGGACTAAATATTTGTAAGTCTGATTCAACTCTTCTCAGTGCATTCTCAGACACAAATTGGGTTGGCTCAACTGATGATCAATGATCAACAAGTGAGGTTGAAGTGTTCTTCAGTGGAAATCTTATGTCATGGAGTGCATGCAAGCAAGCGACAATATCCCGATCGAGTACTAAAGATGAATACAAGGCGCTGGCAAATGCCACTGAAGAAATTATATGGTTTCAATCATTACTTGGAGAGCTCAGAATTAGTCAGAGAAGCACTAGTATTGTGGTGTGATAACCTCAGGGCCACATACTTATCGGTGAATCTGGTATTTCATGCGAGAACGAAGCACATTGAAGGAGATTTCCACTTCATACGTGAGAGGGTAGCTCGCAAGGTGCTGGAGATTCGTTTTGTATCCACTGATGATGATCAGGTGGTGGATGGACTGACCAAGCTAGTTGTATCAAAATAACTCCGGCGGTTATGTCAAAATCTCATCTTAGTCAAGTTGTGATTAAGGGGGCATGTTAGCAGATAAGATAGTATCTTGTACATGAAATAAGAATCCTAACCGACTACATAGAAGAGATTAGGTGTATAGCATCAGGGTTGTTTAGATACAAGCTAATCTGCTATTTTTTGGTTGGTACTGTTCACCATCAGGTAGCAGTAATCGGTGTATAAATACACATGTAAAGGCTGGCGTTGAATACACACATCATTATACCAAAGCCCCTACTATCTTTACAAAGGTATCCTGGATTATTGGAGCCCTTACCAGTTTCTACTGGTGCTTGGCAAACGATTTCAATAGTTCATTGAAGGTTTGCCTAGATCTAGGTCAGCAAACCACATCATGGTAGTAGTGGATAAATTTTCTAACTATGGGAACTTTATACCATTGCTCCACCCATTTACAGCAGTCATGGCTCAATTGTTCATGAACAATGTTTATAAATTGCATGTGTTACCTATATCCTTCATTTCAGACAGAGACCGCATCTTTACAAGTAAGTATTGGCAGCTGCTCTTTAAGTTAGCTGATGTTAAGCTTAGAATGAGCTCAACTTATCATCCTCAGTCTGATGGACAGACAGAGCATGTTAATCAATGTCTTGAAACATTTTTGCACTGTTTTTTGCACACTTGTCCCAAGCAATGGATCAAATGGCTGCCAGTGTTTATCACTCGGCTATTCAATGTTCTCCCTTCAAGGTACTATATGGACATCAACCAAGGCATTTTGGTATTGATTTCTCCATAGTGTCTCCATTGTCAGATGTGGATACATGGTTATCTGAAGACAGCTGATGAAACAAATTATCAGACAACACCTACTTTGAGCTCAAATATGCATGAAGCATCAAGCTAATAAGAGAGGGTCAGAACATTCCATTGAAATGAAAGATTAGGTATTTCTCAAACTTCAACCATATGTGCAGTCATCTCTGCCCAAATGATCCTGTCAAAATTGGCATTAAAATTATATGGACCACATGAAGGCTTGGAGAAGATTGGTAGGATGGCATACAAATTGGAGTTGCCCTCACACAACACCATTCATCACATTTTTCATGTCTCACAACTAAAGAAGGCCATCGGCAAACACCAGGTTATTCCTATTTTACTTGACTCTTCTGTTGAGTGTCAGGTCCCTGAAGCCATTTTGCCGCAGCATGTCGTCAGGCATGGTGACAAGTTAATCCATCAAATTCTGGTGAAGTGGTCATAAATGCCAGCTGAATTGGCTTTGTGGGAGGATATTGAGGCTCTACATCAGGTGTTCCCATTTGCTCCTGCTTGGGGTCAAGCAGGTTTTCAATCCCAGGGGAATGTCAGCAACGCTATTGCCAGTATGACAAGAACAAGCGATAGGGGGGGGGGGGGACAAAGCAGCAAGTCATTGGCATTTTAGAAGAGTAACTAGGCCAAGCGAATCAATCCAAAGTTCTCTGGGCCAAATTGGGTCTGTAACACGTGTGTTGGCTTATCCCTTGAGTGAGCAGGTGTCGTGTTAGAATCGCGTGGTGCGAGCAAGAGTTTATTAGTTGTTGTTCGGCTGGAGGGAAAGACTTGTAATGACAAGGAACATTTCTTCCTCCTCACGCTAATTGCTCCTCCTCCTTTGAACCGATGAACCCGTTAATATAATTCCTCCCCAATTCCTCTGCTAGCTCTATCGATCCTTACTCTTCTCTAAATACTGCCTGGTGCTAACAAAGTGGCCTGGCAAAGCTGGGTTAGCGCGGAGGACGACAAGTGTGGAGTGCCAAGATTGGAGGAGTCTAGAAAATAGCGGTGGTGGATGGCGGGTGTGGATTAGAGGATTTGTGTGGCATCATGCTTAGGTTTGGTCAGTGTGTTTTGCATGCATATGCTCCTTAGGGTAACAAATTTTCTTCCTTGATTATAACTTTAGCAAGAACTCAAAAACAGTGCAAATAATTCACAATAATGATAATATGTGCGCTGTTGCAAAGCTTTCAGCTCAACTGGCATAGACATGATAGATAGGCAAAACAAAATATACTCAATTACGTAAATCCAAACACATGCATATTTGATATATGGATAGATAGAATGATAGATATAGATACACTGAACAAGATAAATAGTAAGACCTATAATGGTCTGGGCAGCCACACTAACGTTCTAGCTTAAGCTATTGTGTAAACCCTTTATTTTATCGTCGTACATGATACTACTAGTACTAGTTATTTGGCAAACCTCCAGCCATGCATGCATCTAGCTCAAAATAATATAAGGGCGACCACAATGTGGAAAAAAAGCAATCCATATGCAATAAATGTAGAACCAGTCTGTAGCACAATAAATGCAAAAGTCGCCCATTGCTATATGGGCAGCCCACAAGCTAATAAACTATATTATTTTACTGTGTCATTGTGTACATGGAATAGAATACATGAAAGTAGTTAGCAGTCGTTGCCCCACCCAAGTAGTTGTTGCCCCTGGGAGTAGCCATTGCTCGTTCTTCAACCTGCTCCATATGTTGCTTCCTACAAAACATGGACACATCTCATTTCAGCTCCTCTTTCATCAAGCCACATGAAATGGATCCCTCTCAAAGAAATTTCACAAACCTATTGAATCTAGACTCCCCAAACCAATACACTGATAATGCTAGCCAAAGCTCCACTCCACAACAGTTCCCCACAAGTTTCCCCCAATCCCAGTTTTCCCAAAGTTTCACACCATCTTTTCTTCATAATTTTCACCCTTTTGGTCCTCCAGGAAACTACCAAGGATATGGCCATTCTTCTCCAACCTTTCAAGGTGTTCACCGTCAAGGGAACTGGGTGCACTCACCAAATCAGGTGTTTGGAGCGCAACCAATAGATCATCATCTATGCTGCAACACAACACCTCCATTGGAGCTGCTGCTAACTCTTCTTCCCATGGGTCGAAGTCATCCTTTCCGTGCCCTGCAAGACAACAAGGGACAAAGCCAATTAACATCGGAGAGTCAAGCGACAATAGTGAAGAAAAAGTGAGGAGAGCACCACACATCAATTGGACTGAAGAAAAAAAAACATAAGGCTACTCAATTCATGGTTGAACAACTCTATTGATCCTATAGATAGCAACAACATGAAGTTAGATTACTATTGGAAGGCTGTAGCTACAGAGTTTAATAGCAATATGCCTAGAAATGGGAACAAAAGAACAGTCAAGCAATTGAAGACACATTGGGGTGGTGTTAAGAAGGGTATTGCAAAGTTCAGTGGGGTTTATTCTCAAGTTAGAAGTACCTACTGTAGTGGGCAATTTGATGACATGGTCATTGAGAAAACTCATGCATGGTTCAAAAAAGAAAACCAGGAGAAAGCTTTCACATTTGAGTATATGTGGAAAGAACTCAAGAATCAACCTAAATGGAGTAGGGTCCTGCAAAGTGAGGAAGTCAAGAATAAAATGACCAAGATTTCTGAATCAGGAGCATACACTTCATTATCCAACCAAGATACTGAACAAGAATCCTTGAGCAAAGAAAGGCGTCCTGAGAGGTAGAAGAAGGCAAAAGGGAGACAAAAGGGGAAAGGAAAAGGTGTTGTGTCATCTACTTTAGGGGACTAGCCATCTCAAAACTTCATTCTCTTTCATGAAGCTATTACATCAAGAGCTGCAACACTGGTGAAATCAGCAGAAGCAATGGCAAAGTCAACAAAAGCAAAAAGAGAATAGAACAAGATGGAAAAGTTACATACCTACTTAAAATTGGAAGAGAAAGATACTTCAAACTTCAGTGCAGCAAAGCTAAAGAGGCTTGAAGCTCTCTTGGAATAGTTAGATAGAGAACTTGCTGAGGAATAAATGGCAAAATCACCAAGTGATGTTTGTAACCCTAGTGCTTAGTGTGCCTCTAGTTGTTGTGATGTTTGTAACCATATTGCTTAGTGTGCCTCTAGTTGTTGTAAGATTTATGTAAGCTTCTATCTCTGTATTACCTTGTGCAAGAATCCACCTGCTCTCATCTTTAGGTTGGCTTTACCTGAACACATATGTACTAATAATAATTAGCACAAGTGCACCATGTATAAAACTAAAAAAAAAAGCAACAATACATGTTGTAACTAACAAAAGCAACATATAGCTGTTGGAAAACTAACAAAAGCAACATAGTTGATGAAAAACTGACAAAAGCAACATATAGCTGTTGGAGAACTATCAAAAGCAACATATAGTTGTTGGCAAAATGACAAAAGAAAGAAATGGTCATTACAAACTAGCCGTTGGAATGTATCTTGTACAAATAGGGGGTGCAATTCGGGAAGACATCACTCATTCATTCTCAGTTCCCTCTCACTTCCTTCAACTATATTCCAATTCACTTCCAAAACAAAATGGCTAGTGACTGCCAAGATCAGTCTAGTCATTCAGATGAGTATTTCACTAGTGACTACTTCGAAGACCTGATGTGGGAAGAAATCAATGACCCCATTGAGGCTCAAATTGAAGGTTAGCTTGAAGCACAACCGGAGGCACGGCTAGTCGGTACCTCTAATCTACGTGGAGGCTACACACGAAGGTACATCAATAGAGATCATCAAAGTGACCACAATAGATTGTTTGCTAAATATTTTTCCGATAATCCTTTGTACACTGATAATTAGTTCTGTAGGAGATTTCGCATGAGAAAGCATCTATTTTTAAGCATTGGTGAAGCTCTTGGTGATTTGTCTCCATATTTTCGTCTAAGGTGAGATGCATTTGGCAAGGTGGGTCTATCACCGTTGCAAAAATGCGCATCTGCTATCAGAATGTTAGCCTATGATTCACCAGTTGATCTCATGGATGAATTTGAAAGCATACCAATGGAATGCATGATCAAATTTGTCCAAGGTGTGAGACATATATTTGGTGAGCAATATCTTCGTAGGCCTACAGAACAAGATGTGCAACGTTTACTTCATCAGAGAGAGGTACGTGGATTCCCTGGCATGTTGGGTAGTCTTGACTGCATGCATTGGGAGTGTCAAAATTGCCCAATTGCATGCAAGGGGTAGTTTACATGAGGTGATCATGGAGTACCCACCATCATTCTTGAAGAAGTAGCCTCTGCTGACACTTGAATTTGGCATGCTTTTTTGGTGTTGCTGGTTCAAATAATGACATAAATGTGTTGGGCAGTCACCATTGTTTACTAATGTGATACAAGGAAGAGTTCCTGAAGTTCAATTTACTATTAATGGGATAGAATATAACATGGGATACTATCTAGCTGACGGCATTCATCCAGAGTGTGCAGCATTTGTCAAAACAATAAACAAACCTCAAAGTAGCAAGCATAAATTGTTTGCAGAGTGTCAAGAAGAAAAGAGAAAAGATGTGGATTGAGCTTTCGGGGTTTTGCAGAAGCATTGGGCCATCATATGCATGCATGTGTCATTTTGGGAAAGGGAACAACTTGATGATATTATGTATGCATGTGTCATTTTGCATAATCTAATAGGAAGAGAGAGACACATACGAGATACCCGATGACAACACATATGAACAACGGCAATCTTCAGTGCAAATAACAGGAGTTGACCAAGGCTCAATCCATGGATTCACAGAGGTCCTAGAGAAAAACATGTATGTTCGTGATCGAGCAACCCATCAATGTCTCAAGAAAGATTTGATAGAGCACATATGGCAAAATTTTGGTGGCCAGCAAGATTAGAGTTTATTAGTTTCTTATCAATCTTGTACTTTACTAGTTTATTAGTTTCTTATCAACCTTGTACTTTACTAGTTTGTCTTCAGGCACCCAATTTAAGATTTACATGTTTGTTTGATTGTTTCAAAGTATTTGTATTCCATAACTCAAATTCGTTCCTCTTTTTTTTTATGAATAACTAAAGCACAAATCTCTTTGACTATATCATAAATTCTTCTCATTTTTCCTACTAAAAATTGAACTAGTACTAGTCTCTTGAACTGCACGTTTAATCACAAGAAGCACATGTATACTATTGTAGCACCAACTCAATCAAGCTACATGCACAAAACTTGCCTCGAGCAACCAAATCATGACATCAACGACCTCTAACCCCAACCATATCATGAAATCAACTAGGAGTAGAGAGATAGGAGATTATTATATTACCTGATGGTCGGTCCTTCACCAATGCCTACCGCGCATCCACTCCTACTGCTCTCCACCTCCTACTCTACTTTATTCTATTTGAGGCGGTGCCTACCTGTTAGCTCGTCGCCATGTGTTGTGGTGCCCGCCGCTCGCCACCGTTGTGAGCCCGGATCTGAGCCTCTAGGCCAAGGGTAGGCATGGGAAGTAGGGGGACTGAGGAGTAGCAGAACAACATGGATGCCATGGAAGTGTGAGAAACGAGGAGATGGGGGCCAATTGTTGGATTCGAGTGGTAAGGATGGAGAGAACCGGGCGGCGACCGTGTAAGCAATAGGGCTCCGTGGGAGGATTGGGGATTAGGAGGTTAAGGAGGAGCAATTTTTTTAGCCATGGGACCCACCTTATTTCCTTCCCAACACACAAATATTGTGCTCTTTACCATAACTACTACCACCTGCAGTGGATCCCACCCATACTGATCACTTGGCCTAGATCCAATGTTGTTACCCTAATTGGAGTATCTAGGTAGCGACAACGACACATCATCACTGCATTCAGGTTGGCGGGTACGAATGCTTGACTCGCAAGACCGACTGGAATGATGTGGTCTCAGGGATGCTGTTCGCCGGCCGGGTTGCCCACGATGGTGGCATCTTGGACTCAGCCGCCCTCCTGACCGCCGGCACATCGGGGTTGCCGATCATTGAGAGGGTGACGGATGCCAATGCCATCGTCGATGATCAGCGAAGCTCTAACGGACGAGCCATCGTGCGTAGTTGTGGTTGTTTTGGATGCCATGACGCATGCGCGCGTGGCATTGATACATGAGGGATGACATTGCGTGGGGTGGAATTGATGGAAAAGGTTTCTTTTGTAAACATTCCTTCATTAAGACGCTAATTGATCGGTGTGGGCACTGGGATTAATTATTACTGTAACTTTTTATTTTTATATTTTATAAATAAAAATTACAAATATATGCACCCATTTTTAAAAATTATAAATCTAGACTCACGTCGCCCATTTTAACATGAAAAATGCTATCATTTAGCTCTCAAAAATTTAACTCAAAAAATTACTTGTGCAGCTTGTCTTTTTTGTTTCTCATTGTACAGATCATATTTTCATTTGAAAATTTTTGGGGACCTAGATGATAACATCATCTACATCGGAGAATGGTTTCAGAATTTTTCATTACTATTTTGATAGTATTTTGAATTTTAAGAGCATTAGAATGCAATATTTTTTATTTTTAAACATGTCTACCTTCTAACAAGCAACAATCACTACTACAAAACTCTCTTTCACTACCAGCTCCAAAACACCTTTCACTGCCGGTTTTGGAGCCAGCAGTGGGCAACTGACAGTGATAGTCCAAGACTATCACTGCCAGCCTAGGGATTGACAGTGAAGGTGTTATCACTGCCAGCTGAAGGCTTCATCCGGTTGAAGGTTTCAGCCGACAGTGATAGTCGACTATCACTACCGGTTGAAGGCTTCAACTGGGAACGATAGTTGAGCGCCGAATCGATGTTTTTGGAGCTAGAAAAATTAAATACAAATTTTGTTTGCACCCGAGGAACCCCCTACGCGATTTTTCGCAAGTCACGCGATTTTTCACGTGAAATACGTGGATGTGTGGTTCGTGCCACTCGAACCCAGAACCTCTCAGCTCGCGTGATACGTCATTTCCTTCTCGCCACAGAAGTACTAGTGATAGCATTAGCATATGCAATCCTTTTGATATCTTCTGTTTGAAACTTTAAACGATTATTTGGATATCTAAATTGCTTTAAATAAAAATGTTTTCAACTACAAAGTTGTATATCTCATCGAGGGCTATAATTTTGGTATAAAGTTTGTCCTCATCCGACTTCGTATGAAAAAGTTATGATTTTTTAAAATAAGTTATTATCAACTATCACTGCCGGCTCTAGCCACGAACGTCGAGCATCACTGTCGGTTTGTGGCTAGAGCTAGCAATGATAGTCAAGGTTTCACTGCCGGTTTGTGGCTAGAGCGAGTAGTGATAATCAAGTTTCACTGTCAGTTCTGATGCAGGGATGTCTAATCTTTCGTAGGTAATATGATAAGTCGATTTGCTGGAGCTTCGACGTTGATGATCCAAAGGCTTCGATCAGAACAGATCAAGAACTCTTGCAACCACTACACCACTACTTAGTGGTTATCAATAGTGCCAAGACGCGATTGACCTCACCAAGAAAGTTTTTTCTACCAGCGAATCGAGAACACAAATAAGAATAGGTAGATGCAATCTAAATATTGCTGATTACCAATGAAGTACTCGAGTTGGGATTCAACAAACTGATAAACGGTAAAACTGTCTAAAATAGAATAATCTAAGCTAAACCTCGAGCCTAAACTATGACGGCTAATGTATATTTATAGGGGAACATGAGGAGGTCGACATAGGGTTGTGCAGCCGTGGAAAGAGGTGTACACAATCTGGACTCTATCCCTGACACGATTACAAGACCCAACTAAGTCCAAAAATGGTGGCGCATCACCTTATTTCTCTAACTCTGACTAAACTATAAGGAACATTTGGTCTAACTCATATCCATTGGAAAGGGCCCATTGTAATCTTTCTAGAATGTCCAAGATCGTCTAAAATAAACTTCGTATGAGAGAGTTATGTCCATTTTACTGACATGTTGTCCTGAGACTCGACCACGATCATGATTTCAACCACGACCACGACTAAGCTTAACCTTGAGTCTGAGTAGACTTGGCTTTCGAGGGATGACATCTGAGTAAGGTTATGATTCTTCTCCCACGTTCCTAAGCAATAAAACATCACAAGAATTTAGTAGTAATCCATCTAAGGAAGAATGAACATCAAGAAACGAGTTCATCTGATGGTCTAATTGTCGTGCACATGCTTTTTAATTGGACCTTGTATGATTTGAGGACTATTGACGGTATTGATCATATCTAAAGGAGTCATGGGCTCATCAAGTTCTTTTTGAATGGCCTTTTAGTCTCGGTCCTTGATACGAACCGGCAGTGATACTCCATCACTACCGGCTCGTAAGGAATCGGCGGTGATGGGCCGGCATATAAGCCTATTTCTGTAGTACTTAATAGTCTAGATTTGCAATTTTTCAAAATAGACTAATATATTTGCATTTTCTTATTTAAAAATACAAAAATAGAAAAGCTCTTAAATCAACGGGATATCTCTGTTTACCTGCCATTATTTGCCGCTTTCCCTCGCGGGCTAGTCTCCTATGCACCTTAGGTTGGGCGTTGGGCTTTTTGGATAGAGTCGGATATGTTATGAATAGACACCCTTTGGGTGTTAGACATGTGATTAATTAGAGAGTAACTAAATAGTAGTTACTAATCCCAACAATCACAAAATATGATTGTTCATGTACTATAAATATGTAAACTCCATTCATCATTGAAGAAAAGATTTAGATTCTATTGTTTCTTCCTGACTCTCGATACTTTCTATTCTCTACTTTCTCCTATAAATTTTCTACTGCAATACGTTATCAGCACGCTCTACGCTGAGCGATCAAGAAGAACTTCAGAGGCATGAAGGCCTCTGCACAGAAGGGCCTACTCGAGCACATCAACACACAACATCAACCAATGCAACCAAGGCGTTGTCTTCGGCGTTGCCTTACATACCATTGTCAACATGACGGTGGCAGCAGGACTTCATCATCGTCATGGCGATCCTCCACTTGCATCAACTAACGAACAAGAAAGAAAATAAGGCTATAATAGGAGATCCTCTGTATCCTCTATGCCTTCTACTAGGTCGATGGCACGTTTTTGTCTGTGCATCGAACACAAGAACATAACTGAAACACCCAGAAGAAACAAGAACACAAGGTAAACGATGGACGACAAGGACATATATTTGATTTCCGTGTCATTTGTGATTGTTGTCTTCTCGGTGTTTCCCCTCACCCGGCCAACGACAGTGGACTCCCCGAATCATACGCCAATGGCACACATCACGCGGCAAATGCCCTCCTTGAATTTGAAGCCAGAGCAACCGGATCCAATGGATCTGGTGGCAGTGCCCTCCTCTGGCCAAAGCCCTCCCTCCGGTGGCGCTTCATGCAGATCGATGGCAGCCTCCCACATCCAGCGCTCAAGTGGCTCCCAAATCCGGAGCGATGGTTGACGGCGTTCACCCTCTAGTGACGTCCGCCTATCCGATGGCGCCTGCACAACGCCCATACAGCGACTAGCAACGCCCAACCGTGCCATACTCAAGGCGAAGAAGATGAGCCGCAAGGCCCATGCCACATGGCGATAGTGCCACTTCGGGCGCAGTGCTCTAGGCCGCCAGCGGCTACAGGTCGGCTAGCGGTGAGCTCCACCCAAGCTGGCCCCTTCTCGACGGTGGTGGCTTGGCCTCCGGATGGAAGCTCGTTTGTGCCATCTTGTCGGCGGGGGCAACTCTTCTATGGAAGGTGATGCCTAGACCCGGTCGGGCCACTGCCCGATGGTGCTCCGATCTGTAATGGCGACATCTCCATCGTGGCACGCTCATTCAGGACAGATCATAATGCACAGATCCAAAAGATCTGGCGATGCCACCCCTGTCTCCATGTTATCGTGCCCCTACGCAACAGCCAGTCGGATTCAGCGACCCATATGGCCACTCAACGGTGACGGAGTGTAGGATTAAGGATACCGACTAGAGGGGGTGAATAGGCGGTTTTAAAACTAATTGACACGTGATCAAGAAAACTTACAAAATTAAACTAATGATCACTAACAATAAAAGGGGACAACTAAGAGCTATGTCGAAGGTTTGCAAACTAGGGTGATATGCAACAACTTAAAGACTAGGAAAATAAATTGTTTGAAGTAAATTTCA
This sequence comes from Phragmites australis, assembly GCF_958298935.1. Lineage (NCBI taxonomy): Eukaryota > Viridiplantae > Streptophyta > Magnoliopsida > Poales > Poaceae > Phragmites > Phragmites australis. Next base: position 9,061,440 of record NC_084941.1, on the reverse strand, counting down.
TGAAAGATAAATAGCTCAACAATAAAGTAAATGCTCAAGGAAATACAAAGGATTTTTCCCGTGGTATCGGTGCTTTGCCGATCACTCCTAATCCACGTTGAGGTGAGTTCAAGCTACAATCCGCTTCTCTATCAAGTATTCAATTCTCCATGGAGAAAGGACTCTCACCGAGCAACTTGATCTTAAGCCAGAATTGACAAGAACTACTCAAACCTCGATTCCACTAGTGATGCACTTTGCCACTCTGGCAAGGCGTGCTCAAACCTCTCACAACCATCACCGCGGCTTCTTCACAATCTTCTTGAAGAGCTCGACGGTGCCACAATCTCCAAGCCGTCTAGGAGGCGGTAACCTCCAAGAGTAAAAAGCCAATGTCGCTTGCTTGAAGAATCACTAGTGCCCAAATGCTCAAACTCTTGAAATTATGCACTAGATGCTCTCAAACCTCTCAAGGATTCAACACTAAATCAAGAGAGGGAGAGGAGGAAGTCAAGAGCTCCAAGTGTGTGTATTGAATGGCTAGAGTGCAAGGGAGAGCTCACAAGGACCAGCCAACCTCATATTTATAGCCTTCACTTTAAACTCAACTGTTACAGCCATGCTGACACACACGTAACCCTGGCGGTCTGACCGTAGGCATCCTCCCAGTCAGACCGTCGGCTTTCCAACGTCTATGTTGACTTCGGGCACAGGGTGACAGTCGGACCGCAGACCCTCTCGGTCGGACCGCGGACCCGATCGGTCGGACCGTCACAGCCCAAAACCTTCTGCGTCAGGACGGTCAGACCGAGCTACACGGCCGGTCAGACCCACAACCAAGAAAGGCCATCAACTTTATACATCGGTCAGACCGTCCGGAGGCCTGTACAGACCATAGAAACAACAATGACTTGTTGTGGTGTTTTGAAGGCCTTCCTTTATGAATTTCGATGTGGGACTAGATCTATTGGAAAGGTAAGGAAATAATCTTTCCATCTAATATGTTCATAGTATTGGTACGCGACGATTTCGATATTTTTAAGATTCAGCGGGAGTCTTCTCCTAAATTTTAACATGTTCATACACCATATTGTACTCTTTTTTCTATATGAGTTTTTCTTATGAGTTTTTCTCACAAAAGTTTTTAATGAGGTAATATCTACAAAAGAATATATGGCATATTTCCTATTTTCCATATCGGCGTTTTTTAAGGAATATATCGAAGACATATTGATCCACAGATCATAGCTATTATTCTATAAACTCGTTTATGGGTTTTTCCTTTCTAGGTGTCCTCATATGAGTTTATAATGAGATAATAATCAATATATGATGTATTATTTTCTCTTTATTTTCCCACTGGGTTTTTAAAAAGTTTCAATGACATATCAATATTTTTTTCTCCTCATAATTTTTCACAAGGTTTTAGAGAAGTTTTTCAACAAGAAATTTATATTATAGATAATTAATCAAAAGGAAGTGTTATGAATCGACACTTTTTGGGTGTTAGACATGTGATCAATTAGAGAGAAACTAATTAGCAGTTACTAATTCCAACAGTCACAAAACATAACTGTTTATGTACTATAAATATGTAAACTCTATTCATTATTGAAGACAAGATCTTTGTTTTACTGTTCCTTTCTGTCTCTCGATACTTTCTATTCTTTACTTTCTCCTATCAATTTTCTACTGCAATAGGATGCGTGTCGCCTGGTCCACATGTCCGTGTAATATTTGGTCCGGACCAAACCAAGGTAGCAGCAGGAAAAAGTTGTTTGCAGGACACAGTGAAATGTTGGCACTTTTCTAAGGCCATCTCCAGCGAAACCTTCAAATTTGCAGATTCGGGTACTACGGTACTTTGCATACTGTAGCACCAGAAATCATCTCCAACAGAATCTGTATCCAGTGCTACAGTGCGTAGCAGTACTGTTCACAGAGGCTACCAGTGGGTCCAGCGAAACCTTCAAATTTGCAGATTCGGGTACTACGGTACTTTGCATACTGTAGCAGTGCTGTTCATAACAGCTGACAGCGGAACCGAAGAGAAAAAAAGAGGAGTAGAAGGTAAGTAACGGAGTAGCTGCTGGAGATGAAAAAAAAAAGAATGCTCTAATAGTGTTTTTGAGAATAAAAATTTAAGATAGCTGCTGAAAATAGCCTAAGAGCACTACAAAACTCTAAAAGTCGATGCTCGGCGATTACTTGCACGACGCGTCATGGACATCTCGCCACATTGTAGATTTCAGGGTATCAAGTGCCAGCATTTTACGTAACAATTCTGTTTCGGTTACGATCAGAAGCCAATTCTACACGGCGACCGTCGTCCTAACAAGGCACAGAGAGAAACAGCTCACCGGCAGATTTATTTACTTCCAATGGCAAAACATCATCGTGAACATCGTGTTGAAAACGTTCAGCCAATAGCACTCACAAAAAGCTGTTCTCACAGTACCACCACCCCATCAGTTCAATGCATATCGACCTCGGTATCGTTGAGTCTACACCCCTTCGTCTCAAAAGGGAAGAACGCGACAGCCAGGCCGGAAAGGAAGATTACAAGCTCAAACAGGAGGATCGCCGTCGTCTGCTGGCAGTTGTGCACCAGGGCAACAGCGACGAGCGGGCAGAGGATGCCCCCGATCCTGCCTACGGAGCTTGCGATGCCGATGCCTGTTGTTCTGACTGAGGTTGGGTAAATCTGAACAACAAGGCAAGACGGAAGATAAATGTTAGTGCAGAAACTAGTTGTTTATCATGGAGAGAGGGGCCTGTAGAATGAAGCAAGTGGTGTTGTAGAATTGCACTGACCTCTGGAGCATATATGTATATAATGGTGAAGCTGGCAGATATACAGAGCCGGGCACCAAACAGGGAGATTCTTGTTAGTATCTCTGCCCGGGAGAACACTAGTGGGAATAAGAAGACACAGCTAGTGAAGAGCATCGACGCCATTGAAAGCTTTCGACCAAATCTGTCCACAATCATGGCCGATAGGACCGACCCTGGAATCTCTATTTCAAGAAAACATGCAACATTGGTCATCAAAATGAGCACGAGCATTGGAAGATAGATATTATAAGAGATACTATGTATGGTAGGGACCAACCAGCAAAACTGGATATGAAAACGTTCTTATAGAGGCTTGCATTATTTGAGTGTATGGATTCAACCTCCTCTTTCGCACATATCCTATTTCCGTTACTTAGCTCTGATGTCAGCAGAACAATCCCGTAATAGGAAAATGCATTTCCAAAGAAAGCCATCCAAAGAAGCAGGGTTGCTCTGATCAATTTTGGTGCAAGTAGCTTGCCAACGGACTTAATACCTCCGAAATTGGAACCTTCATCTTCATTTATGTTGCCATTTTCTTCAGCACTAGCCAGAAGTATTGCGGACTCTGAAGACCTCGAAACTTCATCTAGCTCAATGTTTTTGTCAGAAACAAGCCTACCAGAAGGTAGCTGTATATTGTTTAATCTAGCCATTTTCTCCAATACCTCCATAGCTTCGGTTGTTCTGCCTTTCATGCACAGGAACCTTGGTGACTCTGGTATAATAGCATAAAATAGGAGCAGGACGAAAGATGGAACAGCTGATAATGCTAACAACCACCTCCAGCCAAACTTGGGCATAACAGTCTGTCAATATTATGGTAAAAAATTAGCCACATAAAAACAAGGTGAAATCATTCTAGTCTAATATGTTTACGTTTTACTGCAAGAATGTATATTGCTCTAATTATGAGCTGCCTATCCAAAACAAGAAAGTTTATCATAGATCTTGGTGCCAAAGTCACCAAGTAAAAATACAGATGTTGCAGATAAATATTTATGAACATAGTTTCACATAACGTTCAAGGAATTGATAAGAGAAGTAATTGTGAGAGAACTTGTGCGCTTCTATGCCCTAATGATGGAAGATCCTTTGTGATGTTCTAGATTGCTAGCCTCCCTGAAATCTATTCCTATCTCGTGTTGAATTAAGCAACCTTTTCTTTCCAAGCATCCCGCAGCGTACCCAAATTAATTGTTTGTATGATAATCAGCATCGCTATTAGCACATGAACTGTTTGAGAGTGCACACATTCATAAATTTCTGAATAAACTGGAGTATGCGATGAGAATCGGTCACACCACAAAATGATTTATCATGTGTAATGTTTACTACTGATGTTAATATCAGCACTAGTATCAGATTTGAACAACCTTCTCAGTTTCAAAATAATAAGGGAAAATATTATACCCATGCAAGAGATGCCTCAAAGACGGTCCCAACAGTCCAAAATGCAGAAAATACCACCATCCAAGTTCCTCTAGTTGGAGCAGGAACAAATTCCAAGAACCAAGATGCGAGAACAGGTCCTCCTCCCAAACCAATACCAACTAAAAATCTTAGAGTAATCAAAGACAGATAGTTAGGAGCAAAAGCACTCAAGAATCCAGCTCCACTTGTCACGATGGCAGTAAAAAGAAACCCTCTCCTACAAAATCCAAATGGAACAGTGTAACGGCTTGTATGATGTAAACAAGCATTTTAAAAACCATAGACCATTTCCCAACTAATTATTCAAGGATTCAGAATGAAAAAGATAGCGTTGGAAATCATTAATCCACGACCATAAATTTTGAGAATGATTTCAAGGTCGTTTTGGAAAGTAACATAGAAATGAACTTGGCTGCCAGTTAATTCCTGACCATAATTTTGAGATGATTTCGAGATTGTTTTGGAAAGTAACATAGAAATGAACTTGCCAATTCTGAAATCTGTAATTGTTGTTAATCAGCTACAACTAGGAACCAGTACCAACTTCCCCATGGAAACTAGGCCAGGAACAAGTTTTTGTAACCCCAACTAAGCATCAGCAGGAAATGGTCTTGCGTAATTTCAGGCAAAAAGGTATATGACATAAGTAAAAGATTGGACCTGCCTCCTTCCATAGTTGTCTGAAACCACACCCCAAGAGTATGCTCCTATCAGCATTCCAACAAAAACAACACTTGTAATCATGCTTTCCTGATGAGAAGTAAGCTTCCATTCGAGCTGTACTGATGGACCGACAAACGATAACAGCATCATCTCCATTGCTTCTGCAATTAAGCCGATCCCAGCATAGGAAAGAATCGATATTTGGAACTTCCCAAAACCTGATGATAGGAGTGCATCATCCACAGTATACGTAGCTGATTGCCCCTCTTCCATCTGCAAAATAGTGATCACAAATGTTATTTCATAGTGGAGTAAATCTACTTATAACTAACTAGGGTCGCCAAGAAAAGCTGGTGCCATTTTTTGTTTTATTTTGCAGGTTCACAGTAGCATTTTTCTACAAATGTAGGTTCAGTAAAATAACACAGATGCACTAATCCACAACTGGAAAACACTGCATGACCCTGAATGCATTCTAATGCACCGCAAGGTCACTTTTGTATCACTGTACAAAAGTGCAAGCCAACTTAAACATCCATCCAAAACAAGTTATCCGAAAGAAGACGCACACACCAACTATAATCTACCGACCGTCCACACTCCACAAACAAACTCGTGCTCCAAATGAAGTACCTAACAGGGAACAACTTAAGCATACACAACAAGAATTAGGCATTAATGCTTCCAACCTCGAAGAGCATCCGCCACATCACATCCTCACTTTTCCGCCTCGCCTTACGCACTCGTAAAGCAGAACATCTACTCAACAATCCACACGAGCCGAAACCGCTGGATCTAAAGAACGGAAGCTTACGAGATCCTCACCATTTCTAGAGTTATCTGGCCGAATCAGATGCTTATATCGTAGCGACCCTCGGCAGGCTGGGAGCATTAGGCTCGTGGCTCGACCCTCTGCTCCGGGCCGGCCAACCTGTTCCACCCCGGTAATCTCTCGGGCACGGCTCCGTCCTGGTAAATCCGGACAGGAAGGCACGCACACGAGATCATCCCAGGAGCACATGAACGCAGAACGACGACGACGTACTACGAGAAGAGAATTAGAGGACCTGGCAAGACGAGGGGGGAGCGAACCGGAACGCGTTTCTTGGATCTGCGCCGCTCCAAGAACCCGCCTGGTCCGGCGAGCGGCGAATCCCGCAGCTGCAGGCGGGGGACTCGAACGAAGGATCCGAATCCCGGCGCCGATGCCTCGTGCTGATGATCTGTGCACCGGGTGTTTTGGGATGCTCTGAAAATCCGAGGATGGCGGGGCAGGGTGGGGGAAGGAGATGCGAGATGGAGCCCGCGCTTTGACCGGGAGACGGTACTGGAAAAGTCAATGGTCAACGCCGATGGTCGGTACCCACATGGATATGCATGGTCCCGAAGCACCGCACGACCTCGCTGTGGCGCCTTCGTAACAGGATTGCCATAATTTGTCTGGGTGTATTATGGATCTTCAATACAATTTTTCTTCTCCTAATTTCTTCGTGAGTTTGTATTAATTTAGAGGTGAGAAAAGAAAATCCGGGTGTTTTAAAGCTAATTTTTTTTATTGTGTCTACAAATTTTTACTAACTCTGATTATAAATACTTATCATTTTGACTAAGGTTCGCTTTAAAAACTGTTACGGTCAATATCTTTTAAAATATTTAGTTTAGAAATATAAAAATTGCACGTGTTGATTTATCTTGAAAAATATTTCATAATATTATATTTTAATTATATATTATAATCATATTCTAATACTCCCTCTATTCATAAATAGTATACGTATTTTTTTTTATCTCGATCTTTAAAGTTGGATTTTGATTAAAATTTTCTTACAAAATATATCATATATAATTACAAAACCTATATAGCGTAAAATTATTTTAGATTATGAACTTAATTGTATAATTTTTTATATACTAGATATTTTTTAATTTGATTAAATGTTAGTCGAAATACACAAAGTTTGAATTTTTTTCAAAAAGAAATACGTCCACTATTTCTAAATGGATGGAGTAAAAAATAATGGTCAAAGTTACACAGCGAAAACCGTAAAAAAAAAATAAAAACAAGAAGTATTTATAACTAGAGGAAATACTAAGTTATCGTCATTGTTTTGGTGTAATCTCCAAATAGAATTGGTGTAAATAAAAATTTAGGTGTTGGAGTTTTCAAGAACACCCGATTTTTTTGTCTTCTACCTTCTGAGGTCAAATCTCAGCCACAGGAGGCAAGATCTGGTGGCTGAAAATTCGGGTGTTAGGAAGCCCTAAACACCAGGTGGCGTAAAGACGGGCCTTGCATAATTGCTTCTGCGTGTTGCTGCGAGTGGCATTGGCGGTCTCGCGTGGATCTGTTCTTACGCATGCTTTGTTGTTTTTTGCAGCCCCATGACCAATGGGCGAGATAGCCGACAAACACCTAGTTTTGTTAGTTTTCACAATATGCGCCTAGTTTTTTTAAATTAATAGAAAGAAAATATACTTTGAAAAAAAATCAATGTGTGATCTAGTAAGTAAGCCTGCTTATGGGCTAAAATCCAGCCCAAATCTGCACCAAACCTTTTTCTTGAAGCACAATAACGCAACCCAACCCAACCGAGTTGACACTAAACAATAGCAGGCATCATCTGCATCTACGACCTCGCTCGAGAGAAAACAAGTTCCTCTCAAGTTGCAGCACACTTGACGACTACCAAGCACTGTCACGTTCCTCACTCAATTGATCAACCATACAACACAATCACATAATCAACTCCAAGCCAAATGTCTGTATTGGTGGCTCAAACGAGTTCCACAAGAGCAGTGATACAAATGGAGAAAGAAATAGAGCACAGAGAGGAGTAGCAACTCTAGACTTGGAAGGAAGAGCAGGGGACCGGGAATAGAGAGAACAGAGGAGGGATTGAGAGGAGAAGCACTGCGGACGAAGCAGGCAGAGGAGGAAGAAGGGGATCTATTCTTCTGTTCTTCGATGATGTGAGCTGCTCGGTGTTTGCTTCCTTATGTAGTCCCTCTCTCCGTTGGCTTGGCCCCACTTGACAATATGGAGCTTTGTATGTGGAGTAACATTCCTCCTTCCATGAGATTTGGCTTGCCCTCAAGCCAATAGCGCGGAGAACTTGCGAAGCCGCCATCCTCGGAAAATCCAAGCTCGACCACAATGCTCCTGATCAACATCTGGATCATGATGCTCCCGATCACCACACTTCCGCTGCTTCCTACTTCCTGTTCCACCATGCTTCTGCTTCACCAACATTTTCTGTGTGCACTCCTTGTTTGTGTTTCCCTCTATCAAATACATATGAGCCCATTGAGCGGATGGTGCCCGAGAGTACCTCCATTCTATCAGATAATGATCTGAGGCAGCCGGCTTCCCATGAAGTAGTATCCAATCCTAAGCACAACAAAAACCCCAGCCAATCTGACTAATGACTGGTTCCAGCACTCTCAACACCAATTTGAGAACAATTTTGTATGTATGAGGCTTGAAGATCTCTCCAGGTTCGAAGTAGAGCATTCAACTGAAACCCGTTCATCTTTAGCAGGACCAGATCACCACTCAGCCCCATAAACTTCCTCAAATCATCAGAAGAGATCTTGATGTCAGCCATGAAAACAACACAAATCAAAGGAAGCTGCCTCAGATCAATGAATTTGGAAGCAATTTCACATCTTGGAAGAGCTTCGCACTGCTTGCTAATTTCTGCTTCAATGGTACCCGAATCAACACCATCTTCAGCTATAACTGAACTACCTGACTATCTGGGCCGTATTCAGCCCGAGATAAAAGGTCAGCATCAACATGAACCGGTTTTGCATATTTATCAGTAATGACTAGAACCTTTGAAGGGCTAGCAGGTGGGAAACTAAGTTAAAATGAGTCTTGATTTATATGTGATGAGTAATTGATAAAGTATTGCTTTAGTTTTATGATGTTTTGATTGTATAAATAAGTATATGTGTTGAAATTATGATCATGACTAACCAAAACCGAAGAAAATGGAGTTGACATAGTTCTATCAAAGTTCAGAGAAAATTGCACTCACTGGATGGTTCGGTGTGTGATAATTTGTACACATCGGATGATTCGGTGAGCACTTGAAGACAACGTCGGAGTATTTAACAGAGGTGCTGAAATGGGTGTCCAGGGCGATCTACTCACTGGAAGGTCCGGTGTTGAGAGGCTTTCAACACCGGAGCATTTAACAGAGATGCAGTTTTTCAGTGCCAGAGCTGTTCTACACAGCGGATGGTCTGGTGTGAACACTGAAGGAACACGAGACTATTTAACAGAGAAGTGCAAAATTATGATTTGGTGGTGGTCTATTGACCGTATGGTCTAATGTTGAGCCAGTGAACGCTGGAGCTTTTTCCAGAGGGATTTCAGAGTCCAGATGAGTTGTACACACCGGATGGTTCGGTGCTTGTACTGATGTGAGCGTTGGATTATCCGGTGTTCATGTTTTTGTGAGATGTGCTATTTTTGCAGGATTTCAATTTGGACTAACTTGTGACGAGTGTACATTGTGTTTGGAGATATATATATATATATATATATATATATATATATATATATATATATGTTTTTCTCATGATGTGTAGGTGATGGATGCAACTTAGTAGCCGACGGCGGGATGATCGGGGCTAAGCGGGGTGCTTGGTGCCAGACGATCGAGGAGGCTAGACGGAGTCAATAATGATCCTAGTTGTGCACATGAAGGTCAAGCAAAGCTTAGAATGAAAGCGAAGAGGATATCGGTACAAGTGACAAGGCGGCCCGACGAATCAGGAGCGAGAGAAACTTGCCGACGGTCAAGATCGCAAGACGGAGTACACGCGTCGACATCGGGATGCTTGATTGAGGTCAAAGCAAGCAGCTGTGAGTCACGCTTTGAGAAGCATGTGAGACGGTTTCGTGGTTTGGTCTCAAAACTGTGGAAGGGTGAAGTGCATGTAGCATCATCACGAAGCTAACGTCAAGGCGAAGCTAATTCATGAAGGTGTCATGGCCGTTCGATGGACGGAGCAAAATATGGACCAAAATATCCTCGTGTTAGGTAGGAGGCCATTGTAAGCGAGGGGTATTTTTGGAAAAAAAAACTTAGCACCCAAGGAAACTCCCAAGGCCTATAAATAGAGGGGTATGGCTGTTGGGAGAGGGTGAGTCAGCCATTTGAGAGCCTTGTGATAGGTTTTGGAGGAGAGTAGAAGATATGCTTAGCCTTTGTGATATGTTAGAACTTTTGTGAGATAAAAATATTCTGTAATCTGTCTAAAATAGGGCTAACCTTTGTGCTTAATGAAGTTTATTTTCTCACATTTGCTCATGTTCATCTCCTTCTAGTCTTATTCTTTTGATTCTCTTGCCTCGGGTGCAAGTCTTTCCGACTTTCGAGTTGTTTTTTGTTTTCTGTTTTAACTGAATGTTTTCACCTTGTTGAGGCTATTCTCCTTGTTGTTAGAGGCATAAAATTCGTACACATATGTGTATAAGTGGGTATTAAATTATTTTGCCTTTAGTCCATCAATTTAGAGGTTTTCTTCTCTAGGTAGCTCATATTGATTCAAAGTTACAAGCTTTTGTGCACAAAGACACATGGAATGATATTGATTGGATCCTATGGGTCATATACCATCCGTGGAGTCATATTACCTTGTAACTTCCCTTTTTAAATAGTCTCTTTAGTATTTTTTCTTTTCATGATTTTTAAGTGTGTTGAGTGATTAAATAGGAGAAAATCATCAGTTTCAAAAGAAATTTATTGAGGCATCTATTCACCCCCACGCTCTAGTCGCCGATCTTGATCTACAGCAGGCATGTCTATTGAGACCATAGCTTCTCTGTGTTGAAGGACCATTTTTGCAGCCATGACATACTGGTTACCAGCCCCCAAAAATTTCTCAACCTTTGGGCATGATACAGTTCCCCAAACCTTACGTGAGATTGCCTATGCTCCTCCAGCTTTCAAGATGTGTGTAACACTAGCCCTTTTTGCACAGTACAGAACCTCCTTGCATGTACTACCATCGCTACAGGTGTATCCTTTGCTTCAGTCCCAGAATTGACAAATTGGATTTGAGAGTGCTTGTCGACTAAGATGGTTCCAATGGCTAGCTTCTGATCATCAACTGTGATATACATCAGAGCATTGTCACTTGCTTTCATCCTAATGGAGGTACATGATGTGTACGTCTTCTGGCTCACACCTGACATTCGTTCTAGGCTTGACTTCAGGACCTCCAATAGCAACCACTTGAACATCATCTTTCAATGGATATGGATCATCCAATGTTGAATCCAAGATCCGCACCACTTTCTCTCGATCAATGAACATAGGCCATGCCCAATTAACTAAAGCAACTTCTTCAATATGTGTTGCAGGCACTTGAATTTGGCACAGATCAGACTTGAACTTGGAGATATTTGACTCCTACAGCACAGCCGTGAACATGTCGTTGGTGAGCTCAGCTGCGAGCCCGGTGACCATGTTTGTTCCCTCTGCCCTGCGTATAGGTGTCTTTTGCGACTGGATCATTTCTTGGATGACGAAGTGCAGCAGCGTGATCTTCTCTTTGGTGTCCTTGATGTTAGTGAGCTTGAGCAGCGTTTCGAGCTTGAACTCCATGGTGCCGCCCCGTGCCGTCCCACCGTTCATGTGATTGATTCCCAGTCTTCAGCACGGTCTCTAGCAGCTTCAGGAACGGCTTACTTGACATCAGCTCCATGCACGCATCCTCCATCATCACAAACGACTTCCTGATGTGGCCGACTTCATTGGTGAAGGTCTCCCAGCACACCATGGTCGTGACGCGCATGAATGCGCACGGTATTGTGAGCAACACCTTGAGGAGCCCTTCGGCTAGGACCAGGCTGTTGACATCGTCATTGTAGCTCGAGAGCTTGTTGACCTCATCCTTGGTAGGCGCCATCTTGATCAGTGCTCCAGTTGTGACACTGACAAGTCATTCCCCTGCAGTAGAGCGGTGTAGATTTGCTCAGCGGTGGTGTTCAAGGCTGTCACGATGGCGTCCTTGGTCGGTGGCTGATTTAGTGGTATCTCTTTCGCCTCCTCCAGGTGTGCGCGCAGATTCTTCTGGAAGGGGAAGGAGGTTCCACGCTTGGGGTGGATGATCATGGTGTCGTGCATGGTGGCGTGATCGAACACCTCATCTATCTTACGCGTCGTAGTCCTCTTCATCGTCGCGCGCACTCTGGACGCCGGTGCCGGAGTCAAGATCGGTGCTGGTGCCACGCTAGGAGTCCTCACGATCTCCTTCACCAGATCCCACTGCACCTCTTCATTAATGAGCGTCTGCCAAGCCAGCACGAATCGATAGGGTCGTTGCGGCAGGGGGCACCGAGTTGGTCGCATATGCGTACGACAATTACGGCGAGGAGTTGCAAAGCGGCTGTGACCCGACATCGAACATGTGGCGTGTGTCTGCTGGAAGAGCTTGGTGGTGGTGACGACGATGTTGCCGAGGAGGTAGTAGCTATCGGTATCGCAGCTGTTATCGGTGTCGAGCTCCGAGGACACCATCAATAGGACAGGGGCGAGGCCACTGTTTGGCATGAAGACATTGAAGACCATCACATCACAGGGTGGGGCGTTGACGTGATGGTGAATGCGACCATATCATTATCATCGACATTTGCGATGTCATGCATGGGGACGAGCAGGATGACGGGGCGTTGGATCTCCCCAATCCGATCGTGGCTGTCGTGGTGGATGGCGAACAACGATTGGCTCTCCTCCAACTCAATGCGAGCGGTGGTCGTCACCGACGAGGAAGCGAATGTAGGAGCCAGTGAAGATGCCTTGGGTGTGCGCAACTCGCCGGATCCACTACCATAGCGATCGCGCCTGTCATTGCCATGGCTTCTTGGCTGGAGGAAGCCTAAGCGACCTCAGGGGCGATGTGGTCGAGGACGAGTGGTGACATGTCGATGTGGTCGATGGTCGTGGATGCAGGTGCGATGGTGGATGCGAGCGTAATGTCGATGGTGAATGTCGGTGGATCGATCAGCATGGGCTCCTTCATCATCGTCTTCAATCGATCCACAGTCTCGATTAGCTTGTTGATGAGTGTCACCTGCTCTGTCATACTCTCCCGCAATGCGGCGCAAGGGTCATCGAGTACTTTCTCCATAATAGGAACCCCTCGGATCAAACGGCTCTAATACCAATTGTCATGTTCCTCACTCAATTGATCAACCAAACAACACAATCATAGAATCAACTCCAAGCCGAATGTTTGTATTGCTGGCTCAAACGAGTTCCACAAGAGCAATGATGCAAATGGAGGAAGAATAGAGCATAGAGAGGAGTAGCAACTCTAGACTATGAAGGAAGAGCAAGGACTGGGAATAGAAAGAACAACAGAGGAGGGATTGAGAAGAGAAGCACTAAGGAAGAAGCAGTTGAAGGAGGAAGAAGGGGATCTATTCTTCTGTTCTTTGATGATGTGAGCCGCTCAGTGTTTGCTTCCTTATGTAGTCCCTCTCTCCATTGGCTTGGCCCCACTTGATAGTATGGAGCCCCATACGTGACATTATCTATCTAAAATAAAATAAAACTCCCATGAAAAATGAACATTTCAGACACTAGAAACTGAAGCAAGCATTGGTGCACAGTAGCAAACCACAACCAAGAAATTTGAGATGGAGAGTACATGCCAACATCAACTAGGCACCAACTGAACACCTAAATCATAGATAAAAGGAAAGGCTTTTAGAATCACTGGATTCTCCCCTTATCTTCTGTTGCACATTCAAGGGGGAATCTTCTATTTCTTTAATGAATCAGTAGGAGGACTGCTCATTGTATTAATTAGACAAAGGTACCCGACGGGCTGAAACAAGTTTTACAAAGACAAAAAAATGAAATAAAGGACATAGTAAACATCAACTGCCTAGCTTGCAAGATCAAGTTACAAATTTCTAATGTCTACAATGCTCCCTACATAAAAATGTGCTTCAACTTGTTAGCGAGGTTGCACAACCCATTGAATGCCACAACACATGCCAGATGAGCATGAATGCGAGGTTCATGGTGTTACCAAGGAAAAAGGGAGTAAGAAATTGAATGTCTTATAAACAATGTCAATATATTCTAGCAAAGAGAAGCTGCATGTAACAAAGTACTGCACAGATGAGGTTTCCAATTGAAGAAAAGATACTAACACAATACATGAACCAGATAAATAAGAACGATCTTAACAAGGGGTATACCTCTAACAAACCTGTTTCTTGGAGTCAGTCATCTCGAATCGCTTGCCCATCCAAAGAATACTAAGACCAAATCTCTATCAGCAATACCCTCAAGATACGAGCTACTGTCCACATCAGCCATGTGAAAAATCCCCTTCTAACATATAGAGGGAGGGAACCAACAGAATGAATTCTCAGGGCTTGTGCGTTTCTGAAGAGCATCGAGAGAGGTTTGATTGATGCATATGGCAACGACAGTCAACCAAGCAACTAGGGCCAACACCATGTACATGTCTAGTGCTAAGACAACAATCAAGCAAGTGACAGAACTTGAGTACAAGAACACACATATCACCAAGTGTGCATGGTGGATGGGCAATGTAACCATAGATGCATCGGATTATATGAAACCAACTGTGGTCGCCGAGGAGCAGTTGAAAACAAAATGGAGGGCTCTTCAACTTGAACTTACAGGTTGGTGTCATGCAGCATGACAATGGGCTTGTAGCAGACCTATTCTTCGAGTCTTTTCATCACAATGTGGGTTATCTTTGGAACCCTCCTAATATCCAAGGAAGTGGCATATATTGGGCCAAACTTCTCTCTCCCTTAGGCCCTAGCTCTGCATCTGTAAGTATCCCTTTTGGATAGGTCCCTTTTATTGCTATGTCTCTCTCTTCACCTCTTTAGTTTAACTGGATCAAAAATCTATTGTCCTCTAAAGCTTGGGATATTCTTATGCAAAACTCCAATGCTAATGGATCTTTAGATCTCATGATTCCTAATAACTATCTTCAGATTGTTGAGTTGAAGTGTGGAGTGTAGCCCTAAAAGGACAGCGAATCAGGTACCAAGTCACTCCAAAGAGGAAGAGACACATGGGATCATCTTCTATTCCTTTAGTGGAATCTGAGGTGTGAAGAAGCAATAGGCTCAAATCTAAAAATGAGGGTTTCAAGAAGAATTCCTATTCTGACAAAAATTGTTTGGCATGTTCGGTCAAGCCTTCCAATATTTCTTCCTAGGTGATTAGAATCCTGGAAGAATCTTTTTTTGCAAAATGGATCATTTGAAGCTAATAGATGACCTTCTCAACAAGAAGAAAAGCTCAGACCAGATAGTGGGAGTTCCTAGAGCATCTTCCTAAAAAGTTACCTCTTCTTCTGAAGCTTCCTCCTTGAAGAAAGCTGGTGGCAAGAAAAGCAAAAGGAGTTATGATGGTGCTGACAGCCCAAGATCCAAGAATTGAAGTTTTTGGCTTAGATTTTCTTGCTTTTGGACATCTTAATGATGTGTTTTTTGGTCTTGCCAAACCAGATCTTTGTATATGAATATGGACATGGTTCAACATTTTTTCAGTATCATGTCTTGGTCTTTCAGTATGGATTATGTCCTAGATGTACATTATTCTAGCAGTAAAAGAATATATGGGTCTTTATTCTTTGGTCTTTTCCTACATGTTGAACATGTAGGCACAACCTTTATCTTCTCTTGTTTCAATGAATCAGATCCCTAGAAATCATAAAAGAGATTGGAAAGTCGGAATATTAGAGGCATCAATGCACAAGGAAAATGGAATGCTATAAAAATTAAAATTAGTGAAACTCATTGTGATATCATTTACCTCTAGGAAACAAAAAGATGACATTTTGACTTATCTTACACCAAAAATTTATGCAGTCGAGAACCTCGATTATCTGGACTTTCTCTTATCCAGAGACTTCAGTCTCTACCCTATCTAAAGAAACTTCTGATCATGTGCACTTCCTATTTATCATTGCAACAAATATTCCTAAACCCAAGATCTTCAGATTTGAGAATTATTGGATGGATCATAAAAATTTACGCAGGTCATTCAGCATGGTTGGGCAGTAAATTCTAGTCAAGTTGATAATGCAAAGAACATTGTTATTAAGTTTAAGAACCTCCTAAGAGTTCTTAGACAATGGCAGCAACACCTCTCAAGTGTGACAGCTACAATCTCCAACACCAAGATGATAATTCTCGTTTTAGACACCTTGGAGGAGTTTAGAGATATTTCTCTGCAAGAGTGGAACTTCAGAGATATGCTCCTTCATCACCTAGCTCATCTATTAGCTCAACAGAAAATTTATTAGAAGCAAAGAGGTGCTCTAAATTGGGTGAAATTTGGAGATGCTTGCACTAAGTTTTTTCATACCAACACTACTATCAAGCATAGAAAGAACTCTATTATGTTCCTTTCGGATGCTTTTGGGAATATTCACACTTCTAATGAGAAAAAGTTAGAGCTTTTATGGGATTCCTCGAAGGAAAGACTAGGTACTTCTGAATTCTCTCAGATGCATTTTGATTTATCTAGTCTCCTAATAGCAAAGAATGACATGGATTGGATTGAACTTCCTTTCTCAAAAGAGGAAATAGATAGGGTAAATGCTAATTTGCCTTTTGGTAAATCACCTGGCTCTGATGGTTTTAATGGAGACTTTTTGAAGAAGTGTTGGGCAGTTATTTCTCAAGACTTCTATGATATGTGCAATGCTTTTTATGAAGGCAACATCAACACCCAAAGCATCAATGGGTCCTATATTACCCTGGTCCCCAAGAAAGACAATTCATCTCATGTTGGTGATTATATATCCATCTCCTTGCTCAATTCTTCTATTAAGCTAATCACCAAAATTCTATAGACATGTTGCAACAGGTCATCTTGCATCTAGTCCACAAAAATTAGTATGGGTTCATCATGGAGAGATCCATCCAAGATTGTCTAGCTTGGTCATTTGAATACTTGCACATCTATCACAAATAAAAAAAGAAATTGTGATATTAAAGTTAGACATTGAAAAGGCTTTTGGTAAAATTGAACACCATGTTATTCTTGATATTCTCTTGCACAAGGGCTTTGGTCAACATTTGATCTCTTGGATATTTGAGATTTTTCATTTTGGAACTTCTGTTGTCCTCCTTAATGGAATCCCTGGTAAAGTTTTTAACTACAGAAAAGGTGTTAGGCAAGATGACCCTCTCTCTCCTTTACTCTTTGTTTTAGCAACTGATCTTCTCCAAAGTATTCTTAATGAGGCAAATGATTTGGGGATTCTTCACCTTCCTATTCAAATTGGGGCTGGCCGGGACTTCTATAACGAAAATGGTCCTATTAATCCATGATTGTGATTTTAGTGATTAATGATAATATAGTCATTGGGATTAACATATTTGTCAAGAATATATATTAGTAGGTCTCATAGATGCAATACATCAAGAAACCATCGCAGTCGGGATAAAGTTTGATTGAATTGGAGAAGTCTCAGGAGAATTGACCTCACCAGAAGGTCCGATGCAGAGGAGATTGCACTCACCAGAGCATTATGCACAGAGACTGATAGTCTCACTGGATAGTTTGGTGCTCTGTGTGTTGAACTCATCGGAGTATTTCTAACAAGGGGGGAGAAGGCTGATAACCTTACCAGATAGTCCAGTGATTTGCACCGGGTAACACTGGAGCATTTCTTGCAGAGAAGAGTGCAAGTGTAGAAGACTGAAGATCAACCCACCAGAAGGTCCGGTGCTTGGTTTGTGCACACCGGAGTATAGCACCGGAACATTTCTTGCAAAGGCGATTGCAAGTGTTGAAGAATAAAGAACAACCCACTGGAAGGTCCGATGCTCTGAAGATTAATGCACCGGAGCATTTCTTGCAGAGAATAAGTGGCACGGTCTGGCTCAAGATAACTCACCGGAAGATCCTATGATGGATTTGAAGGCACATCGAAATGTCTGGTGTTCACAGAGGCAGTGAATGGAGTTCTAACAGCTAGTTTCTGAGTTTGTACTCATTGAATGATCCGGTGTTAATACTATTGTTCTCACCAGATCATCCAGTGTTAACAGCTTTTTTGAGTTATTAGGAAAATGGCTAGTTGACGGATTTGAGGCTATAAATACACCTCCACTCAGTCATTTGACGTGTGGCATACTGCTGGAGTCTAAAGGAAGGTCATATATACTTGAGAAGACATCCAAGCCACTAAAGTGCTTAAAGTGATCATCCAAGACAATTAAACATAAGATTAGAGAGTGTTTAGTGCTTATAGGCCTAGAGTGAGTTGTAGCTAGGTGGTGCAGCTTGAAGAAGGGATCAAGGAGTTATCCTAGCTTGTACCGAGTGGTACATCAGCGCCTTGGAGTCTTGGTGACTCGTCGGCATCTTGGGCCTTAGTGGCTCAAGCTTGTTGAACCTCTGACTTGGTGTAGAGCGGTGGCAAGACACGTGTATAGGAACGCGAAGACCCTTTACCTTGGTGGCTCAAGCTCCGAAGTGATCACAGCGGCAAGTGACCAGAAGAGAAGCTAGTGGTGAGACCATACCTTGGTGACTTGGTGGCTCATCGTATTTGAGACCTTGTCTTGCAGACTTGGTAGTTTAAGAGCCGTGACCAGAAGAGACTTGGCGACCGAGAGCATATCCTTTGTGAAGCTCCAACGTGGATTAGGGATGGTATTCATACCATCGATACTACGGGATAAAAATCCTTTGTGCTGATCTTGTCTCTCTATCCTTATTTATATTTCCGTATTTACATACTTACAATTTACCTTGCTAGAGTAGGTTGCAATCATCTTAAGCAGTAGAGTAGACACACTAGATAAACATACATCACATTTAGATAGAAATTTATATAGGTTTATCTTGTGAATTTTTTAGAGCCGAATAGTTTCTAAGTGGAGCCGAATAGTTTCTAAGTATCATAATTCACCTCCCCCCCTCTTAGGATATCACCGTTCCTCACAACTTCCCTGTAGTTCAATATGCTGATGATACCCTTCTCGTCCTTCAAGCCTGCCCAAGACAACTGCTTGCCCTCAAAGCTCTTCTTAATATTTTTGCTGATTTCACTAGGTTAAAGGTGAAATATAACAAATTAGTCATGGTGCCTGTTAATATTTCTGATGGTAAAATGGAGATCCTTTCCAGGACTTCTAACTATCAAAAGGGATCTTTATCTTTCACTTATCTGGGGTTACCTCTAAGCCTCACAAAGCCTAAATTGGAGGGTTTTATGTCTCTAATCAAAAGAACTAAAAGAAGGCTGATCAGCACCTCAACCTTCTTGTCCCAAGTTGGCAGACTTGAAATGATGAACACTATCATTTCTTCTCTCCCAACTTTTATCATGTGCACCCTTAAAATTCCTTCTGTAGTAATCAAGCAAATTGACAAATATAGGAAACATTGCCTTTGGAGAGGATCTAATATCAATGGCAAAAAACCAGCCTTAGCAGCTTGGAAGATGATCTGTAGACCGAAAAGGAAGGTGGTATTGGTGTCATCAACCTCAGAGTTCATAATGAAGCTCTTTTACTCAAGAACCTTCACAAATTTTATAACAAGAAAGATCTGCCTTGGATTCATCTTATCTGGGATAATTATTACAAAAATAGAACCTTACATGCTACTCCAAAAAAAGGCTCGTTTTGGTGGAGAGATATTGTCAAACTCCTTGATACTTATAAAGGTATTGCATCTCCTCAAGTTGGTAATGGGAATGCTATTTTGCTATGGGAAGATATTTTGGCTGGTTCTGTTGCTCATCAGGTCTTCCCTGAATTGCTCTCTTTTGCCAAAGATGCTAAAATAACCTTGTAGTCCGTGGCTCTCCTAAATAATTTCTCGGAGGCTTTCAATCTCCCTGCTCTGTCCAAGCCTATGATCAGTTTTAGGATCTTCAAGAGCAGCTCTCTAATATTGCCTCTCATAATCAGGATGACACTTGAGCTATATTTAGGAAAATGCTTCTTACTCGGCCAGTAAAACTTATGAAATTCTTATCTGGCACATGCCTTTGCATCCTATAGTCAAATGGAACTGGAAAACTTGTTGACAGATGAAGCACAAGGTGTTCTTTTGGCTTTTGCTTAAAGACAGACTAAACACAAGGGAGATTTTGCATCGGAAAAATATATATCTTCTTTCGTATACCTGTGATCTTTGTATTTTACAAATTGAAGAGAGCATACTTTATCTTTTCCTACACTGCAACTATTCTAGGAATTGTTGGAATCTTCTCCAGGTCCGATTAAGCAATAGCCTCAGTATGGCTCAAAACTTCAAACGCTTCAGAAGAAAGCTTGCAGTCTCTTTTGCCATGAAGATCATCACTTTAATATGCTAGAGTATTTGGTCAATTAGAAATGATTGGATCTTTAATGATGTTCATACTTCTATTCAAGCAGTGTGGAGCTTCTTCAAAAAGGAATTTGCTCTGATTATTCATAGAGCAAAAGCTACAAATGTAAACCTCATGTCTCATTGGCTTGCCTCTTTAGAATAACCTGTCTAGGCCTTTTTCTAGTTTGTAATGTTTTTTACCTTTTATGTTTATTTTAATATATAACTAGTAGGGGACGATTCTACTGTTTTATCAAAAAATCACTAAATAGTTATGTGTTTTAAGAGTAGTACCCCTGTAAAGAGAAAACCTTCACAGATCCTACCCCTGGCTTAGCTCCCATTTGGCAGGGCTACAGCTCATAGCTTTATGTTAGACTTTGTTAAGATAAAATGATTTAAGTCTCTATTTTTAGATTAAAATGAAAATAGAATGACTCACCAAAACACTATCAATATAACTATATCTCTAGCTCTACAAATTTTTTAAACTAGGAACATCCAACTTAAAAAATTCTTAGCGCTAGGACTCTACCAAATAAACCCTTAATCTAAAGTTGTTTGGCCCTTGCCATTCTCTAAATTCAAGCATACATCCAAGTTCCCCAGTAGAGCAGGTCATCGTCAGACTCTGAACATCCACAGCTAGGTGCAACGCAGCGTTGCCATTGTCGTTCTGAATATTCGTTATGGATGCAAACTTTGATCTTGCACAAGCATATTTTACTATGCTGAATGCCTTGCTCTGGACAGCAACATGGAGAAAGGTTCTTCCAAGCGTGTCGCGCAAAGCCATACAACCAGGGCACCTTCTGAGAAGAATGTCAACTGCATCCCTTCGATTTGTCATGGTAGTGACACGCACAACGAACAAACTTTCATCATTATACGAGATATTTAATAATTTGCTACTTTTATAAGATGAGTTACTACTTAAGCTCACTGTCAGTGACTTAGGTGATTCATATTTCAATAAAAATGATAATTATTATTTTTTAAGTGACAAAAAGTTAAATGTCTCATTCGGTTGCTAGAGGCAGAGTTGCTAGCTTCTGCACCACCCGTGCTTGACGTCGAACCCGCTGCGGCCGGAAGGTGCCACGCCTGCGCAGGTTGACCGATGTGACCTTGCATGTTTTTTCTTTTTGTGTCTAGCAAAATGAAATGGGAAAAATTTAGTAAAAAAATCATCAGTATTGTTGGATGATTAAACAACATGGCATACAAGAAAATACTGTGATCTTGTAGCTGTCCAGAGGCAATGAAGCCAACTCTGGAGCTCATCTAGAACACATGACCGCATACACAAATAACACATGAACAGATCTGGCACGCACTCATCTAGAAAACCCTTACCAAATACAGTATATGGAGGCAATGAGGCCAACTCTACAGGCTAGCTCATTTCAACTGAACAAATACAGCATCTCACATCAAGAATTTCTGAATTCAAGGATTTTTTCGGCAAGAGCAACCCAATCTCTGTCAAGCAGGCAAAATGGGAGAAGACAATGAGTTCCTAAAAATCAATGTGGACGGTTCATTCCAGGAAAGCATCAAATCTGGAGGTTGGAGATTTGTCATCAGGAACCAAGCCGGTAAAGCCCCGTTTGAATACGCTTCGGCTTCTGCAGAAGCAGCTGCTAACTGGTTGGCCAGGGAAGCGATTGTGGCTGTTGGGCTTTTAAGCTGCGAAGAAAGCCATTTGGATAGGCTGGCTATCTGTTGTAGCCATAGCTAAATGCGAAAATGTCTAAAATACCCCTGGTTTAGCTGATTAGTTGTAAATATGATATCAAAGCATAATTAACATGTTTGAACCCTGATAAAGCTGTAACGACGTATGTACGAACAACGACATCAAATAATACATGCATTCCTAACAGAGAATATTCGACAAAAGCCCAACAACCACATCCATCTAACAAACATCAAACAAAAAGTAAACTCTTAGTACCACTAATCATGTGCAAAATATGATCTGGACAACAGGATGAAGTTATAAGTAAAAGTGCTTTAAAAAGCATAACAACAATTAGCTCCAAAACGGTTAAATTGAGCTTATAACAGCACATACACAGGGATTAAACTAACATGTATACACTAGAGTACAAAACCAACAAGGATTTCGGTCTACAGAAACAGAATCAAGATACAACCCAAACAACCTCTAGGTGCAAGGTGTTATATCACAAAACTAGATTTAACACAGGATAATGCTAGTGTACTCAGAAACATGCTCAATCTCAACAAATAATTATCATCATCGAGCATAAGTGTTGTCCAGAACATAGAGAGAAAGGAAACCTCAAATACTCATATTGATATGCAATCAAATGAGTCAATTCATGACATCTATGCTTTGAAGCAAATGCATCCGGTAAATAATTAACTAGCACGTATATGACCTGCAGATGCAAAATGAGGCTACAAGTACAAGAATCAACCTCATCACATATATCATTTGATGTAAATGCATCCAGCAAAGATTCAACCATAGCACATGTAAGCCGTTTGGATGCGAATTGAGGGTACAAGTACTACAATTGAGGGTAAAATGTATCCAGCAGAGAATCAACCACAACTGGAAGCTCACATGTGCTTCTCGGAGTCTAACACGTCGTGCCGCCGAGGAGGTGTCCAAGCGGCCTCCAGGCGGTCGGTCCAACAGCGGCGATCAAGGAGGCGTCGTGGAGCCGTCCGGGCATTCGAGGAGGCAGCTATTGTGCGGCGTCCAATGGTCCAGGGGTGTAGAGATGGCTCGAGCGCCGAGGAAGGAAGGGCCCGAGTGGTGATGAAGGAGGGGGCAAAGCTGACGGGGCGATCGACCGGCAGCGATAGGGGGCTGGTTGTGCAGCCAAATCTGCTCGAGGAGGGCCAACAGGCCTGTCCAAGTGGTGCGTCGACCAAACAGGGGCCACAGGGGATGGGGCTGGCCAGATTTCTACGACGGCACCAGTCGGGGAAGGTGGCGGCGGGGCGGACATGCGAGCAGTGGCGCTGCAGGCGAGCGGGTGAGCGACACCTTTGGGCGAGTGGGGGAGAAATGGAAGAGCTGGAATTGAACGGACGGTGGGGGAACCGTATTTATACGATGGCAAACGTGGGTAAATAACATACAATTTTGAGGGCAATTTAGTACATTCACGGTGGGAGAAGCTCGGGAAGCCGGCTTCTGCAGTACGTGCAAAAAAGCTAGGCACATTTGGAGAAGCCGCTGTTCGCTTGAGCACATTTGGATAGGCTTCTGGCTTTGGGGGCGAAGCTAAAAAAAACCGATCCAAACGGAGCCAAAGTTTATCGGGGTAGGTGCATGCTGCTTAACACGCCTCCAGAATGCTATGCATGTTGAGGTTGAGAGCTGTATCCAGGCAGCACTAGCGGCAGAACTAGGCATTGGCAACATCATTTTGGACACTGACGCCTATGATTTTTTAATAATAGTATTTCAATGGAAATTTGTAAAAATAAAATTTAAAAATAGAAGATTGCAAAAATATGTGCCAATGCTGAGTAAGATCGTGTCGGCACTCGAAGTGCTGACTAGACACATATTGGTATTTGGAATGTCGATTAGAACCTTTTCAGCATTCCGAATGTCGATAAGTGGCCAGCTCGGTACCACGGAGGCTATTGACCATGCGCGAAGACCCGTCGACACTCCAAGTGCCGGTAAGTGGTCACGTAGGACATATCAGCACCCCTGTTGATCTGTAGAGTGAGACCTATCGGTAGCCCTGTTAGCTTACATAGTAGGATCCGGTGGCACACGGAGTGCCAATTGGTCATATCGGCATTCCAAGTGCCGACAAATCCGAGTACCGACAAGTCTCTTTTCCCACGGTTACGTGTGTGCCACATGTGATATTGGCATTTTGACTGCCAAAAAGTGGCTAGTCGACTAACACCTATTTTTGCAAATTTTTATTTTTGAATTTCATTTTTATAATTTTTTAATAAAATAATATTATTAATAGATCGTCCTCTTATGCCATCACTTTATTTTTTTTCTTTCCCCTGTGTCATGTCAATCTTAGACCCTTAATGTTACGCGCAAATCTTTTTCATAAGGCATATATTTTTCAGGATAATCCTCGTGTAAGAGATTCACTTTGGGTTTTGCATTCAACACCTTACCTGTGAAATCAGACGATATAGCTAAGAATAGCATCGCTCCTCGAAAGGCCGAGGGTGATGCTTCCAAACAAGGGAAAGGGGTGCTGAAGTCAGTTGCGGGAGGAATTACTCTTGTCGGTGCAGTGTTTCGTGTAGTTTGAAGAGCGATGATGAATGTAATAAGGTTATATCTGTTTTTTAATGGGATGATCTAATTTTTTATTTAGTTGGTATAAATAGGATGGGTCAGTTTTGTGTTTAATAGTGAGATTAGATTAGATAGGATGAGCCAAATTTTTATTTGATTAGATGGATTGGATGAGCTAAGTTAGTTATAGCGATTTTTTGGTGAACTTATCCCTTGATTGTGCAATATTTGAATGAATTTATGCATGTTTGAATTTATTTGATTTCAAATTGACTTAAAAATATAAAATACATATAAATATAGCATTGCAAATGAACTCACTTTTCACCCAATAACCTAGTGTTGGAAATAATTTTACAAATCATTATACCACATGAGAGGAATTTTTGTGAATTTTCTCAGATTTGGGAATTTCTTTGAGTCTTTAAAAATTACTAGAATTTCTAGGAGTAGACATCTTTGAAGATTTTTATTTTGAAATATACAAGTGATATTGAGGTGAATACTTTTAAAATGATTCATCATCAATGATAGAACCTATAGAAATTTTTTTGTCATTTTTAGAGAACGATAACCCTATTGTCTAAATAGAGAAAGAGGAAAGTAAAAATTTAGAAACTGATGGGTACTGTTTATCTGACCAGTCGTCCGCTTAACGGGGGTGAGGAGTCATGGACTAGCGGATCCAAGCGGCGGACTCCTACAACTGTTTTTTATCAGACAATCCTAATATAAAAAATATATTCAATGTGGTTGAATAATTCCATCCACCCGAGTCTATCAACTAAATACCTAAACGAGTACTGTTTTATCTAAATGGGATGATTATATCCATCCTTGTACAACAAATCAAGCACACCTCTAGTGAATTGGAGTCGGCGCTAACCTTACAACTTAGGGATTGTTTGGTTTTCAACTCCAAAAAGTCAAGCTACATTTGGTCATGTCAAAACTAAGATCATGTCAAAATCGGGACAAATAGAGTAATGTTTGGTTTGAGATCGAATTAAAATTTTGACCGGCTAAAATCGGAGTAGTCATTTTAAGCGATAAAATCTTATCTAGCTTTATTATAGAAAAATTTGACTAGCCAAATTTTTCAATGTGCGACTAAATTTTGATCTTAATCTAAACAAAAGCTAAATTTTATAGACATGATTAAATTTTAGCTTGACTTATTAGAATTAAGAACCAAATAACCCTTAAAGCCATTTAGATCTTGAAGTCCTAACCCACCTAGCTTCAACGACTTGGTGAGTTTCTCTTTACTAAGATAATCCTTAAACATATTCTTTTTATTTTGTTCTCTTCTTGATTTTTCTGTTGGTTCTTGTTTCTTTTATTTTCTCTTATCTCTGATAGCTTTTTTTTAAAAAGATTTGTGAAAAGAAAGTAGAGAAAATAACTTTCTGAAAAGAATAGTCTTGTGAATTTCTTTATGATGAGAACTATAAAAAAAACCATTAGAACGCTAAAAAAAACAAAAATTCCTTCATAAATATATTCTCGTCTGCGGAAGACCCTTAGGATGGTCTAATCCAATGTGTTTCGCGTTTATCTTCTGATGCGACCACCGAAACCTCACATGTATCAAGCAAGTAATACTATCACATCAGGTATTGGTACTAATTCGTTTTTTTTCAGATGGAAAGGGATTTTCATTAACCACTAGCTCCAATTAAATCACAGAAAGCTAGACAATAAACAAAGTCCGGCGATTGATCCTGCCACGCTACAGGATCAGAAGACGAAAGGCTCGCTGCATACGTAGCTAACGATCTAGACTTGTTTTGTACTCTTATAGCGTGTTTGGTTACTCCGCTCCGCTCATCTAAGCACCGATGCATACAATCGTAGTCGTAAAATGGATGTTTGGTTGGTTAGATCGCTCGCTCGCGCCTGCATCAACTGCCCTAGCGGAGGCCCGACTTTGGGTAGCCAGGTCAGCTCGTTGGCTTGAGAATCTAAGTGAAACTCAACCAAACTCCTTACAAATTAATTAATCTAGAGTACACTCCGAACTTCTAAATTCAACTAATAACATTAATTTTCTAAAAAATATTCAATTTTTAAAAAATAGTGTTATTAATTAAATTAAAAAATATTAAATATTTTTAAGTTAATTAATTTGTACCTCTACCCAACCAAACAAGATCTGGGAAAAGAAGAAAAAATTTGTCAAGCCCGTTTCTCCGCGCTCCCGTCCCCCCCCCCCCCCGGCGTCGGTCCCTGCCTTTCCCTCCATCCTCCATTCCCTCCCACTCCTTGCTAGGGTTTCTCTCCTCGGCCTCCTCCTCCCCAATTCCGCGCGATCCCCGCCGCGATGGTCCCCGGCGCCCGGCCTTCTGGCGGCGGTGCCCACTCCGTCACCACCACCAGCGGCGGCGGCGCCCACTCCGTCACCACCACCAGCGGCGGCTGCTCCCCATCCGACAGGGTCGCCCCTGCTCCCTCGGCCTCAGTCTCCACGCCGGCCAGCGGGAGCACCGTCGCCCGCCGCCTCAACGGCCTCGGCCTCCAGGGCGACGACGCGCCCTCGTCGCAGCCCGCCGCGAGGTTCGTGAGCTCGCCGCCGTGATTCCGTTGCCGCTCGAGTTTGGGTGCCCGCTCCCCTCCCAGCTTGCTTGCTCCGGGGACCGTGTGCTGTGCCACGTGCGCTAGTGGCGTTTCGCGGGCTGGGGCTGAGGGGGTTTGATCGCGTTGGTGGTGCTATGTCGATCTAAACATTTGTTTGCGCGCTAGATTTGGTTCATGTGTAATGGTTCACTTGTTCTGGGGTCAATAGCGTGTATGGAAGATGCTGTTGCGTGTATGGAAGATGCTATTGAACTTGAGTATAGTGTTACGATTGTTTGTGTTCACCATGTTAAAACGTGCCATTCACCATTGTTGTATTGTTGTTAGTGTCACAGCATGTTGGTGAAGTTTATTTGTCTCAAACTATTGTGCTTGAGTTCGTTTCTCAACCTCATAGTATAGAGATCATAGCCAGCGCTTGTAGCACCCCGATGATGTTGGTGTTATGTCTGTTCCTTTGATTGTGGAAAGGATAACGACTCTGCCATTTATATGTTATATAGCTCTTGTAGCAGCTCATGCTTACCTTTGAATGGAGAGCATCACTGTTCCTTCGATTGTGGAAAGGATAACGACTCTGCCATTTATATGTTATATAGCTCTTGTAGCAGCTCATGCTTACCTTTGAATGGAGAACATCACTTCTGGACGATTGGCTGTTTTTGCTACTTTTGATTTATCTGTGATCAAAGCTATATCCCTATTTACTTCTTTAGATGTGTTTCTTTCCAAGGTTGGATATTCTGGCTTATTGATTGATTCAGAACTAGCGACATTTAAAGAAATTAGAGTTGTTTTGCTTTATAAGTTGCAATTTGCAATCGTTTCATATTTGGTGACTTTGTCTTTCATTATACCTTCTTTTACTTATTTCTCCGGCCATCTACATAACTTATTTCTAAAAAAACAGCTGTTTCTCTATTTGTGATGCAGCAAGAAGAAAAAGAGAGGTGCACGTGCAGTTGGTCCTGACAAAAATGGCCGTGGATTGCGCCAATTCAGCATGAGAGGTTTCTTGAAGAGTTTCCTTTGTGATTTTCACT
Organism: Phragmites australis; assembly: GCF_958298935.1. Classification (NCBI taxonomy): domain Eukaryota; kingdom Viridiplantae; phylum Streptophyta; class Magnoliopsida; order Poales; family Poaceae; genus Phragmites; species Phragmites australis. Next base: position 9,033,289 of record NC_084941.1, on the reverse strand, counting down.
TCTTTTTGGTTTGTGAAGCATAAGCGAAAAGTACACATAGAAATGTTTCCTCTTTTGTCTCAAGTGCGCCTGGTGTGAAGGCATTCTTCGTTTTTGCTCTATTTTGTTCATATCAGACATGTGTTGTACTATGCTTTTGAGGGAGCCAGTTTAATGAGCTGTAGTTTACCGCATGCTAGTGTTAAAAATTCTCATGAAGTTCTTCAAATTTTTTTTCAGTCTGTGAGAAAGTTGAAAGCAAAGGGAGAACAACCTACAACGAGGTATTCACCTTTTCTTTTCTATGTAAGCTATATCTAATCTTATCATGGTATAGTACTATAGTTACATTGTATAGCATTACTGGCTTTTTGCAAAGCAACATTCAGTAGAAGCTACCAACAAATGTTAGGTGCTGACATCAGAGTAGTACAGAAAATACAGATGTACCTCCAATTTTTTTAGAAGCAAACCACCATGTATTTTTTGACCAGTCACCTGATATGCTTTACACCTGTATGGATTTTGAATTAAAGAGCTAGTATCTCCAGATTTTCATACTACAGGCGTGGCCTTCTGTTATTTGGTCACCAAGGTTGATGTGCACTAAGTAGCAGTTTGCTTACCACCTCATCTCAATATCACCTTAGTGCCTTTTTGGATCATGAGTTGTGCTGAATAGTTTAGAGGCACCGTAACGAAGCGCACGACACACAGCGTTGAACAGTTGTTTGTAGTTCTCTTTTTTTTTTAAAAAAAAAAGAAAAGAACTCTTGACTAATATACAATATATCTGGGAAGCTACTTTTATGAATTGTGGACACTTCACATAACTTGGATCTTGATCTATATCATAAATAGATCATGGTGCAACAAATGTGGGATAGAGATTCACTTTGGACCCTACTCCACTTAATTCCTTTCCAATTATATGACAGCAATGCATCCTTTTTTTCCCTGCATCTCCTTCTATCAATCTGCTGCAGCTTCAGAAATTAATTTATACATTTTTCAGGTGGCAGATGAACTGGTTTCTGAATTTATAGACCCCAATAATAATCTCGAATCTCCGGATCCTGATAATCCCTCCGCGGTAAGAAATATTACCGCTATACTTGGTTAGCGATTTGTTAAGTACTAAAATGCTATATATTCTGATTATGTGAAAAACGCAGCAACAATATGATGAGAAAAATATTCGAAGAAGAGTTTATGATGCGCTGAATGTCCTAATGGCTATGGAAATTATATCTAAAGATAAAAAGGAAATACAGTGGAAAGGCTTGCCTCAGACGAGTATGAATGATGTTGAAGAATTGAAGGTTCTGCTCCTTGCCTCTAATAATCTGTATTTACTGAGAGTTCTACCTTTTCTTTTGGCCATTTCATTATGTTTATGCATATTTTGCAGAAAGAGATCATTGGAATGAAAGGTCGGATTGACAAGAAAAGTGCATATTTGCAGGATTTACAAGATCAAGTAAGGATATAGGTTCTATTTGTATTTCGTTATCTGATACGTCAACTGATAGTGTTGATACTTTCCCTCTCCAATGTTATAAGTTATGAATGATGAGCGATTATGCAGCACCTTTGAATCTTTGATTCATGAGTAAATTTCAAAAACCTATAACTATTTTGACATATGTTGCAGAAAACTACAACTTTTGATGTCTATTTCAAAAATCTATAATTATTATGACACATGTTGCAAAAAACTATAACTTTCTCACCGTTGACCCACCTGTCATCCTCTATGGCATGTTATAGGAGGATTAACCGTGGGTCCAACCGTTGCCATAGGATGACATGTGGGTTCACGGTGAAAAAGTTGTAGTTTTTGTAACATGTGTCAAAATAGTTGTAGGTTTTTGAAATGGGACTAGAAGTTGTAATTTTTTGCAACATGTGCCAAAATAGTTGTAGGTTTTTGAAATTTACTCTTGATTCATACATTTGAAAAATTGAAATACCTAGCACTGTAAACTTCATAGTTGCTGTTGTGCTCAAAGTTAATTGCACTAAGATGTAATGTCCATGAGACTATTTGAAGAATAACATTAAAGATTTAAAGTCTACCTTGATCTTTAAGTTCCATCAATACCAATGGGGAGGCACTTGGTGCATGCTGCTGTGCCACTCTGACCGGTTGCATACAGTTAGGGGAACACCTATCCTTCCTCTCTATTTTTCTGCTACATTTTGTATTGGACACTAAAGCAAAAGGCATACACCTTTTTGAGTAATGTTTGATTGTATAATTAAAGCAAAAGTGAGTTCAGTTGCTATATAGATTTTAGAAATATTTATTTTGGGGAGTGCTGATTGATTCTCTTAGCTAGTTAGCTGCTCAGATGACTTCTGCTTTCGCATTGGAAAATCAAATTACGAACTACTAAGGAGTGTCTCTATCAGAACTAATCAAGTAATCATTGTCAATCATGGACCAGAACATTACTATGCAAGTCTTTGTTTCAAAACAAGATATATATTGCTAATTGTATTTCTCCATTGCAGATCGAATTAGTAATTGTATCTGCTCTTTCATGTTTGATGTTGGAATCGAAATGATTTGAAAGCCCACATTAAATCTAGCTGTTAGCCGTTTTATGCCATTTATTTGTTATGTTTCCTCATGCTCAGTGAACCTTATGGTAATCCTTTTTTTTTGTATTAAGTATGTAAGTCTCCAAAACCTGGTACAAAGAAATGAGCAGCTATATGGGTCAGGAGATGCACCTTCTGGTGGAGTGGCCTTGCCATTTATACTAGTTCAGGTAAAGTGTTTCTTCTTCTTCAGATATGGACCTAGAGAGACTTAATTTTATCATTATGTTTGAATGCTAGCGCAGATGATCTTGCTAATTTTGCATTCTACTGTTTCAAAAGGACAACATATTGTGCCATTTTAGAGCTTTATTGTACCAAGCAAATATATTCCACTATGAACTTGAAGAAAGATTCCACAGGATCCTGTTTAGCTCTTCGCAGCATCCACTTTTCTTTTTTTAGTAGCAAATTCTCTCTCTTCTCCTGTCAAAAGGGGAAAAATCATCTCTTAACTACTCCATATCGATCAAAAAGTTTTTATTTTTTAATTAAAATGGTATTTCTATTGAAAGTCTTTTTTTTTGTAAACTTACGAGGGTTACATGGCCGAATCCCAAGGATCATAAATATTGAGTTTTGGATTTAGATTCTTGCGAGGAGCTGCAGCTGAGTAGGTGGAATCCGAGCAGGTTTCCAAAAACACTGGAACTAACTGGTTCGTCTTTTGTTTAGTGGGTGCTGGGTGCTACAATAAATTTCTGAATTGGGGTATTTTCTGTTGCTTTGCATGGATTGAATACAACAGTCAACAGTACATAATCAATTATATAAGATGGAAGAAACATGATGCGTTGAAAACAACAAATAAAAAGTAATCATCCTGTGAATGTCTGGGAGTTTTGGCCATTCCGGTTCTGGTACCCTGATTCTAAGACCATTTGGATTAAAATTCTTATTCTTTTTCAAGCCAAGGAAAAATGGACCTTTGAACAACATAAATACATATTCTTAATTTTAAAAGCACTGTGCCATGTATGTGTATTGTTATGAATTGACCCTATTTTAGTGAAGTATAAGGGCAAGAACCAGGTAGGTATGCAGCAACATTCTTATTGAATTCTTATGGCTTTGCCACCATTACCTCTTGTCATCATTTTTATTTCCTGTGTTATGCCTTTTCAACTTCATTATGCATTCTCCACCATTTTTTCTTGTCCATGGTGCGTTAAATGACAAAGGCCTCCTTTTGTTGTGTAACCAGACACGCCCTCATGCAACTGTAGAAGTGGAGATATCAGAAGATATGCAGTTGGTGCATTTTGACTTCAATAGGTAAGACAATTCTATTGTTCTGCTTCAATTCTATTGTTCTCCTTCACATTATTTATCTTGTGAGTCAGATGAACCTAGAGTTTAGTAACATCTTTGTCTCCTGATTCCAGATCCCCAACTAAAAGATAAGTCTGTTGATAAGAATTTGTCAGATCGTATTACATTCTCTCTCTAATTGGATGATTCCATAATTTTCATTGCATTTTTTTTTCTGCTATTGTTACATGGAACTCTTTTAACGATTTGTGAATAATAGCTTGGCAAAAGAACTTAAACATAGAGCCTGTCTATTTCTAAACAGGGGCCCTGATGATTTGTCGTTCTCATTTCTGTGACCTTATGGGAACCAATCTGATAGCAGATGGAATACACAATTCCTTGAATCAGTATTCAGTCAAGAACATCTAACCTTTAGCTCACTTGGGCTGATGAGCGTTGTTCTCATGTGCCGCAATGCATATTTTTAAAAATTGTGCTTTACCTTTACGACCTTATGTATGTTCTAGAATCAAGTGAAGTCATTTAATTGTCATAGCTGAGCATGGAAAACTCTTAGGTGCTAGACCCTTGCTGACTTGTATGTTTCTGAAAATGCAGCACTCCATTTGAGTTGCAGGATGATTCCTTTGTATTGAAAGCAATGGGGTTATCTGGTAAAGAAGAAATTGATGGCACCCAAGCTCCAGTTGCAAATGGCGGTGAGTGCTCAAGTACACCAAATGATTATTGGCATCAATCACCGCAACCTGCGAGGCCAAGAGGAATTAGGCTACCAAACTCACCTCCTATTCCAGGGATACTTAAAGGGCGCGTAAAGCATGAACACTAGACTTTAAATCTTTAATATGCATACTGGTGTTGCATGAGCTTTCTGGTAGTTTTACATGTAAAAAGTGCTTGTAAATTATGTCAGTGGGAGAAATGGTAGTCTAATTTAACTTGGTGATGGGTGTCGTGATGTAGCTGCAGACGTCTGGCTCACTTAGCTTCTAGGTTCCGGTTATCTGGTTGAGGACACGAATCTTTGTACAATGTAAGTGTGTAGTTTTATCTTCTCGAAATGGTCAACATCTTCTTTAAGATGAGTGTTCCAGGAGATTGAGTACTTTTTCCAGATTTGTGTTGGCGTGGAGGATTTCAGATTTTAGAAAAGGTACAGTATTGTTAATGCATTGAAGTGATATACGATTAAAGGCAAATGTTATCTACAATTTAGTTGCTTTGTTATGGCATGTAGCGAAGTCCCCTTATTTTTTCAACTATCGATGTAAAGAAGCATGATGACCAAATTTTGGTATGATAGATCTGCCCCTCCTGCCTGACATGTGGGGACTGTGTTCGGCCAGCCAGATTTGGGCTCGCCCATGTTGTGGCCATTGTTTGGCTTGGGCCTTAAAAAGTTTTTGCGCTTGCCTTCAGTTTGGTCATGACTAAATGCTTAGGATAAGAGGGAAGCGTGGATTTCCCTCAGAAAGGAGGGAAGGGTGCAGTTCAAATTTGAGCTAAACTGTTGAAACTTCACAGTTTGGATCTAGCGTTTTGTGAAAACCGGAACTTCTACAACCGGTTTTCGGCGTAACAACCCTGAAAACTTTGTTTGGATACTCTAAAAAACTTGAAAGTAACTAAAACTGGTTTTCTGTAAAACTAGAAATTTGAGTTTTAACAAAAACGAGTATTAATCGGTTTTCAGTATCCACGCTCAAACAAACCAACTATTTGTCACGGACTGGGCCCGGAGATGAGCTGCGGACTGGACTTGACCAATGGGCTTGTGTGGCCTACTCGGCTGTGAAGGGGCTTGGACATATATGGGCATGTGACGGTTCAGCAGAGGCATCGAAGAACACACATCCAAAATGGACTCGTCTCCTTCCTCTGGTTCTTCTTCCTCCCCGGTTCTCTCTCTCTGATCCCCGCCTACTGCTATTATCTCTCTCTCTCTACCCCATCTAGAAGTGCTGCCCCTTCCCTCTGAACTTGTATTCACACTGTACCAGTTTGGTTGCCTAATACTATCACTATGTTGAGGAATTTGTGTGTCAGTGGGTGAATTTGTGTGATTGATCTGAGGGGAACGTGACACTATCTCCATCTTTTTCGGCCTCACCTTCGCCAATTACGACGATGGGTCACGGGGAGGTGCCGTCGAAGCCTATACACTTGCCCCTGTTGCCGCGTTCTCCGTCGCCCACCGCTCCCGCATCTCTGCTGCAGCACCACCTGCCACCTGCTAGCCAACGCCACACGGTGGGATCCAAGGTGATGTGCGTGCGGGCCGCCGCCGGGCTCCAGCCAAGGTGGAGCACGAGAGAAGCTCTGCTTCTAACATTTGAGTACTAATCGGTCTAGAGTTGATGGGCATACAACAACACTAAAAACACTACGGATTACAACTAGCTAGCTCTTGAAAGTTGAAACACTTTTGAAACACTAGAACACTCGCATGGTAATCTTCAGCTTGGAAGGGTACATTTGAAGCTGCCCTGCCTTATGGCTCCAATCAAGGAACACAATGGGAAAACAAATTCAACAACCCCCTCCTCTTTTACTTGCAAGAACCTAGAACCTGAAAGATACACGAAGGTGTCCCATGGTGAGAGGTGTGCGTAGCAGTGAGTCGGTTACCGCTCACCAAAACTGAAGCAATGGCGTCTGAGATCCCCACCACCAGCAGCAAATCGGCTGGCGTGAAGAGAGAGCGGGAGGATATATCGCTCCAGCGCGCCGCCCTCTTAGCTCGAAGCAGTCATGCTCACCTATGTTTTTTTTTAAACAAATCGGCAGCCGGTAAGGATTTAACCGTTATATTATAAAGGGGAGAAAGCCCAATGAGCCAAAATACCCATAGATAAAGAAATCACCAGAAACCACAACGTAAGGCTAGTGGCGAAGCCAGGGTTTGATTGTTGGGTGTACCCAGTGAAAATTTTCGAATCCAATATATAATTATAAATTTTACTAAAAAAATAATATAAATATATTAAATGTTCTCAACATCGTAAATTCAACAAATAAGTTCTTTGATTCATCAAATTGTTGGAAGATATGTCAGGAAAAGAACAACAACCACTTTGGTAGTCAAAGAATTGGCACTCTTCAATTTTTTTTCTTTCAAAATAGACATAGGAGCCAAACCATAATGTTAAATTCCATCACCTATGATGTAGCTACTCTAAACACTCCTATACGTTCAATCTAGCATAGCATAACAGGACAAATGCTAGCAATCTTTGGTAGTGATGTAAGCAACTTAGTAACAACTAAAAACATTATTATATGGCTGCCAATTCACCACCTTGTCATGCTACAAGTGTGTTGACTGCTAAAACAAAAATATCCAGAAGTACTCACCTGAACGGCCCTGTCAGCCTTGTTAACAACCTTCAGAGTTAAAGCCCTGCAATGAAGGTTGAGGATTATGTGGCCAGAGCTGTAATGTATCTCACCAGGAGAGTCTATGACGTCACTCGTGAAAAACTTTTCAAGTGAGGGTACTGCAACAGTTGAATAATTTTGTATGGTTGCTCTTTCCACTAATCAACTTGAGCAATGGAAATATGGAAACACTAGAAACTCTATGGAACAGGTAGATCTCCACAAACTCCAAAAGTTCATTGTTTTAAGAATTTATAAGAATATAGACAAATGCTAGAGACTCTATGGACCTGCAGGAGCTGGATGCGCTTTTAGCTGATTTTTTATGCTATCAAGCGCATCCTCTCAACAAGACCCCTGTGCCAGATGGTTTCACTACAAAATTTTATCGAGCGGCCTGGCCAGTCATCGGTGATGATGTCACTCTTGCCATCTGTGCTTTTGCTTTGGGCGACATAAGGGGTTTGCACCATCTCAATAATGCCTTCCTTACCTTACTTCCAAAGGAGGGAGCCGTGTCACCATCGGATTTCTGACCGATTAGCCTCATTCACAACATCGACACAATTATCACCAAGGCAATGGCTCTTAGGCTTGCAACACGGCTGACCTCTCTCATCACAAATTGCCAAAGCGCGTTCATCTCTGGGCGCTCAATACATAATAACTTCAAATTGGTGCACTCCACCGCGTGGCTCTTCAAGAAAATGAAGTGCCCCAAAATCCTCCTCAAGCTGACCATCTCCAAAAGCCTTCGATTCGGTGAACTGGGCTTTCCTTTTGGACGTTCTTCGCTATTGGGGGTTTGGTCCAAGGTGGTGTAGTTGGATCGAGGCGATACTGGGATCATCATCTATGAGGATCCTGCTTAATGGGGTGGTCGGGCCTACTCTTCATCATGCTCGGGGTCTTCGGCAGGGCGACTCGCTCTCCCCATTTTTGTTCATGTTGGTTATGGATACTCTTGCCCTTCTCTTTTACATGGCTGGGCTCACTGGGGTCATCGATTCTACCAGCCACGACTTGATTCGCCATCGGTGCTCGCTATACGCGGATGACGTTGTTCTGTTCCTGTCGCCAACCTCGAGGGACATCCAGGCGCATTTGGCCATTGTTCATTTCTTCAGGAACGCTTCCGGGCTTAAGAAAAACTTGGACAAATGTGTGTCATCTTAATCAGTTGTTCTATCGGTCACCTCTCTGTTGTCCGTGAGAACCTCCCATGTGAGCTATCTTCCTTTCCAATGAATACTTAGGAGCCCCCCTCACAACCGGCAGATTGCGTAAGATTCATCTTCAGCCGGTGGTTGACAAGGTCACCTCTAAGCTCCCTATTTGGAAGGCCAAATTGATCTCCAAACTAGGGCGTGCAACTCTCGTGCAGTCCATTCTATCATCAACCCCTATTCATATTCTAATCTCCATCGAGGTTCCGTCGTGGGTAATCAATGAGGTTGATAAGATTAGAAAGACCTTTCTTTGGGCAGGAGAGAAAGCTATGTCTGGCTACCGCAACTCGTTAGCCTGGCCTACAGTGTGTCATCCGGTTGATTACGGTGGTCTGGGTATTCATGATCTTCGGGTGGCTGGCCTGGCCTTGCGCCTACGATGGCTCTGGTGGCAACGAACTGATCAGTCCAAACCTTGGGCCGCACTAACCTTTGCACCATGAGAGACAGGTGGTCACGCTCTTTGAAGCTTCCACTTATTTTGAGGCCAGCAACAGCAAATCCACCTTTTTTTTGGACTGATGCTTGGTTTCATGGTCGTTCCATTTGTTTCATGGCTCCTGATTTCTTCGGCTGTGTCACTTCTTCGGTCTCAAGAAGCAGAACGGTGCATGCCGCCCTTCAGAACTGAAGATGGATTAGAGACATCGCAGGTCCTCTATCCATACATGCCTTAAGCCAATATCTTCACCTATGGTTACATCTGGAGTCCATCACCCTAGGTAGCGAGGATGATAGTATTACCTGCGTCTCGGATCCCCGCCTCAAAGCTTGCATGGACGGCCATGGCTTTCTGGATGCCCACGATCTCATAATTGTCGTCGCCTTCCGGAGAACCGTAGAGGCACACCTCCACTGTCCACTCCTTACGTCCTGGACGAATCTGGCGAAGATCGTGGTAGACAGGCGCCTTGGTGTACCCTAGACGCTGCAGCATTTCCACCAGTATCATTGGTGCCTTCCCTGCTTCGAATCCCTTGGAATGGTACAGCTTCTTGCTTCCATTCTTAGGGATGGTGACTCCACGGCTAGGTCCAGCAGAGGCGTTGGGTGCAAAGGTGGCCGGGTCACGGGGAGGAACATAGCCGCCGGTGGTCTTGCGGGCAGTCTTCTTGATACGAGCCATCTACAGTTTGGAAACAAGAGAGAATCAGAAAAACATTTTTAATAAAGCAGTAAAATGAAGCTCAAGGGTAAATGAAGATTTGCAAATATATAGTTTTTATAAATTAATCCTTATTACGCGACCATTTCTAGCTAGGCTTGCGACCTATGGTCAACACGGCTCTGATACCACTTCTGTCACATCCGGTTTTAAGACCAAAACTAGATGTAAACTATATGTATGCCAGGATCAGTTATTCATACATATAGCGACTTCATTAGTGTAACAGACACAGTGTTTCTTATTACAACGCTAAAATATTACGAAATGACCACTCACGGGTCTAAAGAAAAGAACACCACAGCGGAAAAAGGAACGGCGCAGCTCCAAGCCAACAGACAGCCGACCGAGAGCTCCACAAGCCTAGAACTCGGCATCATCCTCGGGGAAGTCATCCTCAGGAAATTCTTCAAAGGTGTCACCTTCTGAAATAGCAAGCGTGAGTATTTCCAATACTCAACAAGTGGGAAAAACAAATGAATTTAATATGGTGGCTTGAAACAAGGTTCCTAATCTAGGGTTTCATTTTCATAAAAGCTGGTTTTTAGCCCTGAAGTACGGAAACAATTTTTTTTATTTTAACCGAGAAAAGATGTACCAAAGATTTTCTTTAACCTCCGGGAATTCAACCCAATTCCCAAAGATCTTCTTTAACCTCCGGGAATTCAACCCAATTCCTAGACCAAGAAAAACACCCACCCCGACTAATCATGCGAGGGTCCAGGCTGCTCATAACCGTGAGCACGGCTGAATATTCAGTTTGACACTCTGCAGAGTTTGTGCACTTTACCCACGAGTCGTGATCTTCTTTGTTGCCGGCACCTGATGGTACCTTACACACTTCCGGGGTGTGCGCCAAGAGATCACTACGAGGCTTTTCCAGAGAGTCTCCCAGTATGCACTTGCCCACTGAGGTTTCACCACCGTACATAAGTGGAGTAACCCTCCACCCCAGAGGCCCCCTCTTGTGCCGGGTAGAATCGGGAAGTAACCCTTCCTTATCTACACATCCGATTGGCTCATACAACCCTGGGAGAACATCTAGTTACTAGGCCAAGCCGTACCATATTGGTCTCCTGGTTGCCTTCTTTGCCATGGGTGTTCGCTCCACGAACCGGTCCTTAAAATGGTCTGGGCAAGACCTCCAATAACCCCATAAGGGTATACTACCAAACAACCAAACAACCAACCATGTTGGGAAAAGTAGCCCTTTCTTGCCCAGAACCCCAATTATCTCTGTTGTTAACTCCCGTAACAACATTAATTTTCCATGATATTCTTCCTATATCAATTTTTAGTTCATAACTCAAGATTCATCATCCTACACGCTACATGTTCATCTAAAGCATGGCTAAGCATAAACATGATGATCTGGTATGGATAAAACACCTATTTCTAACACTAGAATTTGCTATACTTCCCATTTGTAAAACAGCATGCATATTTGTCAAAGACTCGCTTTATGTAAAAAAACTAGGTTCTGCAATATGGTCAAGACACTTGCCTTCGTCGAAGTGTTGCACAGGTCCTTCAAAATCTTCCTCTTGAAAGTTGCCGAACTCCTAGACTGAATTGTCTACACAAGCACACAATCTAACATAAGAACAGTACACCAAACATTCCTAAAACTAGATGAAAATCCTATAAACAGATTCTACGCGACGCTACGATCGTTTGAGCGCGAAAAACGACTAAATCGGAGCTACGAACAAAAAGTTATGATTATTTGAAGTTCCGGGGGTGTTTCTGCAAAATTTCCTTATTATCAGAGAAAATCCGAATTGTTTTTATACTAGAAATTGGATTTATGACGTCAAAAACAATATTGGTTTATTCTTCTATTAGAAAGGAAATGGAATAGGTTCATGAGCTCATGGACCAGGGCCGGTTGGCCGGTCCATGAGTCCACGGTGGACCGAAGTTCAAATAATGAAGAGGTTTTAATCCTGGCCGTAGAAAGGAGATTAGACGGCCGAGAATGATCCGGGATCGGTCCGACGGCGCGAGCGGCGGCCGACGGCGGTGGGGTGGTCGGAGCGCGACCGGAGTTGGCCGAAACGGGCTCCGGCGGCCGGGTTGCTCCGACGAGCGGCGGAAGGGAGAGAGAGGATGCCGGCGAACTTACCCCAGGCTTCGGTGAGGTCGAGGCGGCAACGAGGTAGCCGGCCGACGAGCGCAAGCGACGGAGGCGACCGGGGCGCGACGGGGAAGGGGCTCCGGCACCCAATCGGCGACGAGGAGGCGCGGGAACTCCTCCTGGGTCACCTACGAAGCCGGCAAGGTTGTTAGAGAGGCCGGAGATGGCACAGCACGCAAGAATGGCAGCGGCGGTGTTGGACTCACCGGAGACAATGGTGACGGCAAACCGAGGGAGAAGAAAGGGTGGAGATGGTTGGACGGGGTGCACAAAAGAATGACGAACTCAATGGCATTGGATTTTATAGAGGGGAAGGAAGGGAGAGGGACGCACGGCCGGCCGGACTTCAATGCCGGTGCTAGTTCCATGCGACCGAAAATGGCAATAAGCGGCCGTTTCACCAAATTGAAGAAGGGAAAAGGAGGGGAAGGGGCACGTGCACGCAGCGGTTCGGCGCTCAGGCGGGGAGACGAACGGGGGAGGCTCCAACCGAAACCGGCGGCGGCGGCGTTTAAACGGAGAGGCGGGCGAACGGAGGTGGGAGAAGGGGAGCCGTCGGCTCAGCTCGGCTAAACGGGCCCACCTGGCGGTCAGACAAGGCGGGGAAGGGGGATCGGCTTGGCGGGGAGCCGGCTCGGCGCGGGCGGCTCAGCGCGGGGTCCACCCGACAGAGGGGGTCGGCGGAAGAGGCCGGCTGCGGGGGCGGCTGCAGGCCGGCTCGACCGATGGGCCGGCGCGGGGGAAGAGAAGACGGCCCACGAGAGAAGGAGAAGGGGAGGGAAAATGGGCCGAGGTAGAAAGAATCGGCCCGAGCGCATTTTCTTAATTTCCAAAACCTTTTCCAATTGAATTTCAGCATATTTTCCAACGAAGTTTTAAAGCGACGAAACCTAGGGAAATTTGGCAAACTTTTCCACCCAATAAAACCTTATTGCATCTACCACGGCATGAATACATTCAAACAATTATCCTAGGCCAAGTTAATTTTAGAAATTAATTTCCTATTGAGCTAAGTTGCAACACCTGAGTTAATTTCTAGGAAAGTTTTAAATTATTGTAAAAATTTGAATTTTGGGTGTTACAGAAACGTGTGCCACTGACAAATTTCTTGAGGTGCAAATGAATTGTCTTCTACTCTGCTCCAGAGTTACTACACTTAACTGAAGAGCTTAACTCAGTCACAACTATGGAACAACCAACAACCACCTCTAGAAAACCTAAAGTGGACTTAACCTTGATTCCCCTAAGAATACAAACACAATAGCTACAAGAAAGCATAGTAAAATATCAACAATGATGTACTGCTTAGTCCATGAAAGTGGTAGACACAATAGAGAATTTTACAACCAATATGATTAGCATATAAAGGTAAACTATCTTAAGATATGTCAATATACGGAACATGAAATTTCATAATATAATGAAATGTCAATTTCTCCTTTGTGCTGCATAATTGAAAATCAATTTGACTCTTCCAGTGCTTTCTACATTTTCCTCAGTAACCAGCAAGATCTACAAATCAATTGTTCTTTAAAAGGATAACTACTATCTTATCTGTTTGATGCACACGATGAGGATCCAGCGGGTGCGGGGGGTCAGTGAGCGCGGGTCGGGGTCCGCGACTCCACCTCTCGGTGTGGCGGGTTGTCACCTCATCGGGCGCGGCCGCACGGATTGACAGACGGTGACATCCCGAGATGGGGATGTCTACTTGGCGCTGGCTGCTCAATGCGGATGGGGATTGGGACTAGTGGGAAGACATCATGCCTGAGCTGTTGTCTGCAGTCTGCCAAGCTTAGGCTGGGCCTTTTTTTTTGCTGCCGATCGAGACGATAGGCCGGGCCACTGGCAAATACGAAGTACTAAATAAAAAAGGCCAAAATTGTAGGATAGTCCTGGACCTACCGGACTATTATGTAGCTCCGCCCATACATAAGGCCATGGACTAGTCCGAAGAGAGAGGATCATAAACTCTTTTTCATTCTGCATCATCCAAACAAAGAATTATCAAAACAATATGGTAACAGAATAATAGCCCTCGAACACATTTTCCTAAAAATCGACCAAAGACTCGTTTTCCCTAAAAATTGGTTTTTTATTTTGGAGATCCAAACAACCACTCGAAGCAGTCCTCCCTTTCCAAACACATCCTAAATAATCGATTGGATAAACATGTGTTTTGAGCTATGTGCATGCAACTACCGAGGTGTTTTTTTAGCAACCTTAAAATTTTATTACTATTTTTCCTAAACCAGTATGCTATGATGATCAAATGCATAGTTGTTAAAGCATCGGTATATCGTCACTATGGCGAAGATATATCGATGCTTTAACAACTATGCACTTGGTATTGGTATATCATCGCTATGACGACGATATAGCATCGTGGTGGAAAATCCAAGGTCGCCATGCCGACACCACGACTTTGGAGGCAAATTGTAGCCTCTCTGCGAACTAACAAACGAGTGAAGTAAATAGTAGTACTGCAATAGCAGTGTAGTACAACACTATAGCAAAATAGCAGCCGTAACAAAATAGCAGTGTAGACTTCATTGTTCATTCGAGATTCACAAGTTAGAGCCAGTTACAACCACATTCTAAAATACAAGCCATCCATAAAGAACTATGACCACTAACAGAGGAATATATAGAATTACAAGTTACAACCACATTCTAGATTCTGTGACATAATCAGCTCATATTGTTCATTGTCAATATAAAATTGCACCACTATAATGTGCGTGTTCGCCACACTGATATGTGTACTGTGTCATCACATCATATGCCATAGGTGTTGTAAAGTAGTGAAGCTGGTAGGTCGTCATGCCTCGTTATGCCACCGTAACAACTACGGTCAAGTGATAAAATCTCTTTATTAAATCAATTGACCAAGGGTGATTTAGACTTACATTCTCGGGCTTAACAGTATATAGGTCTCCTACTCGATGTCCTCTTGGCTCCTAAATTCATTCTCTGGTTCAGAATAAAAAGGTGAAAATTATATTTTTGCCGGGAAAAAGGAAAAAATAATTTTGCCAGGAAAAAGGTGAAAACTCAATGTACCACTTGACCATAAGTTCAGAGAAGGTCTGTGCCAACTTCTTACCAGTATGTCATCCTTCTACATGAAAGAAACCCGCAATTCTCTTCTGAATATGCCAATCATCATCTATCCAATGAATGGTGATACACATGTATGATTTGTTTTGACATGATGTCCACATGTCCATGGTTGCACTAAAGCGGCAATGAACATTTTTAAATTGTGCATACAGTTTATCCTTTTCTTCCAAATATATGTCCATGATTTCCTTTCTAGCAGTGACACGAGACTTGATTGGAAAGTTAGGGCGCAATGATTTAATAAACTTAACAAAGTAATCATGCTCAACTATATTGAAAGGATACTCATGCATGATTATTGCCAAATACAATTTCTTGAGACTAGCTTCCTGATCATACCTGTAAGGCTCAACAATAGTAATGTCTTTTCCATGATCCTTTTCCACTTTGAGTTGTTGCTGCCCTTTTACTATACTATGAGCTGACTTCAAATGGTTCCGAAATCCGGATGTTCCATGATAGTTCTCAGCCCTATATTTGGACTTGCAATTTGGAAAGTTGCAATATCCCCAGCACTGCTCATACTTCTTCCCATTCACCTCTACTATCTCTGTTTTCTTGGTAAAGTACCGCCAAACATCAGATGTGCACTTCTTCTGCCGCTTTGTAGTTGTCTGAGATTCCGCCCTATCATCAACAATAACAACATTAGGATTTGGAGCTACATCATCACCCTGCTCCTATGTATGTGTGCCACTGCCATCCATGCTAATAGAAACCCTCTCAACTGCAGGTGTTGAAGATGATGCTGACACACCAAGATGTACACTCGAACTAACACTTTGAACTTCGTTTGCCTTTCTCTTTGGTCCTGACAAGAATCAATAATACAAGAATCAATAATGAGCAATGTCTTATTTCTGTGCTAGATATTACAACAGATTCTTGAATAAAAACACAAATAAATGAACACATGACATTATATCATTGTCATGGGAAATTCGAATGAACACTTTCTAAAATCATCATTTTATTTTCATCACAGTGACTAGAACACTTCCTAACATTTTATTTTCATCACAATCACAGTCAATATCGCAACATTTCATTTTCATCACAATGAAGAGATATATTGCTAGGATTGATGGTCATCACAGATTTACCTGCAGTAGAGCTGTCGGTCTTAGCATCGACTGTAGGCGGCGGCGGCGCCTCTAGGAGCAAGCGACCTAAACCAAGATACTTCTGTAGTGGCCTCGAGCTAGAAGGGGCTTCTCCAGTTGGTAGCATCGCGCTACTGCTCACTTCACTTTTGATTGCTGTTGCAGTGTTGCTCACTTGCTCTAGACTTCTGGAGGCTGGACAAAGCTCACTTGCTCTGGACAAAGCACACAGCAGCACAAAGCACACAGCAGTACAACACAAAGCTCACTTGCTCTGGACTTCTGGAGGCTGGACAAAGCTCACTTGCTCTGGACAAAGCACACAGCAGCACAAAGCACACAGCAGTACAGCACAAAGCTCACTTGCACTGGACTTCTGGAGCGCGGTCACCACGAAGTGCTGGCGGGCGGCGGGCCGGCGGCTGGCAGGCGGCGGGCCGGCGGCTGGCAGGCGGCGGGCCGGCGGCTGGCGCGGACGCCACGGAGCCGGAGCACTGGCGGGGTGGGCCGGCGGTTGGCAGGTGGACGCCGCCGAGCTCCTGGCGTGCGGTGGGCCGGCTGCTGGCGTGGATGCCGCCGAGCGCGGTCGGGCGGAGTGGCGGCTGACGGTGGTGACCTGGCGGGCGACGGGTGCTGGTGGGCGCTGGAGGGCGCGGCCTGGCGGGCGCGGGGACTGGGGTGCTCTGGGACCAATGACTGTGGCCCCGATCACCTTCTCCCGGGACTCGAACTCTCCTTACCCCGCGGGAGAGACCTCGCGGGATGGCGATACGTGGCGGATGGCCGGCCTGGCCTCGGGACTCAGGGACCCCCGGTTCTTGCTACACCGACAGTAGCCCCCGGGCCTATTGGTAGGCGATGGCACAAAGACTGCGGATGGGCCCTTCATCGCGAACGAGGCCGAGACCAGCGCGAACGCCATGAGGCAAGCTTTCAGAGGGTGGCCCCTCCGACTCGGGCCTTTAGTACGGCCCAACGGGGAGACGAATGGACGCGCGTCCACACAACTCCCGACAGGCATGACAACGGGACTGGCGGCACGCGCGGCTGCCGCGTAGATTGAGGAAAATGCGCCTGGCAACCGCTGACACCGCACGACCAGTTGGAGATTCGCCTGGCAGTTTCGCTGATCGAGGAAACCGTCCCGCCGAGTTAGCTGTTTCGGGGGATGTTTGAATTCTCTGAGGTATAAAGGAGGGAGGGGAGCGGTACGCCCCCCTCTTTACGCCATCTTGCGATCCTATTCTCGTTTTCTTCGCGCTCCTGAGCCCTTAGAGTCCTTCAGGCGATCAGAGCGCTTCTCTCTCTTCCTCTCCACCACACGGACAACCTCCCCCTCCAACGAGATGCCGAGAGCCGGGGGAAGCCGCCGCGATAGGACTCCGGACGGCGTGCTGCCGGAGTCTCGCTTGAAGAATGAGGAGGCAGCGGAGAAGGTCCGGAAGCTGCTGGTCCCCGAGGGCCAGCAGGGGGCCTTGGTGGTGACGCCGGCGAACTTTCCACCGACGAAGACCATTCCCGGGCGCATCATCTTGTTCACATCCTTCGTGGCGGCAGGATTGGTACCGCCGTTCTCGACGTTCTTCCTCCAAGTCCTCGACACCTATGGCGTGCAGCTGGTGCATCTGAGCCCCAACTCCGTCGTCGTGCTGGCGGTGTTCGCGCATCTATGCGAGATGTTCGTGGGAGTGGCGCCTTCGGTGACGCTTCTTCGATATTTCTTCGTCCTGCGACCGACCGAGAAGAAGAGGGGGTACTCCATGGTGGACGTCGCGGGGTGCTGCAATCTTCGTCTGCGAGACAGCATGGGGGAGCGGTACATCCCCCAGGTGCTGCGAAGCAAATGGGAGGATTGGCGGCGGGACTGGTTCTTCGTTGACGTCGACCCCCATGACCGTCTCGCCCTACCAGAAGTGGCGGCGGAACCCCAGAAATCGATGTGGGAGGTGCCGCCGCCGGAGGACGTGAGGTTGGAGCCGGTGTTTGAGCGCATCAGATTCCTGCGCGACGCCGGGCTAACCTCGGTGATGGTGGTGGTGGACTTCCTGCGCCGCCGCCTAGCGCCCCTGCGGGAGCGGGCCCGACCGTGCTGGTTCTACACCGGGCCCGAAGACATCACCCAGACCCAAATCGGCGCAAGCTGGGACCTAGGCCGGGTGGAGCTGAGGGGCATGATCCGGGTGGTGACCGGCGTGGAGGACATGAGCCGGACGGAGCTCCCGTGGCCGGAAATGGCGCCGTATCATGCCCCTCAGCTCCCGTGGCCAGAAATGGCGCCGTATCATGCCCCTCATTCTATGTTCTTTCTTGGGCGCGCTCCGCCCGAACTAAGCTTCGGTTTTGACCTTCGTCTGACTCCTGCAGGCCACCCACGGGGGCCGCCGAGGTTGAAGGAGCGCCGGCGCCGGCGCCAGCATCGCGGCAGAAAGCTGCCGAGGCCCTCGCCAGGGAGAGGCAGGTACAGGAGCGGGAGGCTACGGTCACGGGCCTCGAGAGGGCGGCGGAGGCCCTCGAGGCTGACCGGACCTATCAGGAGGGCGAGGCTGACATGGATCGCGCCGATTTCCAGCGTTGGGCAGCGAAGCTCCAGAACACCGAAGGGGACCTCCGACGTTGGGCGGAGGACATCGTCCACCTGGAATTGGACGCCGGAATCACGGCGGCGGAGCTGGGCGCCCGGGAGGACTTGCTGGCCCGCTGGGAGGATGAGGCTGCCGGGGCGGCGGCGGCCGTTGCTGCCAGGGAGGAATAGATCGCCAAGCACGAAACGGAGCTGGCCGCCCGAGAGCGAGCTCTATCCGAACTGGTGGCACAGGAGAAGCCTGCCGCCGGCCCTACACCCGACGCCAGCTCTTCTGGCACGGCCAGGGGCCAGGGTCTCGAGGAGCAGCTGCGGACCGCGAAGGAAAAAATCGAGGCTGCCTTTGTCGTGTGGGTCAACCTGCAGCAGATGTTGGAGGACGTACTCCGGCGGATGCGGTGGTCCGTGGCGAGGGCCGGCCTTGGGTGGCTCATCGTGGACGAGAAGGGCGATGCCCCCGGACGACACGTCCTGGGACTCCAGCAAGTCTGCGAGCGCCTCGAGGCGCTTCCCTTGGCCGTCCAGGAGCTTGCCGCCCGGGAAGGACGCGACTTGGCCCAGGCGATGGCCGAGCACATTCTGGCCTACTACCGGAGCAGAGACTCGAACTTCCCGCTGGAGCCAGCGCGGGAAGGAGTAGTCGAAGCCGAGGGAGAGGCCGCCCGGGAAGCGGTTCGGAGCACCGCTGCCGAGGTGGCGGCCGGCTTTAGGCGGGAAGTGCTGCCGCCGCCAGCCCCCGGGGATGGATGTGACGACTCCGGCTCCGACACCGACTCTGCCTCCGGTTAGGCTTTTTATAGTTTCTTCTTCTTTCATTGTTTTTGTCTTGATGTAAATACGGGAGTGATCCCTCAGAAATGCTTGTATTCCCTTTGTAAATATAATGAAAGCTTTTCTTTGGGCTCGCAACTCCGGCATTCTTGAGTACTGAGTGTTTCTTCTGATGTTTTGCCTTGAAGCCCCGGGGAGTACTCAGTCGGACCGTTCCCGACCTTTCTGTTCCCGAGAACGAAGTCGTCCCGATCGTCTTTCTCAGCGTGTTCAGCCCCCAAGCCCTCGCGAGTCCGCATCGACTAAGTTAAGAGACAAAGACACGAACTTCCTTGCTCGGGAGATAGATCGATCCAGCACGAAACACGCCATGACCGGTGAATACTTTTCCATCTTGCGACCACTCAGTCAGCAGACCAGAGACACGCGCGGGCGGAAATGCGACCAAGAGTCCCCATGGCTCGGTGGTGCCCGGGCTTAAAACGGACCAGACCGAGCACCAACAGCCCGCCCCTAAGGCCTAAGCTCTGGACTACTCGAGCAGCTCGAGCGATAGGATTACCCAGGGCACCCAGGGACCCGGTAGTGCTCGGGGCCCTTAAAGCGGACCAAACACCATGACCACCATGAAGGACTTCGGTCGGACATTACCGCACGTACGGTACACCTTTCTACGGACCGTTCTGTCGTTCTAGGAAAAAGTAGACACACGGTAGGGTTTTGTGCACGAGGAGACCGTCTCACCGTGCAGATTAGAATACGAGGGCCCCCGAGGATAACTCGGGAACAAAATATTACTGAATGTAGATTCGTCTGAATTTAACTACTCACCGGATAGCTGTCGGCCTTTCGGCCAATCGATCCAGGAGGGGCGTGCACTCCGAGCTCGGGGTGCCCGGGGACTTGGTTCCTTCAGCCGGGGCGCCAGAGCATTAAGGGACACGCGAGGAGCCCGGGGTCGGGTGATCTCGACCACTCATGCTTAAGCGGTAGGACCACCCGAGGACCCTTGGGGCCGAGCAGCGACCTAGGCATCGAGGCCCTCGCGGGTCGAGCTGCTTTTGCTTTGATTGTCGACCTGTGAC
The DNA here is from genome assembly GCF_958298935.1 of Phragmites australis. Classification (NCBI taxonomy): domain Eukaryota; kingdom Viridiplantae; phylum Streptophyta; class Magnoliopsida; order Poales; family Poaceae; genus Phragmites; species Phragmites australis. The sequence goes on along the minus strand of NC_084941.1, from coordinate 9,012,856 downwards.
TTAAGAGAAAATAGGGAATTTTTTTGCTTTGTGCGCTCTGTTAGTGCGGTACTTGTGATAGACCGCTCTCGTTTTCGGCCCGAGACCTCTCGAATACCCAGACCAGCGGACAAGAGCGGGTAGAGGCATAACCCAGAGGTCCTATGGTTTGGTGGCGCCCGGGTATGACAGACCAGACCGAGCACCGACAGCCCACCCCTGGAGCCTGGGCTCCGGACTACTCGAGCAGCTCGAGCGATAGGATTACCCAGAGCGCCCAGGGACTCGGTAGTGCCCGGGAGCCTGCCACGACACCGAACACCACAGCCTACCACGTCGGACGTAAGTTAGCAGAAACTGCCTGCACGCATACCGATCGGGATTCTTTTATCAGCAGGGAAAATGAGAGAGCGAACTTTTTCTCGCACAATCGAGCATCTCACCAAACAGATTAAACATATGGAATCCAGAAAAGTGAAATTGACACAACGATTGTACATTAATATTCACACTGGATTGACAATTTTTTACAAGGTTGAGCGACTTACCCAATTAGTGGTAGCCCCCGGTCAACTTGGGCGGGGGGAAGCCCCCGGCCTGGTTGACCTGAGCCGCGAGCGTGGCCATCTACGGGTAGAACTTGCGCAGGTGCTCGATATTCCACGGGTTGGGAAGCGGCTGCCCATCTTCTGCTGCCAACCTGAAAGAACCTTCTCGCGGGACCCTGATCACGGTGAAGGGACCTTCCCACATAGGGGACAACTTATTCCTTCCTTCGCGTGACTGGACGCGTCGGAGAACTAGGTCCCCTACCTCGAGAGACCGGGCCCGGACATGGCGCTGATGGTAGCGCCGCAGACTCTATTGGTACCGAGCCGCCCGGACGGCGGCACGCCGCCGGCGCTCCTCCAAGTACTCGACGTCGTCGCGCCTCTGCTGCTCCTGTTCGCCTTCTGAATAGGCGTGCACCCGAGGGGAGCCTAGGGTGAGCTCGGAGGGGAGGACCGCCTCAGCGCTGTAGACGAGGAAGAATGGAGTCTCCCCGGTGGCGCGGCTTGGCATGGTCCGATTAGCCCATAGCACGACGGGTAGCTCGTCCACCCATCCCTTCCCGTGCTTTACGAGCACGTCATAGGTCCGGGTTTTGAGGCCCTTCAGTATCTCCGCGTTGGTGCGCTCAACTTGCCCGTTACTCTGAGGATGAGCGACGGAGGCGAAGCAGAGCTTGATGCCGAGGTCTTCGCAGTAGTCCCCGAACAAGGCACTCGTGAACTGGGTGCCATTGTCGGTGATGATCTGGTTCGGGACGCCAAAGCGACTGGTGATGCCGCGGATAAACTGGAGCGCTGTGTTCTTGGTCACCTTGATGACTGGGATCGCCTCCGGCCACTTGGTGAACTTGTCGATGGCGACGTAGAGGTACTCATAGCCCCCGACTGCTCGGGGGAATGGACCCAGAATGTCCAGCCCCCAGACCGCAAAAGGCCATGATAGGGGGATGGTGTGAAGAGCCTGAGCTGGCTGGTGAATCAGCTTTGCATGGAACTGGCACGCCCTGCAGCGCCGAACCAGCTCGGAAGCATCCTGGAGAGCTGTAGGCCAGTAGAAACCTTGCCGGAAGGCCTTCCCGACCAGCGTGCGGAACGATGAATGGCCACCGCACTCGCCCTCGTGGATCTCAGCGAGAAGCTCGCCGCCTTCTGCCCGGGAGATGCATTTCAGGAGGACGCCTCCTGTGCTACACCGATAGAGATCCCCATCTACTATGGCATAGTGTTTGGACTGCCGAGCAACTCTTTCGGCAGACGCCTCATCCCCGGGAAGGGACTTTTCCTTCAAGTACCCTCGGATGTCGTCCATCCACGAGGTATCTTGAGAACATTTAGCAAGTGCAGCGCACTCGCCAGACAGCGGCACCCTGACGGGGCTTCCCACTGAGGGCGCCGCCGGGGTCCCCTGAATTGGGTTCGAGGTTTCCCCTTCATCCTGTTCGGCAGGCAGGACGGAAGGCCGTGTGAGTCTTTCTTCAAAGACTCCGGCAGGGACGCACGCACGGGAGGAGGCCAGGCGGGAGACCTCGTCGGCCAGAGCGTTGTCGCGGCGAGGGATGTACCGCAACTCAAGGCCATCGAAGCGCCTCTCCAGCTTCCTGACTGCTGCCACGTACGCCGCCATTTGAGGATCCGTGCGCTGGTACTCTTTGAACACCTGGTTGACCACCAGCTGGGAGTCTCCCTTGGCCAGGAGGTGACGAATCCCGAGCCCCACCGCAGCTCGAAGGCCGGCGATGAGACCTTCATATTCCGCTATGTTGTTGGAGCGCGGAACTGCAGCTGCACAACGTACCGGAGTTCTTCACCCGTTGGGGAGGTGAGAACCACTCCGACCCCCGCGCCATTCAACGAGAGAGAACCGTCGAAGTGCATGATCCAGTACCCGGGCGCATCGTGCCCGGGATATGCAGAAATCTCTTCGGGGACGACCTCGGGGACGGGTGTCCACTCTGCCACGAAGTCAGAGAGCGCCTGGCTTTTGATCGCCTGGCGATTGACAAAGTGCAGGTCGAATTCCGCCAGCTCCACCGCCCACTTGACAACACGCCCGGTGCCTTCTCGGTTCCGGAGGATGGGTCCCAGTGGATACATGGTAATCATCGAGACCTTGTGCGCTTGAAAGTAGTGGCGCAGCTTCTGGGAAGCGATGAGCACGGCGTAGAGCAGCTTCTGAGCCTGGGGGTACCTTGTTTTGGCCTCTCGGAGGACTTCACTGACGAAGTACACTGGTCGCTGTACCCGGCGGGCCCAGACGGTGGCTTCACCCGAGGGGCTGTTATAGCCCCCAGGCTCGGCGGCGTGGTCGGGGCTGGCCGGGTGCTCGGGCTCAACTCCCTGGTCGGGAGGAGCAGAGTGCTCGGACTCGAGCCCCTGCTCGGGGGGAGCCAAGTGCTCGGGCTCGACCCCCTGCTCGGGGGGAGAAGAGTGCTCGGACTCGACCCCCTGCTCGGGGGGAGCCGAGAAGAAGGGTGAGTGCCCAGGGGCGGCCGGGAGCCGGGACCCGGCACCTGGCCCCGCGCACTCGTCGCGCTCCACCACCAGCACCATGCTCACGACCTGAGGAGTGGCCGAAACGTAGAGCAGTAGGGGCTCGCCTTCGGAGGGAGCCATTAGCACGGGTGGTAAGGTGAGGTACTTCTTCAGATCGCGGAAGGCCTGCTCGGCCTCCGGTGTCCAGTCGAAACGACCGGTCTTCTTCAGAAGCTTGAAGAGGGGGAGCCCTCGCTCCCTGAGCTTGGAGATGAAGCGCCCGAGGGCCGCCATGCAGCCGGCGAGACGCTGGACCTCTTTGAGTCGAGCCAGGGGTCGCATCTGCTCGATGGCCCGGATCTTCTCTGGATTGGCTTCGATCCCTCGGCCGGAAACCAAGAAATCGAGGAGCTTGCCCGCCGGCACCCTGAAGACACACTTCTCGGGGTTGAGCTTGAGGCGGGTGGTGCGGAGACTGTGGAAAGTCTCGGCAAGGTCCTCGAGTAGGGTGGCGCGGTCTCGGGACTTGACCACGAGATCGTCGATGTAGGCCTCGACGTTGCGGCCAACCTGCGAGTCAAGGGTGATGCGAATGGCACGCTGGAAAGAAGACCCAGCATTGCGCAAACCAAAAGGCATTGAAATATAACAATAAGTCCCCACTGAGGTGGTAAAGGCAGTTTTTTCTTCATCCTCTACGGCCATGCGGATCTGGTGATAGCCAGAGTTTGCATCTAAAAAACATAAAAGATCGCATCCCTCGGTTGCATCTACAATTTGATCTATGCGGGGCAAGGGAAAAGGATCTTTAGGGCAAGCCTTATTTAGATCGGTGTAATCTACACACATGCGGAGCTTGCCGTTGGCCTTCGGGACGATAACTGGATTCACCAGCCAGTCGGGGTGGAGGACCTCTCGGATGAATTCGACGTCAAGGAGCTTGCTGACCTGCTCCCGGATGAACTCCTGGCGCTCAGGCGCCTGCCGCCGGACCTTCTGCTTCACCGGGCAGGCGTCCGGACGCACCACCAAGTGATGCTCGATCACCTCCCTAGGGATCCCGGGCATGTCAGACGGTTGCCATGCAAACACGTCTGTGTTAGCCTGGAGGAAGGTGACGAGCGCGCTTTCCTATTTGCTGCCCAGGTCACCGCCGATTCGGACGACCTGGGTAGCATCTTCGCCCACCACGACCTCCTTCATGGGAACAGAGGCATCGGTAGCGAGTCGGGGTTTGGATGAAGAGGGTCCCGGGCCCTGGGCAGCCTTCGACCTCGGCCTGAGCTGAGACCAAAGCCATGTACGACTGCTCGGCGCAGGAAACGGCGCCACCGGAGTCGGCAGTCATGGAGATGGGGCCTACTGGGCCTGGCATCTTAACCGTGAGATATGCATAATGGGCGGCCATCATGAATTTGACGAGCGCCGGGCGCCCGAGGATGGCGTTGTAGGGGAGGGGGAGCTCCGCGACGTCGAAGAGGACGTTCTCCGTGCGAAAGTTGTCCCGACTCCCAAAGGTCACGGGTAGCTCGACGTGCCCGAGGGCGTCACTCCGCAGAATGGAAGCAACGGCTTTAGGCGCTGGGAGAGCACCTGCAACTTCTCGAAGGCCTCCTTGTATAGGAGGTTGAGGCCTGCACCCCCATCGATCAGCACTCTGCCGACCTTGACATTGCAGATGGTGGGGGACACCACCAGGGGTAGTCGCCCCATAGCTGCAGTACTCGCGGGGTGATCGGCCATGCTGAACGTGATCGGGGCGTCCGACCACCTCAGGGGCCTGGCGACCTCCTCGCTCGGGGTTGCCGAGCACACCTCGCGCCACATGGTCTTGATGCCACACCGCGAGGAAGGCGTGTAGGCGCCTCCATCGATGAAGGCGACGGTATGCTCGGGCTCCTGGAAGCCGAGCTCGGCGTTGCCGGGGGCGGCCTCAGCATCGCCTCCCCCGCGAGACTCGTCGCGCTCCCTCTAGCGCTGCTCGACGAGGCCTTTGACAGTACAACACTCTGTGAGATCGTGCCATCTGGTCTGGTGTATGGGGCACCATTTGCCTGGCTCGGGCCCCGCGGGAGCGGGGGCCCTCGCTGGAGCTGGAGCCCGGGCGGGTGCCGGGGCTCTTGCGGGAGCTGGTGCTCTTGCGGGTGCCGGGGCCCTCGGAGGAGCCGGAGCCCTAGGAGGGGCCCTGGCCGGGGCCCTTGCGGGCGCGGGCCACCAGTCGGCGGCTGCCCGGCGTTCTTGCCGGTGGTCAGGCTCTTGGGCCGGCCTATGGGCAGGGCCCTGGGCCGGCTCGAGAGGAGCGGCTTCACGCTTTCTTCTCTTTTTCTTTTCCCGCCTGTCGGAGCGGGAAGAACTTGGTTGGTCGGTGGTGGGGCACTCAGGGCGCGGAGCATGCCAAGCCCGGGCCTCCGCCGCCTTGGCGCACTTGTCAGCCAGTGCGAAGAGTTCGGTAGTGGTCTCGATTTCGTGCGTACCCAGCTTTTCAAGCATCCGCTCGTTGCGGACGTCCTGCCGGAAGGCGACGATGATAGCGTGGGGGGCTATCCGCGGGATGGTGTTGCGGACCTGGCTGAAATGCTGGATGAAGCGTCACAGCGTCTCCCCCTCTTGTTGCTTGACGGCGTGGAGGTCGCACTCCAAGCTGGGGCGCGTGAACGTGCCCTGAAAGTTAGCCACAAACTGGTGGCAGAGGTAATCCCAGGAGCTAATAGATCCCGGAGGTAAGTTCATGAGCCAAGAACGGGCGGAGCCCCTCAAGGCAACATGGAAATAATTTGCCATCACCTTTTCACTGCCTCCGGCCGCTTGGACGGCCGTAGTGTATATTTGGAGGAACTCGACGGGGTCGATGGACCCGTCGTACTTCTCTGGCAGCTCAGGGCGGAACTTGGAGGGCCATTTGCCCCGTCGGAGTTCACTAGAGAAGGCACGGCAGCCGGTGCCGTACCCCATGGCGCGGGTGGCATTCCTTGGCGGCGAATGCCGGCGAGCCGGGGATTCCTGGCGATCGTGGGCCGGAAAAGAGGAAGCTTGGTCCTCAGCCTCGGCCTCCTGCTGGGTTTCCCGCTGGCGCTCGAGGGTGACACACGCATCTTCGTGGCCCCTCCGCTCGTTGAGACGCAAGCGGAGGTCCTGGGCTTCGGACGCGGCCAAGGGGGTGGCGCTCCGCCTGGAGGCCCCCCGGCCCGTGCGAACGTTGCCCGTTGATGAGCCGGTTCTGGCAGCGCCACGCTGGGTGGTGGCGCGAGAACTCCCGGCCAGCACTTGGCAGCGAGCAATGCCGACCAGGGCAGCGACGTCTTGGATCCAGCGGCCTTCCGGAGTGTTCAGCGTTGCCTGGACGGGTGGATGATCCTGAATAAGTTCGTCGGAGAAATAAATGAGAGTAAATGCAACGGCCGGTGGTGGGGGATGATTACCTAGTGTAAAAGGAAGTAAATGCACCGGAGTTTAGACAGGTTCGGGCCGCACGGGGGCGTAATACCCTACTCCTGTATGGATGTAATAACTGTCCTGAGGGAGATCCCTCAAGGATGTAGCTGGTTACAAGAAATATGATCTAACTAAGAGCTTGAGGCTCCTTGTTCTTCAGCTGGAACTGTGCTCAACCTTGCTCACAGTGTCTCTCTTTGTTGGCTTGGTTCGTTGTGGGGTTAGTCTTCTTCGTGAGTGAATTCGCGTCCAGTCGAGAGCTCTTTTTTTGCTTCTGTGTTGCCGGCTATTTTAAGCACTTGCCGGCTACGACATGCCCCGAACGGGAAGGAGGGGGGCACAAGTTCCAAGACGCCATCACTGGAAAAGGCGTCATCATTTCTTCTGGGCGAAGTGACCGGAGGGTGGAAAAATGCCGCCCGCCCGGTCACCTATCACTGTGGACGCCCAGGCAACGGGCGCCATGGAGGGGGCCCACCGGGCAGCCGCAGAGCAACCCGGCGTGCCCGCCCTGTCTTGTTCCTCTACCACAGCAGGGCGGCAGAGGGCGGCAGACGGAACGCGATCCTCGCGATGATACCGGCGATACGGGACGGGACCTGTCGGAGGATTAACTCCTGTCGCAGGGATCCCGAGAGACCCTCGGCCAGGGGGATGATCCTGAATAAGTTCGTCGGAGAAATGAATGAGAGTAAATGCAACGGCCGGTGGTGGGAGACGACCTAGTGCGAAAGAAAGTAAATGCACCGGAGTTTTAGACAGGTTCGGGCCGCACGGGGGCGTAACACCCTACTCCTGTACGGATGCAAAAACTGTCCCGGGGGAGATCCCTCTGGGATGGGGCTGGTTACAAGAAATATGATCTATCTAAGAGCTTGAGGCTCCTTGTTCTTCGGCCGGAGCTATGCTCAAGCTTGCTCACAATGTCTCTGTTTGCTTGCTTAGTTCGTCGTGGGGGTGGTCCTCTTCGTCCTCTTTGTCTTTTCCTGTGTGCCGATTCTTTTATGCACCCGCCGACCGCGACATACCCCGAACGGGAAGGAAGGGGCACAAGTTCCGAGACGCCCTGACTGAGAAAGGCGTCATCATCTCCTCTGGGCGAAGTGACTAGGGCGGTGGAAAAACGCGGTGCGCATCCGGTCACCTGTCACTGTGGACGCCCTGGCAACGGGCGCCGTTGAGAGGGCCCACCGGGCAGCCACCTAGCCACCCGGCGTACCCGCCCTGTCTTGTTCCTCTGCCACGGAAGGGCAGCAGGCGGAATGCCTTGATCCTGGCGATGTTATCCCGAGACACACCGGATGATACGGGACGGGACCCGTGCAATTAATAGCCCCACGCCCCTCTGCCAAAGCATGGCAGGAGCTGACGCCGCGGCGGGAGCAGTTGGATGTGTTAGGCCACGCGCGTTGATTTAATGTGGCCTTGGACCTCTGACGGGGGGACACCTCATCGGTGGGCCCCTCGGGGGCCTCTCTGGGTCGTCGGGGAACCGAGTACTCGGGGGTACTGTTCACCTCCCCGAGCACTCTCTCCCGGGAATGCCTATCCTTGTATGTACCTTCGGGGAACCGAGAGCCCGGGGGCTGCCACGTGCAGCCCCGAGCACTCTCTTCCGAGCACTTTCGCACTGGCCCTCGGGGAACCGTGCGCTCGGGGACTGCTGCGCGCAGTCCCCGAGCACTCTCTCCCGGAACTTAACCCTTCTGATCATCGGGGGACTAGGGTGCTCGGGGGTGACCGGGCACCTCCCCGAGCACTTTCTTCCCGGTACTTAGACTCTGTGGGTCATCGGGGAACGGGGGAGCTTGGGGGCCAGAGACTGTGGCCCCGAGCACCTTCTCCCGGAACTTGGACTTTCCTCACCCCGCAGGAGGGACCTCGCAGGATGGTGACACGTGGCGGACGGCGGGCTTGGCCTCGGGACTCAGGGACCCCCGGATCCTGATACACCGACACGACCCGTGCAATTAATAGCCCCACGCCCCTCTGCCAAAGCATGGCAGGGACTGACGCTGCGGCGGGAGCAGTTGGATGTGTCAGGCCACGCACGCTCATTAAATGCGGCTTCGAACCTCTGACTGGCGGACACCTCATCGATGGGCCCCTCGGGGGCCTCTCTGGGTCGTCGGGGAACCGAGTGCTCGGGGGTACTGTTCACCTCCCCGGGCACTCTCTCCAAGGAATGCCTATCTTTGTCTTCGGGGTACTGGGTGCTCGGGGGTACTGTTCACCTGCCCGAGCACTCTTGCACGATCTTTCGAGGAACCGAATGCTCGGGGGCCGCCACGTGCAGCCCCGAGCGTTCTCTCCTGAGTACTCTTTGTGTGGAACCTCAGGGAACCGAGTGCTCGGGGGCTGCTGCTCGCAGCTCCGAGCACTCTCTCCCGGAACTTTAGCTCTTCTGGTCATCAGGGGACTAGGGTGCTCGGGGGTGATCTGGCACCGGCCCGATCACTTTTCTTCCCGGTACTTAGACTCCGCGGATCATCGGGGAACTGGGGTGCTCGGGAACCAATGACTGTGGCCCCGAGCACCTTCTCCCGGGACTCGAACTCTCCTTACCCCGCGGGAGAGATCTCGCGGGATGACGATACGTGGCGGATGACCGGCCTGACCTCAGGACTCAGGGACCCTCGGTTCTTGATACACCGACAGGCTCCGTTCCTGCTCTGCATCTGTCACTGTAGGCAACTCTACTTTTGAAGAAAACAAAAGAGAGGCATGCTTCTCTGCAAGGACGAAGTTCTGCCATACTCGTGGTACTTCAGTTTGTTTGTTCCTCGTGAGTTATTTCTTCTCCTTCTCTTTTTTTATTCGAGAACGTAAGTGAGTTATTTTATTTTAGTTTCCGATTTAGCTACGTACCGCGAAAAATTGCCACATCCACCCTATTAGTCTTCTCTTTGACAAATACTGTAGCTAAAAATGCAACGGGACAGAACTCCTCGTGACGTACGGCGTACCAAATTAGTCATGTTTACGATAATGGGAAAGGTTGTGTGACTCCATTTTGGCTTACACATGTTTTGACTAGCAAACCACGTGGAGTAGACCTATAGCTATACGTAAGTCCAGTATTTCTCTCATCGACAAACAGGCGAGTCTCACGCTTGGATGGCTGGTCCCGATGGTTCGACGGTTTTTGCCGTTTGGCTACAGTAACAATAGAGCTATAGTAAAAATATATACAGTCTGCTAAGAAAAATGAGTAGAAACCCGTATCCCTACTCTGTAACGCTGAATCCGTCCCTGCCCGTGTTGAGGCCGGCGGCGGCGGGCGGCAAGAGATTCGTCTCAGGCTGATGGCCTCCGCTGATCAGCAGGTAGCTAGCGATCGATCTCCGGTCCGCTCGCGTGTGTGGAAAATTGGCCCTGCGCGCAGGCACCGAGTCTCCTCGGAAAATTCCGATCGAACTGATTGACGGCAACCGATTGATGCGCCTGTTTGGATGTGTGGAGTGAGTGCCATTTACTTGGTTAACAGTTCAACACTTATTTCAAATGTCAAGCCACATGTTTTAACAGTTCAAACCTTTTGACCCGGACCGCGCGTCTTAATTTCCGCCACAGCAATAAAAAAATGACTAAAAAATGCTGCATCTGCATCCTCCCGCCATTCCCCATCAGCAATAACTCAGGAAAAAAGATTTGACGAACGAGAGAAGATATATGTGGACAGAACTTGCATTTCGCCGCCATTGCTACTATAAATTAAGCCACGGACGGCATCATATCGAACACGTACGAGCAAACACACACAAAGCTAATTAACCGAGCAACGAACGTACAACATCAAGTAGCTAGCCACTATGGAAGACAAGATGCTCCTCGCCGTGACCGTGGTCGTGCTGCTCGTCGTCCTCTCCAAGCTCAAGTCTTTCCTCGCCGCAAAACCGAAGCTTAAGCTCCCGCCCGGCCCGTGGAGGCTGCCGGTGATCGGCAGCATCCACCACCTCGGCACCAGCCCATTGATCTACCGCGCACTGAGCAAGCTCGCACAGAAGCACGGGCCGCTCATGACATTCCACCTCGGCGAGGTGCCCGCGCTGGTGGTGTCATCGCCGGAGGCAGCGCAGGCGGTCATGAAGACGCACGACATTTCGTTCGCCGACCGGTTTGCCAACTCCACCCTCGCCACGCTCACCTACGACAGAACCGACTTGGTGTTCGCGCCCTACGGCGAGCGGTGGCGCCAGCTCCGCAAGATCTGCGTGCTGGAGATGCTCAGCTCCGGCCGGGTGCAGTCGTTCCGGCGCATCCGCGAGGAGGAGGTGGCGCGGTTCATGCAGAACGTCGCCACGTCCGCCGCCGCTGGCGCCACCGTGGACTTGACCAAGGGGATCTCCAAGTTCGTCAACGACGCCTTCGTGATGGAGTGCGTCGGCAGCCGGTGCAAGTACCAGGACGAGTACCTCGACGCCTTCCACATGGCGGTCCTGCAGACGTCGGTGCTGAGCGTCGCCGACCTCTTCCCGTCGTCCAGGATCATGCAGATGCTCGGCACGGCGCCGCGCAAGGCTCTCGCATGCCGCGAAAGGATCCAGCGCATCCTCCAGCAGATCATCCAGGAGAAGGAGGAAGCCTTGGACCGCGGAGACAAGACGGCGTACGACAGCATACTGGGCGTCCTGCTCAGGCTCCAGAAGGAGCGCAGCACGCCCATCCCGCTCACCAACGACACCATCGTCACGCTCATGTTTGTGAGTGTCACTCCGACCACCGCCTTCCCCGTCTCATCTAGCAGCCGCTGATCCAGAAAGCTGGAAACACTGAACTGGGGTGACTACTGTTTCTTTCTTTCAGGACCTGTTTGGCGCGGGCAGCGATACCTCGTCGACCGCGCTGACTTGGTGCATGGCGGAGCTGATGCGCTCACCAGCGGTGATGGCCAAGGCTCAGGCCAAGGTGCGAGAGGCCTACAAAGGGAAGAGCGCGCTCACCGAGGACGATATCGCCGGGGAAGAGCTTAGCTACCTCAAGCTGGTGGTCAAGGAGACCCTCAGGCTGCATACTCCTGCACCACTCCTGCTCCCACGCCAATGCCGCGAGACGTGCCAGATCATGGGCTACGACATCCCCAAGGGCACAGCCGTGTTCGTGAATGTGTGGGCGATCTGCAGGGACCCCAAGTATTGGGACGACGCCGAGGAATTCAAGCCAGAACGATTCGAGAACAGCAACCTGGATTACAAAGGGACAAACTTTGAGTACCTCCCATTCGGAGCTGGCCGCCGTATGTGCCCGGGAGTGAACCTCGGGCTGGCCAACATCGAGCTCGCACTGGCGAGCCTTCTGTACCACTTCGATTGGAAGCTTCCTGATGGAATGAAGCCTAAGGATGTCGACGTATGGGAGGCTGAAGGACTGATCGCAAAGAAGAAAACTGGACTGATTCTGCACCCTGTTACTCGCATTGCTCTAGCTAATTCGTAAATAAGGCGGTGAACAAAATAAGGCGGTGAACAAATATAGCACCAATCTTGAATGATTGTGTGCTTTAATAATTAGCCCGATGGTAATATAAGCGTTCCTCAGACATGGTTTATGTAATATCCAACCACTTGGGCCACTCTCTCGTTACATCTTTTTTATGTAGTAAACACTCTAATGCCTTTTCCAGTCCCTGTTTCTATGCAAGTATAATGGGTTACAATGTGAACTACTACTGCTTTGCCGAGAGTAGCGAACTTCTATGACTGCCATCGTGTAATAATAATGAAATACCCCTCATGTTTCGCTATGTTTGTCTATATGTCCTTAGAAGTATCCGTTTCTCAATATTTTTCCATCAATTTTGTAATAAATATTGCTTTTTTTTTGTTTCCAGGAGATGGGGTTGAATAAATATAACGAAACAGATGGAGTATTTAACATGGATTTAAAGACAAGGATGCCTACGGTATGTACATAAGCCACATTAGACACAAAAATGTTCTTACATTCATCTATATCTGATCGAGGCAAAGTTTATCCTGGCTACTAGTGATGTTGGACTTAATCTTGGTCGTAGGTCTCGGGGACTCGTTTTATGTGGCTCGGAGCCGTATTCAAGTCAAAGTCTTAGTTTGAATATGTTTAGGACTTTGTAACGCGCGGTGTGCACGGATCTAGTTCGAGTAGGAATTAGAGTCTAGAATCAGATCATGGGATGACACGATTCATATTAGGATTCAAAGTTAGCAGGTCACTATAAATATAGAGTTGTAATCCCTGGATTTAATGCTAGATAAGTCGAAAAAAGTCGTAAGATGAGAAAAGTTGAATAGAGTAAAAATTCCTCCGGAAATCTTTCAATCTGCCTCTGGTCTTTGTAGCTCTCGTCGAGTAGCATTTTTGTTTCTTGTAGAGTTCCTAGTACTCGCTGCGTCTGATCGTGAGAAGCGTTTCTCGTCAACTTCCAGCCTTGCTTTCTCGCCGCGTGATTAGGCGCACGCGTGGTCGCGACTTGTGTTCGGGCGCTCACGTGCTTGCGTCGTACTAGTTGCTTGAGCACAAAGTTTCTCGAGCACGTACTAAGCGGCCGGAGTGGTCGTGAGAGTGCTGGTCGTGCTTGTTATCCTGGGCGGAAGCCAACATCTTGTATCAGAGCCGGTAGGGCGCATCATTAACTCGTGAAGATGTCGATCATTCCTCAGGGCGAGGCAATGCGATGTGGGAGAGCAGCGGTCGGCTGTTCCTATACCCGCAGTTGACGGTGACAAACTACACGAGCTAGGTGATTCACGTGCAGGCGATGATGGAGGATCAAGGCGTTTGGGAGAAAGTCGAGCCAGCGGCCGATGCGGCCGTCGACGAGAAAAAGGACAAGAAGGCGAGGTCGTATCTCTTCCAAGCACCCCCGGAGGATCTCCTGATAAAGGTCGCAAGGAAGAAAACTGCAAAGGAGGTCTGAGATTGTCTCAAGACAAGGTTTGTAGGCACGGATCGCGTCAAGAATGTGCGGTTGCGGACGTTGAAGAGCGACTTCAACGCTATGTGCATGCAGGAGGGAGAGACGCTGGACCAGTACGCCGAAAAGTTCAATGTCATGTTTGTTAGGTACGCCAATCTGGGGGAGATGCTTGATGATGCTGCACTGGTCAAAAAGCTATTCGACATCGTGCTGGATCGATTTCTGAGTGTGATCGCCAGGATCAAGCAGTTCTACGACCTTGACAAGTTGCCTTTCGAGGAAGCCGTGGGGCCGCTGAAGGCGTTTGAAGAACTTGCTCGCCCACGTGCATCCGGCAGCAACAACAATGGCGACGGCTAGCTTCTGCTCACTCAAGCCGAGTGGCAAGCGTGGCAGAAGAAGGATGGCAGTGAATCCTCGTCATGCAACAAGGGCAATACCACCCTCCTGCAGATAGCAACCGCAGTGGGGGTGGTCGTGGTGTGACGTCATGTAATGATGAGGAGAGTGGCTTGGGCGGTGGTCGCTGCAACAAAAGCCACATCAAGTGCTATAACTGCTACAAGATGGGGCACTATGCAAATAAGTGCAGGGCACCTAAGAAGAAGGAGGAAGAGAAAGGCGAGTCTCATCTCACACGTACCGATGACACCAAGCCGGCCTTATTGCTCGCAGTGTCGGAGGAGACGGTACCGGGACTGCAGCAAAGGCGGGATGACGTGTTGCTGAATGAAGAGAAGTTGAAGCCAAAACTGCGTGACACATTGGAGGGAGGCTCCCGCTCTGAGGTCTGGTACCTGGACAATGGGGCCAGTAATCACATGACTGGTGATAGAGAGAAGTTCAGAGTGCTGGATCAAGGTGTCACTGGCAAGGTGAAGTTCGGGGATGGCTCCACGGTACAGATCATGGGCTTAGGGTCGGTCGTGTTCAGCTACAAGAATGACGATCAATGGCTGTTGAAGGAGGTCTACTATATTCCAAGACTTTGTAGTAATATCATCAGCCTAGGACAACTTATCGAGGTTGGACACAAGGTAATCATGGATGTTGAACATCTACGCGTATATGATAGTAGTCCTACGCGATTGCTGATGAACCTAAGGCGAACTCCAAATTGCCTCTACAAGATCGAGCTGCATCAAGTGACGTCGGTGTGTCGCTTAGCTAGTCTTCAAGACCCAGTGTGGCTCTGGCATGCGAGGCTCAGACATGTTAACTTCGTAGCTATGAAGATACTTATTGATAAAGAGTTGGCTGCGGGAGTGCCGCCGATCACACACCCGAGTCAGCTATGTCAAGGGTGTTTGGTGGCAAAGCAGGGGAGGCAGCCGTTCTCGACAGTGGAAAATTACAGGGCAAAGAAGCCACTCGAGCTGCTACATGCTGACCTTTGCGGGCCAATCACACCTTCGACTCTCGCCGGTAACAATTATTTCATGTTAATTGTAGATGACTTTACTCGGTGGATGTGGGTGTAGGTGATCAAGTCAAAGGACCAAGTATGCTCCGTGTTCAGGAAGTTCATGTTGCAGGCCGAGAACACGAGCGGGTAGCATATCAAGACGTTGAGGACTGATTGTGGTGGGGAATTCCTCTCTGTCGAGTTCACCCGGCTATGTGAGGAGGCCGGGATCGAACGTCATCTCACTGCGACATACACGCCACATCAAAATGACGTGGTGGAGAGGAGGAACAGGACCATAATGGTGATGGCGAGGTCCCTCCTCAAGAGCATGAACATGCCTGAAAGATTTTGGAGGGAGGCGGTGCGGCACGCGGTGTATCTGCTGAACCGCTTACCGACGAAGGTGCTGGATGAACGTACTCCGTTCGAGGCATGGAACGGAAGGAAGTCGCATTTGGCACACCTTCGTGTATTCAGTTGCACGGCACATACGAAGGTGACAACGCCACACTTGAAGAAGCTCGACAACCGAAGCTAGTCGATGATCTATCTTGGCGTCGAGGATGGTTGTAAGGCACATCGTCTCTTTGATCCAAGGCGCAGGAAAATTCATGCAAGTTGTGATGTTAAATTCAATGAAAGCGTGGCGAGAAGCTGTATGATTTCGATATCGAGGAGGTGATTAGCACTGAGCCATCTGTGGACGGCTCTGTGCCACTCGCAGGTGGTCCGGCAAGAGTGCATGCGCCAGTGGCACATGGTGATCCAGCTCCTTCATCGACTTCGCTAGTCGGTGAGGTAACGTCGGAAGAGCCAGCAACCAGGACACGTGCTACGGCATGCATGACATCCACCTCTCCAACAACCCCCACCACTCTAGTGGTGCTGCCGGCACCTTAATTGCCGGTGGATGATCTGGCCACACCGCTGCCGAGCAGCAGCAGCAACAACAACACAGATGAAGGCCATGTGTGTTAGAGGCACATCGACAACATCTTGAGAAATGCTCCAAGAGTGGATCTTGATGGGGATGTGGAAGAAGAGGCCATGCGCTGTTAGAATCCATGTCTTGCTACCTTGAGGCCGCTGGACAGTAGGTCTGGGAGCACGCCATGGCTAAGGAAATCGAGTCCATAGAGAATAATAATACATGGACTCTCACAGCGCTGCCGGCTGGTCACAAACCGATTGGACTCAAATAGGTTTACAAACTAAAGAAGAAAACAGAAGGATATGTGATCAAGCACAAGGCAAGGTTGGTCGCGAAAGGATATGTGCAGCGGCAAGGAATCTATTTCGAAGAAGTGTTTGCGTTGGTGGCCAGGCTGGACACCGTGCGCATCATCCTTGATGTTGCAGCCAACCGAGGTTGCCAAGTTCATCATCTGGATGTCAAATCGGCATTCTAAAATGGTGAGCTAGAAGAGGAAGTATACGTGGCCCAGCCAGAGGGATTTGTAGTGAAGAATAAAGAGTATTTTGTGCTCAAATTCAGCAAGGCGTTGTATGGACTCCGGCAGGCGCCATGGGCATGGAACATTTGACTCGACAGAAGCTTGAAACAGATTGGTTTTAGCAGGTGTTCTCAAGAGCATGCCGTATACACAAGAGGATCAGGTCTTGTAGGTTTGATAGTCGGAGTATATGTTGATGACCTTATTGTGATAGGGAAAAGTCCAGAAGAGATCATGGGATTCAAGCAGTAGATGATGAGTGAGTTCGAGATGATCGATCTCGGATTGCTCAATTACTATCTCGGGATTGAGGTAGCACAAGAACATGGGCGAATTACAATCAAGCAAACAACGTATGCGAAGAAGGTCCTTTGTCAATTCGGTATGCTGGATTGCAATCCCACAAAATTCCCCATGGAAAAAAGGGCGCAGCTGCATAAGGACCCAGATGGACAGTCGGTGGATGCAATCGAGTATCGACGCATCATTGGTTGTCTAAGGTATTTGTTCCATACAAGACCTAACTTTTCATTTGTTGTTGGGGTGGTAAGCAAATTTATGGAGAAGCCCACAGTGATGCATCGCAAGGCACTGAAGTAGATTCTTCTGTATTTGAAGGGCACCATTCATTATGGGCTTGTGTATACGAGAGGGGGAACAGAAGAAGTAATCACCGGGTATACTGATAGTGACCTGGCCGGTGACATGGATGACAGGAAGAGTACCGGAGGTATGGCTTTCTATATCAATGATAGTCTGGTGTCATGGAACTCGCAGAAGCAGAAAACAGTGGCTTTGTCTTTGTGCGAGGCTAAATTCATGGCGGCAATGGCGGTGTCTTGCCAAGCACTGTGGCTTAGAAGTCTGTTGGGGGAGCTGATAGGAGAAGAGCCCAAAGTAGTCAAATTGTTTGTTGATAACAGATCAGCGATTGCTTTGATGAAGAATCCAGTGTTTCATGGCCGCAGTAAACACATTGACACTAAGTTTCATTTCATCTGTGAGTGCGTTAAAGGAGGCCAGATTGAGGTGGATTTCATCTGCACGGAGGAGCAACGAGTTGATGCTCTGATGAAGGCATTGGCGGCTGTGAAGCTGGTGGTCATGCGACATCTATTGGGAGTTCGTGATCTTAGCCCACGTCAGGATTAAGGGGGAGTATGTTGGACTTAATCCTAGTCGTGGGTCTTGGGGACTCGTTTTTACGTGGCTCGACGCCGTATTCAAGTCAGAGTCTTAGTTTGAATGTGTTTAGGACTTCGTAACATGCTGTGTACACGGGTCTAGTTCAAGTCGGGATTAGGGTCCAGAATCAGATCGTGGGATGGCATGATTCATGTTAGGATTCGAAGTTAGCAGGTCGCTATATATAAAGAGTTGTAATCCCTGGATTTAATGCCAGATAAGTCAAAAAAAGTCGCAAGTTGAGAAAAGTTGAATAGAGTAAAAATTCCTCCAGAAATCTTTCAATCTGCCTCTGGTCTTTGTAGTTCTCGTTGAGTAGCATTTTGTTTCTCGTCGAGTTCCTGGTACTCGCTGCGTCTAATCATGAGAAGAGTTTCTCGTCATTTTCCAAGCTTGCTTTCTCGCCGCGTGATTAGGCGCACGCGTGGTTGCGACTTGTGGTCGGGCGCTCACATGCCCTCGTCTTACTGGTCGCTTGAGCACAAAGTTTCTCGAGCACGTACTGATCGGCCGCAGTGGTCATGAGAGTGCTGGTCGCGCTCGTTATCCTGGGCGGAAGCCAACAAGTGAGGCAGCTTATATATCCAAAAGGAGAGAAATGGAGGCAGCTGAGGGTGCCTCGTTGCCACCCCTACCCGCCATGGCTATGGAGGCAACGAAGGATGGTATTTTCAGGAAAAAATATGGAAACTGTCAGGTTTATAGTTTTCCGACAACCACCTGGGGTACCTTGTTAAGATTGCTCTCTGTTGGAAATAGAGATCGATCTTGTTGGGGATATGATTATGCATAAAACACTGATGCCTCTAGGTGGTGTATTTTTTAAGGCCCATGTGATGCTGCCAAGAACAATTCAATCGCTTAAGTTTGCAAATCTAAACAAGATGATGGAGTTGGAAACACTTTACATACTGAATTTATCTTATTTGGTGTTGTTCCTGTTTTGTTGAAGAAGGGCATGAAAGAAAGAACCTGGCTGCAGCCTAGGTGCTTTGACAAAGGTCGAGCCGAACAATTAGAAGTTGCGCCAAGGTAAAGGAGGGCTAGAGAAAGCAAACCCGAAACATATTCATATTGGCTCAATTTTAGTGGGATCCCAGACAGATTAGCTCGACAGATCCCAGCCTAAGTCGTTCCAAACTCGGAGGTAAAAGATATGAAGGTCATATCGTAATTGGATCATTATAGCTAGATAGCCCTAGATTAAAAGTTCGACAAAACCATCAAACGGAGTCCGAGACGTCACTTGCGTATGTCACAAATGGGTCATATGCCAGACTGAGACGTCGCTTGCGTGTCACGATTGCCGAAACAACGTTTTTTCATAAAGAAAGCTTTTGACAATTATATCAAATTAATATAATCACACTAAGAATACTCCTAACATATGCATAATCAAGATGCACACAACCAAAAAGAAACAGAAAAAAAAAGAGTATCAAAGGTGAAAAACGGGAGATGCTAAGGCGCTCTGATCATTCGACTAGGTCGCCACCCATAGACCTAGGTAAAATACTCTTTGATAATCCTCTCTAAATACTAACACACCACTATAACCATATCCCGAGAATCTAGCTTCTGTAAAATAGCTCAGGTACAGAGTCAGTAAGTACAAAGATAGATAACCTACAAAGAGATGAAATATTTCTTTTATCAAACCCCAAATCATTCCTGTATAACCAAAGCGACCAGCAAGTAGCAGCTGCCCTCAATAGAACTTTCGGTTTCAAGTCCCTCCTAATGCCCTGTAACCACGTACCGAACATATGTACTACACTACGAGGCCGGAAGAGTCCTGAAGCCGCTTGTATGATAGACCATAGAATGTGGGAAAAACGGCATTCAAAGAAAAGATGTTTAATTATCTCTTCTTATTGACAAAAACAACAGTTCGTACTCCCTTGCCAATTGCGCTTAGCCATATTATCTTTTATCATAACTACACCTTGGCGTAAGTACCGAAGGAATAATCTGACTTTGAGATGAACCTTCAGTTTCCAAAGGCGCTTATTAAGATTGGGAATATCACTATGCACTAAAGTAAGATAGTGAGATTTCATCGAGAACTGCTCATTCGGGGTTAAATTCTAGCGGAACTCATCTTACTCCTAAGTAATCACAATATTAACGATTCAAGGAAGTAAAGCATTACATGCTATTAATTTTGGCCCTGTAAGGTCTATTCTAAAAGAAACATTTGGAAGGAAGGTTCAGAGGACTTATGTTACAGTATTATGTTTGTTCCTTACTATATTGTAAATGCATGGATACTGTTTTGCAGAGGTGAAATTCTCAACCACTGATCTTTCCAAAACCAGATCTAGGAGCCATATTTGATAGTGAAGGTTCCGAAGCATAGAAGATCTTGCTTCACCTTCATAATGCTAGCCCAAAAACGTGAATCCCCAGTTTTCTACTGGACCTATGATAAGGGTTTAGAACCCAGGTACTTATACGAATCAGCTGTTACCACATTACATCAGAAGTGAGCAACTAAAAAGTAATTTGCTGAGTAAGACAATATTCTTAGTATCTAGATCCTGAATCCCTAGACCCCCTTGATCTCTGAATCGGTACAAAATGTTCCATTTAGCAAGGCGGTATTTTTTTTTCTTTTGCTCGTCACTTTGCTAGTAGAACTTGGAACGCAAATAATCAAGTTTTTTTAAGCACCCCTTAGAATAGCAAAGAAAGACATCATGTACATAGGCAAACTGGTAAGCACTAAATTTATCAGTGTCAGTCGCCCACCAGTTGAAAGGTATTTTTCTTTTCAACTACAGAGTCTCTTCGCCAACAGTTCCTCGATCCCTTTCCAATCAACATTTCTCAGTCTCCTATAATAAATAGGAATACCTAAATATCAAAAAGGGAATTCACCAATACCACAGCAAAAAAGTTCAATGTACTGCTCGGTCATGGATTGGGCGTCACCAAAGCAAAACAATTCGCTCTTATAAAAATTGATCTTAAGACCTGATAATTGCTCAAAAGTACAAAGCAATAGCTTCATATTTCGAGATTTTATAAGGTCACGATCCATAAAGACATGTTATTGGCATATTGTAGAATAGAAATACCATCATCTATAAGATGAGGTACCACCCTACATATTTGCCCATCTGCTTTGGTCCTTTTGATAAGAACGGCTAGCATGTCAGTTACAATATTGAACAAAATTGGGGAAAGTGGGTCGCCTTGTCAGATGCCGTTTTTCGTTTAAAAAAAGGTTCCGACGCCATCATTCACTTTAATTTCTATATTACCTCCCGAAACGAAAGTCTCAATCTAAAAAATCCACTTGATCGAGAAACCTTTCATTTGTAAAGTCTGCAGAAGGAAAGGCTACGTCTTCTCAAACTCCACTTTAAAAATTACTCCACTCATTTCCTTTCCGTGTACTTTATGTAAGATGACAACTCCCTCTAGGATCCTCTCCTTGCGATGCTGCTCCTAGCCTCACAATGCGCTGCTACTCCTCGTCGTCTCGCGCTGTGCTGCTGCTCCTCACCTCGCGCTCCGCTGCTCGCCCCTGCTGCTCCTCCTCACTGCTCATTTTGTAGCGTGCTGCAGGCAACATGACGCACCGAAAGCACTGATAGCAACTAAACGACACGCCAACACGCAAAAAAGAAAGCAACATGCATGCATACCGGTCATTTGCGCAGAAAGCAAATATTGAAGTGACGGCGACGCGACAAAAGCAGACGTGACAACCGGACCAGTCCATATTCGACACACGGGATGCTGAATATGGTAATGTAGCCCATATTCATCACCTCATGTACCGAATACAACTGATTTTCGGCACATAAGGTCCCGAATATAGACTATAGTGCTTATTTAACACATCATGTGCTGAATATGGC
Organism: Phragmites australis; assembly: GCF_958298935.1. Classification (NCBI taxonomy): domain Eukaryota; kingdom Viridiplantae; phylum Streptophyta; class Magnoliopsida; order Poales; family Poaceae; genus Phragmites; species Phragmites australis. The sequence goes on along the minus strand of NC_084941.1, from coordinate 8,991,611 downwards.
CGGGTCTGCGTTTTTTCAGCGTACGATGTACCGAAAGTCAGTTTTCGGTAAATAAGATGACGAATATGGATATTAAAATTGTAAATATGATGATATATTATCTATTTTGATAAATACGGTAACGTATGTTATCTAATTTCAAATTTTTACCGTTGGTTGTGGATAGGCATCTATACTCCTGTACTCGGCATCATATTGATGCGCGAGGAACCAATTCTACTTCCTCTGATATTTTTGACAACAACGAGCTTCTGGCCGGATCATTCTGCTGCCGCGTCGATGATCCACAGCCTGCTGTGGCGCGATGGGCGCAGAGGCAACGTGAGGTGCCCAACTGCCCATCAACGATGAATCCCGGCTAGACATTGGTAGGCGCACGGTGGGGAGTGAATCGGACGGCCGGTTCAGTGAGTGGCTACCAGTCCCCCTTGCTCCCTACTCGATCGCTCCTGGCGCATGCATCCTGTCTGAAATGATGCTGCGGGAGCAAGCAGCCGAGCAGCCCAGGCATGCAGCGCTGGAGGCCGGGGCCGCATCTGGGTCGATCAACCTGGCCCCGTCGCTGCTCTTCCGGCCGTGCTCGAGCAGCTGCCTCCTTATCTGCTCTGTCTCGCACCTGGCCAACACGCGCTCGAGTGAGTGTGGCCACTGACAAGGCGCGTCCCCTGCTTGTTGTCGCTGCCTGCTTCTGCTTGTTGGTAGTAGCTGATCGACTAGTCTTTGTCCATCCATTCTGGTCTCCCGAATCAGTGATGCTGTGGTATAAGGGAGTGACAGTACCTACGTTCTTGCAGCTGCATGCCTGCAGCTAGTAGTGTGGACGAAGGGATCGTTTTCCTCTGACAGACATGTTTTATTTGAGAAACACGCAAAAGACATTCGTGTTAGTGATTAAACTAATCTGAGTTACAGGAAATTCCTAATCACACTAACACTCTCATAATTAATGCGGAAATTAGAAGTTAGAACATGAATTATTCCTTCTTAGTCGGTGAAGATGAGCTCGATCAGCCCCTTGGGAGATACCAAGTGAGGTGGATCGGCCTTCAAGTCAGCAGAACGGATCCAAATTAGTTTGGAGAAGGATTTGTTGGGTGCAATTGCTAACCCCTAGTGTTAATGACATGATTAGGCACTAGTGGTAGGACTGTCCCCTAAATATAGCGCAAACTGATCTAGGACTTAACCAATTTTCGTTTAACCTCCCAATCAAAGGCAAGCATTAGGCAGTTAACCCTCAATTACAGTTTAGTTATGTAATTAAGTCATGTTTTACATTAAGTTATGGATTAACTTTAGTCGAAGATCACATTGTAGTCTAACAATGCATACCAGGTGCAAGGTTACGGATGCTAACTAAGGTGTGTTAGAGAAAGAGTGTTCTGGAAAAGATGCTAGTACCAACTTGTCTCTTCCCCGATGCAAAGGTTAGGACGACGCCAGTGACGTGCCGGGCGGAACGACGCGTGAGCGAGGGCCCGGCCGCCTCGCTCCGCCGCTCGTGGACCAGGCGCACGCGGCCACCGCTCGGCGACTGGGACGAGGCGAGCAAGCGCCTCACGGCCGCGTGCGCGGCGGCGCCTGGTCAGCCCTTAGCCGGAGGAGGGCACGATCAGGCAACGTCGCTGCTCGACTCCGATGCAATGCAATGCCAATGCGAGAGAGCGCGCGCGCGCGTGTTAATTCCACCGCGACTCGTGTTTCTCCTCGATCTCTCTCGGCGCGTCCGTCAACGGGTGTTCATGCACTTCCGCCGCGACTCGCGTTCATGTCTACTCTTCTCGCATCGCCGTCCCTTTTGGTGGTTAATTAGCGGGCGGGTGCTTTAGCTTTTACCAACTGATGATCGTGTCGTGCTGATGGCGCGCGCTTTCTTTTCCGGTAGGTTCGCGATGGAACCGGCGAGAGGTAGATTAGTACTTCCTTCCTCCAGTTAAAAATACCACGTTTTAGACGTAGCATGGTATTCAATGCATAACTTTAACTATCTTATATTTACTAATTAGAGACTTTTTTTTATGTCTTCACGTTAATTTAAAAAATTTCTAGAAATTTTCATAAAAAAGCAAAACATCGAACCATCGAATTAATTGTTTGATTAACTGTAACCCTATATCAACAACCAGACGAAACAACATAGAAGATTAAAAAATAAATTATAGAATTCAGTCCTAAGACTACTTCTTGCCTTGCTTTTCCTTCTTTTTTTTTAGATATCATTTGTCCAACAAAATTACGTTAGCAAACTCCAACTTAGTTACGTTAGCAATCAACACACTTTTCTAAATCAATTATAATCAAACATTACAAAATTAAAATAACAGAACACAAACATATTACGGATTATCACACAAAAATAATATCAAAGAATTTATAATGTATTTCAAAAAAATAATATGAGATACGGTGATGACATTAATAATAATAATAATTTCAAAAAATTAAGAAACAAATAAAAATCAATTTGCATAACACATAAAATGAAAATTATAAATTAGATCTATTCACAAATAATAAACATGATTCCAATATTATGAACAAAAATTACATTTATATTTTACATTCTAATATTTAAATATAAATAGTTGATGTATCTTAACATACAGCTATTATTAACACAAATATCTACAATCCAGCCGTAAGCTAGCATGTACAGTTGTACGGATTGATGCGCTAGTTATTTCTAACAAGAAAATATTTATATAATTCAATAAATTTATAATATTATAAAAATATATTTAATATATAATTTTCATGTCTTGCCAAAAGCGTTATGTATTTGTAAACAGAGAGTAGTAGTATGTCTCTGTATGCAATGCAAGTGGAGACTTTGCCATATGCGTGGGCTAATCGAGTTCTCCAATGCAAAAATGCAGAAAAGTATTCCAATTTTTGACTTGGGAATATGGAAATAGTACCGTAACTGTATTAATTTACATGGGTTCCGTAATGCTATTTTGGTCAATTTCCCTGATGCAAAGTTAAAAGAAAATATTGCTGAAAGACATGGAATGCTTCAATTCGTTTTTATTTAGCGCTACTAGTCTGAGCCCACGGCCTGCCTTCAAGCCACCTCGCCACAGAGGGGGCATGTGGGCCTCCCTCTTTGCACGGCCACGAGTTTTTTTTATTTTTTGATTAAAAATTTAAATAAATAGATTTCTCGAGCCAGTATTTGTAAAATTAGGTGTCTGCCGCCTCCTGCAGTCCTTTCAGAGGACGGTAAGGAGTCCTTACCGTCCCCTAAGAGAGCGGCAAGTGTGCTAAGCGCTCTCTCAGGGGGCGGGTAGACTATTTTTTTTAAATGTTACAAAAATATATTGCAAAATATTGCTCAATATTTGAAATTGATATTTTGTAAAATTTGGAATTAAAATGGTTAAAAAGTGGCTAATACGGCATAATGGAGAAGCGATATTTTGGAGTAGTTTACGTATTATTAGGAGGATACAAAATCAATATTTGTGAACAAATTATATATGTGGAATATTCGCAACATATTACGCAGCAATAAGGGTACAAACGACGACAAACATAAGATTATACATATGGTGGAAAACATTACATGAGACTGTAACCACGACAACACGACGACAAAAAAATGTGGCATGTACAGTTCGCACAAAGACCTACTTAATAGTGCGTCGCTCCTAATCATAACATGCCTTAGAGAGTGGAAATATGTCGAGTTACATTAGATACTCTCTACTGAGTGCACCTAGGATATTTGCCTTTTCGCAAGGCATCGGGACCTGCTGCCTTAGCGCGATGAGCCCTCTCCCGATTCTTTACCCTCTCAGCTTCGCAGGCCTGAGCCGCGGTATGGTCCTATGTTGCCTTCCTCATGCGCTCTTCTTCCTGCCGCTTCAGGCGTAGTTCCTTTTGCTGTTGCTCGTACTCCCGGCGTGCGTAAGCTTCCCTCCTCCACCGCATGGTCATGTCGACCCACCGCTTCTGGTCTTCATTTTGCTCAATATCGATCCATTGAATAAAGTCACAGATAGGTGGAGGAGATTAGACAAATAGAACAAAATGAGATATTAGTAAAACAATATATGGAATCGAGAAAGATGTGGATGATCTTTGTTGCTATACCGGTGGATACTAATGCGGTCTATGTTGAGACTTGTCATATTTGTAGTTAGCACACATGAAGAAGCGCAGCCCATAGGTGTAGAAGATGTCCTAGGACTCGCGAAGCCTACAACAATCACCACAAAAACACATCGGTGGTTCGACCCCCTGGAGGATGAAAATCCCCCAATGTTTCTTGGGTGGGCTTGGTAGAGCTGAGGAAGACATTGCAGTTGAGAGAACTAAGAAATGAGTGGTGTATCCATGTATGAAGTTTGGGTTATTTACGATGAGAGAAGGCAGGAGCATTAGATTCCCTCTTGAAGAAACCAGTGGGTGGAAGGGCTTAGAGGGGGCCAGGAGCATTGAATTCTCTCTTGAAGAATGGAAAAGTTATGGCATTGATGCTGGATAGATATTCCATGTGTCAAGGTACATGTGTTGCCATTTAATTTTTGGTAAAAATTGTCCCGTGTTGTCACTTCTTGTTTATAGCCTGCGCAAGGACAAATGTGTTGTCATTTCATGGTTAAAGTTGAGTCGTGTGGTCAATTCGTGACTGCAGATTATGCCATGATAGAGGTGATGTTGTTTAATGGTTAAAGTTCAGTTGTGTGGTCACTTCGTGACTAAAGTTAGACTCCCGACAGAGTTTTCGAGTGGTCACTTCGTGTATAAGTAGCTTCGTAAGAAATACTTTTCTAGGTCTGTCGTGAACGGTTCATACATGGACGAGGATGATAGAAAGTAGCGTGTGGTCACGTTGGATTAAGAAATGCAACTAGTGTGCGGTCACATTGTAATAAGAAATACAGTTACAACATGGTAAGTGGATCATAAAGATTACACGCGTCCGAATATATAAGAATAGATCGTGAATCAAATATGCATATGTAAGTTATAAAAACAAATGTACAATTCTACTATTGTCTCCCCCGCTACTGTCGGTCGTTCCCCTCATCATGGTCCCGCTGCCGCTGGTTGGCCCTCACATGGCCCCTAGAGTAGGCCAGGGCGTCGGGTGCACCGACCTGCTTGGTAGGCCTAGTACGGATCACCGGTGTCGAGGCCTCCTCCTGGGTGTGCTGTGTCCGAAGTGGAGCACTGGGTACCTAGGACTGCTGGAGGACGTCGTAGTCTGGTGTGCCCCTGAAAAACTCCCTCACGAGGTCGAACTGGGGGTCTGGCCCAGGATCATCCTCCTGGCTCGGGTATGAAGACTGAGAAGGATCCGTCGGTGTCCATGTGCACTGGCTGAAGGGGCCTACAATTAGATGAATGTATTAGATATGGAAAAAGTGGAAATGAAAGTATTTGTATAAAATGCATTATTGTACCTGTGTGGTATGCAGGTGCAGCAGTAGATGGCCAGGCGTGCATGCCGTAGGAGGGGTCGAACGCTGGTAGTGGGATCGGTCGCGGTGTAGCTGAAGACAGCCTGGCCTCATCACCGAAGTAACCTGTGGACAATATTAGATGTACTATTGAATATATTGAATGTGGCAATGTAGTGTCACCCAGTACCTGAGTGGCCTGCGAGTGGTGAGGGTGTCGGCACTGGGGTCAGTCTAGGTGGCAGCGTCGAGACGTGTGTAGGTGCACCTAATATTTGTTTAAAATTAATGCACCAGTAAGAAACGAATATCTTTAAACACCGTGCGTATGAAATATCCGTACCTATTGGGTTCGGGCCTGTAGGTCGTGGTACAGGGGGCCATGTGGGTGTCGACACCGATGGATGGCGGTGCACATCAGATCTCATGGATGACTCAGCGTGGACCCCACTTGACTTGGGAGGCGCTCCTGCGACGTTTGCGGTGGATCGGCAAGAGGTAAGCTTCAAGGCCCGCGCGGTCTTATCGAAAACCTGCTTCACGAACCCCGCTACATGATATCGACCTGTGGAAACAAATAAGAAATGAGAATTTCAGCTTATAGTCGTTGTTACATGAGTACGTGGTACTGAAATGAGATGTAAATTACACATACCGCTAAAGCAGAGTCCTCATCCCACTGGCCCGGGCAGGCCTCCGTAGCTGACGCGACGGGGGGCCGGACATCCTCTGGGGTGAAGGTGACCCGTGTACGTGTATGTGGCACGTACCACCGTAGGTACTCCTCGAAGCTCCGCTCGTCGAACGGACACGCCTCCTCCATGACATCCTGAAGGGCTTGGGCCCATGCTGAAACATACAGGGCCAAGCAATTTGCCCAAAGGTTGCCACCCGACTGTCCCTTGCGTGTATATCTACAAGTGAACCACATTAAATAGGCTGACAATAAGACGAATGTTACAAATTATTTACTTGATTATAGTTACCTGTGAACGTGCACTGGAACAGTGCGAATATGGACGAGGGGGAAAGCCTGGTAGCGCCCGAACTGCCGCATGACGTGGTGCGGTGAGTACTCCTCGATGAAGATGTCGAAGACAAGGGGTTTCTTCGTAAGCTAGTACTCCTCATCGCGGGTACACAACGGAGACAGACCCAAACCCGCACGGCCTTGGATGGCCAAGAAGCTGTACGGCGTCCAAACCACGTCGTGAAGACGAAGCTGGTCGAACTGCGACCGAAAAAGCTCGTACGCACTGTGGGCCTGCTCATGCACCCAGTGTGGCTGTGTGAGAAACATAGTCAGAATTCAGAACAAAAACATGTGAGAAACATAGTCTGAATCCATAACAAAAATATGTGACAATTAAAGTATTCAAAAAATAAAGTACGTACCCGGCATCGACGCCACAGCGAGGCCATGGTGGGCATGTCCTCCTCGGGCTCGCCATACCATTCCTCAGGGTACGGGGAGCGGTCCACAACTGGCCGACCTATGGCGAACCACTCGTAGGATCACAACTGCAGTAGTAGTGGGCACCCAGCAAAAGTGGCAAGTGGCTCATTCTTCGTGCACACGTCGCACAACGCCCGATATATCGCAGCAAGGATAGCAGATGCCCAACTGAACTATGGTACCTCCTCGCCAACTGCATACGCTATCAACCTCGCGAACGGAACAAGGGTCCTCGCCACCAGGTAGCCTTGGCCGCTGGTGAACATAACCTAGCTAAACAGCCAAAGCAGGTAGACCTCCAAATGCCTCGACACCGAGTACACATCGGCATCTGGGTGCATGCACGCAGGCTGCAAGTATGGCAAGTGATAATAAGAAAAAAATTTGGATACTCGAAAAGTAAATGAGAAGTTGCATTGTAAGGTACCTGGAACTGTAGGACTCACTTCTTTGTGGGCCCTCGTGGATCGGACAAGAAATCAGGCACGTAGGAGGGAGCGTCGTCTGTCCGCTGAACCGGGCTGAAGCACTAATGCATGACGTTCATCCAGTCAGCACCCATGTCAATGACTCCAACCACAGCTCCCTCGCAAGGTAAGCCTAAGAGGTAGGCTATGTTCTGAAAGGTCGGAGTCATCTCGCCACAGGGGAGGTGGAAAGTATGTGTCTTAGACCTCCATCGGTCAACCATGGTTGCTATCAGTGAGCGGTCAAAATAGAATCGTCTCGCCGCTGCCTCAGGGTTCTCCGTCGATCGGGCCTCCACCAAACGACAAAGCGGTAGGAGTCCCGATGCTGCCAACCTACACCCTTGGGAATATAAATAAACTGGGAGATGCAATACATAAATGAATTGGCACATGGGTATATAAGTAGCGACTTACCGGTGCTTCCACCGATCGTCGACCGTAAGTAGCTCTCCAGGGCCACATGGTTGGAATACTCCTAACTCTGTCTGGTGCATGGCAGATAAGAAACTGCAGTGTCTCTTGTCCACTGCAGGGTCAAGAAGCTCGGGGGTCGGAGGGTGCGTCATATCTGCATTAAAACCACATGTACATTAATATATTGCAACATGTAGACAAGAACAATATATATTGAATGGAAATTTACATTTCAACTATATATACATGAATAATACATACAGTCTATTACAGGAAAATATGTCATAGTTACGTGAACAAAACTGCATATTACATACACGTACGAGAAGTAACATGAATATATTGCGACATGTACTTACAAATGTAAGGTTAAAATGCAAGAGAGCGAAGTACAAATATAACAGCAAGGTACGCTAAATACAATCACACTACAACACGCTGCAATACTCACCTACACAACAGGTGCATTTTTAGGACAATACTTGTACGTGTGACCTGTTTCATTGCACTTGCTGCATCGCTTGACCCTTCGACCCGCCTCGGATTCATCCATATCATTGCGAATCCGGCGATTTTGTCGACGACTTGGTGCGTTCTTCATCTTTTCCAAATCAGGCACATAGATTCGTGAAGGACCTGGATTACTTGTACATGTATCAACAATGTTGTAACCGTACAACTCATGATTCCAAGTGTTCAGTATCTGATCCTTCATGAAGTACTTTGAAACATATTGCCTGGGAAGCATATTGTGCTCCGCACACGCAGCTATGACATGTGTACAAGGTTTGTGAAGCAATTGTGGCTTCTGGTAAGTGCAAATGCATGTCCCACTCCTAAGCACGCACTCTTGCATATGCCGCTCACATCTTCCACCCCTACGTCCCCTCTTGATTAGCGCGATGCATGTGTGCCTTCTTTGTGGTCTTCTCCATATACTCACATAGCATTCATCCATAAAGCATACGATTATCTTCCATTACCTTGGAAGCAACTGCGTACCGATCAATGAAGTATCTGCACGTCCCATGCAAAATACCTTCTACAATTCCAACGAGTGGGAGGGACCTCATACCTCGCATATCCCAGTTATAAACCTCAGCAAGATTTGTTATCATTATCCCATACCTTGCCCCACCACTGTCGTACAACAAAGCCTATTTTTCATTTGGCTCATTACGTATCCACTGTGAAAAGCTCCTAATAACTGACCCTGACCTCCTTACTATTTGAGGGGTATCTGTTGGGAGAGATCTAAGAGCTATCGGTTCATCACCTGTAGCTGCTACCTCAGCTGTCTATTTTAGAGTTAGTTCGTCCAGTCTTGCCCATAGGGTATTGAACTTCCTTTGCTGGTTTTGACTGCACAATTTCTTGAAAAACTTCATCAAGTCTTTGTTATTGAACTGTCTATAGAAGTTCGCACCCATATGGTGCATGCACCACCTGCTCTTCAAGTCGGGCCACTTTGCTGCAACACCCCGTCGAACACTCATATATTGCATATCTAGCAAAGCCTGTAACAACCCTGCATGTCTATCATGAATCATACACACATCTGGCCGGTCCAGAACAATAGCATGCTTCACCCGCTCAAGTAACCAATACCAGCTGTCCCCGTTCTCACTCTCCACGAAGTCAAACCCTAGTGGCAGGACTTGATTGTTCCTTCGACCCCAATTATAGACAATATCTGTCATTTATACTTCCCAGTAAGGAATGTCCCGTCTAGGCAAATGATGGGTCGATAGTACCAAAATGCTTTGATGGTTGCGGCGAATGCAAAGAAAGCATGCTGCAATACTTGTTTCCCGTTGTACTCCACATCAGTCGAGGGGTAATGCTTGATGTCATAGTAACTTCCTGGGTTTCTTTCACATATTGTGGCTAATTGACGAGGTAGATTGTAATATGAATTTTCACATGTCCCGAACCTCATCTCAATAGTCTTCTGTTTCGCCCTCCATGTCTTCGCATAGTTTATTGTATACTAGAACCTTTGTTCAATAGCACAGATTATTGATCGTGGCTCATACTTCAGGTTGTCCATAATCTCCCCATACATAACATTGGCAATAAAAGCATATGACAGGTTCTGGTGGGCGAACTCTATTTCCTCAATGTGACAATTATGCTCCCTAACTATTGAGCACTGCCAGTAGTCTACCCATTTCTCCCTGAATGCGTGCACCTGCCAAGAACATTCAGGCACCAAACACTTCACATCGTACTCCCTTTTACTCATCTTAACAACCTTAAACTGCCTCCGAAGAGACAGCGACCAGAATTTAACTGCATTAATAACAACCTCCTTTGTAGGGTACATAGCACCTTGAGACACCTCGTTCTCGTGATACTCCGACGGTGTCCGATCAGCCTCACTAACCATCAGCTTTGAAAATTCATAATCCCTCCACTCTGTAGGAACATGAGCATTACCCTTCTCGTCAGATGAATCCTCATCGGCAACGGCTTCCTCCAGCTCTTGATCCTCCAACTCCATCTCTTCAATTATGCTAGAGATGTGCTCCCCCTCATCGGCTACACCCATCGGTTGCATCTCAGGAATATCCCCAACATCTGGCATGGCCCCGACATTTACCAGGTCTGATTCATCTACCACGGTCTCACTTGGTCTCGCTATTGCTTCCGTAGAGTTTATCTCTGTTGGATCCTTCTGGTATGCCTCAGCTAACAAAATAAGAGTGAGCCCACGTTCACATGATATATCTACATACTGTCTTCAAGTTGATGTCGCATCGATCGGGACGAGCTCGCCAAAGTAGCCCTAACTAGCATGGCTGAGGACAGCTCTCATCTTAAGATCATGTTGCTACGGATCTAGTTGAAAATACCGTATTAGCCACTTGCACACACCCACAATGGTCCTCTCATTGACTTTACTAAGACCCTTGACGACATGACAAAATCCAGACAGATCTACACTGTTAGTACCATAACTAATTTGACCCTCACCATAATATATCTGAAAATATAATTTATCTGCCATCCCTGGAAACATTTGCAATAATGTTAAGACCGGCAAACTATATTTCTGATTATCGAAACTAAAAAAATTACCGACACCGATTACTGCCTAACACAATAGGTTCTTCAATAATATCCCTAACCAAACTAACCTACAATTATTACTCTGTACAATCTACATATTCGAAACTACCATACTAAAAATACTATTATATATTTAATGTCTATCCTACCATATCGTAATTAATATTGACAATATACTACTAAATACAACATTTTCTAAACCCTAAACCCTAGGTCATACCGCTAAACCCTATGTCATACAGTGCTAAACCTTGTGTCATACAGTGCTACTTTACTTATTAACAACAATATAAGTATAAAAGAAATTACCGAAAAATGCTCTTCAAATCCGCCGATCAAAAACAGCAGGGCTTCGCCGCGCTCTCTTCCTCTCCTCTCTTCTTCAGACTTTTCTCTTTTTTCGGATTAAAATGAGGATTTTTCCTTATTTTCACCATTTATATAGAGAAGGGAAGAGGGGGGGCGGGGCGGGGCTAGCTCCTTACCGCCCCCTGAGAGGGCGGTTAGGCCCCTTGCCACCCTCTCAGGGGGCGGTAAGGGGGCGGGCGCGCGAGATGCCCCTACCCGCGGTTAGACCACTTGTTGTCCTCTTAGAGGGCGGTTAGGCCATCCGCCCTCTCAGGGGGCGGTTAGGATTCCTTACCGCCCTCTGAGAGGGTTGCACTACCCCGAAAAATCTATTTATTTAAATTTTTAATCAAAAAATTATAAAAATAAAATTATTCTACATATATAGACAGTATGAGCTCGGATATATAAAACTTCACAAATTATTCTACATATAGACAGCCTTTTCAGGTGGGCGGCGAATTTGTTATGAATTTGTGGAGTCCAACAATAATATTGAGTTACCATATCTTGATAATTACTCTGTAGTAAGATATAATACTACTACACTTGGTCAACGATTTTTTTTTTTTTGAAGCGCAATAATGATGCCTATGTGAAAATGCAGCAACAATATATTTATAGAAGCATATGAAGAAGGGTATATGATGCGTTGAATGTTCTAATGGCTATGAATATTGTAGGGAATTGCTAAATATCTCACCTGAATGTTTAGAGGGCTTCAACACCTAAATTTTGATGCCTCAGATTTCCCAAGATTTGTGCTTTAGGGATGGTGAGTATATGAGGTAAGAAAAATTCATGTGTTTTAAGGTATCAACCTGATTTTTTGTTTATACCTTAGTTACAATTAGTTTATATTGGAAATACAATTACTTTACAATAGGAGTTACAATCACTTTTCAATGTAATTTTCAAGTGATGTAGTAAAAATCCAGGTGTTAGAGCCTCTAATAACACCCGATTTTTTGGTTAGTTAAGAATTAGATCTAATCTAAGCTATATATCTTAAATTTGGATGGCTTAAAAATCAGGAGTTGAAAGTCCCTAAAACATCCAAGTGTTGTTGTATAGACGCTCCTATATCGTAGCTAACGACGTAAAAGAAATAAAGTGGAAAGACTGCCTCTGAGTATGAATGACATTGAAGAATTGAAGGTTCTTCTCCTTGCCACTCATACTCTGTATTTACGGACAGTTCTACCTTTTCTTTTGGTAGTTTGCTTAAGTTTGTGCACATTTTGCAGAGAGAGATCATCAGCCAGAAAGGTCGGATTGACAAGAAATGTGCATATTTGCAGGAGTTGCATGATCAGGTAAGGAGATACGACATGTTCGGACTTTATTTGTTTATGTCAGCCGATAGTTAAATTTTTGTTTTTGTTTCCATTCAATCAGTTTATAAAATCTTATAAACTGGCAGGTTAGGTCTTCAATCTAATTTAAATATATGCTAGAACGACGCACTACGTAGATAAATGTGGACATACGTACGCTTAGTGTGTGATGTGTGCCTATATCTGTCCTGCCTTGTATTAAGAAAAGGCAATCAAAGGGTCGGACTTCCTTGTCTTTGCTCAGTCTCTACCGAGCTATCACATGACGTAGTCACACGAGCCTGAGCGGGGAAAAAAAAAAGGATGTCAAAGACGACCGTAGGCTTATCTCCTAGAAGCTCTAGAATGTTTTCGAGTGCTTTCGTTCGAGAAAAATTAACGCAGTAGCACGAAAGTAAAGCATGCATGACTTACGAGATCACGTGGTCACAGGAAAAGAGAGAGTGCACGACTATGATAGTGCACTAACTACTACCGCCGGACACCCGCCATGGACTCGTGCTCCGTTTCCATCGACCGCGGTGTGTGGGTCGACGCCCGGACTTACGCGCGCCAGACTCGCCTCCCATCGCATGCACGTCCGTCCACCGGGCGGATCCGCATCCTGTCCGATTTTCCGATGATCCATCGGCAAGTGGCCGGCCGGGCACGGTCCGCTCATGTGCGCGGAAAATTCAGTAGCGCCCGCCCCGCGGCAAGTCTGGGCTAGATAGGAATTGTAAGAGCACAAGTGGTGAATGTAACAGCTTTGAGAATGTAAGACGATCAGGTGACCTGGGGTGTGGATACAAGTCTTTTTAGACAAAAGACAACATTCCCGTTTTTATTGAAAGCGACACTGAATACATCCGACAGTATCGACTGAGGAAATTAATTTAACATATAGCAACACAGACAGACAAAAGGAGAGAAACTACAGGTGCTCAACATGCGAAAGATTACATCCAGACGCTTTGAAATTCTTAGCCCATAACAGCACCTTTGCTGTCAATCAGTCCAGGTTCACCTTGTCCGTCGCCTTCAGAAGGATGCTCCACTTCTGCAGAAAGGAGATACCAACAAACACCATATCAATCGGTTGTCTAAGAAACTCGCTGTTAATAGACATCTTGTTTCGTACATTCCAAGGAGTCCAGGTGTTGGTGACACAGGAACCGGGGATTCCCGAGTCCCGAGACCAGAACAGCAGAGTGCCACGTGACGCCCTCCCTCGGGGATTATCTCCCCGAGGTACGAGAAGATCAAGTTCCGGGAGAGGGTGCTCGAGGCCATAAACAGTGATCCCCAAGTACCCGAGTTTCCCAATGACCCAAGAAGACATCATCCTCATCTTGAGTTAACTGAACATTGTGCAAAGCAGAAAGAGGATCATCCCATTCCACTATCTCCAAATTACCAAAAGATCTTCTAAAATCAATATCCCAATCAAAGTTAAAACAATCAGCCACAATGGCTGTGGGATCAGAACAGATATCAAACAGGTGAGGAAAAGCAATCTTCAGAGGTGTATTTAACAGCCAAACATCATGCCAAAATGAAGTAAGCCAACCATTACCAACTCTATGAATAGCCCCCCATTTAAACAAGTGCTTGACCTTATGCAAACCTTTCTAGAATTGAGAGCTCCTTGCTGCCTTTAACAGCTTACACCACGTTTCCTCCTTGTCATGATACAATTTCCAGATCCACTTAGTCAACAAACAAGAGTTCAAAAGCTTGGTGTTCACAATACCTAGGACCCCATGCTTCTTAGGTCTGCAAACTGCTAACCATCTCACCATGTGGTATTTAAAATTATCTAATAATCACCATGCAAACTGCTAACCATCTCACCATGCAGGTCCTTTTGTAATAAATATGACGATAATGTAATTTTGGCACTATGATGATACACTGATGATGCAACACATGTATGAAATATGATCGTAGTATACATGTGTATGCACATGGTACTGTTCCTTTAAAACTGGATGTTACAATATATGGCAAGATGCTTCAAATAAATGTGGCCGATATATGAGTTATCATCATCCTAAGGAAAGTTCATGGCTGATGCCTTGATCATTGCCTTCAGAAATATAGAAATAGAGAAGATTTATTTTTTGGCACACAAGCTTTACCAAAAAAAAAAAAACAGGGTGCCATGTGTTGATGACCGAAATTGGCATATTATGAGGAATTTTGGTTCTAGAAAATTTAGTAGGTTAGAACATCCAGTCTTAGGTTGCAACTTCCGAATCTTTGTGTACCCCGTTGTTCTCACTGGAGTTTTATCGGAACATCCGGATTTAGGTCGGAACTTCTGGTTAAATGTTTTTGTCCAACCTGAGAGCCCCATTCTGGAATGAATCCGGATATTCTGGCCATATCGAAACTTCCAATGTTAAAACCAAAACATCCGATTAACTATTTTTAGTCAAACCCGAGAGCCTCATTCCAAAATGAAATTGGACAAATCGGCCATATTGAAACTTCTGATTTTCACAATCAGAACTTCCGGTCTGGAGCAAATCCGATTTTTAGGAAAGACATTGAGTCAGATTTGAATGGGAGTTTTGATAGATTCCGACTCAAAACGGGAAAGAATCATCTCTCCCTATAAATATATAGGGCCATGGCTAATTGAGGGGAACCAACATCCAATCGAACTAATACAATTTATTTGTGTCTCTGTTTTTTTTATCATTTTTGCCATAATCCTATCTTTTCCAACCCTAATTGCTTTTTGTTCTTGATCTCTACGGCCAAAAATAAATCATCGGCCATGTACTCTCTAATGGGGTCACTCCCGAGCATGGACGATTATGAAGGCCCAGTGGCATGGTGCCATGGCAACGGTGCTGCCCGTTGGGTGACCAAAATTGGAACTTCCTATTGGGAGGTCAGAACTTCCTGTTTGTCCAGGAAGGTTTTAGTTTGATTTGCACATGAGGTGCTCAGTGTTTGACATGATATCTTTTCACATCAACAATTTAATTCTTTGTTCCACCACTAGTGAATGTAAGAATTGTAAGAGCATAGGTGTCGAGTGAAGATTTTAATTACCCTTGAGCGGTGGATTTTTTTTGGTGGATGTGGCCGGTGTGAGTGTCAACGGGGAAGGTTTTGGAAGAGGATCACAAAGTGGTTGTTTCGTTGCACCTTGTGCTATATATGGCCTAACAAGACGAGACAGTAGTTTACACAACATGGTGCCACTACTAAAAAAATAGATTGGCAACCCTCTATCAGTGTCGGTTTTGTTAGCGCTAACAGTGATAAGGTATCGCTATCAGTTCAACTGTGGGGGAACCGTCCAAATAGTATTCTAGTTAATAACCAGGAGCATTATTATTCAGAATCACAATCTCGATGATTAACCAGAATGTCATTCTAGTAGTCCCGGCACGTGTTTACTTACAGGATTAGAACACATGCCTTTACAACATATAGCATCACAATACAGCTTAAGAAAAAGTAAGTAATTAAATTACATTACAAATTCTTAAGGATTTACCAAGTTATTATAATTTACAGCAAAAAAGAGCTAGAAGGAGACTAAAACCTGCTCAACACCTAACCTGTAAAAGAAACTACGCAGCAGAAAACTAAAACTATACAACAAAAGCAGGATGGAACCACATGCCCTTAAGCTCCATCACAAAAGCACGCCAACAGAGTAGGATGCACTACTCATGCCCGCCACCACCCTCAGCATGCGTGAAGTCGCCAAAGACCAACTCCTCCTCACCTGTAAACCTATAGAGCAGCTGAGTACGGAGGTACTCGTAAGACTTAATCCATAATGGGCAACTTATAATTAGCCCGACTCTAAAGATAATGCATTTGGATGTTAGCAAGAAAAATAGCCACATGGTTAAGTAAAATTTACATGTAAAAGCAACTTGACACATACATGTGTGAGCACCTAAACTTAACTAACAATAATACCACTATGCCCTGCAAAGATCAACTGCACATAATTGTAACTGGAACCATACGAACATAAATGTAACATGAACCATCTCCACCACAACCAACATAACCAACCACAATCTACAATGGAACTCTACGATGGTGCACATGGACAGAAGATATGCTCATGACCGAGAGCGTAGCATTTTGAAATATTTTTACACCCTGCAGGGGATACTCTTTTACTCACACGACATGAGGACCATTTGGCTTGTGCCACCCGCTAAAGTGCACACAAGAGGGTAATCATGACAACCTTTCCCAATAAGCCCCAACCATTTGATACATGCATCGCTTGATGCGGAGTTATCTAGAACTACTCCCGAAGTATACTAGATACCTCTTCCAAGCCCGCTCACTTACACCATCGATGTTCAGACCCAAATGATCACAGCTACAAAGGTATTCAGCTCGCCTTACCATTAGATCGGTATGTGGTGAGTACAGTAAGTGCTTAAGCCAATGACGGCCAATGATCGGTGCTTAACTGATGCAAAGTGGTCTACGGTATTTGGACTCCTTCCCCGAACTACCCCGAGAAACTCCTCTAGAGCAGATGATACCCCTAACACCGCTCACATCTCGTCTTATGCTCATCACTCATCATCGATATCATTGTGTAAGTAATTATTAAGCCTATACTCGCGAACGATGAAATATTTCACTGCTCGACTTCTACCATAAACATATGCAATACTAAGCAACTCGTATCACATTTTAAGTTAGACATTGACATGATTATGCCTGGGCTACAAGGATATGGATCAACAACAATTGAAGGAAAAGATCATAAATCTACATAGGTTCTACCCACCCACCGTATTCCAACATCGACTCAAACTCATGCATACATCCATAAGGCATATTTATCAATTTATACCATACGAGATCCAAAGTATTGGGATAAGTATGCTTAGATGCTTGCCTTTCTGCTCTAGAGTTTGCCTTATGCTACCCATGCAACACTTGCAAAATTCGGGGAGATGGACGTCGTCTTCAATCACCATCGGGTCACGCGTCGCTTCTCCGCTCGCTAGAGAAGAACGCATGCAATGATGAGTATGATTGAAGTGCAACAATGCATGCCATAATATGTATAAACATAAGTTAGATGTGCAAGACACACGAATTAATGTCACACTAAGCAATCTAAACGAAGTCGGAAATATATCAGGAGGCTGGAGTATCCGGGTTGACTCGGAGTATCTGGGTTCCGGAGCCTCCAGGCCAACCTCCGGGAGAGGGCTCTTTGTTAGCCATTTTTTATTTAACCCGGAACGTCCGGGTTGGTCCAAACTATCTGGGTTGTGCCGAACACTCCGGGTGAGGCTCCGGGCGAGGGTGCTCAGTTAAATCCACCGGTTTAACCCAGACCCTCTGGGCTTACCCGGATTATCTGGGTGGGGCAGACTTTGACATTCTCAAAAATCTTCCCTCAGACGATTCGACTTGCATGACAGATATGTGCTATATAAACATGTTTATGCCCTATCCAAAGGATTCTAGACCCAACTTGCACCTTAAACCATAACAATTTTTCAATACAATTCAATGGGCTTTCTCTTGTTGAACCCAGAGTATCCGGGTTTATCTGGAGTATCTAGACTATCCAAAACAACCATTTTCGAGGGGATTTGGGGGTCGATTTGATTTGCGAGCCTCTCCAATCCTAAGGGAAACATGCTAGGAATAGTTCAAGGAGTCTGGAACTCACTCATAAACCTAGCAACACGACTTCATAGCTCAAATTCGCCCAAAACTACATTTTGCTCTAAAAACTTAAGAACATCTAAAGAACTCAAGAACAACTCGATTCCTCCATGAAAAAGAAAATGAATTGGATAGATGAGTAGCTTATGAGCTTCTGATCGTGTGGATACCACATGCATACCTCAAATCCTTCTCTTGAGGTCGGATTTTGGGGAGAGGGAGAGAATACTTGAGAGAGAGAGAGGGGGGGAGCTCCTCCCTTGTTGTGGCTAGTTGGAGAGGGAGAGGGAGGCGTGGGGGAGTGAGGGAGAGAGAGAGAGAGAGAGAGAGGGAGCAGGTGGCTACTGTCCCTCTAGGTGGTTAGGATGGTGGGCACACATGTTAAAAAAAGGGTCTGTTTTAACTACGAATTTCATTGTTTTCTCTCCCGGATTCATTTATCTCAACCAATTGACTTTAGACGAATTGCATTAGCATTCTAAAATAAAATTACACAAAATTAAACATAATGCTTAAGAAGCGTGATTATGCTTAATTGTGTAATTAAGGATTTGGGACATGACAATAACTACCAATGGCCAAAAAACTGATGAGTCTGTTGGAAGCGGCAGTGATATGACTCATAACTATCGGTTCAAACCACGAACTGGCAGTGCTACATCACTATCGGCTCATGGCATCAATCGGTAGTGATATACATTTTTATCACTATCAGTGCTAGCCTACGAACCGGTAGTGATACATCAATGCCAGCTCGTGGCTAACACAGGGAGGGTTATCACTTCCGGTTGATACCACAATCCAACAGTGATGCGAGACCTAAGCTTGGGATTACAAAATAAGTAACTAAGCATGGAAGTGTAAAATTTAGATTAACAAGGTAACTAAAAAATAAGTTCTTGATAACACTAGGAAATATATAATTATACTAACAAATAAGGTCTTGATTACAAAAGAAGTCTAGATTACACAAAAACTAAAATCCAGATTGTAAAAGATCGACTAAGTCGATGCTAGCTACCCTACTCCTTTGCTAGCTTATGCTTCTTCAATGGTACGTCATCATCGTTGAAAGACGATGACGATTCTCGAGGTTGTCCTAGTCAATGCTACCATCATCATCATTATCAACAGAACTTCTCGTGGCCACGACAACGGTCATCTCCTCCTCCTCAGTGTCATCATCGCTATCGATGATGATGAGGTCATGGGAACTCCAAAGGCGATGGAGGCCTCCTCTTGCTCCTCAGAGCTCATCCCAATCAGTGTTGCCATCATCGTTATCATTGCTAGCGATGGCGGTCTCCTCCTCATTGTCATCATCATCACATGCCTCAAAACCAACCTCCTCCTCATCATCGTTAGAGAACATGTCATCCTTGGCGCTGGCCTCCTCCTCATTCATCGAACCCTCGAGGTTGATCATGTCTTCCTCTTCCTACTCCTCATCAGTGGAGTCATCCTCAAAGTCGACCACATCCTCCTCCTCCTCCTTCGAGGAGGAGGATGTGCCACCCTCCATGCCAGCCTCATCCTCCTCTAAGCTCGTCATCAGGCGGCGCAGTGGCGAAGTGCCCTCCATGAAGTATTGTCAGTCCTCATTATGTAGGGAGGAGGAGATGTCATTAGAGGAAGCCAACATTGCCTCCTCCTCCTTCGATGATGGAGGTGGCGATGAAAGAGAGGCCAGAGGTGTAGGAGGAGCGACTGGTGGTGGTGGCAAAAGATAAGAGGCCATGATGATTACAGTGTAGCTATCTAGAAACTTTACGAGAAGGTGGATGAGGAGCGAGTAGTTGTACTAGCCATTCACGGAATACAAAGGGAGAGCTAAACAGTTTTAATGGCACAAAATTATGAAGGGGCACGCAAGAGTCATTAAAGGGGCAGTTAAGCTATCACTTTCAGTTGGAGTTACCAATCGAAAGATACAAACAACATTGATAAGGGGCACGTGAATCGATGCATCAATCTATCACTGACGGTTCATAACTTCAACCGTCACAACTACAATGTCTATTTAATCCTCCTGACTCTATCATTTTCTCTATGCCAGAAGTGAGAATTCACTCTGACACTATTGACAACAGAGTTCTTTGATCTTCCTTACTCTTTTGAATTAGATCTTTGTTCTTCCTTTCTTTGACCGTGAGAGGTTTGTGAAAAAACACAATTTTATTTTCATCATCATCTACTTATTCATTATTCCTTACTTAGATCTTTGATCCCCATGTCTTAAGTTATAGTTTTTTATTTTATGTTTGTGCTATTTTTTTGCAGATCTACTTCTTCTTTCATTGTGATGGCTCATCTTAATCATTGGAGAGTTAAGGTCAACCAGCTTGTTGCTTGTCACCTGGGTCTCGTTCCAGGCCCCATGAATGTTTGCTTCTAGTTTGGGGACGCCATGTTCATCCAACCTGAAGTCGGTGGATGATCGTTGTTGTTGTTCTCGAGGATGCCCTAGGACCCAAAAACACCTTCCGAATTGCCTTTGATCCCCACGACTACTATTTCTATGTTCTCGACTTGTTATCCAGAAACATTTTGTTTCTACATGGTCATATGTACATTGTTGATGATGAAAGTATCGTCTTCACAGCCACGTCAGGCTGGTAGAGGAGGAAGATGATCCAACAACCAGTTTAAACATCTGGAGGGTTTTTTAAACTGGTGTAATGAACTTTTATATATGTATTGTATATGAACTTTTATGTATTATGGTTTA
Source organism: Phragmites australis (assembly GCF_958298935.1). Taxonomy (NCBI): domain Eukaryota; kingdom Viridiplantae; phylum Streptophyta; class Magnoliopsida; order Poales; family Poaceae; genus Phragmites; species Phragmites australis. The sequence goes on along the minus strand of NC_084941.1, from coordinate 8,970,714 downwards.
ATATTTATTAATGAACTTTTAGTTTAAACATCCATGCTCATTGAAACTTGCTACCTTTGTTATCATTTAGTACCACATTGTGTATCGAGAAACAGCTTGCATAACTTATAAACCTCCGCTCCTAGTTTTGGAATCGTGTAGGATCATGGTTGAATTGTAGAAAAGGAGACTCGGATTGAATTCTTCAAGCAACACACACGCCATAACTAGGCCGGAGCGCGCGTTATATAGCCAGGCAATATCTGAGGTTTGGTAAGTTACAAGATCTACAATTAGTGGTTAGTGGAATTAATCTAGCCATTAATAACTATGTAACAGCTATAAACTTAACTTCTAACACGAATCACAGTGGAATCATGGTAGGATCATGTAGCTCACAAATCATCTCAAACTATGAAAGACCTATGTGTTCTGTTGTGTCCTAGCCCCCAATCCAAGTTCATCGGAGAATACAAGATCGTTAGTTACTCTTTTAGTCATAAGATCTTGAGGTTTAAATAACTAATAAATTTTTATTTCTTTTGAAATTTTTAGTATAAAATGACCTGCAATGGCAATGTTATGAAAATTGATATTTTAGTTGTAGAATCGTCTGCATGATAGGGATTTTTTTCTTTTGAGATCATAGGGAATCAAAATTGTGATTCTAGTCATGAAAAGGATAGATACTTACTAATTAAATTTAGGTGTCAAATGACCAAAATAAACAATCACAACACGTACTCTTGGAATACATGGAAAATAAATTGAAAAAAATGTATGTGTGTATGTCATTGATCATAGGGAATCAAAATTGAAAAAGCAGGTGGAACCATTGATCCTAAACGCAATCCTGCCAGAGCATCTCTGATTGGAACCAAAAATCATGATCCTTCCCTTACATAGATATCAATACTACTACAGAATCGGGTTTATATATCGATCCATCACTACTGGTACCTAATGGATTGGCAATGATGGGGCATCAGTGCCAGTTCATAATGCGCGCAGGAAAATTAGTCATCGTGGTTTATGAATCAATAGTGATAAGTGTTATCATTGCCAGCCAATAGCTTAAGCCAGCAGTGATGCCCAGTTCCATCATCGCTGCTGGCTAAAGTCACCGACCGAAGTGATAGTAGGTCATCACTGCTAACTTATATAACCAGCCGGCAGTGATGTCTCAGCTATATAAAAGTTGTCATCTCCTTCCCCAAGCCTAAGCACAACAGAGAGGACCTCTTTTCTTGCTTGGTGGCGGCCATTTTTTGTCATCTAGTTCTTGGGGGCTTCAAAATTTTGAGGAAACATCATGCCCTAGGTGTTCCAAGGTATGTAACTTCATCTCCAATCCATTTCTAGTAGAATTTTATTTACTAAATTGCTCTAGATTTTGAAATTATAGAGATGAACATATGGTCATGATGTTTTAAGACAATGTAGGTGCAATTATACCTCATTTATGATATGGAAGCTTCAATTACCTTATGGTGGAAAGTGTCTTTATTATTGATTTACATTTTCTATAGGTATAAGCATATTTATTTTTTATTTTTAATAAATTAGAAAAATTATCCATAAAATTAAGGTATATAGCAAGCTCCAATATAGAAACTTTAGGTATGAGCATATTTATTTTGATTTTTAATGAATTAGAAAATTTAGCCATGATATTTACGTATGTAGCAAGATCCAATTATATTTTTTATATTTTATTTAATATAGAAACTTTATGTATGAGTATATTTATTTTTCATTTTCACTTAATTAATCCTACATAATGGTTAAATAATAATGAAAAATTACCCATGATATTTAGGTATATAGCAAGCTCTAATTATATTTTTTTATGTTTATTTAGTTAGCAAGCTCCAATATAGAAATTTTAGGTATGAGCATATTTAATTTTGATTTTTAATGAATTAGGAAAAATTAGCCATGATATTTAGGTATGTACCAAGCTCCAATTATATTTTTTATATTTTAATTAATTAGCATGCTCCAATATGAAAACTTTAGGTATGAGCATATTTATTTTGATTATTAATGAATTGGAAAATTTAGTCATGATATTAAGGTATATAGTAAGCTTCAATTATAATTTTTATATTTTAATTGATTAGCAAGCTCGAATATAGAAACTTTATGTATGAGCATATTTATTTTTTGTTTTTAATGAATTAGAAAAACTAGCCATATGTACCAAACTCCAATTATTTTTTTATACTTTAATTAATTAGCATGCTCAAATATGAAAACTTTAGGTATGAGCATATTTATTCTGATTTTTAATGAATTAGAAAATTTCATCATGATATTTAAGTATGTAGCAAGATCCAATTATATTTTTTATATTTTATTTAATTAGCAAGCTCTAATATAGACACTTTATGTATCAGCGTATTTATTTTTTATTTTTACTTAATTAGTCCTACAAAATGGTTGAAGAATAATAAAAATTTCTAGGTATGGCATCAGCAAACACTCATTGAAAACGGATGCAGAAGCATACAAATGGTGGCTCATCCAACCCGTGCCAATTGCTGGTAGGTGATGGCATGGTAATTTATTTATTGGTGATTGCAAAATTTTTAGATATTTTGAATATGGATTTACAATAATGATATAATTGTATATGGATAGAAGATGGATATTACAATGCGAGACATGTGAGCACAAAGTATAAGAACAGCATGGAGTATTTTTTAGTAGCAGTTGTGGCGCACAATACATATGTTGTCCATGCGTCGATTGCAAGAATAAGAAGCAGTTTTTCATCACCCAGCATATACATTCACACTTGATATCAATGGGCTTTATGTCTAGCTATACCCGTAAATAAGATACTGTAAAAAGAGTGTTGTCTAATTTCCATACAGGAAGTGGTATGATGCAAAAACTGATTTTTGGTACGCACAGAATATTCATATCTTGCATTTCCTACTAAATAAAAAAGGTTCAAATCATTTCACAGATGAATTCTTTCCTCTTGATGTATATGAGACAGACGGCTAGAAATAATCTCTACGGGTTCTGTGTTCTTACTTTCATGCACAGATTCAGCAAAGACGGAGATGCTGTCATGTTTAATGATATTGAGATATGAAATTACATATCGATGTCTTCTTTTCAATTTGTATACGTGTTCAATGACTAATTCTTTCGATTCTTCAAACACATCACTTCAAACAATGCACAAGTGTGATACTCCCTGTGGAAATACATGTCATTTAAGAACAGATTGTCGGGTTCTTCATCGAACATATTATCAATCCAAACAGCGAGTTTCATAAATTGATTGTGACATCGACGCGTGAGAGACCTTCAGATGACAATATACCTTCTAGTAGAGAGTATGCGATAAGTAAAAAGTCTACCAGGGGGTTTGACAGCGTATATATGTTTAAATGATGCCATATTTCTCAATTCGACGTGCTACCTCCTTTTGGAGAGGACATCGATCTAGGTTTTATGGAAGACACCGAAGAACCTCTCTATGTACGACGTGATCATAATGAAAGGTGAATCATTAAGCCAGATTAAGTAGCTTTATTTGCATATTAATGAAGGGCATGAATTACTATATATTAATAAATAACATGAATTACTATTTACTAATGAATGTGTCTTTATTATTGGTTTATATTAAATATATGTCTCATTGTATGCATGTATTGAGAGAGGAGGGAGAGAGAGATGAGACAGAGGAGATGCAAAACAGTATCAGTTTAAGGCTTCAGCCAGTAGTGATTTCACATGCATCATTGCCGATCGAAATCACCAGATGACAGTGATACTCAGGACATCACTGTCGGTTGAAGCCTTCAGCCAACAGTGATAAACTCCTTCACTGTCGGTTCCCTAGGGAAACTATCATTGCTCGTTGTCTATTACCAACTCTAAAACCAACAACCGTTTTGGAGCTGACAGTGATATCACTTTCTTAGTAGTGCAGAGCATAAGAATTAATGTATCATGACTATTAGAAATAAGCAAAACATTTTTTTTTTGTTATTTAAGGCACTTTACCTTTTGCTAACTTCGGTAAATATATAGTTTGAACCTAGAAATCCATTTACAGATGTCATAGCACTAGATCTGTTAAAAAAATCTTTATTTTCACAATCACTCATGTGCCGCTTAGACCAAATGTCAAGCCACAATGTTTTGACCGGGACCGTAGTATTTTCCATCATAGTAATAGTTCCGCGGGTAATGTTGCATACTCTCGTCATCGCTACTATAAATTAAGCCACGGCCGGCATCATGCAGAACACACAAACAACACACACGCTAATCTAGCAACGAACCTAAAAACTAAGCAGCTAGCAACTATGGAAGGCAAGGTGCTCGTCGCCGTCGCCGTGGTCGTGCTGCTCGTCGTCCTCTCCAAGCTCAAGTCATTGTTCGTCGCGAAGCCGAAGCTTAACCTCCCCCCGGGGCCATGGACGCTGCCGGTGATCGGCAGCATCCACCACCTCATCACCAACCCATTGATCTATCGCAGACTGCGCGAGCTCGCGCAGAAGCACGGGCCGCTCATGATGCTGCGGCTGGGCGAGGTGCCCACGCTGGTGGTGTCGTCGCCGGAGGCCGCGCAGGCGATCATGAAGACGCACGATACCTCGTTCGCTGACCGGTTTACCAATGCCACTCTCGATGCGATCACCTATAACGCCACCGACTTGGTGTTCGCGCCCTACGGCGAGCGGTGGCGCCAGCTCCGCAAGATCTGCGTGCTAGAGCTCCTCAGCACCACTCGCGTGCAGTCGTTCCAGCGCATCCGCGAGGAGGAGGTGGCGCGGTTCATCCACAACATCGCCACGTCCGCCGCCGTCGGCTCCTCCGTGGACATGTCCGATGGGATTAACAAGTTCATCAACGACGCCTTTGTGAGGGCGTGCGTCGGCGGCCGGTGCGAGTACCAGGAAGAGTACCTCGACGCCTTCCACATGGCGGTTCAGCAGACGTCGGGGCTAACCGTTGCCGACCTCTTCCCGTCGTCTAGGATCATGCAAATGCTCGGCAGGGCACCGCGCAAGGCGCTCGCGGGCCGTGACAGAATGCAGCGCATCCTCGAGCAGATCATCCAGGAGAATAAGGAAAGCTTGGACCGCGGCGACAAGACGGCGCAAGAGAGCTTCATCGGTGTCCTGCTCAGGCTCCAGAATGAAGGCGGCACGCCCATCCAGCTCACCAACGACACCATCTCCTCGCTCATGTTTGTAAGTCTCACTCCGATCGCCGTCTCACCCAGCAGGCCCTGATCCAGCGAGCTGAAACTAAACTTGCATGTGATTGTATCTATTAGGACATGTTTGGCGCGGGCAGCGATACCTCGGCGAGCGTACTGATCTGGAGTATGACGGAGCTGATCCGATCCCCGGCGGCGATGGCCAAGGTGCAGGCCGAGGTGCGAGAGGCCTTCAAAGGGAAGAGCACAATCACCGAGGACGACCTCGCCAGGGCCGAGCTTAGCTACTTCAAGCTTGTGATCAAGGAAACCCTCAGGCTGCACACTCATCTCCCATGCCTTATCCCACGCCAATGTCGCGAGACATGCCAGGTCATGGGCTACGACATCCCCAAGGGCACATCAGTGCTCGTTAACGTGTGGGCGATTTCCAGGGACCCCAAGTACTGGGATGACCCCGAGGAGTTCAAGCCAGAGCGGTTTGAGAAGAACGACCTGGATTACAAAGGGACAAACTATGAGTACCTCCCATTCGGTTCCGGTCGCCGAATGTGCCCGGGCATAAACCTCGGGCTGGCCAACATCAACCTCGTACTGGTGAGCCTTCTGTACCACTTCGACTGGAAGCTGCCTGATGGGATGGAGCCTAAGGATGTCGACGTATGGGAGACTGTAGGGCTCATCGCGAATAAGAGAACCAGCCTGGTTTTGCACCCCGTCACTCGTATTGCTCCTGCTAATGCGTAAATAAGGCGGACATAATATATATACAGAGAGAGAGAGATATATATATATAGATAAAGGTGCATGAACTAGTATGGCATGAATCATGATCGATTGCGTGCTCTAATGATTAGTTGTGTGAGAAATAAGTGCCAGACATGGATTCTATATGTATATCCAAGCACTGGACCGCTCTTGTTAAATCTATAATCAGATGAAGTATATAAACACTCTTTTGCCTTTTTGAACCCTCTGTTTCTTATGCAAGTATAATGGGCTGCAACGCAACATACTACTACTTTGACGACAGTTAAGAACTCCTATAATTGCCATCCTGTAATGACAGTATATAGTGGAGAATGAAGAATGTAATATGGATTTCAAAGACAAGAATGGCTATGGTATGTACATAAGACTCATGAGACAAAAAAAAAAAGCTGGCACCATTTTCCACGCTTACTTTGCCTTTCTCCGGTCAGTGTTTTTACCACCGAGCATGAAGATGCCAATCGAGTTTGCATTATCCTTGAGGCGTTCCTTTTATTTTATTTTATTTTTTTGGTGTGGTGACATTTTCTTTTTTTTCCCCTTTTTTGTTGTTGTGATATGTTCCATTTCTTATATCCTTACCGTAAAAAATCATGCATGCACCTGTTGATAAGAGATTTCCGACGATGCAGGTTCAGCCGTTTGCTTCACAACATGAGTACAATGTACACATCACCATAAAGCACTTGAGCCTCTCGAGAGGTGTGTACCAGTATTGTACTATCTTCATCTCAAATAGTTATCATACTAAAATATGTGTAGTTAAATTTTAAAAATGTTGGTCATTAATATGCTCAAAACTATTAGGATTTAATATATGAAAATGATAGTAGTGAATTTGTCATAAAAAATATTTTAATATCATCTAATTTTTATCAATTTTTACCAAAAGATAGTTATCAAAAGTAATAGTTAAACGTGCTTCTTAGAGACCATATCAATATCCTAAATGATAAATAAAATAGAACGGATGTAGTTTCTTTTAAGGGGTGACTAGTTTGCAATCACCCGCGAGCAAAGTCTCTTCGCTTTTCTGAGTCGAGCTTGCTCCCCTTCACCACTTCTCTCTCAAAGTTTAAAAAAGTTTCAAGAAATTTCAAGTCCTAAAATAGTTTCAAGTTTAGAAAAAGTTTCAATTCATAATTCCATGTCATAAAAGGTTTCAAGTCAGAAAAGGAAGTTCCAATTCAAAATTCCCATGTCCAGAAAATGTTTCATCTGAAAATTTTGGGGGAAAAGTTCTAGTCCTCTGATACCCATCCTTGTTGGGGACCCTCTGATGCCATCCCTGCCGGCCTTGAGCTGTCGTCCCTCCACGATGCAATAGGCTGCCCTACAACACGGGAGGGAGCACGAGCATAGCCCGCGCGGCCCCACGATGCAGTAGGCGACAGCGCTTCCCGGGAGAAAAATCCTGAGACTAGGTCTCTACCCTCATCAAGCTAGACCCCTTTCAAACCATGACATGTGGCAGCACTAATCTTAAAGCATACAACCCCTAGTTACTTGTTACCACATAATTCCATTCCCAAATCCTTGCAAGTTTCCAATCCCGATCTTCAATCGGAAGAGGAAAGAGAACCAGGCCAAAGGCTTTGTCAACTACAACCAGTGGTATATCCAGTAGGGTGTTACGGTGGGTTATGGATCACCTTAAGATTTACATCAGTTCTTAAATTTTACTGTAGCTCTAATACTGTAGCACGTTCAATATGTTAAATTGTGTTAAGTTAGATCATTATTATCTACGATTCTAGATCCGCTAACAGCCACACTGGATGTTATGGACGGCGACTTCCACCGGTGCCAGGGACAGCGTTCCATCATGGCTTCAAACATGGCGCCATGGACGGCCCGGGGTACCACGACGCCATGGACGGCGCGGGCTTCGACCACGGCGGTGATCCGGCTGGAATGGGCATTCTTCACAACGACATTGTCGGTGTGAGCTTTGACCAGGATGGCGCGCTGGCCGGAACTATCGCCGGCGTCGACTTCAATAAATTGGAACCTGAGCAACCAACTAATTTGATACATCAGATCACCGAGGATGATCCTGACAAGATTAATGGTTGATATAAATTTGCTTCCCTGATCATGCTGCGGCGTTTTACAATTCAGTCTGACACTTTTATCTGATGTATGCATGATCTCATATTCCAGATTCGTCGGAGCACACACATAAACTCCGGGCAATCCTTCTAACATCTAAGTATTATTTGCCAAAATCAGATAAAACTATTTTCTAGAGCAGAGCATTATGCAAATTATTGATCTTCAAAAGCAAACCGAGTTGTGATCGGTGGTCTGTTCGATCTTCCGTGGCATCTCCGAGGCTCCGGCCAGAGCACCTTCTTTGTTGCCGAAGCCACGTTCTTTGTTTCTCTTGCGATGGAAGTTGTAGGGTTTAGATTGGGAATAGAAAGTATGTGCAAGGGTTTAGGAATTGGATTCGATTACGGGTTGTATGATTTAAGATTAGTGTCGCCACGTGGCATGGTTTGGAGGAGGTCTAATTTGATGACGTTAAAGACCTGTTCTCATTGGATTTTTCTCCACGCTTTCCGCACCTGCTGCCGATTGTCGCGCCAAGTTTGATTCTTCCTGCCGTACACTAGCGCTGCCACACCTCTGGCCTAAGACCTGAAAGCAAAATTTATACTAGGATCATTTATTTATATTAAGATTTATATTAAAAAGATATATATTAAATATTATATAATATACGAAGAGAATTAAGGGATAAATAAATATCATAAACGAGATATGTACAACTAAAATAAACCATATGCGCAAATGAACATACAAAATTGCATTTTCCCGCGGGGCCATGCAGCACGCACTAGGCACCGCCAGGCATTGGTTTGAGACAAAAACCTCAAAAAAGTATGTATCTGATTTATCGATCTCCCCGAGACACAACCAGAACCATAAGACAATGCCAAAAAGTTCGATTGACCTTTCGTAACTTTTCTGTATATCTAGTCATGTCTCTGACCCTCTCGAGCACACATTGAGCTTCATTGGAAACTGCCAGAAAGATGTAGATGCTTGGGAGGCCGCAGGACTGATCGCAACTCGCATCGCTCCAGGTAATTCGTAACTAGGATGCCATGCCACACATATCTGAGCAGATACGCTAAAACCAAAAGGGTTGGGCTACTTTGTAGCTACAGAAAAGATTTGGACTAAACAAACCTACCAAACAGCCAAAAAGGTGTTTCTCGAAAAGCTACCATAGTGCCAACGGTGCCTACGTCATGGCCAGAAACATTTCTCTAACTCAGCTCATTTCATCCCTTACACGAGGATCAAACAAATCACCCAGTAAATCAAGCATGCTACAAGAAATTGGGGATATTGTTCTACAAGAAAGAAGGCCTTGCAACCAGGTGACGCCGTACAGTACATACAGTGTTGAACTGACACCAATGCTGCAACAGTCATGCCGTACAATTAAAGGTATTCCTCCAAACCATACACCACTTACTACAAGAACAACTAAGTGGATCTTGCACTCTTGCCAATTGTTCGGCACATAAGCTATTCACAAGTTCGGGAACTTAGTATTATACTCCTCCGCTGACTGCAAAAAGAGAAAGGAGACGTTTTGATTATTTTCATAGAATATTATAAACAAGTGGAGTGCCATTAAAAACATGGTATCACGAATTCAAGGTAATTTCATTACCATAAAGGTCGCCGTAATCATCTTTCCGGCGAACCATCTTCCATGAAGTGCTTGTTGTGCCTTCATTGCTCCCATCACGCTATCGAATTGCAGATACACAAAGCCAGCAGTATGTCTGATCCAAAATAGCAACAAAGGCGAAAGATTAGATAGATGATGGGAAATTGAGAAAACACTGCTCGTAAAAAGTGGAAGATATCTTTGTTTTGATAATAGGTAAGTTACACTGCATTGACTTTTACCTTCTCACATGTTTGACTGAATCTACAAGAGTAGCAGAACTACAATGACCAAATAAACCTTGGCAGACTAGGGACAGTCCTCTATCATGCCAGTTACAAACTACTCCAAAGCCCACAAAATACACAACCTACGTTTGTTGTTTGATGACAAGCAACTACTTACAGATATGTCAGCATTAGTTGAAATAAGAGGCCAAATTATTGGGAATCGGTAGCATGAACATAAATTTGGGAATAACTAGCACCCATGCGATGGAATCAGTTCCATCATATACAGCTCGGCGTGACATTTGAGTTGTGCTCCTGCAACATTTCCAATTAGCGCATGCAATAAACTAGCCTGATTTTATCGACAGAAAAAACCGGTTGCTTAAGAAAAATAATGAATTAGTGGCCCTTAGTTCATCATGAATGCTTGATACTAGTTCAGGGCTTTCAAACATAAACAAATCTATACCTTGAAACACTGCAACATTTTATGATAGTGTACGCAACAACCGGGAATAACACTTGCAATGAGAAACAAAATGACCATGTTGCAACAGCAACAGAAACAACATTCAAGAAGACCTGTTGTAACAAATGAAGACTCTTTTTGGCTTCTTGCAATACTCGAGAATAGCCATGACAAAGAAACCCAGAGGTTGAGCAGGAGATGAGGATTTGGAGGAAATTCATTGAAGTCCGTAGAGTTGAAATTGGTGGCTAAAATACAACTCCCAGACCAGGAACATTGCCTATGGTTGGCAATTAACCAGACTCTCGGAGAAAGGGGGTTGGGGAATAAATGTGTGCACGAGAGAAGCTGGGACAAAAGTATCTGGATGGAAGAAGGCGGCAACCGTTTGATGGTGCAGCTTCAGCAAGTGAACCATCCAACAGAGTCTAGCGCCGGCCATACACGTTGTGCATTTCTCTATAATTAACAAGTAACCCCTCTGTTTCAAAAGTTATGATGCAACTTGACTCGGTATGGTCTTCAAAACTAAACTTTAGCCATTGGCTTATCTTATATCATATGCTTCGTAGGAAAGTACATTCAAATATGAATCCATTTGTACCATTTTTGTATCACAACCTACATATGCTAGACTAATTGTTGGTCAACCTACAAAGTTCGAATTAAGCAACTACAGTTCCAAATTTCCCTTGTCTGACTGCAATTGCATTAAACTACAAACACAAACACCCATGATAACTTTTATCAAACAATGAGAAAGCTGACTTACTTGTCAACAAAAATGTGCTTCACTAAACCAAACTTGGAACATTCTTCTTGGACATCATCTTTAATATCCAAATCAAAATCAGGATCCGTCTGCAAAATGATGGCAATTTCCCATCAGTCAGGTTTGTAAGATGTGAACACATGGAGAATGATAGCAGGAACTCAGGAAGCCAAATTTTGAATCAGCCAAACAAAATTTATCACGAGCACCTAATACACTCTAAGAGAATACAGACTGCAAAAGAGGAGTACCTCAACTGCTGGGTCAAACATGTTCTTAAGCAATAGGAATTCAGTAGGTGTAGACATGGCTGCAGACTGAGTGGTAACAGGAAGCACAGGTGCCCCAGGAACTAATCCAACAGCAGAAATTGTTGGCTGCAGAAGAGGAGCAGCTGCTGAAGGAGCCCCAATAACTGATGCAGCTGGTAGAGCACCAGCGGCACCAATACCACCAGTTAAGCTGCAGACAACCCAAAAAACAGGATGGTCAAAAGAAACTAAGAGAGCAAACCTTGTTGAGAGTGAAATTCATTAAAAGTACAGCCAAAACATTGTACAAAAGATTCTCCATGGATGATAGTAACAATTAACATGCCAAGCAAAATAAATCCTGATGATAATATGTAGACGTCAAAAAAATACGCTTTGCTACAAAACTATGCTCCCAAAGATGCTATGATCGGCATTCATAGAGAACTGTCATTCTAATTATCTAATACTTCAAATCAATGAAACCCCATCCCCTTATGCTTGTAGACAGTAGCAGGTATACCAACATTGGACACATCTAGAGGCACCAGGTGTGCCCTTGCTAGCTCGATTTCCAATACCGCTTTCACAAATTGATAAAAGAAAATTTCAATATAGTTAATGAAATTAGAAATGAAGAAAGACAGGAATCAAGGCAAATTGATCATTGCATGCAAAGAACCTTCTGTCAGGATAAAAGCCTACAGCAATACCTGGTTGCAGTGCCACTCCGATCCAATTTCAGCATAAGAGCAGCTCTGGAGCTTGCATTTAATGCCTGCACACATTCAGTACATGTTTCAAATACATGGGCATAATCTTTGAGCAGAACAATGATACATGTAGATTAACTGGTTAGCCCACGTTTTTCCCTGTAGGATAATGCTAAATTGCTAACGAGCACAATTTATTTTGATGATGAAAACACTAAATAGAAGATGAATGTATGTTTAGTGCATAAACCATAGATAGCATATAGCTAATTTTATTAGTCATGACATGATGCAGAGAGCATTATTAGTCTCGTGTCACTGGTTCGCTTTTCCAGTGTTATTTTCAGCTGCATTTCCAGGACAACTTTCACGAACCAGCGACATTTTCAGGACGACTTTCGCGAACCAGTGTCATTTCCGTGACAACTTTCATGAACCGGTAGCATAAGACCATTTAGTCAAAGACAGTGGCACAAACCGAAAGTGTAATTTAACCATCGGCACAAAAAACAAAATTTCCTTAATATTAATGTACACCGTGATAATATGAATTCTGGCCAAGCTTTTTTTCTTTGATGTATATGCACAGATCACAAATAGCAGAATACTGAAGATCCAATAATCTAGACTGAGCGAGATTTGTGAGAGGGCCCACTGCATAGAAATCTGGATTCTGGAAAACCTAAGAACTACCAGCTTTCCTATCATACAGAACTTAAAAGGCAAGGATTTGATGGCAAATCCCTTTGTCCAAGTTTTGACAGTTTAAAATGTACTAATTAAGAAGAAACATCTTGCCCACTTGCAATGAAACCAATGTCAGTAATGGTTCTAATATATTAGCAAAACTAAAATCATTTGCATCACTCAAACATTAGAAACAGTTAAAAATGATACGGAAGAAAGAAAGCATATGAAAATCCCAGATATAAAAGGTTATAAGACATGATGAACCAACAAAGTTACCCACCAAGCCTCCACCTTCGTCATCATCTAAATCTCCAGTAGTTGCTCCACTAACTTGGACACCCACATGATCAGTAACAGCTGAAACCTGGTTTAAATAAATAGGAGATCACCATAACTTAATCTGTTAAGTAAACAAATAACTGCTGAGAAATGCTACCTTAATTACTCTGCCAGCAATATCAAGCTGACCATTTAAGCTCTGTGCAGCTCTTGCATCTTCAAGCCGTGCAAACTGCATGGTGCAACAATATTAATGAGTGATTGAGCACTGAAAGAGTCAATGGCAGAGTTTCATCAGAAGAACTTACCTGAATGAAACCATAACCTTTGCACAGCCCAGTCAGTGCATCTACAGGTAGCTGTACAAGCTCCACTTGCCCAAATGGTTCGAAGACCTGACAAAGCAAATTCATCATGAGTTCATGACACACAATGGATAGCAAGTAACCATATTACAGGTACCAATTACTCCTCTTAGAACAGAAATGGACAGCATCCTAAACTAAAACATGACTTTGAAATGTGGACTTGGAGAACTAATTCTCCAGAGGAACCCTGTTACCTTCAAAAGAAATATCAAAAAAACACATTGATATGGCAGGTAGCTATTCGAATCTTTGAAAGGAGTAATTCCACAGTAGGTCCTACATTTGCTTTACCTTGACACCGTCAAACCAAACCCCATTTCGAAATATTTGAAGATGGATTAGAATAAATTAATTTTTTGCTTATACCAGCAACCGATTATTCTATTCAATGATATTGTCAATTGAATGAGTATTCACTGAAAAATTCTCAACAGTCAACATAATAAGCATGCAAACTACTTTACAAGTCGCAACAAGTAGCTTTGTTCATTAAACTTTAGACAACACAAGCCCAAAGCCTAACTCCTAGGAACTAATTGAAGACTGATAGTTATTTATTACAGCTTATTAAAACGAAGCACCAACAAACCCCTATACATCTGAGTGGATAGATAACAACGCTGCAAGAATTGTTACATATATTTACTCGTGTTTTTCATCTAGCAACACAAGAAAAAAAAAATCATAACTGATGGAGCTAAAAAAAAAGGGCTAAATGTATAACTGATGAGGCTAAAATAAAGCAGATCGGATAGTTAACCTGTCTCAATTGGTCCTCGGTGATATTGGAGTGAAGATTGCCAACATACAACTTTCTTGCTCCACCTAAAGCTGCACTACCGGACGTTGCATTTGACTGAACCAAGTTCTTTTCGGCCTCAGATGGCTTAACCATCACTTGTTGCCCAAGAAGCAGTTGTCCAGACAGAGCAATCGCCATTGGAACAGACATAACGTCGTAAAACTCGATGTACCTGCCAATTCAGATATTTCTTTAGTACAAATATCAAAGCATCCAAGAAAGAGTGTTCCTGTCAAGAAAGGAAAGATGACCAATAAGTGGGACTACATATGTTAAGATATTTCAAATTTTCAAAAACTCTTCAAGAATTTTGATCAAAATTTGTGTAGGAGGTTTTCGAACTTGGTTCTTGGTTGCCCCCTTTATTGCCTAGAAACCTGCACCAAGTTTTTGTCAAATACACTGGAATCAAACTGTCCTAGATTGCTGACTGACATCAGAATGATCTAATATTCCATCTTACTTGTAAATTGCCGATATTCCCAGCAGGTAGACCAAATTATAAATTATCAGTGTGCAATCCTGTTGAGTATGGCAAATTGATGAAAAATGATCCCCATGAAAATGGCAAATATGATATTCAGAAGAGGCTCAAATATTCATAAGACTGCGAACAGATACAAAAAATAAAAAATAAACCTTACAAAACCTGATAGGCAATTTTTAAAAAACCAGACATTTATCAGCTACCTTTGCTATGAAATATTTTGACTTCAGTAAATCCACAATATGCAAAATTGCTCTACAACAACGAGAAATTTCCAGAACTCCACATGACATCCTCACTAAAGGACTGATACCTTTGTAGGGGCAAAACCTAGTTACAGATCAAATGGCGGGATAAACATTGAAAATGCTAATATATTTGCATTTAAAAGCACTAACAACAAGTGATTATGTGCGACAAGCATTCATCCTTTGCTTCCTTCTTTATGGCATATATATTTCCGGAGCATTTTGTGTTAACAAGTATGTGCTGGAACCAGGGCTTCAAGAGTCATCCAAAACAGAACCAAAATATTAACCCATCCATTTCTGGTGGCCCAACTTTCTGGAGGTAAACAGCTAAATGCTAGACAATCCCCCAACCAAAAATATAGAACCCAAACACCACACACACACACACACACACACACACAAGGGCATCTACAAATCACAGCAAATAAGTAGAATCAGAATTATAACAGATACGCAGAACTCACCCAACTCCTTTTGAACGCCGTGAGTTTCGGTCCATAATAAGGCGAACATCACGGACCTGCACAAAAATTAACAGTCTTAACATTAGAAGGAATCAAAATCCCAGATGTGCTAATTGAGAGTTTTCCGCCTTTAGTATATTTAGACACTTGTAAGATTCCAAGTGTGTAACATTTCTAAATAAGTGGTTCCGCTTGATATCACATAAATTAAGTCCCATCTGTGAGTTTCTGATAATAAAGTTCATTTCACTAAAACACAGCAATATGTGATATGTCATCTGTTTAACTTCATAGGGGAAACATAGGAAACAAATGCCAACAACATCATGTACTAATGAATGTACCTAACTAGATAATGATCTAATGAAACAAGGGAATGCTTTATAACCAGAAAGCAGTATGCGATTAGACGATTAGTATGCTCTCACCTTCCCAGCCCTTGAGAAGAATTCATAAACATCTCTTTCGTCTGCCTTCAAGGATAGCTGTAGTAATGTTTAGAAACATTTTCTTAATGTATTAAATAACAAAAGTAGAGCATGTTATTCAAAATCAACCTGGAAGGCAAACACAGTCCTCTGGTCCCTTTCTGGGTCAACTTCTGTTTCTGTACCGTCATCTTTCTTACGTCTGCGCAAAAGAAAGGGGGAAAATAATTTAGCGAAGGCGAAAGCAGCATAAGCAATGCATGAAATAGTGATAAAAAGAATTGTGAATACAGATAACATCATTTATTCATTTGCCAATCAGACAACCCTGATAAACACAAATCATCAGTCGCCTTCAAGCACCACAACTGTGCCAGCCCAAGCCCTGTTGCTAGCTTGCAAGTATTTCACGTGGAAACAAAAAAGAATGGTGACCAGATATCTTGAGTCAGGCCCAATTGCAGATACCATATGAAGACAGATCTAGTGTATCATATCTGCGAGTTCCCATATTAAGGTTCAATATTCAAGCTTAACAATCCTAGATGATATTAACAGTAAACTACAATGATCTTTAGGCAGTTCCATAAACAGCTGGATCGGTACTACTGCAAACTCAATATGTTCGACATGTATGCCAAAATAAAATTATAAACTATAAACTATACAGCGATACATAGTTCAACACATAGCTACAAGGTTTCTACAGAAGTAGATGAATCATGCACATTCAATCAAGTAACCCCATCCCCAAACTTTAGTGTCTCCTAAAGTATGTCCAAGCAAATATGAGGAGGAGCCTCACGGTGACAAAATGTAGGTTTTCCCAATTGACGGTCCAAAGGGCTCGAAAGGAGGCAATTGGCTTGAATCACATTAGACCCTGCCCCAATAGCACCCGAATTCGCACCTGACAACACAACAAGAGAGCTCACGAATTCGCACCTGACATCACGGTCACGGTAGTGATGGCGCTCGCTGCGCTCGCGCTCCCGCTGCAGTTCCCTCACCATCTCTTCCTCCTCAGCGCGGCGCCGCTCCGACCGGCTCCGGCTCCGCCGCTCCCGCTCCCTCTCCACCTCCCTCTCCCTGAGCTTATGCCTCTCCCTCCCCTTCTCCCTGTCCTTCCCCTCCCTATCCCTATCCCTATCCTTCCCGCGGTCGCGGCTCTTCTCCTTCTCCTTCTCCTTCTCCTTCTCCTTCTCCTTCTCCTTCTTCTCCTTCCCGTCATCGCGGTCCCGGTGCTCGCGGCCGCTGCGGTGCCGGTCGCGGTCGCGGTCTTCCCCCGAGCGGGAGAGCTTCGACACGCGCTCTTCGCCGCCCTCGCGGCGGCGCGAGCCGCGTTCCTTCTCGCCGGAGCCGTTGGCCGTCGGGGCGGCGGGCTCCACCGCCTTCTCCAGGTACTCGTACTCGTCGAACTCCATGGCGGCGCGGCGCGGCGCTCGCGTGGATCGGGGTGAGGCGGCGAAACCCTAGACGCCGAGGGAGGCGCGAGGAAAACTAAACCCTAGAAATCGGTCGCGGCCTTCTGGATTGAGGCCCCGGCCTCGTTCGAGTTTTTTTTAAGGACACCGCTTGGCATATCCGCGACTTTTTTTGAAGGAATTTTGAGGAAAATTGAATGGAGTTTGGACCAAATTCTCCTTACATTATGATTGCATATTAGGATAGGGACATAGTTAAAAATCGCATATTTAAAAAACTAAAGATTCCAAGTCAAATTGTGTTGCTTAAGGCACTATATGTTTGGTTGACTACCGTGATCTCATTTTGTAAAATCGTTTTTAGAAAGAAAAAATCCCAGGAAATAGTTACTTTAGTCACCGTACTTGTGCAAAGTGGTTCATCGTTAGAAAGTTTTTAAAAACATTTTTATTTATCAACAAAGCAAAAGAACCCCTACCATAAGGATTTACAGAAAAGGTCTCGCTCGGTGGACCTCCTTGAAAAAAGTTTACATTTTTTATGCAAATCAATGATAGAGATTAAAAGTGTAGCCCTTGTATAGTTTTGAAGTGCAACAGATTGTTTTTATACGAGTAGCTTAGACTATCTCTAATCATATATTTTTTTATCGTTCCTCTTTCGATTCCCTTTCCTGTTTTTATTTTTTTTATTTTCTCTCATTTTCAACAGCTTTCCTTCGAGGGGAATCGCGAAGAGAAAGGACAGAGAACCCCGTCCTAAAGAGAATGACCCTGAGAATCCCTTCGTGACGGAAATCGTTGGAACGCTGAAAGGAACGAAAATCACTTCACGATGGGAATTTCACCCGCGAGGGGAATCCCTTGAGTGTGGTCTTACGGACCCTGCTAATCCACGCGTACACGCGCGTGATCAAACAAGCTGCCGGAACGTTCCCTTTATAGCATGCTACCTATCAGCTGTCCTCGATTGTGCTTTGGTTGTGACATAAAAATAGCATTAATTTATAGAAAAAAAATAGCTGAAAATCAAGCACAAAAAATTGTGAGAGGATTTTTGAACAATAAGGTTTTGAGATAAAAATGATAAGAAAATCTAGAAGAAAATTATCTGATAAAAAACCTTTGATCAAAAGTTGTAGAAGAAAATTTTCAAATCAAAAGTTGTAGAAGAAAGTTTTCAGATAAAAAAAAGTAAAAAATGTGGAAGAAATGTTGAACAAAAACTTTTTGGCCAAAAAGTCCCTTCGGAGCCTCGCCGGGTGCAGCCTCTTTCTCCAGCGGCACCCACGACGATGGAGTTGAGATGGTTGAAGTTGGAGGCGGCATTCAAATGCGGCCGGAGGCGGTGGAGACGTTTGAGGTGGCCAGAGTTTGAGATGGTGATCCGATACAAAGGGAGGTGGGATGCGATGGCCGGTCGGGTATATGTCGTTGTTGTTGGGGTGAAGGGGAAAGGCTACTTTTGTGGGCCCTACGCACATGAAAGGGGAAAGGGAATCGGAGAGATCGTGCACTGTGGGGCGATCGAACGCTTGCGCTCGAACCAAATGCTTTGGGAGTTTAGCCATCTAACAATCCTAATTAGGCAGCCCAATAGCCCATCATCAGGCCCAAATCGGTGCCCAACCCAAATTCAATTAAACATATACAACCATTTTTTTCTGTCCTATCAATCTATGACCACAAAAACATGCAAGCTGAGGAAAGCACTCCATGGGAATCGGAATGCTACATGCAGGCTGGGTCGACAAGCAAGTAGTCATGGTTCCACAGCTATAGACTTCGCTCGTACCCGCCATGCTGGTCCCATTCATCCCGTCGGTAGCCCAAAGCATCATTGCCTGCATGACCATCTGCCCATCCTCCCTTGTTCACACATCCACCGTCAAACTCCAGGGCCTATTTATTTTAGCTATGAATTTTTAAAAGCTAATTATGGATCATGGATTTGAAAAGGTTGGATTGTCAAAAGTTGAATCTCCAAACGATGGTTAGGACTTAGATTGGTCTCGATGAGCCAGGGTTGGGCCCGGAAACAACAAGGTTATATTACATATTCTGACATAAATTACTCATTTAGAAACAGACCCAAATACCCTTCCTTTGGTGCCTTTGAGATTTGTATTTTTTTTTCTAGAGATCCATTGGAGCAAGGCCATTACAGAAATGGCCACTTCTATAACCATTTGAAATGTCCATAGATGACCAATTAAATTAGCAAATTTTCCTCATATCACCCATGAAAATTTTCATAATAGCCTTGGTTGTAGATGATTTCATCCTGTAGCCAGCTAAACTGGAGGCAGGACTCTATATCCACTATAACAACATACATTAGTCTTAGGTCAACATTGTGTCTCCATTTGGATTGGCAACATTCAAGATCAACTGGTAAATTGGCACCAAAAATCAGAGGGCAAGAAATTGAAGGTGTGGCCATTTGGGGATTAGGGAAAATATGTAATTCCATTCACGTACGTAAGATGAGCGCAATGATAAACGACTATCAAAGTGGGTGACACAACACAAAGTAGTGACATGTCATCAACCAAAACCACCTAGACTTCACTTGATCCACTTACACAAGATTGATTACTAATTAAAATGACTAGACAAGTTTGGTGATACATTTTATTTTCTTGTAAACTATGTCACAAAAGAAAATGTTAATGTTTTCCAAATAACAGATTACATATGTAGTTTTCTAAGAAATATCGATGTGATAGAAAATAGTAAAGGATCACCGAAGGGATGAATAAGTTGTTAATGAACCATAATGCAGATTAGCACTAAGTTTATCTCCAGTTGCTTATTTGAAAAAGAACACAAAATTAATCGTGTACCATTGCAAAGCGGTATATACATGGGAACACCGTATCAATAGAACTCCACTGCTTAGCGACATACTAAAGGGCCAAAATTACAAAAAAAAAAATGTAATCTTTACTATGGATTTCGTCAATTCTAGAAGTTAACATCCATCTAGGTGAAGATATATAGTAGAAGAAATGGAGATGGAAGCAACAGATTGAAAAAAAGACGATCGAGGTATTGACATTGGACAAGTAAATTTAGTACCTCAGTGCCAGTACCTTCTTTCGATCTAGGAACCAACCTGATTTGCTCTATGAAAAGAAAAAATCAAACAGATTTGAGGTTAATCTACTACCAATTGTTAGCAACCTTGTTGAGAGAAGAGCTAGAGAAGAGATCTAGAAGAGGAAAAAGAAGGTCTAGTGGATAAGATGAACAGTAGCTAGGAGAACAGAGAAGCACGGGAAAGGACAAGAGCCGGTTCGGCTATGCATGTCTTATTTGATGCCTGTTCTGAAGATCTACCCTTCCTTTTGTACTCGTCGCTTGCCCCGGTCCGATGGGCTCTAGGTTGGCGCCAAACCAACCGATACCTAACACTTCCCTTCTTCCTTTTTCTCTTCCCTCAAACCTATATCATCATCCCTTTATTTCTTTGAGTTGAATGTTTTGTTGAACCGATCGAAAGGTTTTCGAATTGAAAGTTTTGTTCCTGAATCCAAAGTTTTTCTTCGTATAAACTGAAGTTTCATGCTCGCTAATCCAAAGTTTTTTCTCATGATTCCTATTTTTGCCACAAATCGGTAGTTTTCCCCAAAAAATCAAAAGTTTTCTCCCCCAAATCGAAAGTCTTTTTTTGGCATCAATCAAAAGTTTTGGCATTGAATCCAAAATTCTCTTTGCCCTCGATCGGGAGTTGCTTCTTTGTGCTCACGTACGGGAACTCCAGTGTCGGGTGGTACTAGCGGAAGGGGAAAAGGTGTAGGAGAAGGAGGAAAAGGAAAGAACAAAAAAATGACACATGACGAGCATTGAGGGGGGGTCATAGGCTTTGTTGATAGAGGCCGACCTCCAAATGACGGGCAATCGATCCATACTAGCATCCCTCGATGAGAGCGTGAAGGGCACGGTGAGATTCGGGGATGGCTCGACTATTGAAATTGAAGAAAGAGGCACCATCGCATTTCAGTGCAAGAACCAGGAGCACAAGGTGCTCGCCGATGTGTACTTCATACCTCGCCTGCATAGCAACATTGTCAACTTGGGGCAACTGGACAAAAATGGCTACAAGATCGTGATTGAAGAAGGAGAACCGTACATCTTCGACCGGGCTCGAGCACTCCTGGCGAAGGTCCTGCGCTTGTGCAACAAGATGTACACGATGTAGCTTAACGTTGTGGATCTGTTCTATCTGTTGATGAAGAATGGCAGCGCGGCATGGCAGTTGCACACGCACTACGGTCATCTGCATTTTTGTGCACTCCGTGACCTCACCGCCAAGAAGATGGTCATCGTCATGCTGTTGATTGACCAAGTCGATCAGTTCTGCAATGGTTGTGCGCTCGCCAAACAACATTGACACTCATTCCCTTAGGCATCGACATACCGAGCCAAGCACACACTCGAACTAGCGCACGGCGACCTCTGCGGCCTGATAGCTCCGATGACACCTAGTGGTAATCGATACATTCTACTAGTAGTTGATGACTTTAGCAAATTCATGTGGGTGGAATTCCTGAAGACCAAGGACGAAGCCTTGCGTTTCTTCTGCAAGATCAAGGATCTCGCAGAGAATGAGCATGACATCAAGCTCAAGGTGTTCCGGACCAATCAAGGCGGTGAATTCAACTCCATGGCATTCAACGATTGGTGTGGTGAGGAGGGGATAAGGCAATACACAACTGCTCCCTACTCGTCGCAGCAAAATGGCATCGTTGAACGATGCAACATGATGGTGGTGGAGATGGCCAAAGGCTTGATCAAGAGCATGCTTGTTCCCAACCAGTTCTGGGCAGAGGCGGTGAAGACGGTGGTCCACATCCTAAACAGATTGTTGATGAGAAGTCTAGAGGGACGAACCCCGTATGAGGCCTGGTACAATCGGCATCCGAATGTATCATATTTCCAAACATTCGGGTGCGTGGCTCATGTGAAGAACACTGGACCAGGCAACACCAAACTCTCTGATCGATCAACGTCGATGATCTTCGTCAGGTACGAGGACGATTCTAAGGCTTACCACATCTATGATCCTAAGACGCGTAGGCTTAATGTCTCTTGTGATGTGCTGTTGAAGGAGGAGAAGACCTGGGAGTGGAGCAGCGAGCCAACTGTACGTGGCGCCGGCGATATGCCTAGCACGTTCATGGTGGACTACTACGTGGCTCTGGGCACTGAACCTAGACACCAAGGTGATGGTGGACGGGTGAACACGGAGGGTGCGGGCCAGTCAAAGCAAATGCAGCTGATGAACACTCATCGGTCTCTGAGCCACACACACCAGTCGCTCCAGGCACGACGGGCACATAGTGGGTCTCAACACCAACTGGGGAATCGTGAGACACCGAAGGAGTGCCGCTATGCTACCGCGACATCACAAACATCTACGACACTACTGAGCCATGTGATCTCGAGCTCAGTCGGCTGTGCATGTTGGTGGTCGATGAGCTGGCGAGCGTTGAACAAGCACTCGGCGAGGAGTGCTAGAAGAAGGCAATGGAGGAGGAGATGCAGCCCGTCGTCAAGAACAACACCTGGTAGTACACAACACTTCCGGCCGAACAACACGCCATTGGCCCGAAGTGGGTTTTTAAGGTCAAGAAGGACGTCAAAGGGAACATGGTCAGACACAAGGCTCGTCTAGTGGCGAAGGGATACACACAAAGACAGGGCATCGACTTTGATGAGGTCTTCACACCTGTGTTGCGGATGGAAATGGTGCAAGTGCTACTGGCTCTAGCGGCTCAAAAGAGTTGGCGTGTCCATCATATGGACGTCAAGTCTGCATTCCTCAACAGGGAACTCACCGAGGAGGTGTATGTCCGGTAGCTGCCTGGTTTCATGGATAGCAGCCACTAACATTTGGTGTTGAAGCTGAACAAAGCTTTGTATGGACTACGTTAGGCACCTCGAGCTTGGAATGTGAAGCTCGACGACACACTGAAATCCTTTGGTTTTGTGCATAATCCATTGGAGCATGCAATGTACTGGAGGGAAAAGAATGGAGAAAACTTGCTTGTGGGACTCTATGTTGATGATTCGGTCATCACCGAATCCACTGAAGCTGCCATCACTGAGTTCAAAGAGCAGATGAAGATGATGTTCAGTATGAGCGATCTTCGACTCCTGACGTATTATCTCGGCATTGAGGTGTGTCAGGGGGTTGACGGGATCTCTATCTGCCAAAGAAGCTATGCCTGTAAGATTGTAGAGATGGCCAAACTGGCAAGATGCAATCCGTGTGTGACCCCCATGGAGAATACACTGAAGTTGATCAAAGAAGGTGGCAGTGGCGCTGTTGATCCCAAGGAGTGTCGAAGCCTTGTCGGAAGCTTGTGTTATCTGGTGAACACCCAGCCAGATATTGCATATGCTGTCGGTGTGCTCAGTAGATTCATGGAGGTGCCAACTAAATAGCACATGGCAGCGGTGAAGCATGTGCTGAGGTATGTGAGCAGCACAACGAGTTTTGGGTGCTTGTACCGACAACAGAGTTGCCTGACAGATTTCAGAGTAAGGGGACACTCTGACAGTGATTTCAACGGGAATACGAATGATCAGAGGATCACCTCGGTTATGATCTTCTACCTTGGTGCCAATCTGATCACTTGATGTTCACAGAAGCAGAGAATTGTCACTCTATCGTCGTGGGAAGCTAAATATGTGATGGCAGCATCAGCAGCATGCCAGGCCATGTGGCTCAGCAATCTTGTAGTAGGACTGATGGGTGAAGAACCAGGGAAGGTCAGTTTGTTGCTAGACAACAAATCTACGATTGCATTGGGTAAGAATCTGGTGCATCATGACTTTAGTAAACACATAGACACCAAATTCCATTACATTAGAGAATGTGTGGACAGTGGTAGAATCGAGTTGAGCCATGTTCAGACGGAAGATCAACTTGTCGATATCCTGACAAAACTCCTCGGGCATGTAAAGTTCAGTGAGCTATGGCAATGGCTTGGAATGGTCGTGGTGAAGGAAGAAAACCATGATTAGGGGGGTGATTTGTTATGATAGATAATCATGTTTTTTTTGTTTGCTGAAATAAGTCAGCACACACCCGGTCTTTCAGTTGGGAGTGGTGCTCGGTTAGTAGATTCAGTTAGCCGAGTCCTTTGCTTGTTTTTAGTTAGAGTCAGTTAGTAGTGGTCGCATTGACTGGAGGTGGGATGGCATCTTCAATCATGAGGCTAAAGAGTCGGGCAAACAACCATGTAATTGGTGTGTATTTTGTCTATTTGTTCAAACACAGAAAACACTGGGAGAAGTGAAGGCCAGCACCAAAAAGAGCCCAATATTCAATCTTTTTGTACTCACTATAGCACACCCAAAATCATTCATTTTTTTGTCTGTCTGAGCTCTGCCAATTTATAACATGAACTGGCAATAATACTTGACGAACTATCACTATGGTTCGTGGCTAGAACTGGCAATGATAGTTTAGGTATCACTGCCGGTTGGTGCCCTCACCCAGCAGTGAAGCATCCCTGCCGGCTCAAGCCTTCAACCGGCAGTGATGCCCTTCATCACTATCGGTTCATAAGCCACATTGACTGATTCTTCCTACATGACTTTTGAACCGGCAGTGATGCCCCATCACTGTCGGCCCATTAGGTACTGGCAGTGATGAGCCGTCATATATGACCAGTTTTGTAGTAGTGGCGCCACCGCCCCGCCACCGGCCCCCTGCCGCGCCATCATCGGACCACCTAGCCTCCGCCGTGCCCCGCGTGCCACGGGCTGTTACGGCACGGCCCGACCTTAAGTGGGCCGTGCTTGGGCTGAAGGCTCGGCATGCTCCATTTGGCCAAGTCTGCTCGTTGGCCTATCCGTCTCCTTCCACCTCCACCAACGGCTAGACGTTGTACATCAACACCGTTGTGTCGGCATAGTGGGAGTTTGGCATGAACTTCGTCAGCAACCAGTAATTTGACTATTAATTTTGCTTAGGGCATCGACGTTGCATATGCATGTGCTGTCCTGGCTCTAAAAAGTATATGAGTCTCTATTGTTGATTTGAGTTATTTTGAGTGGTATATACATATATTGAAATATTTATCCATTATGAAAGGGATCTGGGAGTGTTTAGGTAGAGGACCATTTCTTTTTAAACTACTCAATTTGCATGGCAGTCCTCCGCCACCTCAACGGCACTGCCTTGCCGCCCTACGGACCACCACCATGTCTCAAACCAACACACAAGGAAGGAAACTAGTAACAAACTAACACACCAAATCTTTCAATCGTCAAACTGCTCAACTAACACAACCAAGGTTTAAATTAACTAACCTACACCAGGATGGACACGACGGGGTGCTGGGCATGCGTCACGCTGCAAAAACATCGTCACGGGCTTGGAGCGGTCTCTGACTCTGACCCCAACTGATAAAATCCAGGTGGGTGTCATGATGGTGCTTAGTTATCACATCTTCGTTACCATATCGCCAGAGCGTTGAGTCCTAGAACCATATCGGCTCCGGCATTCGCAACTTTCAACACCAACACGCCGAGTTTTGAGCCCAGAAAAGGCCATAAAGATGGCTTTCGATTCTGATGCCACTGCATTGACAGCGAAGAAGGAGGAGGTGCCTTCTATTCCCACCATCTGTTGCCAGCCGTGGGCAGTGGAGACAACGCCAGTGCACCCCTCATGGGAGGAGCAGAGCTATGGTCGGTGCTATCTTACGGCGTGGTGATGCCTGCTGTGGCGACGGCCAAGGGCAAGTCTCATGCATCTTCGAGCGCTCCTGCTCATCCTAAACCTATGGTAAGTTAATCATCTTGTTTCTTTTCATCAACATAGATGAAATTTCAAACTTTTTGATGATCTTGATTGGGTCTGTGACATTCGCTTTTGTCTCAATCGTATCTGAGTGTGCCAATATCTAAAGGAAACACCTATGCTTCCAGCAGTTGCCATGGTGATTGCATCACCCCGGTGCAAAAGAGGGATGTTTCCATACCAGAGCCGTCGCCTATGCACACGCCAAACCATGGGAACACCTAGGAGAGGCGTGTCACTGCCCCGGAGTCGATGCCTATGCACGCACCGAATGAAAGGAGCAATGTCGGGCATTTCATTCCATGCCACCATGGCCGAGTCAGTGGAGGGTACAATGGAGAAAGCATGAGGCCAACAATATCAATGTCCATGTCCATGTCAGCGACAATGGCTATGGCAATGGCAATGGACGCGATGGCTGGCACAGGCAGGAGCACTACGGGGGCTTCAACGGGCAATGCCGCATACCAGGTCACTAGCACGATCATCATGGACTGGGGCACAGGTTGTTGGGTCCCCAGATGTGCTACGCTGAGCCACTGCATCCTTACCCTCTTCATCTTCCACCACCATAGCTGACGCCGCCTCCATTATGGGCATGGTTGCTCCCCTGATGCCATACTATGAACCCTACTTCTGACCGCGAATTAGATATGATCCATATTGATACCCTGCAGGTTCGTGACACTTGTGTTTTCATGGACCGGATCCCATACGTCCACTATGTGTGCATGAATCCCAAACAAAATCTGATTTCAGGGCCCATGCAATATATAGGAAATCCTACTTGGCTGAGGTTGGGCATTCGCATTCCATGAAGGAGTTTATCCACATGGATTTATGCACTATGTTTCCACATGGTTGAGCCAGGATTTTTGCATTCAAACAAGGTCTAGGCCTGACTTATTAGCGTTGGGGGCACAATTTTAGAAAGGAGAACTGAGCTTAAAGCTTGCTGCAACACTATGGATGTGCATGGTAGCCCGCGTGCCTTTTTTCATGCATGCATCGTATACGCAGGCTAAGCATAATCGTAGCTAAGTTTTGGTTAGTTGTAACAGTAGGAGCTGGCTGAGCTAAGTTTAGGTTTTGTTTGCCGAATATGAGGCCGCATAGGGGATTGATGTGATGTGATGGTGTGCTTAACGCCCCCCAGGGCGGATCCACCACTGGGGCGAGCTAAGGATTTCTTCAATTCTTCATCGATAGCAAAGAGCAAGAAGCCGATTTTAGGCTGCCCACAACGTCACAAATTTCATGATTTTGGGCTAGCCCACAACGCATGATTTTGGGCTATCCTCCTCCCGTCCTCAATCGCCACCCACTCATCCTAGAATCCAGATCCCAATTCCCGTTGACTGATGCGACACCGCCCTCAACCCTCTAGCCATCGGCCCTCCCTGTGCCAAATTAGGGGACTGGCTGACTGCACAACCCTCCCATCCCTGCTGACTTGTCGAGTAGTCCAGATTTGTAGCAACCCATCTGGCGCCTAGAAGGAGTCACCGGCTCGCCGCCCGCCTCCATTGATCCACTCATCCACAGGGGTACAGAGCCACAGACCACAATAGTAGTGGTCACTGCCTGTTCCTCTACAATCCTCCCTCCAGCAGCAATCAACACTCAGCAGGTACAGCCGCGAGGCGCAAGCAGCCCGGTAGCCCACTCCCCCTTCTCTTCAATAGTTCAGTTTACTACTTTACTCTATCTTTTTATGTGCTAATTGGAGTGATTCTTTAGTTTTGCTTCAGTGCTTTGTGTGTTGTGCCTAGATGCATGGATGCTTAGTTAATTAGTTAGTGCTCATTGCTACTTTGTGCATGGAGGATTACTGGTTTAGTTAATTACTTTGTGCTAATTGATTGTTAAATTTACTTTGTGCTAATTGATTGTTAAAATTACTTTTTATCTTTTGTTGAGGAATTAAGAGGTTCACTTAGCTATTTTAGTAGTTATAATTAGTTATGTGCTCTATGACCGTAATGGAGCTCGTATAAGAAGCAAGTTCAACACCTAGCATTATTACAAATCACAAGCAAGTAGCTTACGCACCGGTTCGTGACACTACTTGCTGGGCAGGCCTAGGCAGAACACAACAAGCCTGAAACACCTTGGGCCTGACCTGAGCCCGGTTTGAAACAATGTCTTATGTGTAAAAATGATGGGACAGCCCGGCCCAACTTAGGCCCAAAATTTGCTAGCCTGATAGGTTTACTGGGCGAGCGTGTGCAGGGATTTCAAGCCCAAAAAATATTGCAGGCCTAGCCCAAGCCCAACCTGAACCATAAAATGCTCATACTGACTGCCTCAAAACACCACAGACCAAGCCATAGTGCTAGAAGCACAAGTTAGTTGTACTTAGGTACTAAAGAATTCGACAAATAACAATTTGTATGATAACAATAGTAGCCTCAGTATCATATTGCAACACCACCATTTGATTAGTACATACTTGGAGAAGACAAGGCATTGCCCCACATGTACACCCCCATCTAACAAAATAAACTAAGATGTTCAATATTATATATCTCCTTATCCAACATAGCAACATATTCAGTGTCCTCACTCCTGGCTCTAGCTCTCCTAAGGACAGTCACCATGTAGGCACACGTTGTGGCAACTAATGTAGCACCTGGCACGACAAGCTCATGACACCTACGAGCCCACTCATCCATCTATGAAACAAAATTAAAACAGAATCAGACAACACATCCTACAAGTGATGTTGTGCATGATATGGACATCTAAACTGAAAACTTGTAGCATCATTTCTATTTCGTGCCACGGTTGCCACATCACAAGGATACTACCTCGAGTGGCAGACCTTCACCGACTTATGCTCAAATTTATTGGAATTGCTCACATGTATCATCACAGTTTACAAAGTTGTATCGTTAAAGTTGACAAATAAAAGGGTGTCATTCTTGCATATATATACTGTACAAACAATGCATACTCGCAATCTTGGGCAAACAAAGGCAAACGTAAAAGGAGAAGAACAAAAGCATCAAAACCCTAACCATAATCACATCATTTGCTACACGGTATCAGGCCATGGCGCAACCCCATGATACAACATGCAAGGTGAGGGTGTTACCTCGCCGGAAGAGGCAAGGACCAGTTGTAGGAGGGTACGAACATGCCTCCTCACTGTCTACTCTACGTAGATCTGGTAGTGATAAAGGGTATCAGTGACTACCTTCAACCACTAGATCCGGAACCCAATCCTCCTTAGAGGAGGCAAGGATCACCTCGTGGCTGGGCCTCATAAACCAATCACATTCTATTTTGATATGTTCTAGTCTATACGGATGGCCTTTTGACAGGTTTTTATATAATATTTTCTAGCAAAGACGGAAGAAATTTATCTTCAAATCTACATTTATATCACAACAAAGTTAAATAAGAACAGAAGAAACCAGGAAAGCAAAGAATTCTACGCTGTCGTCGCCGTGCACGTATATTTGTAGGCGTGCAGGCATAGGCAGCTGCATTGCATGTTTGCAACCTACAACCGATATCCTACAAGCCGGCGACGAAGAGGGAAGAGAACCAGATGACGAGGTCCTCGCTGAGCTGGTGCTGCTCCTCCATCAACCACACGCCGCCGACGTGCAGGCGGCAGAGCGGGCACGTCCGCCGGCACCGCGCCAGCCACCGGTCGACGCAGTCCCGGTGGAACGCGTGCCCGCACGGCAGCCTCCGCATCTCCTCCCCGTCGCGGCACGTGGATATGCACACGCAGCAGTATCCCGCGGCCGCGTGGTCGTGCCCGCAGCGGCGCCACCGGTCGCCTTCGTCGGCCGAAGCAGCAACAGCGACCGCGACGCCGGTGCCCGAGAGAGCCGAGGAGAGCAGCGCCATCACCTGGCTCATCGTCGCCACCATGCGAAGATTTGCTTGTTGGCTTTGTGAGCTAGTAGTGATCACTGGTCGGTGAGTGATCGGAGAGAGTGGACCAGCATCTGAGAGCGAGCTGGATTGCGATGGCTTATAAAGCGAGCAAGCGCGGGTCTGTGCCTGATCGATCATATCATCTGTCTGGAATCATTTGGCGAGTGGCACAGGAGACGGAGAAGGTGCACCTAAAAATCCAGCGTCTACCTCCCTATCATCTGAACTAATCTTTCCTTGGATACAAAGCGTCCGCGATGCGAAAGGGCCGGACCGATTCAGCTGTGTGACCTGACAGCACGAGACTTCGGGCACAAAGACACAACGGAATCAAGGCAACCAGATCGGGCAAGCAGGCTTCCCTGGCCATCCGATCGAAAAATGCACGGTTTCGTATGAACCATCCGCTCCGGTTACGACATGCATGTTTGGATTCGCAAGGATTAGATCCAATCCTTTCGGATTAGCGTGGTTCAAATGCAATTCGGTGCCAATTAACTCATCCTGAAATCCTGAAGGGAAGGACGAAATCCGTTGAAACTTTGGGCGCGGAAAGGCAATAGCTTTTTTACATCTTTAAGCATCGTTAACTACCAGCAATATAAAAACTCAACTGGTCCTTTTGCAGTGCATCTGCAAAAGCCGGTCAGGTCGGCTGCAGACAAGCAGGTGTATCGGCTGACCTAGGCTGTAAGCCTGTTGCTTCGTCTGCACAAAAGCCAGGGGGGCCTTTCCCATGGCTACTCAATTCAGTAACCAGCAAGCAAGGAACCGGAGGAATGATCAGTGAGCGCGACTGCGTGGTTAGGTACACTGACCGGCCGGACCCCGGAGCTAGCCATTCTCACTGCAGAGTGTAGGTGGAGGTGAGCCGTCGCCGATCATGGCTCTGCCCGTGGCGTGTCAACGTCACTGGTCGATGCCTCCATGCATCTAAGGCTGTGTTTGATTTAGCTTCTGGTTTTCGAGAAGCAGAAATTCAAATGTTGAGCTGGTTTTTAGGAAGTTAAAAAGCTGCATTATGAGAAAATAAACTAAAAGTAGAGAAGCTAATTGAAATGAGCTTTTCTGATATTTGGTATGTAAAAAGCTAAAAATTTATTATAAAAACCAATAGAAAAAGCCAGCAGCCAGAAGCTAGAAAATTAGTTTTTCAGCCAAAAGCCAAAAAAGTTCAGCCCAACTAAATAGGCCCTAATTCTCGCCTTAGGCCCTGTTTCGAATGTGCGAAATTGAATTTTCACGATTCCTATTGTAACGAACATGCCCTTAGAAAGATTGTAGTGGAACATCTTTAGGATATATATATATATATATATATATATATATATATATATAGTGATTAATAATGTTATAGTCAATGAGACTAATATATTTGCTAAGTATATATTTAGTAGGTCTTATAGATGCAACAAAAGAGAAGTCACCGAAGTCGGAACAAAGAGATGAATGAATTGTACTTGTTTCATAAATTTTGATGTGTTCAAATGGGATGAGTTTTTATATAATCTTGTAGAGCTCTTCACAAGCTTTACATAGAGCCTAAGATTATCAAAATTGGAGTTCAGAGCGAAAAAGTTATACCCAAAATACATAATGTTATTCTGCTGAAATTTGCATGACCAGATAATCCGGTGCTCACATCAAAATTAGTCCGGTGCTACACCGCATAATCCGGTGAGAATAATGAAAAATAGTCCGGTATTCACAGAAAGTTTGGAGTAGAGTCTTTTGCCTATTTACATAGGGTTTCAAAATAAACATATACACACAAGATGATTTGGTGCATGTGTCTGATGTTCAGTGAGTCATTACAGGATAATCCGTTATTCACAAAATGAACACACCAGATTACTATTTGCAGAGGGCTCCAAAATGAGCATATGCACATAGGATGATCTGGTGCATGTGTCCGGTGTTCAGTGAGTCATCACAAGATAATCTGATGTTCACATATGAGTTTGAGTGGGTTCCAACAACTAATTTTTTCTGTTGTACTCACCGAATGATCCGGTGCTTGTACTACTGTTGTCACCGGATCATCCGGTGTTCATAGTTTCTGTGAGCCGTTCGAGCAATGGCTAGTTCGCGGGTTTGAAACTATAAATACCTCTCCACTCAGTCATTTAAATGTGTGGCATGCTGCTGGAGTCTAGAAAATCTCAGACACTTGAGAAGACATCCAAACCACAAAAGTGTTTAAAGTGATCATCCAAGACGATTAAGCAAAAGACTAGAGAGTGATTATTGTTTATAGGCCTAGAGAGAGTTGTTGTTAGGTGCTGCAACTTTGAGAGGGGATCAAGGAGTGATCCTAACTTGTACCAAGAGGTACTCTGGCATATTAGAGTCTTGGTGACTCGCCAGCAAGCTTGTTGACCTTCTGACTTGGTATGGAGCGACGACAAAATGATTGTGCGGGGACGCAGAGACTCTTGTCTTTGTAGTTCAAGTTTCGAAGTGATCACGGCGACAAGTAACCGAAATAGAGGTTAGTGATGAGATCTTGCCTTAGTGTCTTGGTGGCTCATCCGGCTTAAGGTCTTGGCTTGGTGGCTCAAGAGATGTGACCGGGTGCCGACCGAGAGTATATTTTTAATGGAGTTCTAATATGGATTAGGGGTGACATTTGTATCATCGATATCACGGGATAAAAATCTTTTGTATCAAGTTTGCTCTTTCTACTTTATTTACATTTTCGTATTTACATATTTGCTATCTACCTTTGCACATTTATCTTTCTAAGTAGTTTACTAGGATTGACTATATGTTGCAAGACTCTTTTGAGCAGTAGAGTAAACACACTGGATAAATATAGAGCACATTTAGATAGAATTTAATATAAATTTATCTTGTGAAATTTTTGAAATCAATTAGATTTTAAATATCCCAATTCATCCCCCCTTAATACATCACCAATCCTTACACATATAAGAAGAAAACGGTTTCTTTGTGAAATTCTTCTATCTCAAATGGGCCCTCATCTAATCGATCTAATTTGCGAGCTAAGTGGATTGTAGTATCGTTATGCAGAGGCCTAGATGGCAGATAGCAGGTTGCAATATCAGTCATCAGTTTATCGTGATGTTCATTTTTGTCAAATGGTATGTCATGTTTGTTGGATGCTGTGTATGACATTCCACAGCTGCGTATACATGCTCCTATGTGCTATGTCCCATTCAATCCATTGTTCCTTTCTGGAAGAACATCTGGGCAGATACTAGATTTCTTCTGTGTTTTCTGATACCAACTTTTCTATAGATAGTAATCCGTACTCCAGCTTTTGCTGTTCTCTTTGCGCAAAAGCTAGTTCTAGCTGTTCTCTTTTTTTTTCCTAACTCTCTGTAAATAGAATATCCGTGGCTGGTTCCAGGAAATCCTCCCAAATCGGCTGGGCCACTGAGAGCAGAAACAAGGCAGCTGCAGCGCAGAACAGCTTGGGATACTGGGGCCTATAGATTTTGTATATCACATTATATCACATCAGGCTCAATATATATACTCCAGCAGAAACATGACGAAAGTTTGTTATATGTCTGTCGCTTTTATTCAAGGTGAAACCATATTAGCCTTATCAACAGCAGTCATGTAATCACTGCAATCCATTGAACAAAAAAAAAAAAAAGTCGGTACACATCAACAAGGCAATGATTTACTACTAGAAGCACCAATTTGAAGATAGCATTATTACAGACAATATCTTCTTACTACAGAGCAATTTTATCAACTATTGCAACAACACAAATTCAACCAGAAGAATTCCTAGGGCTGGACTCTTGTTCTGATTTGTCCTGGTGGTCCTGGAGCAACTTTCCATCTTGTGGTACAAGAGAAGGAATTCCATCGACTATCTAGGGTTGATGTCAGCAAATCATAAGAGTTAAGCAAAAATGATAAAATGGAATCGCTGAAGGCAGGAGCAACTTCTCACAAAGAGGGATGCAAGTGAAACAACTAGACGATTAATGCTAGAATAAATGAATAAATGTTCAAAGCATCTGCAGATTTGTATATTCATGCGGTTGCGTAGGTTCAAGTTTTTCATCTGTCCATCCAAAAGCCAATGCAAATCACACACCATTTCCCACTACAAACACTTTCAGCTGATTACTTAGTTCGAAAAATACTAGCAGTTGGTTGTGATGCCATTTGGTGTATATTTTGATCATTTTTTCCTCCCACCTTCCCTATCTAGCTTGTCCCAGCAAAAAGCCCATAGCATGCAGGTATTGATCCACAAATACTAGCACCATCAATTGGTTCTGAAAACATGATCCACACATGCATCTCGGTTCTAAAAGTCCTCTGAGAAACTATGCACGTTCAGATTCTGCTGAGATCAACTTAAAGATGACATATAAAGTGTCCAAATCATCCATTGGCTCATACAATATGGTTGCAGCAAATCAGCATATGTACTTCCACATTATGGATATTTACAAGGAGATCAGTTTATTTTGCCTTTAATTGTTGGGTGTTTCTAGAATAAGTAAGCACGCGAAACTGCACAATCATCTAATAATATAAAAAAGGATAAAAAAGTAATGCTAACAGCTCGCTAATCCTTTATCCAAGAGAAAAATTCATCCTCAGGTTTGTTTTTTCTTCTTTATCTCAGGCAATACAACAAGCAGGTAGCCGACACACATGGACACGCGACTAGAACAGGGGCGAAGCGACCGGGACTCACCGGGAAGGACACGCCGACGGCGTCGCTGACCAGAGACCCGCTGGCCTCGCAGTACCTGCTCGGCGAGAGGAAAAAAGCGGGTTACGAGTCACGAGTAGTCGAGTAGGTAGGTAAGCAGGACGGAATCGAGGGCAAGCGCAGCGCGCGGCGGCGGGAGAGGAGATTGACGCCACTTTTTCTTGGCTCGCCTACCTGAGAGGCTTCTTGGAGAGGGGGCAGACCAGCACGTCGGAGAGCGCCTGCGGGATGCCGCGCCCGCCGCCGTGGCGCGACAGCAACGCCGCCGTCCGCCTCATTGCTGTTCTTGGACAAGGGCGGTTGGTTGGGCCGGGTGGCCGCCGCTCAAAGCGCAGGCAACAAACTGACAAGCTGGCACAATGCAGCCCAACTCCAGAAGTCCGGCCCGGTTTTGCATTGTGATAGCCCAATTGGCCCATCCTAACATCTGAACCGCGTTCGGAACTTCGGATTCAATTTTTTTATAGAAGTCTGGCGCACACATTGCATTGGCGTGCGTCCACACGCACATACGCGGTAGGTGTGCACTAGCACATATCTAAATAATATTTTCCTGTAACACTAGCGTATATTTTGATCATTAAATGCACCTAAATGTATATACAGAGATGATTAAATAGATCACTCGGGCTGGCTCGGCATGGACCCAGCCCGGCACGGCTCGGCTACTGTAGCGAGCCGTGTCGTATCGGCCTGCGTGCTTCCCCCTCGGCCCACGGCATAGCCTGTAGGTCACCGTGCCGTGATGGGCCGGTCCGAGCACGATTATAGCTCAGCAACACAATCGGTCTGACGGGCACGACGGCACACGAGCAGTCTGTCGACACAGTCGGCTTGATAAAATAAAAAATAGCTACAAAATTAAAAAATATATAGAAAATAGATAAAAATATAGAAAATAGATAAAAATAGCTACAAAATTAAAAAAATATAAAAAATAGAAAATAGTCAGGCCCATACGTACCGGGTCGGATCGTGCCTAGCTGGGTCGTGCCTGTGCCGGCTCGGGCTAGGTTGTGCCCGTGTCGGTCCAACTTAGCCGAGTCGTGCCGTGCCGGCACGCCGTGCCACACGCTCGGCCTGTGGCCTCGTGTGTGTCGACTCGGCCCGTCTCAGTTTGGACCGTACCGTGCTTACAGTGTCGTACCTCAGACCGGCTCAGTAAATACGACCTATTTGAACATCTTTATGTATATGTGGTGTAAGCACATATTGCTCTTAAAATTTAACTTCAAAAATAATTGAACACATGTGCAGTCTAGAACTCGAAAAATCCGAGTGGGCAGGTTCAAACAGAAAGACCCTAACCGAGATCCTTATTTCTTTTTCAGAACATTTATGCTCCTTATTTCTTTTTCTTTTTTAGAACTTTCAAGCTATTCGTACTTGATTCCCAAGCCAAGAAAGAAAAGGTGAAAATGCATTCGTGCTGATTCTTTTCGGCTCTTATGCGTGGTGACAGCTACATCCATTTAAGCAAACAAAAATGAGTTAGGTTGAGAGATCAACGAGTGGGCCTGACTCGTTGGAAGCAAATAGTGCTTAAAAATGTGGTTTTTCTAAAACATTAATATTATTTAAAAAAAGACGTGTAGCTCTCCCAAACTATTGCCTAAAGTGTGGTTCTGTAATAACTTGTGCTGTAGTAAACGTGGTTTTGTAAAGTCTACTACTTTATTCTAGAAGCATGATGATCAAAGTCCCCCAAAAGACGCCGTTGGGATAATTTTATTTCATTATCTTAAAAAAGACGCCATTGGGCACAAGAGTGTTTAGGACGTGCGTTTAGACGACAGGATTGCCCTGCGATTTGTTTGTTTCAATCTTGAGCTAAAACCTAGTGAGTAATGATTTAAAATCCCAATTAATTCCTCTATTTTAGTTGCAATCCCTTCTTTTACTGGAAGCTGGGAGTTGGATGTGGCTGGTACGAAAGATGGTACGCACACACACGAGTCCACTGCGACCGCTGCACGTGCAACTCGAAACGGTTCCACCGACATGTTAAGTTTGATTTGACGATAATGTTTGGAGAAATTTTACGGTGCTTTAAAATTAATATGAGCCATCTATTTTAGTTAGGATACTACTCATTTCTCACCAGTAGTATAGATAGTATATGTGAGTAGTATGGTAGTATTAGAGTTATTTTGGGAAAAAAAATATGTGGCATGAAAGTAATTAACTGCAGTTATATGTCTCTAAATACAATAATATTTTATCGCCGTTTTAATATTTTAATCTGCATTCGACATGAGAGTTCATTTGCTACCCATCGGTTAGGGTTAGCAATCCGACATTTGCGGTATTAATCTTTCTATTAGCAAAAGTATGGTGGATAATTTTAACAAAATTGTCATAATTACTAAAATATTCAATTACGTGGATCGTCGGATTAGATTTATACTACCTCCTATCTCTATGTAGTATGGACCACCGTAAAAAAGCTTAATGTTTAACCGGGTAATCACTGCACTCCAACCAAAAACGCTCAAAAGAAAAGGAAAGAAAAATCGAAGTAGACAAAACTTGTGAACTGTGAATTTATGATCAGGAAGAATGAAGTTGTGCAGTAGCCTAACCACACTCCATTTCTCTGTCTTGCAAGAAATGGAGAGCAAATCACACAACCACAAGCCATGGTCACAAAGTCTCTCCTACTTGATTTTCCATCGTGCCAATCTGCTAATTACAGTATATTTACCCCCTCCCTCCCGATGCAGTAGCCTGCAACAGAGCAGGATCAGACAGGGTACATACCGGCATGGCGAGCCAACGCACGGTGTCACGCTCTCTGGTTGTCCTCATGGCGGCGGTGGTGCTTCTGCATCGGTCTCGCCGCGTTGCGGCGGCGGCGGCGCTTTCTTCGTCAACGACGACGAACCAGGCGCGGGCCCCGGCGCTGTTCGTGCTCGGGGACTCCATCGTGGACTCGGGCAACAACAACGCCATCACGACGATGGTGCGGTGCAACTTCGCGCCCTACGGCCAGGACTTCCCGGGTCACAACGCCACCGGCCGATTCAGCAACGGCAAGGTCCCCGGCGACATCCTCGGTACGTGCGTGCCATGCTTTGCTTTTCATCGAGCTGTACAGACGGTGTGCGCTGCCGCTGGTCAAGAGTTTCGATAGGAACACGTCGTGAAACTGTCGTTTGATTCAGCCTCCCGGATGGGCATAAAGGAGTACGTGCCGGCGTACCTCGGCACCCAGCTCAGCGACTTCGACCTGCTCACCGGCGTCAGCTTCGCCTCCGGCGGCTGCGGCTTCGACCCCCTCACCGCCGAGCTCGTGGTAACCACTCGTCCTATCCAAGAACTCTGAACCAGCAACTCTGCATTCTGCAATGCCATTTCTGATTATTTCCTGGTCGCACTGGTGGCCTGCAACACTGCCGTGTCAGTCGGCGCTCACCATGGACAACCAGCTGGACCTGTTCAAGGAGTACAAGGAGAAGCTCAACCGCGTCGCCGGCGCACAGCGGGCCGCCGACATCGTGTCCACGAGCCTGTACCTGGTGGTCACCGGCACCGACGACCTCGCCAACACCTACTTCACGACGCCGTTCCGGAGGGACTACGACCTCGAGTCCTACATCGAGTTCGTCGTGCAGTGCGCCTCCGACTTCACCAAGGTGACGTGATCAGGATCGAACATGGCGTGCGCATTGCACACAACACGTCGCATGCCGCTCACATTGATCGATCCATATGGCAGAAGCTGTACGGGCTGGGCGCGCGGCGCGTGAACATCGCCGGCGCGCCGCCCATCGGGTGCGTGCCGTCGCAGCGGACCAACGCCGGCGGGCTCGAGAGGGAGTGCGTCGCGCTGTACAACCAGGCGGCCGTCGTGTTCAACGCGGCGCTCGAGAAGGAGATCAAGCGGCTCAACGGCAGCGCGGAGCTCCCGGGCTCGGTGCTCAAGTACATCGACCTCTACACACCGCTGCTCGACATGATCCAGCGCCCTGACACCTACGGTTAGCCCACAGCTCTGAACCCACAAGAACAAATCCAGTCCAAAAATGCGCCGTTTTCGTGTTGAAACGCTGGAACGCGCGCGCAATCTCTGACAGTTTTTTGATCGGTTCTTTCGATTCCGTGCTCTAGGATTCGAGGTGACGAACCGAGGGTGCTGCGGCACTGGGGTGTTCGAGGTCACGCTGACATGCAACCGGTACACGGCGCATCCCTGCAAAGACCCCACCAAGTTTCTGTTCTGGGACACCTACCACCTCACGGAGAGGGGCTACAATCTTCTCCTGTCGCAGATCATTAACCGATACGGGTTCTGAAATGAGGTGATGACAATAATGGAGATTTTGGCGCCAAGAATTTCTGTTGAACCTTTGAAGTACAGTTACTGCAACCAGCAGTCCAATATCACTGCTGCAATGTGCATTCTGAATTCTTGTGATATATCATGGATTCATGGGCATGACGACCACCGATTTCTGTTTTGATGCGGAATGAGAAATTTCCAATACTGAAAGATGTGCCTCAAGAAAAACAATAGTAATCTGGAGTCTACTTAACAGAACTCTTGCAATGTTCTCTTCTTCCATCAAAGAATTCTTACAATCATGTTAATCCTACTCCTGTAAACGACAGTCAAATTCGAGGTATTAAAAGGGATAGAGTCAGAATAGCAAGGAATGGCAAGGCTATTGTCACTCACGCTCACAATCATCTGAGAAAACACAAATAAAGTTGATCCAGACCTCACTAATCCACTGCTCTTAAAGGATCCAACCTGATCTCAACTCACAGAAGGCTCAGCATACAAAAGTACACCATTTTCCCTTGCAAAAGGTTATTAGGTATAAATATTAAAACGGTGCAGTTTATTAAGTGCTATATACACAACCAGGAAGTAAACCAAACTGGAAACTTATGACATAGGAGCAGTCTAATACTAGTCTAAAACCTAACCTGACCACGATAATCTAAGATGGCAGCTAAGGTGCTGCCAGACAAAATTCATACCCAGGAACTTGGCATAGATAAACCTATACGCTATAAGATGAAAGCAATAAACACTCCTTGGAGCTTCAAAGAAGCTTATTCTGTGCCACCGCTTCACAAAGCTCCTCCTAACATCGTAAACTCTAGGAGAGGGTGCAGCTTTGGATACAGGCCTTGGCAATCCTGGTGGCACTGAGCGGCGGAGACGCTTTACAGGCAAAGAAGACTCCTGGAAAAGAACAGCTGTAATTAGCTTCACATCAAGCAGCTTGAGGCGTGCAAGCGGAGAAGCATGTTTCGCAAGTTTTGGGGCCTTCGGGGTGGAAACCTTCACATCCTTGACATCAATTCTACTGAACATGCAGTGTTATTCAAACAGATTAGAGTGTCGTGTGAATAAGCACCATCAGCAAAGCAAAAGAAATGTGGCTAACCTCATGAAAGGCCGATGCTCCGTCGGAAGAGGAGTCTTGTTTAGGAGTAGTTCCTGTCTGCTTCCATCAGGAGTGGTATAGTCTTGAAATGATACTGCCTGGCCAGTTCAACCTAGCTAGTTCACATTACCATTATAAGTGAATTCGGCAATGGAAAAAGAGAGAGTATAACACTCTTGAGAATGCAAACTAAACAAATAGAATGCTGACCATGCAAATTAACTCAACAAATATAATGTTGGGCATGAAAAAACAGTGATACAGTTGACAAGAATGTACACCATTCAGAAGTACACTATCCCAAGATTAGAAACTACCTCTACAAAAAGATTAGAAGCTACCAATGGAAGACGCAAGTAGGTCACGTAGAACTGTCATTTCATAATTGAAGAGCAAGCAACATTTTTTTTCATCTTGTGAATTTGTTGTTGTGTCCTGGCCTCTGTAGGAGTGCCCAGTTGTTAACCTTTTTCCTTTTGTTTTTTTCCTCTGGAGACTCTTTTCCTTCTACTCTAATAAAATTGGCAGAACTCCTGATGCCGTTTCGGAATTTTTTTTTTGTTTGCATCTTGCGAGGTCAGATAACATCATCTATTATTGTTAGTTAGGCGAGAATGAGTTGAGTATCCATCAGCAACACAACTACCTGTTTTCACCTACTAGCTGACAGCAATTACTGTGCTTAAAAATACAAACATCATCGATGTCATGATTTTAATGAGGACTAAAATTGAAAAGGAGAATAGGAAATGAGGATAAACAGAACATTATATACTTGACAAATAAAGGATGCAACAACTAAAACGATGATACATACTGCTTTTCGAATCCTTCTTAAAACATGGAAAACAGCATTCAGCTGGTCATGGTGCAAGCAACACATGATCTTGATCTTTACAACGAAACAATGGCAATCCGGTTTACTACAAACATAATGCACACTGAAGTTAACAAACAGGTCTTCTTAAAAAAAAAAGTTAACAAACAGGCGGTTGTTTCAGTTCCATACCATCAAATAAAGTGGAAGTGATTCAAGTCTTGAATCACCCTCAAACTCAGCTGCATCAGGAGTCCTCGGAGTCTTTGGCAATATCTGCCCCTTAATGCTATCAAACGGCTCAAAATTGAATCTCGAAGGGGACAAAATAACCTGTGGAGATATCTCCCGCTCATCCTTCACATTCAACAGAATCCTTTTCTTCCCGATATCCCTGCTTGAACTCCTACTATAACGAATCTGGGCCAGGGCACCAGGTTTCAAGTACTTGTTCCTTGTATATTTCACTCGTTTCTTTTGCTTCAGAGTCACTGATCCAGACCCCATGATGACTGCTATTCGCAATCAAATTAGAAGTGGTAGGTGTTGCTGAACTTCGATTCTCTTGCAGTTTCATCTCTCAGCTGCAGTACAAGGGAAGAAATTAAGTGATGAGGATAACAAAAGAATTCAATATAACAATGCCTTTTAAGCAATCGGTCACTTTAAACTAAAATTCTAGCTGACAGTTGGCTAAGCTAAAAAAAATGTAGGGGAAATCAATCATTCCTTGGATGGTATTTGCACGGTCACATAGCCTGCAATAAAATTGTTCATGGTAATTGGAGAAGCTTTTCCGGGTGGAGCTACTACGGCTCAAAGTATGGAGTTTTTTATTTTTTATTTTTTTTAATTAAAAATTTCAATAAATAGATTCTTCAGGGCAATATTATAAAAATAGGCGTCTGCCGCCCTCTGATTGGCGTGGGGTTTCGTGCGTGCGATTTGTGGGGAGGAAGGGGAACCGGGAGGGGTTTATGGCTCGGGCTTTGTTGTGCGGTTTGAGTTCGGTTCCGACTCGGACGGGTCGGTCTGGTTCAGTGCGCGCGGTGGGACCGAGCTAGTTTTCGATTGACCAGGCGTGTGGAGGAATAAAAATCTCAGGGTCCATTGGCATACTGAATGCATTCTTTTTTTTTCTGCGAAGAATACTTAATGCACTCAGATCAATTTATAAACTGTTTGTTCTTTCAGTAAGCTTCGGCAGCCATTTGACTATCTTTTTCCTCCTAAAATTGTTAAATGATGGTTTCTGTTCAGACATGTATCAGCAGTTCAGCACACATAAACAGAGAACATCAACCTATTCCCTTATTTCAGATCTATGAACATGATTCAGATATAATAATGTGGGACATATAAGCTTCAGGGCTTCTTTGGAACACAAGAATTAAATAAACATAGGAATATGAAAGGAATTCATATATAGAACAGAGGATTAGAAAGCAGGGGAAAGTTATAGAGGAAG
Organism: Phragmites australis; assembly: GCF_958298935.1. NCBI lineage: Eukaryota > Viridiplantae > Streptophyta > Magnoliopsida > Poales > Poaceae > Phragmites > Phragmites australis. Next base: position 8,928,344 of record NC_084941.1, on the reverse strand, counting down.
CCCTTTGGATGAGTTGCAGGGATGGCACAAAAAAATTCTATGAGTGCGGCTTACAATTGCTTAATTGGCATCGAGAGCTCTTTGATGATGGAGTAGCAGCAGCATAGAAGTTGGTTCAAGAACGAAAACAACATGCTTTACCTCGATCCTACACGTCACAGCAAGAAAAAAGAGGTCCAACTGGATGTTAAGTTTCCTGCAGTTTTCCTCTAAAACGGTAGGCAAAGAAAAATTTCACACGCTATTTCTTTGCTCCATTCCTGTGAACCAAAGATGTGAACAGTACAATTCCTATAGGATTCCCAATCCTAAGGTTTTCTACCATTTTTCTTGTGAACCAAAGGATGCTGCTGGGGAATGGTCTCACATGCCCATTTTAGATATTGGGTCAAAGATCTCTGCGGCCACTGTTTACTCATAAAATTTACAGTTGTTATGAGTCTCATGATGCAGAAATCATTCGACACTCCGAAGGTACTCTTTGGTAGATCGGAACCGCAGGAACATCTCCACTGGAGGGAATCGGCGAAGCCTACGCCAGACCTTCGGGTCTAGACCGAGGGCCTTTGCTCGGCGCCTCGAGGGAATGAACTAAATGGACGTCGAAGGTATCATCGCAGGCGAAGCCATCGTCGGGCATTCGGAGGACATTCGAAGACTTTCGCTTGGTGCTACCAGAAGGACGACTGAAGAGAGGCTGGAGGCGTTGCCGAGCGCGTGCCTTCGGAAGAATAAGTGAAGGGTGACCGTTCCTGACAACCGAAGACAACTAATGGCAGAATTGTAAATAGGATAGTTGTACTTAGGGAGGTACCAATTTACCCATGAATAAGCCGAGAATACGGCAGTTGAAGGGGTAATGTCGTAAACTGTATCGGGGAGTGGTTGAGTATGGCCTATAAAAGGGTTGGCACTGTAACAAAAAAGATGGGTGATATTAATAGCAGGGCACAGTTCCCCACTCGATGTGTTCTCCACCTAGCCTTCAGATCTCCTCGGGGTTCCTAACAGTTGGCGTCGTCCGTGGGGATGAACCAACGCATCAGGAAGCCATGCCACCCAAAAAGAAGCCAAAGGCCACGGATGTATCAGTGGCACATCAGACACAACTTCCAGAGGGGGTCACGATCGCGACGGACACTTTGTCCACGGTGGACCCAATCGTCACCGTGCCTGAGGCAGTTGAAGAAGTTCAAGAAGAAGAAAAATAATGTGGTCGTGCTGGCTGCCGGGGATGGTCGGGTTCACGAAGAGGCAACTCACTAGGAAGATGCAAATGCTTCAATGCGAAGGATACAGGCCGGGCTTCGCACTCGATTCGAAGCTTCGACAGTAGCGAACGGAAAGGCACCTCATGTTGAAGAGCATGAAGACTTCGACTGCTTTGAAGAATATGAAGACAAGGGTGAAGAAACCGAAGTAGAAAGATCTGCGCGACTAGAAGCCAAAGACCTAGAGCAACAAATTGCACAGAAGAAGCACATGATAGAGGCTTGGCAACAAGTCAGAAAGCGGCTAAATATCGTCAACAGGCTGATGAAGCCAGAAGAACTCTAGAGCAAATGCAAGAACAAATTAGTATGCTGCAACGGGAGAGTGGGGAGACACAGAATATCGTCACCCTTCGTTGGCATTTACAACGCGACCTGTGCAAGATCTTCAGCATAGGTCACGCACAGGCGATCCAGAATCACTGCTCTCCATAGGCTTGCAAAACCAGCCCTAGCCTCTGAGCTTCAAGATGCCGAGGGTAGTAATGTTTGATGGGGAATCAGACCCAAGGTAGTTTTTTATGAGCTTCGAGGCAGCAGTTGAGTCTGCTGGTGGAGATGACACAACATTGGCGAAGGCCTTCGTATTGGCAGTAAAGGGAATAGTAAGATCATGGTACTTTGCCTTGCCTCTGGGGTCCATTTACTCATGGGAGCAGCTGCGTGATGCCATGTTCTGTAATTTCCAAGGAAAACGGACTGAGAAGGTCACAACCGGCAACCTCTTTGCAATCAAGCAGCAGCTGGTGGAGCCTCTGAAAGACTACATGCGTTGGTTTGTACATGTGTGCTATTAGGTGAAGGGCTTGAGTGAGGACACGATTATCGATGCCACGATCGAGGGCGTTAGAGGAGGTCTGCTGGGTAGGAAAGCTAACACGCAAGAGGCTGAAGAGTGTCCAGGAACTCTTCAACAAAATAGAGGAGTATGCAAGGTCTGGAGTGGACCATCATCAAAGGAAAAGCGAAATGACAACGTCGAAAACGTCGAAGCCTTATCCCTTAAACAAGGATGCAAATGCTGGCCAGCCAAAAGACAGGCAGAAGCAATCGAAGAAATATGAGTCCTTCGAGTATACCTCGAAGTAAAAGGAAGTCAACCAGATAGAACCCAGACTTGAGGAAGTCTCGCAAGAGGGCGTTGGAGTATGCGGTGGACAAAGCGGTGGAGATCGTGGAGGCCAAGGCGGCCGAGGAGGATGGGCATCGCGTGACCCAAGCACATTGTATTGTGAGATACACGGTGAAGGTGCCGGTCATACAGCTAAACATTATCCACATATTGTAGCTATGAAGGAAGGCATAGTGAAGCAACCCTTCGACCCTTCAAGAGTAGTGCATCACGCCGTGCCATATAGGTCGGATAATGAGTGGCAATGTCAACAGGGCTAGGGACAGACCCTTCGGCATTTGCTCCTCAATGGCGCCCAATGACTTCGGTGCAGCTGCATGGGCCGACACCTTTGGCTCCACCAGATCAGACCTATGCTCAATCTACACTGTTCAAGCACTACTTCCACCTCCTCTACCAAGACCTGCAATCGAAGCTCCCCTAGAAACTAGTAGGTCGGTACACGAATTGAATGTGGTGTTGGCAATTACTGGTAGCTCTAATCAGGAGACTGAGTCCAAGAGGCAGTAAAAAGAATATGTTTGAAGGGTGAACCATGTCAGCGTAAGCCCTGCTTTTGTCCATTCAAAGGGTCTCATGTCCCCATCACCTTCTCTCAAGAAGATATGACAGTCCTGGAATATCCACATACATGCAGATACCTTCGTTATCGCGGCTAACATTTTAGGCAATGAAGTCCACAGGATCCTAACAGGTGGTGGCAGCTCAGTAGACATCATCTTCACCGACGCTTTCGATAGGATGGGTATACAACGAAGTATCTTATAGCAGGCTAGATCACTGTTGATAGACTTCAGTGGAAAAACAATCAATGCTTTGGGCAAGGTACATATACCAGTATCCTTTGGTGAAGGGTCAAATTTTCGGACGAAAGATATTACCTTCGATGTCATCGATATAACCTATCCATACAATACCATATTTGGAAGAAGGGTTTTAAACAAGTTCGGTGCAATACCACACCGTGGTTATTTGTGCATGAAGATTCCCGGTCCCGAAGGCGTCATAACGGTGTTGGAAGATCAGCAAGCAGCTCGCAGAATTGAGGTTGGATACACTCTAGGCCACCATAATGTTCATGTCATAGCAGATCTTGTGTCGAAGCCCCAAGAAGGTAAAGACCTACTAAAGGCACAACGAGTACTAAAGGTGAAGCTCGAAGGCCAGACCAAGAAAGGGCTACTGTGTCAAGATAGGCAAGGTAGAGTAGTGGTCATAGGAGCTGAAATGACCAAGGAGGCTGAGTGAAGGATGATACAATTCCTTCGCAATAATGAAGACGTCTTTTCATGGTCGTTGAAGGACTTGAAAGGTGTCAACAGAGATATTATCGAGCATACTCTGAATGTTGACCTGAATGCAAAGCCAAAGAAATAAAGGCTTTAGAAGGCTTTAAAAGAAAGAGAAGATGCAGCAAAGGCTGTGGTGCAAAAGTTTCTCGATGTCGGGGTCATACGCAAAGTACTACACTCTGAGTGGCTAGCCAACCCGGTGTTAGTCAAGAAAAGCAATGATAAATGAAGAATGTGCGTTAATTTCACAAACCTAAATAGAGATTATCTGAAGGGTGACTTTCCTTTGCTACAAATCAATTAGTTAATAGACTCCGCAGCTGGTTGTGAAATATTGAGCTTTCTGGATACATATTTCGGGTACCATAAGGTTTGGATGACAAAGGAGGATGAGGCAAAAACAAGTTTCAGAACCTCATTCGGAATATATTGTTTTGTGAGAATGGACTTTGGCCTTCGGAATGCCGGAGCTACCTTCGCCAAGTTGGTCCAAATTGTACTGATGTCACAGTTGGGAAGAAATGTATCTGTGTATGTTGACGACATAGTTGTGAAGAGCATCAAAGAAGGTAGTCACTTTGATGACCTTTGGGAAACCTTCGGTAATATGCGAAGTGTGAGACTGAAATTAAATCTCGAAAAGTGTGCATTTGGTGTGCACTCTGAGAGATTGTTGGGGTTTTTTATGTCAAAAATGGGCATCGAGGTAAACCCAAAAAAGATACAAGCAATACTAGACATGAGGTCTCCACAAAGCAGGAAAGAGGCACAATGCTGGTTGGAAAGTTGGCCGCCCTCAATCGGTTTATTGCTAGATCTGCTGAGTGAAGCCTGCCTTTCTTTAAAACTCTCAAAGGCTCTTACCCTTTCAGATGGAGTACAAAGTAGAAAAATGCTTTCAATGAGATAAAAGAGTATTTGACGAAGCTGACATCTCTGACCAGCCCAAATCCAAAGGCTGAGTTGTTATTATACATAGCGGCTTCTCCTTTGGTAGTAAGTGCAGTACTTGTGGAAGAAACGCAAGTCAATGAAAAGTTGCAATAGCTTCCAATCTATTATGTTTCAGAGTCTTTGGTAGTCCCTAAGAAGTTCTATTCTGAAATGGAAAAAATGGCATATGAAATGATGATGGCGTCGCAAAAGCTTTGGCATTACTTCACGGCACATAAGATAACGGTGTCGGCCTCTACTCCCCTTCGCGGCGTGTTTGAAAATCATGAAGCCATAGGAAGAATTGGAAAATGGGCCATGGAAATAGAACCTTTTATATTGTCCTTCGTCGCATGAACGGCAATAAAATCTTAAGCCTTGGCATAGTTTTTGACAGACTGGACACCACAGGCCGAAGACCGAGAGGAAACACAATTAGACCCAGTGTGGATCATATATTGTGACAGAGTTTGGGGGGCTTCGGGGGCTGGCGCAGCGGCAGTTGTATCTTCACCTTCGGGCATGAAGCTGCGGTACACAGACAAGCTTGATTTTTGATCGACAAACAATATTGTAGAGTACGAGGCAATTCTCCTTGGCCTTCACAAAGCATGAGCCTTTGGTGCCCGAAGGGTACTGGATAAGACAGACTCCCAGGTGGTCGCATGCCATATTGACCAAACATTCCAGACCAGGGAGTCAAAGCTGGCTAAGTATATGGCAGCTGTGCGAAGCATGGAAAAGCATTTCTTGGGGTTCCCTGTCAAAAGGATATCAAGAAATGATAATTCCGAGGCTGATAGCCTCACTAAAGCTGTGGTACAGTATCTATCATTCCTCTAGATGTTTTTTATCAGAATTTAAAAATACCAGTTGTCGACCCCTTAGTAGGTAGCATGTAGCGTCATTGCAATTGAGAGTGAAGATTGGCGATCTTCTATAATGGCTTACCTTCGGGGTCATTACTCAAGATCAAGTGTAGGCGACGCTTATGATGCAGAGAGACAGAAACTACAAGATTGTGGAAGCTGACCTGTACAAGGCGGGAGTTTGTGCACTAATGATTTGTTGCATATCCCAGGCAGAAGGGAAGGATTTACTTAAATAAATACACGAAGGGCAGTGTGGCTCACACATTGGCACTCGAGCGCTCGTAGGGAAAGCATTCAAGCAAGGATTCTATTGGCCGAGGGCCATCTCCGATGCAGAGACCATGGTCTGAAGGTGCGTGAAGTGCCAATATATGGTGAAGGGCTCGAACAGGCCTTCGTCAGAGATATAGCTTATCCCTCCGATTTGGCCTTTGACTCGATTGGGGATTGACATCATTGACTAGTTGCTAGCTGCTCTAGAAAACCTTCGCTACGTTGTGGTGGCAGTTGAATACTTCTCCAAATAGGTGGAGGGAGTCCCACTAGCAAACATAACTTCAAAAAATGTTGAAAATTTCTTGTGCCAAAACATCATCTGTCGCTTCGGCGTTCCTCGCAAAGTAATAGTCGATAATGGGACATAGTTTGATAGTGAAGGTTTCAAACAATTTTGCGAAGACATAGGAATTATAGTTTGCTTCGCTTCAATATATCATCCTCAGTCGAATGGTACTGTGGAGAGGGCGAATGGCATTATCTTGATTGGTGTGGCCACATGCCTGCAGGGTCTGCCGAAGGGAAAGTGGGTCGAAGAGTTGCCGAAGGTCCTGTGGTCAATCAAAACAATAGCGACCATGGCAACAGGTTTCACACCATTTCGCTTGCTCTTTAGGGAAGAGGCTATGACCCAGAGGAGCGTAAAAACAAGTCATTCCATGTAACAGCTGAGACAACTCAAGGCGAAGAACAGGTAGCAAAAGACGTGCTAAAAGAAATCAGAATGAGGCCATTGAAAATTTGGCAAAATACCAAGAAGAAACCAGAAGATGGAGGAACAAGAACATATCTCCGAAGGAGTTCGCTCTAGGGGATTTTGTGCTCCAAAGATTACCAAATGCTTCGATTGTGGGAAAGCTGCGAAGCAAATGGGATGGACCTTTTTTGGTCAAGAGTTCGATGAGGCATGGGTCTTATCACTTGGCAACTCTCGAAGGAGAAGAAATTCAACACACTTGGAATGTGGATAGCCTTCGCAAGTTCTATGTGTGATCAAAGTTGTCAATGGGTGCCTTTGTAGTAATTGGCGAAGCCCTTGTAACAAGATTATTTTCATGTGTTTTTGAATTCAGCATTTCCATTCATGTAATATACAAGTGTTGTACTCTTTTTCTCATAGGGGGAACCCCTCGTTGAGGCGTGAGGTTTTTAACAAGGCAGTCACCTTTGTAAACACTTGTGATTATAAGAAATTACCCCCGAGAAAGCATATGCTTCGATAGAGTTAGCATGTAATTCACCATCGAAGTGCTGCAAGCCTTTGCTTAAAGGATGCACACAAATTGACATAACAAGGCGGGCCGAAGCTAGCCAGGGAGAAGTCGATGTCAGGAATGTCAAAGTGTGCTTGACACCTCACCCTTCGACTTATAAGATAGGTGCTTACTCGCAGGGAAAAGCCGAAGTGTTGTTCGTTCTTAAAAAAAGGCATCATACCTCACAACTTAAAAACAAAAGATGGGAGCTAAGAGCGCCATCCCCGAACTGAAGTCGAAAAAGACTTTTGGGAATAAAAGGTCGAAGGATTGCTTGTCCTTAAAAAAAAGGCATCACACCTCTCGAGTTAAAAACAAAAAACAGGAGCTAAGAGTGCTAGCCCCGAACTGAGGTCAAAAAAGACTTTCAAGAATAAAAGGCCGAAGTGTCGCTCGTCCTTCAAAAAAAGGCATCACACATCTTGACTTAAAAACAAAAGACGGGATCTAAGAGCACTAGCCCCGAACCAAAGTCAAAAAAGACTTTCACGAATAAAAGGCCGAAGTGTTGCTCATCTTTTAAAAAAAGGCATCACACATCTCAACTTAAAAATAAAAGATGGGAGATAAGAGCGCTAGCCCTGAACCGAAGTTGAAAAAGACTTTCGGGAATAAAAGGCTGAAGTGTTGCTCGACCTTAAAACAAAGGCTGCACACTCCTCGACTAAAAACATAGGACGGGGGCTAAGAGTGCCTGCCCCCACTCTGAAGACCAAATTAAACCTTCAGATCATAAATAAGGCAGGGACTAAAAGTGCCATCCTCTCACCGAAGTCAGACCTTCATTAAAAAAATCGATGTATTTCTCCACCTTCAGAATATTAAATCGATTACTCTTTTTATGCGTGTATCGAAGCTTTTCTTTCCACACTTTCTATGTCAGTGCATCGAAGCACATATTCTTCATGCACACACGCCAAAGTGACACTAAGTCTCAAATAAGTAGCAGTGCGCCTTTGATTTCGAATGAGAAAAAGTTTGTGTCGTTACACGCTTCATTATGAACAAAATTAAAACAATGCTCGAATCATCGGTCCCCGGGCGCACACTTCAGCTAATAAGTCATTGGTCTTCGAATTGAATGGGCATATGGTGCTGAAGGTACTTACAGCATAAAAGTCGAGGGGACGACATTTTTTTGACCGACGCCTCGTGCATGTTCCTGCCGAAGGCACCTACAGCTTAAAAGTCAGGGGAACGACATTTTTTCGACCGACACTTCATGCATGACGCTGCTGAAGGTCCATGAGGCTCAAATGCTGGAGGAATGCAACAAAGAATAACCAAAGTTCATTCTGCAAATTCATTAATGTCAGAGTCTACAAAGTCTTTATACATTTGGCTACGGCAAAGTTGGAAAGCAATACCCTGCCTTGTGGGAAAAGACTTTGTCGGGTCTAGCGGAGACCAAGCATAACTATCTAAGGAAGTGTCAGGAGAAGACATAGGCTAAACACTATCGCCTTTAGCAGATGTAACTCATGGCGAAGGATGAAGTCTTTGTAGGTAACAAAAATGAAAAGGTAAAGCCGAGTCATGAGCCTCATCGATCGGCTCAGGCTTCAGCTTGATATGTTTCCTATTAATTAAGGTATTCTTTTAATGTTTACGCTTCTATATTTATTTAATCACTTGTATAGATTCAGATTATGTGATGTTTTATTTTAATAATCATCCTTCCGCATTTAAGTTAATGTTTATTGTTTAGTAATTATGATCATGTGTTGATTAAACTTGTCTCCGATCAATATGTTATGGTTTGAGACTTAATATGATTATGATTAGTTGACTCATGGCTATATACTGACCAACACCATTATTGTCATGTGTTATTTAATTAATTCTTAAATTAATTAAGTTATTGAGTCATCATATCTCAAGCATTTACGTGATCATGACTCCTTATTAATTAAGTTATCTCTAACTAAGATGGAACCAACGAGAAGTCTTGGTTAGAGCTTTGATGTCATTTTTGGAATTATGTTATGACACATGATTATATTCTGATCAACGCTGATTATAATCATGTGTCATTTCCATAGTTTCTCTAATCAAAATGGAAGTAACAAGAAGTTTTTGTTAGAGATTTCAAGTTGATTTAATGATTATGTTTTATGGCTTATGGTTACATACTAACTAATGTTTTTTGTGACCATTTGCCATCTCCATTAGTGAGTCCAGTTATTCTTCGTTTTCTACCAAAAGGTGATGTGAAGTTGGACTACTGATTCTTTCCTCAAGTTAGGTTCTTCTTCTTTTCTGTCCAATGGTGGAGCGAATTGAAATCATTAGAGTTTGTCATTAGCATCTTATTAATCTGATCAACGTAGGGTTAATTTCATGACAAATAATTGTACACAACTTCTGTGGATATTAAAGTAATAATCAGTGATATGTCTCTGTTATCAATTTAGCCATAAGTTCGTCGGGTATTCCTAGTATCTTAATAAAGGAATAAAGGAATTTATTAGCATCTTATTCTTGAGGTTGTTGATTATGCACACAAATATAATGATAGTGGTTAACTCCCATTGGAGAGATATTTGTCGGTGTACGAACACCGCGAGCGGGGATCCTGGGGGACCCCCTTTTGAGATTCGGCCGGGGGGCTGATTCTGGATCCGCCTCATGCGCGGGGTAGACACGCGAGTGTATGGGATTCAGGTGGGATGGAACGTCGTTGGCTGGTGGAGCTGAATGCACAAGGGATTTATATAGGTTCGGGCCGCGCGGAGGCGTAATACCCTACTCCTGTGTGTGTGATGTATTATCAAGGCTCTTGGAATGCCTTTCTCTGGATCTCCAGCTCTCTCGAGCTGATCTATGTTACAAGGTGTTGGTGTTCTATCTATCTTGAGCCTGGGTCTTCAAGTGCCGGGCTCTCTGAGCTTGTTCACCTTCACTTAGCTTGATTCTCCTTTGAGCTCGTCTATCTGGAGCCTCTGGCTATCGATCTATCTCGAACTAACTATCCACGAAGTGCTCCCCCCCACTTATACAACCGGGGGGAGGCTTTTCAGGGCGTGCCCAGAACGAGGGCACAAGTTCCCATGAACCATAAATGGAAAACAACCATCATGGGTCTACAGTTTGATGTTACAGGGGGTTCGAAAGCATCACTCGGACGGTCTCGTCGGCCTTCACATCCCAGCTTTAGCAGGTGCAGGGGAGGGGACCCACCGGGCAGCCGCCGAACTGCCCCGCAGGGTGACGTGCGATGAGACCCGTCGCATTAAATGTCCCCACGCCTTCCTGCCAGGCGGTGGCAGGAACTGACGCACTCAGTACGATAGGTGTGGGGGGAGTGGTTGGAAATAACAGGCCACGCTCCCTCTTAAATGCAGCATCGGGCCTCCCACCGAACGACACCTCACCGTTGAGCCCTTGTGGGGTCCACCGACAAGGGGCTTCTCAGGTCCTCAGGAAACTCCAGGTACTCGGGGACCACTGTTCATAGCCCCGAGCACCTCCTCCCGGAACTAGTCTTCTCGGGTCCTCGGGGAACTCGGGGTACTCAAGGACCACTGTTCATGGCCCCGAGCACCCTCTCCCGGAACTGGTCTTCTCGGGTCCTCGGGGAACTGTGGGTACTCGGGGACCACTGTTCATGGCCCCGAGCACCCTCTCCCGGATATGTCTCTCCTCGGGTCCTCGAGGAATTGCGGGTACTCGGGGGCCAACTATTCATGGCCCCGAGCACCCTCTCCCGGATATGTCTCTTCTCGGGTCCTCGGGGAACTGTGGGTACTCAGGGGCCACTGTTCATGGCCTCGAGCACCACCTCCCAGAACTGATCTTCTCAGGTCCTCGGGGAACTGCAGGTACTCGGGGACCAATTGTCCTTGGCCCCGAGCACCCCCTCCCGGAACTGGTCTTCCTCAGGCCCTCGGGGACCTCCTGGTGAGGCGATCCCTGAGGGATGGCGCCACGTGGCACTGTGCTATCCTGGCCTCGGGACTCGGGGACCCCCCGATCCCATTTCATCGACAACATTGATGTAAAATCAATGGAACCTTAGTTTCCAAATGTTCAATGGGATCAATTTAAGCAAATGTCTCTTATGATCATAAAATTTAGCATCTGGGGGAGTAATCCTCTGGTTAAATTATGATTATCTGCAAATAATAGAAAAGCTTTTTGAAGCTCCTCAAAAGTTCTTGCCAGCGTACTAATCATAAGAGTGCTCAAAGGTCAATGAGCTAGGAAATGAAGAATTATTGTGGCTTTTCTAATTCACTTCATTACGTCATTCTTTTCTACGACAGCAACGAAGAATGAGAAGTGAACTATGATTGTGCCTGTGAATGTGTGCATTCATAAGGAAAGTTGGCGAGATACTAAGATAAAAGACTATATTTATGCTGCCAATATTATCTTAGGAATATGAAAGTTTTAAAGTGAAGTCATAGAGAATGGATAGGAGGCTAATGTTGAAGCTGTTGGAAGTTTTCCGTCAGTACAAAATTATGCTTTACCCTTCATCATAATAAAGTAAAATATTTATGAGAGTTCATCGAAATTGTGGTGTTGATGCTTATGCCACATTTCGAGGGGGGGGGGGGGATGGAACGTCTCCGCATGGCTAAATTTATTTAGTGTATTTTCTGTCTCAACCCCTAGTGAACTCGCACACTTACGCATACCTTACATTGTATGTTAACACTCTCGTTTGTCAATGACTTCTATGGATGGAAATATTAAAGACAATTGTGCATACATTTAGTCAGTATCCTGACAAATCAATGTCAACATCTTATGTTCTGGGAAAATGCCAAACTTAAGGTACTTATGTGCATGGGATTGACAAGCTTCCATCCAGACTAAGAGGTGCTATTATTATTGTCTAAGCTAGTGGGAGCTCTGAGGGGAAAACTATACTTGAGGATAATCAGGCTTATGTTACAATACTGAAAGTCCAAGAGATTAGCAATCTTTCGCCTCCAAAAGTTTTTCCTTCAGTTAATTCTAGAGTTTATAAATTATGTGAGTCTCACATAAAGATATCTTAGGATCAGCGGGAGTAAGTTTAACCTCTTAGCTTTTTATATAGATGATATCTTGTTGACTATCAGCAATAGGGATATTACTGTTTAAGACCCAAAGAATTCTTTTCTCTTTGGGGTATTAAGATTGTCTTGGTGATGCCTCTCATGTTTTGACTATTAAGATTCACCAAGGTATGTCCAATATTAAGGAAGTTCACTTCGATTATTGTGGGCGATATAAAATATTCTTACGCTACCGCTGTCGTGAACATTATGTATACTTAAGTTTGTATGCGCCCTTATGTAATGTTTGTAAATGAGATACTTGGCGGATATTGATTCAGGATTGGACCACTGGAAAACTACTAAAGATAGCTTTGCATTGTACACAAGGTACTAATGATTACATACTCACATATAAGAAGTCTGCTAACCATACATTATTATGCAAGGTGTGTTGATATTAAGAAATCCACATCAAGTAAAATTTTCACCCTTGCAAGAGGAGCTATATTGTGGAATGGCTCTAACCAATCTCTTAATGATGCAAATTGACTTATGGCATGTTATAAAGCTATTAGATAATAAGAAATCCACAATAAGCTATTGTGGTTTAAGAATAAGGAAATTTTCTTTTGAGTTAAGATTCTATCCAGGAATTTATTATGCATAAGTGCAATTTTACTTCGAGTAAAAAAATGTCAAGTGGTGCTGCCAAACACATGACGTTGTAAAAGATATAATCCGGAATCGAATAACTGGTGTTCAGAATATAAGTATTAAGTTTAATGCTTTGATGATTTAGCCTATTAAGTATCATGTTCAAACTTACTATTACCCTTACTAAAGGCTTGTTTTGAAATGTTACTGGTATAAGAATAATGTAAGCCTATATGTGACATCCAAAAGTCCGTAAACGTATCATTAAGCATTCATGAGCATCATGTTTAACTATTTTGAGCAATTTTTGACATGCAATTTAAATTAAACATAAATTGTTAAAATTAATATTAAGTGATGTATTGTGAAGGAACTCACAAATTTGCTATGCAACATAGGGATGGAAATAAGTTTAGAAATTAGTCCATGCCATATAAAGAATATTAATGAATTTTTCCAAATTTTTGGGAATTATTTTGAAGCCTTAAAAATCTGTGCAAGTTAGAAAAAGTTGAATTTTTGAAGAATTTTAATTCAAATTTGGCTCAGGATTTTTGGGTCAAACAAGTTAAACTGGGTTGCAGATGAATTATAGAATCCAACAAAAATTGTCCTAGGATTTTTAGACCTTGGGAAGATCTGGTTTGGAGTAGAGCAAAAAAGAAGATCTTTGTTCATGTGTGGCCATTGTTCATATCGGCCCCACCAGTCATCCCCTCCCTCCTCAGTCTCGGCCGAGAAGCTTCGAGAGGGCGGCCACCAATTTTGTTAACTATTGCGGCCAATGCCACGTTGCCAGCCACCAAGCCCCTTCGAGAGAGCGGCCGCCGCCTACATCCTCTCTCTTTCCCTTATCTCCCTTCTCTCTCCATCACTTCTTCTCTCTGCCGCTGAGAGCATACATAGCAGAGCACACAACACAGCAGCTGCCAGCCAAATTCACCTCGTTGCACTGACAAAATTCCTTGAGCCTGAGCCAAGAGGACCCTGGGGCGACGTCATGGAGCTTCACCAAGCTCTCCCTGACCGGATCCCCATCGAGTTCTACCGGATTTGGCACGCCGCCCCACTCTTCTTCGACTCTGACAACTTTCTTTGCCCCTCTGCCACTGACCCACCACCACACCGTTCCTCCAGCCTAAACAAGAGCATGGTGAGCTTCCCCGAGCTCCCCTTTACCTTTCACAGATGTCTTCCTGGTCTTAGCCCGTGGCCGGCGGGCCACCCCTCATGCGTCTGTGCACCACCATCCCGTTGGGCACGTCGCCGGCTGAGTCACCATTGGGCCCTTGACCTTTAGACCCCTTGGTCGGATCCCTTGTGGCACACTGAACCTTAGCCGCCCTTTTCCCAGCCACCAACTACACCCCTTCACCCTGTCCGCGAGCAAGTGTCACCGTCGCCCTACTGCCACCGCTGTGTGTCGCTGCTGGCCACTCTCTGGCTAGCATCATCGACCAAATGTGCCCTAGATGAGTTCCCCGTGTCACAATGGTGCCGTTGTTGCCCTTCGTTGGCTGAGTAGCGCCGCCATTCGCCACTGGCGAGGCAAGGCCAAGCCGCCGGCCGTGGCTCGACACTATGCGGCCTGGCCTAGGTCAATTTTGACCCAGTCAGCATAGCCGACCCCACTAGTCACCTCTGCGGCTGGCTCGGTTCTGGGTGCAAAAAGTTTAGGGTATTTGAGTATTCAGAAATTCCAGGGAAAAGCAAAATAGAGTTATTGTCACACTATTAAATCGGCTAAATATTGTAAAATTCATAGGAAGATAAATATAGCTCTAAAAATAGTGAAATCAATATGGTTAGTTTTTTATGATCATGATCTACATGATAAAAATACTAGGGGCCATGAAATATGTACTGAATTTCTTTAATTAATTAAATTTGTTTAATCCTTAATAATTCATATTTAATTATTGGTAAGTCCAAAATTAGTGAAACCAATTTTGTAAATCTTATTAATTTATGCCATGTTCCTTAAAAATACTCACCCTCATGTTAAACATAATTAACTTTCTAAATAGGATTAAGCTTTGTTTTAAGCTTAATTTAACCCATGAAAATATTAAATGATTAACAATAATAAAAATTAAGAGAAATATTTGATGCTATCAATCCATGACATGATGCATTGCATCTCCACTATAGTCATGCACTGTGGAGCATACTTCATCGTATATCATGCATACTCATTGCGATGCACCGTTCTTTTATTTAGAAACCGACACTTCGGAGAGTCACGTGGTTGAAACCGGGAACGAACCAGTGGAGTTCGTGAGTGAACAATAGGCAGCACCACGCAAGCATCTATCATATCTCTCCTATATTTTGGTGAATTGTTGGTAAATTGTTAGATATTGTTATGAGTCATATATGTATGTTTTAGCGAGTTGATATCGGGAATCGGGTAGAACATATTTGATGCATAGTACCTACCTTGATGAAGTTGTTAAATCCTTATCCTTGTAGCCTGGGTATATGTTTCATGGTCCAACTTAAAATTGACTCAGTAATTGCTTAGCCCATGCATAGGTGTTCGGTAGAAGTCGAGCGATGGATGCACCATAGTTCGCGAGTTATAGGACTCTCAATTACTGTTTCAAAGGAGTGACAAGTTGGGATGATGAATTGGGTGGTGTCAGGGGCATTTCAAGAGAGGAGACCCGTGTGCCATGGACCGCTTGCAGGATGATGAGTTGGTGAGATTGAGACGAGATGTGGGTGGTGTTAGGGGCATTTCGGGAGAGGAGACCCATGTGCCATAGATCGCTTACATTATTTAAGCACCGTCCATGATGTCATTTGGCTTAAGCACTTTTATATACTAACCACATATCCGAATATGGTAAAGATAAGCTGAATACCTTTTGTAGCTATGATCATTTGGCCTGAACGTCTAAGGTGTTGTCGACTGCGGGCTTGTAAGAGGTATCTAGGTAGTGGACCTAGCTGACCTCCGCACCATTAGGCACATGCTCCAAACGGTCGGGGCTTATTTGGGTAAGGTTGTCACGACTACCCACTTGTGTAGCTGGCAAGTTGCACATGCCGAATGGTCTCATGTCATGTAGGTAAAGAAGTACTCCCCTGCAAGGTATAAAATCAATTCGAATTGTCGCGCTCTCGGTCATGGAGCACGCATAATGTCCATTGGGCAACATCGTAGAGTTTTGTTCAGTTTGAGAAATGGAAAGTATGTGGGCTTCTGGAATAAGCATGTGCGGGTACTCGTTTATGTTGAGTAAGTTTACTTTACTAAGTTCATGTTTATTGTCGGTTGATGCTAGTTGTTTGCATCATTATATTGATTAAAGTGCTTTTCGCTAAATCAACTTAACATTGTTGCTTCTCCTTGCTATTCATCCAAATGCATCATCCTTGGAGTATATATCCATATTGTGTAAGTCTTGCGATTACCTTCGTACTCAGGGTGCTGCCCTTAAGTTGATACAGATAGCGACGAGCTAGTTTATGGATATTTTTATCCCGCTGATGCTGGTGATGGTCTGGAGTAGAGAAGGTTTGCTTGAACTAATCTCGGTGGAGCCTTTTGGGCAATAGCGTCACTGATCTTTTGTTGTTAATACTTCTGATGTGTATGAAACCTCTAATATAAATAGAAAATGGAACTTGTGAACAAGGTTTGTAATAAAAGTTAAAACTTTTATACTCTGTTCATATCTTGTGATGAAACTATATTATAAATGGTATATGCTATGATCTTAGACTTTGTTGAGCATATATCGGGACTGCCAAAGTTACTCTTATTTTAATCGACTAATTTGTCGATTAAGCCGAGTGTAATTTGGACAGGTCTGACACTATAGCATTGGGATGATTGAGATATCAAATTGTTGATTCTGGAACTACAAAGTTTTTTTTCACCCATTCAATGTGCACATGATGACAAATAAAAACAAATTGCACAAAATGACCATAAGTGTATAAGCCATCTTCCAAATAAGTATAAGTGACTATCCTATCGAGATAGAGTAATACACTATAGATGCTGAGGTTTCAGTAGTGTCTGATTAACTATTGTAATATTGTATCTTGATGTGTTGTTTTATTGAGTGTGGAACTTATGATGTCAGTCATTCGATTAAGTGGAAAAATGTTAGTGTGATGATCTCGGCTGGTCAAAATGACTGAGTCTTCAGGGGACTAACCACCCACCCATGCACGTTGATCGGGAGTGCGCCTAACACTACACCACCCAACGGTTTTGGTCCCTATTGCACAACACTATAAGTAGAGAAGAGAGTCGGGTACCTAAGGGGTGACCTGTGAGACATCACTACCCTAATCCGATCATTAGATGTGCTGCTGCAAGTCGAAGGCCATCACCACCGTCGGCCACCGCCAATGCCGACATCACCCCTATGACATCGACTATCTACATTGCACCAAGTAGGCACGAGGTCTTCGCGGCCCTTAGAGGCACCTTGAATCCGGTCAGTCACGATTTCATAATGAGATTAGGTGTTCATGTTCATTACGCTATTGGATCCTATGGTACTTTGATGTATTAGACACAACAATTTCTACCTCTTGACCTTGCGTTTTGCGACTCATCCTCCAGTCATGGTCGCCGTCATCCTCTTTGACACCATCGGCTGCTATCGCCACCACCATCACCAAGGTAGATGGGTTCACCGTCACCAGCCTTGACCTTATATTAGAGGGTGGGGAGGTGGTGTGGCGGTAGCGGTAGCAATGGTGGTGGTGGCGGCGGTGGCGGTTGGCTCGACAATGACAACAATGTCGTGTTAGGCTTGAGCAGTACCAACGTCATGCAGATGAGTTGACAGCAATGGGTGGAGGAAGAAGGAGCAAATTCTGATTGAAGGATGGGAGAAGATCCAGCAGAGATAAAGGCCTAGAGATGAGGAAGTAGGTAGGGCGTGAAAGGGGTGACCCATTGACAATTGTTGGTCCCAGCACACTGTTGTATGGCTTGTATCCCATGATACTAATGGGTTTTTTTTTCTTCTCTAGTTAATTAGGTCCTGGGAGACTGTTGTATCCCATGACATTATTAATGGGTCTCTGAGATTTATTGAAAAAAAAAATCTCAAAATAATATAGGTCAAAGTCCATGTATCCTAACAGAAGGTGCTAATTGGTTGTGCCTGGCTAGCAAAGTAGCAACTCGAAGGTACCCGGGCCTGGCCTGAGCCTAGCTCGACAAGCATTTTTTTTTCCATTTTTACGTGTAAAAATAATGGGTTGCCTGGGCCTGGGCCTGGTCCAAAATGACAGGCCTTGATAGCAGATTTCTGCCCGCTAGGAACTAGGCTTTTCCATGGCCCAGCCCGAGCCTAGCCCGGCTTGAGTAATGCTCAGGTCTACTTCAATGTAAGATCATCTCTAATCATATTCTCTTTATTTCGTTCTTTTTTTTTATTCTCTTTTTCGTTCTCATTCTTTTTATTTTCTCTTATCTTCAACAGTTTTTTTTCAAGAGTAATCGTAAAGAGAAATGAGAGATAATCCCATCCTAAAGAGAATGATACTGAAAATCCCTTCGCGACGAGAACCGTGAAAAGATCGAAAATCCCTTCACGACGGGATTTTTGCCCGCTAAAGAAAACGAAAAACCGTTGGAGCGCTCGATTAATTTCACGATGGCTTAATCTGATACAAAAGATAGGTAGCTTTCCTTTATGTTCTTGGAGAAGACGTGCGGTTATAATACACATTTATTGACTACAGAACTACGGAAACACGTTTGAGCCTTTAACATTTTGTACCAGATTAAGCCATCGTGAAATTAATCGAGCGCACAATTCAACACCAAGCGAAACTCTGAACGTCTCCGAAATCTGAATCAAATAAGCCACCAGCACAATAATCTATATAAAAGTTATTTTTTTAAGCCTCAACATTGAATACAAACTGTAGTATCTGAACACACATTCAAACATACACATCTACATATCTTAAGATACACACTAAATTTATAATATATACTCGCACACGTCTACTTAAGAGATTTATGAAGCCTCAGGGTTCGCTAGCGACAAGCGTGTCATCCTCTCATTGTAGTCTATGCGTTGGAGACTGTTCAGAAGAATATTTTGGAGGCAAGTTCTTGTGAGCGAATAATGGAAGACGATTAGATAATAAAAATGAGTAATTATTTGAATTTAAAGGATTTTATTACATATGAGGAGATGAGAGGAACAGATGCCGCCGGAAACTCGTGTTTTTACGATAGAGATCAACCAGCCGATGCATGTGAACGGCAGAGTCTTCATACATACGCAACATTCGTCAGGCTTTACAGTCATCACTAGCCTGTTGGCGAGGAGTAGGCAATACCATACATGCACGCACTTCCTCAGTTCATGGCCACAGGCTGTACTTGGCGTAGATGCCGAGGCTGATCAAGACGAGCACCACACCGAGCACGGCGGTCGTCAGCTTTCTCCGGTCATGGAGGAAGCCGTATCCTTGGCGCGACGGAGAAGCGGCCATCACCTCCCCTACCTCACTTGCATCGTCACGGCCGCCGTCTTTGGACGGGATCACACGCTGCTCCGCTTCTTGCTTCTGCACCGTCTCGTCTTTCTGCTTCTCCTCTCCTCCCCCTTGTGGAGCAGCACGACCGCCGTCTTGCCGCGCAGCGCCGCCGACTTTCCGGTCTTGAACTGCAGCGGCGGCGGCGGCGGCGGCGGCGGCCGTCGGCTTCGCCGGCGCCGACGGCTCCTGCTCGGCGCCAGCGTCGGTTGCGACCAGTTCCGGCGCCAGGCCCGGCATGGTGACGCGGACGACGCCGTTCTCGAACCTCGCGTGGATGCCCTTGGTGTCGCAGCCGTCGGGGATTCGGAACTCGAGGCGGAAGCGGCTCCAGCGGTTTCCGGCGACGGGGCGCTCGCCAAGCACGATGAGCCGCCGGTGGCTGTGGACCAGCTGCACCTTGATGTGCTCCTTCTTGTACCCTGCATCATCCATGCATGCACCCATAGGAAAACTGCTTACTGTCACGTCACAAACAACTCCTTACCGTCGCGCGCGATTTGCGCCACAGGTAAGGCTACTACGGATTGAAGGAATTTTGCAGAAATTTCACAAGAATCGGTGCAGGTAATCGCAAACAAGGATATGCAACTATATATGTATGTGTGCTTGCCTGCGGCGGAGAGGTCGACGGAGAGGGTGTGCGTGGCCGGCTCACGGACCATGCTGTGCGGAGGCACGAAGTCCTCGTACGCACGGCCGCTGGAATCCATGGATCAGCCGCCGCCGCCGCTTCCCGATTCAGAGTTCAGGCTAGTGTACGTACGTACGTACGTACCGACGAACCGGAACGACTCAACGAAATTTATGGCTGGAGCTCAGCTTGCCGGGGAGCCTGATCGACGAGTATGCACGGCGCAGTTGATCGAGTTGATGAGGACAAGCAAGACTGAGTTCCAGATATATTTATACACACACACTTTGCATGCGTGGAGACCGAGAAGAGGGATCCCTTGATGCCGAGGTAATTTTGCAGGTGGAGTTTGGTGACTCCGACGGGTGAATGGCCGATACCTTGTCCCTCGCCCTGGACCACGTCTTCCCTGCGTGTCCCCGTCTACGGACGCGGAAGCATGGTGCTCGCATGCGTCTTCCTTGTACCTCTGGGTCTTCAGGAGCCTGCACGTCACATTTGTTCGGCTTCCCGAGAACATCCGGGAAGCATGCAGCCTCTTTCTTTTTTTCTTGATTCAGGTTGTCTACGAATAAAGAAGCTATATATAAGTAACACAACTATGAATCTTATAGAAAGTTCGATCATCGGTTCCTCTTTGCAAGAACATCCGGAGAGCATGTAGCCTCTCTTATTTTCTTGATTCATGTTGTCTACGAATAAGGAAGTTATAAGTAATACAACTATGAATCTCATGAAAAGTTCGATCATCAGTTCCGCTTCGCAAGAACATTCGGGGAGCATGCAACCTCTTTTTTTTTATTGATTCACGTTGTCTAAGAATAAGGAAGCTATAAGTAATGCAACTATAAGTCTCATGAAAAATTCGATCCAGCGGTGGGGAGACCTGAGAAGCGGTGGTTTACCCTGTGGTGGATGTCAGCAGATTGAGTCTGCTTATCTCCAACTCGTTAACTTAGCAGATACTATGATAGCACCAAATTTTGCCAATTCGGCAATTTGATCTATGATTTTGCATTCATGGATGTTGATAAGATCCATCCATTTAGTAGCACCTTAGGATGGCATAGCCTTAACGTTAATGGCGAGGTTCAAAAGAGAAAAGGCTTGCGGTGGATACCTAGGCACCCAAAGACGAGGAAGGGAGTAGCAAGCAACAAAATGCTTCAGAGAGTTGAAAATAGGAGTAGATCCGGAGATTCCTAAATAGGTCAACCTTTTGAACTGTATGCTGAATCCAAGAGACAACCTAGCGAACTGAAACATCTTAGTAGCCCGAGGATGGAGCCCCTTGGTCCAAACTGTTGTAAATGGAAGTAGATCCCCACTTCCCTCCTCCCGGCAGTAGGTCTAGACTTGTATAAAATCTTGTGTCCTAATCTTCGATGCGAGCAGTTGATGACCATGTATCTCTACTTTAAATTAGTATTTGTATAATTGACTTTACCAATCATCAATATATAGTTGTGTCGTTCATGAGGATATGCCAAGACATGTTTTCATCAACTAAGCGCATCAAGTCTCTGGCAATGGGCTATTCCGATTATGGGTTCTACAACAACTTCAGACTTGACATCTACACGAAGCCCTACAAGTTAATAGAAGTTCCTTGATCTCTGATTGCGAATTTCGATCATCAAGCCCCAAGGATCCATGGTCAAGATGATCACTCATGTGATCATATGGCTAGTAGGTCAAAAAAACTCGACTACAATTGTGGCCTCAACTTTTGGCAGCTCTTGATACGAGTAATCGCCAATTTGGAGAAGGAGATTCCAGAGGATGAATCTCACTTCACGGAGTTTGATGCATCCTTTGACGAATATACCATGTTAGATTATGATGTCAACGTGCTCTCTGCTGGCGAATATGATGACATAGTGGCTGTTAGTCCTGGCCATGAGAGCCCCGTCACAAGTAAAAGTGATGACGAAGTTCCATGAGGAGAGTCAAGTCCATCAAAAATCCCCTCACTAACACACGTCCAAGACAGAGACCAACATTGCAGGGATTACTAGATGTCTCCTCACCATTTAGTGTTTGGTTCATTGGGCCAAAAAGGCAATGATAGACAGTATGCGTCTGGTATTGCTCAGTACCTACAAGGCACAAGGACTCTACTCTCCAATCTGCCTCGAGAGGGTTTAAATAATCAAGAATGGGTGTAGTGGTTGGAAGACATTGCTAGGATTATCGTTGATGCATATTGTATCATCTTGAGTTTTTAGCATTTAGATTATAGCAAAATTCACTCTCTTTTTAAAAATCTAATTAATTAATCCAACTTAAAATTGAGGAAGTATAAGTTGAATATAAGTATATATAAGTGTGTGTGTGTGTGTGTGTGTGTGTGTGTGTGTGTGTGTGTGTGTGTGTGTGTGTGTGTGTGTGTGTGTGTGTGTGTGTGTGTGTGTGTGTGTGTGTGTGTGTGTGTGTGTGTGTGTGTGTGTGTGTGTGTGTGTGTGTGTGTGTGTGTGTGTGTAATTGGCTAAGTATTCCAATGTGCACCAAATTAATTTATAAAATTTAAATTCTGAGTGGAGATTTGAATTTGAATATCTGTCAAATTTAAATCTAATCCATAGATTCAAATTTAGCTAAAATCCAAATCAATTCAAATACTTTGAGATCAAATCCCTCCAAAAATCAGAACTTTAAGTCCAAATCCAAATTCAAATATTTCTATTTGAATTAATATCGAATCCAATTCTTTTAGCAAATCCTTTTTTCTTTTGTCTAGGTCGAACCTCCCTTTTCTTCTTGGCCCAATCGAGCCCCCTCGCCCCCGTTTTTTCCTCTGCACCGGCCCAACCCCAACAGCCCAGCCTCGTCGCTACACGGACCCCACCCACCAGGACCTTCTCCCACCTCCAGCTCCGCTCGCACTGCTCCTAGTTGCACCGCTTTTTGGCGCATTCAAGGAACCGACGACTTGTCGGCTGTCTCTCCCTCACCTCTATCGCGAGAACAACCTGAGGCACACCTCTGACACACCACGACTTTGTTGACCGCCAAGCCACCTAGCCGACAGCCACACGCCATAGAAATTTTGGTGGGCGTCGTCCCACAGCCGCGCTGTTCAATCGAGAGGCCAGGTCGCACCATCTCACCGCCCCTCTTTCCTTCCCCCCCTCTCTCTCTATAAAATAGGAAGCCCCCCCCCCCTCCTTTCCTTTCTTCCCTAAATCTGCCACCGCCGCTTTGAACCGCCTTCCCAAGTCACACTGCCACTTCGATCCGCTAACCACCACCGTAGAGCTCATCACTAGGAGAGCAAACGAGACGTGAGAGGACGCCTGGATTCATGAGGAGTCCGGCATCCTGAAGCCAAGCCGACATCACAGGCGCATGAAGCTTCTCGCCGTCGGTCATCCTTCCCTTTCCATGTAGACATCAATGAGGCTCCCTAGTCCCTCTTGCTTCCCCACGGGTAGCACATTTTTGTCTTTGTGTCCCACCTTCGCGCGGCTTGGGCTGACCATGCGATTTTTCCAGCCGATGCCCTCACCCCCCCCCTCTATTGAGCTAGCCTTCGTGCCATGGAAGTACCTAGGAGGCCGTAGGAGTAGCTTTTCATGTGAACCAGAGCGCGCAAGAATAAGGGGAGGTACTACCCAATTTTATTTTGACATCATCCCTATCTCTGGCGCCGATTTGGGCCCTCTCCGGTGGCTGGCTGCCGTCGTTGACCACCAAAATGGATTCACTCTAGTCCCTAGATGCCCGGCCGTAAGATCTTGTAGATCCCAACCTCTTCCTTCCCCATTCCGATGAGGTCTCCAGCAAGCCGTGCCTCTTCTCTACTCTGCGCCATCTGGCAAGCCGCGTGCACGCCACCTAGGCCCTCTGGCCACGGCTGCACAGCTCAGCCTGCTAACGAGCTGGCTTGCTGGCCCTGCCCGATGGCTGAAGACCTCTGCACCCATGGGCCAACCTCCTTCCTTAGCCCATGAGCCAATCAGCATGAGGCCATTTTCCCTTGTGAGCCACCTCTGTGCACTTCAGCCCAAGCCTAGATCAAGCCCAAGAATAGACCTAGCCCAGATCCAATTTAAGCCCTAGCCCAAATACTGTGCAGTGTGCCCACCCATGAATAGTACATTTTGGAATTTATCAAATTAATTTTAGATTAATCTTCTGGGAGTCGTAACTTCTTCGTTATGACTCTGATTCCGGCGATTATTTCCCCTAAATTCATCTAGATTCGAGATCTATCTTTCTATCATAGTGTGATATCTTTTAGGACTTCTTTGGTTTTCATTTGGCGTTATTTGTTTCTTCAATAGCATAGACCGTCTGTCGGTGACACGGGAACCAGGGGTCCCCGAGTCCCGAGGCTAGATCAGCAGGTTGCCACGTGACGCCCTCCCGCGGGGATTATCTCCCCGAGGTGCGAGAGGACTAAGTCCCGGGAGAGGGTGCTCGGGGCTATGACAGTGGTCCCCGAGTACCCAAGTTCACCGATGACCCGAGAAGACCAAGTGCCAGGAAGAGAGTGCTCGGGGCTGCGAACAGTGACTCCTGAGCACTCAAGTCCCCCGACGACCAGAAAAGCCAAGTACCGAGAAGGGGGTGCTCGGGGCTGCGAACAGTGACCCCTGAGCACCCGAGTCCCCCGAGGACCCAAGGGAAGTCAGTTCCGGGAGAGAGTGCTCGGGACCGTGAACAGTGGTCCCTGAGCACTCGGTTCCCTGAGGACCCGAACAGCCAGCTCCGGGAGAGAGTGCTCGGGGCCGTGAACAGTGGCCCCCGAGCACTCGGTTCCCCGAGGACCAAGAAAGGGCATATCCGGGAGAGAGTGCTCGGGGCTGTGAACAGTGGCTCCCGAGCACTCGGTTCCCCGAAGGCCTAAGAAGTCCTTCGCCAGTGGCCCCCACAGAGGTTCAGCGGTGAGGTGTCAACCAGTGAAAGGCCCGATGCTGCATTTAAGAGGGCACATGGCCTGTCACCTCCAACTGCTCATCCACGCTTGCTGTCAGTCCCTGCCACGGCCTGGTAGGGAGGCGTGGGGACATTTAATGCACGGGTCCCATCGCGGGACATCCAGCGCACCTCGGGATAACATCGCGAAGCCCAAGGCGCCCCGCCTGCCGCTCTGCTGTGTCAGACTCGCTCTGACCGAGCGGGCACGCCGGGCTGCTCGGTGGATGCCCGGTGGGTCCTCCCCGCGGTGCCTGTTGAAGAACGGCATGATGACGAACAAGACCGGACGGGGACGCGTTTTCAACCCTCCCCGTCACTTCGCGTTGCAGCCCATAATGGTTGCTTTCCATTTATGGCGCCTTGGAACTCGCGCCATCACTTTCCAGACACGCTACAGCCCCGGCGGGTATTTAAGGCGGGGCGGGCTCCCCGGAGAGAGGGACGGCTTCAAACTAGCTCGAGCCCACGATAAGTCGGATGAGCACCGAAGAACAAGAAGCACGAAGTTCTAGACTAGACAAATATTCTTGTAACCCAACAGAACCTTTGAGAGACATTTTCAGAGCATTTATAGCATACACACAGGAGTAGGGTGTTACGCTCAGTGCGGCCCGAACCTATCTAAAAACCTCCTGAGCATTTACTACTTTCTGCATCCGATCATTCCATTCCACCTGCATCGCATTTACGCCTATTTATTTCATCGCAAAACAGATTCAGAATCATCCCCCGACCGAATCTCAAAGGGGGTCCCTCCGGATCCCTGCTTGAGGAGTTCACCCTCCGACACCGTCATTAATCGTAAATCACACTTTGCAGAACTGGAGGATTTCGCGGAGGAACCGAAGGATCCTGACTTCGACCAAGGACTAGAGGAAGACTTCGGAGAAGGCAAGTCCTATCTGCTTCATTATTTTGAACCCAAGTTTCAATAATCAAATTGATCAACTTAATATCAATTCACCTCATATACCATGAATCCTTGATGATTGTGGAATACTTGATATCGTGTGGGATATGTCGGATGGTGTGTAAAAATAGTGAAAACTATTTTGGCAGAAGCAGGTTGAGTAGTCATCCGGTGAGGATGCTCTTGGGGCTTAAGTTACCTACATGGTACTCGTTATCAATGTTGAAGATGCCTATCTCAGTCGTATAAAGGACCGAATAATTGTGCTATCATGCTAAGTCACTCCAATGCAACTGTGTCATGTTATAGGCAGAACTTGACTTGTCTATCTCTCGATCAAACTGAACATTTTACTAGGAGGCTAAGGGAACAACGAGGATGCAGGCGTCTCTCAGGTGCTCTACGTGGGTGTTTACCAACCCAGCCACTCTACGTTGATCAGTGGGAGAGTACACCTAGTAAGACCTGTAGCAGTTGAAGTGTCTTAGTAGTATAGTCCGGCAAAAAAGAGTGGTGGCAGGGAATGACTCACCTACAAGAGGGAATCCTTCAGTTAGCACACCATGCAACCAAAGTTTTGTGTATACACGTATTAAAATCTCCCCGCAAGCTTTCACAAATGAGCAATGCATTACGTGCTAATTTTATAGCAACGTAGCATGCAGGTTGGGCGAAGCCCCTTTGTTTTCCGCCACGGTTAGTATGTCACAGCAGGAATTCTTGCCTTCAGAAGAACAAAAGATGACATGCTGATTTTAGTTTATCAATCACGTAACATGCAAGTCGGACACTTCATGGGTCCTCCTTCAATCATGAGATGGCCATGATTAATCTGTTGTGGCCAGAATCCTTTGTTTGGCTAGGGAGCATCATCGAATGCAGGAGAAGGACGAGCATTTAAACGACGACCATTGGAGCGCAGCCAAGAGGGGAGGAGAATCAAGTCCCATCGGGCGTGCCTGAAAACAAAAGTGTAGACGAGAAACAAATATATGTGTGGAACGTGTATTTCATTAATTAATTCTTTTTTAATATACAAAATACATGAGTTCGTAACAGTTTGCCTATTCTATCTTTTGCGTCGATACTTATGGAGATTATCTGACTGGAGAAATTGCATAGTTCGTTGATTTCTGGGGCCTGGTTAGGTGCGTCCAGTTAATTACATCTGCAGGACAAGCCTACAGCAAACCTCTAAATAAGCTGCTCGTCCATATGCAAAGTAT
Source organism: Phragmites australis (assembly GCF_958298935.1). Classification (NCBI taxonomy): domain Eukaryota; kingdom Viridiplantae; phylum Streptophyta; class Magnoliopsida; order Poales; family Poaceae; genus Phragmites; species Phragmites australis. The sequence goes on along the minus strand of NC_084941.1, from coordinate 8,901,449 downwards.
GGCATAATTATAGGTATGGGTGGCTGTCGTTTCGCCGAAGCTCGTTCACGACTATGCCATTGCCACATTAGTTTGTGATCGGAAAGTGTTGATGAAGAGGATGACTTTCGCCTTGTCGGTGCCCAGTCATGTGTATACCTGCCTTCATCAAGCGTGGACGGATATGTCACCTTCGCCTCGTCGGTGCTCGGCAATGAAGTGTCCGGTCCCATAAACTTAGGACGTGTCGATGAAATAGTGACCTTGCCTCGTCGATATTAGGCTAGAGTTTCGTCGAGCCTCATCGGTACTAGATAATGTGATGATTATGATATGGAAGAGTGCGCTGCAGTTAGCAGTATCAATATAATGTTTGGACGGTGCTTGCTAGATGGAAATTTTGACAGTATTTCGCTCCCCGCGTGTTTACCATGGCGAGGGTGCCTGGTTGATGTAAAATAAATCGTACTCTAATGGGGATAATCATCCACGCCTCCATGAGTCGTTGTCGTCCCATCGCATTGAGAGGAACACTTGATATTGCACCAACGGGGATAATTATCTACGCATGTATGGGTCGCAACCATCCCATCGCATTAGGGGATGGCTTGATCTTGCACCAACGGGGATAATCGTCCACTCCTCCATGGGTCGTGGCCGTCCCATTGCATTGGGCGGATGACTTGATCTTGTCTTGTACCTAGGGCTCAAAAATTCGTCGAAGACCGATCGATATTTATGAAAACCGGTCAATTAGGTTCGCACCGAATTTGAATTTGACCAGTTTTCGAATTTGAATTCAAAAAATCACAAAAATTATAAAATACTAGAGACAATTCTAAGACCTTCTATGAAAAACAAAATCAAAAATAATATCATTTGAATCATATTTCATGGAGAGGAAGCTTGGGAAAAAAGAAAAGGTGTGCTTTAAAAAACATGCAGCTCATTTAGTAGGGTTCACGTTAAGGAAAATATTAACATGCAAAAAAATATTTTATGTGTGTATAGTGTACCTTAAGAAGATCTATAAAATTAGTTTCACTTCATTTAGAGTTATATTAATTTCTCTATGATTTTTACAAAATTCACAAGCATAAAGTAAACATGTTAAGAAACAGCATTGTAAGTAAAATTTTCATATCTACAATTATTTTTCCTACATAAATAGTATTATAATTAAACTAATAAAAGTGGTTTCACTAATTTTGGAGGTGTGATGGGTTAGTTATGAATTAATCTATTTGCAACACATTTACACAATCCTGCATGTTACAATAACTATTTCATGAGTTTGTGTATTTTTAAAAGTCATAGGATCATGTAAGAAGACTAAAAAAATTGGTTTCATGATATTTGTTTTAGCAAATAATTAATTATGTATTTAACTATGTTTAGCAAATACATTTTTTTACAGAAAATATTCAACTTTTTATGGTTATAAATACTTTTATCATGTAGATAATGTTACAAGGAAACCAACAAATTTTGTTTCACTTGATTTGAAGCTCAGATAAATTAGTTATCGATTTTACAAGGTTGAGCTATTTTAATGATTTTTCTTGAACTTTACTGAAATTCGATAAAACCGAACGGTTTTCGAAGGAAATCAAGCAGTTTTTGACCACAAACAAAATACGGAAATGCGGTCGAATACCGACGAAATCGAGCGATTAATCGGTAAAATCTTCCGGTTACTAAATGCCCAATTCGGTCGGTTTTTGTGTGGTCAAAGAATTCGGCCAAATTCTTGCCAAATTTCAACTGAATTTTCCAAATATCGGGAATTCAGTGACCTCCACATTTCTGGGTTCAAACGAATTTTTTAACATTGCTCGTACCAACGGGGATAATCGTCCACGTCTATATGGGGTGTGGCCATCCCATCGCATTAGGCAAAACTGTGCGTAGATTGATCATCGAACGCTCGGAGTTTCGCTTTCTTTAATCCGCTTATTCTATCTTTGATGCGTTGGGCATCATGGCGAGCCTCATTTTTGTCTTCTTTCTGTGCAGCGAACTAATCTCTTCAAACGGCGACGAGCTGGCCGGCAAGCCAACCAATGATCCAAACCCACGAGTTGCTTGATCGGCGTACCAACCTAGCAACCGGGAAGGAGGAAGGAGAGATGCAGGAGTCAGCGTGGAACCTCACCATTCAGTGGCGCGGCCATGGCGAACTCCGGCGGACAGCGACAACCTCCGGCCGATGAACTCGTGCGAGATCTTTCTATCGATATGTATGTGCTTCTCTCAGATGGATGGATGTACTGCTGTGTATGGTGTGAGGGATAGGATGTGCGTGTGCGCGTGTAGATGGGAAAAGCAGCAGGGCCTCCGGCGGCTGTTCTGATTGTGTCTGCGTCTGGGTGTCGGCGTTAGCGTGCGTGGATGAGAAAGGCAGCAAGGCAGCGGCTGGGATGATTATGTGCGTCCCTCCCGAGCTGGGGGTCTTGGTGCTGGTTTTATAGGCGGAGATTAGTGTCACACCTGGTTTTTTAAAAAGAATAAATAAGTGTATTTTACATGTATGTCAGAATTAGTTTCATCATACATGCGGTGACATTATCAATGATATATAGTTTTATATCGAACAAAAACAACTTTATTGAAATAAATACTAGAGTTTATGAGACAGCAGCGGAAGAACACAAGAGGACTCATAAGGATTTTCTGGGCACACCATAGGCAATCGACTGGGGGCAACACGGCCTGGAATGCTCCGTCTTCATATAGCCTTCAACTTCCTTGATCTTGATGAGTTCTTCTCTAATTGAGCAACATTTATTATTGAAAATAGCAAGTGTGAGTACATATCGTATTCCGCAAATGTAGGAAAGTATGACATAGGGATTAAGTCAAGAAAGGTTTAGACACCGGTTTATTGCACTAAGCAACCTTAATCTATAACTTCCAAAATCAGACATCCTATTTACTAAATATGAAGACACAACTTAAACAAGAAGAACAGCTCATCAAATTCCATCTGACTACCAAACTCACCAGATATTCCATATCTGGCTACCATAACTCACCAGGTAATCCTATTACCTGACTACCCAACCATTCATATCAGAACCCTGATCCCAACTAATCAAGAAGAAGTCTAAGCCGCTCTTGACCGTGAGCATGTCTGATTGATCAGTTTTATACTCTGTAGAGTTTGCACACTTTACCCACGAGTCGTGATTCCCGTTTTGCTTCACACTTCCGGGGTGTAGTGCCAGGGTCTCACTACAAGACCTTTACAAAGCGCCTCTAAATCCATATGCACACACTAAAGTTTCACAGTTAACAGGGATTCCATCCACTGCAGAGGCTCCCTTTTGTGCCACTCAACCGTCCACTAGTGCCTACAGAATAAGGAGAACATCTAATTAATTGGTCAGGCCATACTCATATAAGCCTCGTGGTTGCGCTGTTCAGCCGGGTTACAGGCTTCAAGAACTGGTCCTTATGACCCCACACAGGAACAGACACATTCCCATCATGTGGCACAACACATGCGCCTTCATGCACCATCCACATACCAACCATCCTGTTAAGATTCCTATATCATATTACTACAAGATTACCATACCCAATTCTTGTTGCATAAACATTAGTGAAGATTAACATTTAACCCAACCATGATAGCAACTACCATATCTACCCTTCATTTTCCATGACTCATCAACGGCGACAAGGATAATCATACAAAATCTAGTAAACCCTAATCATGGGATTCCAAATTAGATAAGCATGCAAGAAGGATAAACAATTAATATAAAAGTCCTAAAATAGGTGCAAGATGTTCAAGGACACTTGTCTAGCTGCTGCTCAGTGATATTCGTAAACTCGGTTCTAGCATATCTCGAAGTCTTGACTTTGCAGATCATCGATTTCTGAACTATTGCTCTTGGAGATCCTTGTATTGCTTCGGAACATAGTCGTCTACCCGTAGGAACAACCGACAAAAGAGAAAACACAAATAACTAAGAACAGTACATCAAATAGAGGCATCACATCATAAAAAAAAACTCTATGGTTGGATAGGATACGAGATTTAGGCGAATTCATAGAGTGTTGCTTGGATTTGAATGAAATTCACTGAACAAGATTTGAATAGATGATTTTGTTTGAATAATAAGGGTTGGAATAGAATTAACTATAGAGGACAGGGGCTAACGTGTAAACATCCTAACCAGGAAAGTTAAGATAGAAATAAAGTTAAGATAGAAATAAAGGATCTCTGGAGGGGTTATTTGGGATTCTCACCATGAGAGCGAGATCAGATAGCAGAGTAGGGGAGTTTGGCATGGAGGAGTCGGCTGACGGTGGGCTCTCGGTGTCACCGGTGAGGAAAAAGGCCCGGGGTTGACGGAGATGGTGCAGACGGGGTCGCATCGCAGCCATGAACTCATGAAGGGCTCAGTTTGACCTGAGGTGTAGAAGGACACACACACTGGCGAGCTGAAGGCGGCGAAGTGCACGATTAGATGGCGATAGCAACAGCGATCACTGATGTTGACATTGGGCAACAATGGTGTTTCAACAAATCAAGGAGAGCACGGGCGTAGAATGTGAGAAGACAAGCTCAGTTTTATGGTTAGTCTTGTCAGAGAAGTTCCGAGGTAGCGGCAAAAGAGAGACAAACGATCCCAGGTTTGGAGGTGATCGCACACAGACACAGCGAAGAAGACGTGCACGTTCTCAAAGATTGGCTATGATATTCAAGAAGCGATTTGAATAGAAATATTCGTATTTTCTAGAACATGATTCTGTGGTGATGGTTTGGATAGGGATTCACCTGAGAAGGAGATCGATCGGTTGGAACTTTGGCGAGATTGCGCAACGACGTTGGAAGTTAGGATCATGTTCCTGGTGGGTCGCTATAGATGCGAGGGAACCTTCATGTGGCCGCATAGAATATGTGATGGGACACACCGTGATGTGGTCAGTGCATCCAAATGGCTCCTGGATTGATGGGGAATGCAAATGCATTCCGGGTGCACGCGCAGAACACTCACACACATGGGGGCAGCGGTGTAGCGACCACAAAATCGTTGGCATCGGTGCTCTTCTGGATGAACTACTTTTAGGGATTGTTTAGGATAACTAGGGGAACATCTCTATCAAAGGGATCGATGATTGGAGCTCCGGTTCGCCGGGAAACGCGGCTGACATTCTAGGTATGCAAAACATGTACGGGATTGGGCAGCAGGGATTGCAACGTCGAGAACAGGGGCTCTGTTGCAGCTTTGGATAAACCGATTTTGGGATGATGTAGAAGATTAGCAGGGGCACATCTCGGCCAAAGGACTCGTGGATTGGAGTGTTAGTTCACTGGGGAACGCGATCTGAACCTGCGCTGCAGGCGCAGAACTCCAGACTGGGCAATGGGCACAACGATCGTGATCCCGGTGGTGTCAGGGCTCTAATGGACAAACGGTTTGGTGAGGATGAGTGGGACATCCAGGGGTACGTGTTGGTAAAAGGGCACGGTAATCAAAGCTCTGATCGGCCAGGGAACATTGATGCTATCCGCGATGGCGCGCCTGTCCACGATGGCGCGCCTGTCCGTGACGGTGGATTCAAGGGGATGGAGGTTTGGCTAGGGATCACATGGGACGACAACACAGGGTAAAGAAGGAGGGGAAAGGGCTAGTCCGGGGTCCTCACCTTACTACGATGATTGGGGAAGAAGGATTTACGGAGACGACGATGAGGTAGCGCATCACGCGCGGCGGCAGTGGCGGCTCCGATGAACGACGGTGCACGGACAGGGCAGCAATGATGTATAGGGCTTAAGGGCATGGAATAGGGATATGAGAGGACGTTCAACTCCTATTTGTAGGGCTAGGGACGGCTGGTTGAGGTGGAGTCTAAGCTGAACACGAATCGGATTCAAGTTCGAGTTAGTTACGGTTTCTTTTTTCGCAGCTCTCTATTCTAAGGATCATATCTCTATCGTACGAACTTCAAATTGGGCGTTTATATACTCTAAATTATAGTACTCGAAAAGATCTACAACTTTAGTATTCGTTAAAATTTCTAAAAATATCATCTTAATTTTCAAAAATGCACCACAAGATAAACTATTTAAACTCAGACTTATCTGCGCAACACTAATTTCGGGGGCCATAACTCCTATGTCTATTATCCAAAAGGGGACTTCCATAGGTTCAAATCGAAGCTCTCGACGAGACCTACATCTTTGGTATTGTCAAGATTTGCATTTAAGGCCGTTTTGAACTCAGAAACTACGTGAGAAGATGAGGCTGACGATGAGGAGTAACTGTTAGCCGGCTGCAATTGCCATTATGGCTATTTAAGCGGTGGTTTCCACTATGAATTTCTAGTAATTGAAAGATGATAAATGGATATCAATACATCTTGATTGAGCACTAACTCGAGCTTTGTTGGCCAGTCTTGGCTGCCAAGCGAAAGGACGACATCGTTTGGAAGTGGATGAAATGGTCAGGTACATGCACATGCAAGAGAGCTGGTTTGGGCGCTAGCAATCCAACGTGATGCAAGGTTGATGGCTTGATGCTGGTTTGGAGCCACATGTTAGAGAGAAAAATATTGAGGAAAAGCAGTACACGCTGGGTTGGATCAAAATGATACGAGATGAGATTGTCCACGAAGGATTTTGGTTAATGTGAAAAAAATAGAACAAGGATTTATCCAACCTAAAAATTTCTTAACATATTCTAATATTATATAAATACAGTTTTCATCACACAAAACAAATTCTTTTAAACTCTAAAATAAAATTTTGAAAAAACTTTCAAATTTCAGGAAAAATATTAGTTTATTATTTTAAAATACTCACAACCTAAAATAGAAATTTTGATGTGTGACTATTAGGATCGAGTCGCGCAGAGCACGTTTCAATCTCGTACTTGGACTATATCTCGAATCCTCTTTCAAAACAGCCGTGGACTCTATCTGTAACCACAACAACTATCTTTTATTGTAGGCACAGAGCTGCATACCAACAGTGGTGGACCCAGAGGGTAGTTCAGTGGACCTGGAATTACCCTGAAATCTTATCTAAGTTTGATTCAGTATGTGATCTAACCTACAGTTCATCCAAAAAAAACGAAAAAAATGAAAAACCTAATCAGGTGCCTACCCAACACTCTGTCACTGGATCCGCCACTGCATACCAAGGCGAGACAATACCATGTGAGCCACCAGCTAAAGCAATCAGGCATGTATCAATTTCATGTTGCACGTATTGCACTCGACATGCATCGCCGAATCAGGCTAAGGAGTCTCACGTAAGCACGTATTTCCTTGATGACATGACTGTGTGTGTTTAGAAAGTTTAACTTCCCGTTTCCTTTTTCCTTCAATCTTCTAGAGACCATATGCTCTGAATTCAATATTTCGGTATGCCAAATAAACATTGGCTTAAACGCGGACCAGTCTACCTTTGTATCCAATTTTCATAGATTTTGAGTGCGATAAATTCATCAAACAAAGACAAACCTTGCTGATGAAGGAGAGCCAATTTGACGCTCTATTGAAAAAGGAATCATTATTCACCTTGCCTAAATTCAAACCAGACCAGGAAACCAAACACACTTTCTTATTCACTAACCTTGTTAGGTAAGGATGGGAAAGAAAACCAAACATGCCCGAAACGAATGAGCCTAGCTAGTGTGGCTCACACCTTGCTACCGCGCCGAGCAGCAGAAACTAGAAAGGTCCTCTACTTCAGTAGCAAGTTCAAGGATTTCCAACTCTGTTCACTTTATTCTCCGGAAGCTGCAGAAATTTCTCATCTCATCCGGACAATTTCAGGAAACGCTAATCATCTAAAGGATATGCACGAAAAATCGAACAGCCAAACGATGGTATCCTAATTTGAAATACAACAAAACCATTCTAGAAACGAACCGGCATTTTCTCTGCTATCTGCTACTCCTGTACTAAAGCATCAAACTGAGCTCATCCCGGTAGAATAAATGAACTAGAAGCCACTTCAAAAATGTATGATGCTACCACTTTAATCTTCTCTCTGCCCTCTGTACCTCTTTCCAAGAAAAATCCCTTCCATTGTATTTGTCTAGGAAGCAGCTCAGATTTTTCTAGGATCTGGCAAGAACATTCAGTCGTCCAGTTTCCACCAAAATGAAAAGTTTGGGATATGGGGCAAGCAGACAGCTTCATGATGCACCAGAGAGATCTGAAGTAGTCAGTGACTGATAAAAGAAGAAAGCCTTTCTTCCTCTGTGAATGACAACCGTGAACAATTTCTTGGACTGGTCAACAGTCACCACTGATACTTGGCAGCAACAAGAACCTCCTGGTAGAGTTTAGCAGCATTGTCCCAACTTAGATCTTGCATCATCCCTCTCCTTTGGATGCCCTCCCAACTGCTCCTGTAATTTCTGTATGTGTTCAAGCAGTGCCCTAGCGCATCGATCATTCTATTTGCCTCTGCCTTTTCAAAAGTCCAACCAAGTCCAACCTCCTCATAGGGATTATAATGTTCGACTGTGTCTCGGAGACCGCCAACTGCATGAACTACCGGGACAGTCCCATACATCATGGCATATAGCTGGTTCAGCCCACATGGCTCAAACCTTGATGGCATCAATAATATATCAGCCCCTGCAGTCATACGATGTGCCAACCTGACAGAAAACCCGACCCAGCCTCTAACCCTGTCAAAATGCTGGCTTTCAAGCCGCCTCAATGTATCTTCAAGGTCTTGCCTTCCAGTACCCAACATAATCAGTTGTACATCTTGGCCAGCAATCCATGGCATTGCTTCTGCTATCAGGTCAACACCTTTCTGATGGTCTAACCGTCCAATAAAAGCAATGACAGGAACATCATGACGAACTGGGAGGCCAAGCTCTTTTTGCAATGCTTCCTTACATTGTGCTTTACCTGTTTGAACGGTTTCTAGAGAATAGTTGGTGTATCCATCAGATTGTAGGTGGACATCGAGCCTAGGATTCCAATCAGTTGTATCAATACCGTTTACAATACCCTGGAATTTCCAATTGCTATCATTAATGATACTGTGAAGGCCCCAACCGCCTTCAGGTGTTTTGAGTTCCCATGCATAACCATGACTAACAGTAAGCAAGCGGTCAGCGGCTTTAATACCAGCAGCAAAAATGTTTAAATGATCACCTCCAAATGGGTCATAAAGTTTGAAATGATCCATGTAATGACTTGGCAAATCCAGGTAACTGAAGTCATCTGTTGGGCCACGACCCTGGAAAGAGAAATTGAAATTAACTTATCTGAATGAATAATATATTGAGAGAGCTTATATGGATGGATAATATAACCGATGTCATCTGAATGGAAAATATATTCTCTGGATGGACAAAACATTAAGAGAGTAATAACATCAACACTAACGCAACATGTTCTAGAGTATAGCAAGTTAGCAACTACTATGCGAATGCTGAACCGGTATCCACATGTGGGATCATACTAAAAAAAATAGAAGCTATTGTCTGTAAAAATATCTTTACGAAGACAACATGAATTTTGCATTTTTTCTGTCAAAACTACCCTTTTTCCTGGATCTCTGTAAGGTTTGTTGTGCATGTTTTGCCGTAGCTGTGACCATATTTTGTTCAAGCATTCTGGTATATCTCATTATTTTTTAGTGTGAAACTGCAAATATGCAAGGCCCTACCTATTTCCTAGCATTCCTATCTGACACCTGTTAGAAGAAACCAAAACAATTTCGCTCAAATCGCTCGATCAATCTCACTGTCTGTCGAAAAACAGACAATTTCGGACTAGCTACAGTAACTGACGAAACTGAAGTTCTTCAGGGCTTTCAGAGGCTGAATTTGCGCTGCGAATTGCTGCAGCTTTTCGGCTTTTCTCTTCTCTATTTATTAGCAAAATGGAACAATGTGCTCACCGATAATTTGGCCATGTACTCGCGCCATCCCACAAGCTCCGAATCTGGAGGCATTGACACGCATGATCCACACAGGTCACGGTCGTGCCCAACTGACAGAGACCAACTCAAACTGAAGAAAAAAAGGCTGAGGAAAACTAACTGAATCTAATTACGACTTGGACTGACCTAACACGATTAAGTACAGCAACAACTAGATTAACCAACAATACTCCCCCCTAATCTATTTGTTGCCGACATCAACAACTCCAATTCTCTCTCGCATTTCCTGAAACTTCACCCGGCCAAGGGGTTTTGTCATAATATCAGCAAGCCGATCCTTGGTGCTGACTTTCTTGACGATGATCTTTCCCTTCTCGATGCATTTACGGATGAAATGATATCGAGTTTCGATGTGTTTGCTCCGGTCGTGGAACACCGGATTCTTGCACAATTGTATTGCTAACTTATTGTCCACCAAAATGACTGTCGGGTTGGGCTCCTCACCGAGTAAGTCGTTGATCAGTCAATTGAGCCAAACTCCCTGGCACGCAGTGGTTGACTCAGCGATGTATTCCGCCTCACATGATGAGAGGGCCACAACCTTTTGCTTCTATGTCTGCCATGACACAAGGTTTGCACCAAGCTAGAAGAATATGTCGGTCATGATTTTCCAATCATCCACGTCTCTGGTCATGTCGGAGTCACTGTATCCCGTCAAGCTTGTCTTTCTTTCTTGCTTGAAATAGTGGCACCCAAAATTGATTGTACCAGCTATGTAACGGAGGTGTTTGACTGCAGCAGCATATTCTGTTGTCGGATTCTCCATGAACCGACTGAGAAAAGCAACTGAATATGTTATGCCTGGCCATGTGTGAACCAGATATCAAAGGCTTCTGATGATGCTTCGATAGGTTGTGGGATCGACCTGTGGACATGTACTCATCTTACTTAACTTGAGATGGGCCTCCATGGGTGCTTGTGTCGTATTGCAGCTGATCATCCCAGTTCTCTCCGGTAGCTTCCTTGCATAGTTTGCTTGATACAATGTGATGCTCCTGAGCCTTTGCTTCACCTCAATTCCCTGATAATAGCAAAGCAATCTGAGGTCACTCATCCTGAAAGCATTCATCTCGGCCTTGAACTTGTTGATGTCTTGAGTGCAGGCTCCGGTGACGATCAAGTCATCGACATACACCCTGAGAAGCAATCTCGTATTGCCATCCCCGTGGGTGTACACCGCATGCCCCAAGGAACTCTTCTAGAAACCAAGCATATGCAAGGTGCAATCAAGCTTGGCATTCCAGGCCCTAGACGCCTAACGAAGTCCATACAACGCTTTCTTGAGATAGAGCACTTCTGTTCCTCGCCTTCCCGACAAAACCAGGTGGTTGTGCCACGAACACCACATCCTCAAAGTCTCTGTTCAGTAACGCCGACTTCACATCGAGACAGTGTACTTCCCAGTGATTCTCCGCGACGATGGCCAGTAGAACACGCACTGAGTCAAGACGGGCCACCAGCGCAAATACTTCGTCGAAGTCAATGCCAACTCTCTGCACATAACCTTTGTCCATTAGCCATGCTTTGTGCTTCACCACCGTGCCGATTGCATCCTTCTTTACCTTGAAAATCCACTTTAGCCCCATCGTTGATGACCGACCAGCAAATCAGTGAGTGTTCAGGTGTCTTTCTCCTCAATCGCATCCATCTCCTCGAGCATTGCACGCCTCTAGCACTGGTGTTGTTGAGCTTCGTCAAATGAGCCTAGTTCATCAGTGGCGAGCAGCTCCGTGTTCAGGGCGTGTGGTGCAAGGTCGCGCAGTGCAACGGAAGAAGAGTTGAAGTAGACCGATCCAACGTCGTACACGTCAAACTCCTCGAGCACCTTCTGGATCAGATCTGTGACCAGGCCTGCGCAGGTGGTCACACTCCTCGACCAACTCCGAGCAGGTAGTCGTACTCCTCGACCAACTCCGAGCAGGTGGTCATGCTCCTCGACCAACTCGTCACGATTGGCGACCAGTCCCGAACACGTCGCAATCACCTCGCCGAGAAGATCAGCGCCACAATAGCAACAGCGCCTCTACGATATCCACACATGCTTGGCAGAAACGCCGAGCACCGATGTGCTAGCACCGCACGCGCGACTAGGGTTTTTGCGAGATCGTGTGGAAGGCTGCGGCTAGGGTTTCGAAGTGGCTCAACCTACGCACACGCTACCCACGCCTCTCCTTATATAGAGCTCCCCAATAAACTCCTACGATGGAAGCCCTTTAGAACTCTAACTTCTCATGAATCACAATCCAATCAAAACCCATATATGAATCCAATTCGCATGTTTTGTTCCAACCTATTAAGTGTCTGACCCGTTAGATTCATGTATATACGGCTACGACTTGGAAACCCTTTCAAAACCGAAATTAATAGCTATCCCTAGCAGGACATGTTAACTCCCGAGTATATATAAAAGATCATATCGGTTAAACCTTAATATACACATGCACTGATCCCTTCACCTCACGATACCAGTCAAGTTCAAGGCGAGATACGTGCTACCCTTGTGATAGCTCGACCATTCACTTAATCAAGTAGTTGATTCATCACGATTAACTACTTAATCATATTAGTATGGCCATACACTCTCAATACAACTACCTCGAGGAGCCCAGAGATATCTCTCCCGTTATCAAAGAGGGGCAAATTCCATCTTGATCGCTCATACCCCACGACATGTTTCATGACAAACCAGAAAACTACCTTTATGACTACCTAGTTACGAAATAGCGATTGGCAGCCTCAAAATATGCCACTACACATTCTGGGAATCAATAACGATCTCAGGTCTAAGGATCCTGCAGGTACACAATTTGAGATAACTAATGGCACATCATAAATAACAATCCCAGCAGTATCTCAAAGTGGGTCTATCCAACATCATGTTCTCTAACATAAATGTCCACATTATTGACCTGATATCTCTATACTATGATCCATGAAACGTGATCATCAATCAATACATGTGCTAGTTTTATGTATCATCACAATGATATGCGATCAGGGATCGACTAAGAATGACATCATAATATAAACAAAGAGTTTCATGAACAAGTCACATACTTACCAATCAATGTAAACGATAGTTATTCTTGAAATAACACATTATTCGGTAATACATGAACATAGACATGTGAAACAATCATATCTATGATTGCCTCTAGGACATCACTTTCACTCTACCTATCCCTTCGACGAATCGGTGTCCTCAGCTGGTGGCGATGTCGTGATTGGCATGATGTTAGGCTGTCACCTTAAGGATTCAGAGTTGTAGCCGATGGCAGAAGCGGAGACGACGTTGGCTCGATGTGTGAGGAAGTGATCGTCGTGTACTCGACGGTGAAGATTTCCTCGTCATCTCCGGCAACAGGAGCTCCGTGATGGATTGCGTTGTTGGTTTTGCTCCAATCCCAGCTGACCGCCTCGTCGAACACCGCATTTGTGGTGACGTACACTCGATGTGCCACCGGATCGAACACACGGTACGCCTTGGATCCTTCTTCGTACCCAATGAAAATCATCAGGGAGTTGTGGTCTTCGAGTTTCTTCAATGTTGGTCACGTGTTCTTCACATGGGCAATGGACCCAAATGTCCGAAGGTGGTGGACATTCAGCTTGCGCCCATGCCAAGCTTCATAGGGTGTGAGTCTGTCCAAGCTCTTCGACGGCGAGCGGTTGAGAATGTACACCGTCGTGCTCACGGCCTCCCCCAAAAAACCGTCAGACATGCCCTTGCTCTTCAGGAGGCATTGAGCCATGCCCAAGATGGTCTGGTTCCACCATTCTACGATGTTGTTCTGTTGAGGCATGTATGGCGCGGTGTAGTGTCGTTTGACCCCCAAATCAACGCAGTAGCTTGTGAACTCGACAGAGGTGAATCCCCCCCCCCCCCAAAATCGGCGCCAGCCTGGAATCTTTTGATCGCCGATGGAGCTTCGTCCTTGGCGCGCAGCAGGTACATGTACCAGCTAAAGTCATCGACTAGGAGCAGGAAATATCGCTTCTCCCCGTGAGTCACCGGCATGACGGGGTTGCACAGGTCCCCGTGTACTAGCTCGAGCTGCTTGTCAGCGCGATATGAGGCTTGGTGAGGAAATAAGGTGCACTGTTGTTTTCCTACGAGGCAGTCTGCACACACCTGCTTGACGCGGCTCAACGACGGGAGTCCACGCACCATGCCACGCGTTGCCAACATACGGTGTGCTTCCATGTTCAGGTGTCCGTATCTGGCATGCCAACGCCATGTGCGGTTGCTGGCGCTTGCAGACAGGCATGCTTGACGCGCCAGTTGGTGCGACAAAATATACAGCCGGTTCGACGAACACATCACCATTGCGAGCAACTTCCTGTCTTGATCCTTCATTCTGAGCACGCCGTCTTCAATCGTCACCTGGCAGCTAGCCTCATCAAGTTGGCCCAAGAAGAATTTGCGCTAGAATTGTTGCAGCTTTTCGGGTTTTCTTCTCTATTTATTAGTAAAATGGAACAACATGCTCACTAAGAACTCGGCCACGTACTCGCGCCATCCCACGAGCTCCGAATCTGGTGGCATTGATGTGCATGATCCACACAGATCGCGGTCGTGCCCAACTGACAGAGACCGACTCAAACTGAAAGAAAAAAAAAAGCCTAAGGAAAACTAAATGAATCTAAGTATGACCTGGACCAACCTAACACAATAAGTACAGCAACAACTAGATTAACCAACAACACAATGTTAATCTTCGTGTCCATTGCTTGCATACTAATATCTACCATGATGTTGCACAAGTTATGATGCATCGGTAGCCTCTAATGATCAACTCATTAGGTTTACCTAAGTAGAAATATGACCACTTTAACATCTCATATGAAGCCCTAGAAGTATGCTACTTTAAACACTCATGACATATGCCCTTGAGGACAAAGGTGCATCATGTGATTGTTTATCTTACAAGATCCATTCTGTAGAATGGAATCTAGGGATGACAAGTTTTTCCCATTTACCCGATTGCCCGTGGATAAACATTGTAATGGAGGTGGGTATGTTCTTGTTTTTCTACCCACGGGCACATTCATGGCCACAAAGTCCTACCTGACAGGCAAACGGACATGGGAATGTCCCCCACATGTGCCCACTTCACCCATGTATTACCCTGACATGTGGACCCAGCCCAATGTACCACAAACCTTAATCCAGTAGGCAACACAACTCATCGCTCAGGCACCATTCCTCACTTTTCCTCTCTTGAGGCCTCTCGATTAGCGAAGCCTCAGATCAAAGAAGCCTACCATGTTCTAGACTTCTTCCTTCCAATCTGAGAAGCCAATCTCAAATCTGTCGAGGCATGTCACAAGGAATGGCAGCAGGTGGGGGCGTTGATACATGATTTGTGTTGTTTGTTGGTTCAAAATAATTTGCCTGGTACTTAATTTTCTAGATCTTTTTGGCCTTCTCTTTGTAACTTCTTGTTTGTAATTTGGATTCTTGTTAAAGATGATTATGGCCTCTTCTTTTTCTTCATATCTTTACTATATGTGCTCATTTAACTGACTAAACTGGATGCTTTACATCATAGTTGTCATGTGTACAAATGTAAAGTTGTAAAATTTCTTCTATCTGAATGTGCGCCCTTTTAAGTGAATATTTGACAGGCAAAAGGGCATGCCCACAAGCAGAGGCATGGGCAAAGGTGACAGGCATGCGCATGGGCATCAATTGCCTGGCAGGTGCGGGCATGGGTGACTACTACCTATGCCCAGAGGGCCTAACATTCATACCTACAATGGGTAACATAATTTTCCATTAACTGTTAGAAGTAAAATCCATGTAGTAGAAAATGGTAATAAGGCAGGCAAATATATACTCCCTCCGTTCAAGAATACAAAGCGTATTTTGTTTTGAAAAAGTCTTCAAAGTTGACTTTAACCATTGTTTTCTCACAAAATATATAGTTTATAGCTATAAAACCAATATAGTGTGAAAGCGTTTTGATATATGAATCTGGTTGTATAATTTTTATACACTAAACATACTTTTTTTCTCAAATACGCAAGAGAGTTGTGCATCATTTGTATTAAGATAAAAGAAAACCGATCCAATTACATTGCCTCAAGGGGAGCCCCTTGGAGCGAGGGGTAGGAGAAGGATAGCTATGCAATCAGCAGGCGCGCCACCTAATCTTGCCACAAGGCACCCAGCCTCTTTGCTCCCGCCATGATCCACAGTGGTGCCTCGTCTAAGACCTCTTGCAGGACCATCTCCACTCGAGGTGAGGCACCATTGAACACACAATTGTTACGATGCTTCCACAGCCACCATGCGCCAAGGATGATTAGAGAGTTGAGCCCTTTGCGTCTTTCCTACCCGTCATTGCGCTCGGCGCCAACAATCCGCGAATACATCATCTGAAGCGGAGGGTGAGAGCTGCTAGAGACCGACCCAACTGTGGAG
The DNA here is from genome assembly GCF_958298935.1 of Phragmites australis. NCBI lineage: Eukaryota > Viridiplantae > Streptophyta > Magnoliopsida > Poales > Poaceae > Phragmites > Phragmites australis. The sequence continues at coordinate 8,885,112 of NC_084941.1, read as the reverse complement.
CTTGAACCATAAGTCCCACGCGAAAACAGAGGAGCGGAGAATATGTTGGTCAAAATACTTATAATTTAACTAATTGTTGGTCAAAATATATAAAGTTTGACTTTTTCAATACAAAATACGCCTTGTATTCTTGAACGGAGGGAGTATAGGACACAAAAGGTAATATTAATGAAAAACAAAATTACCTGATGTGCTATATTGTGTATCACAAGAACAGAACGAGCATATGTCATAAAACCATGGTCACGGTAGTATGCCTTCAAATAAACAGGCAGGAGTGCAGTATGCCAATCATTTGCAATGAACACAAGATTTCCATCACCATAGCAGAAGCCACCACATGGAACGTACCATGGAACCTAAAATTATGTTTTCTATAAGCATATTGCAGAAGACAGTGATAGAGAAATAACAAGGTTAAACAAACACCAGTTATGTAAGCAATACTTCAACTGAAAAAAAAAATATGTATCTCTAAATAAGGCACTCAAACATGTCAAAAGATAAAAGGTAACCTATCTTGATTTAGACATAAGAAACTGGAAACATCTGAAGGACTAGTGAAAAGATAAATATCTAAATAAGAAAGAAGATGTTCAGCTTATAAACTCCCAAGGTCCCAACTATAGAGTTGCTGTTCTATTGCAGCAGAGTGTTGACCGTATCACTAGACATCTTAGATATTGATTTGGAATTATAAATGTAATAATCAAGAGATATTACCTCTACAGCCGCTTTGCACAACAAAACCATTCGTTTCAGGATGTCCTGCAGTTAAAAATTAACCTACTTAGTGTTAATAATAAACAACCAAAAAAGGCAAGAAACTGACTGCTAGATAATCTCATCCCAGCTTTTGGTACCGGCAAATGAAGTGTTGGTAAACCAAGATAGTTCATTACTTACTGTTCGGTTTCCACCATAAATTTCACTCTCAACATGGTGGAATATAGGATTGTCGATGAAAACAAAATCCACATCATCTATGTATGCATGGTAATACTTTACCTCCATATCCTGTTCAAACAAAACATCTTTTCAAGAGAAGCTATAGTCAATATGTTAAAGTTAATATAACATAATAGAGGAAAATACCTGCCCTGCAACTTGGTACTTCCTTGGCTCTCCTATCTCTTGTGGTTCCGCATAATCACCATATTTTGGAACTACCACCTGTATAATATAACAAGCAATGACATATTTAGTATTCAAGTACTTCCGCAAACGTTGCCATTGAAAAATTAGTTTATATGGCGACCTAAAGACTCAGAAACATAACATATCATCCCATACTACCTAGGTATTGCTCGTATCATGCATTTCTCAATTTCAGCTATTGCAGAATTATTTTCCTTAAATGCAAAGTGCTTGTTGTTCTCTCAAAATAAGGGTCCAGGTTTGCTTTGCAATGTACTACATGAGTTATTTCCATGCCAGGCACTAATCGAGATTTACATTACATATTAGTTTTTTAGACAATTTACTATGACTGCTATTGGTATTGCAGTGGCTTTTTGAAAGCACTTATTTCTTCCTATTGTTGGATACAATAGTTAAATGAAAGTACATTTTTTTCAGGGGCAATACAGCAAAAAATTACTAGAATCGGTAGTGACTCCCGCAACTAACTAGATTGCACAGTGCAGGCAGCAGAGCACAACAACTGCAAACTGGCCCTATACTGAAAGGCCAGAATATGCAGGTGTGCTGCTTAGAATTTAGGTCATTGAAGCTGTAGTAAATACTGCCATTTTCCAGAAAATTGTGTTGCGCACCTAGCTGAAATATTTTGGGACAATAGCATATGAGTTCTGCTGAACATAATTTTTAATACATCTTAGTCTTTTAAAGAGACCCATTCTATATCAGAAGGCTATAGAGCAAATAACTGCCACAAGTGGTTATTTTGATTTGACCATTCACTCAGGTTTTATAGTGGCCACAAATGTCATGGTACCTGCAAGCTCTATTGTAGTCCCATTCAACTGAACTATGTAACCTTTCGATTTTATGGTCACCTACTGAATGAACAGGTGATTTTATGGGGTTTACTGCCATCTCCTTATCTCCTATGTCAACTTGCAGCACTTCTGAACTATTAGGAGCTTAGTTAAATCTCTATCCAAAAACATTGAGATAATATAGGTTATAGAAAGCACACCATGACACGATGACCTATCCTGGCCAAAGCCTTGGGCAAAGCTCCAGCAACATCTCCAAGTCCACCTGCAGGAAATTAGTACAAGGTTATTGCGCCCTGAGTGAGACGATCAGTGTATTAACAACTAGCTCACAGTATCTATAATTTAGCGGATCATGGTTGATTAGATATACATCACTAAAATCAGTGGCAAACTCATATGGACATGGGCATTAGGGGGTCACTAAACCCACAGCCTTATATGAAAAAAAGGGCTTTTGTAGATATTTACATTAAAATATCAGATATGAGATGACATCATTAAAGTAGACGAGTACAACGACAACAAGCACATTAGGTAGACAAATATTAAAGGATAAGCCTGTTCAGTTTTATTTGACCTCACAAGTCAGAACATATGTTCTGCAACCCACTGACCAGCAATCCTACCATTCTAAAACTGAATAGATCACTCAATTTTTTCAGTGGAATATGCAAAGTTCAATCATCCTTGACACATCAGCTGCAAGTTTCAATCATGAAAAGGCAAAGATGTAAACCACTTAACTCGTGATTCACTTCTAAATTTTGAATGATGGCAGCAGTAAGTATGCATAAGCAATCAGCGGGGGAAGTATGTGACCTAGTTACGGCTGGGGATGGAACATAATTAAAGAATGAGGCAACACTAGGGAGTGTGATGGCTTTTCATAAAGTTTTCTTTAACATACTACTTTTGGGTTTATTAACTAATACCCACTCAGTCACTAAATATAGGTTGCATGGGATCCATGTGGGCACTACTTTGAAACGTTGACCTCTATTATGTGTAAGATTATATAGGTTGGCCACATGAAAGTAATGCTATCCGATATGTATATATGTTTCATGATGCATACTTTTAGTTGTTTTACCAGCATATGTTTATAAAAAAACATTGGTAAAAGCCGCATTGGAATTTGGAACTGTAATAATTTCAAAATAACTTATATTTAATGACAGGGGGGTAGCAAACCTCCTTTCAAGACTCATAGCAAACAAACTTTTACTGGTTTTTCACCATAATTAGCTTACAGAGTCTCATAATTCATACTGCATGTAGTATTAAAATGCATACAAAATGGATAGTGGGTGCTAAATATATAAAAAGGAAAATTCATACATAGTAGGGTCAGCTCTGAGTACTTGTTGGTGTACATGCTTCAAGTCGTGGATAAATAATTCGTCATGCAATAGATAGTTGCATGAAAAATATGCAATGCCTTTGTACTGAAGTGCTGGCAATACAGGTATCACACTTTATTACGTTGCGCATAGATCCAACGCGCAAGTCATCGCATGTGTGCTCCTCTTCAAGTTAGCTCAATAAACTAAGCGTGAAGGAAATTTTCTTGAGAAAATTAGCTTGGTGCCATCGGAAAGATGCATGAATTGGAAAATACCATCGCGTGTGAGGCTGACTCATGGGTCATTGGCCAACATGTCAGCAAGGGAATGATGGCATTTTCCTACTCAAGTGGTCCTTGTGGTGCTACGGAACAATTAGGCCCATTCTTGAGACAGGCAAAAGGTAGTCTAGTTTCTTCTACAATATTCTTTGTGATCTGCCAAAATCGATCTCAGGCGTAGCGGCATAATTGCATGGAGACTCTAGAAATGACTCCTGGTCTACTTCATAGTTGGGTTTGAAAATGGGAAATTATGTTAATAGCACCCAATCCGGTCGCATTTAGAGAAATAACATCCATTTGGCACATGAGTACCTAATGACACCTCAAACATATGAAAATTTGGAAAAATGGCATTCTAGGGGCAAAATGATGGTTTCGCGTCATACTGATTTGGAGGTCCATAGAAGATTGTAGATGGCTTTCGCTGCCCTGCTAGCCTAGCAGAACTTAGAGAAAGAAGGGTGTTTGTGCCGTTTTGATAAATATGTAATAGGATATTCATTGATATTGTTATTTTCCAAAAATTCTAACCTTTGCGAAGTTATTTAGCAGCTAAGTTTCTTCGCCATCTTATTTCTTTAATTTTGACCGATTGCAATGTTATTGATCTTCCAAAAAGTGTCAGCTTTACCTTTGCTAAAATGAGAAGTTATTCAGCAGCTAACTTTCTTCGCCATCTTATTTCTTTAATTTCAACCGATTGCGATGTTATTGACTTTCTAAAAAGTGGCAGGCAGGATGGCAGCATTAGCATACAGCTTGGACAAAGAATGTTCATGCTAAGTTTGAAAGTGCAACCCTTTCAAGAAAACGAAACACGTAAGAAATGTAATTATATCATTTGGTTCTTGCCTGTTTTGGACCAAGGAGCACACTCTGCTGCAACCAATATGACATTCATAACATCAACGCCACCCGAAGCAGACGAATTGTCACTCGATCCCTCGTTAACTGACTGCTTCTTTTCACTTACTTGACTTAGTTGTGCCACATAATCTTGCTTCATACCATTAGCCGATTCTGGTTCATATGCACTGGGAGCAGCTCTAGGAAAACTGCCATACAGATAATGCTCATAGTTGACCTCACTAGATGATCCACTGAAACAAGTATCTTCACCTTTTGAACTTTCATAATATTCATTCTGATCATAGATTGATTCTTCATAAGTTGTGTCAAATTCAGATTGCTGTGCGTGCCTATCAAGGTATGCCTGACGGCCATCATAGTCAATCTCTTCGCCCTCTGGAACTGCACTTGGGTGTGAAAAGGAACTATCACTCTGACCGCTGAGCGACTCTTGCTCATTATGAATGGAACTGTCCGCTATAACTGATATGAGCTTCTTCTTTTCCGATATCTGAACAAGTTGCCCACATATCATAATTCAAACCATCATAGTTCAATAAAAACAATACAAAAGAAGCATACACTGCACCATTCCAGTAGTAATGCTTTAATGCAAGTAAATAGCTAGCAAAATGCATAGCCAGTAAAAATGAATTGCAAATTGTTCCAGCAAACATATCGTAAAATAAACCACTAGTTCCAAAAGGAGCAAGTAATGACAAACAAACCAAATGGCAAAAGAGCTGGAGACATTATCAAATTGTTTGCACATCACCATCTGTATTATGAAACTTGCTAGATTCCGGCAAGAATAAATCAAAAGGACATTGTCCTCAGTAGACTCTGTACATCAGCAGTATTTATTTGCTTATATGGAAGGTAGCGCAAAGCATGCCATTGCCTCATTGGTTAAAGAGGCTCCATTCCCAATACTACCACCTTCCTCAGAATGGTAACCCATCCAGAATATGCACAAACCTTGTTCAGCATAATCATCCAGTGCGATGTAGTGTGTCAAATAAAAAATCAAAAGCATTATTAGTTCAAAAGTGCAATGTCTAACAGCTGCTACAAGAACAACGGGAGTCTGTTGACATCATAATTTGTGTAAATGCACTCTTTTTAAACAATTTGGGTACCTACATGTACCTAAACTTCATCTGCATAAGGGAAGCCATGGGCCACGTAATGTATTCCAGCACTACACTTGATTAATGGAATATACTCATCTGTTACAACTTTCTAGTTTCACTAAATGTAGCAACACTATAGACCAGAGAACCGAAGACCAAACAGTGTTTATCACCTAAACATATATGTATTGATAATGCGTTTGATTCCAGAAACAAAGCATGAAACCCGTACCTGCTCAAGTAGATTCCTGTGCACGGCCAGCACTTGTTTGCTTTTTCGGATGGTGGCACGAAGGTTCTCATTGGTAATGCGGACTACGTCATCGTCGTCACCAGCTTGATCCGCAGCATCGGCACCCATCCCCGTGGCACTTAAACCCTTCTGAAACCGCCGTTTGATCGATCCCGTGAGCACCACGGGCCACCCAGAGCCAACATTCACGCAGAACTTCACCTTGAAACACACAAAGAATAACCAAATCAGCACCCTTGCAGTAGAACGCGAGACATACGCACCGATCAATTGATCCAAGATGACCACACGATTTGTGAGCACACCAAGTCCCCACGCAGCCAACAGATTGACCTGGGCTCTGACCCGGGTCGCGGCGGAGAGCGACTCCGCCGCTAATTCGAGCGGCCAGGTCACTTAACCGCCGCGCATTTCGAGCGAAGGAGAGATTCGATTTGCAGAGAGGGGGCTCACCGGGCGACGGGGCGCGCGAGCCGAGGGGTGCAGGACGAGGCCCCCGCGCGGAGCGGAGCAGCCGCAGCAGGAGGAGGCGGCGCCGCCCGATGCCGCAGGAGGGCGGCGCAGCGCCGCGGCGGGCGGGGCGAGGAGGGAGGGGGCGGCCGCCGCCATTGGGGGCCGCTTCCTTCTGCTAGTGAGGTGGGTAGCGCTACTGGAGCAGTGTCACTGCTGGCTGGCGGCTGCTGATCCGAAGTTTTGGGCGTGAGGTGGGAGGAGAAGGCGGTCGCCTCTCTCTCTCTCCCTCTCCCTCTCCCTCTCTCTCTCTGCCGTTGTGCTGAGCAGGTGTGCTCTGCTGCGTCGCTGGCTACGAGGGGAGCCCGCCGCCAACGTGTGGCCTGCGTCGATCCTTTTCCGGCCTCTCTCCGCGAGTCATCGCGAGGCAATTATTTGCAGTTTTTTTCCCCTTTTTGTTCGTGTCGGTGCCTACTCGTAGGAGATACTAACCAATACTGGTCAAACTTTTAAAATATTAATTAATAGTTTTTAAAATATTTAGTTTGAAAATTTTAAAATATATGCATTAATTTGTCTTAAAAATATTTTTATAATATTATAAATTTTATAAATATATTCTAATAAAAAATAATGGTTAAAGCTATGTATAGAAGATATCTAAAATACCATGTACTCGTTTGTGAGTAATGAAATGATCGAGTGTTATCATCTTAAAACTTAAAATACTAGGTGCAATGTCTATTTATAACAAAAATGAGCCAAATCAAAATGTTGGTAGTGTCAGGCGTAACCAAAATAAAGGTAAAAGTAGGATGTTAGGATTAGCCAACTAGTCATGCTAATTGCTCCAAACAATGGCCAAAATCTCTCCGTTGTGACCATGGCATACGCCATACGGGGCTCTGCGGCTCACGTGTCATTTTTTTTTTTACATTAAAGTATATCCAAAATAGATCTTAATTTGTATATTTAGCGCCGGTTTGGTTAGAGCCTGAGTGATGTGCTCGAGAAAAAAGTGATGCTTGATAATAGATTGAGATTTTAGGTGTGTTTGGTTCTAGACCCCAACATGCCAAGCTAATTTTTGGCTCTGCCCGGATAATTTGGCAGCCATTTAGTTCTTGCCAAAATTTGACTGGCCCGTAAAAAAAAACTTTGGTCAGACTAGCTACATTAAACTGTGTTGCTGGGCAGGAGCTCGGCCAGCAAAACGGCCGCCGCGATTTTGGCTTGGCTGGACCCCCATGTGCTGATGTGTCATGTTTCAATTGGTCGTATTAAATGATTTGTAGTTTGGGTTAACAAGCATCCAACGATTATATTTTCTAAACCATATATACAATTTGTGATCCGTTTAAACAATTATCTTCCTGTGATTTAATCTATATATCAAGATTTGTGTTGTATATATTTTAAAACAAAAAATAATAATATACGGAACCCACATGTCATAGTCACGGTTTTAATACAATTTTAATTTTGACTTGATCACAAATCAAACACCATTTTCTATGTCTAATTTTGTCACTGCCCTGAATTTGGTCTAATTTGGCTTAGCATATATGGGCTAGAAACCAAGCGGCCCTTGCTTTTTGCCTGGCTTAGACAAGCCTGAGATATGTCTGTTTGGTTGATATCTTGAGCCTAAAGTTGCTTGAAGTGTTAATACGCACAATATTAACAGAAGAAATCACGTACTTTCATCAAACAAAAGGTAAGTTTATCGCTGGCCTATATCACATTTTATGCCCATCTACCCACTAATTTACCCTTAACAAAGATCAATATAGTAATTACAAATAGATCATATGGCAAAAAAAGAAGAAGAAAAATCTGCAATAAATATCCTAGCAAGAAGTTTTTTAAAAAACTGCATCCCAGTAAGAAGTGAAAAAAAATAAAAATGGCATACTCGATACTGGAATAGCTGATCGGTTGTTGTACGCTTATTAGTGGTCTTCTTTTGGGAAAAAAAAATTAGAGCGTGGGAGCTGCGTGCCAAAACCTGAAGGCTAATCGGTGTGTTGAGTATGGACAACAGTACAGTCTAAGCATTGATTGTCATTAGCAAAGAACTCAAGTGAGCAAATGCATGCAGCTGCTAGCGCTGGAGTCGGGCATCTTTTTTGGGCAGCCTAACGGCATCTTTGTTCTTTTGCTAGTCGAGGCTGTTGGATAAGGATTGTCTAGCTTAGATGGGCAAGGTAAGGTAAGAAAAGAGGTTGGTGTTTAGTTGCTTTGTCTATATGTGAAGTTGAACGTTTGCTTGTGTTTATCTTGCTCACACATTGTTATGTTGCACATACTATTTCTTATTCCACACGTTTTACCTTACTCAAGTCAAAGAGCGAAATCGGCTCACCTCCTGCAGCAAGCTTTTTTTGTCTTTCCCAAACTAGCTTGCCTAGCAAAGCAAGCTTTTAGATTTGCTACCAAATACACATCCTTATCCAGCAAGGAGAGACAAAGCTAACCAGAAAAGGCGTGTCTCCAGCAAGCATGCAGCTAAGGAAGTTGGCTCGTGAACACCAACCAAATACGTCCTTAATTATAAAGAATATAATGGTTTAAACAGTTTAAAAATCAAAAACACGTTTTAGACTATACGGTCATTTTGAAGCCTGATAATAAAAAAGGTCACATGTAAACATTGGTGCTTCATTCCTGTAAGGCTAACTCCAGCAGAGCCTTTAAATTTGTAGATTCGGTGCTACAGCGGTATCCAGCGCTACAGTGTTGCGGAGAGAGCATGCATCCTTAAATCTGCGGAGTACTGTAGCATCCGTAACACTGTAGCAGAGTTGTTCACAGAGGCTGACAGCGGGATCGGAGAGAGAAAAAGAGGTGTAGAAGTTAGGAAATAGAGTAGCTGCTGAAGATGAAAAAAAGATACTGTAATAATATTTTTGAGGATAAAAATTTAAGGTAGCTGCTGGAGATGACCTAAGGGCCGTTTTTTTTCGTCTGCAAACTTTCTGCGTGTCCTGTTCGTTCGCTCTACCAGATTTTCTTGGAGCCAAACTTTGGTTTCAAACCAAATAAAAAGCCAAATTTCGTGTGTATTACCAAACTTTTGATTAGATTTCATTTGGGTCATGAACCAAAGAGGCCCTTGTTTTTTATACTAAGGAGAATTAGCCATCTGGATCCGTTGGAACAGGATATCAGGTTAGCAACAGTTTCACCGAGATCCCAACCAAAAGTCCCAAGTTTTAAAAAGGTGTAATAGGAAAGGCAACTCTAAAGGGCGTGTGCACACATGGCTTATCTGGTTGCTTTGCATTCATCTCTCACCTAATATTTATCTACTCATTAATTCTCTTATATATACTATGATTTTTTTTCATCTAGCTCTCCAACACAAATCTAAATGTAAATGAACGATTTTGATAGTTCATATGTGTACAAGAGATAGTAGAATTTTTCCTTCCAAGTTTTTTATGGATTCTGATCTTGAGCTCTTCTCTTTTTTATTTCTTTCAAAATATTATTGATATTTTACATTTCGGAGAACAGAAAAAGGTTCTCAAAATAACTGCTTGGTGGAATCGGTTCAAAAGAAAAAAAAATGGTGGCCGTTATATTCGCCAAGTGCCGTTGGTATCGCTAATCTCTCTGTCCTTTTGTTGTATAAAGTGTCATAATTTGGGCACGAATATGAATATCCCATAAATAAAATAGCAAGAACATGACAGCATAAAATGAATAAACACGATCTTTTGAGAGCATGCCAATAATTCATATGGAAAAGCATTATCCATCATATTAAATATCAAGTACTGAACAACAGATACTTGAAAGAAAAATTGCTCTCAGACAATGATTAATAATTAGCTCCACGACTTTAATAGTCCTGCTTCCTAATTGTCTTATAGAATTCATTATTAATTGGGTAATGTTCTTAAGCATCAACTGATAAAGAACTTGTACTGTGTTCTCCTGAATCAAAGAAACTCATTTAATAGTACTGCAATACCAAGTCTAAGAGCACACACTCAGAGTTACAGTGGCAGACAACTGCCAAAACAATGATAAAAATGAGCTGCAAATTGCAAAAGGATGGTAACAACAACTTGTACTAGCAATTCATCAAGTACCAAACATGTATAGCATACTCATAGCTTACTGCAACAATGATCCAGGAACAACTCAACGGGTAGCACACTAGATAATCAAATAATCAGGTGTATCTCGGTGTGTTAGACAAAGCCGAAAAACACTACATGAATTCCAGTGCTAACGGTTGAAGTCACAAAACTATAGAATCCACAGGCCTATGCTATATTACTTAGAGAATATGCTCAAATTTCAGCAATTCTATTCACCATCGAGCTAATACTTTATAAATATTGCACTGTCTAGAATCTAGAAAGAGAGAAAACAAATTACTCATAGAGAGATTTGCTTAAAAGCAAAAACTATGGAGGCAAGGCACGGCAATGATGCCGCTGTCCCAAAAATCCTATTCGCCGCTATTATCGTCGGTGAGGACAACAGATATACAAGGCCTCACCACACCGCATCAGCGCGTGCGGGCGAGCTCGGCAACCACAGCTCCGATAAGCACCAACACAACAGCTCCACCACTATATCTACCAAGTGCCAAAGCTCTAACCCCTAAAGCTGAGCTCCAATTGGCTCAATATCAAAGCAAAGAATCAGATCAGAGAGAGTAGTAGTGAGTAGATAGGAATGTCCATGTGTTTTTTTTCTCTGTGTTCCTGCAGCGAGAAGGAGCCGACACCCATATAGAGGCTACGACGACCCCATCCAACCCACGATCCCGAGGGAATCGGAGGCCGTTGTGCCGCCGCCGCCACTTGGCCGCCGTCACCTTCCTCTCACGCCGCACGCAAGGATTTCAGCTTTGCCTTCTTGCCCTAGTAGACCGACTCCTCCTCTTGTATACGCCAGCATAAGGGCTTGACCCACAAAGAACAACAGGCCAGCTGGTCCAAAGCAAAAGGAGCCCATGAGAACATTAAAAGTCATATTTTTATCAACAATCCCCACCAAATTTTATTGTTGGAGTTATCGGTTTGATATACAGAATTTGAGTAAAAAGTACATTTCTGGTTTGAACAAATTACCTAGTTGGATATAAATTGGCTCACACATGATGAGGAGGACTGAACCTTGATCCTCAGCCTTAGTGCGAGAGCCTCCTCATATACAACACCCTGTACAAGGCTGCTTTCCAATGACCATCTCTTGGGTTGGACGTATAACGACTCAACCTTCATATTGGATACGAGATGTTAGGCCTAATATATAAGAGACTTATCACATGTGAATATTTTAACTGATCTTTTTCATAGCCTATATTTTTCTTCAACTCAGCAATTGGATCATAGAGCGTGGCTACAGGCTTAAAGTCTGTCATACCAAAACATGTAAGCACCTTGTCCACATAATGAGATTGATTTAAAGTTATCCTGTTCCCGCCCTTTAACAGCTTGATGTTTAGAATTACATCAGCCTCTCCCAGATCCTTTGTATAAAAATTTTGAGATAGAAAAGACTTAGTTTGGTTAATCATTTTCAAGTTTGTCCCAAACAACAATATGTCATCCATGTATAAACATAGAATGACACCTCGTCCCCCACTATAGCGATAATACACGCACTTATCGGCTTCATTTACACAAAAGCTGACTGAAGTCAATGTAGTATCAAACTTTTCATGCCATTGCTTAGGGACCTGTTTGAGACCATTCATGGATTTAATTAACCTGCATACTTTACTCTCATGTTCAGTTACCACAGATCTATCTCGCTGCTGCATATAAATCTCATCATCCAACTTTCCATTAAGAAAAGCGGTCTTGACATCCATCTGATGTATAAGGAGGTTATACGAAGCTGCAAGTGCTAAGAGCAAGCGGATAGTGGGTAACCTGACAACAAGAGAATATGTATCAAAGTAGTCCTCTTCTTCTTTTTGCGTAAAACCCTTACCATTAATCGGGTCTTGTACTTCTCTATAGTACCATCGGGTCTACGTTTTCTCTTGAAGTTCCATTTGCAGCCGACTAACTTGCAGTCAACTGAGACATCTGCTAACTCTCAGGTTCTGTTAGTGATGATCAAATCCATCTCACTGCAGACTGTTTCCTTTCAGTACTCCGCTTCTGGAGAAGCGTATACCTCTGAAAGATTTCATGGTTCATCATCCACGACAAAGGTGATACAGTCATTTCCCAGTGATTTTTCAGTTCTTTGCCTCTTGCATCTCCTAAGTTCCAATTCAGGAACCGTGTCGCTAACATTATGAGGAACAAGATTATCAACTAAAAAGATTATGGGTACCTACTTCCTTTTCTCGCATATGAAAGATGTGCTCAAAGAATGTTGCATTCGAGACTCCATTATCGAGTCTACAGAAATGTCTTAGACCTCAGAATGGACCACTAGGAATCTATAGGCGGTACTATGGTGTGCATACCCCAGAAAGACAGCCGACAGTCTTTGGTCCTAATTTCCTTTTCTTCAGCAGTGGAGCATGTACTTTTGCTAAACAGCCCCACATGTGAAGAAAGGACAAATTCAGTTTTCTCCCCTTCCATCCTTCATAGGGGCTACCTCGTGATTCCGATGAGCGACCTTGTTCGGGACATAATTAATTTTGAGAACAATCTCACCCCACCATGAGTTAGTCATACCAGAATTTTGTAACAAGACGTTAAACAAGTCACAAATTGTTCGGTTCTTTCTCTCAACTACTTCGTTGGCCTGTGGTGAGTATGGTGGCATAAATTCATGAATTATACCACTTTCTTCACAGAACTCAGAGAAATCCCTAGGAATATATTCCCTACCTCTATCAAACCTCAATCTCTTTATTGTCTTCTTCGGCTGGTTTTTCACCTCAGCCTTATAGATCTTGAAGTATTCTAATGCTTCATCCTTTGTCTAAGCAAAATAGATATAGCAGAACTTATTAGCATTATCTATAAGAGTAAAGAAGTATCTTTTGCCACCCTTAGTTAAAATTCTATTTATCTCACATAGATTAGAATGGATCAATTCAAGTGGTGAGGTGCTTCTCTCCTCGACCAAATAAAACAGTTTGCGGGGCTACTTAGCTTGCACACACACCTCACACTTATGTCGTAATTATACGAGGGAATGAGATCCATCTTGTTCAAACGCACAATTACTTTATTATTAACATGACACAAACGAGAATGTCATAAAACAATATTCGTATTAGAATATGAAGAATAAAAAATATTTGTAGAACTATCAAGAATAAAAATGTGGAACATGCCTCCGCAATCATAGCCTTTTCCTACAAACAACTCACACCTGGTCATCACTACTTTATTTTACTTGAAGATTAACTTTATTCCTTGCAGCACAACATTGATCCGCTGAGTAGATTATGGGTCATGGCAGGCACAAACAGCACATCCTTCAGGACAAGAGTCTTGCCAGAAGTCAGCTTTAGGCTCACTTATCCTACTCCAGGCACTGCTGCTGAGACCCTATTTTCCATCAGTACGGATCTATAATCTGCACCCTGAAGAGAAGTAAAACATGTCTGATCATCATAAATATGCATTGTTGTACCTGTATCAACCCATCAACTTACTGGTGAATTTGCCATAAATACCGCAGATACATACCCACTAGTGGAGTCACCTTTGCCGGTATCATCGGCTGTCGCAACTGCCATATGCACTTGGGCTTTAGCTGTCTTTTGCTGCTCAAGCGTCGGCCCCTTGCCCTTATGGTCGTGGCATCTATTTGCTTTATGATCCAGCCCACTGCAGACGTAGCAGATAATCTCATGCTTCTTCTTCTTCTTAGCATTAGCCTTCGGTCCAGTAAAACCAGGCTTGGCCTTCTCCTTCTTCATATTCTTCCCAGGATGGTTCTTGTGCTCGACAATGTTAGCTTGAGCGGGCGCCTTCACCCCACCATAGCCTGCATTAGACTTCTCCTCGACATTAATAGCATCAATGAGCTTATTAAGGGTCAATCGCTGCTTTAAGTGCTGATGTGCAGTGACAAAGTCACGCCAAGAAGTAGACAGTTTGCCCATAATGACATTAACCTGAAAATTCTTAGGGAGGACACAACCATACTGGACTATGTCTCGCATAATCAGCTGCAACTAATTGATTTGTTCCATAACTGATCTGCCATCTCCCGTACAAAAATTCAGGTAGCTGGCCACCATGAATGACTCGTTGCCAGTCGCTTTCAACATACTTGTCATTCAGCTCCATCCACACCTTTTGTGCTTCTCCAAACCCCACGTAGATGTCGAAGAGCCTGTTCGATAGGATGGCCAAGAGACATGCTAAGGCTGTGGCATTAGCCTTCTCCCAACGGGCCCTTAACGTGTCGAGACACGTTCTTTCGACATCGTCTTACACGGCTTCCCCCGGAGGGGCGGGCGGTTGTAGCAAAAATGACTTTATTAGTCCATGATTGTGATTTTGATGATTAATGACAATATAGTCAATGAAATTAACATGTTTGTCAAGAATATATATTAGTAAGTCCCATGGATGTAATACATGAAGAAGCCACTATAGCTGAGACAAAGTTTGATCGAATTGATGAAGTCCCAGGAAGATTTACCTCACCGGATGGTCCAGTGCTCTGGGTGTTGAACTCACCGGAGCATATTTACACAAAGGGAGAGAGAGGCCTGAAGACCTCACCGGAAGGTTCGGTGATCAGCAAGTATGCTTACCGGAGCAATTCTTTCAGAGAAGGGTGTCGTGCTGAAGAATGAAGGCTAAGCCTCACCGGATAGTCCGGTGATCAACACGTGGCAACACCTAAGTGTTTCTGTCCAGAAGGCTGAATGGAACAACCCACCGAAAAGTCTGGTGATCAGATAAAGATACACACCGGAGTATTTCCATCACTGAAGGTTGCAGCCGTGTAAGATCGAAGATCAACACACTGGAAGGTCCGGTGATGAAGCAAGGCTTCATAGGAAAATACATCGGACAATGAACAGTGCAAAGAGGCATAACGAAGTTCAAGGTATCAAATAGTCCGGTGATGAAATGATGTGCACCGGATGCTAACACTGGAGCAATTTACACAAAGAAAAAGGAAAAGCTCGGATGACTCAGGATAACTCACCGGATAATCCGGTGATGGAGATAAAGTATACACCGGATTGTCTGGTGTTCACAGAGGCTTGAGTGGGGTTCCAACGTCTAGTTTATGAGAGTGTACTCACCGGATGATCCGGTGTTAGTACTATTGTTCTCACCGGATTATCTGATGTTCACAACTTTTCTGAGCTGTTGGGTTAACGGCTAGTGCGCGGATTTGAGGCTATAAATAACCCTACACTCAGTCATTTGAAGGCGTGTCATGCTGCTGGAGTCTAGAGAAACCTCATACATGCTTGAGAAGACATCCAAACCAACAAAGTGTTTAATGTAATTATCTAAGGTGATTAAACACAAGATTAGTGAGTGATTAGTGTTTATAGGCCTAGAGAGAGTGTTGCTAGGTGATTGCTGCCTAGAGAGTGGAATAAGGAGTGATACAGCCTTGTAACAAGTGGTACGCCAGCACAGTGGAGTCTTGGTGACTCGTCGGCAAATTTGTTGACCCTTCAACTTATTGTGGAGCGGTGATTAGAAGCGTGTATGGGGACGCGGATACCCTTGCCTTGGTGGATCAAGCTCCAAAGTGATCACAACTGTAAGGGACTGAAAGAGAGGCTAGTTGTGAGACTTTGCCTTGGTGTCGTGGTAGCTCATTCGGGTAGAGGTCTTTTCTTTGTGATTTGGTGGCTCAAGAGCTATGATCGGGTGTCGACCGGGAGCATATCATTTGTGGAGCTCTAAAGTGGATTAAGGGTGGTATTTATATCATCAATACCATGGGATAAAAATCTCTTATACCGAGTTTGCTCTCTCTACCTTATTTACGTTTCCGTATTTATATTCTTGCAATTTAACTTCGTAGATAGGTTGTAAGTATTTTGATTGGTAGAGAAGACTCACTAGATAAACCAAGAGCATATTTAGATAGAAATTGATATAGGTTTATCTTGTGTAGTTTTTAGAGTCGAATAGATTCTAAGTGCCATAATTCACCCCTCCCTCTTAGGACGTCACCAATTCTTTCAACAGCTTTTCGGTGAGGACCCAGAAAAGTCCGAGCTCCATCAACCATAGTCTCGTCTAGGCCTACCAGCGCTTAAAGCCGGTCCCATAAAAAATCTCAGGCTTAATCGCATCCGAGGACGATAGTGGTAGGCTAGATGAGCTAGAACTAGCCATCTCAGAAGGAATAGGATTTCTGGATTGTTATATAAAATGCGATAATTTGGGCATGGATACCAATATCCCATAAATAAAATAACAAAAACATAAAATAAATAAACATGATCTTTCGATAATGTGCCAATAGTTCATATGGAAAAGCATCATCCATCATGTAAATATCAAGTACTGAACAACAGATATTTGAAAGAAAAATTGCTCTCAAACAATGATTAACAATTGGCCCAGGACTTTAATGGTCCAGCTCCCTAATTATCCTATAGAATTCATCATTAGTTGGGCAATATTCTTTAGCATCAGCTAGTAAAGAACATGTATTGAGTTCTCCTGAATCAAAGAAACTCCTTTGACAGTACTGCAATACCAAATCTAAGAGCACACACTCATAGTTGCAGTGGTGAAAATGAGCTGCAAATTGCATAAGGATAGTAACAACAACTTGTACTAGCAATTCATCCAGTACCAAAAATGTATAGTATACTCAGAGCTTACTGCAATAATAATCTAGGAACAACTCAACGGGTAGCACACTAGATAATCAGATAGCCAGATGTATCTCGATGTGCTAGACAGAGATGAAAAACACTACACAAATTCCAACTGCTAACAGTTGAAGTCACAAAACTAGAGAATCCACATGCTTATGCTAGATTACTTAGAGAACATGCCCAAATTTCAGCAATTCTATTCATCATCGAGCTAATACCTTATAAATGTTGCACTATCCAAAATCTAGAAAGAGAGAAAACAAATTACCCACAGAGAGATATGCTTAAAAGCAAAAACTATAGCGGCAAGGCACAACAATGACGCCGTTGTACCAGAAATCCTATTCGCAACTATTACTGCCAGCGAGGACAACAGAGATACAAGGCCTCACCACACCACGTTGGCGTGTGCGTGCAAGCCTCAACAACTACAGCTCCGATGAGCACCAACACAGCAGCTCCACTACTGAATCTCCCAAGTGCCAAAGCCCTGACCCCCAAACCGAGCTCCAATCAACTCAAGATTAGAGCAAAAAACCAGATCAGAGAGAGCAGTAGTGAGTGGATATGGATGTTCCTGTGTTTTTTTCCTCTGTGTTCCTACAGCGAGAAGGAGCCGGCACCAGGGTTCAAAAATACGTCCGTTACCGCTCGAAATCCACGGTAATCGACCTTACCGGTCCGACTCAGTTTCATAATGCGCTCAATATCCAAATTTGAATTCAAAAAATTCAAACCAATTTTTAAAAAACTAAAAAAAATCAGAAAAGATTCCATAAAAAACTAGAGGTAATTCTAAGACTATATGTGAAAAGAATTTTCAAAAAAATGTAGTTTGCATCACCAAATAGCTGCTCGAAGATTGGGAATTCGTAAAAAGGCCGAAAATGAATAAAATGCCGAAAAGGGCCGAATGCATAGTGCAATCGGCCCGTTTTGGCCTAGCTCAAATGGATAAGGGAAGTCGGTGTTCAGCTCGTGTTTGTCCATAGCAAAAATCAAAGATTCGTTGCGTGACCGGCCAGATCCGTGATAGTGCTGCGGAAATCCAGCGTTGAAGCTTCGGCTATCAAGCGATTAGCGTCGATAATCGACCGCATTTGAGAGGTTACCGTCCGCCTTCGAAGGGCAGCGCGGAGCGCCTGACGCGGAGCGATTTTCGAAGCTCTTCGTTCGGTAACTGCCCATATACTAGTGATTTTTCATGTAATTCGTTCAGTAATCATTCTTAGGAAGTCACCAGTTCATTGTGTGGTTGATTAGGACAATTTAGTGGTTGATTTGCTTGATTATTGACCCTATTGCGTCGGTTTTTAGCCTGATGTGCATGGTTGTTACCTTGTACTGGCAAGGGTTGTTAATATTGGTCAAGTTAATTGTTTCTTGAGACATTTATGCATGACTAGCAACATGCCAGCACATGTTTATCAATTTAACCTGCATGGACATAATTATTAGTAGGTTAACCATTGAGTTTTCTTTTTCAACAGAGACAATACAAACTAGTTAGTGTCGGTTATGCCGTTATGGTCCGTGTTTAGGTTGTTACTTGTTAGGGTTAGTTAGTGTCCAAAAGCGTTGGTTAGCGCCTAGTAGTTGGTTTTGTTCAATATTTTCTCGCTGTTGGAATTTGTGGAGTGCTAATAGGATGATATATGTTGTTTTGGAGTAATCGATCACGAATAGAGATATGGTGTGGCAACATAGGGACAATTTGGCCCCAGGGTTTAGGTGCAATTACTGCAATAAGAAAAAGAAAGGCGATGGTGCCACAAGGTTGAAAGAACATTTGACAAGGTGCGGATCGAATATTATACATTGTGATATGGTGCCTCCAGATGTGCGTGATTATTTCAGACGTGAGCTGGATAGGGAAAGAGATAAGAGGAAGGGAAAGTCTGAGGAGAGCTTTCGGAGGCAAGAGTCAGCAAAAGTTTAGGTAGATTTGACAAGCGATAATGAGGAGACGGAAGAGGAACAGGTGCAGCGTGCCATGGCTCAGTCCAGGGAGGAGGAAGAGTTCAGGAGGAGGGCACGTGAGTTCTACAAGCATGGAGGTGGTAGTGGAAGTGTCAGAGGAGGCAATGTGTTAAAGAGGATGCTTAGGAGGGCATCTTCAACCAGGGAGCCACCACCAAGTGTCACAGATTACAATGTTGCTATAGCAAAAGCCCCTGTGCAACAAAAGATTGACACCAGGTCATGGAGTGTGAAGGGAAAGAAAGCGAAGAAAGCTATTGGTTTGGTATGGTCCAAATTTTTCCACACTTCAGGTATTCCTGGTTGAAGGGCGGACGACACATTCTTTATTGCCGCAGTAAAAGAAACACAGAAATGGGGTGAGTGATTAAGTTTGTAATGAACTTATTGTTGTCATATTTCTTTCTTTTTGACTTATGACCATCTGTTCTATAACAGGCGATGGTATACCATCTCTAACTGGTCGGGATATAGATGTTAAGTAACTGAACGAGAACGAGAATGCATTGAAGAAGATATTTGACAAGTGAATGCTAGAATGGTTAGAGTATGGTGTGACCATCATGTGTGATTCTTGGACTGGATCGACGCACATGAGTATTATTAAATTTTTTATATATTGCAATGGTCGTATATTTTTTCACAAGTCTGTAGATGCGACTGACTACAATCAAGATGCAAAGTATTTGAACAAGGTTCATTTTTTTTTGAGTTGGTAACATAGTATTGCAATTGTTGCATATTTATTTGGTTGATTCGTTTATGTAGGAGATAAGAGCAGTGGTCAATGATTTGGGGCCACAAAATATTGTGCAGATCGTGACTGATAACAGGTCTAACTATAAGAAGGCTTGTCAGGTTCTCAAAAGGGAATATCCTGCTATTGCGTGGCAGACTTGTGTGGCGCATACGATAAATTTAATGTTGAAATCAATTGGTGAATTTAGATAACACAACATTATCATTCAAAGTGCAAGGTTCATATCGCGATGGATGTACAATCATTCAAAGCTACATGAAATAATGAAGACCACGATTGGTGAAAAGTTAGTGAGGTGGAATGCCACAAGATTTGGCACAAACTATCTATTTCTTGAAAGCTTTCTACACGAAAGGATAGGTTCATGCAATAGATGGCATCTAGTGAGCTCCAGCAGTCTCGCTACATTAATTCTGATATTGGGAGATATGCACATAGTTGCCTATCCAGCTTACCATAGTGGGACAATCTTAAAATGGTTGTCGATTCCATTCACCCATTGTATATCTTCCTCCGATTTGTTGATCAAGGCAAGGTGCCAACATTGAGTGAGATGCTCATGAGATACATCGTTGTCAAGCAAGAGTACAATTCGTTGTATCACAATGATAGAGATCCCTTTGAAAAGTAAATGGCAATTATCGATCGCAGAATGTATGATCTAGCGAATGGGACCTACATGAATGCCGATGATACACTCTTACCACTTGCATTCTTATTGTACTAATGCTTTTGGTTCTAATGCTTATGGTACTAATGCTTTGATCATCAACTTGCAGTGGCCGCATTGAACCCCCGCACACATTACACGTATGGCACGGGTCCAAACTTGTTCGAAGATCTCTGGGAGACATTCGAGATGATGACCGATGTTAGTACTGCCGCGGAAGCACTTAATGAGGTTGAAATATATCGGACAAAGTTTCTGTCGTTCGCTAGTCCGCTCGCTTCACGGATGGCTTGTGACGGCAGGACTCAACCTGGTACGAATTGCGTTGGCATATCTAACCATCGCATCACTTTATTTACTTTTCTAAACGTTATATCACTTTACCTACTTGTAGCTCAATTGTGGTCTATGTTTGGTTCGTCTACACCTACATTAATGATGCTTGACAGACGCCTAGTGTCTCAGTGCGCTTCATCTAGTGAGTGTGAGAGGAACTAGAGTATATTTGCATTTATCCACATGAAAGTTCGTAATCGCTTAAGCTACAAGAAGCTCCATAAGTTGGTACATGTCAACTACAACCTGAGAATACAGAATAATTTGGATGCAGGTATTAGGTCAACTGTTGATGATGATCCATTTCAGCAGCTTATGGAGCCCACATTGAACGAAGAGAACAATCCGCTCCGGGACTAGATGGAGACCGGTAGATCAAATGCTGCCCCAGAGCTCGATGAGGAGGGCACAAACAGTGACATACCCCTGCTAACTCACTTGGTGACAGACACAGTGAACCCACAAGATTTGCAACAGTGGGTTGCTAAAGTGGTAGGTGACACACACGGGAAAGATGAAGAAGCAAATGACGCATCTAAAGAAGAGAAAGAAGATTAAGGGTAAGGGCAAAAGACAAGTGCAAAGCAATAAGAGCACGGATAGTGACCCAAAGAGCTCAACTTACCAAGAGTCGAATGACAGTAGCTCAAAGGTAGATAGCGCTAACGATGACGGTCATGGAGCCGGTGTTCCTCCATGCCATCCTCTGTCGTTGCTCCCATGCAATTCACTTGTGAGAGTTAGTTTTCGTTTGCCACACATGACCAGAACCACGGTGCCTCATCCTCACAAAGGCATGTCATACAGGGTGGTCATGATGGACCATAAGATAGTGAGAGCTATTGTAGCAACTATGATATGGAGAGTAGTTCTAGATCGTATCTGTCGGTGAAATAGGACCGGGGGTTCCCCGATTCCCGGGGCCAGGTCAGCAGCAGTGCCACGTGGCGCCATGCCTTAGGGGTCACCTCCCCGGGAGGTCCCTGAGGGCCCAAGGAAGACAACCTCTGGGAGACGGTGCTCGGGGCTGTGGTCATTGGCCCCCGAGTACCCAGGTTCCCCGATAGCGAGAGAAGCCAAGTTCCGGGAGCGAGTGCTCGGGGCCCGGGTCAGTGGCCCCCGAGTGCTCGGAGTCCCCCGAAGACCCAACATGAACGGTATCGGGAGAGAGTGCTCGGGGCCGTAATCAGTGGCCCCCGAGCACTCGGTTCCCCGAGGACCTGAGGAAGACAGTTCCGGGCGGCGGCGTGCTCGGGGCCACGGCCACATGGCCCCCGGGTACCCGAGCTCCCCGAGGACACGAAGCCAACAATACCGGGAGAAGGTGCTCGGGGCCGGGAGCAATGGCCCCCGAGCACCCGAGTCCCCCGACGACCCAAGATGAACAGTACTGGGAAGGGGGTGCTCGGGAGTGGCTCCCGGGCACCCGCAGTTCCCCGACGACGTTAGAAGCCCCTTGTCGCTGGATCCCACAAGGGCTCAGCGGTGAGATGTCAATCAGTGGGAGGCCCGATGCTGCCTCAACAAGAGCATGGCCTGTCACTTCCGACCACTCCCCCCACGCTTATCGTCAGTCCCTGCTACCGCTTAGTAGGGAGGCGTGTGAGCATTCAATGCAGCAAGACTTATCGCCTGCCCCCCCTGCTGTGTCAGACTCCCTCTGACCCAGCGGCGTGCGGGGCGGCTCAGAGGCTGCCCGGCGGCCCCCTGCGTCTGCTAAAGCTAGGACGTGAAGGCCGACGGGACAGCTCAGAGAGCGTGTAGTCAACCCCTGTAACATCAAACTGTAGCGTCAGGATAGCTGCTCTCTATTTATATTTACGGGAACTTGTGCCCCCAGCGGGGCACGCAAGCCTCCCCCAGTTGTATAAAGGGGGAGGAGGGGGCAGACTAGATAGTAGCTCGAGAGAGGTCAGGCTGAGTCTCTAAGACTCGATAGACAGACCGAAGGACGGGATAGACTCGAAAGAGATCTTTGGCTCTGGGGACTTCGGACGCCAACAAGGAAGAGGCGAACAGAAGGAAGCTCACCAAGCTCAGAGAGTCCGGCACTTGAAGACCCGGGCTCCAAGTAGATAGACAAGAAATACCATTGTAATACATAGCTCCCGCTCAGCTCCGGGGCGTTGGAGATCCAGAAAGGGCGTTCCAAGAGCCCTCATAATACAATAGCACACACACAGGAGTAGGGAATTACGCCTCCGCGCGGCCCAAACCTGTATTAATCCTCCGTGTCCACCGGCCCGACCGGTTCCCACCTGTTTCATCATCCAAGGCGGATTCAGGATCATCCCCCCGGCCGAATCTCTAAAAATGGGTCTCTGGGGATCCCCGCGACAGGAGTTAACCCTCCGACAGTATCCGTACCACTATCCTATCCCCGATACTCAGTCAGAACCTCCTATTCAGTGGGTCTATGAGTGGCATGACCCTAAGTTTTATGCCATATTGCAAGGATAATAGTCAACCACTTCTGTATGGATGGGGCAGAGTATAAGGCAGAGTTGCTATCTACACGACGGATAATACTCATATCCACCGATGAGTACAATACAGCTGAGTTTAATCGCCCTCAAGTTGGTGGTTTTGAAGGTGATGATAATTTACATTCTGCAACTACTTTATTTCCATATCATGGTATTGTACTAATTTTTTTCCATCTCGTCGGTTGCACGTTGAGTGGATACTATGTAAACTACATTTTAAGCATTGACCATCACTTTATATGTATATATTCGATAAAACAATTATATAGTCATGCCTGTATTGCTATTTGTATTATTTGTATGGACAATTAGACATATTTATTAATTTGAGGTGCTACATATGTAATATATACATATATTCAATAAAATAATTATATGGTCATGTTCGTATTGCTATTAGTATATATTTATTTTCTTGAAAATGTTCAAAATATAGCAAAGGTCATGCCAAAAAAATTTCTGATTAAAAAAAGCATAGCAAATCTCATGCCATATTTCTTTTTATTTTTCTGGTTTTTTTGTGTGTTTTTATGATTTTCCTAGAAATTCATAGAAATACAACTAAACTGGTCGGTTACCACTTCAAATCGCTCGGTTTTCAATCAAAATTGCTCGGTTAACGAGCGTATGGTTATCGAAAAAACCATTTGGTTTATTGCAAAAGCGCTCGGTAACCGGTCCAATTCGATCGGTTACTGAACGGCGAATTTATCGATTTTTTTTCTAAATTTCAAATTTAACCGAGTGAATTTTGAACGAATTCTTGCCGAATTTCGAGCGGTTATCGCGATAACCACGATTTTTCGGTAATCGCCCGGGTCCGATTTTCATGTCTCAAATGATATTGTGAACCTTGGCCAGCACCCATATAGAGGCTACGACGACCCCATGCAACCCACGATCCCGAGGGAATCGGAGGCCGTTGCACCACCGTCGCCGCTCGACCACCGTTACCTTCCTCTTACGCCACACGCAAGGATTTTTAGCTTTTCCTTCTTGCCCTAGCAGACCGGCTCCTCCTCTTGTATACGCCAACGTAAGGACTCGGCGGACAAAGAAGCAACAGCCCAGCCGGTCCAATGTAAAAGAGCCCATGAGAACATTAAAATTCATATTTTCATCAATACTTTGGTCTTTTTTTCTACTCCTCGGTATGTTTGCTCGGGATACGAATTTGAATGGCAATTCTGTATATGTGAGCTGAGGAGCAAAGAGTACTTTTTATTTTACAAAAATGGTTTGTTGTTTGATCACATGGATCTCGTTCAAAAGAAGCTAGCATGTTGTGTGAATGGTGATGAGAAAAAACTGTCGGTTTAAGTTTCGTATGTGCCATAATGCCTTTATCAGACCGACGATGTGTAACGCATGAAATAGGTGAGGGTTAGGGATCAGGGTCGTGGATGCTAGGTTTAGAGGGATAGCTGCAGCAGCAGCCAAAACGGTGGTTAGATGAGGTAGGTGATGAAATAGAGTAATTAGTACAGTGGTATAGACGGATCTAGTGGCTGTAGATGGGAGGAGGACGGTAGACCGATGGGAGAAACTAATGAAGCGTTCGGAAGAGGAAAATTGAAGAAGCTATTGGGACGAGAAGACGATCCGGAGATGTTGGATCTCCATCTGACCGCTTTTTTTAGATAAAGCTTCATCTGACGGATGAGATCGGTTGACTGTAATAAATTCATGTCTTCAGTCACCTGGCTCCAGCATCTCCCTTATTTTTGTCGATTTCTAGGGCGAAGGGAAATGGTCTCTCCCAATCCGTAGTAGTGATCGGTCGGACGATTGGCCAATAAAAAAACTAAAGTGATCTGACGATCAACGCCCTCAGAAATCAGAATGAACGCAACGCAGCATGGTATCTTATTGACGGATGTTCATTCACAGGTGGCAGTAGTAGGGTTTGATCTCTTGATCCATCAAGTTACTAACATAAAAAGCGAAACACCGATCCGGGACGGACAGAACGAATGACGGAACAGCTAACAAATCGAGTTGTACGACGTGAGCGACACTCCTGCCCCAGTTTCTTCTCGGTAAAGGCCGGCGATCAGCTCGTCGTCCGGTGAGCATGGTTGTCGTCACGAGGAGGCCTGCACCACCATGATCGGAGGCTGGTCACGTGGTGCGCGCGGTAGTCGCTCACGCTCCCCAGGAACGCCCTGCAAAGACAAACAAGCAACCGCGTACATGTACTTCAGTACTTGTGTGTTGGCATAGCTAACACGACGACGGTGTATCATCCAATCGGTGTTGCAACACGTAGCAACGTACCTCTTGATGACGCCGAGGCCGCGGCTACCGACAACGAGCAGGCCAGCGCTCATGTCGGCGGCGGCGCGGCACAGCGTCTCCCTGGGCTCCCCCTCCTCCACCACCGCCTCCGCGATCACCTGCACGTGCAGATGCAACCACGCCTCCGCCGCCCCGCGCGTGCAACGCACGTCACGCATGACCAGCACGGGCGACTTACCCGTCGTCGTCGGTGGCAAATCCGCTTGGCCCTGTCGAGCAGGCTGCGCGCGGTCTCCGCCTGCGCCGCCCGCACCGACTCCATCATCGACGGCGCGCCGTACACCGCTGGTCCTGCGCGCGTGGGCAGGCTTCACGTCAAACAAGCACAGGCACATACCAGCGGGTCGGTGGCTACTGACTAAAGCACAGACGCGTCGAAAGATCACCTGGGCCGGCCGGGTACATGATGTGG
Organism: Phragmites australis; assembly: GCF_958298935.1. Lineage (NCBI taxonomy): Eukaryota > Viridiplantae > Streptophyta > Magnoliopsida > Poales > Poaceae > Phragmites > Phragmites australis. The sequence goes on along the minus strand of NC_084941.1, from coordinate 8,859,135 downwards.
CGGAGCGGCTCCTGGGCGTGGACGTGCACCAGCGCGGCCCGAGGCTGCTGATCGGCGGCCGGGAAGAGGTGGTCGAGCACCCAGGCCAGCGCGTGGCGGTTGCCGTCGCTGTCGTCCACCGCGACAAGCACCTTCATTGCTCCGGTTCCCGTGGCCGGTCACTTCCTTTTCTTGGACCAGTGCTTTTTTCACCTAGTCAGGCTGGTTTGCGGCTTGTGAATCGTTGTGCGGTTATGAGGATTTCCGGCCGCCGCCAGCGTGCTTTATATGTGTGCCTCGGTTGGAGCTGGTCCTGAGATTTTGATGTTATAAAATGAAACTAAAATCGGAACCTTATTAAATTAAAATATATAAATAATTAATATATAAATAATTAAGTGTATTAAAAAATTGTTTCACGACACGGTCACATCGTCACGCGGATGAGATTGCCGCCCTTCCCACAGCGAAGCGCGAGTGCGCGACGTGGAGGAGAAGCTTGACGCTGTGGGCCACCAAAACCACTTCAACTCCTAAACTCTGTGTCTCTTCTTCCTATCCTCGGAGTCCCGTCGCCTCGAGGAGTTGAGAACCTTATGTCTCAGGCTTTCAAATCTTTTGGCCGTCTCATTGATTTGGAAGCATATAACCAGACAAAGATTTGCAATACCAAATTTAGACTCAATAAGCAAAGTTGTTTCCTATATCAGAGAGTCCCTAAATTTTGGGGGCTAGAGCGGTCACCCCGCTTGCCCCCTCCAGTGTCGGCCTGGGTCTTGCTGCGCATGGAGGTGGGGTGGGTTTGAGTGACAACAAAGGGGGCCGAGCCAGTGCGCACACGTGGCAGCCATGCAGGGGCGAATCGTCGCCCGTCGCCCCGGTTTCACGAGCGCTGAGCCGCCAGTGGCTTGCAGCGGTACAACCGTATTAGCATTGTGCCCTTTCACGCTACTTCCACACCCATTTGTTGACATCGTTGCCTAGCTAATTTCACGGCCGACCGCGTGATTGCTTAACGAAACAATGTAAAGCGTACATAAATTCTTCCTTATGGTGCTTCTATGTTACAGCTAATTTCAGAATCTTGGGGCGTGCTAGAATTTGAGTGCACAAACTCCACATATGCACTCCAAAGTTTTGCCACAACCTGATCCATGCATACCACAACCGTCTACGATTCAAAAAAATTGATGCAAGCTCTTAGAAAGTTCGAGTCGCCAAGATCAAGAGCGATCAAAATAGGGCAGTGTATGAATTAGCCTCACGGCGACCTTTTTTTTAGCTTCGTTGGTTCTTTGTTAGATCATGCCAGGCATGCAAAGTATATACAAGAAAACAAATTTTGTGGCAGTTCAACACAAAAACACTAAAAAAGAAAATAAACCCCCAAAAGGAAAAAAAAAGCAAGAAAATCGTTTTATTCAAACCCTATTTGCTAAAGCTACAATTTCCAACTCCAGATTAGATCTTATATTTATAGTTAAAGATCAAGTGATTTAAATCTTTAATTTTAGAATAAAATAGAAACAAAATGGTTTACCTAACTTCTTTATAGTTCTAAGCCTCTAAGCTCTATAAATTTTTAAAATTTAAAATAACCTGCTCTAATTTTTTTAATTTTTGGAACCGGAGCTCTGGCAAACTCTCGCAAGTCACGCAGCCGCATTTCAAGCCTTCATTCTCTCTCGTAAACCCTAAACCGCCGCAATCCCCACCCGATTTCGCCATGGAAGCGGACGAGGCTTCGCAGCCGCCTCCGTGGGCGCAGAATAAGTCGGCCGCGGCCATCGAGGTCTCGTCGGGTCCGCTTGCCGCCGCCGCGGCCCGCCTCTCCGCCCGCTCCCGCGCGCTCCCGTCGTCCCGCGACTTCCACTTCTACAACAACTTCCCCGCCTTCAAATCCCCCGTCGGCGCCGCCGCGGCCAAGGCCGACGCCTCCCTCGGCGTGCTAGGCGCCGCGCCGCTACTCCCGAGGCAGCAGCCGCCGTTCCCCGGGGCCGGCGACCTTGACAACGCGCACGACTGGCTTGTCGCTCTCAACGACGACCTGCTTGAGCGGTTCGGCGCCTCCATGGACGAGTTCAGGTCGCTGAGGGAGAAGGAGGAGGTGGCTGGGCGGAGGGCCGCCCCGGAGGAGACGGTGGGGGCGGGGGACGGGTTCCAGGTGGTGTACGGGAAGAAGAAGAAGAAGGTGGGTGGTCGGGAGGAAGGCGTTGGAAAGGTCGAGGCCTTTGGGGTTTCTGGCTCGGTGAAGATGGCCACAAAGGACAAGGCGACCGTGCCGGCGAAGGTGCCCTTCCACATCCCCACCATTCCGCGGCCCCAGGACGCGTACCGCATTGTGGTGGACAACACGAACAAGCCGTTCGAGCATGTCTTGCTTGAGCTGAGCGAGGACGGCACCCGTCCCGTGCACCCATTGGTTAGTGTCTTTCTGCATAATTTGTGTTAATCGCACGGCCTGTGTATTCTGTTTAGTGCTGTAATTATGAAAATATGCATGGAAGGAGAAAAAAGGATCCGTTTTTCGTTTAGTAGCGTGCAGTGAGTTTGTAGGACCAGGAGGATCAGCAAGTGTTGAATATGGCTGACGATAGATTATGTGAAAACGCACAGCATACATAGATGTGATAAGAAGAGCAGTATGATTGTGAAATTTTCATGCTTCAGTATTGTGGAAACTTGATAGAATACAAAATACTGTGGATGTATGAACATGCCTTCAGCATGGTTAATATAAAATCAGCATTGTACAAATTGGATAAATATGCTATTTTTCTTGTTCTGCATTTGTGTGCCAAATGTGCGAAACAGTTGATTTGCATGTGTGTTCTGTATTTTCAGGAGAAACTCCCTATGGAACAACTAATTGACAGAAATGTTCCTCATAGTGAGCCAGTAAAGCCACCTGCTTTAGATGATACCCCTTTTACATTTGTTGAAGACCTGAAAACCTTGGATGTGCTAGCCACGAAGCTAAAGAATGCAACCGAGTTTTCTGTAAGTATTTTACTAAGTTTAACTCAAGCTTGTCTTGTTTCAACTTTGTACAAAATGAGTATTGTGCTTGTTTCTAGCTGATGTCACAAATACTCCACTGACTATCGCAACTGACATGATAAGCAGTTTACGTTGACCTGATTGTCAGCATGCTTCTGTTCATGCTGTTTACTTTAATCATTCATGAGTCTTATTTACTCGATCGGATGGAGTATCAACTGAGATTAGCATTTTGAAGATTAGGTTGCCATTGTTAATGCACTGCTAAGTTCTGTAAATGACTACTGTGCGTTGATTTCCTTACTGGTGATATTATGTGTGTACATCGATAATTAAAGCTCATTCTCCACTGCAAATGTAATATTTTGACACCTTGGCTGTAACCTTAGACACTCATAAATCATATGAACTGTTTGATGGAAGTGACATGTGATTTATGTTGATATATTGATCCTATGAGCCATCTAGTTCTAATTATGTTTTCCTTACTCATGAGGCCTTTGTGGTAAATACTACAATGGATCATATTATAGTTATGTCATATTTGCCGCCAGTTTGTGGCTTTAATTATTATTTTTTATAATGTCCACAAAATGGTCAGATATACTACTTTCCGTTATCTTTCTTGGCTGTCTGAGTTAGTCGTACCATATTATAAGTCAAGATAGGCAAGATGAATTTCCCAATTTCTCGATGCATCACACTGCCTAGAAGAAATTTCACAATTTTCTCAGTACGTTACACATTGGTTCACCATTCGCTGCCGAAGTTTCATTTCTCTATGTTTCAAAGTTGTATAAAATTGTTCTTTTTTGGGTCTTGGTGCTTTTTTTTATATAAAAAAACTGAAATATCTTTTACTCTTTCCCCTACCATTTCCAGGTCGATTTGGAACACAACCATTATAGGTCATTTCAGGGTCTGACATGCTTGATGCAGATTTCAACAAGAACAGAGGACTTTATTGTAGATACTCTTAAGCTTCACAAATATCTCGGTGATTACTTAAGAGAACCTTTCAGAGATCCAACCAAGAGAAAGGTGCAACATGCTCTTTCTGTATGTCTGTAATTCATTATATGTCTGGAATTGTAGTTTCTCATTGCTCTTATGACAAATAGGTACTGCATGGCGCAGGTCGTGACATATTATGGCTTCAACGTGACTTCGGTATATACATATGCAACCTTTTCGACACAGGCCAGGTATGGTGCAACATAGGATGCATAGCCACATGATTCATTCATCTCGCTTTTGTTTCTGTTATTTTGCATTTTTATTCATACTTAAAATCATCATTTAGATGTTTTTATCAACTGAAGCTTGATCTTCCCCTCCAACGTAATACAGGCTTCAAGAATCTTACAGATGGACCGCAACAGCTTGGAGCATCTTTTGCACCATTTCTGTGGAGTGACAGCAAATAAAGAGTATATGATTCTCATTTACCCCCTTAATGCTTTTAGTGTACATTTTCCAAATTATCATGCCTTGGGATCTGTTTGGAAAAACATGACTAAGACATATATTTCCTTGCAGATATCAGGCAGCAGATTGGAGGTTGAGGCCACTTCCTGATGAAATGATTAAGTAATGTGCCTTTATACTCCTACTGCAGGTCCTTTGATTGTCATGTTTTATTCATTGTATCATACCATCAAGTGTATCTGTTTGGGATTAATGTGTGCAGGTATGCTAGAGAAGATACACACTATCTGCTGTATATATATGACCTGATTAGATTAAGACTGGTGAAGGAGTCGTCAGGTGAAAACGATCTTCTTTTAGAGGTAAATCTTTTGTTCACTAATTTTCCTTATTCCCCTTGTCTGATGTTAAGCTTTACTTGACTGCATTGCTAACAGGACCTATTGCATTGTTCACAGATTAATATGTAGAGAGATGCTGCTGAGCAATTAATTGCCTTTATTAGTATGGTAGACATTTCTATTTTTTCTCTTATGTAGATTTCAGTGTTTCTTAATCTGTGAGAAAGTGCAATGGGGTCCTTTATTGTGAAATGGAGGGAGAATTTTTGTTAAATTCATGTCTTATTCCTTGAGTTGTTGGCTTGTTGCAATCCATGGTACCTGAATTTGTGCTATATCTTGGGTCATAAATGCATATTCTCTTGTTGCACTCTTGTTACTTACATATTCTTTTCCTTTCCTGAACTATGTAACACGATATGAGCAAGTAAACTGATGTTTCTGTCATTATTGCAGGTTTACAAACGCAGCAATGAAATCTGTTTGCAACTATATGAGAAGGATCTGCTGACTGATTCATCATATCTTTACATACACGGGTTTGTATTTTTCTTGATTTACTGTAGTTTGTTCAAAACGAAAATCTATTGAGGCTTTGTAATCTCAATTTTGCTTAATTACAGGTTGAAAGAAAATGAATTGAATGCAAGACAGCTGGCAGTTCTTTCTGTAAGTACATCTTTCCTCTTTGAAGTGTCTGCATGATGCTGGTGTTTTTTCCCTGTCACATATATTCTACAGTTGTACATTATCATAGCCGTGTTGTTGGAATGACTTTATAGTTGTCCTAGTGGATGATTTCTTATGGATACTGCATTGCTTAGGGCTTAGGTTGTGCCTAGTTTTTATAGATCTTGACATCCTGACTGAAAAGTCATATCTTAATTTTCGTTAAAGTAATTCCCTATTTTCCTGTATACGTCTTTGATTAGCCAGAGGCCTGTTTAAAGTACTTAATATGTAGAGTAGAATAGAAGTTCAAACAAAACCAATCTATTACATCTCATTTATATTTTTGTCCTTCACAGAGTCTATATCAATGGAGAGATAGCATTGCTCGTGCTGAGGATGAGAGCACTGGCTATATATTACCCAATAAGATTCTACTTGAGATAGGTATTGCTGTATTGCTAATCTCAAATTGTGTAGGTGCATGACTTGTCTTGCCCTGGCTAACTTTTGTTCTTTGAATTTTGGATCTAAAGCAAAGCAGATGCCTGTGACAGCTGGAAAGTTAAAAAGAATTGTGAAATCGAGAAATCCATTTCTTGAGCGCCATCTCGGCCATGTCATTACTACCATAAGGAGTGCCATGGAAAATTCTGATGCTTTTGAAAGTATAGCTGAGCAACTAAAGAAGGGAAAGCTTGATGATGTATGTTATGCTGATCTTATGTTCATCTTCTACTTCACTATGCGATTTTCTATTCAGGCTTCAATATTTCTTTGAAACTAACATATGTTTTTGTGCAGTTAGTGGTGGTAAATACAATGAAGAGCAGTGAAGACACTGAGATGATTACAGCTGTCGATGCTGATAACAATGAAGATCCGAGTGATGAATCTGCTGTAGTTTCCACAGGGATCACAAATGCTAGTGCTGCTGCTCACTGTATGGGTACTGTTACAAGCGAAGCTTCTTTAGGTGATACCCAGCTAGAGAACATCACGCATGAAACTAAAAACTCAGGGACCTTATCAGGGTTGACTGCATCGGTGGATAAGGAAATATTTAGCAATGGTGGCCAGCAACAAGTAAGAAATATCTGTTTACATTTGTACGACTGTACCTCTGCTGTATTTCTTGACTTGTATTTAAATAGCTGCATTGTCCAATGTCCAGGTAGCAAAGGCCACTGTTCAAGTATCGAAGAGGCCTACAGCTTTTGGAGCTCTGTTGGGAAAACCAGCTTCTGGAAGAAGGCCAAATCTTTTTCCAGGGTTTTCAACTGAGCAGGTATTGTCTGTTGCTTATTGTGTACATTTATCTCTATTAGTACTGTAAAACTGACTAGTTAAGATATTGAAATCTTGTATCTAGGAAGACAGTTTCTGTGAATTAAGTTACTGATTGCTGTGAAATACTACTTGAAGATTATTCAAAGTGCATACTAGTTCTCACTATAGAGAAGTTTTGATGACTTAAGGCTTCAAGGTGTTAGGCATTTTGGTAGTATCGTGGTTAGTGCCTGTTCTTGCATATATCAATTCAATTAGACTAGGGAGAAGCATGTTTCTATACATACTTTGTGTTTGTAATCCTTTAAGTAGTGTTTAGCCATACACCACAATACGTCTTGAAATATTTAAGTTCACTAATCATGGTATATTGGTTTTATAAATTTGATGTCTTGTTTTGTTTTCAATATCAAAATTGGTTTTTCCTGTTAGCTTTATTAGCTTTCCATGTGAATACTTAGTGGTCATATCCATCCTGAATTGTTTTTTCTTTGTTACAATGGCAGGGTAAGAGTAAGGTAGACAAGATAATGTCTTCCGTGGTACTTCCTTTTCATCATTTCTCTGGTGGTGCAAAACCTCCATCAGCCGGCCTTCCATTGAAAGAATCGGTGCATTCTGAACCAGAAAGCATCCAACACAGTGATCCAGCTTGTCAGTTGGAAGAAGTGATTCAGTTGGACACTGAAACAGATGATCCCCAGCTTCAAGAAAATCACAACAAAGATGGGCATTGTGAGCCTGAAGACACGGAGATGTCCGAGCCCCCTTCAGATGTTCCCTCTGGTATTCAGCATCAATTTCGGTCACTCAACGAAGAAAGAAACCTAAAGCAGAACCACAAGACACCTCAAGAACCTGAATTTAATGAGCAGTTGAAGGCTTTTGATTACGCTGAAGCTAGAAAGAGTATTTCATTTGGCGAGCCTAAAGCTGAGAGGAGAAAAGATGGTGCAGTTGCCAGGGCAATAAACATGGATTCTGGGGACAAACGGAGAGCATCAAACAAACCCGGCGTCATAGAGAATGAGGGAAATTTCCAGAATCCACGAAGGCGGCAAGCTTTCCCACCTTCTGGCAATAGAAGTTCGACATACCACTAGTAGTTGAGATGTATAACTGACGAACTGTATTATTCCAAGATTTATGGATATAACAGTATTGCAGAAGGGGAACACGTTGTCTGGAATTCATATTTGGATCGCGGAAATATTTTGGGGAGATGAAACATTGAACTGGTTTCTCTTGCCCTTTGATGAGAAACCATCGAGGCCTCCTGCGTTGTGATGTCCGTGTGTTGACTATCAGAACTTCGAGAACAGTGTTATATAATGTGAAATTATTATATTTGAGACGTGGAAATTCCCCAGGATTCTAGTAGGAATTGCATTGTTTTCTGCAGAATTCTTGTGTTCTTTTAGATCTTGTGTTTTCCTATGGAACCGCTAATAGCTTGTTTGGAAGAAGGGTCTCGTTCTATAAATTTTTAGGATCAAACTAAAATTTAAGGATTTGAATCCTAAACCCCTGTTTCGAAATATTCCTTAAGTTTCTAAACCTGCTCGATTTACTTTCCACTGTGACAACTTGTTCTTGGCTGCTTATCAATACTTATAAATTAAAGCTCTAAAAATTGGAGGCATTCCCTACATATATTACTGTAGCTACTGCTCATGGCACTGTATTTATTGTTCATGTGGGTCCTACGTATGTATATATGTATATAACAGATATGTATATGTATACATATATGTGTATGTATATATGTATATGTATATTTACATGTATAATATAATTTTTTAAAATTCCAGAAAAATAGCGAAAGGTATAATAGTTATATTGATAAATCAGTTGAAATAATCTAAAATGCATAGAAAAATATCTAAAACTCAAAAAGAAATATGAAATAAATTTTGTTAGGTTCGTATTATTGTCGTCTACCTATTAAAATTATGTGCATGCATAAAAATAATATTGTTTTTTCTATAATTAAATGAATGTCTTAAATATTAATAAATTTATAAATAAATATTGAAATGTCTAAAATTGGTGAATATAATTTTTTGACTTATTTTGTCATATTTTGTGAAAAAAACAGGCGCGGCGTAGGCGTGCCAATCCAACTAAGTATATACTCCATTAAAGCTCTGAGAATTAGAGGGATTATATGGGTCTAAGTTACTGTAGCTACTGTTTACATAGGTTATACGTATGTATATATATGGATACGGATATGTATATGTATACATATGTGTATATGTGTATGTATGTATATACGTATTCGTATATTTACATGTATAATATATTTTTTTCGAAATTCCAGAAAAATAGCGAAAGGTATAATAGTTATATTGATAAATCGGTTGAAATAATCTAAAATGCACAGAAAAATATTTAAAACTCAAAAAAATATGAAACAAATTTTGTTAGGTTCGTATTAGTGTTGTCTACCTATTAAAATTATGTGTATGCATAAAAATAACATTGTTTTCCCCATAATTAAATGAATGTCTTAAATATTAATAAATTCATAAATAAATATTGAGATGTCTAAAATTAGCGAACATGATTTTTTTAACTTCTTTTATCATATTCTATGAAAAAAATAGACACGGCATAGACCTGCCAATCCAAGTCCCCATCCCTAATTTTCTAATACTGAGGTTGCCTGCAGCTATGGCGTCCATTGAAGTGTGCAGAGGATGGGTTCACAACCGTACATGTTATGAGTCCAAATCCTGTAAAATCAAGTGAATCTACACAAATAGTATACCCAACATGGAGTTAGGGTTTGTTTGGCTATCATCTTTTAGTTGAGTATTTCTAGCTCAAAATTTAAAATAAAGATTTAAATAATTTTATCTTAACCTATAAAATTAAGATGTGAAGCTAGAGTTAAACCCTGCTAAACAAAACCTGTGAGAATCAAAATCTTGTCTTCACTCAAAAGTTGGGTTGCCATGCTATTGGGTATTATGGTTATTTCCTGAACGCATTCAATTTTTTTCTACTTCTGTGTTTTTTCCCATCTAGCAATTAGCTGAAAGAATCATTTTTAGAGATAGAAAGACAAAATCTTGTTAGTGTTAATAATTTTTTTCATAGTTGCATCCCACTAGTTCAATGTTTTTAGTGCATAGTAACGGTGGTAGTTAAGCTTTTGGATGTATAATAAGAGAAGAGAAATATCGCGTGTGACATGAGTATGCGTATTAGTATCTGTTACGAATCAATAGAATGATCAATAACCATCCATAACGATTATGCTTATCTATTGAGTAAGAGATACCTCTAACGGACAAGCACCCGTTCACCTTGTATATATCCATAAGAATCAATGAATGAAATGCTCGCTTCACTCTCAAATTCAATCACTACTCAATTCTATTCAACAATATCTAATATATTTTTACTATTTAAAAAATACGTATGGATTTCTGTTCTGCTCACATATGTTTCGTTTTTGGTATTTTTGCCTCTGTGTTCCGCTTTGCTCCTCGCATGGGTCCACGTCCCATGTGCTGCCTCGTGCTCTTGCGTGCGTGGACCCATCTGTCGCACACGCTCTCACGTCCGCTCCAGCATGAACCCACCTGCCGCGCGTGCTCTCACCCGCACTCCCGCACGCTACTACGCCCGCTCCCGCACGAGTCTACTGCACGTCCACGTTTCGCGAAGCATATCCACGTAACTAGTCAGGAAAAAAAAACCAAACCGTAAGGAAAACACAACACAGGTGAGCCGGCCGAGGGAGGAGAAACCGAGGAAGTCAATGGCGTACTGCTTCCCCAGCGTTCTTATCGAGGGCAAGACAACCACCTTGCTCTTGGGGCTAGCTGTGATCCGCGAAGGACTCTAGCTTGATAATCTCTCGAGCTCTTCATCTCTCCTTTCTCCCCACCGCTCCCATTCTCACTTGAGGCATGGGAGGCCCCTCGTGGCCGAATTTGCGGCGCCTGGTGCGGCGGAAGCCGGCGGCGGCGAGCTCCGCTGGCCGGACCGAAGCAGCGGATGGGGGCGGCGGCCAGCGCCTCGCGAAGGCGCTGTCCGTTCCCCACCTCACCGCGATCGGTACTCGCCCCACTCTAACCTGGCCTTTCCATGTTTACATTTCATTTGACTCGCCAATCCAATCCAATTACATTTCATTTTACTCGCAGTTGAAATACTACTTTGTTTTTTTTCTTAAAAGAATAATCTAGAGGGACCGAAATCTGATTGTCGCTAGCTTATGACCTGTATTTCTTGCGTTTGAGGGCCTGGTAAAGCGTTGCATAATTGCATTGATATCAAGTGGCAATTGCTGAATGCTGATACGCACAGATCTTGATAATCCTTTGTGAACAACGCGAGAACTTGTGATCACACCATTTTGTACAACTGGAAATACTTGGTACCTCACTTTCACTTAACTTAGGCTACAGCAGTACTAAAAGACAAGATCACCAGCATGTTCTTAGTGTCAAACCTCCAGGATTTTTCAGCTTTATATAGCAAGTTCCAACTCTGACTTGTTGCAAAAAAGAAAAGAAAAGAAATTCCAACTCTTACATAGGTTTTTGGGGTCCAGAGTTTCAGTGAAATTTCTCTCTTTAGAGTTTTTCCCCCCCTCCACTGAATCTACTTTCAGTTCCAGGCAGTGCAACATATGCCAGTTTCCATGTCTCACTTTCAGTAGTCATTAGGTGTCGGCTCGACGATCGGCGCTGGCATCTATGTCCTGGTAGGAACCGTGGCTCGTGAGCACACAGGGCCAGGCCTGACCGTCTCCTTTCTGATAGCCGGCATCGCTGCTGCCCTTTCAGCGTTGTGCTATGCCGAGCTCTCCTGCCGTTTCCCTTCAGCAGGGAGTGCCTACCACTACTCCTACATCTGCATTGGAGAGAGGTACAAGTACAGATGCACAATCCCATTATTTATTTCTTGTTCTTTTCCTCTCTCTATATATGTTTGGCTTGCTTAGTTGGTGCATGAGCATCCATCATAAGGAGCTGTGGGTTTCTTGCTCACCTTTGCTTTGTTCTTCTTCTTGACAAATTATGGCCAGTGTTGCTTGGCTGATTGGGTGGGCCTTGATTCTTGAGTACACGATCGGGGGATCATCAGTGGCTCGTGGCATATCGCCAAACTTGGTAGTTGTCTGTTAAGTTCTTTCTTCAGATATGTGAACTTTTCATAACCAGATCTTCAATTTTTGTAGGCTCTATTTTTTGGTGGCCAAGACAAATTGCCCTTCTTTCTAGCACAAGTGCATGTTAAATGGCTTGACACCCCAGTTGATCCTTGTGCTGCTATTCTTGTCTTGATAGTTACTGCATTGCTCTGTCTCGGAATTAAGGAGGTACTAGCACTGAACCTGCAAGTTATTTTGGAAATTTTATTCTCTCTTTTTTAATTGTTGAGTAATTAATTAGCTACATAAATATTATTGGTTGATCATAGACCACATGAATTGGGTGTAGATATCTTATATGCACCTGTATGGTGTGGATTCTAGAATCTAGACTTTTCTTTTGTGTATTTGTGCCCTTTTGTATTTTTTTGATGAAGACAGGAGGGAGGCCCCTACCTAAATTTTCATTAGCAAATAAAAGGAGTTCAACTGTACATGCAAATGCAAATTGGAATAAAGGGAACTTATGCTAGATAGTGTAGCACACGTTGGTGCAAAAGGCTATTTGATGCTCACAGGCATCCATGAACCAAAAAATTACATTGTTAAATGCACGGTAGTCTGCCTTCTCCACCTTGACGTCCACGCCTTGAAGAAATCTTCGCGAGTTCTCTTTTTGGTTCTATGGGATCTAGCCAATAGACAAACACAGATAGTAAGCAGAAAATGTGGTGATGCCACACTCTCTGGTGTCATCATTTGTGCTCCAGTATAGGCTATAAGATGTTTCCTGTTCTATGAGATTATGACTACACTTTTTTTGGAGTTCAAGAATTGTGACTACACTAGTTTAAAGCAGCCTATGGAGAGATGGCTCCAGTCAATCACTTGATCTTTCCTTCTTCTTTCTGTTGGCCTTTTTTCTCTTTGTTTGTACTGGAACGCTTTGTTTGTCTTTTATTAATATATAGTAATCAGTAGGGGTGCCCCCCTCCTGTTCCATAAAAAAAAAGAATTTTGCCTACTTTCAATGTACAATCACACAGTCTCTAAGTATGAGCTATGTCCTGATCAGAGCTCATTTGTGGAAGGCATCATCACCATTGCAAATGTCACAGTCATGCTCTTTGTCATTTGTGCTGGTGGATGGTTAGGATTGAGGAATGGCTGGGCCGGTTATAAAGCACCAGAAGGGTAAAGTCATTTTTCTTGCTTCATAAAACCAAATCAATACACTGACCCCCATATGGATTTTCATACTTGTTTGGCTGGTACACAGTTACTTCCCTAACGGTGTCGGCGGAGTTCTCTCCGGATCAGCAACCCTCTTCTTCGCCTACATTGGCTTCGACGCAGTTGCTAGCACAGCAGAGGAGGTCGGCTTCTGTTTTCTCATCTACAAAAATTGAGTATTTGTGTCTGTGAATGTTACTCCAGTTTGTGTTCAGTTGCATGGCTGCCTTTCAAGTTGTTTCTCAAAGTGATTTTCAGGTGAAGAATCCTCAGCGCGATCTTCCATTGGGGATGGGCCTGACATTGTCCTTGTGCTGCTTCCTCTACATGATGGTTTCTGCTGTTGTTGTCGGTTTGGTGCCATATCGCGCGATGGATCCTGAAACCCCTATTTCGTCTGCATTTGCGCAGTACGGGATGCAGTGGGCAGCGTAAGCACCAGCTCCCCTTCTAAGCTGAAATGCTGATTCCCAGTGAATCAAGGAGATTACTTGCACATTTTTTTTGTATGTGCCGGCATTGAGTGTTCTTACTCCATTGAAATGTAGGTATGTCGTTTCCAGTGGGGCTGTTCTTGCTCTCATCGCATCCTTGATAGGTGGTATTCTCCCGCAGGTACGTGCAGTATTAGATGCATCGGTTACCATGACCCCTGTTAAGACCGATTAACGGTCCGAGCGGCGTGGTTACTGGCCAAAATTTTAAATGAAATTTGATTTTCTTGACGAAATTTGACCAGATATCAAAATTTGATCAAAGTTTGTCCAAATTCAAACAATATGGGCCGGTAGAAAACCCTTACCAGCGGGTCTCGGTAAGGTTGTTTCAGCCGATTTTTTTCACTGGATACTTGTATAAGAATTGAGAAATTAAAGCATTCTTAGGCTCCCTTTCCATTTTAGTCACTTTCTAGTTTCTATCTCTATAGGATATGCAACGTGACTAGAATTTGCAAAAAGTGCCGTCTTGAAACTTGTTGGTGTGAAGTGTAATATGTGAGATTGTAAAGGACCTTCTAAAAAATCACATAAACATAAGAGAGGGTGAAATCTCTAGACGAAAGAAAAGAATCAGAGCCGACACCACACAAACACTTGCCGCCGCCCAACTCGCTACCTTCTCGTCCCCATACTCATCACCGAACAGGCAGCTCAAGCCGTTGTCGCCCTGCTAGGCGCGCATGGCGGGCCGCCGTCTCCGCCGCGTGGGCTAGGTCGCGCCGAAGCAGGCATAGGGGGTTGCCGCGTGGACTGAGAGAGAGAGAGAGAGAGAGAGAGAGAGAGAGAGAGCTACTTGCTGCCGATTTGCTGTGGATCAGGAAAGGAAAAGGAACCGACCGTTGATTTTTTGCTGCTTGCCTCTGGCTGCTGCTGTTTTTGTTTTGCTGCTGTTGCTGATGTTAGGTTAGGAGGAAAGGGGGAGAGGGTGCTGTTGAGCTGATGCTACTGGGAGGAAGCTTGTCTGAATGATTGCAGTGTTGGAAAGAGAAGGGCCAATGGTGAGATTTTTTTGCTGTCTTCGTGAAGGTGGTGTCCGAGGTTTGCCAGATTTTGATGTCTTGAGCATTGCAGTGACTGGGACGCACCATAGTTTTTCAATTGCCATTGTTCCAGTAAAGAAGATGGGCCCGGAGGAGACGGAGGCGATAAATAAGGCTGAAGAGGAAGCTGCATCGGTCCTATCGGAGGCAGTGAACGATAAGCGAATTGTTGCTGGAGAATCCTCACTGATCACCGAAGGCGATTGGAGAAGTTTATTGCAGGGCCTCATGGTGATGGCGACGAAGGGTCCTAAGACATGAGTTGGACCATGAATTGGAGCTAGAGCAGTGCCAAATGAAGTGAGGTTGGAGGGAAGCAAAAATTATTTGAGTTGGTCTAGGGGAGCAAAGATAATGTTGAGGGTAGGAGTGGAGCACTATTTGGAGGAGACCTATGTTGAACCTTGTTAGGGTAAACACTCACCGGGAGGATAGCCGGGTGGCGTTGGCTACTAGGGAGGGGATTGGACTATAGATTGCGGAGACTTAGAATATTGGATATTGGGAAAGATACAGGAGAATGAGACTATGAACTAGATTAATCACGGCTGGCATCGTGTATATAGTCTAGCCAACCTACAGAGTCCTAATTCAAATCCAACTGCAACTTATCTCTAACTCTTATATGATTTAAACTACTAACTTATCTCTAACAACCAACCTAACTAATCTTATCTGATCATGGGCTACAATACCACGCGATGCTACAGTACCACACGTGAACAATAATTCCATCACCTAACTTATCTTGAGATGTGGTGGCGGCGATGGTTGTAGCCCTTAAAATCCCCATGTTGACGAATGGTTATACCGTCAGCATCCCTTCACGTGAAAGCACCAAGTCCCCTTGTTTAGAGCAGCAACATCTACTGTGTGGTCGACGTCGATGATGATCACTGGTAGGGATGTGGTTGCAGCACTGACGGCGCTGTTGCCGTCTGGCATAATGTCGAACACATGGCAAGTGGCTCGGTGTTGATGACGGTGTCCGCTCTCGACGCAGCCACATGAGCGGTGTCACCCGCGATGGTGATGGTGGAGTGCGTCGACGGGATAGTTGTTGTGTCGTCCGAGGCCTCCATGGACGCCAAGGTCACTGCTGGTGAAGGAGCCGTTGCGCTGGATGACATGCTGATTTGCAGTGCGACCAGCTGACTCACAGTATCTAGCGAACGCTTGTCGATGGCAACCACATGTTGTGCTAATTCGTCGAGTTGCTTCTGCATGTCGGCCACCAACTTGGTTAAAGCTTCGATGGCTTGAGAGCTAGCGTCCTCGCCGAACGTCATGGAAACACACAGGTGATCTTCCGCGGCTGCTGGCAAGGTTTTTGTCGACGAAGGTGCTAGTGTTGGTTGCATGTGCTGGATGTCCAACCGGCAATAGCCATCGTAGATGCAACGCCGTGGAGTGTGTCGTGAGCTCGACCTGTACCTTGTGCTAGCCGGAACCGAACAAGCGCTTGCACATTGTTACCACCATGAACAAGTGCACCTCCTCAGCACTGTATGGGTTGAAGACCTGGTGAAACACCTCGGTCACCGGGTATAGCAAGTAGCTCACCGTTCGGACTCGGAACCTGGCAGCTATGATACCAAATGTTAAGATAAACACTCGCCGGGAGGATAGCTGGGTGGCGTTGGCTGCTAGGGAAGGGATTGAACTATAGATTGGGGAGACTAGGAATATTAGGGAAGTTATATGAGAAGGGGACTAGGAACTATATTGATTTATCTTGTTTGATTCATTGATTAATCACGGCTTGCGTTGTGTATATATAGCCGGCCTATAGAGTTCTAATTCAAATCCAACTCTAGCTTATCTCTAACTCTCATCTGATTTAAACTACTAACTTATCTCTAACAACCAATCTAAACTAATCGTATCCGATCACGCACTACAGTACCGCAGGTGCTACAGGACCACATGTTAACAGCCACGCTCATGAACAGTAATTCCATCACCTAACAAACCTGATGACAAGTCTAGCATGGAATGGAGGGTGTGGAATGCCACCAATGCTGTGGTGATGTTATGGTTGATGAATTGGATGTCCCCATCCGTTTTTCGGATGGTGGAGACGATCCCTACTGCTGCAGGGATGTGGAAGACACTGAGGAACATGTACGAAGGGGTATGTAATTTGATAATGGTGGAGGTTCAATGGAAGGCAGATACATTGAAGCAGGAGGTGAGGATTGTTCAGGAGGACGCTACTGAGTTGCAACAACTATGGGCGGATTTGGATTACTAGGATCCACTAGAACTGAACTGTGTCAAGGACATGGTGACTGTAATGGCTTGGCTTCAACGCAGGCGGGTTATTCACTTCTTGAATGGCCTAAACGAGGAGTTTGCGCCTGGGAAAGTCGACATGTTCTGCCAGGCGACTTTGCCAACCATGGAGGAGGCTATTTCAGCCATGGTTCAGGGGAAGATTCAGCTGAGAGTGATAAGGGCCAACAAGCCTGTACGGTCAACATGTACCATAGCTGATGGTAGGAAATGCTACAATCGTTGGCAGAAAGGGCACTTAAGCTACAGCTCCACTCTCCCACGGAACATTGGTGGCCTATGCAGCACCGATACAGATATGGGGATACGCCAATTTTCCAAAAAACCCGATACACGGATATATCTACATTTAAAAAAATATGTAAATAAGTTACTCACATATTCTACTTAAATTCTATTACATATCATACTTAAAAGTCTCAATTTAGAACATATTAAAGGACATAAAAAATTAGCAACCAGGTAGCATGTTCTACTTAAGTTCTGTTACACAAGTGAATATCAAAATATGACAATATGTTCTAGCGTACTGCTGAACAAACAAGAATCATTTTTCTACCTGCTCACTGAACTGAACTGAATGACAGAATGAGCTAAAGAACAAACAATAACACAGGACAAGCATCATTTTATATTGTGAGAAGTGAAGAACCAGTTCTGCATAGGTGTCCACATGTGGCTTACTGAACAAACAAGAATGCTAATGAACAACTGCTTCTAGCCTGCTACTTTGCTTCACAAACACAATGCTAGTGAGGTCCAAATTCAGCATGTAGATCAGTACTGATTAAGTAGCAAAAATCGACTAAAGAAACAAACACTACTGTGTACTGTTACATGGCCCTTTCATTAGCCGTGCACATAGCAGATCAAAATCGCACAGCTTCGGCCCTTTCATTGTGCCTGGTGTGAGTCATTTCGGCACTGCCGGTTGGAGAGTGGAGGCGCATGGCTACTCACTGGAACACCTTGTGCGCTACCGGCTAGAGAGTGGAGGACTAGGGGCCCATGCAGGTGGAGATTAGCCGGCTGGAGGCGGTGTCGCGGTGAGGTGTGGCCGAGCGGATAGGCAGACCGGCGGAGAAGCTTCTGTGCGACCGAGCAGGCGGAGTGGCTTCCGTGCGGCGGTTGCAGCCGAGCGGGTGGGCACCTGGGTGGAGTATCTGCCGGTTGGAGGTGGCGTCGTGGCGAGGTGCGGCCGAGCAGGTGGAGTGGCTTCCGTGTGGCGGCTGAGGGCGGAGTGTCTGCTGGCTGGAACCGTGCCCGCGGGTGGTTGCTGACAAGGTCGAGAGCGGCGAGACGACCCACGTGCTGGCGTCGGGAGGCGGCTGCGAGTGGGCGAGACACGAGAGGGAGAGAGCAGATTAGGGATTTGAGTGGGGCGGGCTGTGTCCGCGAGGTATCCACGAAGTATTTGCAAGGTATTTGATTTTCTCCTAATTATTTTCAGCCGGATACTCCGCAGATACATATCTGAGCCGTATCCGCGTCGGATACGATGTCCAACTCGGATATGTACCCGCTTGGAGGTATCTGTGTTTCATAGTTGGTGGCCAGGGTGGAGCTCGCCGAGGTTTTGGTGGCTATGGAGGGCATCGTGGTGGAAGTCGTGGTGGCTATGGAGGAGATCGCGGTGGTCGTGGAAATATAGTTGAAGCTGCGGTGGAGGTCAAGGTGGTTCCACAACCAATGTGGCTATGATGGATGAAGGGCTTACTATCAAAAGTCAGAAATAAACAATTAGCATTGCAAACAATCCTGTGTGGCATGATCGCACCAAGCACATTGAGACATATTCATCGAGAAGTTAGATAGCAGGGCATTGAGGCTATAATATATAGGGCATGTTTGGTTCATCGCCAAAACTTACCACAGTTTGTCATGCCTAAAGTTAGTTAGGTTTGACCAGCTTATGCATCTATTTGGTTCGTAGCCACAATTGTGGCAAGATTCTCTTCTTGCTGCTATGATCCCGCGCGTCAGTGACCCAAAAAAGTGTGGTAAGATTCCCTTAGGTGTGCCAATGTGTGGCTAAGATTTTGATTGACTAACGTTAGACGAGTGTGGCAAAAAATTGTGGCAAATGGTGGCAAGGTTAGTATATGAACCAAACAGGCCCATAGTCTTGTGAAAAATTGGCTGACTGTTTCAGTAAGCGATTAGGCCCAGATGAATCAATATGTAACTTGTAACAGGACAGAATGATTGATATGATGCCCATCTTGTGAGAACGTATTGGTGTAATATGTGAAAATATAAGGGACTTTCGCGCAAACTCACATTAATAAAGAGAGGTATGTAGTCTGAGAAGGCCGTATAGCATTTTTCCCAAATCAACTCGTACCAAAAAAAATCAATAGGTTTATTTAAGGTAGGAATGCAGGGTGGTTATTGTATTTCTTTTTATGAAGAAAAGATTATCCAAAATTACATCAGGAAGGACTGATCATTATCGTTTACATCATGCCTTTGGTCAGCCAAGAATTATAATGGCTATGGCAAGAGATGGATTGCTTCCATCACTGTTCTCAGCTGTTAATCAACAAACTCAAGTACCAATCCTGAGCACAATCTTGACTGGGACATGTGCTGCTATCCTGGCTTTTTTTATGGATGTCTCCCAATTGGCAGGGATGGTAATATGTTACTTGTCCTTTAAAAATGGTAGCATTGTTAGATCCAGAGCTACTCCAGGTGATAATGGTTTCTTGATCTGTTTGTTCAGGTAAGCGTGGGAACCCTACTGGCATTTACCGCAGTTGCCATTTCTGTTTTAGTAGTAAGATATGCTCCTCCAAGTGAGATGCCAATGGGAGTGGCTCTTGCAGGAACACCTGAATCACTAACTTCGTACTCTGGGCACTCAGAGCAGGATGAGGAAAACTCGGAGGATCCTTTTGGCAATGGTAATGAAAAATAATACTGTTCTATGAAATGTTAAGTTGATTTAAGTTGGTGGCAGGGATAAGAAAATTACCAGAATTAACAACTTATGCGTTCTTAATCCCCAGTTGCATATTTTGCACGAACATGGTGTAAAGGGTAGTATCGATGCCTGATGTGCATCAGGATTTCTGTTTGTCTTTTTCAGCTTGCATTCGCTATGTAAATCAGGTGTCGGCTGACAAGTTATTATTTTTTATTTTGCATATGAAATGCTGGTAAGTTATTTGTTGCCAGTAGCTCATTACTTCAAACATCGTATATTCATATTACAGCATTCCTAGTTTTACATTCATGGCCTACTGATATGGTCATATATATATTCTGATTTTGTTTTTGTTCTTTATGGAATCAGTTCAAGAAGCACCTACTGTCTGTGAGGTAGCCAACAAGTTAAGGCGACAGAAAGCCACAAGAAGCATAGTATTGATATTTATCGGGATCATCATCTTCGTTTCTTCGGTTTCTTTCTCTTTTTTCCCATTGTAAGTGCTAACTTTATTATTTCTCTACCTCATGGATCCTAGTGGGTGGTCTTTTGACTCCCTGCTTTTATAATGCGAAAAAACAAAGGAATTTGGTGCTCCATTCTGGGACAAGAGTACCACAAGGATTTCACCGATTTTTTACCAGGAAAAGCAAATAATATATTTTTAAAGTGATACAGAAGTAAGCATGTTTTTAGTTTGGCCTCTACAATCTCACCCTGATCCTCTTTTGCATTCAATAGTTATATGCAATCCACGGCGTGTGCCATAGGCGGCTTGCTATTGTTGAGTTGTTCCATTGTTCTTTCATGCATTGGACAAGACAAGAGCTCTTCTAGACAAACTGGAGGTACAAGCTATGGAAGAGGGGCATCACCACTTCTTCTGTGAAATTTGAGATATATGTTATCACAATTCAATGCTGTCTGAAATTATCTTTTTGTTTCTCCAGGTTTCATGTGCCCATTGGTTCCAATACTTCCAATCTGTTGCATCGTCATCAATGTATACCTGCTTATGAATATCGGGTAAGCAAATTAGGTTGTAATCGACCTTATGATCCTTTATGCTTCACCTTGCCCAGCCTGCTATTGTCTGAAAGACACAAGTTCCACTGGGACATAATTGTTTGATCAGACATAAGCCACATAATCCTTTAAGCCAAGATGCACTTTCGTGTACCCATGCCAGACATAATTTAGCTTACAAATATCAGAATTTCTTAACCTGATTCTTGTTGGCGTAGCCATTTCTAATCTTGGTCTCACGCTTCGAATAATGATTGCAGGAGTTATACGTGGATTCGTGTTTCTGCATGGCTGGTGGCTGGTGTGCTCATATATTTCTTGTATGGCCGGAAGCATAGTTCACTGGCTGGCATGGCCTATCAGCGCATATCGCCATTGTAAATCAATGTGGGGTGGAGTTCTTTCTGTATTTTGATCGATAGGTGCTGCCTTTGGTGAACTATATCACACTTCCATGGTCTATCAAAAGAAGTCCTTGGATTGCAGAGAAATGGCACTACGTGGTGTCTAAAGCAACTGTTACAGATGGTTGGGGGTTTCTGATTGCAACAGGTTTCGACAAGGAACAGAAGAGTTTCGTAAAAAATAAAAGGAACAGAAGAGTCTGAACCCTGAAGATCTGAAGATTGACAGACACATGTACAAGCACAAAAATAGCAGTGCATTTTGCAATTGCATAGGGTGATGCTTCCTTTTTTAAAAAAAAAAATTATTGGCAGTTTCATGGACTATTGTAAAAAATTGTCACCATCGACTTCTGATTCTTTAGTACCAGAGAGAAATTACAGGAGGCATTCACCTCACCTATTTGACAATGGCTGCTCTTCCTGAAATTCTTGTTCACCCATCAGATAATCACCTACACAAATTGAAGTCATCTGGTGCGCCGGCCGGCGTGAATAGGGTGAGTCCTGACGACGCACCGATGCTTCTTCGGTGAGGGGGGGGGGGGGGGGGCTACCGCTCCTTGCCGGCGCTACGCCGAACCTGCTCGGTTGGTTGCTGGAACCGGGGGCGGGGTCGGTTATTGGTCTCTCGTGCGCCGTTGGATCGACTTCGACGGTCCAGATGGATGGAATAAGTGGCGGAGTAGTATTTGCGTGGGGCTCCTCGATTAACTCAATATCACAGACATTGCTCTGTCGTTGCGGTCTTTGTGCGAGTGCAACGAACTTCCGGGTCTTTGTGCGAGTGCAACGAACTTCCGGGATCGTTCCTAGCCGTTGCGGTCTATGTGCGAGTGCAACGAACTTCCGGGATCGTTCCTAGCCGTTAGACTGCATTTCAATGGATCGGATTAGTCTGAGACAAGACAGGAGATGGATATTTTGCATCAGACACCCTCTGTTGCGCCGTATTGACATATACCCGCCCCACCGATGTCGAGTGTCGAGTCCCTTATGCTTGGCGTAGCGTACCGGCAGATGGCGGGCACCAACTAGTCCCTCCATCGGAGAGACCCTATGCCGACATGAGCCTAGGCGCTCGAGCCAAACCAGTCGATCTGATGTTGTGGCAGGAGCAGGGTGCTCGAGCCAAACCAGTCGGAGCAGACCGACGTCTTCCTCGTCTCCGGTGACGGATTGGCCCTATGCCTCAGAGCTACAGGTGCGAATGAGATCCCCAACCTTTTTGTTGTCTGGTTGTAGGGTTTAAGGGTTCTGAAATAAGTTCTATTCTGATCTCTTTCTAAAGAATAAATTGATGATTTGTTACAGAAAAGATTGGCTTCTTAATTATGATGTTACTTGTGTCAATGAAATATAGGAAATGTGAGTTAACGATTATGAGTCAGAGTGGTAAATAAGCGAAGCTATTTTTAGCGTTGGCAAAAAAAAAAAAAAAAACCCTATCTGAAACCCTAGGTTGTAGGATGAGCTAGGTTTTCAGTAGATTTGAGAACTCGATTGATTACCCCCTGTGGTAAGTTGATCCATGTCATCAATAATGGAGCTTCACCAAAATTTTAAGGGGGGCTAAAAAACAAAGCAAATTTGAAAATGTTCAAGTGCTAAACCATTAAACTAAGAGCAAATTTTACTTTAGAAATATATTAGTGCACTTGGTGCACTTTGAACCACATTTAACAAGAGAAGTGCTTCTATGCATTTCGAAAACAAACAAGCACAACTCTAAAAGCACAAGTGTCACTTTGAACCATACATTTTACGCTAATGTTTCAGTTCACATCATGTCTAAGACTGGGCATTTGACTATGCTCACGCGATGAGCAATTCCATCCACTTAACTCTGCAAATTCAACTGGGAGGGTGGACTGTTGTTTCTAGCCCAAGCTTTCTTTCTCTCAGTTCATTCTTCGTTGCATGCTTCCCATTTTACCTCAAGTTGTTAGAGCCGTCTCTCCATATCGGGCCTCCAGAATCCAAGTGTCACTACTCGCAGACTTCATCATCTTCTTATATTCCTCGTTGACGTCGCTGTCAAGTTGCTGCCTACACAACTGCTCCTCTCCAGCCATGTCTACCTTGGCACTGCCTCTCCTCAAGTCACCACCTGAACCGCCGCACCACCCTGATCATTGTCTACCTTATCGTCGGTCCGTCGCCTATCTCTGTAATGCTAGCGAACAATAATCAGAGGGTGAGATTACATGTAGGATGTTGACTTTTTTATGATCGAAAACGCTATAAACTCGATACTATCCTATACGATATGGAGAGATTATTTTAGCAAGTTGAGGTCAAAGGGGAAGCATGCAACAAAAAACTGAATCGAAAGGAAGAAAGCTTGGTTTGAAAACAATAGTTTACCCTCTCAGATAAATACGTAGAGCTGATATGGATGGAACTACTCGTCACATGAGCATAATCAAATATCGATTCCTTAAACACGATACAAATTGAAATATCATCATAAAATATATGGTTCAAAGTACACCAAATACACTAATACATGATCTAAAGTGAAATTTACTCAACTAATATATGGCATAATTTATAGCCATCATTTCCCATACTTGGTTTAAAATACATATTCTAGCGAGACTAATAGATTATAATATCTAGAAACAACTCTAAAAAGTAGTACTATATATACCAAAATTACAACTAGCCATGGTCTTAAACTGATAGCCACTCTACAGATTAGCTCTGTGACATTTTTCATCCTTAAAGTTCGTAGCTATTAGCAATTGCACACGTGTTTCACTCACGTGGAATCAATCCAAGATATAGCAATCTGAAGAAGTAGAAGAATATAGCATAACAAAAGAGATATTTGCATATATGAAATTCACAACATGATCATGTAATTTCAGAAGAGAAGAGAATGACGAATACTTAGACATGAGGGTGGAGGGGACCGTATCATCCAGATTTGGTCATCCATAACAACGCTGTGAGAAAGATCAAGATGGTGACCGATTTGTGAGTGAATGAAAACAATTCTTGCACAATACCTTGATGTAAAGATAGCGTGACAGAGGCGACCTCTATGGTAGATGACGGTGGAGGCGACAAACGGATAGCGGCACACCCTCTTGAGATGTCCAGAGGTGAATATATGGAAGACAAATATCAGACGTCTAGATATATAAAATAAATAATTAGAGAGATTGAATATATTTTTTAGATGTATGGAAGCCAAATATTGAATGTTTAGGTATATAAGACAAATAATAAGAGATTGAATGTATTTTTGGAAAGAGAAATATGTTCTAACTTTTCACGGTGATCATTTGATCAACTCGGATAGACAGTTGATATTGATCGTATCTGCCACATCTCATACATTTATAGAAGTATAAATATCCATCTATAATTTGACCCTCAATCCATACTAGCAAACTATTGATAAGAAAATCATTTTTCATCTTGTTCTGTAGCTAGCAACACTTGTTCTGTAGGACCGAGAATGACAACTAGAGGGGGGTGAATAGACGTCTCAATAAATTTCTTTTGAAATAGATGGCCTTTTTCTATTTCTCACCCAACGCACGTCAAAACGCTTAAGCTGAAGCAAAAGATTCAGAGAGACAAAGAAAAAAGATTAGTTCCATGGCAACATGACTCCACGGATAGAATATGAACCATATGTACTATTCAAGACCATTCCATGTGTTTTTATGCAAAAAAACTCGCAACTTTCAAGAAAACTAGAGAAGATGGTCATCGGACAAGATTATCCTCCAAGACAATAGTCTAGTAGCAAGGGGACTCAAGACCCGCTCAAATATATGAGTATGTGAGTGTTTAAGCCACTAGCATCAAGAAGAACAACTCTGTGAAGGTGAAAAACTGCAGCTCAAAGAAAAGATCATCGGACAAGAAACATCTCCAAATTGATGATCTAGAGGCAAGGGTACTCAAGACCCATGAGTGTACACTCGTATGTGAATTTTTATGCCTATAGAAATAAGAAGAGCAACATCCCAAGATGCTAAAAATTCAGCTCAAAAACCAAAATAAAAATAAAAAAAACACTGAAAACTTGCAAACTTACAAGGAAATCAATAGAGGCAAACTAGAAAGAGGGGAATTCAAGCATATGCAAAAAACATAAACTTCATTACTCAAATAGGTCAGCCCTATTTTAGGCGGATTATAAAAATTTATCTCTAAAAAATCTCACTTATTACATAGGCTAAGTACTAATCCTTCTCTCATCTAAAACCCTAGCTCTAAGGCTCTCAAATGGGTGGCACAAGGGGGCTCAAGTGTTTGTTTTCAACTCTCTCATAACCCTACCCCTCTATTTATAGACCTAGAAAATTTAGCCCATAAGTTTCCTAGTTTTTTCCCAAAATACCCCTATCTTGTAGTACACTCCTATCTACCACTGAGGGTATTTTGGTTCATTTTCTTCTTCATTCATCGGACGGCAGCAGCGCTTTCACGACTTAGCTTCGCCTCGACGCAAGCTTCACGATAGTACCACATACTCCTCCAATCCTCCCACGGTTTCGAGGCGAAACCGCGAAACCACCTACATGCTTCTCAAAATGTAACTCATCTCCTTACTTACACCTTAAGCATGAGTTTCGATGTCGATGCGTGTACTCCGTCATGCGATTCTGACCGCCGGCAAGTCTCTCCCGCTCCCTATCCCTCGGGCCGCCTTGTCACTTGCACCGGCATCCTCTACGCTTGGCTTTGTCAACACGCCGTCTCCATCCGCCTTCAATGCTTTGCTTGACCTTCACGTGTTTAGCTAGGATTACCCTTGACTTCGTCCGACCTCCTTGATCGTTTGGCACTAAGCACTCCGCTTGGCCCCGATCATCCCACCGTCGACCGCTAAGTTACATATATCACCTATATACCATGAGACAAGCAAACACATATCTCCAACTCTAATTCCAATTATTCCATAATCAATATGCTCAAATAAAATATCAAATTAATTCAAACCACATCAAAACTCATGCAAAACCGAAGATCATCAAACCAAATAAATAATAATATCAATTACTCATCACAAATAAAAATAAGACACATTTTAACTTGATTTCTCACGTTCATAAGCCGTTGGAGTAAGTAGGCTATTAGTCCACATGGGCTGCATACCCATTGTAAAAAAAAGTGGCAAAAGGTTTTTTTTGGGGGAGGGGGCACAACCGCTGTTGGCTTGGCCTAAGCTCCATCTCTGAATGGTCCCTTTTTAATCGATTCGACATCCTGTTTGAGGTCAGCCGAGGCTTCCATGAGATCAGGGATTGCATAAAAAACATATGCTGAGTCATGTTCCTTGGGCACTTGAAGAACTTCCCGTAGTTCGCATCTATCTTCGCCGTCAGCTCGATGACCCTCTCTTCCTTGCATTTTGTGCACTGGATCAGCGGCAGCCCAGTCTCCTGGACAATCGGATTGGACTACTCCTTCGACTCTGAAGCCTTCAGTCTTGAAGACGACGACCGAGACATGGCGGCCGAGAGGAGGAAGACGGACTCGATTGGGAGTGGCGAGAGGAAGAAGACGACTCGAGTGCGAAGTGGCTCGGTCGGGCTGGATATGCAGCACGCGCTTGAGCCAAGGGCAGGAGCGTCATTTCGCGTCGAATGCCACGTCACAACAGCCAGGTGGCGCTGAAAATAGAGCAAAGTGGCCTGCGAGCAAGTAAGAAATTTCCCCTCTCTCTCCGGTGCCAAATATGTGAGGACACTCAAGTGGACGACCTTTGAAGAGTGGCTAACAAAAAGAGTAGCAAAAAATTAAATTTCTCTTAAAGATATGAAGTTCTTTGAGACCAGCCTCATCCTCAGTAAGGTATAGCTATTGACTTCCCTCTGTGGTATACTGGTATCGATAGTAAATAAATTTAAGAGGCATTTCACTGTAGTTAATTGCATTCATAAAAGATTGTGCGTTCAAGAGAAAAATGTGTTTAAGCGGACCGACGAACTATAGTTAGCTGCATTCATGAAAGATTGCATGTTCAATGGAAGAATGTGTTTAAGCGGACCGACGAACTACATGTCACATCGCGAGAAAATCAGAACAGACTTGGAGTGCAGTAGTGCACTCCAAATCTTAGCAATGATTACTCGATTGATGTGGTTGTTCTCTTTCGGAAGGAAATTGTATGTAGGTGGTCTATCCCTTTTTCTCCAAATGATTAGCAAGGACAAGTTTTCTTTGTTGCGTGTCACTGACAAGCTTTTCCGAAAACACACCATTGATGTGCCATAGAAGCTGTGTCATTATTGTGTTCCTATAAGGGTTCAGCGGTGAGGTGTCAGTTGGTGAGAGATCCAATGCTGGATTTAAGAGAAGGCGTGGCCTGTCACTTCTCCCACGCCTGTTGTCAGTCCCTGCCACCGTCTGGAGGAAGATATGGGGACATTTAATGCGATGGATCCCATTGCACGTCACCCTACGCGGCTCGGGGATGTCTTTGCTGGGCTCGAGGCTTATCGCTGCCCCCTGCTGTGTCAGACCCGCTCTGATCGAGCGGGCATGCAGGGTGGTTCGGCAGCTGTCCGGTGGGCCCCCATTCCTCAACTGCTAAAGCCGAGCGTAATGGACGACAAGATCGGCCGGGGATGCACTTTTCAACCCCGGTAACGTCGAGCTGCAGCCCATGATGGTTGCTTTCCATTTATGGCTCATAGGGACTCGTACCCTCCTTTCTGGGCACGCCGAACAGGATAAAAGGGGGGTGCACCTCGGAGAAAGAAGACGGGTCACAAGGTGCAAGAAACCAGCCGAAGAAGACAAGTTTGAGAAGCGGAGCAGAGGTTCACCAAGCTCGAAGCAAGACCGAAGCTATAGACTTAGATAAAAAAACCTTGTAATACAGGAGATCCAGAGAAAGGCATTCCCAGAGTATTAATAGCATATATACACAGGAGTAGGGTATTATGCTCTGTACAGCTCGAACCTGTCTAAAATCTCTTGAGTATTTACTCCCATCAGCAGACGATCATCCATCCCGTCTATATCTCATATACTCGCATTTAATCCACGAACGAAGTAGATTCAGAATCATCCCTGGTCGAATCTCAAAGGGGGTCCCTCAGGATCCCCGCTTGAGGAGTTTATCCTCCGACAACGACCGAGACATGGTGACCGAGAGGAGGAAGACGGACTCGATTGGGAGTGGCGAGAGGAAGAAGACGACTCGAGTGCGAAGTGGCTCCGTCGGGCTGGATGTGCAGCACGCCCTTGAGCCAAGGGCAAGAGCGTCATTTCGCATCGAGTGCCACGTCACAACAGCCAGGTGGCGCTGAAAATAGAGCAAAGTGGCCAGCGTGCAAGTAAGAAATTTCCCCTCTCTCTCTCTCCGGTGCCAAATATGTGAGGGCACTCAAGTGGACAACCTTTGAAGAGTGGCTAAGGGCGTAAGGTGCTGCAAATTCCTGTGCCTGCATGATTATACGTATTTTTGCCGATCGTCCACGCCGGTAGAGAGCTCCAGTAGATATTTTTTTAGTGCTACAAAGATACGGCTGGCTATTTTGTAGTAACAGAGTGTCTCAGATTTGCTGATCCTCTCTTCTATTCGTAATACTGTTTATAACAGATTACTGTAGGTTTAAAAGGAGGTGTAGAGTAATAGAAGGTAGGAAATAAGATAGCTAATAGAGATAAAAAAAATAGAAGATACTGTAATAGTATTAGAGGATGCTGTAATAAAGTTAGGAGGGATAAAATTTTAGAGTATCTACAGGAGATGACTTAACAAAGAAAGTAACAAAAAATTAAATTTCTCTTAAAGATATGAAGTTCTTTGAGACCAGCCTCATCCTCAGTAAGGTATAGCTATTGACTTCCCTCTGTGGTATACTGGTATTGGTAGTAAATAAATTTAAGAGGCATTTCACTGTAGTTACTTGCATTCATAAAAGATTGTGCGTTCAAGAGAAAAATGTGTTTAAGCGGACCGACGAACTATAGTTAGCTGCATTCATGAAAGATTGCATGTTCAATGGAAGAATGTGTTTAAGCGGACCGACGAACTACATGTCATTGCGAGAAAATCAGAACAGATTTGGAGTGCAGTAGTGCACTCCAAATCTTAGCAATGATTACTCCATTGATGTGGTTGTTCTCTTTCGGAAGGAAATTGTAGGTAGGTGGTCTACCCCTTTTTCTCCAAATGATTAGCAAGGACAAGTTTTCTTTGTTGCGTGTCACTGACAAGCTTTTCCGAGAACACGCCATTGATGTGCCATAGAAGCTGTGTCATTGTTGTGGCGCCTGCGTGCCTGCTTGATGGTGATACAAATGAAGTTCACGCAACCCTACATTATAATCTTCACACAATCTCTTTGGTTGCTGTACCCTACATACCGAAGCAATCAGGGTGAAAATTCTGTCATTAGAACTTAGAAGCTAAGATCAAGGTCTTCTTCAGACCATAGATTGGGCATACCAAGATTTTTGTATAAATTGGTGTACTTGACTAAGGGTGAAGCTTTGAGCCAAGCTTTATATTGCGTAATTTTATATTTGCACTATGGAGTAAAGAAATGGATTTCTTATTCTAACATTGTTCATTTCAATGATTTTGTTCAGGGTACAGAAAACATACTAGAAGTTTGTTGGGAGGCATGTAGGTGTTATACCACAATAGTATTTTTGGAGGAATGTCTTGTTACCAATAAACAATGCAGCTGGAAATTGGAGCTGTGTTCATATAACTGTGTACGGACACTGATTACAGTGTGATGGCAAAGGTGAGATCACTCAGTACAAATTACAGGAGGTAATATGTTGGACAAAAGGATCCGATGGTCTAGATAATATTGGTGACGTGGCTCAACGCGAGGGCTGCTTTATAGCAATTAATGGTTGTTAGCATCCTCCATCTATATAAGATATATGGATATAGATACGCCAAATGACAGTGGCAAGAAACTGAAAGATGGCATGTGCAGACAAATGGGCACCCAGAAGCTCATCAACCTCTTCCATCTTGTACACAATGTTATGAAGTTCCATAATAAAATCTACTTTTGTTGAATGTGTGTAGAATAATTGTATAAATTTGGAGTTATATTAGCAGCACATAACGGAGTTAGAGTAGAACTCGTGTAACATGATCTCTTTATAAATATAAAAGGACGATATAACGATAGATTCGTAGGAAGCGGTGACAGTTCTGTTGAGATCCCGAAGCATCCGGTGTCACAACTATGGAAAAGAGCGTCTAAAGCCTACCTCCTCAGAGCAAAAATAGGAGTGAAGTACACAAGCTGAATGCTAATCCTGTCAAATTTGCGAGCTAATAATCACTAGTCAGCACACAATTGGTATATTTCATTTTATTCTGTGAGATTGCACTAATCTCTCTACCGATCAAAATTGCCTTGCCTTGATGTCTTTTGTTTTCTATACATGGCATGTTTGATCAGAATTAGTAGATTGTAACATTTTCACCTACACTGCTGCCTCCTGAAATTCCTTGCAGACAGCGTCTTGCTCATCAACGCCTTGAGCCTCCTCGACCCTGCGCCGGGCTTGACCGGCCCCGTCCTGCCGGGCTCCTGCGGGTTGGAGCACAGCGCCACCTCCCCCTCGGAGCACCAACCGCCGTAGCTGAACTGCCCCGGCCCGCGGCGCCGCAGGATCTCCCGGTCGATCCGGTCCAGGACCGGGTCGCCCTCCCTGAACTTCCTGGCGAACGGCGCCCCGCTCAGCACCATCCGCCGGAGGTCCCTGGAGGTGAGGTGCAGCGGGTGCTGCTTGGGCGGGTTGTCCCACCTGACGAAGCGCAGGTCGTGGTTCACCGTGGCGTTGCGGAACCGCCGCGAGTTGCAGGCCACCGTCTGGAAGTAGAACTCCGGCGAGGAGATGATGTTGGCGTGGTAGAGCAGCAGCGTTCTGGGGAGGTTGTCCCAGCCCATGGTCACGTACTCGGCGAAGGAGCGCGACAGCATCGTCCAGGCTGACCCTGCGTTCGGTCATCCATCAATTATCCATCAGCTTTAATTGGCAGGCAAGTACATAGTCAAAATCTAAAAATAGACAATATTCACAGCGTATATATTATAAAAATAAATATTATAAATAAATTAGAACTCACTAGCAACCCGTTTTAATTGGTTTGATCTAAAAATCATGAGCTAATATTTAATTAAAATTCTCTAAATAAACCAATTTTTATAAATTCAAGCAATTTTGAATGCCTCAAATAAATTCTCAAAAATCTAAAAAAAATCACTAATATTCTTCTCATATGATGTACTAATTTATAAAAATATTTTCAAACCTATGTTGTTTGGTGAAAAAGTAAGTTGCTTTATAATGCTCTATTTATATGCATTTTTATCATTTCAGTTATATTCTCTTTTTAATTCAATTTGAATAAAGAAATTCAACATGCACAAAACATTGGTTCTCAAATTAATATTAAGCCTTTTAATGCTCTATTTATATGCATTTTTATCATTTTATGTAATATTCTCTTTTTAATTCAATTTGAATAAAAAAACTTAAACATGCACAAAACATTGGTTCTCAGATTAATTCAAACATGCTCCATTTAATCTGTTACCGACACCAAGCTTAAAACTTCAGGCAACCTCTCATATTAATATAAAACCTCTTCTTACTATTCTTTGTGCTTTATTTTTTACTTGGTTCTCTCTTTCTGCTTTGAGAGATAGCATCTCTATGTGCATGCTCCTTATCTGGTTGTTTAAAGTTTGGATATATTATTAGTCTTATTTAATTGATAAATATTAAAATTTGTCATAACACTACCTGTTTTGAAAAGATGAATATAAATATATATTCGTAATTTATGGTTTCTATGCTTCTTAAGTGTTTGACTTTATCATCTTAGTAGTAGTTATTGATCTATCATGTATCATATAAGAAGAATATTAGTGAATTTTTATTTTTTAGTTCTATGCATCAATATGAATGTATGGCTTTATTTTTATTCAAATTGAATTGAAAAGAGTATCACATGAAATAATAAAAATGCATATAAATAGAACATTACAAAGTAACTCATTTTTTCACAAAATAGCTTAGGGTTGAAAATATTTTTATAAATTAGTACATCACATGATAAGAATATTAGTAATTTTTTCTAGATTTTTGAGATTTTATTTGAGGAATTAAAAATTACTAGAATTTATAAAAGTTGGCTGATTTGAAGAATTTAATTAAATATTAGCTCATGCTTTTTAGATTAAACTAATTAAAACGGATTGCTAGTGAGCTCTAATTTACTTATAAAAATATTTAGATTTTTTAGACTATTTTTGTACTCCCAAATAAAATCATAAGTTAAATAAAAAAACTTGAACTTTCATGCGCCTTCCAGCTTCCTAGCTTCTCTTCTTGGGAGCGTGGCACACCGCAGAGGATATATAAGGTGTCGAATACAGTACTGTGTACTGTTTTAGACACCTCATATTCTGAATACGGTGCAATAGTACCATATTCAGCACTTGAGGTGTCAAAATCGCGTTTTGGGTAGATGGGATGTCGAATACACATGTTACATTTGTAAATACGGTAACATATTATCTATTTTTACAATATGGTGCGTGTGTTGTCTATTTTTAGATTTTGACCGCAAGTCCATTGAACATGAAAATTACACTAGAGCATATGAACACATGTCATATTATAACCATTTATTTACGTTGAGATTTATGTTGAAGGAGTAATTGAAAAAAATATAAAGTATGTGAGAAAATTAATAGATAGATGAGACGGGAGGGTGAAAGGATCGAATAACTCTGTTCACCGGATGTTCCGCTGAGGTTATATTTAGCACCGGATGACATCACCGGATATTCCGCTGATCACCAGGAAAAGACAGCGGACTAATTTTTGCAGAACTAAATTTTTGAAGGCCGAAACCTATTATACTTACCGGACTTTCCGCTGATCATAACATCACCGGACTATTGTCATGGTTGAACTGATTTGAGACAGAGATCACAGGATATTCCGCTGGTAAAATGAAAGGAGCGCCGGACTATCCGGTGATATGAGAAAAACCAGGCTGAACTAATTTCTCTCACTGAGTCCAAGTTTCAAATAACCACTCAACATAAACACATATTTGGACCAGTTTGAGTGAATCCCTTACCCTCTCAAACTCTCATTTACAAATATTTGCCAAAAAAGCTCTAACATATATAATTTTTGAAATAATCAAATAAGAGCCCAATAAGATGGTAGAAAACACCAAGGAAATATTTGAGCCATATTTCCTATGAACTTAAAGATGAAGGCTTTAAATTCGCTAGGTCATGACTCAATAGGCATTAAGCACTTATATCTTTCTAATCACACTTTTAGAAGTGTACGTTCACATTGAGAGCGAACTGTAATCTCAAAGAGTGATATTCTCCTTTGTGATCTCTCTACCACCAATGCTTAAGCAATGTAAGACATATGCATGAAAGTAGACATGAGTGCATATTATATGACATGTGAATGCGAAGCGTAAAATTAATCTATCTTGTCATATTACTTCCCTTCTCAAGCTTTTTCATGGTGAACCCAACAACATGCCTTGAGAAGAACTAGTGACCCACCATTTCAAGCAAAACCCATGTCCACCATTACCTTGAGAAGGTTAGACAAGGTCCTATTTTGAATGCATCTATATGACAAGGTATCAAATGACATTAGAAGCATCGATCACATTTAGTTCATTTCGTAATCTACTAAAAGTGGCTTCATCTAGAGGTTTAGTGAAGATATCCGCCAATTGATCTTCCGATCGAACACTACTAAGAGAGATATCATTGTTTGCCACATGGTCTCTTAGAAAGTGATGACGGATATCAATGTGCTTTGTGCGGGAGTGTTGAACGGGATTGTTAGCAATTTTTACGGCACTCTCATTATCACAAAGGAGTGGAACCTTCTCTAGACGAACACCAAAGTCTAACAAGGTTTGCTTCATATAGAGGATTTGAGCACAACATGCTCCGGCGGCAATGTATTCTGCTTCAGCTGTGGACAAGGCTACTGAATTTTGCTTCTTAGAACTCCAAGAGACTAGGGATCGCCCTAGCAAGTGGCACCCACCTGAAGTACTCTTGCGATCCACACGGCATCCGGCAAAGTCCGAATCCGAGTATCCAAGCAGTATGAAACTAGCGCCTTTTGGGTACCACAAGCCTATGCTAGGTGTATGCTTTAGGTATCTAAGGATTCTTTTTACCGCACAAAGATGAGATTCCTTAGGATTAGCTTGAAAACGAGCGCACATGCATACACTAAACATTATGTCGGGCCTAGATGCGGTAAGGTAAAGGAGTGACCCAATCATCGAACGATAGAGTTTTTGGTTAATCGATTTACCCGTTTCATCCAAGTCGAGATGTCCATTTGTAGGCATGGGGGTCTTGATTGGCTTGCACTCTTCCATCTTAAACTTCTTGAGGATATCTCTCGTGTACTTCTCTTGATTGATGAATGTCCCTTCCTTTAATTACTTGATTTGGAATCCAAGAAAGTAATTTAGCTCACCAATCATCGACATCTCGAACTCCTTAGGCATCATATCACCAAATTCCTTGCAAAACTCTTTGTTAGTTGAACCAAATATTATATCATCAACATAAACTTGACACAAGAAAAGCTCATTGTCGATGATTTTTGTGAACAATGTGGTGTCCACCCTCCCGATCTTGAATCCTTGGTTGATGAGGAAGTCACGTAGGCGTTCATACCAAGCTCGTGGGGCTTGCTTGAGACCATAAAGTGCCTTGACCAACCTATAAACATGATTAGGATATCTAGGATCTTTGAAACCGGGGGGTTGTTCAACATATACGAGTTCATTAATAAGGCCATTTAAGAATGCACTTTTCACGTCCATTTGATAGAGTTTTATGTCATGATGTGAAGCAAATGCTAGAAGGATACGGATGGCCTCAAGCCTTGCCACGGGAGCAAATGTTTCGCCAAAATCCAAACCTTCAATTTGTGCAAAGCCTTGTGCGACAAGTCTTGCCTTGTTGCGTACCACCACACCATGTTCATCTTGCTTGTTGCGAAAGACCCACTTTGTTCCAATTATGTTCTTGTCTTGAGGCCTTTCCTCAAGTATCCATACCTCATTTCGAGTAAAGTTGTTGAGTTCTTCTTGCATTGCCATCACCCAATCAGGATCAGTGAGAGCCTCATCTACATGTGTGGGTTCTGAACAAGAGACAAACGAGTAATGTTCACAAAATGAAGCACACTGACGAGAGCGAGTTTGTACTCCCCTAGATGGACTTCCAATGATCAAGTCAATCGGGTGATCCTTGGAAATATGTGTATGCTTCACTTGTGGTTGTTGAGGTGTATTTTGTGGTGATCCAACATCTTGAGCTTGAGCTTGAGCTTCCTCTTGAGAGATATGGACATCATGTGATGGAAGTGGTTGATCATCTTTGTCTTCATCTTTATCAACTTGTGGTGCCATTGAGGTGTGTGGTATTGAAGTAGAGGGTACATCTTCATCGTCCTCCTTAGGCTTGATATCCCCAATTGCCATATTCTTCATTGCATCTCTCAAGGGTTCATCACCTACATCATCACAAGAAATATCCTCTCCTTGGGAGCCATTAGATTCATCAAACTCCACATCA
This sequence comes from Phragmites australis, assembly GCF_958298935.1. NCBI lineage: Eukaryota > Viridiplantae > Streptophyta > Magnoliopsida > Poales > Poaceae > Phragmites > Phragmites australis. Next base: position 8,823,273 of record NC_084941.1, on the reverse strand, counting down.
CAAGTTTCTTCAACAAAGCCGGTGGCATTGTTGAATACTCGATATGCTTTGGAGTTTGATGCATAGCCAACAAGAAAACCAATGTCACAACGTTTTTTAAACTTGCCTAGGCGTTCCTTTTTCTTGTAGATAAAACACTTACACCCGAACACCCGGAAGTAAGAGACATTGGGTTTTCTCCCAATAAGAAGCTCGTATGGCGTCTTTTTCAATAGTCGATGGAGGTAGACTCGGTTAGAAGCATGGCATGCCGTATTGATTGCTTCCGCCCAAAACTTCTCCGGAGTACCATACTCATCTAACATTGCTCTTGCAAGTGTAATCAAGGTCTTGTTCTTCCTTTCTACTACGCCATTTTGCTGAGGTGTGTAGGTTGATGAAAACTCATGTTTGATGCCTCTTTCTTGACAAAAATCTTCAATTTGAGTGTTCTTGAACTCCGTCCCATTGTCACTCCGGATCTTCACAAGTATGGACTCAAACTCATTTTGAGCCCTTTTTGCGAACTTCTTGAAGATTTCAACGGTCTTTCCTTTGTCATCTAAAAAGAAAGTCCAAGTATATCTTGTATAATCATCAACAATGACAAGACAATATAAATTACCACCAAGACTTTTGTAGGTAGTTGGTCCGAAGAGGTCCATGTGTAGAAGTTCCAAGGGTCTTGACGTAGACATCATGGACTTGTATGGATGAGGACTTGCAACTTGTTTTCCGGCTTGACACGCACTACACAACCTGTCCTTCTCGAAAATCACATCCTTCACACCAACCACCTTCCCATTTTTGAATACCTTCTTGAGTTGGCTCATCCCAATGTGTGCAAGCCGACGATGCCAAAGCCAACCCATAGATGTCTTGGTGAAGAGACATGTAGTCAAGCTAGCATCATTAGAGGAAAAATCCACAAGATAGATATGCCCATGTCTAAATCCTTTGAATATTAGGTCATTATGCTTCTTACTCGTTATGGTAACATCAACATCACTAAACAAGCATGTGAAACCCAAATCACATAGTTGAGCTACGGAGAGTAGATTGAAGCTAAGTGATTCTACTAAAAGAACATTGGAAATAGAGAGATCTTTTGAGATAGCCACCTTACCCAAACCTACCACATTTGCCTTAGAGTTATCACCAAAAGTGACTTTATCATGATTATCCACTTCATCTTCTAGCGAGGTGAACATCGTTACATTGCCGGTCATATGTTGTGTACATCCGCTATCAAGCACCCAATGTTTTCCACCGGCTTTGTAGTTCACCTACACACATGTGATCAAGCCTTTTGTTTAGGTACCCAACCAAGTTTGGTACCTTTTATGTGAGATACAAGAGATTTAGGCACCCAAAGTTGCCTAGGAAGTTTGCCCTTAGCTTGAGTTCCAATGAATTTTGCCATAATTTTACCATTTTTAAGCTTATGTAATAGAAAATGATGATCATTAAATGTGGACTTGTATTTAGAAGGCAAAATAGGGAGAGGTTTGGTAGGAATTGGACACTCCCTTGTGTGGTGTCCGGTGACTTGACAATGTTGGCAATATGAACCAACTTCTTTGATGAAACAATTCTTGATCTCCGGTGTCTTTATGACCCTTTTTACCGGGTTAGGGAAGCATCCAAGTCCTTTCTTGTTGAAGTACAAAGCATTCATCATGAGGATTTCCTTGTGCTTGTACTCCCCCTTAGTCAACCGGGCCACACAAGATTTGAGACTTGCAATTTCACTTTGAAGCTCTTGCTCCCTTGCATGGTTAGTCTTAGATGATGATGTAATATCACATGATATATCAAGAAGATCATCACAAGAAGTAGATGCATTGACCTTAACTACATCATTATCAACCAATTCATCCAAGCTACGATCAATGGCATCATAGGCATATTCAAGTTCTTGGTGTTTGTATATTAGGCCATCATGCTCAAGTTTTAGCTTATAGTTACTTGCTTTAAGAGACTTGTTGGATTCAACTACTTCATCATATTTTTCAAGCAAATTATTGTGTTTAGTGAGCAACTCATCATGTTTGGAACTAAGCATGGAGTTAGCATTTTCAAGCAACTTGATTTTAGCCTTTTGCCTCTTGATGATAGCAGCATAGTCATTCATTAGCTTAGATAGATCATTAGGAGAAAGACCATTATCATCACTACTATCATCTTCCTCACTACTCACCTTGTTGTTACCTTTTGCCATGAGGCACATAGGTGGTGGAGGTAGAGGTGGATCATCATTGACGATTGCGAGACCCGCGAAGTTGTTGTCATCATTATCACTTGAGTCATCACTTGAGCTCTCACCGGAGACCCATTCACCAACAATGTAGGCCTTACGTCCTCCACCTCTCTTGTTAAAGAGCTTCTTCTTCTTCATATCTTGATCCTTCTTCTTGTACTTGTCCTCATCTTCACTTGCATCAAGCTTCTTGGACTTGTTCTTGTTTCTCTTGTCAGGATGAGGACAATCATATGATATGTGACCAAGATTACCACAATTGTAGCACTTCTTCTTGTCTCCACCACCGAACTTGTCAAATTTCTTTGGACGAAATTTGTTCTTCTTGGGATCATAGTTGTAGCCCTTCTTTTGAAACTTAGAGATCATCCTTGTGGTTCTTCTCATGAGAAGAGCAAGCTCGGTGTCGGAGTCATCATCATCATGTTCATCATTATCATCATCTTCATCACTTTCACTTGATGATGAAGGAAGCTTGATCTTCTTCTTCTTGTTGCCGACCATCTTTGCTTTGAGAGCAAGATTTTTCTTGGATGAGGACTCATGATCTCCAAACAAGAACATTTCATGCGCACATATCTTTCCAACGGCATCTGTGATGGTCATGTCATTGATGTCTCTTTCATGAAGAAGAGAGATAACAATATTGTATTGTGGCTTGGGAAGTACCATCAAGATCCTACGAATAACATCTCCATCGGACAATTGAGTGAGCTCAAGAGAATTGATTTCTTCCACAAGCATGTTCATACGAGAATACATGTCATTGCATAATTCATTTGGAAACATCTTGAATTGATTTAGAGCATTCATAAGCACATGATATCTTTCTTCACGAATTCTCCTAGATCCCTCATGAATTTCACAAAGAGCGACCCAAATGTCATGAGCAAATTCCTTACTTCTAACTCTAGAGAAAACTTCTTCACTAATTCCCTCAAATATAGCATTCTTAGCCTTAGCATTCCACCTAACTTCTTGTTCGGTAAAAGGTTGTTCAAACCCAACGGAGGTTGCTTGCCAACACTCGGGGGAAATAGCCTCTAGATAGCTCGCCATGCGAACTTTCCAATAAGCAAAGTTCTTTCCCTCGAACCTTGGCACGCTACTTCCGCTCCCCGGGGCCATTTCTCTAGGATTTTAAGCCTATCAAGAGAACGTGGCTCTGATACCAATTGAAAGGATCGAATAGCCCAAGAGGGGGGGTGAATTGGGATATTAATTTTTTTTAATTAACTACTGCTTGACCAAATAAAACTTATAAGAAACGCAAGTAAAGAATTTTAACTAGCACAAGATAGCTAACCACGCAAGAATTAACTAAGAAAGACAATTCCCAAGAAGAACTTACAATAATAACAAAGCTCAAAATAAGATGCAAGAAAGTAAAGAGTCAGAGAAGACAACACCGATTTTTTCCCGAGGTTTCGAGAAGTTGGCACTTCCCCCTAGTCCTCGTTGGAGCATCCACCAAGGATGTCGCTCCCCCTTGAGTCACCAAGGCTCAAGTGCTCCCTCTTGATTACCCTTTCTCCATCTCCGGATTGGCGGGTATCAAACCAAGTACATCCTCTTTTTCGGGGCTCCCACAATTGCTCCAAGAGCTCACCGAGAAATCCTCCGATCACCAAGACCGTCTAGGTGTTGCCAACCACCAAGAGTAACAAGCCTCAAGCTTCACTTGACAAAGACCAAGCCTAGACAACAGCTAGATGCACACTTGTTACTCTCCAAGCACTCAAAGAAATCCTTAATCCTCAACTAAGAACTTAAAATGGACACAAGTGCTCCCTCTCTTGCCTCTAAATGACACACCAAGTGTATGAGCTGCTACAGGGTTGCAAGAGCCACTGTTGAAACCAACTGAGTGGGTATTTATAGCCTAGAGATCAAAAATTAGCCGTTGGCTAACCACTCTCATTTTACTGTAATCACCGGATAATCCGCTGGCTGTATCCTTAAGATCACCGGATAGTCCGGTGGGTTCAAACCCAGAGCCAGCTGTCACTAGCCGTTGCACGGCAACATTTGTCCGGTGATAAACTCCGGTGAACAACAGTCAACACCGGATAATCCGGTGAGTACAACTCACCCGACCCTTCGAATTTCAGAACCTTCTGCAAGAAATACTCCGGTGATATTTTTGCTACCACCGGATAATCCGGTGAGTTCAATTTGTCTGAATTTCTTCACAACATTTCTCCGGTGGTCTGCCAGCTAAGTCACCGGATAATCCTGTGAACGTAATTTTCCACTGTGGCCCGAAGCAATGCTCTCTGCAAGAAATAGTCCGGTGTTCATATTATGCATTCACCGGATAATCCGGTGGGTACAAAATTATTTTTCTCCGAAAATTTTCTCTGCTGGAAAAGCTCCGGTGGTCACCGGACTTTCAGCACCGGATATTCCGGTGTAACACTTCTGAAATTTTTCATATAATTCGGATGCCTCAATTAGTGTTTATCCGGTGAGTATTAGACATCCATCAGAGGATAATCCGGTGAATAAATGTTTTGTGAACTTGTCCAATTCAACTCTTTTTGAGCTCTAATTCCTTGATAGTTTCACCATGGACTTGTATGCTCTACCTAGTGCTAGAATTTAACAAGTGTGCATCATCTACGTCTAGACTCACTAAGTCAAGCTACTACTTTTAGCCCCCCTTTATAGTACGGTCAAAAGACAAAAAGAAAAAAAGGAGACCTATACTACTCTAAGTATCCTTCATCTCCTTTGTGATACTTAGAACTAGAAGATCCTTAGTCTTAAAGCATATGTCCTTTGATTGTCCATATAAGCACTTTTAGGGACCAAGATTAACCAAATGTCATTGTATACTGAATTTTTGATTCCCTTCAAAACAAATTGTTAGTCACAGTAATATGGTTGTCATTAATCACCGAAACACTTACCACTTACCTAGGGGCCTAGATGCTACAGAGGGGTGGACAAATGAGATAGAACATGAGTGCGTAAGGATATGCAGAGTTATATTTCCTTTATGTTCATGGAAATTGGAATCATACACTTATGTTTTGAACTATTTTTTTCCGAAAATAAACCTATGCGAAAAGTTCTGAATTCCAGTAACATTTGGCTGTACAATTTTACTATGAGTTTTGTAAGAACCAGTGCAACTTATCTGAAACTCCTACTGAAAACAGGGCCGGCAAGATGGGTGTCGGCACTCCTGCCGTTTCTTGGAAGCAAGCGCTTAAGGAACAGAGAAGGAAATCAAGATCGAAGCAGCTTTCCCTCTGCTAATTGCCATTGCCATTGCCAATGCAACACGATCACCACTGGTTGGTCTGGCTGGGTTTGCGAATACCAATGCATAAACTAAACATGATCACCACTGTTTCAGATCTGGCCGATTAGTTTACTACGATAAGCTAATCTGCGTACACGATGGATGCCACCCCGCCCCGTTAACTCGACGCCATTAATATAAGATAAGATTCTCTCTCTTTTTTGTGTGTGCGCTGAATTTCCTAAGTACTACTGATCATGATTTCAATTTCATTTTATAATTTTTTTCATTCATCGACAAAAAGGCCAAAAATCATGAATTTTATCAAAATTTTGATTAATTTTCATCCTCTATTATGAAGATCCCACATATTAGTAAAAAAAAAAAATCTAAAATCAAACATTTTATAATTTTTCAATATTCTTAAAATTTTGACGAAATTTTAATCCCTGTTGATCACAGGCTCATGACCACATGTACTGCCAATCAATGTGACGTGGCCTGGACGACAGGTGAAGCCTCAGACCGACCACCGGCCAGTGCACCGGCAAGGCGGCAACGGCAGCGGCAACATCCGTGTGACATCGCCGCAGAGTCGGCGGAGAGGACGGGACCGTACCGTCCGATCAACAGACGCTTGGCAAAACGCACAGACGATTGACAAAACGCATGCTTATTGTACTCGGCAGCAGTTTATATAGCAGTGATTTGACAGAAACAGTTCAATTCCTAGAGGAATTGGGAAAAACTATCGCAAGAGTTTCATGGCGAGATTGAGGTCGATGGATCGGAGGAGGGAGCAATGTGGGAGCTTAGACCTGTGAAGAGGTTGAAGGCCGTGGGCACTTTCCTCAGGTTGGTGGTGAGGTTCGCCGGCCGGATGAGCTCCGACGTGCCGCTCTCGTACAGCGCCGTGTCCAGGACCACCGGCCGCGCCCGCTTCTTTCTGCAGAGCTAGCATGATTTTAATCCTCTGTTAAACGCTTTCGTTTCGCAAGAGATCCGCGAAAATTTGGCTGAACACGAAATTTCGCAAGAAATCATCAGAGGCATTTCGTTGTGCCGTTTGGACTAGTGAATTGATGATGGTTGCAATCCTAATCTAGTGAGGGTTGCAGGACAGAGCAGCTGAGTTCTTACATCTTCCAGCCGAGGTGGTTGGTGTGGTGTATAAAGTTGAGATCCCTGGGCAGCCCGGAGAACGCCTCCATCAAGTCTGCAAGCCAAATCCCCCAAAAAATCAACAAGCAAAGCCACCAGATTGATCACAGCTAGTCGGCGCAAGGACATTACCGTCCTGGGTGACGAGCGGGTAGTCGGAGGCGCTGAGGTTGACGAACCAGTCCCAACGGCGGCGCAGCCGGAGCAGCAGCGCCACCGCGTGCAGCGTCGTGGACAGCATCGTGGCACCGCGGTAGGTCACGAGGTTGGGCTTCCCGACGATCCACACGTTGCCCGCGCGCGCATACACAGCGTGCCCAGACACCAGCTCCGCCAGCCGCCGGTGCTCCTCCGCGGGGGCCTCCAGGTCCAGGTGCAGGAGGTAGCTGTTGGCCGGGTGGTACAGCGCCGCCAGCAGCCGCGCGGCGCGGGACGCGTCCCCCGAGGACGCCGAGATGAGGTACGCGAACGACACTGGGGGTGCTCCCTTTGCCGACGCAGCCAAGAACGGCCGGTTCTTGGTACCGGAGGAGAGTCTAGTGCCCGTGAGGAGGAGCGACGGGAGGAGGAGGATGGAGGCGACGAGGAGCGCCGTGAAGAAGGCGGTGACCACAAACTCCCTGCCGCCGCCCATCACCATCCCCCGCACCCTCATCACCATGCACGCATCAATCTCTCGCGCGCTCTCTCTCTACACCTACCAATCAATCTCTCTCTCTCTCTCTCCACCTGTCAATCTATCTTACTCCTGCAGTCTTGTTCGAATCAATCAACGGCAATTGGCGAGTGATGGTCGTGAGATCTACAGGTGAACGCCGCCGATTGCTAGAGCTGGAAGAGGGAGGAGTGGCGTGTGATTGGTTGGAGCACTCGCCGCATTCGGGAGTAGTAAAGAAGGCTGCGATAGGAGGGGGGAAGTCGCTGGGATGATGATGGCCGTGTCAGATGGCAGCAAAATGAGCTCCGGGTAAAATTGGTGAGACAATCTTGCCCTCGCCGTGGAAGCTCTGCTTCTCTCACCGCTGCAACTAGAGTACATGTCTACTGTACCAAAAAAGGGAAGATCGCATAAACCTCTAAAATGTCAACTTTTTTTTCCATCAGAATATGATCGAATGTATTTCATACCACAAGCTCTATCATGATTGAAGAATCACTTCAAATACACACCACAAGCAAACAACTACTAAATAAAAGTAGGCAACATCCTCGTGACTTGATGATGATGAAGTATGGCACACGAATGGTTACTCCAGCTCCATGCATTCTCCCAAATAGCAAGCAACCACTAGAGGCAGAGGCGATTTAGACCATGCCCAAGGGAATCCCTTCACGGGTAGATTCCCGTCGTGAAGGGATTCCTGTTCCCTTCAGCGCTCTCAACGGTTTCCCTTCACGGTTCCCTTCACGACGGGATTCCCAGTGTCATTCCCTTCAGGACGGGATTCTCTTTCCGTTCCCTTCGCGATTCCCCTCGAAGGGAAGCTGTTGGAGATGAGAGAAAATAAAGGGAATGGAAACAGGGAAGGGAATCGGGAAGGAAACGAAATGAAGGGAATATGGTTAGGGATAATCTTAGAATCTTCCGATAGGAGGCCAATGAAGACTCACCTGGCGGAGCGGAGGAGGATTACCTTCTTGCGCACCACAGCGACACTCTCGCTGCACAATATCTAGTGTCATCATCCACATGGTGTCCTGCCACAGGGTCCACTCCTCACAAATCTATTTTGTGCCACATCATATCATGTGGTTAGTTTTCCCACCCGTTCCACAAATTATTTTATGGTATTTATACTCTGCAAGTCTATTTAATGTGCCAAATTCAACCATATGTTAAGTTGATTCTCACGTTTGTAAAGAAAAGAGGCTAAAACTTGATAAATAGATTGATTTCTTAAAGAAATATGACATCCCCTCTTATGCTCTACTACCTTCGGTCTTTCTTACTAGTCGTTTTGGCATGGACATGATCTTCAGTATATATCTTTGATATGTTCTCACATTTGACAGGTGTAACATTAAGCATTATATTACAACACATAATTGCCAAAGAGTCCATTTGGCAGGATTGGATGCATCGCATGATGGAAAAAAGGCAGAACTTTGTTTTCCACTATCTAAAAAGATCTTTGGGGTAGGGAGGTGAGTGAGGATTGGATTATGTCCAACACTGAGCTAGTGAAGTGCTGGCTCCAGGCTGGCGTACCTTGGCTGCTGGGTCACTGGTACAAAAGCAACCACCATAGAGGAGGCTTGGAGCAGACAAGATAGTTTGTCTTCCTAGCTTCTTCTTCCTATGCGTGTCCTGTTCACCTTCTTCTACCTCTAGACTTTCTTCTTCCTCTAGATTCTCCTCTAGCTCCATTCCTTAGCAAGGTTGCTAACAATTGGTATCAGAGACATCCTTCCCGACCACCATGACGGATGAAGATTGCACCCTCATCCTTGTCGAGATGAGGAAGTTGTTCAAGAAATCCGAGGAGCGACTCGATAGGTGGATTGCTTAGAGGAGCGACATCCACTCCATTGAGCCCAACTCCAACGTTGACATGAAATATGCTACATTCGCCGAGGAACCAGGCGATGGCGAGGACCACATCAGCCATCTCTCGAATTCGCTCATCACCACCAAGGACGTCGCAATCACTGTATCAGCCGTTCGCTAGGTCGTGAACCAGCTCCTCATAGACGACGACCACCTTATTACCGACTGCCCCCATGACACCCCCTCATGCACTCTGTTTCACGCTGCGTGGACGCATGCATGGAGGTGGTTGCAAGTGGGAAGCAAACCACGACTGCTACGGCGATGAGCGATATCTACAACTTTGGCGGGATCATCGTGCCCAGTGATAGTGAGTCCGACGCTTCCATAGGCACGGTCGTCAGGAATCTCACCATGACTTCGTCGCTAAAACAGTTCCAAACGTCATCTACATCCACTAGTTGTTCGACGAAATGCCCCAACCCCGATCCGCGCTACTTCGTCCTCACCGACTTCATAGCTTTGGCTATGGGAATGCTGACACCAATGGCTTACAAGCTGCACCGGGGCGCCGCACACGGGCTCCTGGCCCATGGCATGAACTTCGTCGTAGGTGGTGCGAGCATGTTCGACATCGGTAACTTCCAGCGCAACATCACCGCGCAGATCGACTTGTTCTAGCTGTGACATCGGGGTTGCGGTCGTCGTCGTCTTTGGCAACGACTACTCCTATGCCGCTGACAAGGACAAGATCAACCTGAAGAACTTGAACGTGCATCTGGAGAAGACGTGATCCAAGATGTGGCTGGAGAAGACACGGTCCATGGCTCGAGTGGGAGATCGACCTCACTAAGCTCGACATCTAGAACCAAATAGCACATGTCATGTTCGTCATTGTCTACCATAGCACCTTTGATGGCCACGATGTCACAGTGAAGGTACTGGACTAGGGGGTAGAGAGGCTGCGCACTGTGAACAACCCGAGGGCTTCGATGTCATTATTCCAGAAGCCAATACCTGACTTCATGCGGATGGCCTAAGCACTACAGTTACCGGCCATGGGCGCGCGCGCGCGGAACGTGCAATTCATGTTCTGCCGTGTGGATGACCCCATGGACGCTGCGCTGGAGGCCTAGAGACATGGCGATGTCGTTGTGCTCAACTGCATCGAGAACATGAACGACAACAAGATGCACAAATACCTATCCTTGGTGTTACGCCTGTTCACGTCGGACTCCTATGATTATGTGATGAAGAAGACCAACGACGAAATGTAACTCTACGTAGCTGCGCTTGCCGAGGAGCTCAGGGGCAAGCCCTGGATCGGAGGCCGCGCCATATTTTTTCTCCTACCATTTTGGCTCAAATCGTACCAGTTGCTGCTCGCACCGGTGCTCGGCCTCTATGTGGCACCGCTCGAGTTCATGTGCTTCCTCTTCTTGTGGGCGGTGCAGCTCAGCGTCATCATGCACGCCATGGATGGCATCAACAAGCTCAAGACGTTCTCAGTGTCGGTGCTTGTCGTGTTGTCCTACTTTGTCTGCCCGCTCTTTCAGGAGGTGATGACCGATCCGCACATCCCAGCGGATGGGTTCATGTACAAGGCCAAGGCGATCAGAGGGTGGTTCAAAAACGACATTAGAGTGCGCAATGAGACATTAGAGTGCACAATGACATCAACATGGTGGAGGATGTGTCGGGTGTCATGGGGTGCAGCACTAGCCTGATTACCATTGACCTCGCCGACCAGGATGTTCCATGGGACCTTGGCGACACGACGACAACGGTTTGGGGGCAAGCTGTGTTTCAAGGGAAGTGAAATGTCAGGCACCGAGCTGGTGAAGTGTTAGCTCCATGCTAACGTACCCTGGCTGCTAGGCCACCAGTACAAAAGCAATCATCAGAGAGGAGGCTTGGAGCAGACAAGATAGCTAGATAGAACCAGCTCTTGCTTCTTCTTCCTGTGCATGTCCTAATCACCTTCTTCTACCTCTAGATCTTCTCCTTCTTTCTCTAGATTCTCCTCTAGCTCCTCCCTCGCAAGGTTGCTAGCAGATTCACTTTTCACAAGTTGTTGCGTACTTGTCACATGGGAAGGCAAGAGTGAGAGGTGTCCGTCTGCAGTGCCTTTTTCTTCTTCTTATTTTATGCAGCCCTCCAAATGACTGGACTATGGTGGCGTCTAGACCAAGGCTTTAGTTACCGTTTTGCAAATGGAGCGGTAACCGAAAATGCGCGATTATCGCGATAACCGCTTGAAATTAGGCTAAAATTTTCTTAAAATTTATTTGGTAAAATTTGAAATTTGGACAAAAAATGCCAGATTCCCCATTCGGTAACCGGTTGAATCGAAAAAAATGCCAGATTCCCCATTCGGTAACCGGTTGAATCGAACCGGTTACCGAGCGATTTTTGCGATTAACTGAACGGTTTGTAAGAAAACCGAAGACTAAATAACCGAGCGAATTTGATCGAAAATCGAGCTATTTGAAGCGGTAACTGACTGGATGAACTCGTAATCAATGAATTTCTAGAAAAATAAAGAAACACAAAAAATCACCAAAAAATCAGAAAAAATAGTAATAAATATGGCTTGAGATTTGCTATGTTTTGTTTAATCAGAATTTTTTTTTGGCATGACCTTTGCTATATTTTGGACATTTCAAGGCAACAAATAGATACTAATAGCAATACGAGTATGACCATATAATTGTTTCATCGAATACATGCATACATTACGTATGTAGCGTCTCAAATTAATAAATATGTCGAATTGTCCACACAAAAGCTAAAAACACAATCACATGCCATCCATCAGTACTTACCAAAGTGATGATCGATGCTTAAAATGTAGTTTGTATAGTAAATTATCATCACCTTCAGAACCGCCAGCTTGGGGGGCGATTAAATTCGACTGTATTGTACTCCTCAGTGGACATGAGTATTATCCGTTGTGTAAAGGAAACACTTCTCTACGGACACATAGTTCTTCTTTCACTATTATGGCTATTCAAGATGCAGGGATTACTTGAGAACTAACGAAGAGATTTCTCATATAGGGTACATAGTATAAAACTCATCTCATATAGAATAGGAGACCAAAGGATTTTCAAAGACAACACTGCTTTATTTCCATAAGCATAGCATACAAATGGGTTTTCCCTTTCGGAAACCCAAATACTCTACCTTAAACTCTGCCTAAGTTTGCCCCATCCATGCAGAAGTGGTTGACCATTGTCTTTGCAATATGGCATAAAACTCAGGGTCTTGCCACTCATAGACCTACTGAATAGGAGGCTCTAACTGAGCATCGGGGATAGGATAGTGGTACAGATACGATCTAGAACTGCTCTCCATGCCATAGTTACTGGAATAGCTCCCACTATCTTGTGGTCTATCATGGCCACCCTGTATGACATGACTTTGTGAGGATGGGGCACCGTGGTCCTGGTCCTGTGTGGTATGCGAAAACTAAATCTCACCAGTGAATTATAAGGGAGCAACGACAGAGAATGGGCATGGAGGAACATTGCTGCCCTGATCATCATCGTCAGCACTATTTGTCTTTGAGCTACTGTCATTCGATTCTTAGTAAGTTAGGCTCTTTGGGTCACTATCCGTTCTCTCATCGCTTTGCACTTGTCTTTTGCCCTTACCCTTAATCTTCTTGCTCTTCTTTGGATGTGCCATTTGCTTTTTCCTCTTTCCCGTGTGTGTGTCACTTACCATTTTAGCAGCCCATAGTTGTAAATCTTGTGGGTTCGCTGTGTCTGTCACTAGGTGAGTTGGCAGGGGTATGTCACTGTCTGTGTCCTCCTCATCAAGCTCAGGGGCAGCATTTGATCTACCGGTCTCCATCCAGTCTTGGAGCGGATTGTTCTCCTCGTTCAATGTGAGCTCCATAAGCCGCTGAAATGAATCATCATCAACAGTCGACCTAATGCCTGCATCCAAATTGTTCTGTATTCTCAGGTTGTAGTTGACATATACCAACTTATGGAGCTTCTTGTAGCTAAAGCGGTTGCGAACTTTTGTGTGGATAAATGCAAATGTACTCTAGTTCCTCTCACACCCACTAGATGAAGCGCACTAAGACACTAGGCGCCTGACAATCATTGTTAGTGTAGGTGTAGATGAACCAAACATGGACCACCATTGCACTGCAAGTAGGTAAAGTGGTATAAGATTTGGAAAAGTAGATAAAGTGATGCAATGGTTAGATATGTCAACGCAATTTGTACCAGGTTGAGTCCTGCCGTCACAAGCCATCCGTGAAGCGAGCGGACCAGTGAACGACAGAGACTTTGTCCGATATATTTCAACCTCAATAAGTGCTTCCACGACATTACTAACATCGGTCATCCTCTCGAATGCCTCCTGAAGATCTTCGAACAAGTTTGGACTCATGCCATACGCGTAGTGCGTGCGGGGGTTCAGTGCGGCTGCTATAAGTTGATGATCAAAGCATTAGTACCATAAGCATTAGAACCATAAGCATTAGTACAATAAGAATGCAAGTGGTAGGAGTGTATCACCGGCATTCATGTAGATCTCATTCGTTAGATCATGCATTCTGCGATCGATAATTGCCATATACTTTTCAAAAGAATCCTTATCATTGCGATACAACGAATCGTCCTGCTTAACAACGGTGTATCTCAGGAGCACCTCACTCAATATTGGCACCTTGTCTTGATCAGCAAATCGGAGGAAGGCATACAATGGCTGAACGGAATCAACAACCATTTTAAGATTGTCCCACCATGGTAAGTTGGATAGGCAACTATGTGCATATCTCCCAATATCAGAACTAATGTAGAGAGACTGTTGGAGCTCACTAGATGCTATCCATTGCATGAATCTATCCTTTTAGCGTAGAAAGCTTTCAAGAAATAGATTGTTTGTGCCAAATCTTGTGGCATTCCACCTCACCAACTCCACCAATCGCGGACTTCATCATTTCATGTAGTTTTGATGATTGTACAGCCATCGCGATATGGACCTTGCACTTTGAATGATCATGTCATGTCCTCTAAATTCACCAACTGATTTCAACATTAAATTTATCGTATGCGCCACACAAGGCTGCCACGCGATAGCAGGATATTCCCTTCTGAGAACCTGACAGGCCATCTTATAGTTAGACTCGTTATCAGTCATGATTTGCACAATATTTTGTGGCCCCAAATCATTGACCAGTGCTCTTATCTCTTGCATAAACGAATCAACCAAATAAATATGCAACAATTGAAATACTATATTACCAACTTAGCAAAATAAGTACCTTGTTTAAATACTTTGCATCTTGACTGTAGCCAATCCCATCTACGGACTTGTGAAAAAACATACAAACATTGCAATATAAAAGTAAATTAATAATACTCATGTGCGTCGGTCTAGTCCACGAATCACACATGATGGTCATACCATACTCTGGCCATTCTAGCTTCCACTTGTCAAATATCTTCTTCAATGCACTCTCGTTCTCATCTAGGTACTTACCATCTATATCTCGGCCAGTTGGAGATGGTACACCATCGCCTGTTATAGAACAGATGATCATAAGTCAAAAAGAAAAAAATATGACAACAATAAATTCATTACAAACTTAATCACTCACCCTATTTTTGTATTTGTTTCACTGCAACAAAAAAGAATGCATCGTCTTCCCTTCTACCAGGAATATTTGAAGTGTGAAAAAATTTGGACTATACCAAACCAATAGCTTCCTTCGCACTCCATGACCCGGTGTCAATTCTCGGCTGCACAGGGGCTTTTGCTACAACAACATTGTAATCTCTGACACTTGGTGGTGGCTCCCTAGTTGAAGATGCTCTCCTAAGCATTCTCTTTAACACAGTGCCTCCTCGGTCACTTCCACTGCCACCTCCATGCTCGTAGGACTTACCTGCCTCCTCCTGAACTCTTCCTCGTCCCTAGACTGAGCCATAACACGCTGCACCTGTTCCTCTTTCATGTCCTCATTATCGTTTGTCAAATCTACCTGAATTCTTGCTGACTCTTGCCTCTTAAACCTCTCATCAGCCTTTTTCTTCATCTTATCTCTTGCCCTATCAGCTCACGTTTGAAATAATCACGCACATCTGGAGGCACCTTATCATAATGTATAATATTCGATCTGTGACCTACCAAATGTTCTTTCAACCTTGTGGCACCACCGCCTTTCTTTACTTATTGCAGTAATTGCATCTAAACCCCGAGGCCAAATTATCCCCATGCTGCCACACCACATCTCTATCCGCCATCGATTAGTTTGTATTGTCTCTGTTGGAAGAAGAAAACTCAATGGTTAACCTACTAATAATTATGTCCATGCATGTTGAATTGATAAACATGTGTTGTCATGTTGCTAGTCATGCATAAATATCTCAAGAAACAATTAACTTGACTGAATATTAACAACATTTGCCAGTACAAGGTAACAACCATGAGCATCGAACTAAAAACAGACGCAATAGGGTCAATAACCGAGCGAATCAACCACTAAATCGTCCTAATCGACCACACAACGAACTGCTACCCTCCTAATAACGATTACCAAACGTATTACATGAAAAATCGCTATTAAATGGTCGATAACCGAGCGAATCAAGTACTAAATCGTCCTAATCAAACGCACAACGAACTACCAACCACCTAAGCACGATTACTGAATGAATAACACGAGAAATCACAAGTAAAAGGGCGGTTACCGAACAGGAATCTTCGAAAATCGCTCGACGTCAGGCACTCCGTGCTGCTCTTCGAAGGCAGACGATAACCGCTGAGATGTGGTCGATTACCGACGCTATTCGCTCGAGAACCGCAACTTCGACGCCGTATTTCCGTTGGAGTGCCGCGGATTTGGCCGGGCGGGCGACGCTGCTTCGCTTTTGGCTGTGGAGAAACGCGTGGGGAAAGTGCGCTGTGGCCAGACTCGAGCAGAACGCCGGCTGCCCTTATCCCTTTCAGCTGGGCCGAAACGGGCCTGTTTCACTGTGTATTTGGCCCGTTTCGGCCTTTTACTCTTTTTGGCCTTTTTACCGATCACCGAACTTTGATCAGCTATTTGGTGATACAAACGATATGTTTTTTGAAAATTATTTTCACAGATAATCTTAGAATTACCTCTAGTTTTTTAATGAAAATTTTTATGATTTTTTTGAGTTTTTTCAAAATTGATTTGAATTTTTTTAATTTAAATTCGGTTACCGTTCGCATTATAAAACTGAGCCGGATCGAGATGATCGGTTGCCACGTATTTTGAGCGGTAACCAACGTATTTTTGAACCCTGGGCGCGATAGTTTGTTCAGCCAGCTACCCTCCAACCGCGAACTCGTCGCCGTAGCGGACCGCGCTGCCGCCGCTGTTCGGCTCCGGCCTCCTCGGCTCCTCCTCCTGGCTCATCGTCGAATCTTGACGCTTCGTTGCCGGGTGCATGTGCACAGTCAGCCGCGAGCTGTGCCCTGCTCGGGTTGCGGATTTATCCCGTGAGCATGGGCGGTGACTAGTATGAGGGTACGGGATGACTGTTACACGCACGCATGGTGCATCGATCATCCTTATTGCTGCGCCGGAATATCGCGATTTGCTCCAAGCTTTTGCATCGGCTGCGCGCTGAAGAACGAGGCTGTCTGTCAAGAACTCAAGATCCAAGTTTTTGCATCGCATAAGATCTATAGTCTATAGATCCATCTACTCCATGTTCTGAACTTCTTACATTTGCAACAACCGGATTTTCTTTCCAATCTATCAGTAATACCATGACCAGCTTGGAACGTGTAAATTCGAGTGCCAACAATGTCCCTATGGAACCAAGTTATACTATGAAATGCTCAATAGCATGAATTTCCTAACTAATGGTGTTAGATTTTGTACTACTCAGGTGCTATATGTATCGCTAGCTGCCGTTGGACGCTTGCATGTGCATGTAATCTCTGAATGGAGGAGCGTAGCTTTCGCTAGGATTGCGTCGTGGTAACCGCGTATGCGCCGTGGTGACCGCGTCAGTCTGTTGCCGCTCTTGCCGGGCGTCCATTCGTGTAAGCCTGTACTACGATATATATACATCATGATCCCATCGAGGATCGGTGCGTTTGGCTCATCCATTCCTCTAGATTACAAACTTTTACATGGTACCAGAGCCTCGATCTAATTCCGAGCTTCCGCCATGGCCAGCTTCAGCTCCAACACCACAGCCACTTCATCGTCCTCCTCTCTTCCTGGCATCTTGCCAACGCCGTCGTTCAATCACATGGTGAATATGAAGCTAACGCAGGAGAATTACCTGCTATGGGTGGCGCAGCTTCGGCCCTATTTGAAGAGCCAAGGTCTCATGGGCTATGTCGATGGTTCCATCGCCTGCCCCAGTCAGACCATCGCCGTTGAGCCTACCGAAGAAGGAGGCGGCCGCAACATCGTCGTCAACCCGGAATACACCCACTGGTATCATCAAGACCAGTTTGTTCTGAGCGCCATTCTTTCCTCCATTACTGAGGAGGTGCTCGGGACCGTCGTCAACATGACAACATCGCGCGACGTCTGGCGAACGCTGGAGAAGATGTATGCGTCAAGCTCGCGCGCGCGGATCATGCAAATCCGCATGCAGCTCTCTACGATCCACAAGGGAGAGCTCTCCGTCGCTGACTATTACCGCAAGGTCAAGCGTCTCGCCGACACTCTCTCCGCCGTCGGGAAGCCGCTCGAAGATGAAGAACTGATCGCGTACATGTTGCGCGGTCTGGGCCCCGACTACGACTCGCTCGTCACCAGCATCACCACGCGCCCTGATTCCTACTCCATTATTGATGTCTATGCGCACATGCTCAGCTTTGAGATGCGCATGGAGCACAACAATACCATTGTCCAGGTATCCTCTGCTAATGCTGTCAACAAAAGTGGTTCTGGACGTGGTGGTGGCAGGGGCCGTGGTGGGCGAGGACAATTTCGCGGCGGAGGTCGTTTTCGAGGCCAAAGCAGTGGGCGCTTCAATCAAGCTAACCAAGGTGGCCAATCTCATGAGGTGGTGTGTCAAGTTTGTGACAAAAAGGGCCATGATGCCTCTCGGTGCTGGCACCGTTTTGATCACAATTATCAGTCAGGAGACACAACCAAAGTTGCAGCAGCCGTCGCCAACAGCAACAGCTACTCCATCGACCCGAACTGGTACATCGACACAGCAGCAACTGATCACATCACCGGTGAGATGGATCGATTGTCCTTGAAGGAGCGCTACACAGGAGGTGATCAAATTCAAGTCGCCAATGGAGCATGTTTGCCCATTACTCATATTGGACACACTAGTATTGCTGGTTCAATTCGTCCTTTGCATCTGAATCATGTCCTTTGTGCTCCCAAAATCACCAAACACTTGATCTCTGTTCGAAAATTGGCCTTTGATAATAATGCTCTTGTTGAATTTCATCCAAATTCTTTTTTTGTCAAGGACCTAGCAACCAGAACCATTCTTCTCAGAGGCAAGTGTAGGAATGGCCTTTATGTTCTTCCAAATAAACAGACCAGTCAGGCCATGTTCTCTGCCAAAACCACACAGGAGCAGTGGCATCGACGCCTTGGACATCCAGCTTCACAAATTGTTCTTCAGATCCTTCGTAGGAATAACATTGCTGTAAACAATAGTGCTTCTCCTGCCTTGGTTTGTGATGCCTGCCAACAAGGAAAAGCCCATCAACTTCCTTTTAATTCTTCATCTCATGAATCTACAGCACCTTTGCAAATTGTTCACACCGATGTGTGGGGACCTGCTATTTCTTCAGTTAATAATTCCAAGTACTATGTTTCATTTGTTGATGATTTCAGTAAATATGTGTGGGTTTATTTTCTGAGAAATAAGTCTGATGTTGAATCGGTGTTCCTTCAATTCCAAAAAAACGTTGAAAACCTGCTCGGTGCCAAAATCCGTTCTGTCCAATCTGACTGGGGTGGTGAGTACCACCGTCTACACAAATACTTCAAGCACACTGGGATTGAACATCGTATTTCATGCCCACATACACACCAACAAAACGGAACTATAGAAAGGAAGCACAGGCACATCGTTGAAACTGGCCTGTCTCTTCTTGCACAATCACGCATGCCCTTGCGCTTTTGGGATGAAGCTTTCAACACTGCTTCCTATTTAATCAATAGAATGCCCACTCGAACTATTGGTCATGACACACCTTTTCACAAGCTGCTCAACCTTGAACCAGACTACACTTCACTGCGTGTGTTCGGTTGTGCTTGCTGGCCTAATTTGAGGCCATATAATCCCAAAAAATTGAACTTTAGAACAAGGCAGTGTGTGTTCATTGGTTATAGCGCGTCTCACAAGGGCTACAAATGCTTTGATCCTTCCACTGGACGTGTTTATATTTCTCGTGATGTTGTGTTCGATGAGAATGTGTTTCCTTTCACGAATCAATCCACCACAAGTGTTCATGTGCTTAATTCCTCCAATCAGCCTACTGTCCTACCTGTTGTTGCCAGATATTCAGAACTTTCTCTTGTCTCTCGTGATTTGCATGAAAATATTGAACCAGTAGATACTAATGCTAGTGTGAGTAATGGACAAACTAATCCTGAAGCTAACTATGATCTCTCTAGTGCAAGTTCACCTTCTGTAGGGTCAGGTGCAGTCCACAGTCTGTTAGGACCGACTGAAAATGAAACTGAAGCCAATACAAATCAGTCAACTGAGGGAGGCAGTTCTGAAAGTGTTCCAGTAGCCGAGGGAGAAAGATTACACCCAATGAGAACTAGACTACGTGATAATATTGTCCAGCCCAAGCAGTTCACAGATGGGACAATCCGATATTCAGAGAAAAGAAATAAGTTTGCAGCAGCGACAGCAACCACTGGAGCAGGTCTCACAAAACAGCAGTGTTCAGTTTCAGGTTCAGAAACTGAAACTGAACCCGACAATCTACAGCAAGCTCTTGCAAGCCCCAATTGGCGCCAAGCTATGAATGATGAGTACACTGCACTGATGAAAAATGAAACTTGGGAGCTGGTGCCACCCAAGAAGGGGATAAATCTGATTGACAGTCGCTGGGTATACAAAGTGAAAAGAAAGGCAGATGGGACAATCGACAGATTTAAAGCCAGGCTGGTTGCAAAGGGGTTTAAACAGCGATATGGTTTGGACTATCTAGATACTTACAGCCCTGTTGTCAAGCCAGCAACAGTTCGAATTATACTGTCTCTTGCAGTTTCACAGGGTTGGAGTCTACGGCAAATTGATATACAAAATGCATTTTTGCATGGTATTCTTGAAGAAGAGGTTTATATGAAACAACCACCAGGCTATGAAGATCTAAACAAGCCATCCAATTATATTTGTCATCTCAAGAAAGCTCTATATGGATTAAAACTGGCTCCAAGAGCATGGCACTCTCGGCTGACAAGCAAATTACAAGAACTTGGCTTTGTGTCATCAAAGGCTGATTCTTCATTATTTATATTTTGCCAAGGAGGTATTACAATATATATGCTCATTTATGTAGATGACATAATCATTGCAAGTTCTTCCTCTAATGCCACTGATCAACTGATCAAACAGCTGACAGCAAGCTTTGCAGTAAAGGATCTCGGGCCACTTGAATATTTCTTAGGAATTGAGATCAAAAGGATACAAAATGGAATTCTCTTATCTCAGAAAAGCTATGCTACAGATCTGCTCAGGCGAGCTAACATGTCTAACTGCAGGCCAATCTCCACTCCAATGGCTTCAGGTGAAAAGCTATCTGTTGAACAGGGAAGATCACTTGATAAAGTTGGACATTTTCAGTACAGAAGTATTGTAGGAGGGCTGCAGTACCTGCTCATGACTCGACCTGATCTATCTTTCTCAGTAAATCGGGTCTGTCAATTTGTTCACAAACCTACTGATTCTCATTGGGCAGCAGTAAAAAGAATCCTCAGATATGTGAAGGGAACAATTGATTATGGGCTGAAAATTCAAAAGTCTCCAACAAGTCGCCTAAGTGCGTTCTCAGACGCGGATTGGGCTGGTAGTCCTGAAGATCGGCGCTCAACCAGTGGGTTTGCTGTGTTTCTAGGAGCAAACCTTGTGTCATGGAGCTCCAGGAAACAAGCAACAGTTTCGAGGTCTAGCACTGAAGCCGAGTACAAGGCCATTGCGAATGTTACGGCTGAAGTGATCTGGTTACAGTCTCTTTTGAAAGAACTCAAAGTTTTTCAGAGCAAGTGTCCCTTACTGTGGTGTGATAACCTTGGGGCAACGTATTTGACAGCAAACCCGATGTTTCATGCAAGAACGAAGCACATCGAAGTCGACTTCCATTTTGTCCGTGAACAAGTTGCAAGGAAAGCTATGGAGGTACGGTTCATATCGTCGAAAGATCAGCTAGCTGATGTCTTCACCAAGCCCTTGTCTAGAGCACCGTTCGTCTCAAACTGCTACAATCTTCATCTGGGCAACCCAGGTTGAGATTGAAGGGGGCTGTTAGATTTTGTACTACTCAGGTGCTATATGTATCGCTAGCTGCCGTTGGACGCTTGCATGTGCATGTAATCTCTGAATGGAGGAGCGTAGCTTTCGCTAGGATTGCGTCGTGGTAACCGCGTATGCGCCGTGGTGACCGCGTCAGTCTGTTGCCGCTCTTGCCGGGCGTCCATTCGTGTAAGCCTGTACTACGATATATATACATCATGATCCCATCGAGGATCGGTGCGTTTGGCTCATCCATTCCTCTAGATTACAAACTTTTACAAATGGAACTTTCAACTAAAAAATTGATGGTTCCTTGGAACGCAGCATTCTCAAAATACGGGATTGGAATGACCTGACTTTTTTAATCTTATGGAGCAAAGAAACACTCACGAGAGGTGTTTGGACCCTTCATGGGAAAAACACAATAATTTTGAATGTAGATCTTCACTAGTAAGAAAGAGAAAGGAGATGGAAAAAGAAGATGCATATGAACTCTCAAAGAAATTTTAAGCATGAGGACCTCATGTCGTATTAGATGAAGAGGAGATCTTGTGAAATTCCTTTGCATCAATCTTGCAATACAAAGAGCACTCGTAAGATTTCTTTTTCCTTTGGATTTGACGACTCCAGTTTTCCTCCACCGTTCCTTGGGTTCCAGAAGGACCCCAAATTGTTATGGCTCAGAGTTTACAACCTTCGACTTCCAACTTTTAACTTCCAAATTTAAATCGCCAACTCAAATCTCGAAATTTCCAATCAAAAAATAAACTTCCAACTCGAACACTCATTCAAAGTGAAACCTGTGAATTTCAACTCAACAATACTATATTAGGAAATTGTTGAGTAATGAACATTCACAAATGACTCGCTTAACAAGAAGCAAACAGGCAGTCAGAGAAGAAGTTGAAACGAGATAACGGAGCAACATAATACAAGCAAGATGATATAACAAATCGAACTTATTATAATCCCAATTTGATTTGATTTGATTCGATTCGCTTATAACAAAACAATATATTCCCATGAGGAAATGTACAAGACCCAGGCCGGGCACTCAGCTCTCGGAGGCGCGCTTCCGGCGACCTCCCAAAAGTATTTAGCTTTATCACCGACGACGCTCACCGCTGCAGGGGAAGTGGCAGCACTGCAGCAGATAGGTGGCTTCTTCCCTCACCAGCGCTTGTGGCCGCCGCCGTGGTCCCTCGACCGCCGCGAGTGCCGCGGCTCCTCGTGCACCTCCTTCTTCCTGTCATGACCCAGCAGACACAGAAGCTGACTGAGAACACAAGAACAGCCCAGATGGGCGGATGCCTCTTTAAAGGACAATGGACGGTGGAGGAGAAAAGGTAGCTTCGGACAGCTAACAGTAATTAGTTGTAGTTGATGTTGTTTTTTCCATTTGGGGTTACCTTCAGTTAAGTATGGATTTACCGTTAAATTGAATTAGCTTAAGTTTAATCGCAATTGTAATTAGACTGGAGTTATAACCAGCCGTGGAGAGGTGGGGGAGGATATTCCAAAACTTGTCTATATGAACTCATCCAGTAATAGTAATTCATCCGGATTTCTCCAAAAAATTTCACTGATTCCTCTCGTTCTTCCACAATACTAGTTAGGGATTCATCATGATTTCGACAAATTAGTATCAGATTCAATCGATTCTCGGCCAAATTAGCGGTGGATTCATTCTCGGTGAGGGTTATCCGGCAGTTGTCCGGGTGTAAAATTCTAGGAACCGAGGTTGAATCGGGTAGTCCGTGCAGCGGTAGACCATTGGGTTGGACTTGTTGGCGAAGGAGCGATCTGAACCGATCCACCCAGTTCGACGAAGATGATGAGGAACACCAAGACCTTTGCGGTGGCAGTAGCGAATCTATCTGTGGTTACCAACCCGAAGGATCTGGAAGACTCCAGTATTGGCTATGCTAAAATCATGCAGGATGAGATGATGGATTTGAAGTCATGCATGGGCAGTGTGGAGCGGCAACTGAGTATGATTCAGACCACCCTGGTGGAGCTGGTAAAGCGCTCAAGTGTTGCTGGCGATCCAGGATTGGGAAATGGAGTGGAGTCTATACATGGAAGGCACAAGGTGGAAGAGTCTGACTTGAGCAAGATTCTGATGGCGATCTAGGATTAGAAAATGGAGTGGAGTCTGTACACGTTGAAGGTAATCACTCTTCACCATATGGTGCAGTGTACACTGATGTTCATATCAAGGTGCATGTTAGTTCTACAGAGCATGAGAGTTTGCATGAGAAACCACCCTTGATGTTTGTCCAAACACAGACTAGATATCCTAGCCAATCCACATATGTACTACCTCATGCAAGAGCGGATAATTTGATCTGTACCATATTGAGAAATCGAGCGGTTATCGATTAAACTCAAATTTAAAATTTATTTATTTTTATTTTTTCTTAAAAAAGTCGATTGATTTTTATCGAATTTCATTGAATTATTGTCTGGTCATGACCCCGACGGTTTTTAGTGGTATATCTAATTTGTGAACCTTGGCCGTGGCAAAGCTTGAGCCTTGGAGGTTTTCGGTTCGTCCGATTGGGATTGGCTGGTTAAGATGGACTCTCTTGGAAAGTGAGAAGAACGAGCAGGCTGACTTGTGGTCCCTTGTTTTATTTTCTTTTATTTTTCTTCACAAAAGTCAATGTCCCTGCCGGACAGGTCGGAGCACAAAAATGTGACGGTTATCAAGCGATTATCGTGGTTACCGAGCTTGTTATTGATTTTACATGGTTAAGCTATTTTTTAGTTTTTTTGTTGAACTTCACTGAAATTCGAGAAAACTGCTCGATAAATCGGGAAAACCGAACGGTTATCGAGAAATACAACTAATGTAGAAAAATCAATCGATAAATCGGTGAATTCGCTTGGTTATCGGTGCAATTCGGCTGGTTACCGAATGTCGATTCAGTCGATTTTTTCTCCAATTTTTAAATTTAACCGAATGAATTTTGAACGAATTCCCACCAAATTTTGAACAGTTTTCGCGATAACCCTGAATTTTTGGTTAATGTCGGAGACTAGTTTTCGGGGTCCAAACAGTATCGTAAACCTTGCCGACCAGCACTCGCTTGCGCCGCTCCTCGCACCGCTCGTCTAACTTCGGCAAGAAGTGCACCTCCGACCGCCCTGTCACCGCCCCTATCGCGACACGAGACCGAGACCGCGGAGGTAGCGCCAACGGCTATGGCCGACTCACATGGGTCCAAGTCCAAGGCGAGCGTCTTCTCCCTCATCAGCTTCCTCAACGATGGCAACCCCTCCGACGCCAAGCGCAACCGCATGGCCTCCTCCGACTAACCCCTTGCGCACTCCTCTTCCTCCAAGAAAAACGCGACTGCCACGGCCAAGGACGGCAACGCCAGCCGCCACCACACCACCACCACGGCCAGCAAAACCACTGAGAGGTTGCCACTGAGTTCGCGGTAGTGGAGGAGAAGCGGAGGCCTGTTGAGGCGAGCGAGTTCTATGGCGAGAAGGAGGAGCGGCACTTCAAGAGGCACCGGTCCTCCTCTCGGCCTCAACACGAGCGGGAGTGTCAGAATCGTGATGAATCCTAACTAGTTTTGTGGAAGAACGAGAGGAATCAATGGAAATTTTTGGTGAAATCCAGATGAACTACTATTACTGGACGAGTTCATACAGACAAGTTCTAGAATATCCTCCCTCACCTCTCCATGGTTGGTTATAACTCCAGTCCGATTACAATTGTGATTAAGCTTAAGCTAATTTGATTTAATGGTAAATCCATACTTAACTAAAGGTAACCCCAAAAGGAAAAAGCAACAACTACTACAACTAATTACCGTTAGCTCTCCGATGCTACCTTCTCCTCCACTTTCCATTGTCCTTTAAAGAGGCATCTACCCATCTGGGCTGTCCTTGTGTTCTCAGTCAACTTCAGTGTCTGTGTCTGCTAGGTCATGACAAATGCCACCCTCAATAGAACACAGTTGCCCTCAAGTTTGGCTTCTAGGATTACCACCATCTTCACTTTGTATTGGAGAAGTGTGGCGAGTTGAATCTTGTGGCCACCAGTCCCTGATTGCGTTCCTATAAAAATCTAGAAAAGAAGATTTCATTAGCAACTTATCTTCCTAGGTGGCTTCCTCCGGTGGAGATGCTTCCCACTGAATGAGCCACTAGGTCATCACATCATCATTCCTTGGAATAGCTCTAGTATCCAAAACCCTCAAAGGCAAGACTTGAGGTGCCCATGTTGACCCACTAAAGGGAGATCCTTGCTAGGTACAACATTAGACCCAATATGTTGATTCAACTAGCTAACGCGGAAAACGTTATGGCTGTGGACATCATTCGGCAATTGCAGCCTGTATGCTACTGGCCCAACCTTCTCCAGAACCTTGAAAGGCCCATTATACTTGGTAGTAAGCTTGAAAGCATTCCTGAACCCAAATGCTGATATTCTATAGGGTTGCATCTTCGAATAGACAAAATATCCTACATTAAAGGATCTCTCGTTGCGTTTGAGGTCTGAATACTTCTTCATCATGTTCTGGCCTGTGTTAAGTTCTCTTTCAGCCCGTTGGTCATAGCTTGTTTTTCTTCCTAGAAGTCCCTAGCTGGAGAAGGAGGTCCTGGAACAGCAATCTCACTTATCAATGGCGGAGGGTACCCATATAGAGCTTAGAAAGGTGAACATTTCAAAGAAGTATGATAATTTGTGTTGTACCACCATTCTACTATAGGTAACCATGAGCTCCACCTTTTTGGCTCAGCAAAGACCATACATCGTAGATAGGTTTCCAAGCATTGAATGATCCTTTCAGTCTGGCCATCACTTTGGAGGTGATATACAGTACTATAGCAAGAAAACCTTCAATGACTTGAATAAGGCTTGCCAAAGATCACTAGTGAAAAGTATGTCCTTGTCTGAGACAATAGCAATCGATAGACCATGTAATTTAAAGATATGGTCCATGAATGTGTGAGCAATGTCAACAGCTGTAACTGGATGAGCCAAAGCAATAAAGTGAGAGTACTTGATGAATCCGCCAACAACAACTAAGATCGTGTCTTTCCCATTGGATTTTGGCATACCTTCAACAAAATCTAGGGAGATGTGTGTCCAGGCCATATCTAGCACCGGCAAGGGCTCTAAAATGCCTGGATAATGAAAATGCTCTCCTTTGGCTCGTTGGCATACTGGGCATGCAGTCACAAATATTTCTACAACTTTCTTTAGATCAGTCCAGTGGAAAATTCTTTTAACTCTTTGGTATGTAGCTACTATTCCAGAGTGACCTCCCACTGGTGAAGAGCATAGTGCTGATAATATGTTGTTGTTTATAGTAAGATTATCTCCCACATGAACTCTTCCCCTGTATCTCAGAATCCCAACACGTAAGGAATATGGTGATGTATGATCTAGAGCTATAGACAATTGTGTATTCAATTGTTGGCAAGTTGTATCATTTTCATAGCTCTTAGTTATTTCTGAGATCCACAATGGTTGTACTACTGTAATAGCATTGCAAGAATAATCTATTCTAGAAAGTGCATCTACAGCTTTGTTTTCTTTTCCCTTTTTGTACTCAATAATGTAATCTAGCATTAAAAGCTTGATAAAGAGTTTGTGCTTTATACCTTCGGTCAGCTTCTATTCAGTAATGAATTTAAGATTCTTTTGGTCTGTTTTTATGATCATCTTAGTGCCCAAAAAATAATACCACCATTTTTTCATAGCTTCAAGAATTGCCAATGCCTCTTTGTCATAAGTTGACTGTGCTCCAGCCTTGCTGTTGAGTGACTTGCTGAAGTAAGCAATTGGCCTTCCTTTTTGCATCGGGACTGCTCCAATCTCAGCTTCACTAGCATCTGTTTCTAAGATGAAGGGCTGTGAAAAGTCTAGCAATATGTGCACGGGAGCAGAGACTAGCTTGTGCTTGATTTCTGTAAATGCAGCTGTCGGGGTATTAGGAACCAGGGGTCCCTGAATCCCAAGACCGGGCCGGCTATCCGCCACATGTCACCATCCCATGAGATCCACCCTGCTGGATAAGAAGAAACTAAGTCCCGGGGGAAGGTGCTCGGGGCCGTGGCCTCTAGGCTCCCAAGCACCCCAGTTCCCCGATGATCCGCAGAGTCCAAGTACCGGGAAGAAAGTGCTCGGAAGGTTTCTCACTTACCCTCGAGTACTGTAGTCCCCCGATGATCCAAACACCGAAGTGCTCGGGAGAGAGTGCTCGGGGCTGCACGTGGCAGCCCCCGAGGACTCGGTTCCCCGAAGGTCTCACCGAAGTGCTCGGGAGAGAGTGCTCGGGGCTGCACGTGGCAGCCCCCGAGGACTCGGTTCCCCGAAGGTCTCACCGAAGTGCTCGAGAAAGAGTGCTCGGGGCTGCACGTGGCAGCCCCCGAGGACTCGGTGCCCCGAAGGTCTCACCCAAGTACTCGGGAGAGAGTGCTCGGGGCTGCACGTGGCAGCCCCCGAGGACTCGGTGCCCCGAAGGTCTCACCCAAGTACTCGGGAGAGAGTGCTCGGGGCTGCACGTGGCAGCCCCCGAGGACTCGGTTCCCCGAAGGTCCCACCGAAGTGCTCGGGAGAGAGTGCTCGGGGCTGCACGTGGCAGCCCCCGAGGACTCGGTTCCCCGAAGGTTCGCGCAAGACCGTCCGACGACCCGAAGGGTCCCATCGTCGGGGGGTCAGCCAGTCAAAGGCCCAATGCCGCATTTGATAGGCACGCGCGGCCTGACATCCTGACATCCTGACATTCTCAGCTGCCCACGCCCCAGTGTCAGACCCTGCCATGCACTGGCAGGGGGGCGTGGGTCCATTAAATGCACGGGTCCCGTCCCGTTTCATCCGAGTTCCTCGGGATAACGTTGCCAGAATCGAAGCGCTCCGCCTGCCACCCTGCCCTGGCAGAAAGACAAGACAGGGTGGGCGCACCGGGCACCTCTGAGGCTGCCCGGTGGGCCCCCTTTATGGCGCCCGAGGGCTTCCACAGTGGCGGGTGGTCGGATGCGCGCCGCATTTTTCCACCGCCCCTGTCACTTCGCCAAGACGGAATGATGACGCCTTTCTCCGTGGCACCTTGGCACTCGCACCCCCTCTTTCCCATTCAGGATATGTCGAGGTCGGCGCGCCTATAAAAGGAAAGGATGGAGAACACGTAAAAGGGTGTGTGAAAAAAGAAAGAGGACGCAGACGCTCGAACCAATTCAAGCCAAGCTAGAACACGAGAGCCTCAAGCTCTCTGTAAACTGCTCTCTCTTGTAACCAGATACATCCTTGAAGAATTCCCTTCGATGATAGATATAGCACTCACACAGGAGTAGGGTGTTACGCCCCCGTGCGGCCCGAACCTGTCTAAACCCCGGTGCACCCATCTTTCTCGCACTAGGACGATCATCTCCCACCAGCCACCGCATTTATTTCCGTTTCCCACTTATTTCCCAAACAAGCTCGCTCAGGATCATCCCCCCGGCCGAATCTCTAAAAAGGGGGTCTCTCGGGATCCCTGCGACAGGAGTTCATCCTCCGACAGCTGGCGCGCCAGGTAGGGGAGACTCCGTTCTTCCTCGTCTATGGCGCCGAGGCAGTCCTCCCCTCCGAGCTCACTCTGGGCTCCCCTCGAGTGTATGCATACTCTGAGGGTGAGCAGGAACGGCAAAGACGCGACGACGTGGACTACCTGGAAGAGCGCCGGCGGCGTGCCGCTGTCCGGGCGGCTCGGTACCAGCAGAGTCTGTGGCGTTATCATCTGCGCCATGTCCGGGCCCGGTCTCTCGAGGTGGGGGACCTAGTTCTCCGACGCGTTCAGTCGCGCGAAGGAATGAATAAGCTGTCCCCTGTGTGGGAAGGTCCCTTCACCGTGATCGCGGTCCCGCGGGCAGGTTCTTTCAGGTTGGCGACGGAGGAAGGACAGCCACTCCCGAATCCGTGGAACATCGAGCATCTCCGATGCTTCTACCCGTAGATGGTCGTGCTCGCGGCCCAGGTCAGCAAGGCCGGGGGCTTCTCCCCGCCCAAGCAGTCCGAGGGCTCCGCCCCTTGGGTAAGTCGCTGTCGCCCCACCTTGTAAATGTTGTACATTCAGTATTTCAATAAGCAATCGCTATGTCAAAATATTTTCTCTGGATTCCGTATGTTTAATCTGTCTGGTGAGGTGCTCGGTTGTGCGAGAAAAAGTTCGCTCTCTCTTTTTCCCCGCTGGTAAAAGAATCCCAATCGGTATGCATGCGAGCAGTCGCCGCTGACTTACGTCCAGCATGGTAGGCTGTGGTGTTCGGTGTCGTGGCAGGCTCCCGGGCACTACCGAGTTTCGGGGTGCTCTGGGTAATCCCATCGCTCGAGCTGCTCGAGTAGTCCGGAGCTCAGGCCCCCGAAGCGGGCTGTCAGTGCTCGGTCTGGTTTGTCATACCCGGGCGCCACCAGACCATAGGACCTCTGGGTTATGCCTCTGTCCGCTCTTGTCCACCGGTTCGGGCATTCAAGAGGTCTCGGGTCGAAAACGAGAGCAGTCTATAGCAAGTACCGCACTAACAGAGCGCACCAGACAAAGAAATTCTATATTCTCTCTTAAGTCACAGGCTGGCAATCACGGGCAGTTCGGCCCCGAGGGCTTCACTGCCCCGGTCTCTGGTCGGCCAAGGGTCCTCGGGTGATCCTACCACTTAGGCATGGGTGGTCGAGATCACCCGACCCCAGGAGCCTCGTATGCCTCTGGGCGCTCGGGTGCTCCGTTGAAAGAATCAAGTCCCCGGGCACCCGAGCTCGGAAGCACACCCCTCCTGGATCGGGTGGCTGGAAGGCCGACAGCTGTCCGGTGAGTGGTTACATTCAGGTAAGCCTGCTTTCAGTGAATTTATGTTCCCGAGTCACTCTCGGGGGCTCTCGCGCTTTAATCTGTTCGGCGAGGTGGTCTCCTCGCACGTAAAAACCCTACCGCATGTCTACTTTTTCCCAGAACGACAGAGCGGTTTGTAGAAAGGAGTACCGCGCGTGCGGTAATGTCTGACCGAAGCCCTTCGTGGTGGTCGTGGTGTTCGGCCCGCTTTTAAGGACCCCGAGCACTACCGAGTCCTCGGGTCCCCTGGGTAATCCTATCACTCGAGCTGCTCGAGTAGTCCGGAGCTCAGGCCTCGGGGGCGAGCTGTCAGTACTCGGTCCGGCCCGTTTTAAGCCTGAGCACCACCGGACCACGAAGACTCTTGGTCACATTCTCGCCCGCACGTGTCTCCCTTCTACTAACTGAGTGGTCGCAAGGTAAAAAAGTGTTCACTAGGTATGACGTGTTCCGAGCGGGATCGATCTATCTCCCGGGCAAGGAAGTCTGTGTCTTTGTTTCTTAACTTAGGCAAATGCGGACTCGCGAGAGCTCGAAGGCCGACTACGCCAGCAGCGATCAGGACAACTTCATTCTCGGGGACGGGAAGGTCGGGAACGGCCCAACTGAGTACTCCCCGGGACTTCCGGACAAAACACCAGAAGGAACATCAACACTCAAAGAAACTGGAGTTGCGAGCCCAAGGAAAAGTTGCCATTAATATTCACAGGATATATACAAGGCATTTTCTAAGGGTTCACTCCTATCAATACAACAAAAGAAACAAGGCTACAAAAGATCTAATCGGCGGCAGAGGCGTCGGCTGAATCCTCTGAGTCGTCCCCGGGGGCTGGCGGCGGCGGCACCTCTCGCCTAAAGCCGGCCGCCACCATGGCAGCGGTACTCCGGACCGCTACCCGGGCGGCCTCTCCCTCAGCCTCGACCACTCCCTCCCGCGCTGGCTCCAGCGGGAAGTTTGGGTCCCTGCTTCGGTAGCAGGCCAGGACGTGCTCGGCCACTGCATGTGCCAAGCCACGTCCCTCCCGGGCGGCAAGTTCCTGAACTGCCCAAGGCAGGGCCTCGAGGCGCTCATGGGGGTCGACGTCGACGAAGAACCAGTCCCGTCGCCACTCCTCCCACTTGCTGCGCAGCACCTGGGGAATGTAATGATCCCCCAGGCCGTCCCGGAGCCGAAGGTTGCAGCACCCCGCGACGTCCGCCGTGGTGTGCCCCCTCTTCTTCCCCACCGGCCGAAGGACGAAGAAATGGCGAAGCAGCGTCGCCGACGGCATCACCCCTACGAACATTTCGCAGAGATGCGCGAAAGTCGCCAACATCACTACAGAGTTGGGGCTTAGGTGCACCAGTTGAATACCGTACGTCTCCAACACTTGCAGGAAGAAGGTGGAGAACGGCGGCACCAACCCCGCCGCCACAAAGGAGGTGAAGAGGACGATCCGCCCAGGGACGGTCGTCGCCGGCGTCAGAGTCGCCGGCCTCACCACCACAGCACCTTCTTGCCCCTCCGGCACCAGTAGCTTCCTGATTTTATCCGCCGCCTCCTCGTTCCTCAGACGAGACTCCGGCAAGATGCTGTCCGAAGCCTTGTCCCGGCGTCCTCCTCCATCCCTCGTCATCTCGGCAAAGATGGAAGGTATTTTGGTGGTGGAGAGAGAGAGAAGGAAGAATGCTCCGGTCGCCTGAGAATTTCCTAAGGACTTCGGAGCACAAAGAAGGCAAGAGCACAAGTGCGCGAAAGCGTAAAGAGGGGAACGGACCGATCCATTCCCACTTTTATATCTCAAAGTTCAAAAAACTGCCGCCCAAACGGTTCGCTCGGCGAAGCGTCGCCTCGATCGACGCAACCGCCAGGCGAATCTCCCGCCGATCGCGCGATGTCAGCGGCTGCCAGGCGTATTTTCCTCGATCTGCGCAGCGACCGCACGTGCCACCCGTATGGTCACCATACCCTTCGGAAGTTGTGTGGACACGCGTCCACTCATTTTCCCGTTGGGGCATACTTGAAGTCTGGATCCGTAAGGGCCATCTCTCGAAAGCTTGCCATATGGCGTCTGCGCCAGCCACGGCCTCGGCCGCGACGAAGGGCCCATTCGCAGTCTCCGTCCCGTCGCCTACCAATGGACCCGGGGGCTACTGTCGGTGTATTAGGAACCAGGGGTCCCTGAATCCCGAGACCGGGCCGGCCATCCGCCACATGTCACCATCCCGCGAGATCCACCCTGCTGGATAAGAAGAAACTAAGTCCCAGGGGAAGGTGCTCGGGGCCGTGGCCTCTAGGCTCCCAAGCACCCCAGTTCCCCGATGATCCGCAGAGTCCAAGTACCGGGAAGAAAGTGCTCCGAAGGTTTCTCACTTACCCCCGAGTACTGTAGTCCCCCGATGATCCAAACACCGAAGTGCTCGGGAGAGAGTGCTCGGGGCTGCACGTGGCAGCCCCCGAGGACTCGGTTCCCCGAAGGTCTCACCGAAGTTCTCGGGAGAGAGTGCTCAGGGCTGCACGTGGCAGCCCCCGAGGACTCGGTTCCCCGAAGGTCTCACCGAAGTGCTCGAGAAAGAGTGCTCGGGGCTGCACGTGGCAGCCCCCGAGGACTCGGTGCCCCGAAGGTCTCACCCAAGTACTCGGGAGAGAGTGCTCGGGGCTGCACGTGGCAGCCCCCGAGGACTCGGTTCCCCGAAGGTCCCACCGAAGTGCTCGGGAGAGAGTGCTCAAGTGCTCGGGAGAGAGTGCTCGGGGCTGCACGTGGCAGCCCCCGAGGACTCGGTTCCCCGAAGGTTCGCGCAAGACCGTCCGACGACCCGAAGGGTCCCATCGTCGGGGGGTCAGCCAGTCAAAGGCCCAATGCCGCATTTGATAGGCACGCGCGGCCTGACATCCTGACATCCTGACATTCTCAGCTGCCCACGCCCCAGTGTCAGACCCTGCCATGCACTGGCAGGGGGGCGTGGGTCCATTAAATGCACGGGTCCCGTCCCGTTTCATCCGAGTTCCTCGGGATAACGTTGCCAGAATCGAAGCGCTCCGCCTGCCACCCTGCCCTGGCAGAAAGACAAGACAGGGTGGGCGCACCGGGCACCTCTGAGGCTGCCCGGTGGGCCCCCTTTATGGCGCCCGAGGGCTTCCACAGTGGCGGGTGGTCGGATGCGCGCCGCATTTTTCCACCGCCCCTGTCACTTCGCCAAGACGGAATGATGACGCCTTTCTCCGTGGCACCTTGGCACTCGCACCCCATCTTTCCCATTCAGGATATGTCGAGGTCGGCGCGCCTATAAAAGGAAAGGATGGAGAACACGTAAAAGGGTGTGTGAAAAAAGAAAGAGGACGCAGACGCTCGAACCAATTCAAGCCAAGCTAGAACACGAGAGCCTCAAGCTCTCTGTAAACTGCTCTCTCTTGTAACCAGATACATCCTTGAAGAATTCCCTTCGATGATAGATATAGCACTCACACAGGAGTAGGGTGTTACGCCCCCGTGCGGCCCGAACCTGTCTAAACCCCGGTGCACCCATCTTTCTCGCACTAGGACGATCATCTCCCACCAGCCACCGCATTTATTTCCGTTTCCCACTTATTTCCCAAACAAGCTCGCTCAGGATCATCCCCCCGGCCGAATCTCTAAAAAGGGGGTCTCTCGGGATCCCTGCGACAGGAGTTCATCCTCCGACAGCAGCTGTCTGATCAGGACCCTAAGAGAAGGAATTTTTCTTGAGCATATCATGGAGTGGGCAACAGATAATCCCAAAATCTTTTACAAAGCGTCTATAGTACCCAACTAGCCCAAAAATCCTCTCAGCTGAGTGATATTCTAAGGTATAGGCAAATCCTTCACAGCTGCAATTTTTGTGGGATCAGTAGATAGGCCTCGTACATGGACAATGTGGTCCAAATACTCAGTTTGTTGGACAACAAAGGTACATCTACTTCTCTTAGCTGTTAGATTGTTATTAAGCAATATGTGAGCACTATCTCCAAGTGTTCTTTATATTTTTTCTAGACAGTTGTTGTAGACTAAAATGTCATCAAAGAAGATTAATACAAACTTCCTTAGATGGTCTGCAAATAGGTTGTTTATCATTGCTTGGAAGGTGGCTGGTGCATTTGTAAGTCCAAATGGTATGACCAAGAATTCATAGTGGTCAAAGTGTGTTCTAAATGCTGTTTTGTGCACATCTTTATATTTCATGAGAATTTGGTGGAATCCTAACCTAAAATCCAACTTTGATAAATATTTCGCTCCATTGAATTCATCAAATAAGTCGTCTATTACTATAATAGGAAACTTGTTCTTAATGGTATGCTCATTAAGCTCCCTATAATCTACACAAAACCTCCAACTACCATCTTTCTTCCTAGCCAGTATAGATGGTGATGAGTATGGGCTCTCATTAGGTTGGATCAGACCTTGGGCTAACATATCCTTGATTAATCTTTCAATTTCATCCTTTTGATAGTGTGGTATTCTATATGGTCAGATATTGGGAGGAACAACACCAGGTTTTAGTGAAATAGCATGAGAACAACCCCTATCAGGTGGTAAACTAGTCAGCTCAAAAGATACAAGTTGATATTGATATAACAGTGCATCCACACTTCCATCTTCCAATGAGGCATGGCCATTGAGTTCAGTATTCACCTTGAGTTGGAACAGAAATACAGTTGCTCCTTTTGTCAGCAATTTTTGAAAATTTTGGGCTGGCATAGGTTGACAAGTGCCAATAGAGGAACAATCCAAGAATGAAATCTGTTGTTCTCCATCTTTACTGATGGTTAACATCATTTTTTTTAAATCCATGCTGATTGGATCTACCAACATAGCCCAATCACATCCCAGGTAATGTCATAGCTCTTGAGCTCCAACAGTTGGAATGTGTTTTCAAACTTTTCCTTGTGTATGTGGTACACACAGTGTTGGATAATGCCACCAGACTGTGTGAGGCCCTCTCCAGCAACCTTAACTGCTATGAGCTCTGTTGCTTGGATTAAACACCTAGCTTTGAACGCCAATGTAACATATGTGAATGTATTAGTACTTCCACTATCAATTAAGGCTACTGCCCATTTGCCACCCACTATCACAAACAAACAAAATGTAGCAAAAGATCTAGTACCCTTGATAGCTTGTTGAGAAATCTGCATCAAGAATCTCTGTTGTTGAAATGAGTCACTCTCTTCTTGTTGTGGTTCTTGCTGGTCTAACTCCTGGTATGATATCTCTGCAGAGTCCATAGTGATAGCATGGGAAGAGTTTTGATAGAACTTAAACTTAAGTTTATGTTTGGCAGTCCATGGGGCAGCACACTTCCAACATGTGCCAGGCTCCTTGGTTTTTATAGTGAGATTAGGAGGCTTGTTAGATTCATTGCTCATGCCCATTTTCTGATAAGCACCAGGAAGTAGTGGGACTTTTGTTTGTGTATTAGCTGTGTAGGATGTCTTGACAGGATATGGATTGTAGGGTGGGTGCTATTTCTTGACTAACACAACCCTTTCTATACCCTTTGCGATCCAATATGCTTCATCCAAGGTGGTTGGTGTATGAGGCTTCAGATAATGCTTGATCTAGTCTTTTAATCCCTTCACAAAACACCTCACGTAGTAGTCTTCTTGCAAGCCTGGGTGTTGCCGTTGCATTGCAGCCATTAATTCTTCAAATTGATCATTGTATAAGGACACAATTGTCTCCTAGCTAAGTGAGTGAAAATTCTCCACTACATCGGACATGCTATGCTCGGCAAATCTATTACAAGCCATAGCACAAAATTGCACCCATTTAATCTGCCCGGAAGGAATTCTCAACCTAGTCCACCAGAACTCAACCCTGTCCGAACAGTGTAACATAGCCATTGGTACCCACATCTCACGCTGTCAAATCCATCCATCGGGGTTCTCTCCACTAAAGGTAGGGAAATCTAGTTTAGGCCTTGATATTGATAGACTGAAGTTGTTACCTGGTGGTCTATTCCCCCAATGATCTTGGAGTAAAGTTGCATTCTGCCTTGCATTATCAAAGGATAACGAACATTACCTCGCATTTTCCAACCTGGCCACAGCAGCGTGCAGTGGGCCACACGCACAGCAGCAGCAGCCTAGCACGCAGACACTACGTGGGCACAACTTGGGGGACCTGAAGAGCTTGGCATCGTACTAATTTTATTTTTCTAAAAAAATCGTGGATGGGTATAGAGAAGCGACACTTTTACCTTGCATTCTAGTTCTATCCTATATTCTGCGGCTTTTCTCCTGCAGAATCGAATACATATCTCAAACTCTCATCACTGATAAGCAGCCTTCAATACCGTCATAGACCATTTTCAGTGGCATGATCAATCAAATATACAAATTTAAAGCACCCCTTGCAGATAGCCATAAGGTGTGAACTCTTAGAGCATCACTAACAAGAATTAAGAAGTATATTCCCAAGTGTACAAGTATGAAATCAAAGATCAAGACAGTACTCTTCAGGTTCTGTGACAATAGGCCTCCTTGGCCGTCCTGGTATCCGCCGAATCAATATTGATGTGTTCTTTGGTATCATAGTAGCCTCATCAGCATACTCTGAAAGTGAAAATGGCAATAGGAAATAATTTAATACCTTGATCGTATAAGTCCATCCCAAATATCCAAAAGACAAGCATAGTCCAAACCAAATCCGATACACGATGATTTGAGTGTTTAGGGTAGAATATCATTTCAACTGCATTGTATTACAATACTGGTATGATTGCTTGCTAGTGTAAACAAATAACACACCATTTGCAATGAGACAAATGTACTACAAATAAAGGCAATAATTGGTTCATGAGCTCAACATCCTAAAAAAGATTCAAATTCTTAAAGTTTGCCAAATTCACCAATCGGCTCAGTGCCTGAGCTCAGACTCCACATCAACCCTGTAAGCCATGTCTTAGTAGGCTCAGAACATAAGGAAAATAGGAAAGCTAGGTTAAAACAAATGATACCAGCTAAAAAAGCATCAACTTTCGTTATGCTTAGCTGAGGTAATGCGGACCTCTTGAGTCATAGTCTCTGGCACTTTTGAACTTGTAATACACAGCCATTTCCCTGCCCACTCTATTTTCCCCCTTTCTTTTCTTCTGATTTTATCATTTTTTGCCATTCCTTGGTTGGCCATATGAACCATCAAACTTTGATTCATATTCATTTGCACCTACAGCAGTCTGACCTTGACGAGCTACCAAATTAGATTGCGCATGAGGAAACCCGTTGTTATTTTGGCCATGTGGCATACCAAAACTTGCCTGGTGATGTGGTACGTTAGAAGCATGTGGCGACCATTGAGAACCGCCATGTCCCAGTTGCCCTTGGGGTGATCCATAACCACTGTGGCTCCAGTGGGTACCATATGAGGGTTGACTTTGGGAACCCCCATATGCAGGTGGTGCTACTTGAGTTCCAAATCCTACTTGTCCTTGGTGAGGCTCAAAACTATTGTGACCTTGGAAAGCACCATACCCTTGCTGTGGTGGCTGATTTCCTATGTGGCTATACCCTGGTACACCCTGAGAAGTGCCAAACTGTGGCTGTGGTGGCTGAGGGGAACCAACATAAGTTTGTGATGACCAAGGTGCACCATTCTCAGGCTGTTGCGCTTGAGAAGCACTAAAACCTGACTGCCATGGACGAGATGTGCCAAACTTGGGCTGCTGATTTTGAGGGGCACTAAATGTTGGTTGTTGCGGTTGCTGCACCGGTGAACTGCAAGGGCGATACTCTATCCTTGGCTGAGGTGTTGGCACTGCCTTTTCTTCAAAAGCTTTCTCAATTTCTTCCTGGCGATCGGCATTCTTGAAAATGTCAACAACATACTCACGAAACTCTGGGGTGGGCACAACACCACCCCTTGCCATGTCCATCACCAGGTCCCGTGCTCGATCCAAGTCCCCTTCCTTGCATAAGGTTTTAACAAGGATCTCGAATGTGGTTGTGTTCGGTTTGATCTCCTTGTCAGGCATCCTCCCGTACACCTTCAAGGCATCATCAATCCGGCCAGCTTCTGTAAGTCCTTCAAACATGCGATTAAAGAAACCAATATTGAACTTTGGCCCGTGCTCCCTCCCATCCGCCATTTTGTAGAAATACTGCATCGTATCATCCACACGGCCTTCCTTGAAACATGAGACGACGAGGTAGCTGTAGGTGTACACATCTGGAAGGACAGACTTAGTCTCCATCTCCTCAAAGAGCTTCTCCGCCTCAGAAAGCATTCCGTTCTCACAGAGCTTGCCGATAATGTTGTTGAAGCAGCCGACATCCATCTGGACGTTCTTCCTCGGCTGGCGGTGGAAGACTTCGATCGCCTGCTGGAACTTTCCCTCCTTGAAGCACTGGTTGACCATAACGTTGTAGGACTCGGCGTTGATGCCGATGAAGCTTGGAGGGGTGTGGTTGTCCATCATGGTCTCCCACAGGTCGTTGGCCTCCTTGTGCTTGCCGTGCTTGAAGAGCGTCTCGAGCAGAACGTTGCAGGTGGCGGGCGTCATCTTGAAGCCCTTGTCGAGCAGGGACTGGTAGTTTTCCATGGCCTCCTTGTCCTTGCCCTGCTTCCAGTAGCCCTCCATGAAGGTGGTGTGGACGACGCCGTCGTAGACGAGGCACCTCTCGCTGAGCTCGTTGAAGAGCTCGTAGGCCTTGTTCCAATCGCCAAGGTCAACGTAGCCGGCGATGAGGTTGTTAAAGACGAGGGAGTCGGCACCCTGGCCGCGGTTGAGCATCTCGCGGAGGAGGTCGAGGGCTTCGAGGATGCGGCCGGAGGCGACGAGGCCCTTGGTGAGGTGGCGGTAGGTGACGGCGGAGGGAGAGAAAGGCGCGTAGGCGAGCATGTCGTGGTAGACCTGGATCGCGGCGTCGACGCGGCTGGCCTCGCAGTGGGCGA
The DNA here is from genome assembly GCF_958298935.1 of Phragmites australis. Classification (NCBI taxonomy): domain Eukaryota; kingdom Viridiplantae; phylum Streptophyta; class Magnoliopsida; order Poales; family Poaceae; genus Phragmites; species Phragmites australis. Next base: position 8,783,958 of record NC_084941.1, on the reverse strand, counting down.
GGATGAGGGTGTTGTAGGAGACGATGTTGGGGACGATGTTGGAGCGGCGGAAGAAGAATTCGAAGAGGGCGACGGCGTCGTCGTGGCGCGCGGTGCGGACCATGGCTGCGGCGACGGCGTTGCAGGTGAAGACCGTGGGCCGGACGCGGGAGGAGACGGCGGCGCGGGCGGTGAGGGACGCGCCGTCGAGATCCCCGGAGCGGATGAGGGACTGGACGCGGTTGTGGAGGCTGAGGCGCGGGCCGACGAGGGCAGAGGTGGTGTCGGGGAGGCGGGGCGCGTTGGGGTCCCGCGGCGGCGGCGGCCCGCGGCGGAGGGCTTGGAGCGGCGGCTCGATGCGGAGGCGGCGCTTGCGGCGGCGGCGCTCGGCGGCGGCCTCCTCGGCGGTGGAGAAGGCCAGGTGGCGGCGCCCCACGGGGGTGAGGAGCCCTGCAAGGGTGGGTGGTGTTGAGGAGGAGATGGCGGGGGCCAGCGATGGGTGGAGATGAGAGAGGCGACGGAGGAGCAGGAGGCGGCTGTAGAGCGCCATATCCCCCTTCGACGAGACGAGACGAGCGGGGAGGGGGCGGCTGCGGCGGCGGCGGAAGGAAGGAAGGAAGAAGAGAGTGGTGTGTGTGCGGCTTTGCGGCGGCAACCAACAAGTAGTAAAACCCTCGCTGCCTACGCGGACCCACACCCCTCCCAATCTGCAGCCCACATATGGTGCATGCTCGGCCCAGTTAGCCTACACTCTCGGCCCATGTAGCCTGTTCGGCTGCCCAGCCCAGTTTTTATTCGTTTTTGTTCTTATTGTACTGCACATCCACTGTATAAAACACGAGTTAGTTTCACATCATCTTCTCTCCCACTCTCTTCACATCTAATAAACTCCTAAATTTAAATAATTTACTTATTTTTATCATTCACTCTCGTCCTCCAGTCTCTCCACCACCTCGTTACCAGCTACAAGTATAGAATTGGTTTATTAATAAAAATAAATGAAGAAATTATGAGGAAAATTAATTGATATTTTTTTTCTTCTTTTTTGGATTTCATCTGAAATTAAACTATGGTATCGCTCCCGATGTATTCGTTCAGCGGCACTCTTATGATGTATCCATGTCTCCATACCTTTAGCTTATGCTTGATGTTATTGCGTCCAATATTTTTATTTTTGTCACAAAGCACGAGAACTTAACTAGTTTCTCTAATATGTCAGTTTTATTTTAGTTTTTTCTTTGTTTTTTATTTTGTGCAACTTTTTGTTACGAAAATCTTTGAAGCTTTTCCATTTCTCTTTCACTTTTAAATTTGCTTCTTTCATTTTTCTTTTATTTGTTCACTCAATCAACTAGTGGTAACAGCACAAATGATCTAGCGGAATACTGCAGTAAACTAATAGAACGTGAATTATATTACTCGGAACGTGGCAACATGTGCTGTGTTCTTGGGTGGCCCGTGATCATAATTAGGTGTCCGCAAAATTGTATTGTTTTTTAAGAATTTTTTTTAGTGGATATACGTGAGTACCGCAGCCAAATGACCAAAATCACAAAATAATTCAGCCCACTGCAGGAGGCAGATCTATCTGCAAATGGGCTGCTAACCGTCATTATTTCTTCTAGCGAAATATAGACGTGTGTGATCTTGTTTTTAATTTAATTGTGAGAAACACAACAGTACAGATGGGTCGTAAATTAGATGCTCCGTTTAGGAGATATTGCAATTTGCAAATTATTAATCTACGAATTTTAGAATTGTAGCGTTGGCATAATTTAGCTGGACAGCCAAAACGCGGGCCAACGTTTTGCTCCCCAGTTTCTTGCCAGCGTTGGTAGCTGGGCAATGCCAAGAGTCCATTGGCATGCAAAAACTAGCAAAGAATCAAATGGCGATCGACCAAATCTCGTGGCCAGGTCAAAATTTGGTAAAGTTTCAAACACATGCTTGGCTATTCGGCGCCCACAAGACCGTACCAATCCTCTGCTCCTCTCTCGTTTCACGACTCGGCACGCTTTAACTGTTCGATCAGCATCCACTGGTGAGTGACGATTGAGCAGTGATATCAAACTCTTCTACTCTTGTAGCTATTGCTGTCCCATTTCGAGCTCGAGAGTTTGACGGTACGGCTAGGATAAGGTTTAGGTCACATGATCACGGTACTACCTTCCAACTGCAGGAAGAAAATTCTGTGAGGCCAGGTCTTTCGGAGAGACCCCCGTCGCGCCGCGACATGTGCCCGCACGCGCGCGCGCCATGCGATCGAGCGTGCACGGCGCGGATGGGGGTCTCTCCGGGGTCCTTCGCGCGCGGGCCTCACAGAAGTTTCTTCCACTGCTGCATGAGTGAACTTGTTAACAACCAGGATGTTGCTGAAGGATGAAGAAAGAAGCCCGCAAGCTAATGAATCCTCCCGCATTGTACTGCGGCTACTCACTCATGCATCGGGCTAGTACTGATGGTGCGGCGGTGGACGGTAGGTGGTGGTTATGGTGGTGGTGGCAATAAGGACGGGGACGACGGAGGTGGAATCTTGGGGCGGTACCAGCCGTGGTCCATCCACACCTGAAGGACACGTCGGGAGATGCCGACCTTCGACGGGCGTCGGCCTTGTGGTTGTGCCACCCAACGCGGTGCGTGAACTTCTGCATCCTCTCCTTCTTCTCCTCCGTGAACTTGGTACGGGACTGCTCCTTGCTCAGCGTGGGGTCATCACTAACAGGGACATCGCCATGGCAGCAACACCCTAGATCTTGACCTTGTTTCCTGCTCCACCGTCTCCCAGCCTCGTCTCAGGCAGCATCTCATCACTTGAACTCACCAGCTTTGGTGGCACCGCCTCGTCGTGCTCGTTGCACTTCATTCATGCGCTTATTAAATAGAACCATAGTAGTAACATCTATAACAAGCTATCTTAACATCTCAAGCATACCAATCTACATTCGTAACTCTACGACTGCTGCAAATGGATAAAAGATGCTCATGACCGAGAGCGCGATATTTCAAAATATTTTTATACCCTGCAGGGGATGATGAGGATATCACACATTTAGATACACGCGCTACAAGTGATCCTCCGGTGATTGATCCATTACAAGGACCGATTACACGGGCTCGTGCACGTCGTTTAACTCATGAGGTGAATTCGTTACTCGCTGTCCATACTACTAATTATAAGGATAGGATGCTACTCAATTTTTGTGAATTTTTTATGCTTAGGAATATGGGAGAAGCACCTATGGAACAACCAAGTCGGACAGGGCTCAAGCCAACTTCAAGTTGGAGTCGGAACTCGGTTCGGATTCAGCAGACAGCGCCGCACTAAAACGGTCATAACTACTTTATATGGAGTCTAAATAAGGTGTTCTTTAATTCCTTGGAAAGCTAAGGACGATAGCTTTGTTTTGGTACTGGTCCCAGCTCCAGATTCACGGTGGATTATTGTCGGTGTATTCAGAACCAGGGGTCCCTAAGTCCCGAGACCAGGCCGGCCATCCACCACATGTCGCCACCCTGCAAGGTAAGAAGAAGCTAAGTCCCGGGAGAAGGTGCTCGGGGCCGCCGCCTCTGGTTCTCGAGCACCCTAGTTCCCCGATGATCCGCAGAGCCCAAATACCAAGAAGGAAGTGCTCGGGAGAGAGTGCTCGGGGCTGCACGTGGCAGCCCCCGAGGACTCGGTGCCCCGAAGGTCCCACCGAAGTGCTCGGGAGAGAGTGCTCGGGGCTGCACGTGGCAGCCCCCGAGGACTCGGTGCCCCGAAGGTCCCACCGAAGTGCTCGGGAGAGAGTGCTCGGGGCTGCACGTGGCAGCCCCCGAGGACTCGGTTCCCCGAAGGTCTCACTCAAGTACTCGGGGGAGAGTGCTCGGGGCTGCACGTGGCAGCCCCCGAGGACTCGGTTCCCCGAAGGTTCGCGCAAGATCATTCGACGACCCGAAGGGTCCCGTCGTCAGGGTGTCATCCAGTCAAAGGCCCAATGCCGCATTTAATAGGCACGCGCGGCCTGACATCCTGACATTCTCAGCTGCCCACGCCCCAGCGTCAGACCCTGCTATGCACTGGCAGGGGGGGGGGGGGGCGTGGGTCCATTAAATGCACGGGTCCCGTCCCATTTCATCCGGGTGCCTCGGGATAACGTTGCCAAGATCGAAGTGCTCCATCTGCCACCCTGCCATGGCGGAAGAACAAGACAGGGTGGGCGCCCCGGACACATCTGAGGCTGCCCGGCGGGCCCCCTTTATGGCGCCCGAGGGCTTCCACAGTGGCGGGTGGTCGGATGCGCGCCGCATTTCTCCACCGCCCCTGTCACTTCGTCGAGATGAAATGATTACGCCTTTCTCCGTGGCACCTTGGCATTCGCATCCCCTCTTTCCCATTCAGGATATGTTGAGGTCGGCGCGCCTATAAAAGGAAAGGATGGAGAACACTAAAAAAGGGAGGACCCCCCGACGAACAAGACCGAAGGAACCGAAAGTGTGTGAAGAAGAGGACGCAGACGCTCGAACCAGCTCAAGCCAAGCTAGAACACGAGAGCCTCAAGCTCTTTGTAAACGGCTCTCCCCTTAGAACCAGATACATCCTTGAAGAATTCCCTTCAAGGATAAATATAGCGCTCACACAGGAGTAGGGTGTTACGCCTCCGTGCGGCCCGAACCTGTCTAAACCCCGGTGCACCCACTTTTTTCTCGCATTAGGGCGATCATCTCCCGCCAGCCATCGCATTTGTTTCCGTTCCCGCTTATTTCCCAAACAAGCTTTTCCAGGATCATCCCCCCGGCCGAATCTCTAAAAAAGGGTCTCTCGGGATCCCTGCGACAGGAGTTCACCCTCCGACAGCTGGCGCGCCAGGTAGGGGGGAATATCCCTGGATTGTTTGTTTCACTTTTTTTTCCAGGAAAAGATGGCCGGCGGGCACCGTCTCCAGCGTTCCGGCTGCACTTCTAGTGACGGAGCGTTGCCCGACGACCGAGAGAGCCCCGTCGCTGCTGCGTACCAGCGGCAGCCGCCATCCACGTGCGCGGTTTTTCCCGCGCAAGGGAATCAAGGCGCTAGGCCCAGCAGGGCCGCCGCCGCCGCTGCCGACGTACTTTCCGACCCCCAGCAGGTGGTCGGATCCCCGGCCGCTAGGTCCGCCTCTGGACCACGTCGGGTGCCGCCTCGGCGCAGGCTCGCTTTCAGCGAGGCCAGCCCAGGAAGCGTGCTGCTTGCAGCACATGCTCTCCTCAGGCACCCGCCCGTTCAGGCCACGCCAAACACTCCGGAAGGCCGGTGGATACAAGATGTCGTCGCTTTGGTCGGCACTGCTCGTCGCCAGGTGCAGGCCGGGAGTCCTCGCGCCATTTCTCAGCATGGTGCCGCCAGAGCCGGCTCCTCAACGGGCAACACCCGCACGGGCCGAGGGGTCTCCAGGCGGAGCGCCGTCCCCCTGGCCGTGTCTGAAGCCCGGGACCTTCGTTTACACCTTGATGAGCGGAGGGGCCACGAGGATGCCCGAGTTACTCTCGAACGTCAGCGGGAGACCCGGCAGGGGGTTGGGGCAGAGGACCAGGCTTCCTCTCTCCCGGCCCGCGGCCACCGGGGATCCCCGGCTCGCCGCTTCTCGCCACCGAGGACCCCCGCTCGCGCTGCGGGGTACGGCACCGGTTGCCGTGCCTTCACCACCGAGCTCCGCCGGGTTAGGTGGCCTTCCAAGTTCCGCCCCGAGCTGCCGGAGAAGTACGATGGGTCCATCGACCCCGTCGAGTTCCTCCAGATCTACACGACGGCCGTCCAAGCGGCCGGAGGCAGCGAAAAGGTGATGGTAAACTATTTTCATGTTGCCTTGAGGGGTTCCACCCGCTCTTGGCTTATGAACTTACCCCCAGGGTCTATCGGCTCCTGGGATGACCTGTGCCACCAGTTCGTGGCCAACTTTCAGGGCACGTTTACGCGTCCCGGTTTGGAGTGCGACCTCCACGCCGTCCAGCAGCAGGAAGGGGAGACGCTACGGCGATTTATACAGCGTTTCAGCCAGGTTCGCAACACTATTCCGCGAGTGGCCCCCCATGCTGTTATTGTTGCTTTCCGGCAGGGCGTCCGTGATGAGCGGATGCTCGAGAAGCTAGGTACGCACGGGATCGAGACCACTGCGGAACTCTTCGCACTGGCCGATAAGTGCGCCAAGGCTGCGGAGGCCAGGGCGTGGCATGCTCCTCGCCCCGCTCCCGACCAGCCAAGTTCTTCCCGCTCTGATAAGCGGGAAAAGAAAAAGAGAAGGAAGCGCGAGGCCGCTCCCGTCGAGCCAGCCCAAGTCCCCGCTCACAGGGTGCCGCAAGAGCCCGATCACCGGCAAGAGCGTCGGCCGGGTGTCGATCGGCGCCCCGTCAGGGCCCCTGCTCGGGCTCCTCCTCGGGCCTCTGTGCCTGCGAGGGCCCCGGCACCGGCTAGGGCGCCAGCTCCAGCAAGAGCCCCGGCCCCTGGCCGAGCTCCTATTCCAGCGAGGGCCCCCGCTCCCGCGGGGCCCGAGCCAGGTAAATGGTGTCCCATACACCTGACCAGATGGCACGACCTCACGGAGTGTCGTACGGTCAAAGGACTCGTGGAGCAGCGCCAGAGGGAGCGCGACGAGTCCCGCGGAGGAGGCGATACCGAGGTCGTCCCCAACAACACCGAGCTCGGCTTCCAGGAGCCCGAGCATGTGGTCGCCTTCATCGACGGGGGCGCTTACACACCCTGCTCGCGCCGTGGCATCAAGGTCATGCGGCGCGAAGTGTGCTCGGCAACCCCGAGCGAGGAGGCCACAAGACCCCTGAGGTGGTCGGATGCTCCGATCACGTTCAGCATGGCTGATCACCCCGTCAGTACTGCAGCCGTGGGACGGCTACCTCTGGTAGTGTCTCCCACTATCTGCAATGTTAAGGTCGGCAGAGTGCTGATCGACGGTGGTGCCGGCCTCAACCTCCTTTCCAAAGAGGCTTTTGAGAAGCTGCAAGTATCTTCCCGACACCTAAAGCCGTCACTCCCCTTCTGTGGAGTAACTCCCGGGCACTCCCTGCCCCTCGGGCAGGTTGAGTTGCCCGTCACGTTCGGGAGCCGGGACAACTTCCGCACGGAGTGCGTCCTCTTCGATGTTGCGGAGCTCCCTCTCCCCTACAACGCCATCCTCGGGCGTCCGGCGCTTGCCAAGTTTATGATGGCCGTGCATTATGCATACCTTACGGTTAAGATGCCCGGCCCCGCAGGCTCTATCTCCGTGATCGCCGACTCCGGCGGCGCCGTCTCCTGCGCTGAACAATCATACATGGCTCTGGTCTCAGCGCAGGCCGAGGTTGATGGCTCTACAGGGGGCCCGGGACCCTCTTTATCCAGACCCCGACTCGCCGCCGACACCTCTGTTCCAATGAAGGAGGTTGAGGTGGGCGAAGACGCTACCCAGGTTGTCCGTATCGGCAGCGACCTGGGCAGCAAATAGGAAAGCGCGCTCGTCGCCTTCCTCCGGGCTAACGTAGACGTGTTTGCCTGGCAACCGTCCGACATGCCCGGGATCCCTAGGGAGGTGATCGAGCATCATTTGGCCGTGCGTCCGGACACCCGCCCAGTGAAGCAGAAGGTCCGACGGCAGGCGCCAGAGCGCCAGGAGTTTATCCGCGAGCAGGTCCGCAAGCTCCTCGACGCCGGATTCATCCGAGAAGTCCTCCACCCCGACTGGCTAGCAAACCCAGTCATCGTCCCGAAGGCCAACGGCAAGCTTCGCATGTGCGTGGACTACACCGACCTTAACAAGACTTGTCCTAAAGATCCTTTCCCCTTACCTCGCATTGATCAAATTATAGATTCAACTCCGGGATGTGATCTTTTATGCTTCCTAGATGCAAACTCTGGGTATCACCAGATTCGCATGGCCGTGGGGGACGAGGAAAAAACTGCTTTTACTACCCCGGTGGGGACTTATTGCTACATGTCAATGCCTTTCGGCCTGCGCAACGCTGGATCCTCTTTCCAGCGTGCTATTCGTATCACTCTTAACTCGCAGGTTGGCCGCAACGTCGAGGCTTACATCGACGATCTCGTGGTCAAAACCCGAGACCGCGCCACCCTGCTCGAGGACCTTGCCGAGACTTTCAACAGTCTCCGCTCTACCCGCCTCAAGCTCAACCCGGAGAAATGTGTCTTCGGGGTGCCGGCGGGCAAGCTCCTTGGTTTCTTGGTCTCTGGCCGAGGGATCGAGGTCAATCCAGAGAAGATCCGGGCCATCGAGCAGATGCGACCCCCGGTTCGACTCAAGGAAGTCCAGTGCCTCGCCGGCTGCATGGCAGCTCTCGGGCGCTTCATCTCCAAGCTCGGGGAGCGAGGGCTCCCCCTCTTCAAGCTTCTGAAGAAATCCGGTCGTTTTGACTGGACGCCGGAGGCCGAGCAGGCCTTCCGCGACTTAAAGAAGTACCTTACTTCGCCACCCGTGTTGGTGGCTCCCTCCCAAGGTGAGCCCCTGCTGCTCTACGTTTCGGCCACTCCTCAGGTTGTGAGCGTAGTACTGGTGGTGGAGCGCGACGAGTGTTCGGGGCCGGGTGCTGGGTCCCAGCTCCCAGAGGCCCCCGACCACTCGCTTGTCCTCGTGGCTCCCCCTGGGCAAGGGGTCGAACCCGAGCATGCTGCTCTTCCCAGCCAAGGAATCGAGCCCGAGTGCCCGGCCAGCCCCGACCATACCGCCGACCCTGGGGGCTGTGGCAGCCCCCTGGGTGGGGCCACCATCCGGGCCCGCCGGGTACAGCGACCGGTGTACTTCGTCAGCGAGGTACTCCGGGAGGCCAAGACAAGGTATCCCCAGGTGCAGAAGCTACTCTATGCCGTGCTCGTCGCCTCCCGGAAGCTGCGCCACTACTTCCAGGCGCACAAGATTTCGGTGGTTACCACTTATCCACTGGGACCCATTCTCCGGAACCGGGAGGGCACCGGGCGCGTTGTCAAATGGGCGGTCGAGCTGGCGGAGTTTGACTTACACTTCGTCTGTCGCAGGCAATCAAAAGCCAGGCACTCTCCGACTTCTTGGCAGAGTGGACGCACGTCCCCTGCGTCGTCCTAGAAGAGATCTCTACCTATCCCGGGCGCGACGCGCCCGGGTACTGGGTTATGCACTTCGATGGCTCCCTCTCGCTAAAAGGCGCAGGGGCCGGAGTGGTTCTCACCTCCCCAACGGGTGAAGAGCTCCGGTACGTCGTACAGTTGCAGTTCCGCGCATCCAACAACATGGCGGAGTATGAAGGTCTCATCGCCGGCCTCCGGGCTGCGGTGGGGCTCGGGATTCGTCGCCTCCTGGTCAAAGGGGACTCCCAACTGGTCGTCAACCAGGTATCCAAGGAGTACCAGTGCACGGATCCTCAAATGGCGGCGTACGTAGCTGCAGTCAGGAAGCTCGAGAGACGCTTCGACAGCCTCGAATTGCGGTATATCCCTCGCCGCGACAATGCTCCGGCCGACGAGCTCTCTCGCCTGGCCTCCTCACGTGCGCACGTCCCTGCCGGAGTCTTTGAAGAAAGACTCGCACGGCCTTCCGTCCTGCCTGCCGAACAGGATGAAGGGGAAACCTCGAACTCAATTCAGGGGACCCCGGCGGTGCCCTCAGTGGGAAGCCCCGTCAGGGCACCGCCGTCAGGCGAGTGCGCTGTGCTCGCCGAATGTTCTCAAGATGCCTCGTGGATGTCTGACATCCGAGGGTACTTGAAAGAAAAGTTCCTACCCGAGGATGAGGCGTCTGCCGAAAGGGTTGCTCGGCAGTCCAAATGCTATGCCATGGTAGATGGGGATCTCTACCGACGTAGCGCAGGAGGTGTCCTCCTGAAATGCATCTCTCGGGCAGAAGGCGGCGATCTTCTCGCTGAGGTCCACGAGGGCGAGTGCGGTGGCCATTCATCGTTCCGCACGCTGGTCGGGAAAGCCTTCCGGCAAGGTTTCTACTGGCCTACAGCCCTCCAGGATGCTTCCGAGCTGGTTCGGCGCTGCAGGGCGTGCCAGTTCCATGCAAAGCAGATTCACCAGCCAGCTCAGGCTCTCCATACCATTCCCCTGTCATGGCCTTTCGCGGTCTGGGGTTTAGACATTCTGGGTCTATTCCCCCGAGCAGTCGGGGGCTATGCATACCTATATGTCGCTATCGACAAATTCACCAAGTGGCCGGAGGCGGTCCCAGTCGTCAAGGTGACCAAAAACACGGCGCTCCAGTTTATACGCGGCATCACCAGCCGCTTCGGTGTCCCCAATCAGATCATCACTGACAACAGCACCCAGTTCACTAGTGCCTTGTTCGGGGACTATTGCGAAGATCTCGGCATCAAGCTTTGCTTCGCTTCCGTCGCTCATCCTCGGAGTAACGGGCAGGTCGAGCGCGCCAATGCGGAGATACTGAAGGGCCTCAAAACCCGGACCTATAACGTGCTTGCTAAGCACGGGAAGGGATGGGTAGACGAGCTGCCAGCCGTGCTGTGGGCCAATCGGACTACGCCAAGCCGCGCCACCGGGGAGACTCCGTTCTTCCTCGTATATGGCGCCGAAGCAGTCCTCCCCTCCGAGCTCACTCTGGGCTCCCCTCGAGTGCATGCATACTCCGAGGGTGAGCAGGAACATCAAAGGCGCGACGACGTGGACTACCTGGAAGAACGCCGGCGGCGTGCTGCTGTCCGGGCGGCTCGGTACCAGCAGAGTCTGCGGCGTTATCATCTGCGCCATGTCCGGGCCCAGTCTCTCAAGGTTCTTTCAGGTTGGCGACGGAGGAAGGACAGCCACTCTCGAATCCGTGGAACATCGAGCATCTCCGACGCTTCTACCCGTAGATGGTCGTGCTCGCGGCTCAGGTCAGCAAGGCCGGGGGTTTCTCCCCGCCCGAGCAGTCTGAAGGCTTCGCCCCGTGGGGTAAGTCGTTGTCGCCCAACCTTGTAAATATTGCACATTAAGTATTTCAATAAGCAATCGCTATGTCAAAATACTTTTTCTGGATTCCGTATGTTTAATCTGTCTGGTGAGGAGCTCGGTTGTGCGAGAAAAAGTCCGCTCTCTCTCTTTTTTTTTCCCCGCTGACAAAAGAATCCCGATCGGTATGCATGTGAGCAGTCGCTACTGACTTACGTCCGCCATGGTAGGCTGTGGTGTTCGGTGTCATGACAGGCTCCCGGGCACTACCGAGTTTCGGGGTGCTCCGGGTAATCCCATCGCTCGAGCTGCTCGAGTAGTCCGGAGCTCGGGCCCCCGGAGCGGGCTGTCGGTGCTCGGTCTGGTCTGTCATACCCGGGCACCACCAAACCATAGGACCTCTGGGTTATGCCTCTGACCGCTCTTGTCCGCCGGTTTGGGTATTCGAGAGGTCTCGGGTCGAAAACGAGAGCAGTCTATAGCAAGTACCGCACTGACAGAGCGCACCAGACAAAGAAATCCTATTTTTTCTCTTAAGTCACAGGCTGGCGATCACGAGCAGCTCGGCCGCGAGGGCTTCAATGCCCCAGTCTCTGGTCGGCTCCAGGGTCCTCGGGCGGTCCTACCACTTAGGCATGGGTGGTCGAGGTCACCCGACCCTAGGAGCCTCGTATGCCTCTGGGCACTCGGGCGCTCCGTTAAAAGAATCGAGTCCCCGGGCACCCGAGCTCGGAAGCACATCCCTCCTGGATCGATGAGCCGGAAGGCCGACAGCTGTCCGGTGAGTGGTTATATTCAGATAAGTCTGCTTTAAGTAAATTTATGTCCTCGAGTCACTCTCGGGGGCTCTCGCGGTTTAATCTGTTCGGCGAGGTGGCCTCCTCGCACGCAAAACCCTGCCGCGTGACTACTTTTTCCCAGAATGACAGAACGGTCTGCAGAAAAGAGTAGCGTGCTTGCGATAACGTCTGACCGAAGCTCTTCGTGGTAGTCGTGGTGTTCGGTCCGCTTTTCAGGACCCCGAGCACTACCGAGTCCTCGGGTGCCCTGGGTAATCCTATCGCTCGAGCTACTCGGGTAGTCCGGAGCTCAGGTCTCGGGGGCGGGCTGTCAGTGCTCGGCCTGGCCCGTTTAAAGCCCGGGCACCACCGGACCGCGAGGACTCTTGGTCACATTCTCGCCCGCACGCGTCTCCCTTCTACTAACTGAGTGGTCGCAAGGTGAAAAAGTGTTCATCAGGCACGGCGTGTTCCGAGCGGGATCGATCCATCTCCCGGGCAAGGAAGTCTGTGTCTTTGTTCTTAACTTAGGCGATGCGGATTCGCGAGAGCTTGAAGGCCGACTGTGCCAGCAACAGCGATCAAGACAACTTCATCCTCGGGGACGGGAAGGTCGGGAACGGCCCGACTGAGTACTCCCCGGGACTTCGAAGTAAAACATCGGAAGAAGCATCGAACACACAGAGAAACTGGAGTTGCGAGCCCAGGGAAAAACAGCCATTTAATATTCACAGGATATTTCCAAGGCATTTTCTAAGGGTCCACTCCTACATCTATAACAAAAGAAAAGAGGCTACAAAAGATCTAGTCGGCGGCAGAGGCGTCGGCTGAATCCTCTGAGTCATCCCCGGGGACTGGCGGCGGCGGCACCTCTCGACTGAAGCCGGCCACCACCTCAGCGGCGGTACTCCGGACCGCTGCCCGGGCAGCCTCCCCCTCAGCCTCGACCACTCCCTCCCGCGCCGGCTCCAGTGGGAAGTTCGGGTCCCTGCTTCGGTAGCAGGCCAGGACGTGCTCGGCCACTGCATGCGCCAAGCCACGTCCCTCCCGGGCGGCGAGTTCCTGGACCGCCCAAGGCAGGGCCTCGAGGCGCTCGCAGACCTGCTGCAGCCCCAACACTTGTCGTGCGGGGCCGTCGCCCTTCGTGTCGTCGACAAGCCGTCCAAGACCACCCTTCTCCACAGCCCGTCGCATCCGCCGGAATATGTCCTCCAGCATATGCTCGAGGTTGACCCGCGAGATAAAGGAGGTCTCGAGCTTCTCCTTGGCGGCCCGCAGCTGTGCCTCGAGTCCATGGTCCCCGGCCGGACCGGAAGAACCGCCAGCCGCGGTGGGGGCGGCAGCCTGCTTCGTCTTGGCCACCATCTCGGACAAGGCGCGTTCGCGCTCGGCCAGTTCCGCCTCGTGCTTCGCATTCTCCTCCGCCCTGGTAGCCGCGGCGGCCGACGCAGCAGCAGCTTCTCCCTCTCGGCGACTCAGTTCGCCTTCTCGGCGACTCAGCTCATTCTCCCGCCGGGCCAACACATCCTCCTGCTGGGCCACCGAATCCTCTCGGGCACCGAGATCCGACGCCGATAGCTCATTGTCCACTTCCCTGATGGAGACGTCCTCCTCCCAGCGCTTGAATTCTTCTCTGATCTTCCGGAGATCGTCTTCCCAGCGCTGGAGGTCGGCGCGCGTCTTCTCGGCCGCGCCCTCCCGGCGGGCCAGCTCGGCTTGCCGCTCCTCCGCAGCCTGCTCCCGGGCTGCGACTGCCACCTCCCTCTCCTGCGCTTGCCCCATCCTGGCAAGGGCCTCGGCAGCTTGCTGCCTCGACGCCTCGGCCAAGCGGGCGGCGTCTTCTCGTTCCCGCGCGGCCTCTGCCCGCGCGGTCTTTAGAGTTTCTCGTTCCCGCGCGGCTTCCGCGCGGATGTCTTCTAGGAGCTTCTGCTCCCGCGCGGCTGCCGCACGGGCCTCCTCCTGGGCGCCCGCCAGCTGCGCCTTCTCCAGTGCCAGGCGGGCGCGCTCGGCCTCGAGCTCCCCCTCCTTGGCGTTCACCACTGCGCCCAGCCGCCCAACCGCTACTTGGACACCTTCAATGGCGGCCAGGAAAGGATCGGCGGGCTGGCCGGGCACCGGTGGGGCCCAGGCTTCTCCGCAGAGTGCCTCCAGGGGGGCCGAGCTCTCCGCAGGGCCTTGCACCGCCATCCGCCCCGGGCTCTGCCTGCCCGGGGTAGGCTCCGCCGGAGCCAAGGTCTCGGACGGCGGCCGCATTCCCGCATCGGCCGCCCTGTCCGCCGGCCCCGGCAGAACATCCACCTCCACCGTTATCCGCCCCGGGCTCTCTGTGCCCGGGGTAGGTTCCGCCGGCGCCCTTCTCTTGGCCGCCGCCTCCGCCTCTCTTCCAGGGGCCGCCACGTCAATTGGCGCCTCCGCCGTTCCTATGCCGGCCTCCGTCGGAGCAGCGGACGGGCTCAGCTCTGGCCCCGGCGCCTGTTCTCTCTCCATCGCAGCAGCGCCTGCGGCCGACCTACGGGAGACAAGTGAAAATTGTCAAAACTTAGTTCGGGCCGAAAATGCCCATGGAAAAGCAAGAAAGAAGACTCACCGATACCGCCATTTGGCCGCTGGGAGCCTGATGTCCGGGTCCGGCGCCGTCGGTCCGGACTCCTCCCGCCGCCTCTTCCGCTGGGGGCTCGGCTGAGCCACTACGCGGGCCACGGGCGCCATCGTGCGGGCCTCGGGTGCCGCCGCACGGGTCTCGGTCTCCGCCGTGCAGGTCATGGGCGCCGATGCAGGCCCCATCCGCACCAGGCGCGGCTCCAGCACCGGAAATGCCGCCGCTGCCGTCGGCGACGGCGGAGAATCCGGCACTAGGATCAAGGCCCGGGGACGCTTTCCCCGATCTCCCGGTGCCAACTCCTCAACAACTTCAGTGGCGCCCTCCTCTCTGGCACGGCGGCTGCCGCCTGCGGCGACCCCTTCGCCAGCCTGCGCCGAACTACCAGCAACCTCATCGCCAAGTAGTTCCTCCAGCCCGGGGAGTTCGGAGGCCTCAGGACTCCGGCTTCTTGGCCGGTCCACGGGCCCCTGGGCATCGAACTCCGGCAGCCCCGCCATAATGGCCACCCGGCTGGGGTTGGTGCAGAGCGCCATCTCCGGCCATGGGAGCTCCGTCCGGCTCATGTCCTCCGTTCCGGTGATCACTCGGGTCATCCCCCGCAGCTCCGCCTGCCCCAGATCCCAGCTCGCGCAAATCTGGGTCCTGGTGATGTCCTCCGGCCCGGTGTAGAACCAGCTTGGCCGGGCCCGCTCTCGCAAGGGCGCCAACCGACGGCGCAGAAAGTCCACAACCACCATGACTGAGGTCAGCCCGCCCTCACGCAGTTCCAGAATGCGCTCCAGCACCGGCTTCAGTCTCGCATCTTCTGGTGGCGGCGCCTCCCACGTTGATCGCCGAGGTTCCGCCGCCTTCTCTGGCAATTCGAGGCGCTCGTGGGGGTCGATGTCGACGAAGAACCAGTCCCGTCGCCATTCCTCCCACTTGCTGCGCATCACCTGGGGAATGTAATGGTCCCCCAGGCCTTCCCGGAGCCGAAGGTTGCAGCACCCCGCGACGTCCACCGTGGAGTGCCCCCTCTTCTTCCCCACCGGCCGAAGGACGAAAAAGTGGCGAAGCAGCTTCGCCAACGGCATCACCCCCACGAACATTTCGCAGAGATGCGCGAAGACCGCCAACGCCACGACGGAATTGGGGCTTAGGTGCACCATTTGAATGCCGTACGTCTCCAGCACTTGCAGAAAGAAGGCGGAGAACGGCGGCACTAGCCCCGCTGCCATGAAGGAGGTGAAGAGGACGGTCCGCCCAGGGACGGTTGTCGCCGGCGTCAGAGTCGCCGGCCTCACCACCACAGCACCCTCCTGACCCTCCGGCACCAGCAGCTTCCTAATCTTGTCCGCCGCCTCCTCGTTCCTCAGACGAGACTCCAGCAAAATGCTGTCCGAAGTCTTGTCCCGGCGACCTCCTCCAACCCTCGTCATCTCGACAGGATGGAAGGTGTTTTTTGGTGGTGAAGGAAGAAAGAAGGAAGAATGCTCCGGTTGCCTGAGAATCCCCTAAAGGCTTCGGAGCACGAAGAAGGCAAGAGCACAAGTGCAAGAGAGCGTAAAAAGGGGAACGGACCGATCCGTTCCCCCTTTTATATCTCAAAATTCGAAAACTGCCGCCCGAACGGTTCGCTCGGCGAAGCGTCGCCTCGATCGGCGCAACTGCCAGGCGAATCTCCCGCCGATCGCGCGATGTCAGCGGTTGCCAGGCGTATTTTCCTCGATCTGCGCGGCGACCGAGCGTGCCGCCCGTATGGTTATCATACCCTTCGGAAGTTGTGTGGACACGCGTCCACTCATTTTCCCGTTGGAACGTACTTGAGGTCTAGGTCCGCAAGGGCCACCTCTCGAAAGCTTGCCACATGGCGTCCGCGCCAGCCTTGGCCTCGGTCGCGACGAAGGGCCCATTCGCAGTCTCCGTCCCGTCGGCTACCAACGGGCCCGGGGGCTACTGTCGGTGTATTCAGAACCAGGGGTCCCTAAGTCCCGAGACCAGGCCGGCCATCCACCACATGTCACCACCCTGCAAGGTAAGAAGAAGCTAAGTCCCGGGAGAAGGTGCTCGGGGCCGCCGCCTCTGGTTCCCGAGCACCCTAGTTCCCCGATGATCCGCAGAGCCCAAATACCAAGAAGGAAGTGCTCGGGAGAGAGTGCTCGGGGCTGCACGTGGCAGCCCCCGAGGACTCGGTGCCCCGAAGGTCCCACCGAAGTGCTCGGGAGAGAGTGCTCGGGGCTGCACGTGGCAGCCCCCGAGGACTCGGTGCCCCGAAGGTCCCACCGAAGTGCTCGGGAGAGAGTGCTCGGGGCTGCACGTGGCAGCCCCCGAGGACTCGGTGCCCCGAAGGTCCCACCGAAGTGCTCGGGAGAGAGTGCTCGGGGCTGCACGTGGCAGCCCCCGAGGACTCGGTTCCCCGAAGGTCTCACTCAAGTACTCGGGGGAGAGTGCTCGGGGCTGCACGTGGCAGCCCCCGAGGACTCGGTTCCCCGAAGGTTCGCGCAAGATCATTCGACGACCCGAAGGGTCCCGTCGTCAGGGTGTCATCCAGTCAAAGGCCCAATGCCGCATTTAATAGGCACGCGTGGCCTGACATCCTGATATCCTGACATTCTCAGCTGCCCACGCCCCAGCGTCAGACCCTGCCATGCACTGGCAGGGGGGGGGGGCGTGGGTCCATTAAATGCACGGGTCCCGTCCCGTTTCATCCGGGTGCCTCGGGATAACGTTGCCAAGATCGAAGTGCTCCATCTGCCACCCTGCCATGGCGGAAGAACAAGACAGGGTGGGCGCCCCGGACACATCTGAGGCTGCCCGGCGGGCCCCCTTTATGGCGCCCGAGGGCTTCCACAGTGGCGGGTGGTCGGATGCGCGCCGCATTTCTCCACCGCCCCTGTCACTTCGTCGAGATGAAATGATTACACCTTTCTCCGTGGCACCTTGGCATTCGCATCCCCTCTTTCCCATTCAGGATATGTTGAGGTCGGCGCGCCTATAAAAGGAAAGGATGGAGAACACTAAAAAAGGGAGGACCCCCCGACGAACAAGACCGAAGGAACCGAAAGTGTGTGAAGAAGAGGACGCAGACGCTCGAACCAGCTCAAGCCAAGCTAGAACACGAGAGCCTCAAGCTCTTTGTAAACGGCTCTCCCCTTAGAACCAGATACATCCTTGAAGAATTCCCTTCAAGGATAAATATAGCGCTCACACAGGAGTAGGGTGTTACGCCTCCGTGCGGCCCGAACCTGTCTAAACCCCGGTGCACCCACTTTTTTCTCGCATTAGGGCGATCATCTCCCGCCAGCCATCGTATTTGTTTCCGTTCCCGCTTATTTACCAAACAAGCTTTTCCAGGATCATCCCCCCGGCCGAATCTCTAAAAAGGGGTCTCTCGGGATCCCTGCGACAGGAGTTCACCCTCCGACAATTATTTTGTGTCGTCAAAACAATGTGCTGTGTCACAATTTTGGGCCATATCGGGCCTTGTAAACGTGTTCGGGTCTAAGACCAAGTTGTGGATGCCCCCCTGGTCGCCCAAAACCCTAGCACGTCCCTCTTCATATATCTAGCAGCCGTCGTCATAGACTTTTTGGGTTTTGCTTAGATTAATCTGTCATTGAACAGTTTCGCCGTCGTTCGGTTTGTGAAACCCCAACTCGTGAGCTTAATCATATTTGAAATTTCAGATTGTGTTCTTCTGTGTTCTTGCTTGTGTTCTCGATTCGCTTGCAGGAATTAGCCTTCTTGGCCAGGTCAATCGTACCGCGCGCGGTTGATAACCAACGGAGCAGTGGTGTAGTGATTGCAAGTTTTGCGTTATGTCCTGATCGGAAGCCTTGGATCGTCAACGTCGAGTCTCCACCAATCGACTTACCATTACCTAACGGAAGATCGGGCCTAATCCTCTCATCAACTGGTATCAGATTTTCAGGTTGCTCGCTAGGTAATTTCGTTTTCCCCTTACATTAGTTCTGTTTTCATCACCTAGAGTCTAAAAAAGCCAAAAATATTTCCCTTATCCGCTGTCCTATAACTCTTTGGGCCTTGCAGTTTCGTTTTTGGTCGCGTTGTTGAGTTTGTGTCCATCGTGGTCGAGTCTTGTTGCTGGTCTAGAGTAGTGTTCTTGGTCTTAATTCAATGCATGTGCTATTTGTCGTGCCGCTCTCCCACCACCCCCACCCCTCCTTTACCTACACGACTTGAGGACCATACTTCTTGCATGACCACACATGTTCATACAAGGGGTGCTCATGTCAACCTTTTTCAATAAGCCCTCACCATTTGAACATGCATCGATAGGTGTGGGGATCATCCAGAACTACTCTTGGAGTAAACTAGATACCCCAACCGGCTTCATGCATGACATCATGGACCCGCACGCCAAAAAGTCACAACTACAAAGGTAATCGGTTTATTGTTCTCATATGCAATATGTAGTAAGCACGAAAAGTGCTAAAGTCATCTGCAACAACGATCGATGCTTAAACGATGTAAGCGGTCTACGGTGTCTGGGTTCCTCCTGACCTACCTAGGGGAATTCCACATCTGGGCAGGAGAAATACCCCTAACACCGCACACATCTCATCTCATCCTCACAACTCATCCAACCAACACCAACAACCCATCATTGTGATCATTATGCAAGTAATTAAAGCCTATGCTCACGAACGATGAAACATTTCACCGCTCGACTTCTACCGAGGACATAAGCACTTTCTAAACACTATGAGTAATATTTTAAGTTAGACAGCACCATATTAAACCCAGGAAACAAGGATACAGATCAACAATTAATCAAGACAGGAGAATTAGTGCATCAACATAGGTTCTACCCATCATAAATCCGACATCGACTCGAACTCATGCATAACATAAATAAAGCATATTTTATCACATTAGACACATATGATCCAAGGTACTGAGAGAAATGTGCTTAGATGCTTGCCTTACTGCTCAAGTGACTGCCTAATGCTACCTACGTAACACTCGCAGAATTCTGGTAGATCGATGTTGCCTTCAGCCACGGCCGGGTCACACGCCGTTCTTCACTCACTAAATAAGAACGCGTGCAATGATGAGCATGAATGAAGTGCAACGATGCATGCCACAATATGCATAAGATGAAATACCATAAAAAAATATGCTTTATGATGCATGAAAAATTACTTCCAAAGCTCAAGATCCCTAGAACTTCACTGTAACTCGAAATTGATCAACCAAATCATGCATTCACGCTATGGAAAGCCTAAGAGACTTACCCACGGTGATTGTGGTGGTTGGTGACCGTCGGGTGATGAAGGAAACGAAGGAATTCGCTCGGGAGATGAAGAAATCTAATGTTCCTCGTGCTTCAACCAAAACACCAAGAATTGTCAAAATCGGCTCGAATCCTTCGGGAATGAGCAAACAATTTGGAGGGATGTATAGCTTAGGAGCTAGTGATCGCATGAATACCATATGCGTACCCCGGCTTCACTTCTAGAGGGAGAAATCTGAGAGAGGACTGAGAGAGCTTCAGAGGGGAGAGAGGAGTTGCTGCCCTACTGCCTTGCTACTGTGAGGGAGAGGGAGTACGGGTGAGGGGCAGGTGGGAGAGTGAGGGAAAGATAGAGGAGTGGTTGGCCCACATGTGGGCCCCACATGTTAGAGAAAGGAGTCTATTTTAACTGCGAATTATATTCTTTTCTCTCCCAAATTTCTTTCTCTCATCTGAGTGACTTTAAATGAATTGCACTAGCGTTCCAAAATAAATTGCGTCAAAACCAATCATGGCGCTAATGATGCATAATTAGACTTAATAACGTGATTACGGTTTTGGGACGTGACAAACCTCCCCCCCCCACCCCTTAAAAGGATCTCGTGCCGAGATTCAGTACGAGTCGGGGAAGAGTACGGTGACTCTATGAACCTCGTGGTTTGCGCAGTAATGAAAAGATTCGGGAAATATCATTAGGCCACCCTGTGAGGAATATTGCTAAAGTACACTCACAGGTTTGAGAAGAACTCAAGATAATCGGCACGAAGCCGATCTTCATGCTCCCACGTGGATTCATCCTCGGAGTGATTACTCCATTGAACCTTGAGGAACTTAATAGACTTGCACCGCGTCTTCCGTTCGACTTCATCAAGGATGCGCATTGGATGCTCATGATAATATAGATCCGGTTGCAATTCTTGAATCACCATCTCAATGACTTTGGTCGGGACTCGAAGAATTTCATCAATTGTGAGATATGAAAGATGTTGTGCACGGTGGAGAGGGGTGGAGGTAGCTCTAGTTGGTAAGCCACCTCACAACGCCGACCAATAATCCAAAAAGGGCCAACATAACAGGGTGCTAACTTCCCTTCATCTGAAAATGATGCATTCCTCTGAGAGGAGAGACCTTAAGATAGACAAAATCTCCAATCTTGAACTCCAGCTCATGCTGACGATGGTCAGTATAGCTCTTCTGACGAGACTGAGCTATGAGTAGATGCTGGCGAATGGTTAAGACATGTTCTTCTGCCTCTTTGTCCAAATCCGGGCCTAGAAAAACTCTTTCGCTGGACTCGAACCAATTCAACAGTGTTCGGCATCTTTGGCTATAGAGAGCTTTGAACGGTGACATTTCAATGCTTGCTTGATAACTATTGTTGTTGAAGAATTCCACAAATAGCAAGCAAACTTCCCACTTCTTGCCATACGTGAGAACACAAGCTCATAACCTATCTTCTAAGATTTGATTTACTCTCTCAGTTTGATCGTCAGTTTGGAGGTGATATGTGGTGCTGCGGAAAAGCTCGGTTCCCATAGCTTCATGAAGGCTCCTCTAGAAATGAGAAGTGAACTGAGTGCCTCAATCAGAGATGATCTTCTTCAGAATTCCATGGAGGCAAACAATCCTAGTGAGGTACAATTTTGCATATTGCTTGACTGAATACGTGGTCTTGACAGGAAGGAAATGAGCAGACTTTTTCAATCGGTCCACAATGACCCAAATCGAGTCATAATCTTGAGAAGTCCTCGGCAATCCGGTAATAAAATCCATGCCAATCTCCTCCCACTTCCAGGACGAAATGGGTAAAGGCTGGAGCATATCAGTCGGTTTGAGATGCTTGACCTTGACTCTCCGGCAAACATCGCATTTAGCAACATATCGAGTGATTTCACGCTTCATGCGAGTCCACCAGAATCTGGGCCTGAGGTCCTAGTACAATTTAAGGATTGATGTATAGCAACGAATCATGAGCTTTATCAAGAATCTTCTTCCTCAAAGCATCAACCTTAGGGACCACTAGCTGGCTCCCAAACCACAGAACACCTTGCTCATCTTCAGAGACACATGTGGCCTTGCCTACTTTCATCTTATCTTGGATTCGGGCCATGCCCCGGTCATCCTTTTGAGATGCCTTGATTTCATCCAAGAGGGTGGATTTATTCTCCAAATTTGCAAGAAACCCCTCCGGAACCATCTCAATTCCAGGCCTTCTGAAATCATCACAAAGCGTGGCATTTCCGGATGAAACCCTAAGGTAATTGCACTGAGCCTTCCGACTCAAGGCATCAGTGACAACATTTTCCTTACCAGGATGATAATGCACTTCCAACTCATAGTCCTTGATCAATTCAAACCATCTCCTTTGCCTCATGTTGAGATCGGCTTGTGTGAAAATATACTTGAGGCTCTTGCGGTCAGTATAGATGTTGCACACATTTTTGAGGAGATAGTGGCACCAAATCTTCAGGGAGTGTACTACGGCTGCAAGTTCTAGATCATGTGTGGGATAATTTTCCTCATGTGGCTTCAATTGGCGTGAAGCTTAGGCGACAACACGTCCTTCTTGCATGAGAACACAACCGAGCCCGATACGAGAGGCATCACAATAGACATCGAAGCTCTTGTGAACATTCGGTTGTGCTAGAATTGGCGCCATGGTGAGACGACACTTCAAAGTTTGTAAAGCTGTTTCACACTCCTCGGACGACTCGAACTTGACATTCTTCTTTAACAATTCGGTCATGGTCTTGGCAAACTTAGAGAAGTTCTCGATGAACCGGCGGTAATAACCCGCAAGTCCAAGAAAACTTTTAATGTCAGTGACACTTTTGAGCTGCACTCAATTGAGTACATCTTGCATCTTTCTCGGGTCAACTGCAATTCCGTTCTCTGACAAAACATGACCTAGAAAAACAAAATTTTGGCTAAAATGCTTGAGTTAGCCAAAGCTTCTGTCGGTGATATGGGATCCGGGGGTCCCCGAGTCCCGAGGCCAGGATAGCACAGGTGCCACATGGCGCCTTTCCTTGGGGCCCACCTCCCCGAGGGCCCGAGAAAAGCTAGGTCCGGGAGGGGGTGATCGGGGCCAAGAACAGTTGGTCCCCGAGTACCCAGAGTTCCCCGATGACCCGAGAAGAGCCAGATTCGGGATGGGGTGCTCGGGGCCAGGAACAGTTGGTCCCCGAGTACCCAGAGTTCCCCGAGGACCCGAGAAGAGCCAGGCCCGGGAGGGGGTGCTCGGAGCCAAGAACAGTTGGTCCCCGAGTACCCAGAGTTCTCTGAGGACCCGAGAAGCCCCTTGCCGGTGGACCCCACAAGGACTCTACGATGAGGTGTTGAACGGTGGGAGGCCCAATGCTGCATTTAAGGGGAAGCGTGGCCGGTCACATCCAACCACTCCCCCCCACGCCTGTCGTACTGAGTACGTCAGTCCCTGCCACCGCCTGGCAGGAAGGCGTGGGAACAATTAATGCGATGAGTCCCATCGCATGTCCCCTCGCGGGGCCCATAAAGGAAGACGGCTTGAAGATATCTTCGATGGGCTCGAGACGTATCGCCTATCGCCCCGTTGCTTCTGATCGTGTCAGACCTACTCCGACCGGACGGGCATGAGAGGATACTCAGTGGCTAGCCGGTGGCCCCCCTGCACATGTTAAAGTTGGGGCATAAAGACCGACGGGACCATCCGAGGGACGTATTTTCAACCCCTGTAACATCAAACTGTAGACCCATGATGGTTGTTTTTAATTTATGGTTTATGGGAACTTGTGCCCTCATTCTGGGCACGCCCTGGAGGGCCTCCCCCCGGTAGGATAAAAGGGGGGAGCACTTCGTAGAAAGACAAGGCGAAGTGAAGTTCAAGCCAACAAGCCAATTTGAAGACCGAAGCTCAAGACTTGATAGATAGACCAAAAACCTTGTAACACAGAGATCCAGAGAAAAGGCATTTCAAGAGCATTAATAACACACCAGACACACATGAGTAGGGTATTACGCCTCCGTGCGGCCTGAACCTGTCTAAATCCCTTGTGCATTTACTCCTACTAGCTGACGATCATTCGTCCCGCCTAAGTCCCATACATTCGCATTAACCCCACGTACGAGGTAGATCCAGAATCAGTCCCCCGGTCGAATCTCAAAGGGGGGTCCCTCAGGATCCCCGCTTGCGGTGTTCATCCACCGACAGCTTCAAATGTTAGTTTTGAGAATTCAAATAAAACACTTCAAGAGAAATTTGATTGGTTAGATAAAGTCCATAAAACTCTTGAAGTTGAGTTTGAAATTGTCAATAATAACACCTCCATCTCTAATGATGCATATTGCTCTACTGTCTCAAGTAACATTGATTGTTCTAGATGCAACGATATTGATATTGATACTTGTGCTACTAACTCAAAATCTATGCAAGCCTTAGCAAGTCAAAATGAGAAGCTTATGGGACTCCTTCATAATGGCATTCTTAAGTGTCATATGGGTAGTAAAGCCCTCAAGGAGTACCTTGTTATCAAAGAAGTAGCTTCAATCATGAAGGACTTGAATACTATTCTCCTAAGAGAAAGAAGGTTAAAACCTTGGCTCAAAAGTGAGGCTTCATCAACTTTGTCAAAGCCAAAAATATCCAAAACCATAATCATGCATCTCAAGCTACTTTTGATGCATCATATGTGCTTAGGAAAGATCATTATAGTAGAATTGTTGCTAAATATGTTGGTATTAGAGATAAGCATGTTTCCATTAAGAAATCCATATTGGTACCAAAAATACTTGTGACTAACATGAAAGGACCCAAGCAAGTTTTGGTACCTAAAGTTAGAACTTGATCTATTTTATAGAACTATACCTCCTGTGGAAGAAGTTGGGTGATCAATAGCGGTTGCACAAATCATATGACTGGAGAGAAATCAATGTTCTCATCATTTGACATGAGTGGGTCGTCATATGAGAATATTGTATTTGGTGACAATGGTAAAGAAAAGGTAATGAGACTAGGTAAATTTGCTATTTCAAATGATATTTTCATATGTAGCATCTAGGCCCTTAGGTAAATGGTAAGTGGTAAGTGTTTCGATGATTAATGATAACCATACCATTGTGACTAACAATTTGTTTTGAAGGGAATAAAAAACTTAGTTCGTAATGATAATTTGGTATGCTTAGTCCCTAAAGTGATTATATGGACGATCAAAGGACATGTGTGTCAAGATTAAGGATCTTCTAGTTCTAAGTATCACAAAGGAGATAAATGACACTTAGAGTAGTATAGGTCTATTTCTTTAGTCTTTTGACCGTACTATAAAGAGGGACTAAGAGTAGTACCTTGACCTAGTGAGTCTAGATTTGATTTGATGCACACTTATAAAATTCTAGCACTAGGTAACTCAAATAGGCCTAGGGTTGAGATGTCAAGAAGTTAGAGCTCAAGAAATTTTGAATTTGATGAGCTCATAGTCTTTTTAGTTCATCGATGACCTGGTCTTGTGAAGCTTGTTCCCACCGGATCATGTTTGGTCATCAAGTCAGAAACACATTTCATACACAGGACGGTCCGATGATTAAAGTTATGGAATCATCAGATGCTTTTCTAGGTGACACGTGTCCAAAAATATTAGAAGTGTTACACCAGATGGTTCAGTGTTAGTTTGTTCAGAGCATCGAACTAGTTTTAGCAAAAGTGGAATTATCCAGGAAAAATTAAGTTCAACTCACCGGATTACCTGGTGATGCAATGATGAAATCACCGGACTATTTATTCCAGAGGCGATTTCAAGTGATGAAGTATGAGTTTCAGTTCACCAGATGGTCCGATGATCATGATATGTGCACCGACTCTCATCACCGGAGCAATATTTCCAGAGAGAGTTGCTTCGGATGGTGTGAAAGAGTTCTACTCAGTAGATAGTCCGGTGATGGACAAATATGTACACCGGAGCATTTCCTGTAGATAAGTTTTTGAGGGTAGAAGAAGTTCAACTCACCGAATAGTCTGATGATGGCAATGAAATCCTCACCGGAGCATATTTTCCAAAGAAGGTTGCAAAAGGGCAGTTTTGCTATGTTCTACTCACAGGATGGTTCGGTGCTAAGTGTGTGATCACCGGATGATAATACCGGACTATTTCTCAGAAGTAACGGCTAATGGCAGCTGGCATAGTGGGGATTAAAATTTGTACTCACCGGACTGTCCGGTGTGAGTAAGAAGATACTCATCGGATCATCTGGTGTTAACAGAAAAAGTGGGTGGTAAGGCAACGGCTAAAATTTGGACCTCTAGCCTATAAATACCCCTCCACTTGATTTCATTTTGCTCTCTTGCGACCCAGAGGAGTTCATACACTGTGTGTGTCATCAAGAAGTAAGAGAGATCACTTGAGTTGATTTCCAAGTCCCTAATTGAAAATTAAGGACATCATTAGTGCTTGAAGAGTAGCAAGTGTGCATCTAGTTGCAGTCTAGGTTCGATCTTGGTCAAGTGAAGCTATTGGCTTGTTACTCTTGGTGGTTGGCAACACCTAGCCGGTCTTTGGTGCTTGGAGGTGTCTCATGAGCTCTTAGAGTTCCCGTGGGAGCCCCGAGACGAGCTATGTACTTGGTTTGATGCCCGCTAATTCAGAGATAGAGAAGTGGCAATCATGAGGGAGCACTTGAGTCTTGGTGACTTAAAGAGGAGCAATATCCTTGGTGGATGCTCCACCGAGGACTAGGAGGAGTGCTAACTCATCGATACCTCGGGAAAAAAATTCAGTGTTCTCTTGTCCATCTCTTTACTGTTCCGCAATTTAATTTGATGATCTACATTCTTGCAAGCTTTCAATTCCGTATTTTCTTAGTTTCTTTGCTTGTTTGTTTTGTTGCCTTCTCCTAGCTTGATCGTGTAGTCGCATGTCCTTTCTTCTAGACTAAGGTTGCCATTTGTTCTAGATTACGGTAGAAGTTTTAATTGCCCAATTCACCCTCCCTCTTAGACCATTCGATCCTTTCACCATATCAAATGTCTTGCTTGTAAAATCATTAAATTATAATTTACTATCCGTGTCTCAATTATATGAAATGAGTTTCAATTGTTTATTTACTAATTTTGATGTGACGAACTTTAGAAAAGATAACTCCTCAATAGTCTTCAAGGGTCGTATGAAGGGCAAGCTTTGTCTTGTGGATTTTTCATCGGATAAAGCAAGCCTGAGACTTATTTGATGGCTAAATCTAGCATGGACTGACTATGACATCATAGGCTAGCCCATGCCGGTATGAGAAATTTTAGCAAACTTCTAAAGGGCGAGCATATTTTGGGACTAACAAATATTTCTTTTGAGAAAGATAGAATTGTAGTGCATGTCAAGCGGGAAAATAAGTTGGAATACCACATCCCGTCAAGAATATCGTGACAACATCAAGACCATTGGAATTACTTCATATGGATCTTTTTTATCCTATTTCTTACATAAGCATTGATAGTAACAAATATGGTTTAGTAATTATTGATGATTATTCTCGTTTCATTTTGGTATTCTTTTTGCATGACAAAAGTGAAACACAAAGAACATTAAAAAAATATGCAAGAAGAGCCCAAAATGAATTCAACTTGAAGATAAAAAAATAGAATTGACAATGGGAGTGAATTCAAGAATACTCAAATTGAAGAATTTCTTGATGAGGAAGAAATCAAGCATAAGTTTTTGGCACCCTACTCCTCACAACAAAACAGAGTAGTCGAAAGGAAAAACAGCACACTTATTGAGATGGTAAGAACTATGCTTGATGAATACAAGATCTCCGATAGTTTTTGGGCGGAGGTCATTAACACTATTTGTCACGCGACGAACCGGTTGTATCTTCGCCGGCTCTTGAAGAAAACTGCATATGAGCTTTTTATTGGTAACAAACCAGTTTTTTTATATTTTTGTGTTTTCAGAAGTAAGTGTTTCATTCTTAACAAGAAGCAAAAATCCGCTAAATTCGCTTCTAATGTTGACGAAGGTTTCTTTCTTGGTTATGGATCAAATGTTTATGCATATCGCATTTTCAACAAAACCATAGGTGTTGTTGAAATCGCGCGTGATGTAACATTCGATGAAACTAACGGCTTTCAAGTAGAGCAAGCTGATGCAAATGTACTAGGTGAAGAAGAAATTCTAAGTAAAGCAATCAAGAGGATGGCAATTGGCGAGATAAGACTACAACACTCTCAAGAAGATTCAAATCAACCATTTTCATCAATTCAAGTGGAACCTCTGACCTCAAATCAAAATCAAGAAGATTCTAACACATGTCTTGATCAAAATAAAGAAGATAGAGTCGAACCACAATCACAAGTGCCACATCCAAGAATTCATAAAAGTGTGCAAAGAGATCACCTCGCAGATAATATTCTTGGTGACATAAATAGGGGAGTCTCTACTAAATCCCGAGTTGCTAATTTTTTTTTAATATTACTCTTTCGTATCTTCATTGGAACCTTTAAAGGTAGAAGAAGCACTCAAAAATCCAGATTGGGTAATGACAATGCAAGAAGAGTTAAATAACTTCACCCAAAAAAAAGGTGTTGTCATTGGCGGAAAAGCCAAATCAAAATGTGATCAGCACTAAGTGGGTGTTCCGCAACAAGCAAGATGAAAACTTAGTAGTGACAAGGAACAAGGGAAAACTAGTTGCAGAAGGCTTCACACAAATCAAAGCTTTGGATTTTGGTGAGACTTATGCCCCAGTTGTTAGATTAGAGTCTATTCGCATATTGCTTGATTTTTCTACGCACCATGATTTCAAGCTTCATCAAATAGACGTGAAGAGCACATTCCTTAATGGACCCATCACTGAATTGATATATGTTGAACAACCTTCGGGTTTC
The DNA here is from genome assembly GCF_958298935.1 of Phragmites australis. Lineage (NCBI taxonomy): Eukaryota > Viridiplantae > Streptophyta > Magnoliopsida > Poales > Poaceae > Phragmites > Phragmites australis. The sequence goes on along the minus strand of NC_084941.1, from coordinate 8,755,641 downwards.
AAAGATCCTAAATTCCCATATCATGTCTATAAACTCCATAAGATATTGTATAGGCTTAAACAAGTTCCTAGAGTATGGTACGAGTGCCTTAAGGATTTTCTAGTCAAGAATGGTTTTGAAATTGGGAAAATTGGTACAACTCTCTTTACTAAAAAGTATTATAATGACTTATTTGTGTGCCAAATATATGTCGATGATATTATATTTGATTCTACTAGCAAATCTTTATTATAAGTTTAGTAAAATGATGACCAAAAGGTTCGAGATGTCGATGATAGGAGAGTTGAAGTTCTTTCTAGGATTTCAAATCAAGCAACTCAAGTAAGGGACGTTCATATGTCAAATAAAGTACATCAAGAACATACTCAAGAGGTTTGACATGGAGAACGCCAAGCTCATTCGAACTCCCATGCAAGTAAATGACCATCTCGACCTCAACAATGATGGTAAATCGGTTGATCAAAAGGCATACCATTCCATGATAGGCTCATTGCTTTATCTTTGTGCATCTACGTCTGATATTATGATTAGTGTGTGCATGTACGCAAGATTTCAAGTTGCTCCGAAGGAGTGTCACTTAGTGGCCGTTAAGAGAATTCTTCGATATCTAGTTCATACACCTAACCTAGGGCTTTGGTATCTCAAAGGGTTTGAATTTTAATTTCATTGGATATTCCAATGTGTATTATGCGTGTTGTAAAGTGGATAGGAAGAGCACATCGGGTACATATCAATTCTTGGGTAGATTCCTAGTGTCATGGTCATCAAAGAACAAAACTTCGTAGCCTTATCCACCGCCAAAGCGGAATATATTTCTACGGGTAGTTGTTGCGCACAATTACTTTGGATGAGGCAAACATTAAAAGATTTTGGAATCCATATGAAAAAAGTGCCTCTTTTGTATGACAATGAGAGCGCCATCAAAATAGCCAACAACCCCGTCCAACACTCCCGGACTAAGCACATAGATATCTGATACCACTTATTTTGTGATCACTCTACAAAAGGAGACATAGACATACAACACGTAAGGACGGAAAAACAACTAGTGGATATCTTCACCAAGCCCTAGATGAGCATTGGTTTTGTGAGTTAAGAAATGAGCTAAATATCTTGGATTCTCGAAATGTGGCTTGACTTCTTGTATACATTATTTGCATATTTGCCTATGTGTTTGAACTAATATGGTGAGCATGTCTTGGCAACGTGTTGCCCTCTAAATGAGTGTACACAAACCATATGACGTGAAAATATTGATATTTTTGCAAATAAGTGACTCTTGGGTGACTTATGTGCAAAATGTGAATCTAGTGCTAAGGCATCTTATTCTAAATGAATTTTGGTCCTAGTACAATAATTGGATTCATACAAGTCCAATCTCTTAGTCAATTCACCATTGTTAGTTCCATTTGTGTTTTTAACCGCTTATCGGATTTATTGGTTCCGTTTCATACCAATTTATTCATTTTGATCTTCAGATCGTGTTGATTCACTTGTGATCATAGCTTTGATTGATTGTTTATTTGCTGATCACAAGTGAAAAAACATCCAAAGTGTTCGTCTGATCAATCTCTCAAGTTTCAATCCCTCAAAACCTCTAATCTCCTGGAAATTTGCACATATCAGAGCATCTGGTATTTTAGATTGGAACATCCTATTTGTTGAAATTCCTAGAATCTTCCCTGAGAAATTCCCTATATCGGAACTTCTGATTTATCTATCGGAACTTCCGATCTTCAATTTTCTAGAAATTTGTACATATCAAAACTTTCGATCCTATGACCGGAACTTTTGATGTGGGAATCTCGATAGCATGTTTAACCTTGGTGAAGCATTTTTCTCTGCATTCTATACTTTTATCATCAGCCTCTCACTTTGTAATGCGACTCCACCGAAGACCGGACCTTCCGGGCCACTAGAACCTCCGATTTGGATTCTCCCTCGGCCGGAGATTTTGTTTCCTCTTAGAATCAAAGTTCATCTCTAGTGTTTGAACCTCTTTGAGGTAACTTAATCTCCATCTAGGGTTCTTTTGAAAACAGCAGAAGTGTAGCATGTAGTCCCTAGTAATTAGATCTATCACCACCTTTCATAGTTGTTGGGAAAAATCATAGAAATCTTGATTTTGGTGCTAGGTCATGAAAATCGGAACATTCGGCCGGGGACACCGGAACTTACGGTTGAAACCATCGGAACTTCCAATTTTTATGATTTTCATACCTTAAGTCAATTTGTTCTTTCGATCTTCTTCCAATTTGATCCTAAATCTTTATCCATATCATCTTTTATCTCAGGATCAGTGTAAATGGAAGGAGGACATGGACATGTCTATGAGAGAAGGATCAAAGCTAGAACCGATCCATCTTTGCCGGAAAGCTCAAGGGGAAGACTCAAATCAAAGAGGATAGCTGGTAGGGGCAGAAATCCATACTCAGATCTTTCAATTGGCTCTGAGCAAAGTGCTCAAATAGTAAATGTTGGAAGAGGTGGTTCTCTACCACATAGAAGAGGAAGCAGCTCTAGTGCTCAGGAAGAAATTGAAAAAGATGTTGAAATAGAGGAAAAAGGAGAAATTAGACCCTTAAGGATGCATGTGCCTGACAGAGCAAATGATCATCCAAGTCATTGCCTTAGTTACAAGGGCATGTCATCTGTTGTGAAAAAGGAAAGGGAAGCTGACCCCTTTAAGTATGACAGGTTCTTCACCGACAATCACTTCTGGAACTTCTTTCAGCAGGACTACTATGATGAGTCTATCATTCTTCCAAGGAAGTATCCTACTTATCATACACAGTGGGTTGATTGGAGCTATACGGAAAGCTAAGATGATGACATTTTCAATGAAGTGATGGCTGCTTGTGACTTTCATTACCTCAAAAGGATCATGGCTTTTGAATATCCTTGGTATGAAGAAGTGATTGCTCAGTTCTATGCTACCCTTTATGTTGAAAAAGATGTTGGAAGGACAATCCATTGGATGACAAATGGTTCATGGTACAAGATCAAGTATTCAACGTTTGCTAGACTTTTGAGTTTCACTCCAGGTGATTTTCGCAACTCAGTGCATATCCACAATGAGAGTTTGTTGGAAGCAAGTGATATGAAATTCATGTACAATGTGGATGAAGAATACGTTCTTGGCAAAACAAAAGGTATTCTTTATTTCTATGATTACCTAAATAGGATGTTCAGGAAGACCATTGCATCTAAGGATGGAGATACCAACAATATTCTTTCTTTCTCAAGAAACCTACTTGCAAGAATGAAGAAGAACACAAAATTTGATGTGTTTAACTTTATTTGGGAGGAGATTCATTTCACCTCTATTGACCCAAAAAGAGGATGTGGATATGCGCCCTACATCATGTTCTTCATTGAAAAAGTTACAAATCTCTCTTTCATAAGGAGGTAAAGCACATCGGGCTGCAAGTAAGGTTAATTAAGCGTGTTCGCTCCTCTAGGAAAGAGGAGTCACCTCAGACTAAAGCTTCTTTTCTTCTTCATCCACTCTTCGAATCCTAAAGTCCATCTTTTGCTTATGTAAGACTACTTCTGTGAGAGTTTAGAAAGAGAGGGTTGCTAGGAAGAAACTCACTATGAGAGTCAAGCAAATCCATATGCACCTTGATATTCAGTCACCTTGCTCTCCTGATGGTTCTGAGGTTGAGGATAGCGATGAGAACGTGATAGAAGATCCTTTCAGTGCAAATCCTGCTCCTGCTCTTGATCATGGTTCTGAGTCCAATGAAGATGAGGAGGGAGGCGAGGAGGACAGTGGCGAGAAGTTCTATATCTTTGACTTCTTTCTTACCTTTTGGTGTCTTGATGCCAAAAGGGGAGAGAAAAGCTTAATCTCATATCTTAGGTCTTCTTTGGTTCCTTTTTCCATCGTTGTTAGTCAGACGTTGTTTTATTCGAGTTTATGTGTTGAACCTTGTTTTAATTCTTTTTTGTAAGAACTCAACTCTTTTGTGCTAGTGGGATGTAATGTGCTACCTTTATGTATTGTGAATGCTATATTATATGTCGTTTTATGATATGTGTATTGCCATGTCATATGAATTCTTTATTTCTTATATGAGATGACATGCTTTATGTATTCATATTGTTGTATGCCACAATGATTGCACATGTTCACACACTTGCACCCCACATCGAATGCCAAGATATAGGGAGAGCTATTTCTCTAAAATTCCATTAAAAATATGCATTTGATATTCTTTTCAAATTTCTCCAATGCACATCTTTAGGGAGATCTCACCACATATCTTTGCATTCAAAAATAATTTCATTTAATTTTTTATAAGCTTTATTCATGATGTCATCAATCAGTAAAAATAGAGAGATTGAAAGTGCATCTAAACCCTTTATATGGGTTTTGATGATTGATGACAAGCGATTAATAGACTAAAATGTTTAATGAGTATTTGAATAGGTAAAAGTCCGAATGATGAAACCTAAAAGACATCGATGATCCCCAAAAATAAAGAAAGAAGACGGCGATTGAATATTCTAGGGCTATAGCATTTTATTTTAATTGAGTATAGGAATATCGTACTATTAAGAGAGATGCAACATTGAAAGTTTTGTCATGAACTTAGTGCTCAAAGTTTATTTTGAGAATGAGAGACACAATTCACAACACGAACACTTGGGTTGAAAATGTTCTGAGTTGATCAGAAGTTCTGATACCAGTTGGAATGTCCCGTGTGTTAGATTTTAGGCTCTCGGGTTTCTAGTTTTGATTTATTGGATGTTCTGATTTTTTGGATCGGAATTTCCGATGTGGATCGGAATGTCCGGAGTTCCTCAAATCCTAGGTTCTCGGGTTGGTTTTTAGTTTGCTAATCAGAAGTTCTGATGTCAGTCAGATAGTCTAATATCCTCACAATCATGGGCTCTCTGTTTGGCTCAAGTTGTTAATCGGAAGTTCCGATATGTTAGGTCAGAAGTTCCGATATGTGTTTTATTCTAGTTTTGGTTTGGGTAGAGTAGATTGTGACGGTTACTTGGCAATGATCGAAAGTTTCGATGTGGGTTGGAAAAGTGCATAACGGCTAGTCTTTGGAGGGTATCCTATAAGTACCCCTCCTCCCCACCCTCTCTGAGCTGCTGCTTGCTTGAACAAGAAAAACCTCTCCAGAGCCCCAAAGAGCACATCTGCTCTCCCTTGCTTTGTGCTTTATCTTGAGAAAGAGATTTGAGTGAGAGATTTAGTGAAAGTGAATTTGAGTTCATCTTTGAGCACTAGAATTCATCTCTAAGCATTCTTCGTGCGCATTTGTTACTCTTAGAGATTGATGCCTCCTAAATGGCTAGGAATCACTCATGAGCCCTAATCGATTGTTGTGTAGTGAGGAGTTTATGAAGGCCAGATTCCATCTTCGAAAGGGAAGGAATATCAAGTGGAGCTAAAGAGTGTTTTGTGCAACCTCGCGAGAAAAATGGTTGAAAGAGACTCGACTCAAGTGCGACCGAGCCTCTCAACGGAGATGTAGGATTCCCTCAAGGATCCGAACTTCGGGAACAAATACATTGAGTCTCCTCTCTTTGGTTATTTCTCTCCTCTTATGTGTTTTCGAGCAATTCGGTTATTATCTTGAGTTAGAGTTGTGCTGGCTAGTTCTACTTCAATTTGAATAGTATTATATCTTGCTACATCTTGCATTTCATAGTTTAACTCATTTTTGCTTGGAGATCTAGCTAGATTCAAACATCAGACAAATCGGAAGTTTCGGTTATCAACATCAAAATTTTGGTATAAATCAAAATATCCGATATTTTATATCGAAACATCTAATCTATTTTCATTGTGCTATTTTAATATTTTGTAAAAACATCTACTCACCTTTTTTAGACCACTATCTCAATCCTTCGTACACACGAGAGGTTAGAGATTGACTGATCAAGACCTCGAGGGTGCAGTCCACGGAGATGAATAGTCGCTTGACGCCTGTGATCTGTGCCGTGTGGTTTTGCCAGCTGGGACGGCACCAAGGCCACACGGACCGGCAAAATCTAGCTATGGCGCTTACCATATTGGTGCCTTCGCCACTATGTGACACTGACTCTTGTCAACCTCATGGCCTCCAGTACAACTCAACTGCCTTCCGTCCACCGTTGAATTTTCGGCCGGGTCCTGTGACGGCAAAGCTAGTTAGCATTTATATAACACTTTCTTTTCTTATAAATCAATGCCGGTTGAATTGTTGATGTTCTCGTTTAATAATCCCCATGCTGATGCATCGATCGCATGCAAAGACTCTAGTGCAGACGTAACGTTACTGTTCCTTCATCTAGAAGTGCTGCTACTGTTCCTTGCTACTCAACAGTGTCTTTAAAAGGGCTGAAAATTGAAGATCCTGAAACAGATCGGAGAAAGTACAGTATTGCTGTTACGTCTAATGGTGAACTAATTCTCATGACAATAGTCCTGGAAACACACACCCATCGTTAGAGCAGAAGCATGTGATTAAACCTACGTTTGGTGATATCATCTTGAGTTGATTGATGAGGTGTTGTTGGCGTAGAAGAGTTGGCGCAGCGTGTTGATACAGTGTAGTCGTGAGGAGGAGGTCGATGCAGACGTGAGGGAGAACTTGGCGGAGTCCACCCCGATGCGGCAGCAGTTTTTGCTCCACACAATGCTCTCTTTGTAATCGATCTAGGGTTTAGGATATAGGGGAATGTGTTGATCTTACGATATAAAATTCTTTTCAAGACCTAGTCTTACCCGTTTATATGTAACACTGATGAAACATGACCGTAACAAAAAAATTGACTATGTCCCTGATCAGAACACGGGGTAGAGACGGACTTAGATTCTCAGCCACATTAGTTAGAATACGTTAGTCGTTAGGTGGCAGAGATCAATACCACCAATTGCCTCGCTCTAGGTGTGGCACCCTAACACGAATCTGCACCATGTTTATCCTTACTCTCTCACTCTTTTCATTTGTTGAGTGTCTGAATCTCCACCGGAAGTAACGCCATGCTGCTTTTTACTCGGATGAGGATTCAGTCCTCGGAGTGTTGCAGCTGTTCCATCCAATCGCATGCCAATGCTGTGCACTGCTGCCGCCTGCTGCCGAGCTCAGGCTCTCCCAACGCCGTGTGCCATCGAGATCCGTGCTGACCGTCGCCACCCTGGCCGGTGGTGCAGACGTGCAGTTCGCACCCTCGTGTCCCCGGTCAGTCTCCATCCGGCACGACCATGCAGCTCGATCGATCTGTGACGGTGCAGGCAGGTGCAGAGAGATACCGGCCGGTATTGGCATGCTTTCGGTTGCCATGTCGACGTCCATCTCCTAACCCGACTTGATTAGTCGCCCTCGAGCTGGCCATCTTCTTTATCGCTCGTCGTCAACCCGTGAATCTCCACTCGCTGATCCACTGGTTTCTCTAAAGGGGAGAGACGAGGAAAGGAAAAGAAAACCGGGAAATGAATAATTCCGGTCAGAAACAGAGACAAGAGACTAAGAGAGTATCCTTAATTCTCAACTGCATTTCTCTAGAAAATTCAGCGATTGAACATCCAGGGGCTGGAAGCTCGTGAGCCTTTATATCAGTTATAGTTTTTTTGGCAGTGATCGATGATGTTTATTTTGTGCGTGAGATCGTATCATTTGGTCGTTGAAACGGTTGGTACAGAGTATAATCCTAAACAAGGATTGGTAGGAGTGTAGCTTTATAGTGCCTCTTTCTCGTGTTCCAAATAAACGGGGCGAAGGAAACCAAAAGGGTTATAGCCTTATAGGTGGTGATCAAGGAGACTTTAGAATGTGTTAATGTTTCTCTACCATGATTTCGAAGCATTTTGACTGGAACTGTTCCTACGATTTCTAGTTGGTACTATTTAGTAGAGCTCAACACATTTATGAATAATATAAATTGGAAAATTCGTCACCCAACGCGAGCCTAGCATGCGAGGCCAAGTTACATGTTAGTGGCACATTGGATGGCATTTGAGATGGTACCACGATATTACCATTTACTACGACAAGTCAAGAAAGTTTACTCTCTATCAAGCTGTTAAAGAATATTTTGGTTCTCACAAATAAACGTCAGGAAGAGGAGTCATGGTCAAACTTGTTGTATGTGGTTGGAAGACAGCAAATAGTGGTCGAAATGAAGCAAATATCAAGATAACAACAATGTCCCAACCAAATTCACAGGAACTTTCGACCCAAAGACAAAGATGCAAAGAGAACATTTCCCCAAAAAGAAGTTCAACACAAAATTCGAAAACTCTCAAAATTGAAATTCTAACCTGTTAACTTATGCCTCAAACTTCCAATCCAAGCCTTCAAAGGTGGTAACGAGGTTTATAGACAATCAACTTGTTGGAAATCTATATTTCAACCTATCGGCAATCAGGCCTAGTGCACGGTGGATATTCCTGATAGTCAGCGATGGTGAAGAGCAGGAGTTGACACTTCAAAATACATGTGCATTGAGGTAAACACGAGTGCAGTTATTGCATTATTTTCACTTCTACCCCTACTTTAGTGACGTGAAAGAGGTTAAATAGTTGTAGCATGCCATCTAACGGCCGGGGTCATTCGTGGTCATTTCTTACTAAATTTTTTATTAGACTTAGTGTCTCCTTATTCTGTTCTTATGCCGACTATAGGCCTGTATTATGAAATGAGGAGTATTCGCTAAGTTAAGAACAGTATTCCATCCATTTCACAACATTTGTCTGAAACCCCTATATAATAAATGGCCACAAAATACCCCTATATATTAAGTAACACCATATAACCAGCTATCATTTTTTCATGTCGTTAAAATAGGTGTAGGGAGCCAAATAGTGCAATAAGTGCACTTTTGTGATTTTTTTTCAAACGAACAACCATTTTGAAACAAATACTGCATAGTAAAAGAACAAATATTATGAAACCGAGCTAGGGAACAATAGTTGGCAATTGAGAGGAAGTGAAGAACAAGCCCCATTTTTTGACTATAATGATTGTATTGGCACGAGTATGTTACAATGGTCATGACCTACGTCAGCGTTAATCTAGGTCTCACTCACACATCTCCGATAGGACCGGAAAATAAATTATTTTTTGAAGAGAAATGAGAGAGAGAGAGAGAGAGAGAGAGAGAGAGAGAGAGAGAGAGAGAGAGAGAGAGAGAGAGAGAGAGAGAGAGAGAGAGAGGAAACCGGCTGAAGAACACAACAAGAGCCGTTTGCCTGTTTGGTGTTACACTTAACGACCTCATGCACCTTTCTACTTTTCCTACACGATCTCCACCCGCTCCGATCCACAGCTGCGCACGGCGCGGCACGGCACGACGCGCGCGCGCGCCGCGCTCGGTGTCTGTCTGTCTACCCGCGGGCCGTTTGGTCCCGCGCGTCGGCGGCGGCGGCGGCGGTGGCATTGCAGCCGAGGAGGCACATGAGGTCGGAGAATGCGCCGAGGATGTCCCTGAGCGCGTCGCGTTCGTTGAGCGCGATGTAGCAGAGGAGGAGGTCATGCAGGCGGGCGAGGTCGGCGTCGCGGCGCGGGTCCAGCCCAAGCGCGTCCGCCATCTCCACCATGGACTTGAGGAAGTCGGCGCGGGGCTGGTCCGTCGACACCGAGACCTTCCGCACCGGCCGCATGTCGTCGTCGTCGCACGCGCGGAAGGGCGCCTTGGTGGCAGCCGAGGAGGTCGTGGCGGCGGCGGGGAAGGCGGAGGTGGCCGCGCGCCGCAACTCGCGGGCGTTGAAGACACTATGCCGGCCGTTGCGGGAGCCGGGGTGCTCGACCGAGTCGACGATGGAGTTGGACCGGCCTGGGGTCGCGAGGAAGAACCTGCGGGAGGCGATGGCCGTGGACAGCCCTCCCACGTCGGCCTCGGCCTCGGCGTCGTCGGGGTAGAGGCCGTCGTCGTCGAGGAATGCCGGGGACGACGTCGACGCCGAGGACATCGGCGTTGAGCACGTTCCCACCGACGTGGACCCCTCCCCGCACGACAACGACAGCCGCGACGACAGCCACCGGACGGCCAGGAAGCACCCCAGCATTGCACGCTCCGTGCCCCTCGTCACCCCAGAGAAACAAGAGCGAACGAGCGAGCGAGAGAGAGAGAGAGAGAGAGAGGTGGGGAACCGGGGATGGATGGAAATTGAAGGAGACTGGTGACACCGCGCGTATATAGCTGGGAGGCAGAGGCAGCGAGAGAGGGAGCACAACAGAACAGGTGAGGTGATTAGGGCAAGGAAAAATTTATATAAATTTTTTTTATCAGGGGTTAGCGATAAACAGGATTATCGGATTTATCGGAATTTTATCGGTGATAAAAAAAATTCGAACAAATTTTGAAAAAAAAATGGCCCAATTTATCTAGAAAATCACATAGATTGTATCCAAATCATTTGACTAAAAAATAACACATAAATGAATTAAGATTGAAAGGGGTGGTATGACGGCCTGCGGCCTGCCGACCGACGTTTTCTTGCTCGTGTGTTGGATCCGGATCAAAAGATGCTAAATTAAAAAGTTACCGAAATTTTTGGCCTATAAGTAAATTTACCGGCCCCCACCAATAAACAGGATTATCGGGTTTATCGATTTTTTTTTGACGATAAATTTTTCACTGGATTAGGGAGGGTGCTTAGCAAGAGGAGGCGGCCTATAATTGGGGCGATTAGCCTAATCCCCTTCTAAGACAGGCCCTAATTAGCAGTCCCCTTCGCTGGAAACGCCACTAATCCGAGCGACCCTCTCTTGCAAAAAAAAAAAAAATGCAAATCAGCCTCAATATTTGAACTTTGTCCCGTTAGATCCTATCCCGTGCCAAGCATCAAATGTTACTGATATGGTCAACAAATGCTTCCGCAAAAAAAAAAACAACAACAACAACAAATCGGGCTGCGCACGTGCACGCCTTGGACGGCCTGGATTGTCCCGCTGATCTGTCCGCGCGATCGGAGCCGCCGGTTTCAAAAACGGAAGGGGTTTTTTGAATTGGGTGGGGTGAGATATGATGGTGTCATGCTAGCTCGTGCATTCAGTGATTGTGCATAGATACGCTGGGAAAGATATTGGAAAATTTGAGAGCTGAGGTTTTTGAAAAAAATTAAGTTATTGCATGTCTAGAGTTTGAAGCTGTTGCATTTATTTTGAAATCTTCGTACAGAATAAATCAATGTTCATGCAAGCCATAATTTAATGTATGAATAAGAGTGCAAATATATTTTCTTTTGAGAATATGATTTTTGAAAGATCCATTGAATCTTTAGTTGTGACTTTGTAATGGACATATCTTTGAAATATCCGTGCAAAAAAAAAAATCAATGTTCATGCATGAACATTGATTTATTCGATTTTTTTGCATGACATTTCAAAATTTGCCCGTTAGAAAGCCAGAAAAAAAGATTTAATGGATATTTCACAATCATATTCTCAAAAGAAAATCTCTCATAAATATTTACACTATAATTCATACATTAAACTATGGTTTGCATGAACATTGATTTATTCTGCAATAAGATTTGAAAATAAATGCGACAGCTTCAAACTCTAGACAATCAATAAATTTAAACTTTAATTGTGGATTTCTAATTGGCACATTTTGAAATATTCATGCAAAAGAAATCAATGTTCTATGCATTTTGGTGTTCCAGAGAAATTTACCCGCATGACAGAGAGAATTTATTCCCTTTTCACTAAGAAAAGTGGAATACGGGGTTTTTAACCTGAATTCAGTGCACCATTCTCCAGTGAAAAACAAAAAATAAGGAAGAATTGACATGCAGGTTCTTCATACCATATTTGTGATCCTTCTAGAGAATAAACCTAAGAAAAAGAAGTAGAGACTAGCACACCTGAGTAGATCTATTGTATCTTCAGGAACTCGTATGGTATGCTTCGTTAAAAAATGGAGAAGCAAAAGGACTTCATGTAGTAGACAATCAATGATGATATGGGATCTTCTCCTCAGTCGGTACAAGAGTGGAAGAAAGGTCTTCTTGTATCGGGCAACCAACGATCATATGAGATCTTCTCCATAGTCGGTAGAAGAGCCGTAAAATGGGGAAGGGCGCGGAAAAAGGAGTCAAACAGAGTTGCAAAGGGAAGGCAGAAGATAGATGGAGCGAAGACAAGCAGGAAGATTAAATAGGCAATATTTGTAACGGTTGTAATGCCAGCAAGCCAAATGGAACGTCATCAGGCGAGATGAAGCCGTAGCAATAGGCGTGGCATACCAAAAGAAGACAAATGTCAAGTGGCAGCATTCGTTGTAGGCTCACGAATGCCATGCGGTGATTGCATAAAAGACATTTGTCACTGTCCACACGTGTAGTTCATTCTAGAAAATCTAATGGCTCGAATTGAAACACGCAAATGTTAAGTGATAAAATATAGTGTGACAAGATATCCCATTACTCACACCTACACAACCACACTATCCAAGGATCACTACCGGAATCTGAAGGTTTGCCGAGTGTCCTATTATTTGCCGAGTGCATTTTATCGCGCACTCGGCAAACGACCCCCTACTCGGCAAATAATTAGGCACTCGGCAAATTCAAGAATATACACTCGGTAAAGAATAGCACTCGGCAAACTTAAGAAAATACATTTGGCAAAGTCGGGCACTCGGCAAACATCACGCCATGTGTCCCTCCGGACGTAATCTGACGGCGCATCCCTCCTTTGCCGAGTGTCGTATAACGGACACTCGGCAAACATTTCTTATTTTACTTTTTTAGGACATGAAAATGTTTTTCTCTTTTATTTTCTTTTTGTTTTCTTTTGTTCTCTTTTATTTTCTTTCCCCCTCTCTTTCCATGTTAAAAATTGGTATTTTTCTGGATCCGTTTGCAATTTTTATGTCATTAAGTGCATTTCTAGGTTTTTAATGAATATAAGTCAAATTTGTACTGCAAGTACATGAAATAATGGAAAAAAATGGGTAGAAAAATCATATTTATGTTGTTGAGTCTATTTTTAGACCTTACCCAAGAAATGGAAAGAAATTTGAAACATCTGGGTGGCAACACTTGACCACCAACATGTAGCTTATTGGTTTTTTAATTCTAAAAAAAGCAAACGAAATCTGAAAAATATAAGACTTGCCATGGTGTCATGATATGATACGTAGAGGCTATAGTAAAAATTTGAGAAGGTTTCACAAAAGTTGTCACGTACGATGCTTAGAAACCGAAGCATCTCCGAGAAAGGATCGTGATTTCGAGACGGAACGGATCAGGTTTGAAGCCGAAGTGACGATTGAATCATCGTTTGACCTTGAAACTTTTTCTAAACTCAACATACAACATAGAATATTTCATGTTAAAATTTGGTATTTTTCTGGGTCCGTTTGCAATTTTTAATTTATTAAGTACATTTCTAGGCTTTTAATGGATGTAAGTCAAATTTGTACTGCAAGTGCATGAAATAATGGAAAAAAATGGGTAGAAAAATTATATTCATGTTGTTGCGTCTATTTTTAGGACTTACTCAAGAGATGGAAAGAAATTTGAAATATCTGGGTGGCAACACTTGACCACCAACATGTAGCTTATTGGTTTTTTAATTCTAAAAAAAGCAAACGAAATCTGAAAAATATAAGACTTGCCATGGTGTCATGATATGATACGTAGAGGCTATAGTAAAAATTTTAGAAGGTTTCACAAAAGTTGTTACGTACGATGCTTAGAAACCGAAGCATCTCCGAGGAAGGATCGTGGTTTCGAGACGGAACGGATCAGGTTTGAAGCCGAAGTGACGATTGAATCATCGTTTGACCTTGAAACTTTTTCTAAACTCAACATACAACATAGCATATTCCATGTTAAAATTTGGTATTTTTCTGGGTCCGTTTGCAATTTTTAATTTATTAAGTACATTTCTAGGCTTTTAATGGATATAAGTCAAATTTGTACTGCAAGTGCATGAAATAATGGAAAAAAATGGGTAGAAAAATTATATTCATGTTGTTGCGTCTATTTTTAGGACTTACTCAAGAGATGGAAAGAAATTTGAAATATCTGGGTGGCAACACTTGACCACCAACATGTAGCTTACCATGGTGTAAAAAATAAATAGATGAAAAGAAAAAAACATAAAACAAATAAAATAAAGAAAGAAAAAACAAAGAAGTAAAGAAAAACTAAACAACACTTTTGAAAAAAAAACATTCTTAAAAAAATCAGTTTTTTACCGAGTGTCCGTGTTTTAACACTCGGCAAACAATGAAATAATTTTTTTCCCGTGACCGCGCCTTTTTTTTCGTCGGCCGCGCCTTTTTTTTTCCCGGCTGCGCGTTATTCATTCGTTCAATTCCTGTAGTTAACTGTTCATCGCTATACGTCGTGCAACAAACCGTCGGATGGAAAGACCAGCGTGGATCGCTAGCACGTGTTCCCGCACCGACGCTTCCAATCAGATATTTTCCCCACCGGCGATTCCAAGGCAGCAAAAAAGAAAAGAAAAGCACAGAGCCCCTCCCCACCTGAGCTTCCACACTCTTCTTCTCCATCCCCCCCTCCCCACCGGACCAACTCTGTTGTCCACCTTCATCGACCCGACCTCCGAGTTTTCCCCGTGTAGACGGCATCAAGCTGCTCAACTGGACGCCGGGGGAAGCCGTTCATCGATCTGGAAGCCGAGCAGCTGCACGCCAGCGGAAGCAACGGCAACGGAAGAACTTCGGGGAGCTCCTACCGCATCAAGCCGAGTATCTGTAGGCAGGCGTTCGTCGACCCGGTGGGAGCTCCTGCCGCATCAAGCCGAGCAGCTGATGCCGGCGTTCGTCCACCCGATGGGAGTTCCTGCCGCATCAAGCTGAGCAGCTGCACGCCCGCGCCGAGCAGCTGCATGCCGACGGAAGCCCTTCATCGACCCGGCCTGGGAGCTCCTGCCGCGTAGGCGCCATCAAGCCGAGTAGCTGGAAGAAGCATAAAGAAGCATAAAAGGTTGGGCCTCCGTAGCTGCTCTGGAGACTCTTCCTGCGTAGCCTCCGTGAAGTTCGGCCTCCGTAGCTAGCTCCAAAGAAATAGCCTGAAGAAGCATAAAAGGTTAGCCTCCATTTTCCTCACGCCAACTTCAGCTGTCCATTTTTAGTGCTAGACGTGTTCATAACATATTGCATAGTAAAATCACTGCCTGATGGTTTGCCCTGAATCAATGTCTTTAATCTATCAAGACATTACCATAATTCTGAAGACCGTAGGATCTAAATTTCGCTTGAAACTGGGAGCAGCTTTTACAGTATAATGACCATGATTGGCTCTCTGAGAGAATACCTTTCATTGATAATATTGGAATCCACAGTGCAATGGTTAGAGTTGTTCTTCTGAATACAATGGCCAGAATTACCTCTCTGAGTGAATATCTTTCATTGATAACATTGTTTAATCTGTGTCTAAAATAGTATGATAGATAAATTTACATTTCCCCTTCTGAGTCAAAATAAGGGGAAAAAAAATCCACATGTATTGCTAGGCATTAAGCTTGACAGTGCTTAAGATACATGTACATAACATATGATCTCACTCCAACTTCAGCTGTCCATTTTTAGTGCTAGACGTGTTCACAACATACTGCATAGTAAAATCCCTGCCTGTGGTTTGCCCTGAATCAATGTCTTTAATCTATCAAGACATTACCATAATTCTGAAGACCGTAGCATCTAAATTCCGCTTGAAACTGGGATGTCCTTCTTCTTTGCCACAATTCATTACTACTTTTGAGTCCTGAAGCAATTGAAGTAGTGTGAACTGTCAACTATAGTTCTTTTCATATGTGAGATTGTGTGCGCCAGGTTAATGCCTTATTGGAACCTGCAAAACTGCTGCCTGTTTGGGATTTTTTGAGAGTCGCCAGGTTAGCATCCAACCATCTGAAGCAGATTTACATCTTTACAATATATATTTCTGTTGAAAGAAATACATGTCCATTGAGGATCCAAGAATATTAAAATTCATGCTTCAATATTTTTTTCTACACTAAGTTTCACAGTTCTGTTGCCGACAGTAATTTTTATAGTTATTCCCTTTGGATGATACTTATTATTTGTATATGTCATGCTTCTGTCAATATGTAATAATACTCATCTTGATCAAAATGTTACTTCTTTAGGCCAATCCAGTCCACTGAGGATCCAAGAATATTGAAATTCATGCTTCCATTTTTTTTCTACACTAAGTCTCACAGTTCTGTCGCTGACAGTGATTTTTGTAGTTATTCCCTTTGGATGATACTTATTATTTGTATATGTCATGCTTCTGTCAACATGTAATAATACTTATTGGTCAATTGTAAGTATTTCCTGATCAAAATGTTGTTTTTCCTGTAAATTTTCCACCCCAGACTTAACCACTAGGTTTACTCACCCTCCTTCCATTGTTTTGCAAGCTTCTTCCTCTTTTTGTAGAACCGGAAAGGAATCTCAATTTGTATTAAGAAAAATTTGGGTGAGTTCAACCTGTCAACGTACAATATTCTAAATTCATTTGATAGTTTTTGTTATGTTACAGAAATGCAATACAAAAAATGATGCATATTTTTCTTAGTTGCTAAAAAGGTTAATCCAAAAAATATTCCTAAAGATGTTTGGCTTGCCTGTTGATCGTTAGATAAGGTTCTCATGGGTTTGACCTGTTTAACTTCAGCAACAACTTCAAGTGTAAAACGAGCTACAATCATACAGAGATCAACTCATATGGATATTTGGATTGAATTGTAAACTAAGTTGTTAAGTCAAGAAAATTCTCCCTGAATGGAGTTGCCTAGAGCTCCGAACCACTCTGTAGTTTACTGCATTTTCCTTATGCTATTTTACACAGGTTTCGTTGATTGAAGTTGTACACATGTTTCAACAATTTTTACTCAGTTGGGTTTCCTTTCTTTTCAGGTTTACATGTATGAAAGATCTCCTTGTAGCAGTTGTTAATGTCTAGAATGTACTGTATATGATCCTTTTCTAGTGCTCAAATGTGATACCCATCATGTCCTATGTAAGCTATGTAAACATGAATGTGCTATGTAAACATGAATGTGAAGTTGTATTTGTCAAAGTTGAATCTGGATGTGATGTATCTGCCTTGTCTAGTGAATTTCGAATTTATTATGTGATGGTATGAAATGCAGTGATATATATATATATATATATATATATATATATATATATATATATATATATATATATATATATATATATTGTTTTGAATTGTAGCGATTTTTGGAAACGAAATAAAAAAAATATATATATATATATTTAGTCGCTTTTTTTTGCCGAGTACCGGATTCGACTCTCGGCAAAGAGTTTGCCGAGTGCGCGATAGAAAACACTCGGCAAACAGCTGTTTGCCGGCACTGTGTATGCCGACAGCTGTTTGCCGAGTGTTACACTCGGCAAACACTTTGCCGAGTGTTTTTAAGCCTTCGCCGTGTGCCACGGCAAAGTACCGAAATCCGGTAGTGGATAAATCCTTTCTATCTGCACTTTTATTTGGATATGGGGTTGGGGGGGTGAGAAAATTGCACTTTTGACATCTCAATGCATGGCTTCTACATTTTGACACTGCCAACATTAGCTTCATCAAAATGACACCCACAACATGAAGCACTTCGATTCTCTGATATTCTACCTATTTAAATTCATTTTAATTTAGTTTCCCTTTTTTAATACGCAAAAGATAAGTATACCCTTGTTTCACACCAACAGGACCGATTCCTAAGTTGCTGCTTCTGTCTGCCCTTGCAATCTGAAATGGAGATGCAGCTACTTCTTTACATGCATGCTTACCAGGATTAGCACTTTGATGTAAGGCTTGTTAAGAGCTTGACTGTGGGATCCATTTCATATTCACTCAGTTTCTGTTAAGAGCTGACGGTGGAAACCATTTCATATTCACTCCTTCCTGTTCTTCGAACAAAGGAAGAAGGCACCTCCAAGCCGCTCTAGAAGAACAGAGGCACCGACATAATCGGTCTTGGTATGAACAAGGGCATACTTGTCTTTTCGCGCACTAAAAACAGGAAAAAGAAACTAAAATGAATTAAAATAGGTAGAAAGTCAGAGAATCAAAGTGATACATGTTTTAAGTATTATTTTAATGATGCTAATGTTATTAGTGTGAAAATATCAGCCATGCATTTGATATATCAAAAGTATAATTTTCTCGTGCAGAGGATAAACCCCACTCCCCCTCCTCCCTCCCCACTACTCATGTGATCTAGGTGGATCCTTTATTTCTGGTATGTATGTTGTATTTGTAATATATGGTGTTGAGTCTTTGTCTCCACTTTGCATTTACTATTTGTACTTTAAGTTGTGCAAATTGGATATGAACATAGTATTAGTACATGATTTATTTTTATTATTAGTCAAATTTTCCGTGCATCTTTACCCATCTAAAATTTAGAGCTAGATCGGCCATTGATGCCATCCTCCAAGATAAGAGTAGCATCTTGTGGAGATGGGCAGGAAAGCTCACGATGTCGGCTACGTGCGTGCGTGTTCCGCCCCGTTTCCCCTGCACGGCTCCGTGCCACGCGCCCGCGGTGTGCAGACCGGCGGAGGTTTTCGCCGGCCCTGTGCTGCGTCGCTGCCCATTCTTGGCAAAGAACAAGGAGCTCAGTTCAGGAGCACGCGGCACGGCCGACCCCCATCGATCGCGACCAGGAGGCTGGCCGGCGTCGGCGTCGGTTGCCAAGCGCGTACGTGTTGACGAAGCCGGGATCCTCCCGTAGATCGCGCGCTACTTTCTCTTTTGAACGTGATTCGATGGATGCCTTTGTGTGTGTAGTGTACGCATGCGGCATGTGACCGCCGTCTGCCTTTCGCTCGGCCGTCTCGACCTCAAGTGTATACAGCGATCCTCTTGTATGTTCCAATCCATTTTGCATTATTCAGCAAGTCATTGCGATGGGTACAAGAGATTTTTTTTTCGCATTATTCAGCAGTCATTGCGACAGATATAAGAGCAGATAACGCAAGTTTTATTCTAAAATTAAAATAATATTCCGGTCTATGCACCAAGATACACTACGGGTACGAGAGATGTTATAATCCGTACACACATGCGCGCCAAGTATCCGGACGCTGACACACGCTGCAAAAAGTAACTAGCGTGCCTCGTCGGGCGACGGACGACATGGACGGGAACCTACCCTACTGCCGACCGCAGTTGAGCCGCGCTGCGGCGGCGATGGACGCGGCCGCTCCGCCAGGCCGCGCCGTCGCGTCGGGAGCGCTGCCCACCTCCGCGCCCACCACCCGCGCCGCGTCCTCCGGCTCCACCTCCTTGTCCGCGCCCAGCCTCACTGTCGCGTCCTGCAAAAAACAACGAGACGCATCGATCAACCGCACCACTCGCGCGCGAATTCGTGGTCAGTAAACAAGCGGCGTAACGAACGCTTCACGGGCCGACCGAGTAGGCGTTGCGTACCGCGAGGACGTCGCGGAGTGTCGTCTTGTCCGCGTCGCGCTCCGCCAGGGCGTTGGCGTCCGCGGCCGCGCGCGCCTGCGCAGAGAGGCCGCCCGGCGGCGCTTCATCCAGCCCGGTCGCGCGCATCTCGGCCGCTGCGATCGCCGCCGCGTCGCTCGGCTCCACCGGCTGGTCGCCCGCCGAGAACGCGGTCGCCTCCAGCGCCTCGCCGATGGTTATCTTCGTCCCGTCCACCACTCCTCCGCCTCCGCCACCTTCTCCCACTGCTGCTGCCGCGCCGACCACGACGTTTTTATCCGCTGCAATGTAGTGCCCCACAGGCTACACATCGACATGGATACATAGTCAGTCCGCGCTCAAGTCCCAAGCGCTAAACAACAGCCCACGCGCCGAGTCAATTCTGATTACCAATACCTGGTTTGCGACGAACTCTGTGATGACGCGGCCGCCGGGCACGCGCGCCTCGGAGACGGCGACACCTTGCTCGGCGGCGGCGTCGGTGGTCTCGTCGTGGGCCACGACGCCGAGGTGCTCATTGCGCCTGGCTGCGGACTGCATAACGGAGGCCGCCTGGCCCATGTGCGCGCACCCGAGCACGGCGTTCTCCGCTGCCTGCATCATGGCCGCGTCCTGAGGCGCGATAGGTTGTCCGGCTAGCTCCCCTCCAACCGCGAACACGTCGCCGTAGCGGACCGCGCTGCCGCCGCCGTCCAGCTCCGGCCTCCTCGGCTTCTCCTCCTGGCTCATCGTCGAATCTTGACGCTTCGTTGCCGGGTGCACTGTCAGCTGCGAGCCGTGCCCTGCTCGGGTTAGCCTGTCAGTGCTGTGTGGGTGAGTCGTTGTGGATTTATCGGGTGAGCATGGGAGGAGACGGGACACGTGTGCGGCCGCGTGGGCGGGCACGTAGCGCGGCCGAGGCGAGGTGGCGCGTGCGCAGCGGCTCGAGACGGTGACTGGTATGAGCGTACGGGATGACTGGTACACGCACGTAGAGGTGGGACGGGCTGGGCCGACCTGTCACGACACGGTCTCTTCCTATCTCGTGTTAAGCAGATTCGGCCCGTTTAGCCCGTCGGATCGTGCCGTGTCAGCACGGTAAGTTGAGGACAGGTTTGAGCAAAACGAAAATAGTCCTGTTAGATCAGAAGTGTGATTTTATAATTAATGATAATATAATCATTATAATTATCATGTTTGTTAAAAAAATATTAGTAGGTTTTATAGATGCAATATATCAAGAAGTTATCGTAGGTGGAGCAAAATTTGATTGAATTGAAAAAGTCTCACGGGAATTGACCTCACCGGAAGGTCCGACAGAGGAGTTTGCATTCACCAGAATATTATGCACATAGACTAATAACCTCATCGGATAGTCCAGTGCTCTGTGTGTTGAACTCACCGGAGTATTTCTGATAAATAGGGAGAAGGCTGATGATCTCACCGGATAGTTCGGTGATCTGCACTGGGTAACACCGGAGCATTTCTTGCAGAGAAGAATGCAAATGCAACAGACTGAAGATCAACCCACTGGAAGGTCCAATGCTTGGTTTGTGCACACCGGAGTATGGCACCGGAGCATTTCTTGCAGAGGTGACTGCAATTACTGAAGAATAAAGATTAACTCACTGGATAGTCTGTGATCACATAGATAGTTGCACCAGAGCATTTCTAGGGAAAAGAAAAGAAGGTTTAACTCACCGAATGGTCTGGTGTGAATGGAATGAACATCACATGAATGCACCAGAGCATTTTGTACATAGAGGCTCAAAGGCTCGGATGACTAAAGATAACTCACTGGAAGATCCGGTGATGGATTTGAAGGCACACCATAGTGTTCGATGTCCACAGAGGCTTCGAGTGAAGTTCTAACGGCTAGTTTTTGAGTTTGTACTTACCGGATGATCCCGTGTTAGTACTACTATTCTCATAGGATCATCCAATGTTATCAACTTTTCTGAGCTATTGGAAAAATAATTAGTTGGCCGGCTTAAGGCTATAAATACCCCTCCACTCACTTAATTGATATATAGCATGTTGTTGGAGTCTAGAGAAAGCTCATACACACCTTAAAAGATATCAAAGCCAATAAAGTGCTTAAAATGATCATCAAAGACAATTAAGTATAAGATTAGATAAGTGTTTAGTGCTTATAGACATAGAGTGAGTTGTAGCTAGGTGTTGCAGCTTGAAGAAGAGATCAAGAAGTGATCCTAGAGTGTACCGAGAGGTGCGCCGACACCTTAGAGTCTTGGTGACTCGTCGGTATCTTAGGCCTTGGTGGCTCAAGCTTGTTGATCCTTCGACTTGGTGTGGAGCAGCAGCAACACATGTGTATGAGGACACGGAGACCCTTGCCTTGGTGGCTCAATATCTGAAGTGATCATTGTGGCAAGTGATTGGAAGAGAGGCTATTGGTAAGATCTTGTCTTGCTGGCTCATCGTGCTTGAGATCTTGTCTTGGTGACTTAGTAGCTCAAGAGCCGTAAACTGAAAGAGTCATGCTGACCGGGAGTATATCCTTTATAAAGCTCTAACGTGGACTAAGGGTGGTATTCATGCCATTGATACCACAGGATGAAAATCACTTGTGCCGACATTATCTCTCCACCTTATTTATGTTTTTGTTTTTACATACTTGTAATTTACCTTGCTAAAGTAAGTTACAATCCTCTTAAGTGGTGATGAGAGCACGCCCGATCTTCCGAAAGGTAATATGATAAGTCGATTGGTGGAGTTTTAACGTTGATGATCTAAAGGTTCCGATCAGAACCGATCAAGAACTCTCGCAACCACTACATCACTACTCCGTGGTTATCAACCACTACACCACTACTCAGGAGGGGTTATGATGCTTCTCCCATATTCCTAAAAATAACATAAAACTTAGTAGTACTCTATTATTTTATGAAGAAAATATAAACAATAAGGGACGAATTTACCTTGTGTGTATCCGAGGGAGCCGTGCTCTTATCAAGTGGTAGAGTAGACACACTAGATAAACCTAGAGTACATTTAGATAGTAGTTGATATAGGTTTATCTTGTGAATTTTTTGGAGCCGAATAGTTTCTAAGATGTCTTAATTCACCTTCTCTTAGGACGTCACCATTCCTCACATTTGGTATCAGAGTCTTGTGCTCTTAATGGTCTTATCATTCTAGAGTTGTGACGTCTGGGGTTGGGATGGATACCCCACCAGAAGGTTCGATGCTTGTTTTGTACGCATCGGAGTATGACACTGGAGTATTTCTTGTAGAATCGACTCCAATTGCTGAAGAATAAAGATTAACTCACGGATAATTCGGTGATCACAGAGATAGTTGTACCAAAGCATTTCCAAAGAAAAGAAGAGAAAGTTCAACTCACCAGATGATCTGATGTGAATGAAATGAATACCGGATAAATGCACCAGAGCATTTTACACAGAGAGGCTATAAATGCTCAGATGGCTAAAGATAACTTACCGGAAGGTCTGGTAATAGATTTGAAAGCACACTAGAGTGTCCCGTGTCCACAGAGGCTTTGAGTAGAGTTCCAACGGCTAGTTTCTGAGTTAGTACTCATCGGATGATCCGATGTTAGTATTACTGTTCTCACCGGATCATCCGGTGTTAACAACTTTTCTAAACCGTTGGGAAAACAGCTAGTTGGTGGGTTTAAGGCTATAAATACCCATTCACTCAGTCATTTGATGTGTGGCATGCTGCTAGAGTCTAGAGGAAGCTCATATACACTTGAGAAGATATCTAAGCCACGAAAGTGCTTAAAGTGATCATTCAAGACAATTAAGCACAAGATTAGATAAGTGTTTAATGCTTATAAACCTAGAGTGAGTTGTAACTAGATACTGCAGCTTGAAGAAGGGATCAAGGAGTGATCTTAGCATGTAACGAGAGGTACGTCGGCATATTGGAGTCTTGGTGACTTGCTGGCATCTTGGGCCTTGGTAGCTTAAGCTTGTTGACCCTCCAACTTGGTGTGGAGTGGCAGCAAGATACGTGTACAGAGACACGAAGACTCTTGTCTTGGTGGCTCAAGCTCTGAAGTGATCATAGCGGTAAGTGACCAGAAGAGAGACTAGTGGTGAGACCTTGCCTTTGTGGCTTGGTGGCTCATCGTACTTGAGAAATTTTCTTGGTGACTTGGTAGCTCAAGAGTCATGATCGGAAGAGTCATGCCAACCAGGAGCATATCCTTTGTAGAGCTCCAACATGGATTAGGGGTGGCATTCATGTCATTGATATCACATGATAAAAATCTCTTATGTCAAGTTTGTTTTTCTATCTTATTTACGTTTTCGTATTTACATACTTGTAATTTACATTGCTAGAGTAGGTTGTAATCCTCTTAAGCGGTAAAGTAGACATACTAGATAAACATAGAGCACATTTAGATAGAACTTGATATAGGTTTATCTTGTGATTTTTTTGGAGTCGAATAGTTTCTAAGATGTCATAATTTATCTCCCTCTTAGAATGTCACCGTTTCTCACACTAAGCATAACTCATGGCACACCGTGCCGTCACTGTGCCGTGTTGGCCCAGGTATACAGTCGTTGCTGCACAATTAAGCATCATCACATGTTCGATCTGGCTGTCACGATAAGCAAACACGATTGTTATGCTCGATGAATAGAGACGCATGAGCATAATTGGCAACAACCAACAAATAAGCTTTGATATGTTCGTGGGCATACATAAGACTCACTTACCTCAATTGATCAGTGCCACAATGAGAGGTTTGGATAAAATGTTACGAGTACAGTGACGTGCCGACTGTCGGGCACTTGTATTAGTTTGACCCATTATCAATAACAATACGTTTCAATCAGTAACCAATAATTCTACTAGAATCGGGCCCATTTATACTAAGCCAGCCCAAGCATGACTCATTATTTAGGCCGGGCCGAGCCATCCACCGTGCCAATACTTTAAACATGACATGGCCTGCGTGTCCATACCGTGCTAGCTCGACCTAATTTTTCTCGTGCCATGACCCGTACCAAATCGTTGCGCTATGAGCCACCTAATTCGGCCCGATCAAAGTCCCACCTCTACACGCACGCTTGGTGCATGGATCATCCTTGTTGTTGCGCCGGAACATTGCAATTTGCTCCAAGCTTTTTGCATCGGCTGCGCGCTGAAGACGAGGCTGTGTCTGTCAAGACCCAAGCTTTTGCATCGCATAAGATCTATAGATTCATCTACTCCATGTTCTGAACTTCTTACATTTGGAACAACTGGATTTTCTTACCAATCTACCAGTAGTACTATGACCAGCTTGTAGCGTGTGAATTCGAGTGCCAACAATGTCCTCATGGAGCCAAGTTATACTATGAAATGCTCAATAGCATTAGTTTCCTAACTAATGGGACTTTCAACTAAAAAATTGATGATTCTTTGGAACCCAACATTCTCAGAGCGCGGGATTGGAATGACCCGCCCTTTTTAATCTTATGGAGCGAAGAAACACTCACGAGAGGTGTTTGGACGTTTCATAGGGAAAACAAAATAATTTTGAATGTAGATCTTCATTAGTAAGAAAGAGATGGAAAAAGAAGATGCAAGGAACTCTAAGGAATTTTAAGCCTGAGGACCTCATGTCGTGTTAGGTGAAGAGGAAATCTTATGAAATTCCTTTGCATCAATCTTACAATACAAAGAGCACTCGTAAGAATTTTTTTCCTTTGGATTTGACGACTCCATTTTTCCTCCACCGTTCCTTGGGTTCCAAAAGGACCCCAAATTGTTATGGCCCAGAGTTTACAACCTTCGACTTCCAACTTTTGACTTACAAATTTAAATCTCCAACTCAAATCTCGAAGTTTCCAATCAAAGAATAAACTTCGAACTCGAACACTCATTCAAAGTGAAACCTGTGAATTTCAACTCCAATAATACTAGATTAGGAAATTGTTGAGTAATGAACATTCACAAATGACTCACTTAACAAGAAGCAAACATACAGTCAGAGAAGAAGTTGAAACGAGATAACGGAGCAACATAATACAAGCAAGATGATCTAACAAATCAAACTTATTATAATCCCAATTTGATTTGATTTGATTCGATTCGCTTATAGCAAAACAATATATTCCCATGAGGAAATGTACAAGACCCAGGTCCAGGCCTACTCAGCTCTCGGAGGCGCGCTTCCGGCGACCTCCCAAAAGTCTCTAGCTTTATCATCGACGACGCTCAGCGCTGCAGGGGAAGTGGCAGCACTGCAGCAGGTAGGTGGCTTCTTCCCTCACCGGCGCTTGTGGCCGCCGCCGTGGTCCCTCGACCGCCGCGAGTGCCGCGGCTCCTCGTGCGCCTCCTTCTCCCGCTCGCGCTCGCGCCGGGAGGAGGACGGGCGCCTCTTGAAGTGCTGCTCCTCCTCCTCCTCGCTCTCCTCCTCCTCGCCATATAACTCGCTCGGGGCAACGGGCCTCCGCTTCTCCTCCGCCGCCGCGGACTTCGCGGCAGCCTCCCGGTGGTTCTGGTGGCCGCGGCGGTGGCGGGCGTCGCTGTCCTCGGCCGCTGCGGCGGCGCTTTTCTTGGAGGAAGAGGAGTGCGCAGGGGGCTTGTCGGAGGAGGCCCTGCGGCTGCGCTTGGCGTCAGAGGGGTCGCCGTCGCCGGGGAAGCTGATGCGGGAGAAGACGCTCGCCTTGGACTTGGACCCCCGCGGGTCGGCCGCATCCGCCGGCGGCGCCTTCGCGGGCTCGGGCTCGTGCCGCGACGGGGGCGGCGGCGGGGGAGGCGGGAGCGGGAGGTCGTCGTAGCGGTCGGAGGAGCGCTTCTTGCCGGAGCTGGACGAGCGGTGCGGGGAGCGGCGCGAGTGCCGGTCGGGGCTCGACGACGGTGGCGGCGCGTGCTCCGACCTGTCCGGCAGGGACCTTGACCTCTGCAAAGAAAAATTAAAAGAAAATGAAACAAGGGACCACAAGTCAGCCTGCTCGTTCTTCTCACTTTCCAAGAGGGTTCATCTTAACCAGCTAATCCCAATCGGACGGACCGAAAACCTCCAAGGCTGAAGCTTTGCCACGGCAGTATGCTGCGGGCCACACGCACAGCAGCAGCAGCCTAGCACGCTTGGGGAACATCTTGGTTGCCCTGAAGAGCTTGGCATCGTACTAAAATTTATAGGGGCGCGACACTTTTACCTTGCATTCTAGTTCTATCCTTCTATCTACACCAAGCAATATGAAATGGAAAGTGTAAATAAAGCTAGAAAGTAAGAATAAAACAATGTGTCGTCCTCCAGAAAGCAAACATGGAAGAAAAAGAAAAGGCAAAAAGAGCAAAAACAGTCCCAATCCCAAAGAGATAAAAGGGTAAATATAAATAATAAATATATAAAGTAAAGCTCCTTGTGCCAATGCATGGCTCATTGGCTCTTGCTCGCGACTGCTGCTTGTGGCCCGAGCAAACGGGACAGTCTGCCTTACTGGGATCATCCAGCAACAAGGCAAGAACGTTGCCTGATCGTGATCGCGTAAACACGCGCACAGGAATTCAACAGAGTGCCTTTCTTGTTCTGTAAAACCAGAATCAGGCAGGACTCCGTCTTGGTCTCTTCCTGCCCTGCCTATGACTGCTGCTGCTGCCGCCGCCACCCGTATGTTTACCATGTAAGTGATAATAGTACAAAACTTTGCAAGATAACAGATTGACAGGAAAAGACATACAGCCTTCCGCCTCATCGAAGTATTATCGTTATTTGCTCCTGATGATTCTCTTACTTCTCTTTGAGAGTCCCTGTCCCTCTCTCGCTCCCGCTCATGATCCCGGTCCCGGCCTCTCTCCCTCTCCCGGGAGCGATCACACTGCCTTTCCCTTTCCCTCTCCCTCTCCTTCTCCCTCTCCCTCTCCCTCTCCCTCTCCCAGGAACGGTCGCGCTCCCTCTCCCTGCAAAAACATAGCTCCACATTAATATACTGAAACAAATTAAGGTGAAAAACTAGCTAAAGTAACTCAACATGGCCTAATTCCTCGACTGGTAATATTCTACTATAAAAATATTCAGCATCCAAGAGCATGTGTAAATAATACAAGGAAACAGGGTAGTGGATTATTACAAAGTACTTCATGAAATGCCATCTATTTCAGTCATGACACGGACTAGCATAACAGCTCAATTTAACATTTTAAACAGAAGCAATGAAAAAAGAAAAAGCATTGGCACGATACTTTTAATGCAGGCTGAAAATAGAACATACTGTCCCTAAATTCGTGCCATTCTACCACTTAAGACTGCCACTAAAAATTTAATCTTGCACGACCTGAACTTGTATTAGTTAAACACTAGTCATTTTCAATCTTTCACTGAAGCTAGAGATTAAGTGTGGATGAGCTTTCAGCAAAAGGCCAAAAACTGAATAGGGACTTCCACGGATCAAGTGTTTGAAAGTTTAGGGGCATATATCACATAAATGGTGCAAGTTATCACTAAACAGACAAACTGACTTTCTAATGAGTAGTGAGTAGTGACTGAGGACTTCATAAAAAATAACCTACAAAACACCTGTGGATGATAAATACAAATATATATATATATATACTTTTCAAGACAATTAGAAACAGCCAAGATGACTAATGTGTCTAACGTGATCAAGTTCAGGGGGATGCTAGATTATCAAGGTAAGTTGCAGAACCATACAAAGCTTAGGGAGTACAATTTACTCTACATGATTCATATATGCCCTTCAGAATTATATTATCTGCCATATATTTCAGATGGTACATGCCTCTGCAAGACCAAAAGAAATCAATGCTTAAGATCAAGGGCAACTTTTTTAAACAATTTCATGTACACTATTAGACCAATTTCTCACTCATCCTCAACTCAAAACATTCAACTCTATTTGGATGGTCAAGTGGGGTTGTGCATTTGAATAATGGTGGAGAATGCAAATCAGTGTCATACATTGATTTACTATATAAAGAAGATGGCATCAAGATTAAGAATAACAGGTACATGCATTACGTAAATTTGATTGTAGGCTGATGCACTACATAAATTTATAAGTATAGCGCAACAGCTGTTCATATTGTTTTTGTGAAACATAATGAGGGGAGAAGGTAGTTTGAAGTGTCTAATCACCTTTCGTTGAATCGATCCATTTCACGTCTCCTATACTCAGGTTTCCTGGGATCAAATTCTTCCCTGCTCATAACTGGTGGACCCATATTTATTCCCATAGGGTTAACTGCTAATTCAGAAAGGTCCCTGAAAATGAATTAATTAAGAGATTTCAGCAGCGACCATAGTAATAGCCAACTGTGGAAAGAAAAGCAACGTGGACATTGGACTGTTAACCAAAGATGTAAAACATCAACATAATGCTCATCTCTCACCAAATAGGAGAAATACAACCACAAAGTTTGCAAGTTACACATTCCTCTTAAATTCCAGAGGTCCAAAGAAGACTATCAATACATATGCATTTGGTCATGTACACATTTCTTTCGCATAAAAACCAAATGGTGCTAAAAGATATACCTAGGAACTCCTGGCATCATATATCCTGGGGGCATAAATGGATCTTGTGGTAGAACTCCCCCACCAAAAGGGTCAAATGGACCTGGTGGGTAACCCATGTAAGGCATGGGACCAGGAAACGGTGCACCCATGTAATCCATCGGCAATGGCACCCCTCCGCCCCAGTAAGGGTTGAAACCCCCAGTTGGACCCAAAGGCATCGCAGCAAAATTTTCAGCTCCAAAATCTTGATAATTTTTCCATTGCTCCTCAGCTATCGATAGAATAAGTATTCCATTTATTTAAGCCACCACTTGCAACTGCACTTTATCTTAATGACAAATGATCATGATCGGGGATCAGGACTTACCATTTCCCGGAGCACGTGCCTTCTTCTTTTTCTTCTTCTTTACTGCTGAAAGCCACCAAAAGAAAATCAGTATCTCAAGGAATGGAAATAATTGAAAGATGCACACACTTTAGCCAAAGAATGAAAGAAAGAGGGCAACTGGCACCAGTCAGCTCATTTCTACTCTACCAGATTTATTGCCACACTCCTAACATATATTCTTACAAACAAGATCAACTTTTCAGTAATTTGACCAAAGAGAAATGCTGTTATGCTCCCTCCATTCTTTTACTGATTTAGCTCTTAGTGCATGAATAAAGAAAAACCACAAGATGACCATAGTCGTGTTACCTCATTAAATTCAATTACTCCTAAACCACCTATCTTTAAAGCTAGCGATCAGTGAAGTGATTGTCTTGTAAATTGTACCATACACTGAATGAAGGAGGAGCGCTCTCGTCGGCCTTGCAATATACATAAGGCAAATTTTGTCATAGCACACTAAACTTCAGTGGCATTTACTATTTCGCACTGAACTTTTGTAGCTGATGGACATTGGGTATGTTTGGTTTCTTTGCCCACCCTTACCTAGCCTTGCCTAGCAAGGTTAGAGGACAAGCAAGTATGTTTGGTTTCTTTACTTCGTTAAATTCAATTACTCCTAAACCACCTATCTTTAAAGCTAGCGATCAGTGAAGTAAGTGATTTAGTCTTGTAAATTGTACCATACACTGAATGAGGGAGGAGCGCTTTAGGGCGGATTGGTTCTGTTCCAAAAAAAACTATAACATCAAAATAAATTGTAACACCTTTTCACTCGTAAATATCAAATACAAAAGAACTGAGCTACTAATTCATTAGAAATTAAATTATGAGGGACGCTGCAACACAGACAAGGGCTAGCTGGAAACAAAAACAGGGCCGAAGGCTTGCACCTTGTTCCCCTGCAGGCAACTTTTCTTGAGAACCTTTTGCAACATGAGTCACTTCTACTGGTTTATCTTCTTTCGCATTCTTAGACTCAGTAGACCCTTCGGCAACATCTGGAATTGTGGTGGCCTTCTTATCTGAAGAACTCACGTCAACATTTGTAGCTTTTGCTCCACTAAGGCTCTCAGCATTTGGAGAATCTTCTACAGGTGTGGGTGCTTTAGTCTCTTCCTTTGAAGCAGCAGAAACAGCAGGAGATCTAACCTTGGGTTGTACAGGTAGAGATGACTCCATGTCTGCAAAAGATACTAGCATCAGTTCCAAACTGTGATCAAGACAAATTATCTGACATGACAGAGAGATATGTTAATGTACCCTGTACTTGCACCATGCTTCCCACATTTTCTGTGCTACTAGTTGGTGGTGCCTCTAATATTCGGCTGATGGTTTCTCTTAGAGTTTTATTGGGGAGAAGATCATCCGCTAATATACTTGTGGCACCACAAACACATATAGACTTGTTAATTATGTAGTCCCTGATGCCTGCCAGCAAAATAGAAACATCATTTAATCCCATAAAAAGAGTGATCTTTTAAAAGAATAGGCATAGAGAAAAAGGAAACATTATGCAGTATAAATTCATACAGAAACAATAGGATCACTCATATTATATGATAGCAGTATCAGTGATAACAGCATGCAAAACAATCAGGCACTTAAAAGACAGCTTACATTTATCACAGAAACTCCTAAAGCAGCATTTACTAGTTAGAACAGCATCCTTCATTACTTCTTTGCACAATGGGCAGCGTAGCTCTGGTGGAAGATCACCAACAGAGCGGGTGGTGGGTAGGCTCTCTATTTCCTTCTCAAAAGCAGCTCTAACACAAAGCAAAATAAGGTAAATAGGCACAAGTTATTACAATTACGAAAGAAGCTCAACAAAGTTTTGTACTCACTCATTTGGCTTCAAAACAGCACCAGCCCCACTTGGCAGTGCATACGAGCCATCTGGAGTTTGCATCAACATTGATTTTGGAATGCCAGTTGGGGGTTTCATCCTTTTCACATCAAATCTAGTATCACCATTCGTTGGGCAATGTTGAATGAAATGACCTGCAAAACAGAATCTATTGAGCGAAAGATGAGTGGATCATATAGTGCCTAAGATTTTACATGCCACCAACATACCAGGTACTTTACATCTGTGGCAAACATAACCTGGAGGAGGTGTCCTGCGTTCCAGCCCACGTCCTTCAGAATAACAAAGGAAGAGATAATAAGGAACATATTTCTTTATCCACATGGCACATCAAAGAGCATACAATCTATTATCTACATACCTGTCTTAAGTATAACTATAAATGTTCACTTTCACAATACTGAAGGAAAAGAATACCCATCTTGCGAAGGTGGATATAGTACTTTCCCCACAAAGATCAATTCTGCTGCTACTCCTAAACTCTAATTCTTTAACATTGCAAAAATAACAAAAGAGAAGGTACAAAGCATTACCAAAACCACGGCCAGCCATCATTCTTCCACCCATCCCCCTACCATAGCCTCTTCCAGCACCATAACCATCAGGGATTTGGCTGAAAGGATCGAACATCCAGTTAAATGATTATACAACCAACAATTGATTAGTGTCACATTGACACAGTAAGAACAATATAACTATCAGTCGCCAGCCAGTCCGAATAGGGGATGTCTAATCCAGCTGTCTAATGCAACAGGTTACTCACCTATAGTCAAGGGCAGATGTATCAATAAGTGCTTTTATTTTACTATCTTCATCAACTTTATTTTCAGAAGCATCAACCGCCTGGCTAGCAGATTGAGAAGGAATGGAATCAGAAACATATAACTCGTTGCCAAACTCATCATCCCACTCAGATTCTTCAGGCTGCAGTTTTAATATATTGAATATCAGCTCCCCAAATAAGATAGACAATTCTAATTGGTCAAACATCCTATTGCAATTCCTATATCAGATACTGACAATTGACATATTGTTGAAGATAAAGAGAAAGACAAACAAGAAGTTGTCATTCTTACATATTTCATAGATGAATCACCAAGAAAAGCACTAGCAGCAGGCATGACTTCTTCTACCCTATATTCTGCGGCTTTTGTCCTGCAGAATTGAATACATATCTCAAACTCTCATCACTGATAAGCAACCTTAAATACTGACATAGACCATTTTCAGTGGCATGATCAATCAAATATACAAATTTAAAGCACCCCTTGCAGATAGCCATAAGGTGTGAACTATTAGAGCATCACTACCAAGAAATAAGAAGTATATTGCCAAGTGTACAAGTATGAAATCAAAGATCAAGACAGTACTCTTCAGGTTCTGTGACAATAGGCCTCCTTGGCCGTCCTGGTATCCGCCGAATCAATATTGATGTGTTCTTTGGTATCATAGTAACCTCATCAGCATACTCTGAAAGTGAATATGGCAATAGGAAATAATTTAATACCTCGATCGTATGAGTCCATCCCAAATACCCAAAAAAGCAACCATAGTCCAAACCAAATCAGATACACGATGATTTGAGTGCTTAGGGTAGAATATCATTTCCATTGCATTGTATTACAATACAATATGGTATGATTGCTTGCTAGTGTAAACAGACAGCAACCATTTGCAATGAGACAGACTTACTACAAATCAAGGCAATACTTGGTTCATGAGCTCAACATCCAAATAAAGATTCAAATTCCTAAAGTTTGCAGAAATCATTGCAAGATGATACATAAAAATTATCAATCAGCTCAGTTCCTGAGCTCAGATTCCACATCAACCCTGTAAGCCATGTCTTAGTAGGCTCAGAACATAAGGAAAATAGGCAAGCTAGGTTATAACAAATGATGCCAGCTAAACAAGCATCAACTTTCGTTATGCTTAGCTGAGGTAACACAGACGTCTTGAGTGCATGAACCAAATAGTGCCTGATTTGCCATACAGAACAAACAGCTCTACAGCCTGGCCTATCACAATTTTTACCAGGTCCTATCATCTTACAACATTCACTTTCACCCACACAAGAACTCAAACAGAAGGCCCCTCACTGAAAAAGAACCAACCTTCGTCAGTCTGAGCATTTGATATCATGAGGTCGAAATCTGCGCCTCTGCCAAGATGCTTGGACTCAAAAATCCGCTCCTTCAGGTTGGCAACCGAGATGAATTGTCCTTCGATCGGAATTGAGTCATAGTCTCTGGCACTTTTGAACTTGTAATAAACAGCCATTTCCCTGCTCACTCTATTTTTTTCCCCCTTTCTTTTCTTCTGATTATATATTTTTTTGTATTTTATTTTCCTTTTTTGTTGCTTTTTTCCCTCTTCTTCTGTAATAAAGCAGACTATTCGATAGAAACCAGCAAGAAACAAGAAAAAACTGTCTTCGCCATTAAATTGAGCGGAAAAACTGATGCTTTGAACCAGGACAAATCGAGGAAACAAATGAACACATGAACAAGTGTACAAGCAAGCAGTTTTTATCTCCTCCGCCTCGTCGGCCACAGGTCTCCTCTCCTACAGGGTCGCGGAAGAAGCCAAGCGGCTCGCCGCACGGAGCAGCCAGATCACACGCCGCGCCGCGCCGCTCCGAGCCCCGCCAAGGGCCCGAACTTTTCCTCTTCTGCCAACCGGAAACCCTCCGAATTGGGGGGCTACCACGGCTGGATCGCCGTCGCTATCGCCTTCCCCTCTCAGATCGCCGCGGATCCGGGCGCGGGACACCACCAAACTGCCCGGGGGAAGGCCTTCGAGACCAAGAACCCGCCGAAACGAGGCGCCTCCTCGAGCGCAGCAGCAGCAGCAGCAGCCGCCGCCAGTGCTTATACAGCCGGGGAGCGGTGTAACCCAAGCCCGGCGGCTATGGGCGTCGAATCGGGGCGGGGCTCCGGGTGAATCAGCGACTCAGATTCGGGAACTAGGGTTTCGAGCTCCCGGGATTGCGTCGCCTCCTCCCGTCGTCGAGAGAGTGGGGAGGGGGAGGGGGAGGGGAGACGCGGATGGGGAAAGGGATCGGATGAGGTAGGGGGACAAGGGGAACGTCTAAATCCGGAAATGTTTCAGTTGGGCTTTGGCCGGGCTTGGGCCAGGCTTGGCTTGGGCTTTGGCCGGGCTTGGACCAGGCTTGGCTTGGGCTTGGGCTTGGTTTGCCCGGGTTAGTGACCTTTTCTAATAGAGGGCTATCACACACAACTTTGAGATTCGTGCACGGCCAAGACAGGCAAGATAGGATGGGGCTCTCTTCCGTTGATATAGAAGTTGGGAGAGAGAGGCTGGGCCTATGTTAAGTGGTGCCAACAGGCGAGGCAGTGAGGATGCCGCGAGCTACGCCATGACCAGCAAGGCAACAAATGGTGGGCGAGAGTGTTATGGGGTGTGGTAGGGAAGAGGTTGTGGTGGAAGGAGTTAGGAAGGGTCACTACATGGGTTACTGTATGTTAGCTCGTACCTCTCAGAAAGAAAAGATTTAGATAATTTTAAAATATGAAGTTGTGAAAATATTATTTAATTTCCTATTCTAAATGAGATTAAGACAACTTTAAAATACAAAGTTGTGAAAAAACTGTTTAATTTTCTATTCCAAACGAGATACATGTGGAGTATCTTACGAGCCCATCATGACATCAGTGCTTCACGCCTTCACACATTCACCCTATGTCCCTATCTGCCCATCACCCCAAATCCCCAATCCCTAATTCCTATTGCCACCCCAACCCTGGCTCCTCACCTGCCTAGTGGCCAGCCACCAACCTCAGTCCACCATCCTCTGTCCTCTGTTCACCGCTCGAGAGCCCTGTTGCCCGAGCTGCCCGAGAACCCCACCACAGGCGACGCCTGAACCTTGATACATCCTCATGGCCGCCCCCGCCACCATATGATGGTAAGCATTTTAGGATTTGAGCTTTAGTTTCTGAACTATTGTTTAGCACAGACAGCACGGTAGAGATCCAAATGGGTGGTGTGGAGATAAATGTATTGCACCTTTGCTCTCAAGAAGAGAGCCAAAAGTATGATTTTCTGAAACTATCTGAGAGGTGGCTCGAACATCATTTGGAGTAGGCAAAACATAAGTATTTAACTTCCTCATTGCAGAATGCCACAAATCTTTTATTCTCTCTTCTAGGGTTGTGCACTTATGCATTAGTTTATGAACTAATAGCCACGTCAGGCATAGGATTTGAGCTTTGCAACTTGCAAGCCTAGGTTATCCATCCTGGACAATCAGGTCATGCTGATACATATTCCAGAACAACAGGAGTATGCACTTGTGCTATAGTTTTTGAGGTATAATTAGTCCATATTCTAGAACAACATGATTTTCGCCATTTGTATGCACTAAGTATGATTTTTGCAATTTTTATGCATTGTGAAATATGAGTGTCTCAATATGCTATATGAGTGTTCTAACCATTAAGTTTGAGGTGTTGTTTCAATAATTTCTTTGAGTCAAACTATCAATCCGTTATTTTGTTCTGTTGTAAAGCCATGCGTCCATGTTGTTGTAGTGTTGTTTACTTGTGTTGTATAGTTCGGTTGTGTACTTTTGGATGTGGCAGGTAAACGGATATGCCCATGGGTGACGGGTACCCATGGGCGATAGTTTTGTTCTTGGCTCTTTGTTCGTGGGTGCTCACAAGTATGCCTGTGGGCGAGAAAAAAATTGGCGGGTACAGCTTGGGCTGTGTACATGGGGACTGAATTGAAAAAACCGAACCAAACTAGTCAACTCAGTTTGATCGATTTTTGGTTTTCAGTTAGGTAGACAAAAACTTTGGTTTTCCAATGTTCAGTTTTCCGGTAGTAACCGGCTAAAAACCGAATGAACCGAAGAAACCGATTTCAGATTTGTTGTTGAGCTCAAATGCTCAATGGGTTGTTGGCTACTAGGCTCAGGGCCTCAAGCCACAAGCATAAAACCCAATAGGATAATGATGTGTATTGAGCCATGTTGTTTGGCTACTATTGAGTGCATGGCCTTTAGGCCTTGGGCCTTGGCCGATTTGCTAAAGGGTGAAGACCTAATTTGCAATGATACGTGTTAGAAAATAAAGCAAAACAGGATCAAACACGAGACACGATTTTTACGTGAAAAACCCTTGCGAGAAAAAACCATGGGCGCCAATCGGCGATCTTCACTATATCAGGAATGTGTACAATGCAGGAGATCACAATGAGCGTCTTGGCTCTCCTTGCAGTTTACAAGATATATTTATAGGGGTGGACACATACGACTCTAGTCTAATACGGACTGTTTCGGAATATGGGCCGAAGGCATCCCTTGTCTGGCCCAACAAGAATTCGGATCACAATCCAACAAACTCCACATTGAGACAAATTCCATCTTGTAGCAAATAAAGAATCATCAATAAACTCCCTTTAATAATAAATATCACCGACGCCAAAAGTCTCTAGAACTCAAACTGTAACACCAACTAAACTTGAGCATAGCTCAAATTTAGTAGTAGAAACAGGCTTTGTCATCATATCAGCAAGATTATCATGAGTGCTTATCTTGCATATTTTAATATCACCTTGAGCAATGACATCTCGAATATAATGATACCTCACATCAATATGCTTTGTTCTTTCATGAAACATTTGACATTTTGTAAGGCAAATAGCACTCTGACTATCACAGAATATATTAATGCAAGAATTATCTCCACAAAGCTCAGTATACAAACCTCTCAACCAAACAACTTCTTTGCATGCTTCAGAAATAAGGCCAAACTCTTCTCGAGTAATCATCAATAATAGTTAACATATAACGAGAACCACCTAGTGAAGACCTACGAGATGGTCCCTATAAATCAGAATGCACATAATCAAGAATACCTTCTATTGTATGAACTGAAGTGTTGAATTTCACCCTCTTATGCTTGCCAAAAATACAATGCTCACAAAAATTCGGCTTGCCGATACTATGTCCATCAAGAAGACCTCTCTTGCTCAATTCTGCCAAACCAAGTTCACTCATATGCCCAAGATGCATATGCCAAAGATTAGTAAAATCAGAATCTGGTAATGAATGTGAACTTACAGCGGCATCACCTGTGATTATAGTGCCTCAGAGATGATATAAATTGGCAGACTTTTAATCACCTTTCATTACAATAAGGGAACCTTTTTTTTACCTTCAAAATACCATCTCCACCTGACCAATCATACCCTTTATTATCAAGAGTACTCAAAGAAATAAGGTTCCTTTTCATACCTGAAACGTGCCTCACATCTGTCAAGGTTCTAACAATGCCATCATGCATCTTTATCATAATTGATCCAATTCCAACAATTGAACGTGGGTTGTCATCACCCATCCTAACAGAATCAGCATCTTGAACAGAATTATAAGTGGTGAACCAATCTCTATGTATGCATATATGAAAAGACACAGCAGAGTCAATAATCCATTCATCACCACTACTAGCACATCCAGCAAAAGCAACGAGAGTCTCTCCATCAGAACTATTATCGGAAGCAGCAACAGATGCTTTACCTTCTTCATTAGATTTATCTTTCCTCTTTTCTTTATTCTTCAACTTGTAACATTCAAATATGTCATGATTATTTTTCTTGCAATACCTGCAGAATTTTTCTTTGCCTCTGGACTTTGAACAACCTCTATAACTGTTCGAACTTTTATCTCTTTGGCTATTATGCGAATTCTTCTCCTTTATCCTGCCACGCACAATCAAACCATCTCCATTAGAAGTAGAGCCATCAGTAGACACCATCTGTTTCATCTTTTTCTTGGCATGCAAGGTCTCATAAACTTCTTTCAAAGTTAGTGTATCATGACTGTATAATATGATATCTCTGAAGTTTGCAAAAGAAGTAGGTAATGAGCACAAAACAATAAGACTCAAATTCTCATCATCATATTTTACCTCCATAGACTGTAGGTCAGCAACGATCTCCTTAAAGACCGAAAGATGATTCAACACAGAACCACCCTCCTGTAATTTGTGCGTGAACAACTTCATCTTTAGATGCATTTTACTGGTTAGATCCTTAGACATGCAGATCGATTACAGCTTTAGCCATAAAGCAACAGCGGTTTTCTCCTGCAAAACCTCCTGTAATATATTATTTGATAAATGAAGATGAATTTGTGACAAAGCCTTACGATATTTTCTTTTTTCTTCATCGGCCCAAGACTTTTGATCCTTATTTTCAAAATTATCAAGCGTATCATTCAGATCAGTGTGCGCAAGAATAGCCCGCATCTTTATTTGCTATAGAGAAAATCTTGTATCATGATCTAGTAGCGGAATATCATATTTCATAGAAGCCATGACGAAGAATAATTAGAAACAAAATAGCTTGCAGCCCCTCTGGTACAGCCCTGTGTGTACGAAGCAAAAAACTGCAAAAGTCCTGGTACACTTTGTGTACGTGCAGCAATTAAATAGCAAAGCTCTTGGTAGACTTTCTCGGGTGCACCTAGCAAAGATGCCAAGAATTGGCTTTTCACGTTACAGCAGGCCTTTGTGTCATCAGGACTTGAAACTGTCCTTTTTTCTGTTCTTCACGTGAGAGGTCACGATCTTTTCTTCTTTGTGGCAGAAAGCAAACGCGGGCTGCAAGCTCGACGTTCTTCGAGTGTTCAGGATATGGATAGGGCCGAGTGACGAGCGAACGGCGAATCCGGCGAATCGAGAAACAAACTCGGCGGCGAGACGAAGAACTCGAAGGCGACGAAAACCGATCTGTTTTTTTTTCTATTCTCGTGTATGCAATCCGGCTCTGATACCACTTGTTAGAAAATAAAGCAAAACAGGATCAAACATGAGACACGATTTTTACGTGAAAAACCCTTGCGGAGAAAAACCACGGGCGCCAATCGGCGATCTTCATTATATCAGGGATGTGTACAATGCAAGAGATTACAATAAGCGTCTTGGCTCTCTTTGCAGCTTACAAGATATATTTATAGGGATGGACACATACGACTCTAGTCTAATACGGACTGTTCCGGAATATAGGTCGAAGACGTCTTTTATCTGGCCCAACAAGAATTCGGATTACAATCCAACAATACGTATTGGTAAGTTGGCATGGGCGGCTGGAGTATGGCATTGGTCTTGGTTGCTAGTTTGCTACTAAAGTGCTAAAGTGCTACTAGCTGTGCTGGCTACTGATGTGCAACATTCAATAGCAAGAGTGCATGCTATTATCATATTATGCTCCGCATCGGCGCGTTACGTCTTCTTAATTCATGTCAACTTTGGTAGGAATGGTATTTACCGATCCCGAACCGTAATAAATTTGTATTTACCGATCCCAAAACATATTATACAAACTATTGTATTAACCGAAGTAGCAACACCACATTATCCCAAAATAACGTACACACCGAACCGAATTAACCAAATGAACAACCCTAGGTACGGGTATGGTGAGCACTACTCGTGCCCGTCGTGCTTGATTGCTATCCCTACATGCTACATATTTGGGATCAAATGTACAAAACAACATGTTAACTGAGTGGTCAAAAGATTTTGCTAGAGAACATTATTAGAAGCCGCATGATGGAATCGTAAGGTTTTGGGTTTCTAAAACTATTTGGCTCAAGAACAAATAAAGCCTAAATAATTTTGATCTTTTGCTATAGGATTTTCTAGTGTGTTTACTCCACCGCAATAAAGTTTTACACCCTAGATTCCAATCCTATCAACTACATCTTGCAATTATAGGAAACATAAATGTGGAAATTAAACGGTGCAATAAGTAAATGCAGAATGTAAAGGTGACTGTACATGATTTTTCCTAGAGTGGGGGTGAATAGGCGTTTTCTGAAAGTTAAAATTTCAAAGCGGATTACAAATTCCAGATACTCTGGGTCAATCTGGAGACTCCGAGGTCCAGAGGTTTTGAGCTCAACCCGGATAATCTGGATGGAATAGGATATCAAAACTAAGAACATCTAAGCAAGTCTAATTGAATATAAGGGTTATCACAGGTTTCAAAGGAAGCTTAAAAACATTTTCACCAATCACCTATAGCTACAAACTCACAAACAAATAGATCAGACAATTTTTTCCAAACATCAACTTTGTGTCTCTCTTCTTTGGTCTAGATGGGTACTTTGAGCATTGAGAAATCTTCAAGTCAATCTATACACATCCCTCTTGATAGAATTGCATACCTATACTTAAATTCAAAAATAAATCAATTTAAATCTATTTGAGTGACTACATGCTGCTTTTTTTTTTAGGGACACCAACGTCATTTAACTTCTTTGATGGGACTAAAACCTATTTATA
Organism: Phragmites australis; assembly: GCF_958298935.1. Lineage (NCBI taxonomy): Eukaryota > Viridiplantae > Streptophyta > Magnoliopsida > Poales > Poaceae > Phragmites > Phragmites australis. The sequence continues at coordinate 8,715,213 of NC_084941.1, read as the reverse complement.
ACTTTGATAAACTCATTAGTCTCTTAATCATTTGTCATCAATTATTCAAAACCCACATAGGGGCCTAGATGCACATTCGATCTCCTATTTTTTGTGATTGATGACAACACGATTAAAGCTTACAAAAGATAATTGAATTAAAGATTTTGAATACTAAAATATATGTGAGCTCCCCCTAAATGTGTGCATTAGATAAATTTGATTTGAGATAAAATGCACATATTTAAAAGAATTTTTGCAAGGGCCCCCCCTATATCTTAGCATCCGTGAGGTGCAAATGGTATGAGTGAACATAATAATCTATGATGCATATGACATGGTATATCACATAAAAAAAAGAAGAGAAACAAACATTACACTGTAGAATATCATAAAGATCTCACATTAACATAGATAAAGGCTTACCAATTTAAAGATCGACAACTATTACACCACCACATAGTTTATCACACATTATTACATGTCCAACAGAAAAGATAAAGATTTCAACAGATAAAGTAGACAGGATATTGCCCTGAATCCAGATACTCCGAGTGAACTCGGAGACTCTGGATTTAGGTAAAGAATAGATAGCAGGAAGATAAAGGTATTCTCTCCCCATTTGGCATCAAGCACCAAAAAGGAAAGAGAAGCAAAGATAAAGATCTAGTCGCTACCCTCTTCATAGTCCTTAGCTCCATTTCCATCCCCACTGCCACTACCATCATCATCATCATCTTGGAAGCTTTCCTCGGAACCACCCAAATCCTCTTCCTTGGTCTCTTCCTCATCAACCTCTTGAGCATGAGATGTTTCCTCACCCTCTGCAGCAGTTTGAGCCTCATCATACCAAGCCCATAGATTCTCAAAAGCTTCAAGCCTGCTTACTTCTTCTTCGGAGGCAGTCGGAGAGTAAGGAGGTTCAATCCTCAAATATGTATGAATAGATTTTTGCCTCTCCTCAATCTTCCTCAATCTCAAATTGGTCTTGTCTTTGTGCTTCTTTATCTTCACGGCATTGTGAGTTTAAACATTGAATATGGCTTTAAGGGCACTTTTGATAAAGGATAGAGAGTCACGTGAGGAAGATGTATGCCTCGTTGCTGCCCTTTGTGTTGTGCTAGGAGCTGACCTTGGAGGAGAAGGTGGCATAGATGGAGATGATTTTGAACCCACCAATCTTACCCTATAAGGCTCATGCTTCACTTCCTTGAAAAAAATTCTTCTTTGTGACCTTTTTTTATCATAAATATGATATATGACGCATAGGCACGACTCCTGCTAGGTGTGTAAGATGTAGTGTGTATCTCTTCCTAAACAAAATCCATCATACTAAAAGGATCACTCTCATTGGACATCCTAGTGAGCAAATTCCTTGAGTTCCCTTGAACATTAGTGGAATCACCTCTTTTTGGAGCTAGTGTGAGACGGAACAAAGAGTTTAGACATTTGTAGAATGGCCTCAACCCTTTTGTTGTGCCAAAAGTCACTTCACCTCCATTCTCATACATGAAATCCATTTCTTCAGAGGAGAGTTATGGCTCATTATGAATCTTGGTCTTGCTTGTGTCTCGGACATCAAATCCAAATAAATGAGCAAAAGGCCGATATTTGATCTTGTATTTCTTTACTTCGATCATCCAAAACATTGTTTGGTTTTCTTCATGGTCATAGTAGAGAGTGGCATAAAATTATACTATGACCTCATCACTCCAATCATATTTCAATGCCATGATATTCTTGATCTTTTTATCCTCACAAGCTGCAATAACTTCATTGAAGGTAGGATTATTTTTGTTAGCCATGTAGTCCTAATCAATCCATTGCATTGGGGTGACCGGCTTCTTCTTTTTGAAGATCACGATTTCATAGAAATTCACTTGGAAATCATTCCAAAATCGATGATTTGGCGTATTTTTTCATAAACATACGGATCTTCATATCTTTCCTTTTTCACCTTTCCGGACCTTTTCATGTAATCAATCACTTTTCTACCTAGCTCACCGAATCTTACAACATTTTATGGCTTGTGAAGCATCAAAAGTGACACATAAGTTCTTTCTTCATCTTCCTCTTCCTCTATTTCCTCTTGCCCTTGAGCCCTAGAATCAGAAGCAACTGTCTTTCCCTTGCCTCTCCCTGTTGTTTCTCCCCTTCCTCCCCTAGATGGCAAAGCATCACCACGAGGCACATTGACGGTTTGAGCCACCTCATCAATGTGAATGCCACCAGCACGTGAAGCCCTCACCTTACGAACCACCTTGCGAGTACGACCGTGCCCACTAACATGTCCACTACCACTGCCTTCGTCCTCTGAAGCAGGCTACTATGATGGAGAGTCGGTTTGGGCTAGAGGATCAAATTTAGCCTTTGTCCTCCTTTGATAAGCTTGACCAACATCTTTTGCATGAACCATCTTGAATTTTCCTGAGTAGACATGGATGCCATACTTGAGGTATGAAAAGGATTATGCAAGAGGTGGGATTGAGGAACAAAGCTACTTGAACATGATCAGGACAACCCAGAGTATCCGAGTTCAACTCGGACTATCTAGGTTCAACTCGGACAATCTGGGTTCAACCCGGACTATTTGGGTTGCCTGATCTTGGGGCAAAATTTAGGGTTTGAGGGATTTAACAAATGCATTTGTAAATCCTTGGAATACATGATTCTAGGAAGGAAAAAGGAGCATATTCACCAAAGGAAATCGACTCTAGAGATAGGCATTGAGAGATTGAGAGGAAACGGTTTTTAGGTATACCTTGAGATCAACCGAAGCACTCGGAGTCGATTCGGAGGGGGGGTGGACAATCCGACCAAGAGATGAGTTCGCTGGGTGAAGAACTTGAAAATCCCACGGTGGAAACCTTAGATCGCCGGAAGGGAGGTCACCACGGTGGGAGGATGAGAGAGGAGGTGAAAGAGATAGAAAGAAGGGGTAACTCCTTGGTTTGGGTATAAGACTGGATAACCCGAAGTATCCGGGTGGACCCAGACTCTCCGGGTTTGGATTTAACTGAAACAGAGAGGGGTTACCCAGAGGGGAACTCGGACCCTCTGGGTTGAGTGACAGAATCCGAAGTATCCGAGTTAACCCGGAGACTCCTGGTTCTGTCAAATCGACAGAGACACCTAGGGCCTGATGGCTTCTAGAATCCGAATACTCCGGGATAGGCCGAACCTTCCGGGTTCTAAAACATAGCAAAACTTGATTTTGAGCTAAGATTTGACGCAGAAGGATGGTTGGACATATAAGATATTTTTGCCACTTGTGATAAGCCAATAAACAATAATACATAACAATGATCACGAGTAGCAAAATATAATCGAAAGATCAAAGAGTCAAATTTTTGGAAAATAGCACTAAAAGGAGATTTTCGCAAACTTCTAGCTACCTAAGCTATTAGACTAGAACAAACAATTGTATGCAATATATCAAGCCATATTGCGAGAATCTAGGATATTTAGCTCACTTCTCAACTCGCAAAACCTTTGCTCTAGTGATTTGGTGAGGATATCAGCTAGTTATTTTTCAGTTCTCACATAAAAAATATCAATATCCCCTTTTGTTGAGTGGTCTATCAAGAAATGATATCGGATGTCTATATGTTTGGTTCTTGAGTGTTGCATGGGATTATTGGATATTTTGATGGCACTCTTATTGTCACACAAAAAAGGGACTTTGGTCATGTTGTAGCTACAGTCTCTCAAGGTGCGCCTCATCCAAAGTAGTTGAGCACAACAAGCACCCGTGGCAACATACTCAGCTTCAGCGATGGATAAGGCTATGCAATTTTATTTCTTTGAGGACCAAGACATCAAAGACCTCCTCAAGAATTGGCAAGTCCCGAAAGTACTCTTTCTATCCACTTTATAACCGGTATAATCAGAATCCGAATAGCTGATAAGGTCAAAGGTTGAACCTTTATAATACCATAAGCCAAGGTAAGGGGTATGAACTAAATATCTATCAATTCTCTTAACAGCCACTAAATGACACTCTTTTGGAGTAGCTTGAAATCTTACACATATGCACATACTAAGCATAATATCGGGTTTATATGCACAAAGATAAAGTAAAGAACCAATCATGGAGCGATATATCTTTTGATCAACGGTCTTGCCATCTTTATTGAGGTCGAGATATCCATTGACTTGCATAGGAGTCTTGATAGGCTTGACATTCTCCATATCAAACTTCTTGAGCATATCTTTGATGTACTTTGTTTAACATATGAATGTGTCTTTTTTGAGTTGTTTGATTTGAAATCCTAGGAAGAACTTTAACTCCCATATCATTGCCATCTTGAACATTTTGGTCATGATCATACTAAATTCTTCACATAAGAGTTGATTAGTAGAACTAAATATAATATCATTGATATATATTTGGTAAATAAATATATCATTATCAACTTTTTTAGTGAAAAGAGTAGTATCGGCTTTGCCTATTTCAAAACCCTTTTTGACAAGAAAATCCCTAAGACATTCATATCATGCTTTAAGTGCTTGCTTAAGCTCATAGAGCGCATTATGGAGTTTGTATACATGATGAGGATAATTGAGATCTTCAGATTCGGGTGGTTGCTCCACATATACCAATTCTTTACGTCCATTTGATATAACTTGGAATCATGGTGAGTAGCATAGGAAAATAATGTACGAATTGACTCAAGCCTAGCTACGAGAGCATAAGTCTCACCAAAACCCAAACCTTATATTTGCGTGAAATCTTGAGTAACCAACCTTGCCTTGTTTCTAGTCACGATCTTGTTCTCATCTTGTTTGTTACGGAAGACCCATTTAGTGTTAATCACATTTTGATTAAGCCTTTTTATCAATGACCAAACTTTTTTTTTGAAATTGTTGTGCTCTTCTTGCATTGCCATTACCCAATCCAAATCTCCAAGTGCATCTTGTATCTTCAAAGGTTCGAAAGAGAAAACAAAAGATTAATATTCGCAAAAAATTGCAATTTTAGAACGGGTGGTTACCCCCTTTTGTATATCACCAAGAATGTTGTTAACCGGGTGATCACTTTAGATACTTGATGAACTCTTGGATGTGGCACTTGGGATTGTGTTGAATGTCATCCACTTCATTATCATCAAGGAATTTGTTGGAGTCATTGTGAGCTTGATCTTGATCTTGGCTTTGGTCTTGATCTTGAGGTGATATTAGTGGCTCCACTTGAGTTGATAAAGATAGATGAGCTTGATCATTATTCACCACCTGTTGCTCTTGGGACTCTTGAGGCTTAATTTCATCAATTGTCATCTTCTTGATTGTCTCACTTAGAATTTCTTCATCACCTAAAATATTATGATCAACTTGCTCCACTTGAGTGCTGTTAGATTAATCAAATATTATGTCACGCACGATTTCAACACAACCAGTGGTTTTGGTGAAAATACAGTAAGCGTAGGCATTTGATACATAACCAAGCAAGAAACCTTCAAATATCTTAGGAGCAAACTTAGAACTTTTGGCTTTCTTGTTTAGAATAAAGCATTTACTACCAAAAATTCTAAAATAAGACACATTAGGCTTGTTACCGATTAGAAATTCGTAGGCGATCTTCTTCATGATCTTGTGAAGATATAACCGGTTGATGGTATAGCATGCGGTGTCGACAGCCTCTGCCCAAAATTGATCCAAGATCTCGTATTCATCAAGCATGGTCCTTACCCACTCTATGAGAGTTATATTCTTTCTCTCGACAACACCATTTTGTTGAGGGAGTAAGGTGCCGAGAATTCATACTTGATCCCTTCTTCATCAAGAAATTTGTCAACTTGTATATTCTTGATTCGCTTTCGTTGTCGCTTCTCACCCTTTTTATCTTCAAATCAAATTCATTTTGGGCCCTTCTCACAAATTTCTTGAATATGACTTGTGTTTCACTCTTATCATGCAAAAAGAATACCCAAGTGAAATGAGAATAATCATCAACAATAACCAAACATATTTGTTACCGCCAATGCTTATGTAGGCGATTGGTCCAAATAAATCCATGTGAAGGAGCTCCAATGGTCTTGTGGTCATCATCATATTCTTGACGGGATGAGAAGCTCCAATTTGCTTTCCCGCTTGACATTCACTACATATTTTATCTTTCTCAAAAGAAATATTTGTTAGTCCTAGGATGTGCTCCCCTTTAGAAGTTTAGACAAATTTCTAATACCAACATGAGTTAGTCGACAGTGCCATAACCAACCCATACTAGACTTAGCAATCAAACAAGTTTTAGACCTCACTACATCCGTTGAAAAGTCAACAAAACAAAGCTTACCCTTCAAACGACCGGTAAAAGCTATTGATGAGTCTTCTCTTCTAGAAACGGTCACACCTTCATTAGTAAAAAGACAACCGTAGTCTATTTCATAAAGTTATGATACAGACAACAAGTTGTAACTAAGAGATTTGACTAACAACATATTTGAGATAAAATGATCATTGGAAATAGCAATTTTAACTAAACCAATTACCTCTCCTTTCCTGTCATCACCAAAAACGATATTTTCACGAGATCCTCCATTTTCTTCAAATGATGAAAACATTCCCTTTGCATCCACTATCAAGCACCCAACTTGATCCACTGAAAGAGTATGTCTACAAAAAAAGTTAAGCTTTTGTTTTATGTATCCAAATTTCATTGAGTTCTTTCATGTTAGACACAAGCACTTTTGGCACCCACATATTCCTTTTGATAACTCGATCTTTTGTACGAGCACCAACATATAGTACAACCACATTACTATGGTGGTTCTTCTTCAAAACATAAGATGTATAAAAAGTAGATTGAGGTGCATGGCCCTTGGATTACTTACTTGTGTGGTGAGATTATTTTGCTTTCCTCCCTTGATGAACTTGAGGCACTCCTTACCATTTATCACCACACACTCACTTGACTTGCTTGTATGCATATCAAATCCAAGGTCTCTCTTTTGCTTGTTGTTCTTAGCCTCAATGGTCTTGTATAGTGCATCATTGGATTTATATATCTTTATGTACCCATACTTAACCAAGGCATTTAGCCTCTCATTCTCCTTCTATAATGCTTGCAAGGATTGAACATTAGTAGCACAAGCATTTATATCAACATTGTAACAACGAGAGCAACCTTGACTAGTGGAAGCATTAGAGAGTAAGGTTGCTTCATTAGAGGGAGAAGAGTTATTCCTAAGAGCATCAATTTGCACTTCAAGAGTTTTATGAGTTTCATCCAAATACTTGAATTTCTCTTGAAGTGTAGAATTGCTACCCTCTAGACTAGGAATTGAGACATTGGCCAAATTAAGATTTTTGGTTAATTTCTCAACTTTCTCCTTCTCTTTAGTAATGAGTTTCTCGAGTTTAAGATTTCTCTCTATTTTAAGTATGAGCAAGTTCTCTTGCTTCTCGAGAATCTCCACTTGACTCTCTATTGTTTCCATTAGCTCATTTATCTTAGATATGATATTTTTACTTAAACCTTTAAACAAAGATTCACAATCATTATCACTATCACTATCTAGTAGTTTGGATTGTGATTTTACCTTGAACCCTTTTACCATGAGACACATAGAAGTATCGTTGTCATAGCTCATGTCACCAAAAAGTGATTTTGTCGGTGCAGAGGAGCGGATGGCGATGGTGGTGACTCCTTCATCATCGGAGTCGGAGTTGGAGTCCCACTCCTCGCCAATGTGAGCTTGACCTGAATATTTCTTCTTGTGGGTCTTGTACTTGCCCTTCTTGAAAGACTTGTTCTTCCTTTTCTCCTTATCCTTACTCTTCTTTTTATTTGAACATTTGGCGATAATATGGCCAACTTCTTGTAACACCCTGATTTTTAGAATTTACAACTTTTTTAAAAAAATTTCAAGATTATTAAATAGCTTCACCAGTAGTATAGGTTTAAAATCTATTTTCTTAATCAATCAATCAATATAGGTTATTATTTTGTGTGCATTGCATGCTGAGTTTTATTATGAGCCAGGTAAATGCATTAGAGTTCTTTTTCCTTTTCTTTCTCTTTGGTGTTTTGAATGAAAAAGATTTTGAAAAGGTTTTTACAAAACTCAGTAGTGAATAAGTTAAGGATCTTAATGTTTGGAATTCAAAGACTTTGAATTCATCATCTATTTAATCCTTAATCATACTTGATTCTTCTCCAGTCAATTCAAATCTTATCTAAATCCTTGTTTAAATCCAATCTCTCATATTTATCAAATTCTACCCAAATCCAAATTCAAATTTCTTATATACTCCTATTCTTGTTCAACCTCATTTTTTGTTTCTCTGTAATTCACTCAAAACTCAATTCAAATTCAAATCCTATTCAAATTTCTCTGCAAAAATTTCTTTCCTAAACTCTAGATATACCTAAAGTATCTTTGGGCTCAATCTGGCTCAAGTCCAAACCCTTAGCCAAGTCATCTAGAAGGCCCAACACAAAGGATCCACAAAATTTGCAAATTTTTGCGGAGTCCTAAACAGTCTTATTTTCCCATAAAGTTTCAGAGTTCAAAAAGGCCTTAAATGCAAATCTTAATAATACCAAACTTATAGGTCTCGTCGAGAGCATAAATTTGAATCTATGGAAGTTCTCTTTTGGATAATGGAGCTAGGAGTTATGGCCCCCGAAATCAGTGCTGGTCAAGTCCGAGTTTAAATAGTTTATCTTGTGGTGCATTTTTGGAAATCAATATGGTGTTTTCAGAAGTTCCAATAAATACCAAAGTTGTATATCTTTTCGAGTACTATAATTTAGAGTCAAGAAACGTCCAATTTAGAGTCCAGACGATGGAGATATCATCCTCGGATAGAGAGCTGCGAAGAAGTAAACCATAACCGACTCGAACTTGAATCCAATTCGTGTTCGGCTTGGACTCCACCTCAACCTGCCGCCCCTAGCCCTATAAATATGAGTTGCACACCCTCTCCTACCCTTATTTCATGGCAACAAGCCCTAGAAGTCATTGCTGCCCTGTCTATGCGCCACCGTTCGCTGTTGCCGCCGCCCGTGATGCGCTACCTCGTCGTCTTCTCCACGAATCCTCCTTCCTCGACCATCAAAGCAAGGTGAGGACCCCTTCTTCTCCTCCCTTATTACTATTTTAGCATCAAACTAAGTCCCTAGCCAAGCTCTAGCCTCGGCCAAAGCCCGATCTACGCCGCCACGGTCGTCGCCATCGTGGACAGCCGCGCTGTAGCGGATTGGCATCGACGTTCCCGACCGAACAGAGATCAAATCACCAAGCCCTTTCACTTGTGCATGTCCCATGATGTTCCCCACGCCCTCACCAACTAGGTCGGCCAGTATAGGAGCCAAACCACCGTAATCAAGGTCGACATACCTGTTGTCCGGTTTCTGGATGCGTTCTGCGTGCGCACCGGATTTACATTCGCGTTCCCCATCAATCTGAAAGCCGTATGGATGCACCAACTACGTCATGGCGTGTCCCATCGAGTCTTCTACGTGACCTTAGGAGCCCATCCCCGTTTGTGTAGCGACACGACCAGGACGCCATTGCCAACTGCAACACGTTGTAGCCATCACCCGTCTCATTTCTTGGGTGGAGCGACAACCCAAGAAATATCGTACCAACCACGAGATCTAGTATGGGACAAGCCTGATCTATTAACTAGTGGATTCCAGTTTTTGTGCATGCCAAATGGAAGAGTGGATGTGTGGGGATGGCAAAGGCCAGAACCATTTGGTTAGTAGTATGAGATGTGTAGTGGAAGGAAAGAATGAAGTCTTTCTAGAGCTACAAGGCGCAAAAGGGGGATTTTGGGTGGTGTGAATACCACATTGACAGTGGTGAAACCTAATGGGCATGCACATACTGGATGAAACTTTGTAACGGCTTTGAAGTGACTTTTTGGACGACACACCACTGGCGTGTGTTAAGTGTCAAGCTAACATGGCAATATGGAAATCATGACTTGTGGGGAAAACTAGACAACCTCTGCAAAGTGTAAAATCTGATATATCAGTCGTGCTCACGATTATGAGAGACTTGGATTCTCACATGATTAGTGGGTTGTGATTATGGGTTGTTGTTATGGATTTGGTTGTGGTTTTGGTTATAGTACATGGAGTACTAGACGGTTATGTTATGCAAGGTGGGGAGCCTTGTATGCTGGGTGTTAGATTATATGGGTTACATTCACTTAATAATTGTTTAATGCTTTTTGAGTCTAAATATGTTTTCATTACTAGCATTTACGCAAATATACCATGTGTTAGCCTATTCTTGATATAAGCCTGGATATTATTATCTTTCCCACACTTGTTGAGCCCGTTATGTGCTCACACTTACTATTTTTCTTGTGCCATGCGACATATGTGCTGTTGCCTAGTGAATGAAGATGTTGAAGATTATCAAGATGAGGTTGTGATGTTCTAGGCGCGTGTCTCCCAGTTGGTTGCCTGCGATGTTATTGGGCGCTAGTGCTTCTGTTTCGCTGCAGATATCTTCTTAGAAGATAATATATGTTAATTGCTGTAAGAGTTTAATGTTTATTTAATAAAAGTATTGCTTTTGTTACTTCAACTGTGACGTCCTTATGTGTGTTGAATATCCTGGGCACACATAAGCCGCATCTGATTTTGTCCGTTAAAACCGGAAGTGACACTTCGCCACACTAGCAAGCGCTCTTGGATATTCTTCTTTTGAGTATGTCTCTCTTGTACTTGCTATAGCGATCATTCTTCATGAATTTTCTCACAAAGAAAGCAATCTCTTCATTATCGGAGCTCTCATTTTCACTTGAGCTCGATTCTTCAACTTGTTTGCCTTGAATGCTACTTCTTTGTTCTTGGAGGTTGGGCTTTACTTGGCTAGGTTTTTTACTTCATTAGCTTCCTCTTCCATGAGCTCATAAACAATAATTCTATCGAGCACATCACTTGGTGTGAGGTCCTTGTAGTCTCTTATTTCTCGGATGAGAGTGACCAAGATGGGGTTTTTTTTTTGGTGCAAAAGCTTTTAGCAATCTTTGCACCACCTTGTGATCATCTAGCTCTTCACTTCCAAGCCCTTTCATTTTGTTCACTAGCACCATCATGCGGTCATACATTGCTCAAGGTTTTCATCATCTTCTATAACAAATCTTCCCAATTTGCCTTCAAGCATTTCTATCTTGGACTCTGTCATATTTGTGGTGCATTCATTTGCGATTTGAAGTGTATCCCATATCACTTTGGCTTCCTCAAACCCATCCACCTTTTGAATTTTTTGAGGCTCAAGGCACCAAGCAATACACTTGCGACTTGTGCATTGCGGTGAAGATTTTGTTCTTACTCGGAAGTAAGCTCTTTGTCCTCATCCGGTAGCTCAAGACTTGTGCAAACAATCTTCCATATACTTGGATGAAGAGAGATTAGATGCAATTTTATTTTGTGTCTCCAAGCGGCATAGTGTGTGCCATCAAAATATGCCGCACGCCCGGATAGCACGAAAATGTAAGAGTTAGAAGCATTCAATTTATCATAATTGAATTTGATTGCAACTCCTTTGCATTTACCATCGCCCGACTTCGAAGCACCATCTTTTGGACTCTTCAGGCTTCCTGAACCTTTCAGACTCTTCTCCTCAGATGTCGACATCTTCAACTCTTTAAGCAGTGAAGCTTTGTAGGAGATTAGGCTTTGACAACAATTGAATGTCCATGATGTCGCCTAAAGGGGGGTGAATAGGCGTTTCCTGAAAGTTAAAACTTCACAGCGGATTACAGATTTCGGACACTCTGGATCAATCCGGAGACTCCAGGGTCCAGAGATTCCGAGTTCAAACCAGATAGTTCAGATGGAACAAGAAATTAAAACTAAGAACGCCTAAGCAAGTCTAATTGAATCTAAGGGTTACCACATGTTTCAAAGGAAGCTTAAAGATATTTTCACCAACCACCTGTAGCTACAAACTCACAAACAAATAGATTTGACAAATTTTCTCAAACATCAACTAGAACGAGAAAGTATGCAAGAAAGTAAAGGAGATAAGAATTTGTTTCCCCAAGTTCGGATCAAACGATCCTATATCTCCGTTGAGGTGTTCGCAAAGAATCGGATATCTTTCAACCCTTATCCTCACCAAACGACCATGAAGATCGAGCTTGAACTTAGTCAAAGCTTCCTCTTCCCTTGCGGAGGTGAGGATAACCTTCACAAATTTTTCAAGGTACTCCACAAGCTTGGGTGCTCTCCGGGTGACGCCTAGCCATCTAGGAGCTCCAAGCTTCAAGAGTAACGAACGTGTTGGCGATTTCATGATGAACTCAAGTGCTCAAAGGATGAATTTATGCTCACTAGCACTCAATCTTACTTTTCCAACCTAACTCTCAAAATCTTACAAGATTTGATGCACTAGATGAGTTAAAAGGGCTATTGAATGGCTATGAATATATTTGTCTCGAGTTGGTTCAGCAACAACAACATGTTAAAAAAGAGGGTGAGGGGGGGGGGGGGTATATATACTCTCCCCTAAAAAAGCTAGCCATTGCAATAATTTTTGTATTGACCCTGAGTATCCGGGTTATACCTGAGACTTCGAATAGACACTTAAATGCGTAACCGAGAGCCCTGTCCAGAACCCAACTCGGAGGGTCCGGATGACAGACAAAACCCGGAGTATCTAGGTTAACCCGGAGACTCTGGGTAAAATAAAAAACTAACAGAGCACCCCTGTCGGAGCTGAATTCAGAGTCTCCGGCTGACACACCATAATCTAGAGACACCGGGTCAGCCCAAAAACTTTGGGTCTAGACTAAGACATTTAACTTTCTGATGTTTGTGGAGTGATTTGTGCCTCTCTTCTTTGGTCTGGATGGGTACTTTGAGTACTGAGACATCTTCAAGTCAATCTATACGCATCCCTCTTGATAAAACGGCATACATATACTCAAATTCAAAAATAAAATTAATTTCAATATATTGAGTGACTACATGCCGCTTCTCTTTTCTTTTTGAGGGACGCCAACATCATTTAACTTCTTTGATGGGACTAAAACCTATTTATAACTTTGATAAACTCATTAATCCCTTAATTGTTTATCATCAATTATCCAAAACCCACATAGAGGTCTAGATGTACTTTCAAAATGGTAGAGAGAATACAAACTCAGCAGGAAAACTTTTTCTTGAGATATGGGGAAGTTGCCACTTTTTCTTACTCTTCATTGGCGCCCCTCGCATGACAAGTTTCTTGGCCTGCAATTTTCCATGGATTTCCTCTCAAGGGGTCATCCACGTCGGGGTGCCCTTGATGAGGCCTAAGACCTTGGAAAGCCTCACTGCCTTCTGTACTCAGGTAGTGCTTTGCCACTCCAACACGGTGCACTCCAACTACTTACAAAGCTTGCGGTTGCTCACAATCTTCTTAATTTGGATGGTCACGTATGACTTACTGCCACCAAGCCGTCTCGGTGCCAGCAAGAACCATGAGCAGTGATGCGTCCCAAATATGCATCATATATCTCTATGTTTTATGCACATCATGATTTATTATTGCATGAATAATCCCTAATTAATCGTTAGATGCACAAGACTTGTATATAAATTGTCAAACAACAAGGAAAAGGGATAAGTGCGCAAATGTAGCAGAAACACAATTATAAAGATCTCATGAAATGGAAGACAATCGCACCAAGCATGCCTCAAACATATTTTCCAAGACGTTTGGAGAGGTTTGGTACGATCACTATAGGCGACCATATCGCCTAACCATACCACCTTTCATTGGGATCAGCATGTCAAACCATACAACTTTTGTGAAGGCTTCAGGGCAAAGTAACTTTTAGATGCGACACAGAACCCTATTCCATAGGGGTTATAAAGAGAAGGCATTGATCCACATCAAAGGCATCAAATCCATATCAACAACACCACTTAGAGGCACCATGCCGCCGCTACACCACCATAGCTAGGGTTCATCCTCACCACCATCTATCTCCACCATTAGAACCCTTGTACTAGTCCATAAATTTGTTTTCACGGTGTATTCCATCATCACATCAAGGAAGTTATATTATTTGCATCTATCATTGTATCTATTTCATATCTTTATCATGATGATGCTCTTCCTTGTAATCCTTTATTGTTCTACTATCATCGGTGTAGCACCGAAGGATGATTACTATTATCTAAAAGGAACACAAGAAGTTCAGGGGACAGGGATTATTAGGATGTATTGCCAAAGTGATAAAGCATATGTATTACTACAAATTGTTCTTTATTGTTTATTTATTTATCTAGATGAATCGTCAGCTACATGGTACTGACATGCCCTCTGCCTTATCTTTTATAATTGTTGCAAATATAGTATTAATCACATGATCATTTACTTTATACAATTTAGTACTTTAATCTTAGGGTTTTCTATTCAATCAATTTCCCCCATATTACAATATTGCTTGGCGAGATTCTATAGGTCAAGCTTGGTGGACCTTCACGCTGCTTCCTCGAGGGATCGATAATTAAATTTAAGGTCACTCTAGAGGAAAGAGTTGCCAAGCTCCTTTTAGTAACATTGGAGGAGCAGACCAATCAAGAAAGCAAGTAACAAGTGTGGATCACTCACTTGACTGAACTCTAGGCTAAACACCTAGCTAGATGTACACTAGACCTAAATCGGCACTAATCAAGTGCTTAATTTTGTGCTAATTACCTTAATCTTCAATGCCTTCACTTTGGTGGGAAGGAACTCCAAATATGTGTTTCTCTACACTTCCTTGAGCTCTAGTACCCTCAAATGGTCGGTTGGTGGAGTATATATATAACCCACTTCAAAAACTAGCCATTAGAGCTTAGGTTGACAAAAACTCCACTCACAAGAATATCTGATGCTCCCAGATTCTAACGGTCAGAAATTCGATTGTTGGACTTCACCATATTGTCTGGTGACCCACTAAATGTATGGTAGCCTTCATGTCTTCAGTCCAGCCTCCTATTGGAATCTGGTGCCCACCGTACTATGCAACTGTAATATACGGTGCCCACCGTATAGTCTGATGACCATATCGTGTCATCCGGTGGCCCTGGAAGTATTCAATTGTGATGATGTTAGTTACACACACAATATTACTACCGCAAGCACACGTGTCGATTGTAGGTTTTCACCCAGAGTATTTTAAGGTTATCGAATCCACATAGAATCAATAATCGAGAGTCTAGGATTTTCAAACCAATCAACAGATCAAAACCTCTAACAAAGATATCAATTGCGTATAAAGCGAGAGTTTACTATTAAACGAGAGCAAGCAATGTTATCCAAAGATAGTCCTAAGTCTTAGCCAGATAAAAGCATAGAGATAGTTGTAGTTCCAGCATAAAAAAAATGACCATATCTCAATTCAGCTTAGCATCCTTAAATCTATTATCTCCAATAGTTCACCCGAAGCACATGTCATGTGGTAGGCCAATCTATCATTTCATCGGCAACTAGAGGGTATGAAGATATGACCACAAGCTAGAAGTCACTAATTATCCATGATAGTCTATAAGGTCAGCTAATTTAGCAAAAGGACTATGACTCACTGAAGACATTCCTACCAGGTTTAATATCACTAATCCTAGCAAACATACCAACATGCCATGTACCTTAATTCCACAAATGTACCACAATCACATCTATTAGCTATGCAATATAGTCATGAACTAAAATTATTGAATAAGCATACTTGCAATAAGGGGGAGAACATAGCAAAGAAACAAGATCACTAACAAGCATGAACATTGGATAGATCAAACTTCATTAAGTACATGATACAATCTCACCATCAGTCGTGTATTTGACAATGATCAAGCCTTATTCTTTGAAACCTAGCGTAATTAGACCTTACATAATTATAACCCAATTAAAATGTCCCCAATTAGAGAGATTATCCAATTAGAGCGTTAATTAGCAATGCTAATTAGCCAACTAGTTTAACCTTGTGTCATATTTATAGTTGTGGAGGGCCTAGGGGAGTTCTTCCACTATCCTCATCACGAAACAATTGGAGTAATGGAGTAGAACATAAATTGTAGTCGTAATCAAGTCAGTTTAGACTTTCCTTTTCGCAACCTTTCCTTCCAAATATGATGGCTCCTACATCTGGACTCCAAATTGGATGATTTTGGATTCTAAATTGTAGCTCTTGAAAAGATCTACAACTTTGTCCATTATAAGTTGAGAAAATATCAGGTGCATAATAATATCTTGTGAACATACGCACAAACTTAATCTTGTGCCTTGGGTCTAATCTGAGTCACCCCGGTGAGAGGTGGGAATTCTTTCATCCCACTTGAGCCAATTTAGGCCTAATCTGACTTGGTCAAATGCGAATCTGGATAAACAAAGTAGGTTAAAAATTTTGCACTTCCCACATAGGTCACCCAAATTGGATCTGATGATCGAGATTGAGTTTGTGCATATGTTCACTGATATATCTTGTGCACCTGATATTTGCTCTTATGGGTTTTCCATAAAACACCATATTGATTTAAAAAAAAATGCATTGTAAGTTGATTTGTGCCGTTCTAGGCTCTTCTATGTGACACGCATTGTGGGGGCAATATCTCTTAGCTCCGGAGTCCAAAACATGTCTTCCATATGTGCAAATGATAGTTCTTGAGGACATCTACAACTTTGGTACATTAAGTTTTTGCATTAGAGCATGTTTTGAACTCTGAATCTGTGTTCAAAGATCTTGCTATCCAGGACTCCACGAAGAACTCCATATTTCAGGAAGCATTTGGATGGACCTTCTAGAAGTCTGCTCTCGCCATAATGTGTTGTGGCCTTATGTGTAGGGTCTTGTGGGCCATCATGGGACACTTCGGGCTTGATGGGTTGGGACGTCGGCTCGTCTTTGGTTGGAGAAATCGGATTTCTTTGTCGCATTATCCCTTTTCATAGTTTTGAGCCACTTTTTCGTGTATTCTACAAAACAAATTCCAACGACATTGCATCACAAAACCGTAAATATTAGTGACAATAATATTTAATTATGGTGATAAAATGGTACAATCCGATGTCACCACCATATAATGTAGTGCCCCCACCATATATTCTAGTGACTTCTTTTTCAAGGGGATTTGTCCAATTCAATCCAACTTGTCCTAGTTTTTGTGACTTTTCTTTCTTGATGTCTTATGTCTTTCTTTGATCTATGAGATAGCCAAACTTAGTGTGCATCACTAGCCAGGGAACTAGCCTAAAGATATTAGAATCAAGCTACAAGTACAAATGTAATCCCCGCTTATAGTAGTGTCAACGGAAAACAAACATATCTATACAAGTGATTCTCTTAATACCATTATCACTTGTTCTAAACAATATGTTTTTATATCCGTATGAAGCTCTTTCTTGACATTTATTTAGTTAGAGGTGTTTGGTTCCCCAAGTCCATCATCTAACATCCATGAGACTAAAACCTTGCACACTAGCAAATCATGTTAGTCCTAATAATGTTTACAATTGAACATACATAGCTTAAACTTGATATGCCACACAGAGAAGAAATACCATGTACAGCTTCCAGTTACAAAGACTTTGTGTTTTGGACAATCATAAGGTCATCAAAATGTAGCTTTGACCACTATTTTCTATTAAATCATATTTATAAAATCTAAGAAATTTATGCTATTATGAAAGTGCATTTCAACAAATATATGCATATACTTTGATGTTATATATATAGAAAGATGTTGATAATAAGAGTTTAAAAAAATTGCCAAAAGAATGTCCAAAACTTTATGTTTCATGATCAGAGGGAGTATTTTGCACCACTTCATTCATAGTTATGGGCTGAGCATGTTGGAAGTAGTAAGGGTCCACCGAATAACAAAAAAGGAAAAAAAATCTTTTTACATGACGCAAATTTATTCCTACTGAATATAATGGAAACCAATGCACGCCAGTAATACATCATCTTGCATTTTGCTAAAAAATACTGTGAACCATCATCAGATGATGGTATTGCGTGCCACTGTCAGAAACACTATCTATCGTTCCTCGCTACCATTTCCACGATCGGTCTATCTGTTTTGGAACCAATGTGACTCTAAGAAAAAACAAACTCTTTACCTAGCGATGAAACCATATCCTTGCCTAGCTCTCATCATCACTGTTTGTAAGGATGGCCTATCAGTTGTTGGACTAGTGTGTATCCATGTATCAAAATCCACATTAGGTATGGTCCTTGCTTTCTTAGTCAGTTACATTGAAATTATGTGTCATCCACATATATAACGAGATGAAAGTTTTGTGTCATCCACATATATAATGAGATGGAAATTATGTGTCATCCACAGATATAAGAAGATGGAAATTATGTGTCATCCACATATATAACGAGATGGAAGTTATATGTCATCCACATATATAATGAGATGGAAATTATGTGTCATCTACATATATAACAAGATGATGTGGTCAATACTGTAACCCTATGCTCACCATAATTAGAAAAGACGGTCTACTTGTTCAGAAACCACGTGGCACATACAAATATATATAGGTGACATGACCATACCATGATCCGGCATTCACCGCCGTTTATGAGGATGGCCTGCCACTTTTGATACTAGCTAGCAACCACAAACTATCAAAGGCCACATCATGCATAGTCATCTCTACCTAGGATACTAGCTAGCAACCACAAACTATCGAAAGCCACAACATACATGGTCATCTCTACCTAGGCTGGTTCAATATTACACGCTATCTATGTATTTATCAAGTGATGTGGGCATACCTTGACCTAACCCTCACCACCTATCTCGAGGATGACCAACCCAATTTTGGAACTAGTGGGCATCCACGCAACATTGAGAGCCACTATTGACATAGCCCTTACAATCTTGGTCTACGCTATTTGAAACCACAATATATTCAGATGATGGGGTTTACAGACTCTGCCCCTCATGCTATTAACAAGTATAGCCGACCCAATTTTGAAAGTATCGAACATACATACACCATTGAAATCCACAATTGACATATCTCTTGAAGCATTGGTCTGCCTTTTAAAACTACATGCCAACTATGTATATCTTCAAGTGATGTAATCATACTCATGTTCTGCCCTCATCGCTATTCATAACTACGGCCTACCTATTTTCAGATGTAGCGAGCATCCATACACTATCAAAAATCACAACTGACATATCCCTTACAGTCTTATCTACGCGTTTTGAAACAACAAGCCAACCACATATATCTTCAAGTGATGTAGCAATAGCTTGACCCGACGCTCGCCGCTGGTCCACCATTTCTAAACTAGCAAGCATCTATACACACCATCGAAATTCACACCTGTCATAGTCTTCGCTGCCTTGGTCTCTCCACCCTTGGACAGTTGGACTACATGACATCTATCCAAGTGACACGATCACACTATGATTCGATTCTCACCGTCGATCACAAAGGATAACACGCCAGTTTTGGAACTAGTGAGCATCCGTCCATCCACCGCCAAAATGTCAAGTCCTTGTCACCGCAGTCCACGCACACCGAAACTTCGCCCCTTCCACTCTAGCAGGGCTCGCGGCGAGCGGGAGCCATGAAGATCCCGTTCGTGTCCAAACGGTCGCACCGGTCGAGCGAGGCCGCGGGGCCGTCGAACCCGCCCCCAGCCGCGGAGCAGCAGCAGCCGCCGTCCCCGGCGAGGTCCGCGGCGGCGTCCTCGTCGCCCCCCGCGGCGGCAGCGGGCGCCGGAGAGGAGGACTTCATTTCGCAGGAGGAGGAGTACCAGATGCAGCTGGCGATGGCGCTGTCGGCGTCGGCCTCGGTGCCGGGCGGCGGGGGCGCGGGGGACCCCGACGGGGAGCAGATCAGGAAGGCGAAGCTGATGAGCCTCGGGAGGGGCGACCCGGGCGTCGCGGACGATCGCGGCAGGGGAGACACCGCGGAGTCACTCTCACGGCGATACCGGGTAAGCCTACCGAATTCTGTTGTTTCGCTGTGTATATAGTAACTGGTATAGAATTTTATTGATTTATTGTGGATTACAGGATTGGACTAATAATGTCCCTGTTATTTCTTACTAGACAAAGCGCTTTGTGTGTACATTTTGCCACTTTGATGGTTTGATATAGCCTTAGCCCTTAGCCTATGATGCCGTATCATCAATGAGAGTGTGGTAGAGTTCAGCTAGTTGGATACCTTAAAACAGTTTCAGCACTATAGTCGATTAATTTCCAATATTTGGTGTAACACGTGTAGATTTCCCAATACCAAAATATGTAGATATCGTCACATGAGAATAATAGTAAGCATTCATCCTAAAAAATATTTCTCTATCATTATAGTTTTATTAACTTCCGTTACTGTATATTTAGAAATAGTAATGATTGACTGTATGAATAGGAGACCGTGTCCATGTTCTAGATCTCAACTCATATTTGCATGTTATATGGTGTCTTGCTTGCGCAGTTGAAACAAGTCCTTCCCTTGTCGGGCGTGTAAAACATGTTGCATGCGCATGAAGATATGCATTGACTTCTTTCTTTCTGAGTCCATTACGTCTACTCTGCTCCTTTAAAATGTGCAAACACTAGCAGAAAAAGGATCTAGGAGCTTTTAAGACATGCATGTCTTTGCAGTTATAGGGTACGTTGAATAGAGTAGTGGAGGGTAAGAAGATCACTTTCTGCCATGTACGAAGCCAGGAGAATAACTAGGCAAGCAAAGAAGCAGAAGTTGGGCGTGAAATCAGCGATATCTGTTAGCCATGTCCAAGATTGAAGATTTGCAGCCTTTCTAGCTCTTGTAGCTAGATTTTAGAATTTTCACAAAGTAAGTCCAGGGGATTAAAATGGAAAAAAGAAGAAGGAAACAACTATTCTCGCATGGTTTCATATTCAGATATAATAGAAAGTATTAATGCCACTTGCATGTATGTTAATCTACTCCTTGTTCTGATCTGATGTATAGGACAAGTGCCCCAAAAGTATGACAATTACTTCGCATGCATGGTGTACATGGTCTTTAGCTCCATTAGCAATACCTCCCTTTATCTAAACAAAAAAGATTAATCACAATTCATGACTGTTTCCTTGCATGGTAGCTCTTTCAATGGTATTGGCACCTCGCATAGAGAAGTCGTATCCATATAAAATCATATTCCATAGTTCTAAATTTTTGTATTTGATTTTTTAGAAGCCAACTGGTTTTCATATTAATGGTAACCGCCAAGATTACCAATACCCGGCATCAATTTTCTGGTTCCTGCTAGTTTCTTTTTACCCTGTGGAGGAGCACACTGAAGAGTTGCGGACATTATCATATTGAAAGAATCGGAGTGTGGCAATTCATGTCATCAGAAAGTGTCCAAACCACTAAGCAATAGTGTCAGCTTATAGGGTATCTTCATTGTCAATTGTCATAGGGTACTTGATGAGCAGATGCTGTCTAACTCTGATTTCTTTATGTTTTGGAACTAAACCCTTGTTGTTGTATCCATTTCTGACTCAATTTTGTATTCTAACTTATTTTAGGAATACAACTTTCTTGATTACAATGAGAAAGTTATTGATGGATTCTACGACATATTTGGCCTCTCTGCGGAGTCGTCCAGGCAGAAAAATATTCCATCGCTTGCTGAGCTTCAGATGAGCATTGGGGATCTTGGATTTGAAGTGATTGTGATTGACCATAAATTTGATAATGCCTTAAGGGAGATGAAGGAAGTAACGCAATGCTGCTTGTTGGGCTGTGCTGATATTTCAGTATCGGTGCGTCGAATAGCTGAAGTTGTTGCAGAAAATATGGGTGGTCCTGTGCTAGATGCAAATGAAATGTTTACTAGGTGGTTGGGCAAAAGCATTGAGCAGAGGACATCACATCAGACAAGTCTGCTGCCAATTGGCCGCATTGAGATAGGCTTGTCTCGTCATCGTGCCCTACTTTTCAAGGTTGGCTCTTTTTTAAAAACATTAAGTACAATGCTTGTTTCTCATGTATGTAGAGTTCATTCCACCAATTCTTCATATGCCTGTTTGGCTATAATTTGATGAATATGAAGAAAAGTTATAACAGTTTTATGTTGGTAAACAGCAAAACAGATTTTACATTAAATAGATAATAAATTTATCTTAAGATATCAACCTTTATGTTGTACACATTTTCCCCACTGCATTTCATTTTATCAATTTTTCTGTCTCACCGTGTCTCCTCTTGAAGTTGAAGTGTCTTGTTTATTCTGCCAGTAGATTGGATTAATGGTTTCTTCAGTAGATAAGTTGGAAATATAGTGATGGTGTTAAGGAGTAAATAATCAAGAGGCATCTTCCACATATGCACACCAACAAAATGAACACGAGATTACCAAAGCTGGGGAGCTAATATATTACTTCACCAGTATAATTAATTAGCACACTTCCAAATGACTTATTAACGAGCGCTGTTTTTAGAAGCATGGTTTCTCTGGTCTTGCTGACACGCTCATTTGTATCCATGCAGATCCTTGCTGATAGTGTTGGTATCCCATGCAAGCTGGTTAAAGGGAGTCATTACACTGGTGTTGAAGATGACGCTATTAACATCATAAAGATGGACAATGATAGGTACTTTCATACTAATCATGATTTTAAGCGTTCATCAACTACACTTCCACTGTCAAAATAATCCATTGAGGCATTATTAGTCTGCTGTTGTTGTTAACACTGCACTAGTGTACTTACTTTATTTGCATCTACTTCTGTTGATTAGTTTCCTCCACTTAATTTTTTTCTGTAGGGAATATTTGGTCGATATTATGGCTGCCCCTGGCACTCTTATTCCAGCAGATGTCTTTAATTCAAGAGGCACTTCATTCAATACCAATCAATTATTGGGTCAGAATCAAGTGACTGATTCAGTAAGTAACATGGACAATGAACCAGTTGCATTACAATTTGAGCGTAAGCACAACCAATTGCATATGCCTAGCAATAGCAATTGGATATCAGACAATCATTCAGGGTATGAGAAGACAATTGCTCCGTCTGCTCAGAATCCTTGGGCTGATACATTATCAGTGACTGCTAGAAGTAGTGCTAGTGCACCCTGTGCATTGGCACCTCAGATGAAATTAGATCAACCGTCAACTGCTGGTGCACATTCAAAGCAGAAAGAGGACTTGGAATTACTTCCAGACTCTCAAGACAATGAGTCCAAAAAACTATTTTCAGATCTTAATCCTTCTAGGGCTATTGGATCTGGGAAAAGTTCAGTGGCATTCAAGGGACTAGACAACAGGAACAACGAGTTCCAAAGACGTAGAGAGAATGTAGCCCCGATCCCTGCAAGATTACAACAGCCATTGGTGATAAAAAACTGGTCTGCTTTTAATGACATTTCCAACAACAAGCAGTACAACTTTGCTGATGGGTTGGCTCCTCGCAGAAATGTTATCGACAATGTTGAATCATCATCTCAGGTGCCCTGGTCAGCTGCAAAGCATTACAATTCTAATTCTGTAGAGCGCAACAATAGGTCATATGTGGCACCAGTTCATAACTATGACAATGGAACGATTGGTACCTCATCTATGACCACAGCCTCTACCTCCGGAGAGTGCCTTGATAGGTCAAACATGGGAGCTGCTTCTGATTTTGACATGATTGGTACCTCTTCTGTGAACACAGCTTGTACATATGGAATTGGGAAGGTTGCAGAAAAGGGCCCTTGTGATGATGTGGAAAAAGTTCCCATGTGTTCTAGATTTGACGGTCAACCTTCTGCTAATGCACAAGGGTTTGCTTTACAAGCGAACGAGAACAAGGAAAACTATGGCAAGCATGACCACAAAAAGTTATATCCTGATCCAAGAAAGTCCCCTCCTGACAGATTCATGGGTTCACCAAAGCAGCACTCAGGGTCTGTTTCTCCATCCTTAGTTGGTTCAAGCAGGGTTGACATGATGTTGGAGGATGTATCTGAATGTGAAATCCTCTGGGAAGACCTTGTAATTGGTGAAAGGATTGGATTAGGTACACTAATGTTTTATCTATCCTCTACTGATCTTTCCACTCAGTTTAACATAGTTCATGGGGTCCTTTGTTGTAAATAAATATTCATCCAGCATTAGGGTAGAAAAGTTATGCTTCAAAATTCTTTACTCTATATGTCCTATCATAAGTATGGATATTCTTATCTATTACGCCACTGGAGCCATTATGTTCCACTAACTTGCATCATTTACATCTTTTTTATTTTGATATCAATTTGATACATATAAGGTGTCCTATGTTCTTTGAATGTGGTGACAGAATGATTTTCTCCTTTCTATTTTTAGGTTCATATGGAGAAGTCTACCATGCTGATTGGAATGGAACTGTAAGTAGTTTTCCATTTTAACTTTGTATGGAACTTATATTGAGCTCAGTACACTAATCTGATTTACATGCTATGTGAATTACTGATTGCACAACTCAAATAACAATTAACAAGTCAAAGCAGGGTCTGTGTTTGCTATTTCTTCTGATTGGATCTCGTGATCACTGTTATGACAGTTTGATATTCTGCTTATTACAGGAAGTAGCTGTAAAGAAATTCTTGGATCAAGAGTTCTATGGTGATGCTCTGGATGAGTTCCGTTGTGAAGTAGGTGAAATATTTTGCTTTTGGTACCCACAAGCTTTGTTGAAATGCTACTTTCATACTACAAATATAGTTCTCTTTTGCTGAAACATTTGATAATTCGAATATACTCTTTCAATAGGTGAGGATTATGCGCCGGCTTAGTCATCCAAACATTGTGCTCTTTATGGGTGCGGTAACACGGCCTCCGAACTTATCCATTGTATCAGAATATCTTCCAAGGTATAAATTAGGTTTTCTTTAATGATTTATGAAACAACTAGGTCAAAATAGTTGTTTTCGAGTACCTTTATCAGCGATTTCCAAAAAAAAGGGCCTTGGTCGATGCATCATGGCACTGTTTGTAGCTGATTAGTGGGTACTGATGCAATGCTTAATGCATGGTAAAACTTGAAAAGAAACAATGCTGAACATGGTACATGTAATTAATGTGGTATTGCGATGGTTGACCAGCTTTACATAAATGCATGTACTAATTTACATGTTACCATGGGCTACATAAATGTGCTCAATTTTCTCAATGAAATGCTCTTTTAGACTAAAGTTAAACCTATTATCATGAATCTTTTGTGACACTTGCATTTTTAATCAGTGCTGGCTCAAATGGTTCCTGTTTCAACATTGACTTCTATCTAATTGTTTCTTTTTTCAGGGGAAGCTTACATAAGATTATTCATCGTCCTAATTGTGAAATTGATGAGAAGCGTAGGATTAAGATGGCCCTTGATGTGGTAAGAGTGAAATTCAGATCTTGTAGTTTCATGTTTATTTTCATTTGTCGGTCCATACGCCATGCCTATGATTATGTTCTCTCTGTAGGCAAGAGGCATGAACTGCCTCCATACAAGTGTACCAACAATTGTTCACCGGGATCTAAAATCACTAAACTTACTGGTTGACGATAATTGGACAGTTAAGGTATCTAAAGCCCTTCGAGAACTGAAGCCTGAACTCTTATTGCTTTACCATTTCTGGATTACTATTGGCTAACAAATTAAATTTACACAGGTCTGTGATTTTGGACTTTCACGTTTAAAGCACAGTACGTTTTTGTCATCCAAATCCACTGCTGGAACTGTAAGTACCCATGATGTTTAGATAGTAGAATGACTCTTTTATTTTAGCTGTGGTAGAAACGTTATAGAATTTATTGTTTCCCCTTGTTGTACCAGCCGGAGTGGATGGCACCAGAGGTATTGCGGAATGAGCAATCCAATGAGAAGTAAGTGATTTTATAGTATCATTTTTTAGTGCTGTTGTTTGTCAGCTTAGGTTGAGACAAATTTTCATTCGTTCACCTAAATAGTAGTAAGTTAAAACCTGAAGGGTGTTTCTGGACAAAAAAGCTAATGGAATCACTAACTTGAATTTTGTGGGTAAGCCACAATTGCCTGAGGGGAGCTTAATTGACTCATAAGAAGGCTCCTCTTAGTGGAAATGTGGAATCAATGGCTTTATAAGCTTGATACAGTGTAGTGTCATTTTTTATGTCCTATTTGGAGCCTTTGGTGGTTGATTTCGTCTGTCTCCCTACCTGTTAATTCATGCAAGGACTGTCTTTCTGAAACATATTATTATAGCTTTGGTCTTCACATGATAAATTCCATAGCTCTTAAAGTCTAACTCTTTGCTTTTCCTTTGATAAATGTTGAATTGGATACCTAGTTCTCAACTTTGTGCTGAACAAACTATGTTTTTTTCTTTTCCAAACGCGTAGGAGACCTGCGTGTTTTCAGGATTATGAGATGGATTGCTAAGAGCAATGGCTGATATACTCTGATATCTAGTTTTTATTAAATCCTTTGAAACACGGACACGCCACAGATTTGCCGCACCCGCACTACGTGCCGTGTCCGACTCCAATACGGCGCCGATACGTCTCTGATACGTATCGGCCGAGTATCGAACTATTTCTAATTTAAAATAAAGATGTTTAATTTTTGACACGTCGTGGACACGCGAGCGACGCGGCCTAGACACGGCCTGGCCCATATTGGGCCCGTACGTGGTGTATGTATGGCTTGGCCCGTATGCAACCCTAGAGCTGCCACGCATTTGCAGCAGCGCCGTACCCGAGCTGTGCCCGAGCTCCTCGCCGCGCCCTCACTGCGCCCGAGCTGCGCCCCTCGCCGCGCCCCTCGATGCTGGCAGGTGAGTCCGGCCTCCGTGTGCTTCACTGCTTGTTCATTTTGCTATTACAAAGAGGAAACCGCCGCGGATCGCCACCACCAGCCGCCTGAGATTGACGCGGTTCGCCGCCAGCCACCACCGGACCTGCTTGCTGAGTGCATCCTCTTCAATTCAGTTTTATACAACTGACCAGCTGCAGCTTGATATTCAACTAATTTCTTTTATCAATTATCATTCATGAATCAAACATATATATAAAAAATAATTATTAAAGTACATAGCCGCATGGCGGTATCGGTCATTTTGGGAGAATGCCGCACCGCGGTGTCCGATACGTGTGGTGTCCGATACGCGTGTCGGTATCGGTGTAATCTAGATTACATCTACCATGAAGGGTTCTTAAATTCTTTTAGTTCATCTCTGGTTACTTAATATTGTTTTGCATAACCAAATCTTACTGGATGGCTGAGGGTGCACATAAGGCATGCGATGTCTTTTAATGGTCCGTTGGAATGATCTGATCCCCACTATACACTGCCGCATGGAGCACATAATTATAAGGCTAAAAATCAGTTGTGAAATTTCTGATATTATCTTGTAGAGATCAGAACTTTCATACGACTTGACCGATCACTGTTTTTTTCTTTCTGAAGAACTGAGCTTCTGTTTCTTCCAGGCCTTTTCCTTTTCTTTCTGTTGGAACATTACCAGTAAAACATTGGCAATAATACACATTCATCTCCTGAGTCTTGCAGGTGTGATGTTTACAGCTTTGGTGTCATCTTGTGGGAACTAGCAACGCTAAGAAAGCCATGGCAGGGAATGAACCCCATGCAAGTTGTGGGTGCAGTTGGCTTCCAGGACCGACGGCTTGATATTCCCAAAGAAGTTGATCCTTTAGTAGCAAAGATCATACGGCACTGCTGGCAGAAGTGAGTTTTCAGATGTATTAGCTTATTTTAATTTGGACAGGAAAGACATGAAGGCTTCTTTTCTGGTACTGTTGATTGAGCTTGTAATCTTTTTGTTGCATGCGAACTAATACATGGTCTGTTTGTGTCATTTTCACTTTCCAGGGATCCAAACTTGCGCCCTTCTTTTGGCCAATTGACGAGCTATCTGAAGACATTGCAAAGGCTAGTAGTTCCTTCTCATCAGGAGATACCGAGCCCACATGCGCCGCAACAAATATGGGTGAACTACAGCCCTTGAGGTTATCATACACCAAATGTGAACGAAGAGTAACTATGATTTTGTCTCCGTATATTCGGGTTCAGTAGTCTGCAAAGGTATGGCTTGATTGAGAACCCAAGCCCCAGTACCTGACATGCAGTCATCCTTGCTGTTGCAAGAAAAAGCTTGGCAGCACAGTATGTACAGTACAATACAGTATAGGGCTATAGACCCATCAGATAACAGCCAGAAAAAAAGAAAAGAAATAGGGCCTGTTTGGATGAGGGTATTTCACTGGACGGTTTCTGGATCTAGTTCAAATTTGAATTAAATACAAAATTTTCCATTGAAATACCCCCAATCCAAACATACCCTATTTGGCAATTGTATCTTGCTTCTTATGTGTCACCTTTCTTTTCCTTTTTGCCATACCGAGTGCAAGCGTGCTGGAAGGCAGCGTGCTTGTTGTGCCGTGTGGATTATGGAAACATAGTAATAGTAATAAAAAAAAAAGCAAATGTGTTACTGTGTGGCTGAGTTAATCAAAATTCAGCCACCTTATAATGAAGATATCAGTCTACATTCTGGAGCATTTCGCATCGTGTGTTGAGGCACCTGGCTCTGGCTGTCGCTTGTTAACACATTTGCTCTCGGTGTTGGTGTGTTGTGGTGTTGAGCTACCGGTCCACGTCGACGAACTTTCTTGGCGTGCATCGGAAAGGAAAGGAAGGCGAGTGGTATCTTCGAACTGTTATCGCTGAGATCACCTGCACGGGAGCGGCAAAATAAGGTTTCTGGACGGCGCGTCCACTTGCGTAGCCACTCTACGACTTCATGCGACCTCCTGCTTCTCTGGTCAGTCTTCTCATCGAACTTGGCCGGTTTTGTTTTTTCAGTTTGGTCAGTCTTCTCATCAAACTCTGGTCAGTCTACGCTGCCTCAACTCTCTGCACCGATCCTCCACTGCGTCAAGCTGACACAACGTTCTGGTTTTTCATCAAGCTCAAAGTAAGAATGGCTTACACTCTGTTCGCGTTCTTATGTGTAGAAGTGCTATTTTGAGATGCCTGCTGCTTTGGATTTGTACTAAGAATAATATGAGCAGCGCATCACTTATATTCTGCGTATTTTGCCTTTGTTTAAATTTTGGAATTAACTCTGTGCCCAAATTTCCTACAGTAAGAACATGTTCTATGAGAATTTACTACAGTTCGCGAAAGTGCAAATTAATAAGAACCTTCCTATTCTCACTTAGCGCCTACGAAGCGTCGGC
Source organism: Phragmites australis (assembly GCF_958298935.1). Lineage (NCBI taxonomy): Eukaryota > Viridiplantae > Streptophyta > Magnoliopsida > Poales > Poaceae > Phragmites > Phragmites australis. The sequence goes on along the minus strand of NC_084941.1, from coordinate 8,686,104 downwards.
TCGGTTATTTAGCTCACGCTACTACTTCGACTTCCAGTTGTTCTTTTCTATATAATTTCCTATTCGGTTCTACTTAAACTAGACCATTTTGTGGTCGTTGTGTAACATTTGTTTCACCGATCCTTCTTAATACAAAGATACGTAGTTTTCCTACATATTCGCGAAAAAAATATTAATCTCTAACGGTCAGGTTGCTCTCACAAATATGTCGTTTCCATTCAAGCAATAGGCGCCCACACGGCATTTCCCAGCCAATGAATCTTGATCAGACATAACACTCAATCTTTTGGTGCACATGAACAAATAATTTCAGAACTGTATGCCGGTTAGTAGCTTGCAATTGGAAGTTAGAAAACAAAATGCTAACATTTACGGAATTCCACCACTCTTCTGATGTAAACTTCACAATGCAGCAAACTCATCAGCACACCGACGATGCCGATGCCGGTGACAGCACCTGTGTTTTCAGAGAGATTGTCGCTTTCCATGCCGCCTCCTGGAGAAACATAACAGGAAAAAGGAGTCATTTTGCTGTGAAATGTTCTGAAACTTAGACCGAGGAAATGTATCGAAAACAAGTAATTAGTATGCAGGGTGCTAACTGCTACGGTCCTGAAAACTGGAAAATTAGCAGTAACTCGCGATGTTTAGAGTTGTCTGTCTAGAAATTGATCTGGCCTCATCATCGGAGGCGGTAGCTTCACCTTCTATTCCCTTCATTCTTTCCATAAAAGTGCTGTCAACATACGAATGGCAAAACAAGTGCCACCTGAAAAGGAAATGGTCTATCTTGATCTAGATTTCACTGAAAAGATGCTCCGCAAAGAAGTACCTTTTGACAGCTTCAACCAGTGTTTTTTCATCACTATGCCAATCGGTAAGAATTCTGTCAATGAAGCGAGCTGAAAAGGCACTATTTAAGGCCTGTTTGTTAGAGCTACAACTCTAAAATTTTTTAGCACTGGATATTCTTAGCTCTAGGAATTTATGGAACTGAAGCTATGGATACATTGATGATAGTTAGGTGAGCTATTTTGTTTCTATTTTAGACTAAAAATAATAACTTAAACCATTTTATTATAACATACAATCTCAAAGTCTTAGTGAAACAAGTTGTAGTTGGAGCACCAGATAGGATGATACCAAAAAGATTCATTGTTTTATTAACAAACCACACACGCGTTCTCTCCAATGTCTAAAGCGATTTAGCACAATTATGCAACCTTCCATAATATACAACCTTTTTTCCTGTGATAAAAAAGCACCTCCTGAAATACAACTCCAATAAATTAGCAATTTCAGTGAAAAGGAGGAGACCTTGATGCATGAACAACAAAGAGTCAATGCATCCAGAAATGTATAAGGTTAAGGTTTGTTTCCCCTGGACCCCGCTCCCAGTCCAGGAGGAAAACACAAGCAGGTTAACCTCACGTCGATCTGGAGGGTTGCCCAGCACCAGCAGCGCGAAGTGGTCGCCCAAGGAAGGGAGACAAGCGGCCTTCAATGGATCCAACCGGGTGGCTCAAGATGACAAGCAATGGCTTCGGTCAGGCAGCAGACGACGAGCTGCAAAGCGTCAAGATGAAGAGCCCCTGCACTGCAGCGTTAAGGATTCATCCAGCCGCGGCCGCTCAGGATGAAGAACAGCGGCAGTAGGGATGGTGTCGGTACGCAAGTGCAATGTGCAATGGAGGAAGAGACCGATAACTAGAGAAGAGACAACTGTATCCTAGTTTTGTCCCTGACACGCAGGTCCTTGTATTCATCGGAGGGCTCTAGAGGGCAAAAATTCAAAACTAGATAACATATGTAATCGTATTTACCGAAATAGACAATATGTTAGCGTATTTACAATTTTAGCGTGTCGTATGTGGGTCCGCGTCAGGGACAATGGCGCGAACGTTGGACGTGTTCACGCCATCATGACTGGCGCGGACATCCTTGTTGCGATCCTTCCAGTGCATGCCTGCCGCTTGCTACAAAATGAGGAGCGAGCAGCAGAGCGTAAAGCAAGGAGCAGAGCGCGAGGCGAGGAGGAGCAGTAGCGCGAGATCAGTTATGTCGTTTGATACTGTGTTGTCATTTCATGTAATTACCAACTTTCAATAAAATTTGAAATTATTTGCTAATTTAATTGTCATTTGATGCCGACGTATTTTCATTTCATGTAATTACCAATTTTCAACAAAATTTAAAATTATTTGCTAATTTAAGTGTCATTTGATACCGACGTATTTTCATTTCATGTAATTACCAACTTTCAATAAAATTTGAAATTATTTACTAATTTAACTGTCATTTGATACCGGCGTGTTGTCATTTCATGTAATTGCCAACTTTCAATAAAATTTGAAACTATTTGCTACAAATGACATAACTGATCTTGCGTTGCTACCCCTCCTCGCCTCGCGCTCTGTTTCTTGCCTTGCGCTTTGCTGCTCTCTCCTCATTTTGTAGCAGGCGGCAGGCGACGCGTTGAAAGCATTGTAAGAGGATGTCCGCGCCAGTCATGATGGCGCGGACACGTCCAACGTCCGCACCATCGTCCCTGGCGCGGACCCACATACGCCGCTACAGCTCATATTCGGCACACCGTGTGCCGAATACGGTTGATATTCAGCACACGGTGTGTCGAATATGGCCTACAGTGCCATATTCGACACACCGTGTGCCGAATATGAGCTACAGTGACATATTCGGTAAGTGAAATACGGATGTTAAAATTATAAATATGCTGACATATTGTCTATTTCGGCAAATACAGTCGTGTATGTTGTCTAATTTTGAATTTTTACCGGCTTTAGAGCCGAATATATACACATACAGGTGCGGGTGAGTGTGGTGAATATGCACAAGGCTCCTTATACAATGGGGAAATACAAAACAGAAAAACAAGCTATGCATATACTAACACTATCTACCAGTATCATTTGAGCTTTACTAATGAGAATATTTTGGCCTGACCACATAGCATTATAGGCTGTTGGGTTTATGAACCATGCTGCTGGCACAATGGGTGCTATGAGAAATATGCACAGTACACAATCCTACACACAAATGGCATGCGCTCCCTACTTAGTAAAACAATTATCTCCGGACTGGTCCTTGCAGAAAATTACCTCGAGAGAGTTTAGAATAGACAATATCATACATGAACTCTAATAACACAATACAGATTATAATTGCTCGGTAGAAATAGCTCTTGGTGTAATCAGGAACACCCCGCATCTTTCTGTTACCTGAGAAAATGTTTCTTATTTACCGCAAGTTCATAATAATGCAGCACATCTTATGAAAAAGATGTGCCGAACGACGACCCCAAGAAACTGCACATCTGCCTCTACGCGTCAGTTGCGCTCGTCGCGGTCGCCGCTTCCTCACCACCGCTCTTCATCGGCGGCGAGAAGGGATCCTACCGACGAGTTTGCCTCCACAAGGCCGGCCCTTAGCTCCTAGTTGCTATGATCTGAAATCTGATGCTCTGATATACAGGTGCCTCTCTAACAGGCAGCTATCCTGCCGGTTCCATTCGAAAGATATACAGGTGCCTCTCCCATCTGGTGCAGTTCCGATTGGATCTTTTTCTTCTTCTTTTTTGGATTGGGCAGATTGCTTGCTTCAGGAAGTCTCAACAAAATTTATTCCCTTGATTTACTTAGATTGGATGATTAATTCTGTGCGAGATGGCAAATATACTTCGATTATTTTGAGTGCCTGTTTATGTCGATTCTATTTTTTGACATAAACATCAGTGGTTGCCTAGAGGCTAATTTCGAAAGTTACTATAACTTGAACATCTGAATTGCCGGAGTAGAATCAGGTCTTCTTGTTGGACTGCTAAAAGCCTTAAACTAAGTCATGCAATACAAGTTGTGCTCTGCTATTGTCCCATATTCTTGATTTGCATGTATTAGCCGTACATTCATTCTAATATCGATAACCCAACAGGAACAACAGATGGTGATGCCAGGCCACCGCGAGTCAAATCTCCAGAAGGAACTGAACAGGTACATTCCCACCGCTGCAGCCTTTGGTGGTGTGTGCATCGGCGCTTTGACTGTTCTAGCCAACTTCATGGGAGCTATACAGCATCGATACGGATACGGCTATCGGTATCGGGCCGATACGGATACGGGGATATAATATTTTTCCAAAAAATCCAATATCAAATATGTTTTAATATTTTAAAAAATAGTAATAATACTCCCATGCTCTCAAAGTAAACAAAACACACTGAGCAAGAATAATTGTTTGGCCATATGTGGGGAAGGGGAAGAAAAAAATCCTCACCGCAAACCTCAACAGCAGGCAAGACTGTCGGACACCTGAGTCATGATGAGTAGGAGCTTGAAGAAGTAGTCACTGCACAAAAACATAAAATCATCTCATCACATGACATCGTAACCCAAGCATCTAATCACACAGTTGCACACATCAGCACATGCTAAAGACTTTGTAAACACATGCATAACATACAGGGACAACACATCTACAACTAGACAGAGAGAAAGCATGGTGACTTTAGCTCCAAGCAGATGGGGTAAGAGGGAGCAGCTCGATTGACGATTGGGACCCAAATCGACGGCCATCGGGCCCACCCCCCGAGGCAGGCTGCAAGATCGGTCATCTACTGGACCTGGCCCTGACCATGACAGATTCCACGAGCATAGATAGAGAGGTGTGGGAGGAGGACTTACTACTTGGGGTTCATGGTAGCGGGTGGGACGAGGCAACAACTCCTGCTCTCTAGGGCGTTGGTGCCGATCCGGTGGCAACCGCCGAGAGGGAGTGAGCAGGCAGCGGCTGGCGAGACGAGAGGGAGCGTGTGGGTGGCTGGCTAGATGAGAGGGAGACACGAGCAAACGTGCGTGCGGTTGGCCATTTAGGGGGTGATTGGTTGCCTGCACGAACGCATCCCGACTCAGTGGATGCGTATAATCTCAGAGAGAAGCGTGTTTAATTGCCCGCATGCACTGTTCTAGCCTGGCATGATGGATGCAAATGCACACCTATAGTCTAACCCACGAGAGAAGCTTGATTCAACTTCCCTCCGCAGCCTGACCTCACTACTAGAAAAAATGCCTTAACTATCGGCTCTAAAGTAGCCTTCACTACTGATTTTGGAGCCGACAGTAGGCAACAGGTAGTGATAGTCCTCGACTATCATTGTCGGCCTAGGAACTAGCAGTGAAGGTGTTATCACTGCCGGCTAAAGGCTTTAGCTGGCAGTAATAGTCGACTATCATTGCCAGCTGAAGCCTTTAGCCGACAGTGATAGTTCAACTATTCAGGTTCCTGAATCGACACTTTTTGGCTCAAAAAAAGCAAAACAAAATTTATTTGTGCCTTGGCACCGACCAGCCACTGCTCACTTGACCAGTCACTCGACCAGCCACAAGTCGACAGATTTTTCACATGCGTGTGGATCAGGACTCGAACTCATGATCTCAACAGCTCGGCGAGACCCCTCTAACCATCTCGCATCTCATTCGTTCTCGAGTATAGAAGCAAAATTAATCATTTTGACATCTTCTCATCGAATATTTGAACGACTATTTGGACATCTAAATGATCTTAAATGAAAAAGTTATCAATTACAAAGTTTTATATCTCGTAGAGTTCTACAATGTTCATATAAATTTGTCTCCATTCGACTCTGTATGTAAGAGTTTGTGTCCAATCGGTGAAGTGTTTAGTAAAACAGCATAACTTTTGCATACGGAGTCTAATTTTGATGTTCGACCTCTACTTTCAAAGCTAATGACGAGACACATCCAAAAAAAAAATACACATGTTTTAACCTGTACCTTTATTGACCCTAAAAAAAGGCTCAAAAGACTTAACAGGATCTCTGAAGTTTTTTGGCAAAAACTGACCTTCACCAATTTGCTTAACAATTTTTGGAGGCATAGTGCTACATCTGAAAGTCAGTGATGTGCAGACGTTTTATTAATCTGAGTTACCAAACTCGCGATAAAAATCTTTAAATTTGTAGTTTTCAACTTTGTGGCCTTGTGTGGCTTTTTCAATGATTCATACTAGCTTTACATTAGATCTAAACCAAAAGTTTATGGTCAAGTATGTGGCTCCTTCTGTACCAGTTTTAGATATTTATTTGTGCATATATATGGCTTCAAATAAAAAATAATCAACTAAAAAGTTGTAAATATCGTCGAGAGCTATAATTTTCATATAAAGTTTGTCTTTATCTGGTTTCGTATGAAAAAATTATGAATTTTTTAAGATTATCTATCATCGATCATGACTGAAGCCTTGTTACGATTATTTGGGAATTTAAATGATCTTAAATTAAAAAGTTTTCAACTACAAAGTTGTAGATCTCTTTGAGGACTATAATTTTTATATAAAGTTTTCTACATCCGAGTTCGTATGAAAAAGTTATAAATTTTTTAAGATATAATATCATCCATTATTACTATTATCTCGTCACACGAGGCATCAGTGATACTCATTATCACTGTTGGTTCATAACACGAACCGATAGTGATACTTGACGAACTATCACTATTGATTCATGGCTAGAACTGGCGATGATAGTTCAGGTATCATTGCTGGTCAGTGCCCTCACCCGGCAGTGAAACATCACTGCCAGCTCAAGCCTTCAACAAGTAGTGATGCCCTTCAACACTGCTGGTTCATAAGTCACATTAGCTAATTCTTCCCATGCGGCTTCTGAATTGGCAGTGATACCTCATCACTGCCGGCCCATTAGGTACCGACAACGATGGGCCGGCATATATGGCCGGTTCTGTAGTAGTGCCCGACAGATGCAGGCTGCTATATCCGCTCATGCAGGTAGGTCCACTTGTTAGTGTTATAAACACCTTCATACGGTCAACCAATCAGAATCTCAGCTATTGCATCCGCTCATGCAACCTCAGATTCAGTCAACCAAACAAAAACTCAACTTAGCCTATCCAGACTAGGGATGACAATCGGGTACGATGGGTACGGGTAATGCTCACCCATACTCGTACCTGTCGATTTTTTACCCACCCACGGTATACCCACGACCCGTTACCCATGGGTACCCATTTACCCGTGGGGTGACACAACAATGTGGCATGACAGGGCGGCGTGGCGATTGCGGCGGTGAGACAGGGCAGTGGGGTGGGCCAGGGCGGGGCGGGGCAACGTGGCGGGGTGGCGCAGGGAGGCATGGGGCAGCAGCGGTGAGACGGGGTGTGCCAAGGCAATGCGACACAAGGCGGCGGCTGTGAGATGGGGCGGTGATAGCACGACGGAGTTGGCCGGGGTGGGGTATTTATATAATATAGAATGTTAGGGTTTGAAGGTGAGATATTTATATATCGGGTATACAGGTTTTGCGTATATGGGTATGTCTTACCCATATCCGTAATGTTTACCCATCGGTGTAGGATCGAGAATGGCAACTAGAGGAGGGGTGAATAGGCACCTTATAAATTTCTTGCGAATAGATGGTCCACTCCTTGTTCACCCAAAACCTGTCAAAAACGTACAAACGGAAGCATAAACTTTAGAGAGACAAAGAAAGAAAGAAAGTTCCAAAGCAACATGACTCTACGGATAGAATATAAAACATAAGCTCTATTCAAGACCATTCCATAGGTCTTTGTACACAAAAGCTTGAAAGTTGAAGCAAAAAGGAGTCACCGAAAGAAGCAACTCTCCAAATTGATGGTTCAGAGGCAAGGTGATTCAAGATACTCTTAAATACATGAGTATATAAATTTTTATGCCTATAGCAACAATAAGAACAACTTCCTAAGGTTTAAAAATCACAACTCAAAGGCAAAAACGGAAATCAACAAGAAAAATATAACCAAAAAAGGAAAACTAGTAAACTTGCAAGGGAACCAATAGAGAGAGACTAGGAGCGGAATTCAAGCATTTGGAAAAAAAATATAAACTTCATTACTCAAAGATGTCAGCCCTATTTTAGGCTGATTACAAAGATTTCTATCATAAAAACTCTCACTTATTACATAGGCTAAGCCTTCATCTTGCTCTCCTCTAAAATCCTAGCACTAGGCTCTCAAATGGGTGGCACAAGGGGCTCAAGTGGTTAGTTCAAGTTCTTCCATAGCCTTATCCCTATATTTATAGGTCTAAGAAACTTGATCCCCAAGTTTTCTAGCTTTTTTTTAAATATCTCTTTCTTGTAGTACACTTCTACATAACACAGAGGGTATTTTAGTCCATTTTCTTCTCTATTCATCGGACGACCGTGGTTCCTTCACGACTTAGCTTTGCCTCGACGCTAGCTTCGTGATGGTGCCATGCACTCCTCTAATCCTCCCATGATTTTGAGGCTAAACTGCGAAACCCTAGCACGCTTCTCAAAGCGTGACTAGTCGTCACTTGCTTCCACCAGAAGCGAGCACTCCAATGATGACACGTGTCCTCTGTCTTACGATCTTGACCGCCAGCAAGTCTCTCATGCTCCCAATCCCTCAGGCCATGTTGTTACTTGCATCGGCATCCCCTTCGCTTGACTTTGTCAACACACTATCTTCATCCTCCGTTTCATGTTTTGTTTGACCTTCACGTGTACAACTAGGATCACCCTTGACTCCGCCTGGCCTCCTTGATAGTCCGGCACCAAGTCTCCCACTTGGCCCCGATTATCCCGCCGTCGATCGCCAAGTTGCATCCATCACCTGCACACCATGAGACAAGAAAATTTGTTTCTCCAACTCCAAATCAAGTTAGTTCAAAACCAAAATCACAAATCCTCAGTTCAAAATACATTGTACTGAAAACATGTACACCGAATGATCCATGTCGTCTTTGTTCTTCACCAGCCACAGGTCGGTCTTCCAGGCATCACAGACATAGCTCTCGTTGACGAACTGGTCTGCGAAGTATTGCCAGGTTATGAACGGCAGTCCATTATGTTAAAATTTGAGGCTCAACACAAGTGGGTCTTTGCTGTGGCCCAAATTCATTTGAAAAATTCAAAGGTGGTGTGGGAGAGGCATTGGAGATTTAGTCCCATATTAGCTAGCCTGGTGAGATAGTCCAACTTAAATAGAAGCCATATGTGAGGCTTGTAGTTGAGGTACATGGGTGTATAGAGAGGAGGCTTATAGCTACGGTAACACATACTACGCACACGTGTTTGACTTGTGATGATACACGATCGTGTCGTGATGAGTTTTGTGTCCAGCTGGGTTGGCTCCTCTTTTGCCACATGTGCGAGAACATCACATCATCGACACCTAGGTTGCCACGTGGGACAACGGAGTGGGATGAGCACATTCGCGTGCGATCAGTTCGTTGGTTCCACATTTGAGATATACCAAGGGGCAGTTCTTGGATATCTGGCGGTTCAAAATCGTGGGTTATCTCCTCCTCTATATAACAGGAGACGTCCTGTGAACGAGGTGAGATCGACAAACTAGAACCACGTTCTCTAGTTTCCGCTGTGCTCATCACTTCTGAGTTTTGTCACCCCTCTCTCTGTTGTGCAACAGATTGAGGGTGAGCTATGTCTTCGAGCTAATGCTAGTGATTTGAGGCATGCACGAGGGACCGCTCCTGCGACTTTCTCTGCGACATCTACATCGACTTCTTTGTCAGTTCATCTTCCACCTAGCTGGATCCGATGTGAGTTCATCAATGTACAATGACGATACATGTATTATGTGCTTTGGCAATGTATCTAGCATATATTTGGGCTGCTAGTAGATATGTTATAATATTTTTGCGCCCATTAGGAATCAAATTAATCTTGTGCACTGTTAATTTTACAACATTCTAGAAACCTAAGATAATTAACACGGCTAGGATTTCAGATGCATTGAAACTTGAGCGATTCACAGGGGGATAACTTTAAGAGGTTGCAGACACAGGCCAAGTTTTGGCTCATGTCGATGAGGATCTGGTGGGTGATTTCCCTAGAGAGGCCCCTTACTCTAGAGCAGCACCATGACTTTGAGGTGGAGAACAACACATGTGTTAGTTACCTACTGTCCCTCTTGTCGGATCAGCTATGTGACATCTACATGCACTTCACCAGTGCCGTTGAACTATGGGAGGCCCTTGATCACAAATACACCGAATCAGATGCTAGACGTGAACTCTATGTTAATGAGCAATACCATGAGTTTACCATGGTGAACAACCGTTCGGTTGTGGAACAAGCTCATGAGATCTAGCTTACGGTGAGGGAACTTGCACACTTTGACTGTGTCTTGCCGGACATGTTTGTGGTCGGTGGCATAATTGCCAAGTTACCTTCTTCATGGAGGAGCTTTGCCATGAGCCTGAAACACAAGAAGGAGGCTATGCCTGTTGAAAGTTTGGTCGCCACTCTTGATGTTGAGGAGAAGGCGAGATCCAAGGATGTGGCTCATTCTACCCAGGATGTCCTTCACCGCCAGGCTTTACGCAAGCTATGCTCCTACCCAGAAGCCTCCTTTTGTGCTGACCCAACACACACTGGATAGACTCTAATCAGTATGTCACGCCTTACCCATATCAGCCTCGTGGTTGGTACGTTACTTCTTGGGTTGTCGCTCCATGAACCGGTCCTTACTTAGGTTACTTGAGCAAACACTAAACCAACATCATAACTATGATAACCATCAAAACCACTTTGCTCAAGGCCTAAGATTCCATGTTGCTAGACCATTAGAAAATTAACCATCAATGTTGCATATGTTCATTAGTCAAGATTATAACACTTCCCAATATCCCAAAAGCATGGCTAAGCAATCTACCCATAAAAGACACATAACCATAAACCATCTAGGTTCCAAGGGATGATAAGAGAAAATCTAGGAAAAACCCTAACATAGGTGACTACCCATCATATTGACACTGCATGCAATTTTGTAAAACAAAACATTTAAAAATATAGGTTCAATATGATCAAGGACACTTGCCTTATTCCCAATGCTGCTCAGTGTTGTCGAAATCTTGGTCTTGAAGTCCCTCGAACTGCTCCGAAACGTTATCGACTAATCGCGAGAACTACCAACAAATAACACAAAGGAAAAGATTAAGAACAACATACCAAATATCATCAAAATATTTTAAAAACACTATGGTTGGATAGGTAAGATTTTATAAACATTTAGATGTAAGAATCGCCTAAATCGGAGTTAAGATGAAAAGAGAATAGCTTTCGGGAGATGGATTAGACTGAAAAGGAAATGCTGTTTTTTCGGGAACTATCTTCCTATAGAAAAAGAGTTTATTGCACAATCACTGTATCAGGCTTGACAACATCATTGCGCAAGATTCAAGAAGTGTAGGGCAGACTAGACTTCACTAACTAGGCTAAGGAGAATGATGTGGCACTGACTTGGCATGCTATGCAAGTACCATCTTGAATTAAAGAAGGGATACGAGGAGATCTAGTATCGACCACTGTCGGTGACATAGGAACCAGGGGTCCCCGAGTCCCGAGGCCAGGACAGCAGAATGCCACGTGGCGCCTTCCCTCAGGGATTATTTCCCCGAGGACCCAAGAAGGCAGTTCCGGGAGAGGGTGCTCGGGGCCATGAACAGTGGTCCCCGAGTACCCGAGTTCCCTGAGGACCCGAGAAGGCAGTTCCGGGAGAGGGCGCTCGGGGCCATGAATAGTGGTCCCCGAGTACCCGAGTTCCGTGAGGACCCGAGAAGGCAGTTCCGGGAGAGGGCGCTCGGGGCCATGAACAGTGGTCCCCGAGTTCCCCGAGGACCCGAGAAGACACAGTTCCGAGAGAGGGCGCTCGGGGCCATGAACAGTGGTCCCTGAGTACCCGAGTTCCCCGAGGATCGAGAAAAGACATATCCGGAAGAGGGCACTCGGGGGTATGAACAGTAGTCCCCGAGCACCCAGAGTTCTCCGAGGACCTGAGAAGCCCCTTGCCAGTGGACCCCACAAGGGCTTAGCGGTGAGTCGTCAATTGGTGAGAGGCCCGATGCTGCATTTAAGAGGGAGCGTGGCATGTCGCTTACAACCACTCCCCCCACGACTGTTGTCAGTCCCTGCCACTACCCGTTAGGGAGGCGTGGGGGCATTTAATGCGACGGGTCCCATCAGACGTCATCCTGCGCGGCTTGGGGATATCGTCGCTGGGCTCAAGGCTTATCGCCTGCCCTCCCTACTGTGTCAGGCCCGCTCTGACCGAGCGGGCATGCGGGGTGGTTCGACGGCTGCCCGGTGGGCCCCCCTCCTACAAACGGCTAAAGCCGTGCGTAATGAGCGACAAGACCGGCCGGGGACGCACTTTTCAACCCCCCGTAACATCAAACTGCAGCCCCATGATGGTTGCTTTCCATTTATGGATCATGGGGACTCGTGCCCTCCTTTCTGGGCACGCCAAGCCACCCCGGCGGGATATAAAAAGAGGAGTGCACCTTGGAGAAGAAGAGGACAACGAACGGCAGACAAGCTAACGAAATCAGGACACATGAAGCTCGAAGCAAGACCGAAACTCTAGACTTAGACAAAAATCCTTGTAACGCAAGAGATCCACAGAGAGGCATTCCCAGAGCATTAGCATACACACAGAAGTAGGGTATTACACCCCGTGCGGCCCGAACCTGTCTAAAATCCCTCGAGCATTCACTCCACTAGCATCCGATCATCCATCCCGCCTGCATCCCCCATATACTCTCATTTAATTCACGTACGAGGTAGATTCAGAATCATCCCCCCCGGCCGAATCTCAAAGGGGTTCCCTCCGGATCCCCGCTTGAGGAGTTCATCCTCCGACAACCACCTATGATGGATCAAAAAGGCCGAAGGTTACGCTTCTAGGTTAAGGATACTACTAGTCACTCTATGTAGCGGTGGTGGTTCGGGTTTCATCGGAGATGGCGATCGGGCTCTGTATTCCGATGATGATATCTCCCTCGTACGGACTCTAAATTGGATATTTCTTGATTCTAAATTATATTACTCGAAAAGATCTACAACTTTTGTAGTCATTAGAAATTCTGAAAATGCCATCTTGATTTCCAAAAATGCACCACAAGATAAACTGTTTGAACTCGGACTTCCCTGCGCAGCACTGATTTCGGGGGCCATAACTCCCAGATCCATTATCCAAAAGAGGACTTCCATAGGTTCAAATCAAAGCTCTCGACACGACCTACAACTTTGGTATTATCAAGATTTGCATTTGAGGCCGTTTTGAACTCCAAAACTTCATGAGAAGATGAGGCTGTCCAGGACTCCGCGAAAATTTAAAGATTTCGTGGATCCTTTTTTGGGCCATCTAGAAGACTTGGCTAAAGGTTTGGACTTGAGCAAGATTGAGCCCAAAGATACTTTAGATATATCTAGGGTTTAGAAAAGAAATTTTTGCAGAGAAATTTGAATAAGATTTGAATTTGAATTATGTCTGGAGTGAATTTAAGAGAAACAAAAAAGATGAGGTTGAACAAGAATAGGACTAGATAAGGAATTTGAATTTAGATTTTGGGTAGAATTTGAGAAAGATGAGAGATTGGCTTTAATCAAGGATTTGGATAATATTTGAATTGACCTAGAGAAGGATCAGGTATGATCAAGGATTGAATAGATGATGAATTCAAAGATTTTGAATTCCAACCATTAAGATCCTTAACTTATTCACTACTGAGTTTTGTAAAAACCTTTCAAAATCTTTTTCACTCAAAACACCAAAGAGAAAGAAAAAGAAAAAGAACTCTAATGCATTTACCTGGCTCCTAACAAAACTCAGCATGCAATGCATAGAAAATAATAACCTATATTGATTGTTTGATTAAGAAAATAGGTTTTAAACCTATACTACTGGTGAAGCTATTCAATAATCTTGGAAAATTTTAGAAATTTGAGAAATCTGAAAATCAGGGTGTTACAGAAGGATTTGGGAGAGGTGAATGGAATACTTAACATACTGATCAAAGGTGAGAATGGGGTTACTCTCAAGCAATCCCATTATGTTGGCAAATCTTGAGTCATTTTTTGTTTTGGGTACTCAAATTGTAAGCCATCTCCAACGACTTATGATCCTAGTCTAAAGCTTCATGGACAAGGGAATGATCAGTTGAGATACTAATAGATCATTGGTTCCCTCATGTATCTAGCTGGTGCAACTAGACCTGATATCGCCTTTGCTATAAGCAAACTGAGCTGTTTCACTTCTAACCTAGGAAAGGATCATAAGGTTGCACTAGAACGAGTGATGAGATACTTGAGAGGTACCTCAAGTTATGGACTTCACTATACTGGGTACCCAATGGTACTGGAAGGGTACAATGACTCCAACTGGATCTCAGATGCTGATGAGATTAAGGCAACTAGTGGATATGCGTTCACTATTGGAGGTGTTGTAGTATCATGGAGGTCTCGAAAACATATTATCCTTAAAAAGTCTACGATGGAGGCTGAACAGGTAGCACTTGATACAACCACTAGCGAGGCAGAGTGGCTGCAAGAACTCTTGATGGACAAGCCGATGGTCGCTAAACCAATTTTGGCTATTCTTTTGCACTGCGATAACCAGAGTGTGATTGCAATTGTTGAGAGTGCAAAAGAAAACTTGAAGTCCTCAAGACATGTGAAATGACGAATCAAATCCGTCAAGCTTTTGAAAAATTCTGGAGTGATCACCATAAGTTACATAAATATAACAAGAAACCTGGTGGATCCCTTTACTAAGGGGCTATCGCATATTGTGATAGATGAAGCATTGAGAGAAATGGGATTGAAACCCACTTGAGTTATTTTGCAGTGGTAACCCTGCATATTTGATCAGGGATCCCATGAAGTAGGATTTGGGAAAAACAAGCTATAAGGATAACTGGAGCATTTGTACTTATCATTTCCGGTTAGAAGATGGGTGCTCTCAGTACTGCATGTGAAGACGGCATGAGTCTTAATATGTTCTGAGGCCGATATTAGGCGAGATACTAACTTGCAGGGTATTCTCGAGAGAACACACCTATGTGGGCCTGATTGTGGGGTCGCATTCTATGAGATTTGGGTGATCTCTAATGAGCTCATGAGATGACACGGGAGCATGACCATAATGCTCCAATGATAGGCATGGCTCTAGGAGGCCTAGTATCAGCGATGCCTTCAAGTGAATCTTCCTTACACAAGACTAGCAATTCAAGGCTTTGCCCATTGCATAGTTGTAAGTGGATCTTATAGTGCTAGGTGTAGCTCAACCCGAGATGGGTTTGCATATAAAGTTGGTATATTAAAGCGTAGTGGTAACAACCTATATGTAGAACTTGACTTCTTAGTGAGGATTGTTGGAATTTGATGCTCAACCCAAGTGGGCCTTTGCTGTGGCCCAAATTCATTTGGAAAAGTCAAGGTGGTGTGGGAGAGGCATGGGGGATTTAGTCCCATATTTCCTAGCCATTGTGGATTAATCCAACTTAAATAGAAGCCACATGTGAGGTTTGTAGTTGAGGCACATGGGTGGAGAGAGAGGAGGCTTATAGCTGTGGTAACACACGAGCACGCGCGTGTTTCACATTTTTTCGCATGATTAACATGTGACTTGTGATGATGGGCAATCACGTCGTGATGAGTTGTGCGTCCAGGTGGGCGGCTCCTTTTTTGCCACGCATGCGAGAACACCACGTCATTGGCACCTAGGCTGCCACGTGGGACCGTGGAGTGGGATGAGCATGTTCGTGTGCCATGTGTCCATCGGTTCCACGTTTGAGAGATACCAAGGGGGCAGTTCCTAGATATATGGTAGTTCAAAATAGTGGGTTATCTCCTCCTCTATATAACAGGAGATGTCCTATGAACAAGGTGAGATCGACAAAACCAAAACCACATTCTCCAGTTGCCGTTGCGCTCGCCGCTTTTGAGTTTTCCAACCCTCTCTCTATCGTGCAATAGATCGAGGGTGATCTGAGGCCTACACGAGGGACTGTGATCAGGTTTCTGGGAAGTGCACCCACGTGACCTCTCCTTCGACTTCCTCTGCAACATCTAAATCGACTTCTTCATCCGTTCGTCTTCCACCTAGCGGGATCCCCTATAAGTTCATCCATGTGCAATGACAATACATGTATTATGTTCTTTGTCTAACTATCTAGCATATGTTTAGGCTACTAGTAGATCTGTTATAATGTTTTTGCACCCGTTAGGAATCAAATTATGTGTCTGTTAATTTTACAACACATTCCTTGCCCCTTTCATCATCGAGTTCCAAACTGCAATGCAACATGAAGCAAGCCACTGCAGGGTGCGCGAGAACCCTGTGCTGAGGTGACCAAATCACAATCTTCCCCCTTTTCCCGATAGTGTCAAGAAACCCGTCAGGGTAGTAAATGACATCATCGACAAAGCCAGGGTGGACTACCTATAGAAATGTTCTCCCTGAGATCTCCATCCCACGAGCAATTTGTTGGAGTTGCTTGCGCCTCATCGAAATTGCTTCCCTGAGTATGTTGTTCAGGCATCGGAATATGTGCTTCTGCGCCTCGTCGGTGCTTACGTTGTTCTAGGCGAGTGGCACCAGGTTCATCTACAGGTTGCCTATCCAAGGGATCTCTTTGTCCATTGGCCAACCTACAATGGTGGACGAGGCACACCTGGCCCGGCGTCGCCTCCCTATCCTCTTTCGCCAGCTCCGGCGAGGTAGCCACACTACGTCAGAACAACACATTAGTAATAGGTGATAACCGTCATTAGTAACGGTTACCGCACCCGTCACTCTTATTGTGTCACTAATGATAAAACATTAGTGATGAGTTGGGATCCATCACTAATGACAATCACCAGTGACGGGTCATAATTGAGACCCGTCACTAAAATGCGTCTTTTATGGCCTGAGCAGGCCTGTTGTTCATCACTGTGACTGTCATTAGTGACAGGAGTATGTACCACCCGTCACTAATTATCAATCCTCAGTGACGGGTAGCTTTCCAACCCATCTCTGTGACTCGGTCATTAGTGACGGGTGTTAACCACAAATTGTCACTAGTGGTCGAGTCATTAGTGACAGGTGTATTTATTACCCGTCATTAATTATCTAGAACCAGTGACGAGTAACTACAACCCATCACTGGTGATTGAGTCATCAGCGACATGTTATAAGTCATTGGTGACGGATATTTTCGAACCCGTCTCTAGTGACTGAGTTCCAGAGACGGGTTGAAAAGCTACCCGTCACTAGGACTCGATCATCACTGACAGATGAATTTACTGCCCGTCACTAATATTCTCATCCCTCAAAGGTATTTATGTTTGTGTAGTGTTGAGAGACAAGTTTCTTCTTGACAAGACCCCGACATACAATCGAGAGGACGTCTTGATTGCCCTATGTGATCTGCCACTTGAAGTAAGGGTGGCGAAAATTCAGGTAATCTTTCTTCCAAATTCTTGCATATACAAAACTAAGAAACTCACATCCGGTAGTTGAATCAACCAGCTGGTCGATCCTCGGTAGTGGAAATTGATCATTTTGGCAAGCCTTGTTTAAATCATGAAGTCTACACACATCATCCACTTGTCGTTAGCCTTCTTTACTATGACGGGGTTAGCCAACCCCTTGGGATAAGTGACTTCTCGTCTGAAGTCTACCTTTAAGAACTAGCTTATCTCTTTCTAAATTGCTTCTCAATGATCACTAGAAAAATGATGGAGTTTCTACTAATTATGTTTAATCCAAGCCGAATAGTTAGTCTGTGCTCAATTACCTCCCTCAGGATTCCAGGCATATCAGATGGAAGCCATACAAACACATATGTATTCCCCTAGAGAAAGGTGATGAGCTCAAGTTCCTATTTAGGATCCAGCATAGAGCCTATCCGAACACACTTGGATGGTTTTGCAAGATCTAATAGAACATTCTTGATATCATCATTGAGCTGGAGTTACCTTAGGCCTAGAGTGCTTGGGCCGCTTTAGTATGACATTAAAATCATATAACGTCAAATGCTCAACTAACTCAAGATTTTTCTTGTTGCACTTCAGAGCCGTGCACTTATCTCCATGTACCGTGATGGCTCCATTTGACCTTGGAAACTTCATGCACTGGTATGCATAGTGAGTACTAGCCATGAACTTGGACATAGTTGGCCAACCAAGAATAACATTGTTTGTTGTCTCAAAAGTCACCATGTCGAACTTGATCTTATCTATTTGGAAATTCTCGGGTGTCCCAAAATTAACCGGGAATGAAACTTGGCTGATAGGTTTGGCTGAAGAGCCCCTAATTATACCATGAAAAGCATGCTTCATTGGCTTGATCATTGTTCTAGGTACCTATATAGCATCCAAAGTACCAAGAAACAAGATATTTAAAGAACTTCCATCATCTACAAAAACTCGGTTTACCTTGCAGTTGTTGTGGTAGGATTGACCATGATCAGATAATGACTAGGGTGACCGATCGGGTTGAGACAATCATTCTGATTGAACTGGATTGGGATGTCCGACCACTTGAACAATTGTGGCATGGAAGGTGTCATGGCACAAACCTCTTACTCGATACACTTGTACTATCGCTTTGAGTCATAGGTGGCAGATCCACCGAGTATATGGCTGATGCTATGATCACTATTGTGGAATGGCATATTTTTGTTCTCATCATCTTCTTCGCTCTATAGGGGTTTAGAGTTGGAAGAACTACTCGAGAACTTCATCTTTATATTCATCTCCACCTATTTAAGCACAAGATGACAAGTAGCCAAATCGTGTGTATCTGACTTATGAATAGGGCACAACGTTCTGTTCATGTCCTCCTCCGATGAGGGATTTTTGCCATTGCTGGGAAATCAAAGGGACTTGAAGTCCTTGACGGGAGTCACGACCATAAAGTTTGGTGTCTCAACCTTCTTATTGAAAGGATAATGATGTCACCTAGATAGGGGTGAATAGGCATTTTTGAAAACTTCGCCCCCTTGTTTAGTAGTTGGCCTAAACTTGCAGTGGAAATGATCTAACGGATTTTTCATAAGTAAAAACATAAATATGCTAGGCTCAACTAGTGCATAATCACCCTAAACAAATATGAAGGTTACAACCCTAAGGTGACAAATATTATTCAAATCTAGCAAAATATGCAAGAAACTCTAATTGGAAGGTCCGATTCTAATGATTTATATATATATAACTAGATTTAATCTCATGAAATTAAATCAATGCATATACATATAAGTATACAAGCAATTAAATCAATGTAATGCACAAGAGTAAGGAAACGCAGAGAAAAATGATTTGTTACCAAAATTCGGATATCCACCGATATCATATATCTCCATTGAGGAAGCTCGATCATACTTGAGTCAGATCTCTTTCAACTCTTTTCCTCACGAGGTTGCACGCATGCACTCCTCATCTCCACTATGGTTAACTCTTCATTCACTCTGGATATAGTGAGTTCCGCTACCATTTCTGGGCCTCCTCACAATCTTCACTTGACGAGATTGCTAGCAATCCACCACCAAGCATTCTAGGAGACGGTGGTCTCCAAGAGTAACAAACTCCAAACTCACAACCAATTAACGCTGAGTGCTTAAGGACACACAACTAATGTGACACGTGCAAGCAACCCAAGCTCCACACACCTCACACACATCACTCTATCCTTACTAAACCACAAAAGCTTGCTTCTCACAAATTCTTGATACAGAGGGGAGGGGGGCACTCAAAGGTGGAACACTAAGTTCTAACACCTCTCACAAGTACCACAAATGCAACCAAGAAACCAGCCTCACGCAAGGAGGCCAAGGGGTATTTATACCCCATTCTAAAAAAACTAGCCATTGGATACAAACTACATAGATCGAAACTTCTGATCCTCAGATCGGAACATCCAATCCCAAGAATCCCAACGGTTAGATCTAAGACATAGAGCACTCCCAGACTTCGTAAAAAGCACACATTGGAACTTCCCATGCTAGGATCAGAACATCCGATCCAAAACTAACTCAAACCCGAGAACACCAAATTTCTAAAAATTGGATGTTTTGACACATCAGAACTTCCGAAATCAGCACAGCTGATCCTTAGAAAAATGACGATAACTTTTGAACCTGATGTCCGATTTTGGTGATCCCAGACTCTACGAAAAGCTTACTCAGAGGGTTAGATATCCCAACTGATTTCATGATCTCAACCACATTAGATCAAAACTATTAACACTCTGAAAGTCGATTCAGACACTTCCACCTATTGTACAAAGTTTAATCCCCCAAGATTTAACTAGGTATCACATGAAACATGCCAAACACCACTAAGTCTTGGCCGCAATCAGTTTTCTCCACTAAGGTCGACAACAACAAAGGGTTAAATCTAAAATATCTTTTAGATACCTCGGACTCCTAAAACAAACTCTCAACATAAACCTATCCTGCACTAAGCACATGGTTTGAGCATTCGACACAATAATTGAGCAATGCTTTCGGCAACCCCTCGATAGTATGACTATCGATCCTATAAGCCGGTCTCTCACCAAACCCCTTGCGACCATCAAAACTAGAAAACCTATTCTACTTATACCTTTAACTTGAACAATCCTATCGAACTTGACGAACACATCATCTAAGTCCCGATGCTTCTCATAGCTCTTCAAGGATCGTCATCAACTCCTCTTCTCTTAATGACGATGATCATCCTCGCTTTCATCTTGATCTTCACTTATCTCCAAAAGCTAAATGAAGCTCTTTTGATAGCTTCCCATGCACCAAGCATAGGAGACTTCACTCTTCGCGTCATCTTCATTTGGTTCACCACCAAGGCATGAACCATAAGCATCAAGCATATAATCTTGTCTTGATCTTGCTTTTCCAAATTGGCATATTGAATATCTCAATTCAACTAATGTCTTCTTATGGAACCTAATCCCAACTCATTCTCAAGCACAAAGCACATGTGTTAGTCCATAAAACCTAATTGACAACTTTATACCTTAAGTCACTTGATTTTCACAAGTAACTTGGCTTTCACTCTTATTGTCAATCTTCATATGGAATATAACCCAACTCACTCTTAACCACATAGCACATGTGTTTGTCCATAAAACTCAATTGACAATCTCATATCTGTACTCACTTAATCTCCACAAGTGACTTAGCCTTCACGCTTATCGTCAATCTTCTTGAGCTTCTCCTTACCCAAGCATCACCAATAGCTCATTAATCTTGATGCATCTCTCTTGATCATTTGACATTCCTAAATGAATCCATGCTCAATCATCCATGCATCACCTATGGAACAACATACTAATAATTCTCAACACAATTGCTAGTCTATATGTATTATCATTTATTATCAAAAGCAGACTTAGGGGCTAGATAAACCTTCACTTATTTTTGGCCTTCTCGGCTTTCTTCTTATGATTACGCTTGTTGGCCAATTTGGAGGTCTCGTCCTCTAGGCTAGGCTGAGAAATCTTCTCCCTCGTATTGAGGGAATGATTCCACTTCACTGCCTTTGCTACTACATCATAGTTGTCGAATATCTCGAATAGCTCCTTGGCACTTAGAGCAGACGCATGAACATATCTTCAATTAGCCTTCTATTCCACACTCCTTGTTGGAAAGGTTGAATTACTGAAGAGTTAGTGATTTCAGAAATCATATTCCTAATGTTACTGAATCTCTTGATAAATTACCGTAGAGTGTCATTGTTCTCTTGGTGAAGGCAATGCAAGTCATCTTTCTTCCCAAGACACTTATAGGACCCCTAGAAGTTTGCCAAGAAAAGGTCACACAAGTATTCCCATGAGTAGACCAATTCTGCCAGCAAATTGGTCAGCCATGAATGGACAGACCCTTCAAGTGCTATGAGGAAGTAGTTGTCCATAATCTTCTCATCTCCCCCGATCGCTTGGACAGTTGTATAGGTCTGAAGTAATTCCAATGGATTATACTTCCATCATACTTTTCCAATGTGCTAGGTCAAAATCTATCTAGTTAGCATACTACTCAGAGATAGGGTTTGAAAACTTGACACCTGGTAATCACAGTAGTGCCTCTTTGATAGTTGGAGTCATAACCTCGACCGTCAGGAATTGCATTAGCATAATTCTTGGAACTTGGCCTGGTTCTTTGAGGAGACCTGTCTCAATTTCTCGCTCTGTTATGACGTTCATTGATCTTGTAACATAGATATAAGTCTAAATGGTTTTGGGAGGTGTTGCACGACATACCCGCTGATCACGGGTGTGCACTTTCTCATAGCCTAGTCTAGCCTCTCACCTCTGAATAGCGGAAGCTCAATTAAAACTATTTTGGCATGTGCTACTCTTCCAAGTAGTAGATCTAGCCAAGCTTGAGGCTTTTGCCCGTTGTTGTGCATCGGTGATAACCCCGGCAATATCTTCCAGCCATCGTGTCCCTTCTAGAGTATTTAGTCCTCCTTGAGGCGGATTGGAGAGTGGAGATCTCGCATCTTGTATGTGTCGAGTGGTGCTAAAGGCAAACTAGTTGTTGCCTTGTTGGCCCAACGAACCGATCATTAAATGACGAGGTGACATATGATGACTTCTACCATGTTGGTCTTAATGGACTCGATCCCTCTCATGGTGATGAGGCTTTCATGCTCAGAACTAGCATATGCTTGATTCTCTAGAGTATCAGCAGAGAGTGCATTGACATTGTAATCCTCCGTGTCTTATCCGTTTGTAGGTGCGCCAAATTTGGAGAAGAGGGGTTCATCATCTAGAATCTCGTTCTCTATGTTGGTGGTTACTTGGTAGCGAGAGCTATCAGAAGTTGAGACCACAATCATAGTCGGGTTTTCTAATCCACAAGACATATGATCACATGAGTAATCATCTTGACCAATAAACCCTAGGGTTTGTTGGTCAAAATTTACCATCGGAGATCGAAGAACCCTATCAACTCATCAATCTTTACTTAGATTTTAGGTCCAAAGTTGTCATAGAACCCGTCATCGGAATAGCCTAAAGACAGAGACTTGATGCCCTTAGTTCATAAAGACATGTCTTGTCATATCCCCATAGACGATGCCAACTGTTGATGTTTGGTAAAGTAAATTATGCAAATATTTATTTAAAGTAGGAATACCTGGTCATTAATTGTGCGTGTTGAAGAAGAAAACATGAGACTTTATATAGGTTTTGGTCTCTTCAGGATGTAGGGATCGGTGACGTCCTAAGAGGGGGGTGAATTAGGACACTTAAAACTATTTCAGCTCCAAAAACAATACAAGATAAACCTATATCAATTTCTATCTAAATATGCTCTAGGTTTATCTAGTGTGTCTACTCTACCGATCAAAGCGCTCGTAACCTATCTAAGAAGGTAAATTGCAAGTAAGTAAATGCGGAAACATAAATAAGGTAGAGAGAGTAAACTCGGCACAAGGATTTTTTTCCGTGGTATCGATGGTATGAATATCACCCCTAATCCATGTTGGAGCTCCACAAAGGATATGCTCCCGGTCGGCACCCGGTCACGGCCTTTGAGCCACCAAGTCACAAAGACAAGACCTCCACCCAAATGAGCCACCAAGCCACCAAGGCAAGGTCTCACCACTAGCCTCTCTTCCAGTTCCTCGCCGCCGTGATCACTTCGGAGCTTGAGCCACAAAGGCAAGGTTCTCCGCATCCCCGCACAATTGCCTTGCCGCCGCTCCACACCAAGTCGGAGGGTCAACAAGTTTACCGGCGAGTCACCAAGACTCCAAGGTGCTGACGTACCAAGAGGTATACTATTGGATCACTCCTTGATCCACTCTCTAGGTAGCAATCACCTAGCAACTCACTCTCTAGGCCTATAAGCACTAATCACTCACTAATCTTGTGCTTAATTGCCATGGATGATCGCTTTAAGCACTTTGGTGGCTTGGAGTCTTATCATGTGTATATGAACTTATCTGGACTTCAGCACACTTAAATGACTGAGTAGAGGGGTATTTATAGCCTCAAACTCTCGCACTAGCCGTTAACCTAATGGCTCTAAAAAGCTATTAACACCGGATGATCCAGTGAGAACAGTGGTACTAACACCGGATCATCCGGTGAGTACACTCTCACAAACTAGCCATTGGAACCCCACTCAAGCCTCTGTGAACACCGGATTATCCTGTGATAACTTACTGAACACCGGACAAATGCACCGGATTATCCTATGTGTGTATGTTCATTTTGATGCTCTCTCTAAATAATAGTCCGGTGTGTTCATTTTGTGAACATCGGATCATCCGGTGAGTATAGCAGAAGAAACTAGCCGTTGGAACCCACTCAGACTCATCTGTGAACACCGGATTATCCTATGATAACTTATTGAACACCGAACAAATGCACCGGACTATCCTATATGCATATCTTTATTTTGGAGCTCTTTGGAAATAATAGTCCGGTGTGTTCATTTTGTGAATACCGGATCATCCGGTGAGGCAAAAGATTCTGCTTCAAATTTTCTGTGAGCACCGGACTATTTTCATTGTACTCACTGGATTATCCTAAGTAGCATCGGACTAATTTTTATGTGAGCACCGGACTATTCGGTCAGGCAAATTTCAGCAGAATAGCGTTATGTATTTTGGGTATAACTTTTCGCTCCGTACTCCAATTTTGATGATCTTTTGCTCTATGAAAAGCTTGTGAAGAGATCTACAAGATTATATAGAAATTCATCCCATTTGATCACATCAAAATTTATGGAATAAGTCCAATTCATTCTTCTCTTTGTTCCGACTTCGGTGACTTCTCTTTTGTTGCATCCATGAGACCTACTAAAGCATATACTTGATAAACATGTTAGTCCCATTAACTATGTTATCATTAATCACCAAAATCATAATCATGATCTAATAGGATCATTTTCGCTACATAGGATAATAGATTTATGTCCTATTTCACCTTGATTAACCTCAGGAAAAAACAATTATGATGAGGATATGTATAGATTTAATCCTAAGGGACTGGCAAGTTCTCTAATATTCTAAGTTCTGACGCCCTTGTCAAATGAATCTCATCATGATATGACTCTATTGTGGATCTCAATAGGTTATTTCTGTCCTATTCGACTAGACTTGCCCTGTATTGCTTGTAGGGCTCCTCACTTGCAGTTGATTGTCTAGCCTGGAATCAGATTTGGCTTGAGATCCCCTTGACGTACCTCCTCCTCCTCCTTATATAGTCGAGGGTAGGGGAGTCGTACCGTACTTGAAGTTTTCAAGTGTAATCTTCTCTAATTGTGTTACTTTTGAATATCTAGAAGACTCATTTCTAATCTAGAGATAGCTTCTGTGTAAAACATGATGAACTGTCTAAAATATTGGTATGTGCCTTATTTACCCCATATCAATTATGAAACCTATCATATTGGGCTAAAGGCACGTGTACGGTGAATAATCGTTCTAAGGGTATACGATATTTCTATTAAATATATAATTATTAATTATTTATTCATCGTCAACATTTTACATGTAATTTTTTGAGATGGTTTATTTTAATTGTTGAGAAAATAGTTCTAAATTGTTGAATATTTCAAATAAGGAAACCAATAAAATATATTCAACATAGATCATATTTTGTTGCATTAATCCTACATCATGGTTCAAATGAGTTCCAAATTGGACACCTGGTTTACAAGATAAATTCGTTCGTAGTTTGGAAAAAAATCTAAAACTAGCCGCCACCTTCATCCCATAATGGCACGCCACGAGGGTTGTACACCCAACTACGTTCTACTGAAACGTTCAATGGTTGTTGCAGGTGTCATCACTAGTCCAATCAACCTAATCCGTCATCTCTAGGCCATAATGGGCCAGAAAGGCTCACCAAGCCTCATTTTCCAAGCGGGGCCTGATACGCGGGAACTGTGTACAACTGAGACCTTTTTTATTTTAATATTTCGAAAATAAAAAAATTATAAAAATAAACGTCTATTTGAAAAAAAATATGTAGAACTAGACTACTGATGCCCTTTGGAATGGCGATAAGGACATGTCTCCCTTCTAACGGACGACATGTTTAAATACGAAAAAATATTTTGTTCCATTGTTCTTAAAATTCAAAACACTATCAAAATAGATATAAAAAATTCTAAACAAATTTGGTGATGTGGATGAGATTATGATCTAGCTTAGTTCTAAAAAAACTTTTACAAAACTATGATATGTACAATGAGAAATAAAAAGGATAAATTTTATTGTACAAAGTCTAACTATGTATAGTGAAATTTGTCTTTTTTGTTTCTTATTGTATAAATAATTGTTTGAGTTGATTTTTTTAATCTAGATTATAGCATCATCTACACCATACATATTTTTTAAGAACTTATCATGATTATTTTGATAGTGTTTTGAATTTTGAAATCATTGAAATGCTGTATTTTTATTTATTTTAATCTATCGCTTGTCCATGGGGCAACAATAACTTCCAATTTTTGAAGAATATCAAAGATGGCCTGAAATTTGAGCTAAAACTTTAGTGTAAACCATCCGCCTCTCAGTAATCCACAGTGTAGATTAAAGGCCCATTTAAAACGAAGGATTTCACAAGAAACAAATATGCTTACAAGAATTGAGAAAACCTGCTTATTCCAAACGGTGCCTAAGTACTAAAGGTTTATTATGATAACTCAGATATCTAGAATACTAAAATAATATACTCCATCCGGTCATAAATACTTATCATTTTTAATTTTTCATAGTTACAACTTTGACCATTATTTTCTATTAGAATATAGTTAAAAATATAATTTATCCATATAATTTTTATGTTTTTAAACTAAATATTCTATAAACTATTGATGATCAAGGTTTTAAAAAATTTATTTGACTTTGATCAAAACGAAAAGTTTTTATAATCAGAGAGAGTACAAGTTACCTTACTGTAATAGAAGTTTTAATGTTCTCACCTCAATCCCCTTTTGGCCATTCGTCATAGTTAAAAAAGTTCACGACAACACAGTAGGGAATATGGGGCAAGCTTTAGAGGCAAACAAAACTTGTTCGCGCTCAAATTCATTCTCTGAGGCAGACTTGCTAAGCTCTCAAGATCATGCCTTCCTCAGTTTGCTTCAAGAATTTGAGGCAAAAGTAAGCCTCAAATTGTCATTGGGGCACACAACAAAGTCGGCAACAGGGCCACATTTGATGGTCAGCCCACTTGTCTGCCGACCCTCCACCCCTCTCTGGTATCATCTCTTTTCCTCCGATCTTAGGATTCCACTAATCAATTTCCCACCTCTCTGCCTCGTTCTCATCGTTCCGTAATTTGTTGCAAGGCCGCCTGCTCCGTCCTTCGGTCCGTCGACTCCTCGCCGCCACCGGCCATACCTGTAGCCTTTCTTCTGCTCGCATCGGCGCCCAGAATTCGCAGACATCTCCCAAATCAAGTGCCGGCTCCCCCCCTGACATCGGCCAAACTATTCCGAGGCAGCCAATGCTAGCCTCGATAGCTATTCTGAGGCTGACTTTACTAGCTTTTGAGGCTCTAATTCCCTACCATGCTGTAGTATTTGTAGGCTATGCAGGGTCACCTGGTATGGTAGGGGCCTCGGTTTGAGAAAATCGAAGTTAATACTGCTTGCTACTTTAGGTTTCCAGTTTGTTATTGGTGGTAAGACTGTCCCCAACGGTTTCCTTCCCTTCCCAGCCCAAAATCTCTTCCCAAAGGGATTCCCTTCCCAGATTCGTTCCCTTCAAATTCCTGCACTTCAACAGCATTCCCTTCCCCCATTCCCTTCCCTAACAGACTTCAAATATTCTATTATTTCCTCATACCTGCCATAACGTATACAATACGGTTGCGTATACGTGCTGAGTAGGGGACGCAAACAAGATTGCCATGACACGAACAATACGACTACGTATACGGCCGCGTATACAAATATTCTATCATTTCCACCATA
This sequence comes from Phragmites australis, assembly GCF_958298935.1. NCBI lineage: Eukaryota > Viridiplantae > Streptophyta > Magnoliopsida > Poales > Poaceae > Phragmites > Phragmites australis. Next base: position 8,658,333 of record NC_084941.1, on the reverse strand, counting down.
AATCTCTAAACCACTATGTTTCTTTGTATTGTTCATTTCCAAAATCCGAAGAGCAGAGGTCGATGCCTGGTACCATCAGTATGGATATGTGTTTCGTACAACGGTATTTTTTTGAACCCGTATCGCTTTTACGTTCGTGTAGTACATCCTTCTCATGGAAGAAAGGAATCACACGTGTCCTGTGTTCGTGTTGAAGTGTCTTCCCCTGGAAGCAATTGAGCACATGCCTGGGAGCTTACAGGGGAAGCCAGGCGCGGGTTCCTTGCACGGGAAGTGTGTTGTCGCTATAAAAGAGTGCACCTACCATAGCAGATAACCACAATTGCCTCCACATTTGACACTGGCAAAATGGGCTCATCTTCATCCGAAGATATGTTCATGTTGTCATCAGACTCCAGCGACGAGGAGGATGATTTGCTGTTCAAGGTCGCCATCGAGGAGGAACAAATTGGTGCCCAAGGTCACCGCCGCCACCGCGGCTCCGTGCCCGGACATGCGGTCATAGACCATGGGCACCAGGAAGGAGCTGCTAGGCTATTTCAGGATTACTTCGCCGACATGCCAGTGTATGGTCATACATTGTTCCGTCGTAGGTGAGACCATTTTTCGTACTTAACAAAGGTGTGGGTTGTGATTCGTAGTAACGAATGTTCACCTTCTTAGGTTTCGGATGAGTCGTCCATTGTTCTTCAGAATCGCCGCTGCTGTGGAGAACCACGACCCATGGTTTCGGCAGGGGAGGGATGCCGCTGGAAAGCTGGGCCTAAGTCCCCTCCAAAAGATGACAGCTGCCATACGTCAATTGGCATACGGAGTCAGTGCGGACGCAGTAGATGAGTATGTCCGGATTGGGGCTAGCACAGCGAGGCTCGCCCTGAGAAAGTTTGTGCAAGCCGTTGTCCGGATTTTCTCCGAGCAGTACCTCCGTGCTCCCACCGCGGAGGATACTGCTCGACTATTAGCCATTGGCGAGCAGAGAGGGTTCCCCGGGATGCTAGGGAGCATCGATTGCATGCATTGGGTTTGGAGGAACTGCCCGAAAGCATGGCATGGTGCATATACCGGTCATACACGCAAACCCACTATAGTTTTGGAGGCGATTGCATCGTATGATCTTTGGATATGGCATGCTTTTTTTGGGATGCCCGGTAGTCTTAATGACATAAATGTTTTGCACCGCTCTAACATTTTTAGCAGGGTCACGGATGGAACTTCGCCCCCTGTGTCATACACCATTAACGGTAACACGTATGACATGGGGTACTACCTAGGTGACGGAATTTACCCCGAATGGGCGACCATAGTTAAGCCTATTTCAGCGCCTAGGGGGAACAAGAGCATGTATTTCTCTGCCAAGCATGCATCTGTCCGGAAAGATGTTGAACGCGCATTTGGCGTGTTGCAGTCGAGGTTCGCCATAGTTCGCGGTCCTGCAAGAATGTGGGATGAAACCACACTGCACAACATTATGACTACATGTGTCATAATGCACAATATGATCATTGAGGACGAGGGGACCGGCCCAGATGTGGACGAGGTGTTTGATTACATGGGTGAGAAAGCGACCGCCCGCCGCAATCCTGACCAGGCTGTACTGCAGTACATAGAAGTCACTGAAGCAATCAGGAACCGGGCATTGCACCACCAACTACGTGATGATCTCGTGGAGCACTTATGGAGTCGTCATGGAGCACATTAGATTTGTCATCACGTTCCATCTAGATTACGCGCCGTCGTTGCGTTGTCAGTCATCGCTTTATTCAATGTCAATGTTTACTATCGCAGTGTATCGTAATGTCTGTTTCAGTTATGTCAGATGTAATCGTAATGTATCAATGGATTTGTAGCAATGATTCAAATGCAATCTGTTTTAGTTGTGTACTGAGCAATTGGAGTTTTTTGCCTATACGCGCATTGCGGTCAAACCAGTCGGCCAGGGCTCCCCTCTTCTTTCCTTTTCGAACATACCAACTCATGTACTTGTGCGTACAGGTTTTGCATATTTGGAAGCAACTTGATGTACCATAGGAAGCACACAAGTGAAATCATGGAAGTGAAGCAAACTGATATAGGTTTGTAGGGACTTTAGCCGACCACATTCAGCTCACACACAGGTCCACACAACAATTCATAACAGATTACACGACACATGTCTGCAATGGATACAGGTCTCGCAAATCCACACATCATCAACTACGGGATATGTCCTGCGGCCTTCCACCGCGCAAGGATCTCCTCCTGCCTCCCCTTGTAGTAGTCTCTGAGGGGACCAGTAACACTATCCAAATCGACCTTCATTATACGCTCATCCTGATCATTTACTCGGACGGATGCTTGAAGACGCATGACAGAAACCTGCTCCTTCTTCAGCTCCACCATAACCTTCTTTGTTTCAATGATTTCAGTTAGTTGTGTGTCATACATGCCGAGCGAAACGGTAGGCAAAGATGCTGTGGAGGCTGATTTGCGAGGACGAGCCGCTTTTGCTGTGTCCCTTCCAATGGGCCTAGAAACCTCAGCCGATGCATTGGATGCTGCGTCGTTCGGGAATTCTGTCCCTGCAATATGGCTGTTCTGTGCGTCGGCCACATCTTTCATCTTCTGCGCCTTGGCGGACTCGTGCGCGTGCCACTTGGGGTGCTCGGCAAGCATCACCCAGCAATGCATGTAAGCAAAAGGCCTGCCCTCAATCCCCTTGTATGCTGTGCAAGCCCGCGCCATCTGCGAATAAAGGAAACCATGAGATACAATCTACAGAACTGGCACATTGTGTACAAAACTAAATATACATCAACACTTGTACCCAGCAAGCAGACAGGTAGCAAGGGTTCACAAACAGCAAGCATACACCTGTTGAACACAATGGGTACTGAAGAGGCCTTCTACACATGTGATGCAAAAAATAGAATTCTACAATATCATACATAGGATTCAGTTATGTTCGCAAGCACGAGTTCACAAACAACCAGCATGCAGGATTGATTTGTGGACAATATCATACAAGTAAGGTTCATTAGCTTGTGTTAGTTACCTTGTCAAGCTCGTTGGTCCCGCTTGGATTGAGCTGCTCCACCTTCCTCACGTGCACAGCAAATTTGGTCACTGCGTCCGTGATGAGCTTCATGTGGTTCACCAAAGCCTTGTCCGACCTCGGCATCATATTCGGCTTCCTATACGTGTTGAAGTACTTGGCGATCCTGCCCCAGTATGTCTCCTTGCTTTGATCAGTTCCCACTACCGGATCCTGGCTCACGTTTAACCATGCGGACACGAGCAGCTCATCCTCCTCATCTGTCCACTTTGTCCTGTCCGTTTTGTTCTCCACCTTCTTCTTCCTCTTTGCGGAGGTCACCTTCTTCGCCCCTGTGTCATCGCTGCCAATGTTGAAATGACCGAGGTCCGGTTCCGTTGCGGGCTGGAATTCTTGACTGTCCGCAACCACGAAATTCCCCACATGTGGTGATGGTTCCTCACTGGACGGTCCCCCCTGCAGCGGCGGCACCGACCATGCCATCCGCTGCACGCCGTCCTGCAGAAAGCTTTCATAAAATGGATCCATAGAGCAACTGCAGAGCACAAGGACAAGTATACATTAGCATGATAATGAACCTAATCCTCGAGTATAAGTAGTTAACAAATATTGCAAGGCTCTCATGGGGGCACATTACCAACAAAAGTAAAGGTACCGGTTATGTTTTCAATAGTTTCAAAGATAATTAACCCAGTGATACATCCAGGATAGAAATAATGGATTTGATTTCTGAAACAGAAATCACAAAGAACTTTGTTTTATGTAATACATAAAAGAAGCTGCATGATCAAAAGGATACCCTTCTTGCCAACAGTTGTTTGTCTCAAATACTCTCCATACAGGATACTCCATACGACCAAAGGATACTGCCTATTCAGACTATGGTGCAGTAAGGTTGTCTCAAATACTCTCACAGCTTAGTTCATGCACATTAGCGAGAATCACCAATCCTACCACAAATTGTAAAAGAGACAAAGACAAATTACTGCAGTCCTGAGGTTGCCATACAGACAGTAATGCACCAAATTTGACATTAATGAAAGATCTGAGACTAGCATGGATATAGACAGAAGGTTTCATGCCATACTAGTGCCATCCTGTACAGGACCTCCTTCAAAGAGAACCATACTAGTTACCTAGGAAGAATAATGTAACTCATAATGTAAGATCTCAGATTACCACGAATAATAGGACTCATGGTACAAGTGCTTTGGTGCCAACAAACTGGTACATTGTAAATTTAAATTCTTCATGCCACAACTTGCCTCGAACAAAATTGAGGTAATTGACAGCAATGAACCAAGAAAAATAACCGCAATGCAGCAAATTTGACAGTAAAGACGCAATAGTTAACCTTCATATCTACACATACAGACCTTAATAGCTACACATACTGGATCTCCATCGAAGACAAGCATACAAGGAAACCTAGCAAGAGATGAACAAGACATACAAGAACCAACACCTGAATTGCATATGAAATTGGAAGGAAACCCATACATAATAATGCTTCATAGTTCATACATTGCAGGGACTTAATACATCGCATAATGCTTCATAGTTCAGACATAGCACTCCCAAATCCTACCGATTTCAAACTAAACAAGTCTTGCGTACATAAAACCTAGCACAGCATACATCCATCATCAACAGTGTGGTTGCTACATTGATCATATACTGGCCTTGCAGGGTTCAAGTGACAGCTGAACCACAAATTATCAAAAGGCATCATGTCCAACAGTCCACACCATATGACACAACTATTTCACAAAGTACCGACCCGACTACAGCCTCCACGAACGATCGGATTCAACGGAGAAGCCGTCGTCCGTATCACCACACGGTTCGTCTTCTGAGGTCCAGTCGGCCGGAATGACATCATCGTCGTCAAGGTCGTTCGATCTCGAAGGTTCATCCTCAACAGCCGCACTGCTATTGTCGGCCAATACAACTTGGTTCGCCACGACACCACGTTGGAGAGCATCCTCTACTTGGAACACAATCTGCTCCAAATCCGCTGCAATTGACTCGACCTCCATAAGGGCTAAGTTGAACTCCGCAGCAGCAGGAGTGCTCTCCGGACTAAAGTTCTCGTGTGCCACCTTCTTCAACGCGGATGCCGCCCCCTGCACATGATCCTGCAGGTTGGACACAAGCTTGGCAAGCGTGGTGGCGTCCATCTACAACATGGAGGAGGGAGTCTCAGTACCCAGTGTGATTCTGTGTCGCCGGCAGGCATGCCGAGGCCGACATCGCATATCCAGCTGCCTACCGCCGGTCTACCGGCCCTACCCGAAACGCCCTTCCAAATCGACATGGCGCCCAAGTCCACAGGTCCCGTCCCCGTCGCCCACCTCCCCTCCGACGGCGCCACCCCACGCCACGGCCGAAACGCCTACTACCCCAACCGGCGCTCGTCCCCTGGACCTACTCCGCCCTACAACCTGCCGCCTCTCCTTCAGATCCGATGGAGTTTGAGGAAAAAAGGTGTACCTTCTGGACAGATGGACGCTCCCGTCCACAGCAACGAGCGGATCTAGCCTCTGGGAGACCAGCGCCGGCGGCGGCGCCAACCGTCCGTGGCCTTCCTCGCCCTCCTCGTGCTCGCCTGCGTCGACGCCCCTCGCTTCCGACGCACCGCGCGAGCCCAACCGCCTGCGACTTCCCCGGACCGCTTCTCCACGAAGGGATAGGAGAGAGGTTCCCTCGGGCGAGGGAACCTCTCTCCTATCCCCTCCCACGCCGGCCCGCGACGGGACTCCGTTGGACCTCGCCCGCGGTTCCCCTCGCGTCCTTTTTGCCATCGGGAAGGGAAGAGGAATGGGGACGAGACACCGTTGGAGACAGTCTAACCACTTAAAAGTTGTGCTAGTGTCAATTCAAATTTCAATATTGAATGGATAGGGACACCAGTAACTGAATTAGTGAAAATGTCAATATTTACATTCAAATATGAACATTCATATTCTCATAGAACTTGTCGGCAACCATGGCATACATTGGTGGAATGACACAGTGGCAGCCCCTTTCAGAAGCCAGAGGTGTGGAAGGTGCTAGGTCAGGTTAGTACAAGTAAGTTGAATGGCTGGGTCGGTGTAACACCCTAATTTTTTTGTTAAGTGTCTTGCAAACACGGCAACATGGAATTCACTGACTCGTGGGTAAAGTTGGACAACCTCTGCAGAGTGTAAAACTGTTATAACAGCCGTGCTCACAGATATGAGAGACTTGGATCCTCACATGATTAGGTGGTGGTTTGGTTTTGATCCTGGTACAGGGAGTACTAGATGTTGTGGTCTTGGTCTTAGTGCGGGGAGCACCAGACAGTTGTGGTATGCAGGGTAGGGAGCCTTGTATACTAGATGATGGATTGTTGGGTTACATTCATTTAATATATGTCTAATGCTTTTGAGTCCAAATGTGTTTTCATTACTCGCATTTACGCAAACAATACCTTGTGTCAGCCTACTCTTGATATAAGCCTGCATGTCATTATTTTCCCACACTTGCTAAGTACATTATGTGCTCACCCTTACTTTCTCCTACCAAAAACATATGCTGCTCAGTGGAAGACTTTGAGGATTTCCAAGATGACGACCTGGTGTTCTAAGGAGCGTATCTTCCAGTCGGTGCCTGTGGAGTCTTGGTCGCCAATGCTTTTATTCCGCTGCCGTCATTTAGATGATGTCGTTTATGTTAAATTTTGAGTTTTGCTTAGGTAAAGTCTTTTTATTGTAAGAGGTGAACGTTTAAATAAATAAAGTATTGCTTTTGTTACTTCACCTATGACGTCCTTATGTGTGTTAAACTTCCTGAGCACACATAAGCCGCACTTGGTTTTGACCGTTAAAACCGGGTGTGACAGTTGGTTCGGAGGTCTAACATATTGTGGCGATTAGGTCAAAAAAAAAATGTTGTGGCGATTGTGCGGTCTAAAATACAACGTACGTTAATTTTCTTCTTTTTTTGAAAAAGGCTAGTTGCCGATTAGATAGTAGATACCCACTTCGTTATATGGCCGGTTTGGAACACATGAATATTATGTCATTATGGGAAGTGAACATGTTTATGTGAAAATCATTCCGCAGAAAAAATATTTATGTGAAAATCCATAGATTTCAAACCTATGCATCCTGTATCCTTAGTAGAAGAAAAGTTTGAGTCGAAACGGATAAATACAAATTGTCACACTAAAAACTCAGTCGAACATCATGGAAAGATTTTGCCAGGACTATCCCCACGTGTGAGCGCTCGCCGGAGTGGTCGGATACCATGATCAGACGGCTCGAGTGCGTGTCCCACCGAGGCATGGGACCATCCCCGCCACATGCATGCTTCGTCCAAATTTCATCGGCACCGCATCGTCATGCCTTGAGGGCCTCAACAAACATGTCGAAGTTATCGTGCGAGGAGCCCCCCTCCTTGACGCTGCCATGCGCCACCTTCTTCATGCCCTCCGCCCTCTCCCTCATGTCCGCGTCGGCCATTAGCTCCTCCACCCGCCCGGCGATGTGCTCCTTCGTGATCACCCCCGCCTCATCGGCCACGGCACGGAGCCCGACCTTCCAGACGTCGCAGATGTACACCTGGTTCACGAACTGGTCAGCAAAGTAGGGCCACGCCAGGAAGGGCACCCCGTTCCGGACTCCCTCCATGGTCGAGTTCCACCCGCAGTGCGACACGAAGCACGCCACCGAGGGGTGCGCCAGCACCCTCTGCTGCGGCGACCACGCCACGACCATGCCGCGCCCGCCGGCGCTGATGCGGTCAAGGAACCCGTCAGGGTAGTCGTGCACGTCGCCGCGGACGATGTCCGGGCGGACCACCCACAGGAACGGCCTGCCGGAGAGTTCCAGCCCCAGGGCGAGCTCCTGGAACTGGCGCCGGTCGAACATGGTGAAGCTTCCGAAGGCGACGTACACCACGGACCTCGCCGGCTGCGCTTCCAGCCACGACATGCACGCGTGGTCCTCGGGCATCCAGAAGTGGCCCACCGCCTTGCCGCGGCGCTCGCCGGTGAGGAGCGGGCCGACGGGGACGATCTTGGGGAAGCGCGCAAAGGTCGCCTGCTCGGCGCCGTGGAAGGAGTTACAGAGTACGAAGTCGCACTTCTCGACCGCACGGACGCCGTCGACGAGGTACCGGAAGAGGGCCTCCTGCCCGTCGTGGTTGCCGATGCAGTTCCATGCGAGGTGGGCGGTGTTCATTGCGGGCATGTCCGGGGACAGCTGTAACGTGCCTTCTTGTCTCAGTGCAGACCCTGCGTGGAATATTGTTAGATCTACGCCTCTATTATTTAGGCTACGCACAACATATATATCGACCATGTGTGTCTTACTGAATTGAAAATGTCACGCTTAATTACCATCTTCTGCGTCGATGATGTTGTCCTCGATCAGCTTCTGGATGCTCAGGAGGGTCGCCAGCACGGCGGCCGAGGCCGGCCAGATGGCCACCGACTTTATCCCGGTCCTCCGCGCTACATCGAGCGCCCACGTCCCGAGATTGTAGTCCGCCACCATGCACGTGATTGGCCCGCCCTCCGCGTCGCCGCTGCGGCGGATGAGCTCCTCCACCCGCGGCGCCATGTGCTCGGTCATGAGCACTGTCAGCCTGACGAGGTTGTTCCGGTCCTCCCCGGGCGCCATGCCGTCCGGCACCGCCACGAGCCGGACGCGATCCAGCAGCTCGGCGCCGCCGTCCTTCTTCGACATGGCGGCAACAACGCGGTCGTGGTTGAACTCGGAGTTGGCGAAGGTGACGGTGAAGCCCCTGTCGACGAGCGCGTGCGCGAGCTCCAGGAGCGGGATGACGTGGCCCTGCGCCGGGTAGGGGATGACGAGCGCGTGCGGTGCAGGGGCCATGGAAGTTAAACAAAATATTACTGAAGATTTAGGTATATATCTAACTTAGTAACTTGCTTATGCTGCAGTTGTTAATCATGCGAACGATTGCTATGATATATATAGCGATATGATGTACGTACTGACACGCACTATATGTCACTAGCAAAAGACAGTATCTCTTGTTGCTTTGAGTCGGTATTTTTTGGGTGACCTTTGTTGCGTTGCTTTGGATTGATGGAGTTTCTTGTGATTATCGTTGCATAGTTTCTGAGAAGCATTCGAGGAGTGAGCGGCACTTGGCAAGTTGCAGGGCAATTCTTGTTCTTGGTTGTTACCGGAGATAATCACACACACTTCCATTGATACATTATAAGTTACAAGAGATCACACACACATACATAGAGAGAGGGGTCTAGATATAAATATATAAATTTTACTATAAATGACTATCAATACTTATCGTTAGCGTGCGACGGTGTAAGAATATAATATTATAATATACTTCAACAACTCGTCCACTTCCTGCGTGTAATTTTATATTTGAGAATTACTATTTGAATACTATTTTGTATTATTCAGATACTATTTAGTACTGTTTGCACACCGTGTGAAAAGTAAAAACCTAACTTAATATTATTAAAATACTATTTTAAACAGTAACAATAATACTAAAATATTCAATATTGAAAGTGACCTTTCTTGATTCAGTAGTATTCAATGATGCTATTTAGGATCTTTGCAGGTTGACGAAACCAACAATTCAGCCGGTTGCACAATAATCATAAAATTCCTACTCGTTACTCATCATTCTTATCGCTAGCTTATTTCAATAGTAGCAAAGCTTTCCCTGTATATCCCTAGCCATGAACATAAGTGATAAGTTTTTATCATCATCTCACGCCGTTTCATCCAAAGGGAACACTTCTCTACAGACACAGAGTTATCCTTACTCTATTATAGCTATACCAGATATAGGGATTACCTGAGAACTACCGAAGAGATTTCTTCTATAGGGTACATAGCATAAAAACTCGTTTAATATAGACAAACTAGGAGACCAAAGAATTTTCAAAGACAACACTACTTTATTTTCACAAGCATAGCTTACAAATGGTTTTTCCTTTCGAGAACCCCAAATACATACACATACACAGAGGATTACCTTACAGCGGTAGTACCACAAATCCTTCCTTCAATATAACTATTTTACAAGGTGAACTTAATACTAGGAGTAAGAGAGGGAGTGCTAAGAACGCTCTCGCTCTTCTCTGGATGCTGCTCAATGGCTAGTGACTGATGTCTGGTGGTGTCCTCCTTTTTATTGCCTGAAGCCACCGTTTATAGTCACGAGAGGAGCTCCTTTCTCCTTTATTTAATCTAGTCTAGGTACTTAGATAGTAGCTTGAAATCTCAAGGTACAGAATATATTCTCTGCTGATAGAACATGAAGCCATGTGAAACCGTCTGCTGATTGTCTTCTTTTAATAACGGAACACGCACTTTGGCCTTTTCAAAGCATATGAGCATATAGTCTTCTGAGCATGTGAGTATGCAGACTTTCTTCTGTCTTTTTCTTCTACATAGGTCTGTCACGCCCAAATTATGGATATCACCTTATCAATATCATATACCTTTGAAGAACAATATTCTCGACATCTTTCATCTTTTCAACAGATATGCCTCTTTATATAGTTTTCTCTTTTTAAGATGTATTCTTTATTTTGGATTTTGCCCATATCTGGTAACATCCATAATATCATTATATGAGAGTGAGATTTCAAATATTTCATCATATGCTTTCTTCATTTCTTCAAACTTATCACTTATCTCTTTTTGTAATTATTTTATAATATCTTTTTTCATTTCTATCTTCCTTTGCGGTAATATTGATTTAAATTTTTCTTCAACTTTTCAGTCTATGTATGAACCATCCAAAGGATCCACATCTTTTATTAGGCATTCTTTATATGTGAGCTTTTTTGAAGACTCTTCTTCCTTGATACAAGATGCTGCTACTAGAATTTTTTTATTCTTTGCTCTTCTAAATTTCTGAATATAATCTTTAGCAGCAGGTTCTATGTAATAATTTACTCCCAAAATTTTTCAAGCTTGATTTAATGCTTCATCAATATTTGCATATTTTTTCTATGACATTCCTGCTGCCAATTTTGAATCTATCTTTTGAGAGATTATTTCTTCAAATGATATGTATATGTATGGTACCTTTCCATCAAATACAACATATATAGGTTTCGGCTCTATTACCTCTGGATTTTCTGATGTGGGCAGTAATTCATTTATTATGTAAAAAAATTCAGCAAGACTATTTAATATTGATAACATATATCCCCTTTCTTCTCGCTTATTGCTATATTGAAACCAAAAGTTATATAGTATGCATTCTTGTACTTCATCTAGGACTATATGATCCTTTGGTTTCAATTTATATGAATTTGGTGGGAATATTCTTAGCTTATTCATCGATATCTTCATTCCTGCAAAATAGATGAACAATAAAATAAATCAGGTAACTTATTATCCTTTCCTTATGTTCAAAAATTATTTTATAGTCACTTCCAGTAATAATATCTTCGAAAAAAATCCATCTTCTAGTATAACTCTTCTTACTATTGATTTGATTATAATATTTGTATATAGCTTTACAGTCTGTTCTAACTGTAAGTTCTTTGAATGTTAAATACAGTCGAAAAGAGTTTATTGCATATATTATTGTCAAAATTTCTCTATCAGTATTCTTTATCTAATAATATTATTAGCACATTTGTTCCTATTTTCTTCCTTATCATACCCTTAATTCCTATGATATAAATTCCTTGGTGGATATATTTGTACCCTGAATACTTTAGATCATTTTCAAATTGCTTACTTATAACTCTTATTTTACTGGTTGTGTTAAAACACTTAATTCTACTTCTTTAGATATCCTATATAACTCATTCCTACTTTCAAACATACCCATTTGATAGAACCGTTGAGGCTTTCTTTTTTTTAAAGTATCCTCATGATATTTCTCAATGTCCTTTTCTACATCTATGACTTCTTCTAGGTTATCTATATCTTCACTTTTACCCTTTAGCATATCCATCAGAGTTAAGCGTCTTGCATCTTGTTTTACTAGCTGGAGTATTTTGCCACTTCTGATGAAGCTTTTAGATATGTCCAATTTTGTAAATTTATAGCCTTAGTGGACGCAACTATTCCAGATGAAATTAATATGATCTCTTTATTATTTTCTTCGATATTAATTCTATTTAAAATCTGGATCAGCAAATGTAAAATGGTATTATTCTATCTTATTATTACCTTAGAGTCCTCTTTAGATGATTCCTAATCAGAAAAAACCAATAAGGTCAGCTAAGTATTTTTCTAATTCTCTTAAAGCTTGGTTATATTCTGACATATATTTACAAGGGAACTAATATCTTGACTTCTTTTAAAAGTCCTTTAATATTAACTATATCTTGATGTAAATACTTTGATTCTTCTAAAGCCCTTATAACTTCTTTCTAATTAGATAATTTATCTAGAATCAGCAAAGAGTTCAGTTTCTTATATAATAGTGTAACTTCTTCTTTAATATATCGCTATTTTGACTTGATTTATTTTGCTCGGTCTTGCTTTCTCCTAAGACTTGTAAGGCCAAATTTATTTTGTTATGTATGAGGAAATATTTTTCTTCTAGCTGCTTACGTTCTTTGTATAATCTTTTTATTAAATCTAAGTCATCTTGTCTTTTACTCCAAATTATATAGAAGTTTTGTAATAAGTCAACAATTAGATTTAGTTAGCTATGAGATGAATGTTAACTATGTTCTTCGGAAGAACTAAATCTACACCTAATATTAATATTATCCTTTGTATTAACAATCTTTTCTGTACAAATTTCTAAATTCAGATAACTTAGCTTTTCAATGATAACCAAGCTCTGATACCAATATTATTCCCTCAAAGCAGAACCTTGTCCAGATATAAATATGTAAATTTTACTATTTAAATTTGAGTTACTATTCACTATTAATAGAATGACTATCAGTATTTATCGTTAGCCTGTGACGGTGTAAAGATATAATATTATAATATACTTCAACAACTCATCCACTTTCTACGTGCAATTTTGTATTCAAGAATTATTATTTGGTATTATTCAGATACTATTTAGTACTATTTGCACACCATAGAACAGTAAAAACTTAATTTAATATTATTAAAATATTATTTTGAACAATAACAACAATACTAAAATATTCAATATTGAAAGCAACCTTTCTTGATTCAGTAGTATTTAGTGATGCTATTGAAGATCTTTGCAGGTTGGCAAAACCAACAATTCAACCGGTTGCACAATAGTCATAAAAATCCTACTCGGTACTCGTCATTCTTATCGCTAGCTTATTTCAGGAGTAGCAAAGCTTTCCCTGGATATCCCTAGTCATGAACATATGTGATAAGTTTTTATCATCATCTCAGGCAGTTCCACCCAAAGGGAACACTTCTCTATAGACATAGAGTTCTTCTTACCCTATTATGGCCATGCCAGATACAAGGATTACTGAGAACTACCGAAGAGGTTTCTCCTATAGGGTACATAGCATAAAAACTTGTCTCATATAGACAAACTAGAAGACCAAGGGATTTTTATAGACAACACTATTTTATTTCCACAAGCATAGTTTACAAATAATTTTCTCTTTCGAGACCCTCCAAATACTTACATACACGGAGGATTACCTTACAGCGGTAGTAGCACAAATCCTTCCTTTAATGTAACTATTTTCCAAGGTGGACTTAATACTAGGAGTGAGAGAGGGAGTGCTAAGGACGCTCTCGCTCTTCTTTGGATGCTGCTCGATGGCTGGTGGCTGGTGTCTGGTGGTGTCCCTCCCTTCTGCTGCCTGAAGCCTCCTTTTATAGCTGCGAGAGAAGCTTCTTTTCTTCTTTATTTAATTTGATCTAGGTACTTAGATAGTAGCTTGGAATCTCAAGGTACAAAATATATTCTCTGCCGACGGAATGTGAAGCCACGTGAAGTCGTCTACTGATTGTCTTCTTTTGATGACGGAATGCGCACTTTGGCCTTTTCGGAGCATGTGAGCATACAGTTTTCGGAGCATGTGAGTATACAGACTTTCTTCTGTCTTTTTCTTTTGCATGGGTCTTCCACACTCATATAGAGAAAGAGAGAGAGAGAGCCTATCAAGGGCCGAAGCTAATGTAAATATCATCATATTGTGATATAGTTGGAACATGGAGTACAACATCGTGGGCATCACGCTCCTGAACCAAATGATGCTGCACTAGATTCGTTGAGAGATAAACGGCAAGGATGTTATCACAGTAGACTAAAGTGGCACGACAAAGAGGACTATGAAGTTCCATGGAATAGGATGAATAATGGAATACGGTAGAATGGATAAATGATGTTGATGATGAAGTCGATGTAGTCAGAGATATCAAGGACAAGGTTCTGCACCGGTTTTTCCACAACCAGGCACGTGTTAGGGACAAAGGCAAATTCGATGTTGCCAAAACACCGAGTGCGCGAAGTGAAGGGACCATCACATGCTAGCTAACAATGTCTAGGATGGGTGTAGAAGTAGCAGTAGAGAAGGGCTCGATGGTAGTTGCAGTGCGCGAAGTGGCAAGAGGGAGAAAGTCAAAACAGCACATTGTGGCCTAAGTAGACGAAGCGGCTAGAGGGAGAAAGTCAAAACAACACATTGCATGCATGCAAATAAATAGACTACGATACTAAAGGTATAGCTATGGTTGCAGTGTGAGAAGCGCGCGAGAGGGAGAAAACCAAAATAGCACGTGGTGGCTAGAACAGACAAAGCTATGGCGAAGAGAAAAACGTGTGCGTGCATGCAAATAAATAGACTACAACACTGAAGTCATAGATGTGGTGGATGAGGCAAAAGCACAGGATGAAATCAGGAGGGATGGCGGTCGCACTAGTCAGAGTAAACTGAGGAGGACTCGAGCAATGTGGACAAAGACCATAGGTGTGTGATAACATTGGTTGCCGTGTGTGACACAGACAACGTTGTTGCATCCTGAGAGGGTGATGCAGCAGCAGCCCGTGCTCGCTAGCAAGGAACCACCAGCCATAAGAGGCACCGTCAGGAGCGGGTAGGCGCTGCTTGGCAACTAGAATAGAAGCAATTGAAGGAAGCATGGTGAAGAATATGGCATAGTCATGGGCATTGGCAATGCAGATTGGGAAGGAAAGCAGCAATGCCCTTGTTCTCGATGGTGCAACGGTTCGTGATTGCAGACGTCGCATTGGCGATGATGATCCGGCGCAACAACGACAGGTAGATGGGGCACTCAAATGGCTACAGAGGAGGGAGCCATGTCGACGAGCGTGCCTGGTCACCGCGGTGTTGTCAGAAGAGAGAAGGCACTGGAGGAATCAATGCAGAGCGGGTGAAGACGATAGCCATGGAGCGATCGACGGGTCGGATGGGTGAAACAAGCCGATCTAATAACTGGTTGTATGAACTCTAAATATTGGTTGCACAGCCCTGACGGTGTTATTGGGATTGATCTCATCGAGGCCAGCATGACACTAGTGATTTAATGGCTAGGTTGATGAACGTAAGTAGAAATAATCGCACACACTTTTATTTATAATCACGAGATGTTACACATATATACCGAGGCATGACTAATATGAACATATAACTAATGTGGATCCATACCGTGAACATATGTGGTAACCAAAAGGACAATTGTGGTGAGACTGTCTAGCTAGATTAGTTTGGCTGCCGTACATGCCACTTGTATGAAGCTCCAAGAACGTCAGCCAAGAGAGAACTACTACCATGCATGGGCAGAATATACGCGAAAGCAGGCGTACTAGATGCTCACAGGGAATTTCTTACGATAGATTTCGTAATCACAGTTCTTTATTTTGAGGGGGTAATCACAATTATTTTGCAATGCTGGAGCGGGCAAACAGTTTAATTTCGGGACGAACAGGTCTTGCCGGATGCATCATGCGTGGTGCGTCGCTTCCTCTTCGGGATCGGACTAAACAGGTCTCTCACGATATCTCCTTATATATCATCAGATTCAAACTATCTTATAACCATCCTTACTAGCACTAAACATTATCATATTTAAAGCACAAGTTATCCTTAGCCTTCGCTTGGCATTGGAACGGTTTCTGTAAAATACTTATTCGTTTTAATTTTAACAATAGTTCGTTAAGTGAGTGTCTTTTTCAATGAAATTGTACTAGTCCTATATCCTAATCCTGAAAGGAATTGGTAGCCTCTAGCTCCCCTCTATACCTATCGCACCCGTGCCACACATTTCATGCTAGATTTTTTTTTTTGGCTTTTCTCTAAAAAAGTCAGAAGTTATTCAAATGACTAGCTTTTAATTCTGATTTCTAGTAATTTTTAGCTGGCTGAGAAAGGCTGTAAGAAGTTTTTTTTTGTTTTTAAGTGTGTAAGAAACTAAAAATTTATTATAAAAACCAATAATTAAATTTCAACTATCACAACTATTTCCTAGACCAGTTAAAAGATCTGAAGCTATAACCTATCCTAAAGGGGCCTTCGTTTCTTGCGGAACGTCGATGGTTGGGCCTGCTTTTATTTTGCGGGTGTTCCTCTGCATCGCCTCTTCCGCCCAGGGTTCGCAAATTCGACGGTTACCGAGCAAAAATCGCGATAACCGGCCATCTCGGTCCGGCTCGGTTTCAGAAACCAAACAGTAACTGAATTTAAATTAAAAAATTCGAAAAAATAAAAGAATTAAAAAAATCAAAAACAAATCTTAAAAAAACTAGACATAATTGTAAGACCTTCTATGAATTTTTTTAAAAAAATAATGTCGTTTGCACCATATTCTATAGGGAGAAAGTTTGAAAAAAATGAAAAAAGTTGAAGCGTGCGGCTCAGTTATTAACTCATGTTAAGAAAAAATTTAACATGCAAACACATAGTTTTTTTTGTGTAGAACGTATCTTAAGAGAATCTTTAAAATTGATTTCACTTTATTTGGAGTTTTATTAATTTCTCTATGATTTTTACAAAGTTCACAAGCATAAAGTGAATATGTTAAGAAATAGCACTGTAATTAACTTTTTCATGTCTACTATTATTTTTTCTACGTAAATTATAGTATAAATAAACTAATAAAAGTGGTTTCACTAATTTTTTAGGTGTGATGGGTCAATTATGAATTAATCTAGTTGCAACATATTTACATAATCCTGCATGTTACAATAACTAATTTATGAGTTAATGTATTTTTAAAAGATATAGAATCATGTAATAAGACTAACAAAATTAGTTTCATGATTTTTAGATTAGTAAAGAGTAAACTATGCTTTTAACTTGGTTTAAAAAATACATTTTCTCACAGAAAATTTTGAACTTTTTTATGAGCAAAATACTTTTATCATGTAGATCATGTTACAAGGAAACCAAAAAATTTTATTTCACTTGATTTAAAGCTCAGATGAATTAGTTATTGATTTTATAAGATTGAGATAATTTTTAGATTTTTTGTTGAACTTCACTGAAAATCGAGAAAATCGCACGATAAATCGAGAAAATCGAGCGGTTATCGATAAAACCGAGCGGTTACCAACAATGCAGAAAATTCGAGAAACCGCTCGATAAATCGCAAAAACCGCTCAGTAACCGGTCCAATTCGACGGGTTACCGAGAGGCTAGAATCGCGATTTTTTTTTCTAAATTTCAAATTTATTCAAATGAATTTTGTCTGAAATTTTTTAAAAACTCAAACGGTTAACACGGTAATCGCGATTTTTCGGTTACCGCCGAAGCTCGATAACCGAACTCCGGTCGGTAACGTAAACCTTGCTTCCGCCTTGGGTTGCCTCTGGCCTGTCGATGGCTAGGCTTGGTTTTCGGCTGCGGGGGTTGGCCCGTCTCAGCTGCTCCGCCTCGGGTGCGAATGTAATGACCCAAATGAAGATCGGACACTCAGGATGCGTGGATACCGGTTTGCCATAGGATCTACGGCTCCTACTGCTTTACTTCTACCGTTGTGGTTATACTGTACCACGCGCAAAGTGCCGGACCTGTAACAGTTAAACCTGTTTTACCGGTTGTTTGCTTCTTGTTTAATTAGCGCTAATGCTGTAGTCAGATATGGATATAATCCGGTGATCTGAGGGGGAGAGGGCAATCTCGTTGTGGCTTTCTTGTACCAGAAACACAAAGTGATGGATGAACAGTAGAAATTCCTCTTCTGCCTCACTAAAATTCTCTGAGTTCTTGCTGTTCGTCCGAATTTTAACTCGATTCCTCTTAGATTTGTGACAGCGAAGTGTTGGAGATCGGTGGAAAATGGATAGGTGATATCCGTATTATCCGATATTCATATTTAGCCAATTATAAATATAGTAAGAAAAATATGTATCCGGTAAATCTCTTACAAAAATGGTGGTGGTCACAACCCCTTCCGTGTATACATTGATAGTCAGATACGATATGGATATATTTGAATTCGTTTCTCAAATATGAATATGGATATTCGAATCTATTTTCCCAGAAATAGATATGTATATGGATAATATTCGTATCTGAATATGCAGAAATAAAGTTCTATTGTTTTATGTTGTTCTCTCACTTAATTCTTTCGATTGTATCTATTATTTTACTATTTAATATTGTACCATATATATTATAGTGATAAATCTGACCCTTTCATCTCCCATCCAACGGTCTAAAATCATGGTGTTGTATTAAAAGTGACTCTTTGTTTTAAGGTATGATCAATCCATTAAAAATGAAGTTTCTTGTGTTTAATTGTTATCATGCTCGTATCAAATAAATTTATCATTTCACAATTTATCGTTAAAGTTGTAAGATATTCGCACACGATTGAATCTAGTACGTATTTGAATGCAGATTCATATTTGAATTATCTAATTTGTATTCGCATTCGAGGATATTTGAATTTATATTCATATTAAAATATAAATATTGATATGAAAAATAGACTATTCGGTTCGTATCTAATCCTATTTCACTATATTGGGGATCCAAACACGAGGTGTTGCGAGTGCGTCTTCTTGGGTTCCCGCGCCGCCACCCTGGTCCTCTTTCCCTCGGTTTCTCTGGTGTGGAGCGTGGTGTTCTTGGCTGTGGAATGGGTCTGGTCTTAGGTTTCCTCTCTTGCTCCTCATCATGTTGGTTCGATTGGCAAGGCCGGTTCCATTTGCTCACGCGTCTGCACCATCGCCCTACGGTGCCGTCCTGGTGGGGAATGTGCGTCGTCGTCGTTCGGTCCTTCGGTGCTGTGGCTTTAATTTGAGAACAATGTGCAATGGTTTTTCTTGTGCACTAGACAATACAACCGGAAGCAATGATTTTTTGATTTTTCTTACTGGAATGGTTTTACAGTTTATCAGAACCGCATCCTTACTTACGTTCCAGGGGAAAAGAATTGCAATGGTTTTTCTTGTGCACTAGAAAATACAACCGGAAGCCAATTACAGGTGAAGAAAATTACTAAGCCTCCAAACAGGCCCTGAGGAGACGAGAAAGTCGAGGCGGAAGCTACGGTGTACGAATAGTCCACGTGTCGCATGTTAACTATGCTGCTGCTTTGAGATTAGTGCTGCCCTCATCATTTGTCGACAGAAGAATGCAAACATCATGGAATACATGGGATCTTATCTACACTGCACCACTTGCGGACCTCAGCACCTCACACAATACACACCCCACTCTCTTCATATGGAGGTATCGAAAACGAAATTTTATGAGATTTAGTCTCACAGAAAAACTCTCTTATACATATCATGTGTCCTCCTACTTCTTCTTAGTTGCATGTGCCAGCTGTTAGATCATGAAAAGACGGTATAGATCAGAATCTCGTAGAAAATCTTTCGGTGAATGATCCTATAGAATTCACTTCCGAGATACCGAGGTAGCGATCGAGCAATTTTATTAGAAGGCACACCACACGGCATTGTCCAGCCTATAAATTTTGATCAGACAAAACAGCTTCGATTATTTTGCTCCCACGCATGAACAGCTCATCCCAGCAAATCTGCGGCGATTGATTTCTCGCAACCGGAAGCTCGAAGCAAAATGCCAACGTTTACGGCATTCCATTACACTTCTGATCTAACCTTCACATCACAATGCACCAAATTTGTCAGCATACCGATGATGATGATGATGATGATGATATAGGTGGCTTCTCCTGTGGGCTTGCAGCTCGCTTCTCTTCGGGACGGCGCCTGTATTTTCAGGGGGATTTTTGTTTTCCTTGTCGCCTCCCGGAGGAGAACCAAGAACACAAGCCAGTGGGTCCTCCATCAGGTCTCCAAATGATCTCTGCAAAAATAAATATGAACGGAAAAAATGTATAGAGAACAAAGTAAGGATGCGGTTCTGACAAACTGTAAAATTAGCAGTAAACTAGTAACTCACTATGTATACAGTTGCTTGTCTGGAAATTGATTGAACAGATCATCGAAGCTGCTAGCTTCTATTTCCTTCACTCTTTCCACAAAGGCGCTGTCGATATACGAATGTCGATATACGAACGGCGTGGGTGCCACCTGAAAAGCGTTCTATCCTGATGCAGATCATCGAACAGATGCTCAGCAAAATAGTGCATTTTAACAGCTTCAACCAGATATTTATCATCGCTATGCTTAGTGAGTATTATGTTAATGAAGCAAGTAAAAAAGAAGTGTGATGTCAATGAAACAAGTAGTTGGTTGGAAAACCTGACACTAAAATAACGAATCACTGTTTAACAAACCACACATGCTAGCTAGCTCTGTCCTCATGCGCTTCTTTTCGGTGTTCAAAACCACTGCAGCACGAGAACGTGCGAATAGCACGGTGGTAAGATCTCTAGGTGTGAGACTACCAATCAGAGCTCGAATTATGTTTCTTGCAAAAAAAAGTCCCTTGTTGTATGTTTTCTGTAGTCGTGACGTGGTCGCTCAGCGATAGTATGCAAGTTGTAGCCGACTTTCAAGATCTTTTCTCGACCTTAATACAGTACATTCAAGATGTTTCTCTCTTTGGGTCGAATTTTTTTTTTTAAACCACTGCAGCACAGGCACGTGCGGTTGCATGATAGATCACCTTTCCCATCATAAAAGCACAGCCTGAAATGTAGCTTCATAAATTTGCATTTCCACTGAAGAAGATGAAATTTTGATTTGTGAACACCAAAGTAACATCGAAGAGTCAAAGTGTCCAATAATTTATAAGGTACTGCCCAAGGTTCATTTTACCTTTCCCAGACCTGAAGGCAGGTTTTTTTTAATTCTAAAGTTGGAGCATGTTAATGAAACTCAATGGAGTGATGAGATAATTTCCTTCACCAAAAACCTTCCCCGATTGACAGAACGTCCCGCTACTGACACTTGAAAAGGCAGCTTTGAATGGTTTAATCCATTGTTGGGTTAACTAAATAGCTATATACCTTTTCTTTTCAACTATACATGAAGCTTTGATACTTGATTTTATAAAGCTTGGCTGTGCCTTTGCATGGCATTGTTAATATGCAGGGGATCGCTAACAGGTTCAGCTGCCTTGGGTTTTACCAGCAGATAAGCCGAACCTTGTTAATCCATGCATAGGTTGAAGTCCAGCCAATTTAGTTCCCGAATAACAGAATATATGTAAGCATGTCTTTGACACCCATAGCAATCTATGTAAATTTATTACTTGATTACAGGTTTAAAGCCCTTGCGACTTTCCTCCTGCCAGTTTCGTCAAGGAAAAAGAAAAAAATCCACATCGTTAGTTCCTATTCTCTTCCCGCCCTCTCTGTCTATTGAAAAAAAAATCCACACTTAAGCCAGGTGAGCTTTAACTAAGGTTCTATTAAAAAAAGATATATGAAGTCCCGAAAGATACAAGCTTCACTCATTATTCATCTATCTGGTTATTTACAAAAAAGAGTCATGCATTATAGATAAATGCTTCACCATTATATTGATAACCTAATAGTAAATAATCCTGTAACATGCAATAAACAAAATAACAGGTTGGAGCCATCATTTGTCGCCTTTTGTATCGGTTTGGAACCATCATCTTCAAGAAATGTGTTTTTTTAAACAATGCAAACATTTACAGTATTCTGCCACACTTCTGATGTACGCATTACAAGCAGCAAACTTGTCAGCATATCCATGATGATGATTACGCCAGTGACTTTTCCTGCGGTTTCGCAGCTCCCTTCGCTTCAGGACAGCACCTGTGTTTTTAGAGAGATTGTGGCTTTCCATGTCCCTTCCTGGAGCCCCGAGCATGCAAGCCAGCGGGGCATCCATGAGGTCTCCAAATGATCCCTGCAAGTGGAAATATGCAAGGGAAAAAACATGAGTCATCTTGCTACAAAATATTCTGAATTTTGACAAACTGTAAAATTAGTAGCAACTCACAATGTTTACAGTTGTTTGTCTAGAATTTGATCTGTCCTCATCGTCGGAGCTATTAACTTCATTTTCTATTTCCTTCATCCTTTCCACAAAAGCGTTGTCAATATATTAATGGCGTGGGTGCCACCTGAAAAATGGTCGATCTTGATGCAAATCATTGAACAAATGCTCAGCAAAGAAGAGCCTTATACAGCTTCAACCAGTGGTTTATCATCGCTATGCTTAGTCAGTATTTTGTTGATTAAGCAAGTAATGAAGGAATTATGTAATGAGACAAGGAGTTAGTTGGAACACCTGATATTAAAAAGTGAATCAAATTTAACAAACCACACATGTTAACCAGTTCCATCTTCATGTGGTCCTCATTGTCATTGTTCAAAACAACTTCAGCACACAAGCGTGAAGTTAAATAATACACGAACTTTCCTGTGATGAAAGAACCACCTGAAATACAGCTTAAATAAATTAGCATTTCCAGTAAAAAGGATTAAACTTGGATGCATGAGCAACAAAGAGTCAATGCATCTAAACAGTGGCATACCTATGACTGGCTGTAACTATTCCTAGAAGAGTAGCCAATCTGCTTCCTTCAAAATTTGAACGTTGGAATAACAAAACTACCTTTCATGCGGTGCCCATCAATAAAGTATTAGTTGGGAATTAGTAATAAGGATAAATAATTTCCATGTTAATTGGGTTGGTTCTTTGTAGATATATATATTCCATATATTAGATTTCCTAATTTTCAAAATTGTTTCTAAGGGGTCAACTTGAGCCAACCATATAAAAGGGATAGCCTTTTTTCCATTATGAATCAAGCAAGAATGATTAATTAGTCTTTCTCTCGCCTAAAGTTCTTGCACCGCAGCTTACAGTCTATTTGCCCTTTACAACACCCCAATCACCTTCAAGTCATGTTGTTTGGCCTTTGTCTGTATGACAGTTGTTCCATTATGAAATAATGTTCACACCACACTAGTGTTACTACCCTGACACCTGAGTCGTGAAAGAAAGTTTGCCGAACTTCACACCCGAATCAGAGTCGGATTCTGAAACCCATGTTCATTTCCAAGTAACATTTCTCATGTTCAATTATTATTATTATTTTCAACAAATCAACACCTGAATCTATAAGTAACATTTCTCATGTTCAATTATTATTATTATTTTCAACAAATCAACACCTGAATCTATAACAACACCCGCGTGGCCATGGCTGTGTCCAAGAAACACTGCAACAAGCTAGCAGGCCTGAATATGCTCACAAAATTTTTGCATATATATGGGATCACTACCAGGTTGAATAGCCTTGAGATTTACCATCAACTGCGCCAAACCTTATTGATCCATGCAAAGCAGCAAAGGTCGAAGCATAATGACCACAGGAAATCTATGTCCTACACAACAGAATATATGTAAGCATCTGTTTGATACCCATGGAAAGCCCTTGCAAGGAAAAATTAACAATGATAGTTTTTTTTTTTAACGGCAACAATGACAGTTTTGCAACTCTATTTTATACAACATGATTGCATCAAAGGTAACACAAATGCGATGACTCCCTCACTACGTCTCTCTCAACCAATAATTGCACCGGCCATATGTAAACTCATACATAGACAACTATACATTTGTTTCCATTTATTTGTATGGAAACATGTTTTACTTGCTTAAAAAGTACATATTTACAATATATGTCCAGCCCTGGTGATAGCTAAGATTAATATTTAATAGTATAGCCCATTTTTTCATAAACTAAGCCATAATGCTCTAATGTAACAAATTCAAGGTGGTTGGTGAGCAAGCATAGGGTAGGCATGCAAATATATATCCTTGAAAATAAATAACAAAGGCAGAATATAACATTATTTTCCTCAACGAGCACACTTGATAACAACAAAAATAACAACACTTATAGTGCAACCCACAGTAAAAGAGTTTACAAAATCACCGTACTAAGCATAAGGGACAATGAATTGTCTTCCATTTTGGTTAGAAACACTGTTCATAAGATGACAAATGGCTCTTTAGAAACTGGAAAAGGGCTACTCTTTTCTTCAAATTTCTAATAGAGAAAAGTGTCACTATCCACAAGTACATTTGAGCTTTACATATCCTCAACAACATTTTGGTAATCTGACATACTGAAATTTACCACATATTGTACTATAAAACTGTGTAATTAGAATTTATGACCTCACATCATAGCCTTAAGTGTTAAATGTATAGGTAGTCCACACAATCCGAAAGGCACATGTAGCAAATTATGAATGTCAAAAATACAGGTAGAATCTACGAAGGAGAGGTGGGCTTAGTCTGGTTTGGTTCGTCTATACACAAAGTTTTGTGAAAAATGCCCTATATCTATTTCCATCTAATGTTTAGAAAATAGCATTACTAGAACCACTGGTTTTGACCTTTGAGTAAGAAAATGTCATATAGCAATAGCTAAATAGACATCCAGTGCCCATAGCTCCCATAATAGATGTTCTGTCTAGCCAAATTCTACCAACACATCGTGCTATGCGTTAAGAGCGGGTTTGGACCAGATAATATCATAAATGTCTAACGGTATTAGAGTACAATTTACCAGACACATCTCCTACCTAGTGGCAATAGCTCGTGGTGTAATAACGCACTGCACATTTTTCATTTTTTTGTTAGGAGAATCTTCCTCATGTATCACGATTTTAAAACAATGCAAAACGTTCCCATGATCAAGGAGAATTGGTGGGTAGGTGTACCTATGCTGAGAGCTTCAGTGCGGCGACCACGATGAGGTCCCCTTTTGCAACCGTGCTGAAAATCCAAAGTTTGACCTCCTCCGCTCGAGTCATGTCGCCCTACAAGATTAGCAGCATGCCCCTAATCAAGGAAAAAAACCCACCACGGACAAGAACAAGAACGCCAATTTTGGTGGGCGGGAGATGGGGAGACTCCTCGCGAACGAGAGGCTTACCTTGGTCCGCATGGAGTACTCCAGATCTTGCATCACCTCCCCCTGCCACATTAGCGATACAAAACCCCGTTAATGTAATAGGAGAACCACACCAAGAACGGGGGAAGGGGATCCTGGGAATAGTAGGTAGGGCGTATCTTGGGAGCAATCCGGTGAACCTTGCCAAGTAGGTGGGCGATGCAACCCCTCAGATCCTGCAGCAGCGCCACCACCACCATGGCACCATCTCTCTCTCTCTCTCTCTCTCTGTGTTCGTAGGGTTTAGTGGAAAATGGAGCAAGGAGGAGAGGATGAAGATGAACTGGAGGCTCTTCGTTTTCCATGGACCGTTTGGTGCTATTGGGCTCAATTGCTCTCTGCTCTGCTATTGGACCGAATTTGTCGCCTTGTTCGGCTGTGAGCCTGAGCCCAGTTAGCTTTGAGATTCGTGCATGCAGGAAACGAGCGGTGATGATTATCTCTTCCTCCCATCACCCTCCTTACAAGCGATGGTTGCGGGTGGTGGGCGGGGTGATAGGATAGGAGAGGTTAGTGAAGGGCGGGGAGAAAAAGGTGACAACAAAGGGATGACGCAGCGAGGTGGCATGGGCGTCACCGGTGGTGGAATGGGAAGCGGTGGATGGTACGTGGGGCGAAGGCGGGGACAACAAGGTTGACTCTTATGGTACAGTCATGTCATTTTACTAGAAGCATGATATTCTAGTTCTTGATAGGGTTAGGTTTTATATTGATTTTATTTGATCTCCTAGAAACTTTAGTTAGACATCACTACCAATATGATATCTTTAGTGTTGCTGTTGATCAATAGCTACAAGAGCAGGTTCAGTGAACAAACAATAGGGCTCCTAATTTTGTGTAACTTTCTAGATCCAAGGAACTCATATTGATCATTCAAAATTGATGATGTCTATCTTCTAGCAACGAAATTTTATTCTTCTGGTTTTTAAGAATAAGAGGGGATTAACTTTAGGTATCAATTGGAACTCTGAGCTAGATGTGCTATGGAATTCAGAGTTTTAGAATTTATCAACTGACTGGAGGAGACCACTGAGGTGATGCTGAATGTCAGGTGGAGGCACCACGACGAACCGCGAGGCGGCGCCGGCGTCCCCGCCGATGTTGACATTCTTGGTGACGACAACATCGCACCATATTGTGAAACTGTCATTTCTGAGATGTTTTGACTTCTCGAGGATTTCTCTCTTCACGAAACAGCGGAAGCTCCAACCATCATCAGCACAGAATTTTGTGAGTTTCCCTTGCATCGACGAGCAGTGACGTGTCTTGCTTCCGAGCCTGATCAACGAAGCTAAACCCATACTGCGTGTTGGAAACTTTGGTAACCAAACAGGTAGGCCCTCGGAACCCAAAGTGACTTGAAGGGTGGATGGATTCAAGTGGATGGAAACGCACAGAAAGGGAGGAATAATTCACTGGTATTAATGTCACATGTTTTTTCAGCTACAATTACGTTCTATTTATAAGTCGTACCTATTCGTTTTTTATTACAGATTACAATATTACTCCTCTAACTGCTATATTCTAGCTATATTCGTGGTTATTTTGGTACTATGCCTGATGCACCTAGCTTATTTACAATCTTGCCCTTCGTCGTCTTCGGTTGCCAGCAGCGGTCCTCCCTTCGCTTGGGCTCTTCATGTTTGAGCATGGCCATCTTCATGACCTCCATGTCACATTGCCTCACAAGCTTGTCCATTATCATCTTCTTTACTCAGCCTATCAATGCTCTTCCCTGAAATTTATTATCCAGGTTAACAAATTCAGTACCCTGCTGAAATGCAAAACAAAGGTACATACTTAAAATTGCCAAGCCATTTTGGACCGATCCTACATAGTGATTAAGAACTTCAGATTTCAGACAATATGAACAACACCAATCATTCAACAATAAGCAAGACATGTAACGGTTGAAGTACCCAACTCAGAGCACGAGTTCTGATGCATGCCACGGATGGGGGAGGAGCTAGGGGAAAAGAGTGGCCGGGTTACTACCGTACCTGGTTAGGGCAGCATGGCGGCCATCAAGGTGTGGAGAGGTCGACGAAGGGTTGCGGGGTGCCACCGAGTGGTGGAGGCGGGTGGATTTGTAGTGGAGCGGGTGGATCTGCAGAGGGGATGAGCAGGGCGAGTGGATCTGCAGAGGAGATGGACGAATTTGTGGATTGAAGTTGTGGAGGAAGTCGATTCATGGTGGAGACCGGTAGAGCTCCAGCAACCGGTCGGATCTTGTCGGCACAAAAGAGGGGAACAAGGGGAGGGAGAGGGAGATTTATATCAACTATACTCACCTGCTCCACCTTCAATGTCCAAGAGCTGACGGTCGCCCCGGTAGCGAAGGCCATAATGAGGCAGAGAAGAAAGTAGTAGCGGTTGCCGCCACCGGCCCCCCTCCAGGCAAAAACTATTAGCTAAAACAAAGCTAAACTAAACTAGTCACATGGGTGAAACAGGCATTGCTGGCCCCCCACCCACACGCTACCAGTGAGCTCGCTAGAGGGGTGGGGAGGGGCCGGATCTGAGGAGTCTTTTGGCTCGATGGAAGGGAAACGAGGTAGTCAAACCAGCCTTCCCCTCTCGAACCAGTACGATGTATCTATGTTGTAGCAGAGCGAGTTGATGGCTAGGGTTATGTGGGAAGCAGAGGAGAAGGGAGACAGAGGAGGTGGAGGAGGCAGAGGAGAAGGGAGGCAGAGGAGAATTGTTTCTTGTTATTTTTCGGAAGGTTCTATCTTAGAGTTGTTTGTAATAATATTTACACAGATGATTCCATAAAAAAATCTATACTGAGACGTTCTATTATATTATTTATGTAGTAGTGATGGGTAGCCGAGGCAGATGGCGACAACCTGCTGTTTCAAAGGATACACCGGCGAATGACATGGCCCTGATTAGATCCAGTACTGATCGAAGATGCAAGGATGGTATTGCTCGTGAGCTGGCAAACGTAGTACTGTACTGGGAAAACTAGAACTCTGGATGGAGAGCCTATATGTATACATGCCATGGTATATATACACGTGCAGTTCTGCTTAAAGAGGACGCGTTCCCACGTCCCGGGCTCCCGGGCTCCCAGGTCGACGCCGTCTTGTTCAGCTCACATTTTGGAAACACTGCGATCTACGAGTTGAGATCCCAAACGCCCGTCACAAATGCATGCGTGGAGGAAAAAGAAAAGTCATGAGCTGTCTCCGTCTCCTCGAGAGCTGAGACTGTAATTGCTTCGACTCCTCAAGAGTTGATGACACAAGAGTCGCTTCAGTGCAGTGCAGTCCTGTTTTTTTTTTTATTTGAGAGGTTCAGTCCAGAATTATATTGATGACTCTCGATGGCCGTGAATCAACGACAACCAAACCCGGAGGCGTTTCCTCAACGGCTTGGGCTAAACTAGTCCCGGGCTGCCCCGGGTCAGGTGCAGCCCGGTCAGATTGAGGTTTATTCGGTAAAAAAATTTCTGATTTAAATATTTTTGAATAGTGATTTTATAGGGAAGTGATTTTATCATCGAAAATGATTCTTTAGAATAAAAAATATAGAGAAAATAATTCTATGTGAAAAATAAATCAGAAGAAACTGTTTTCTAACACCCTAGCTCAACGTGCTCAACGTCGGCGCCCTCGCTCTCTCGCACAGCCTCTCCCCGCGAGCTGTCGCTGGTCGTACGTTGCGTATCTACCCACCGCTGCAAGCACGCAGTCGCCGGTTCCTCGTTCGCGCTGGCCTTTTCGTCTCCGGCAGCGAGCCGAGTACACATAGGTCCGATCACACGGCTCGGAATTTCTCGTCTCACACGATTTCAGAGTCGTAAAAAATATTGGTCACAGATAATCATCTGATTATCTTCGATGGTCTAGAACTGTGTGTGATAACACTTTTAAATTATGTGCATCATTCCTTCTCTGACCTAAAGTAGCAAACTGGGTCGGTCACACAAAGATTGTGTTTGGTTGATTCTCTTGGCCCAATTTCATTGGCTGAAAGCGCAGTGCTTTCTTTTTAATCCTTCTCGTCAACTTTTGCATTGAGCTGCTTCTGTTCTTTTCTTTACATTCCACTATGTTTGGCCCATACCTTTAAGTATTATCTAAGGGTTCAAATTTTATTCTGACATCTTTTTTATGGCATAGTTAACCCGCTGCTCCTTTTCCCAAATGTTGGCAACCATATCAAAGAAATCATCGCATACTATCCAAAGCAGTTTGGATTTGAACATAGGCTGATTGCCACAATGAGAGGCAGCTAGCACTTGTATTAAGCAAGGGGAATTGAAGTGTTTCCTATAAAATATCAACAAAAATCATGTGAAATTCGTGGCGTTGTAAACCCTCAAGGCAATCATGTAGGATTTCTCAAAAGGTAAAACATATTCCAATGAAGGCGTTACGATTTGGACCAAAGGATGGCCAACCCTTTGTAACATATTGAAGCAGCCAAATCAGTACGGATAACTAGTATCCTACGCTTCGGGCAACAGAAATTTTATCTCCTTGTATTAGATGGTGCCGATGATGCTTCCTTTGATTTGAGGATCGAGGTGGTTTTCTGGTTCAGGAGGTATTAACAGGCTTAGAGGGATGCTCGGAACAGCATGTCGGCCGGACAGCGGGTAGAGTGGTAGGGATATATGTTGCCTATCGCGGTGGCAGAGAATGGATGATGGGCAATGCTGATGACGGGAGAGTCAAGGCGATGGTCTGGTACCGTTTTTGAGCTATTAGCCTATTCGAGCTGGTGTCGGTCAGAAGATTTATCTCGGACTGGTCGGAACTAGTGGACATATGAAAAGGAGAACTTTTACGATGGACAACAATTAATATGGACCATCCAATTATTTGATCTGATGATTTAAATCAATCTAATAATACTTATCATCATCTTTTGTATCATAGTATCATCTATGAGTATAATGAGTATCATAGAGTTACTATTGAAAATAGAAGAAGTTGTGCATTATCAAGCTGACCACGACGTGTTGCGGGAGCTTGACTCCATTGCCGAGCATATAGAGGCCATCGAGGCGCTGATGACCAATGGTGGGAAGAAGTCGCCGAAGGAGGTGGACCGGCAACAGCGCCTCGACGCGGATGAAGAGATGGTGATGGTGGAGTTCCTTAGAATGCTTGAGGTGGACGACGACAAGATGAAGTTCAAGCAGCCTGTGACTACAAGAAGCATGTCGTTGAGGAAGGCGGCGCTGCCGCCGGTGGTGCCGGAATTGGGATGGGGAATCGGCCTCATGGTGCAAACACGAGACGGTGGGTTCTTGGTGTCCATGAACCCATTCGACTTACCCCTGGCAAACAGAGACATACCTTCAAAGCTCGCCATGCAGATGTCCAGGCCGTTCATGCTGCTGGGTTCCATGGCCACGACCGGGTTCGACGTGCTCCAAAAGATGGCGGTGGCGGGCAGCGTCAACGAGGTGTGCGACAAGGTGGCATCGCTAGGGGACATGGACAATCTCATGGGAAAGGCACCCGAGCAAATGGGTTTCGAGGGAATTACGTGTTAGAATATAATAACTTGTTGGTGCCAGTGTCTTATCTTTTTATTTTGTGTTTTGAGTCAAATACACGTTGCTTTGCTTGCATCAGGGAAGTGCGAGTAGGTATAGGACTGAGACGTGGAACATGACTTGCATCACGTCATGGTGACTTTCGTGCCTCACGTTAGCTGCGACGTGCGATGCAGTGCAAGTTGTGGAGCATGGGTCGTATGTAAGGGTAGGTCTGTAAGAGTCTACAAATAAGAAGAGGAAGAAAACCGAAAAGCGCGCGGTGGTTTGTGCAGCACAAAAATCTTTCTCTCTCACATCTGAGTGCTTCCTGTGTTCCTCTGACCAGTCCATCAGAGTGGTCATGAGAGTAGTCGCACGTTCTCGTGAGTGGTTGCTAGTTCAGCTTGAGTGGTCAAGGACCACTCGTGGAGTTATCGTTCTATGGTCACGTGGTCGTGAGGAGTGGTCGAGTGTCTCCTTCCGTGTGGTCGTGAGCACACGAAAAAGATCCGAGAGGCCAACAATTGGTATCAGAGCCTAGGTCCCTAGTTTTCTCTGCTCCTGCGACATGTTGTAATCATAGGCTCTGAAAGGCTCAAGGCTTTCCTGGACTCACCGCAACAGGGACGTCGCGAGTCTCCCTCTTCCGCTCCGCGCCGAGGACGGAACCGTGACGACGGTGGCCGTACGCTTGTGGTGCAGCAGATGGTGTGAGAGGTTGGAGGCTCGGTGGCATATCCAACTCTCACTCGGACGAACTACGGCGATTGGTTGCTGATGATGAAGGTGATGCTCCATGCTCGCGGGCTTTACGAGGTCATTGGCATTGGCGGCGCCGAGGAACAAGAAGACCGGATGGCGCGTTAGAGGCCATTCTCTGGGTGGTTCCACCAAACATGATTTCTATGCTGGCAACCAAGCCCAGCACCAAGGAGGCTTGGGATAGCCTCAAGGCCATGTGCATCGGCACCGATCGCGTGCGGAAACCGAAAGCCCAATAACTCTGCAAGGAGTATGAGGCGATCTAGTTCCGTGACGGTGAGGCGGTGGAGGATTTCATGTTGCGCCTGAGTGGTCTGGTGAACCAGATGGTGATCGTCGGTGAGGTCATCGATGACACGACTGTTGTCGAGAAGTACTTACGCGTGGTGCCTCCCAGGTTTGCGCAGATCACCTTGTCCATTGAGACTTTGCTTGACCTATTCACACTATCCATCGAGGATGTGACCAATTAGTTGAACGCAGTCGAGGACCGCTTCATGACAAATGCGAGCGGGCAACTCCTATTCACCGAGGCGGAGTGGATAGCATGGAAAAAGGATCAAAAGCCTGGAGAGGGCTCCTCCTACCTTGGCTAAGGTGGTGGCCACGGATGCCGCGACAGCTAGTCGAGCCGGAAGAAGGGTGACTCCAACGGCCACGGTGGCAAGCAAGAGTCTGGGCGTGATGTCAGAAATGACAAGTGCCGAAACTGCGCCAAACTTGGCCATTGGGCCAAGGACTGCCGGCAACCAAAGCGCAACAAGCAAGCACACCTCGCGCAGGGTGACGACTACGAGTCGATCCTGCTGATGGCGTAGGCATGCGCCCTCACCAACTCGACGGAACTGATGTACCCCGACTGCATTGAGCTCGATGAGACAACAGGTTAACCCTGGTTGTGAAGGCAAGAGTCGAAGCGATGTGTGGTACCTGGACACTGGAGCTAGCAACCACATGACTGGCAACGGCAACGCTTTTGCGGAGCTTGACACCGGTATCATCGAATCGGTCAAGTTCAGGGACAGCTCCATCGTTGACATCCGAGGCTGCGACACGATGTTGTTCAAGTGCAAGAAAGGAGAGCACGCGCCGTCACGGACATCTACTTCATCCCTAAGATAAAGAGCAACATCATCAGCATTGGTCAGCTCGATGAGCGAGGCTGTCAAGTGTTGATCAACGGGGGAGTGTTGCAGATCTGTGATCGGAAGCGCAGTCTTCTCGCCAAGGTAATGCACTCCAAGAACTGGCTGTACATGATGAGACTGAACATCACGCAGCCGGTGTGCCTGGCCGCATAGCACGATGATGAGGCATGGCTCTGGCATGCCTGTTTTGGTCATCTGCACTTCGATGCACTGAAGAAGCTGGCGTGCAACAAGATGGTACGTAGTTTGCCAGCGATCGACCACGTTGGAGAAGTCTGCGACAGCTGTCTTGCTGGCAAGCAATGACGTGTTGCGTTCTCGCAGAAAGCCAACTACCGCACCGAGGGTCTTCTAGACCTCATGCACGGTGATCTATGTGCGCCCATCACTCTGTCGACGAACGGCGGGTGGTGCTACTTCCTGTTGCTGGTGGACGACTACAACCGCTACATGTGGCTATGTTTGCCGACCAGCAAGGACGAGGCAGTCACAACGATCAAAGAGTTCCAGTCACACGTTGAGACAGAGATCGGGCGGTGACTGCGAGTACAGCAAATTGATCAGGGTGGTGAATTCACCTCGGTTGAGTTCAGCCAGTACTGCGCTGAGAAGGGAATCGAGCACCACCTCACAGCGCCCTACTCCCCACAGCAGAATGGTGTTGTGGAACGACGCAACCAGACCATCGTCAGGATGGCACGCTGTCTGCTCAAGGTGAAACAGATGCCAGCAACATTTTGCGGAGAGGCAGTGACCACATCGGTCTTCCTCCTCAACCAGTCGCCAACCAAGAGTTTGAGCGGCATGACCCCGTTCGAGGCTTGGCATGGGCGGAAGCCCGATGTCTCATTCTTGCGTACATTTGGCTGCATGGCACATGTCAAGGTGACCAAGCCGAACCCGCGGAAGCTTGATGATCGCGGTGTTCCAATGGTGTTCCTCGGGTATGAACCGGGGACCAAGGCGTATAGATTGCTGGACCCCTGAGCACGCTGTGTTCACGTGTCCCGTGATGTTATCTTCGATGAGAAGAGGTGCTGGGACAGGCTGACGATAGATGAGTCAATGACCACAGGTCTCGACAGCAACTTCACCATCAACTACGAAGAGTGCTAGAGGTCCGAGGTGGTAAAGGAGGCTCCAGCTGGTGTGGCAACCACGAGTCGACCTGCTGCGACCACATGTCCACCAGGTGCGACCATGTGTTTAGGAGCGACGACCAGTCCGCCTGCTGGGACACCAGAGCGACCAGTGGCGATGACTAGTCTGCCCGCTGAGACACCGGAGCGACTAGAGGCGGTGACCAGTCCACTTGCTGCGACACCGGGGCGACCAGCATTGACTCGCTTAATCATGCTACTGACAAATGGTGACCAGTACCTCAATGCTGAGCACGATGACGGGCGCTCTGTTTTCGCACCATCGAGGACATCCTGGGCAACACCACACCACATGGGCAGGCGACCGGAGAACTCGATGAGCACGAGCTGCACTTGGTGAGTGCGAAGGAATCGGCCACGTTCTCTGAGGCTGAGCGTAAGCCATGCTAGCGTCACGCAGCGCTAGAGGAGATGAAGTCTATCGAGGACAACGAGACGTGGGAGCTCGTCGACCCACCGGTCGGACGATCGGGTTAAAATGGGTGTTCAAAGTCAAGCACGACGAGAAGGGGTGAGTTGGTGAAGCACAAGGCGCGACTTGTGGCAAAAGGCTACGTTCAACACGAGGGCATCAACTTTGAGGAAGTATTCGCGCCCGTCGCACGGATGGAATCAGTGTGCGCTATATTGGCACCGGCGGCGCATAAGGATAGGTCCGTCCACCACATGGATGTGAAGTCCACGTTCTTAAATGGAGAGCTCATCGAGGAGGTCTACGTGCAACAGCTACCGGGGTTCGTCATCGAGCATCAAGAACATAAGGTGCTGAGGTTGCGCAAGGCTCTGTACGGGCTGCACCAAGCGCCCCGTGCCTAGAACACCAAGATAGATGCGAGCCTCATCTCGCTGAGCTTCATCAAGTGTGCCAGGTAGCACGTTCTGTACACACGCCACGCCAAATCTGGTCTGCTAGTAGTGGGCATGTATGTTGATGATTTAATCATCACCGAACCAAGCCATGTCGACATTGACAAGTTCATGCGAGAGATGATATCAATGTTCCACATGAGTGACCTTGGTCTGCTCACCTACTACCTCGGCATTGATGTGAGTCAAGGTGAATGCGGCATCATGCTCTGACAAAGCGCTTATGCTAGCAAGCTTCTAGAGAGGAGTGGCATGGAGGGGTGCAACCCATGTCATGCGTCGTTGGAGGAGCGGTTGAAACTCTCCAAGGCAAGCACGACACCACCAGTTGACATGATGCACTACTGGAGCATTGTAGGTGGTCTGCGCTATCTGGTGCACACACGACCGAACATTGTGTTCACCGTGGGGTATGTCAGCCAGTATATGGAGGATCCGCATGAAGATCACTACGCGGTGGTCAAGCATCTCCTCCGCTACGTGGCTGGTACTCGCGTGTACGACGTTGTCTACAAGAAGGAAGGAGGGCCCGCACTCGCGCTGACAGAGTACAACGACAGTGACATGGCTGGCGGCCTTGATGGCCGCAAGAGCACGATTGGCGTTCTCTTCCTCCTCAGCCACAGTCCCATCTTCTAGCAATTGCAGAAGCAGAGAGTGGTCGCACTCCCCACATGCGAAGCAGAGCACATAGCTGCAGCTACAGCGGCTTGCCAGGGAGTTTGGCTCGCTTGGTTGCTGCGTGAGCTCACTAGCGAAGAGCTCCAAGCACCAACATTGATGGTGGATAACAAGTCTGTCATTTCACTCATCAAGAACCCAGTCGTCCACGACAGGAGCAAGCACACTGACACCCGATATCACTTCATACATGATTGTGTCACTGGGGGAGATCGACCTCGAGTTCGTTGAATCCGAATGGCAGCTCGCGAACATCCTCACCAAACCACTCGGCCGCGTTCGGTTCCAGGATCTAAGTGCAAGGATTGGCGTGGTCGATATCAAGAAGGCACAACAAGATTAGGGGGGCGAATGTTAGAATATAATAATTTGTTGGTTCCAGTGTCTTATCTTTTCTTTTGTGTTTTGAGTCAAACGTGCGTTGCCTTGCTTGCGTCAGGGACGTGCGAGTAAGTATAGGACTGAGACATGGGACATGACTTGCGTCACGTCATGGTGACTTTCATGCCCCACGTTAGCTGCGACGTGCAATGCAATGCAAGTTGCGTAGCATGGGTCTCATGTAAGGCTAGGTCTGTAAGAGTCTATAAATAAGAGGAGGAAGAAAACATAAAAGCACGCAACGGTTTGTACGGCACAAAAATCTTTCTCTCTCGCATCTGAGTGCTTCCTGTGTTCCTCCGACCAGTCCATCAGAGTGGTCGTGCGAGTAGTTGCGCGTCCTCGTGAGTGGTCGCTAGTTCAGCTTGAGTGGTCGAGGACCACTCGTGTAGTGGTCGTTCTGTGATCGTGTGGTTATGAGGAGTGGTCGAGCGTCTCCTTCTGTGTGGTCGTGAGCACACGGAAAAGATCCGAGAGGCTAACATTGCTAAGGCGGTCATTGGTGGGCGGCGCACCAAGGTCGTGAGCTCGAGCGCGGTGTGGTCCGTGTGGCTCATCAGGAAGCTCGCCACCGCTGTGTACGAGGCTGGAGCGAGCGCGTCTCCACCTGCATCTGGAGCGCGGGGGACAACCGGAAGACGCTGGAGGAGGTGCTCGCCTTCTCACTGCAGAAGCTGGAGGTGATGGCCGTGGACACCCTCACAGTCCAGGCTGAGATAGCCGATGAGGACACGCCATTCGAGGTGGTGGTGGCCGCGGGGGGATCCGCATCAGAGGTGCTACGGTAATTCATGAGTGCTTCAGCAAATAAGGCTGGAAAGGGCACTGTAGCAGTACAGTATCACTGAAATCTTGAACATCCATTCGTGATCCGACAGACGAGAAAATACAAACTGAAAACACACTGTAGCATCCGCAAAGTAAGAGGATACAAATCCCCGCCGGGGACACGAGCATTTACGACTCGCTGGTGCCCTCCGACGAGTGGTTCGAGTCCCGCGGCTCGGACGACCGCGTCACACTGGTGGTGTCCCTCCAGCTGCGCGACCCATCGCGGCGCTACGAGGCGGTGGGCGCACCGATGGTCACCGTCATGCAGTCGGCTAGACTGTTGGGCGCGGCCGGCCACAGCGCTGGGAGGTTCAAGGTGCGGAGCCTGCACGTCGGCGGCGTTCAAATGAGGTTCAAGAGGCAGAAGCTGACAGCGATGCAGTGGATGCTCACCCACGGGCCGGCCCGTGCAGGCAAGCGAGCGATGATGCCGTCGACGCAGGTGAGGGCGAGGGCACAGCAGCCCGACATCATGTGGAGCCTGTCGTCGAGGGTGCTCGCTGAGATGTGGCTCAAGACGGTGCGCAACCCGGACGTGCAGGTGAGATCATCTGCAGATATTCTCCTTTATCGGTATTAAGATTATTGCTAAAATACTCTATTAAATAGATGGTTGAATTACAATAATGATACTCTCCTCTACTGATATCATTTTTCATCGCAAAGGAACTCTGAAAAAAGCCAAACAACTAGAACCATCGGAGATATGTGCTCATCTTAGATAGTTCTAGCCTAAGAATCATATGAGATACTATCTCAGACGGTTCCTAACTGGAACTGTCCGATATACATCACATGGATGCAGGGGAATAAAATTTTGAAATCAGGTAGATCTTTTCCATAATCTCTGCTCTTTTCCATTCTCATCCACTCCTTATAAGCCTTCCGTCAAGGTGTCAACCGTCAGCCCCAACGAGCAATCTGCCCGATGCGTGCCCCTCCGTCCTCCCCTGCTTGTTCTTGCTTGCTCCGGTAATTTTTTTTAAAAATCTAAAAACTGCACGAGTTTGAACTAATTTACTTTTTCTGAAATTGTTTGCAACAAAATTGTTCACAAATTATTTTCTTTTTTATGAAAACATGTAGTAGCTAGATTTAATATTGCATTCGA
Organism: Phragmites australis; assembly: GCF_958298935.1. Classification (NCBI taxonomy): domain Eukaryota; kingdom Viridiplantae; phylum Streptophyta; class Magnoliopsida; order Poales; family Poaceae; genus Phragmites; species Phragmites australis. The sequence continues at coordinate 8,620,621 of NC_084941.1, read as the reverse complement.
ATGGTTATAATTTGTTAACAAATTTTGTTAAACACCTGATCTGAATTGTTTTAACTTGTTTTTCCTAAATTACTCACGGATTCATTCGAATTTGCTTACGATTTTTCACAAAACTACTTACATAACTATATTTAAGAGGTAGACGAATAAATAATTTTTTTATTAAATGTTTCCTTTGTTTTTTTGCCATGCATTATGCATTGAAGTTAATCACATATAAGTGTTGCGATTCCATATGTAAAGAATCCAAAATTGAAATAAAATTCTCATGTTCAGATTTGTTTTTACTAAAAATAGGTGTGCATACTGTAAGTCTAAAGTATGCCAGTGCAATTTTTAGATGTGTCAAAAAAATTACCAGAAACTAATACTCGCCAGCGAAATAACACTCAGTAACACAATCACTGAGAAAGACAAGACATGCAGGATCCCAGTCCCAGACAAGCATCGTTTCATAGACAATGCTTTCTCCTTCTCTGGACTGTTTTTGTACAATCACCTCCACCTTGCTTCGGTCCTGTACAACCATCCGGGAATTTAGTTCTCGCTGAAAGTTGAACCGATTGCGTAAATTGCATTACAATATAATAACGGCATCCCAAGGATCAAATATATATGCCGAAAAGTTACGACATATCCTAATTGCGTACATACAAATAAGCCATTACTTAGAGTTATTAAGCATAAGCGACACAAGCTTGGTGATGAGCTCTTTCAGGATAGAGGGGCAGCTGGTAGTCAGCTGATCCAAGCCGTCATTCACCATAACCTTCTGCAGTTCTTCTGGGGAGCTGAGGAAGTCCAAGCATGCCTCCTTCAGCCCTTGGCAATAGTGTTGCTCAGCCAATGCAAGGATGGTCGCCACCGTGTCCGTGTTGATGTATTTGCACAAGTTTTCTTCACATATCAGCCAAAACTTCTCGAGATCATATATATCTGCCGCCACAAACAAGTGCTGCCACATCACTACAGCATTTTCGTCGTCGTCGTCGTCGTCGCCGTCGCCGTCGTCGTCATATGGCACCGAGTCAGTGTAGATGAAACTAAGCAATAACTTGAACACTTCTGTTTCCATGTCGTCTATGCGTATGATCCTCGTGGTTGTGCTCTCCTTCATGGAGCCAAAGAGCTCGGCCTTGAAGACAGAAGACCGAGCAGCGAGCACGCAGCGATGGGCCATGAACGTCTCACCGCCGACCTCAAACGTCACGTCGGCGCCCTCACCGGACAGGAGGAGACTACCGAGGTGCTGTTGAATACCAGGCGTTGGTGACACCACAACACAGGATGAACGCGTGTTTGCATCCCTGGGGACGATGACGTCGCACCTTATCGTGAAACTGTCGTTCTTGAGATGTTTCGATCGCTCCAAGTCCTTTCTTCTCATGAAGCATGGGTAGCCCCAAAACAAACATCAATGGTGAAGTCGTGAGCTCGCTTTGCACGGATGCGTGATGACTCTTGCTTGTCAACCTGATCAATGAAGCTAAACTCGTACGGAACCATCATAGGCTCGGGAATATTATCTTCTTCATCGAGGACGAGAAAGAAAGACATGTAGCCTGGTTTTTCTGACTCAGAGCCATTAGGGTAGTACTCGATGAACCAGCGACAGCCTCCGACAATGAATTGTTGAGATTCTATGCACTGGCCATTGGGGGTGTCGCCTTTGATGCGCGAGTACCCGTCGACCACAAGCAGGTGGTACCCGCTGTCCGTGACGGAGGCGCCGGCGGCGGTGATGGCCGAGGTGGAACGCGAACCCTGGCCTTCGCCGACGACAGATACACCGGCGAAAGACATGGCTGCCGATGTACGAACGATGCCTCAGCGTTCTCGAGAAGAACTCGTATCCTCCTTCGGTTCACAATTTCGTAATACGAGTAGGATTCTAAGATTCCGCGAGTTAGATATAGAAGGGGTTGTTATTGTACAGAAGGAGATATATATATACATATATATATATATATACATGTAAATAAATCGTATCCATAACAGAATCAAATCAAGTAATATTTGCATTCAGTTTGAATCCCAATCACGTAGCTGTCTCTGTCGATGACAAGCCCAAGTGCCCCGCCGGCCGTGTCGGGGACGTTGGCCAGAAACTCTTCGTCTTATCGGCAAAAAGGCATGGCGGCGATCCAGTGAAATCAGTTTCAGAACAGAGTACTTAACGCAACACAAACTGAAGCTGGAAAATCCAAGCGCTACTAGGATATATAGTTCTCCTTACAAAACACAAGAAACTGAAACTAGCCAGCGATAGGATATATAGTTTCTCCTTACAGAAGGTCAGGCACAAGATTGATGAGAATGATAAGACCAACGGGATCCTAAACGAGCTTCCTTCTATGTACATCTTCGTCAGCAATCACCTCGGTCTACCTTACTCTGTTCCTTTTGAGCAAACAGAAATATGAATTCTCGCTGAAAAATGAAGTGAAAGCACTGCATAACAACAACAGAATCTCTCTAGGTTCGAATATATATGTAGAGAAGAGAGAAGAACTATACTTGATGACATACATACATACATATATATATATATATATAGACACACACATATATATACACACACTGATTTGTCGTTGTAAAGAACAAGAAATATTTTCATACGTAGTACATACCAAAGAGTGCAATCAGTTATCAAGCTTAAGCCTTGGCAATGAGATCTATCAGGACAGAGGGGCAACTAAAGCTATTAGGGAACAGGTAAGCTACAATAACATAAATTAAAAAATTCTATCTGTTCAATTAGGAAACCATTTGGGTAGTAAATCATGGATGGTATCACTGGATGCGTAGAGTAGCAGAAGAGGAATTAGGGTAGTCTAGTCAAACGTCGCATGTGTCAGTATAGAGCAAGTATGAGTGTTTCCTCCTTGCTCTATCAGTGTTTAGATGATTGTCCAAGCAGCAACCTCGCATCCTCGTTGCCGATTGGCACCACAACAGCAATAGCACCATCTCCATAGTATCTACACGTCTGTCGATGGTTATTCTCTAATAATAATTCTAGGGTATATCTGTCAGTGGACGTGTGAACAATACTTGCGGTGTTCATATGCTTGTTATTAACTAAAGAACACGGGGGTTATCCAGGTTCAGGCCTTCCGAAGAATAACAGCCCTACGTCATGTGTATTTTGTTATCAGAGTTTGTGAACTGGTTATAGATGAGTTTTCTTTACTCTTCCTTCTCAGTCCCTTTACAAACCGGGTCCTCCTCTCTTTATATACTAGAGAGCACGGGGGTTATCTAGGTTCAGACCTTCCGAAGAATAATAGCCCTACGTCATGTGTATTTTGTTATCAGAGTTTGTGAACTGGTTATAGATGAGTTTTCTTTACTCTTCCTTCTCAGTCCCTTTACAAACTGGGTCCTCCTCTCTTTATATACTAGAGAGAATGAGAACTTATAAGAGGGCTCTGTTTAGCAGACTTATATCTGGCTAGATATTCTACTCTTAGATTATCATCATGGAGAACATAGTGAACCCAACTTACCCTGAGAGCTCTGCACGCGTCCCATCTGTGGAATGTCATCGCACCTGCCTCCCCCGGTCGCCTGGACTATCACATCACCGTGCGCTGCAAGATCGTCTGCCAAGCTGTCCCGTCCCTGCGCTTCACGAGTCTACCTACAAATCATCCACTTGTCTGGTCGTTCTGCAAATCTTATCCCATCCATCACGGGGCGCAAGTCGGTCCGCAACATCCCGCTCTGTAGTACTTAATGCTATAGGATGGGGCACTGCCTATCTACGCTGGCCACAACTTTGTTCGCTAGAGGAGGTACTTCGGGAAGAAAAACACTTGAGTAGACATCAATAAATATGATTAGACAAGTTATGTATGGACGTCCCACGACTAGTTAGGACTAGTCGCAGAACCATAATATATCGTAAGGAGGCTGTTCGCGCAAGTCTCGCGCTGGTCATGCGAGCCAAGAGCTAGTCGCTCGATGGGCAAGGGTTTAGGAAATATCGCCGCCAGTCACCACATCCCTCATGGGACCCATTAGTCAGAATGCCCCCTTACTCAATATTCTGATAGTAGCTCCCAAGCTTCCCTGTGGCCGTGGTCAGATCTGGTTGTACCACTTAGGTCTTGTGGGAACATAGTCCATCCAGAGAGTGGTCGTCAACACCGTTTAGCTTTCAGAGTTTGACTTTAAACTTCATGTCACGTGGGGAGGTTAAGCGTCCTGAAAAAGAAAGAGAGAGAGAGAGAGAGAGAGAGAGAGAGAGAGAGAGAGAAACATTGATTGTCGTTGGGCTCGAGGGACTTTTGGTTCCCCATGCGTGCCCCTTTGGATTTCGAGAGGTTCAGATGCCATGCCGGTTGAGGTTCCTCGGTACTTTTGAGAGTGAGGTGTTTAGATGATATAGGTATGAGAACCTAAGGTGTTGGTGCCCAGACGCGACCATGCATGCACAGTTTTGATCATGAAGAAGCCGTAAGCCCCCAGGGTATTAAATGATAGGATCGGGGACATCTCTCGCGGTAGTTCTACCCTTCACCCTAGGCGTGAATCAATGGCTGGCCGGTCTATAAAAGCAGGAGTTCACCCAGCCGGCGACCCATCGAAGTTTCTGCAAGGCGATAAGAAAACTCTTCTTCTGGATCATGGCGTCCTCCTCCCATTCCTCATCGAGAAGGTCGATGATCTTGGAGGATTTGGCAAGGGCCGAGTTGCCTTAGACATTGGCTCTGCTCACTGTGGTGTCCCCGAGGGCAGACAATCTCCAAGTCCTTCTTGCGGGGTTGGAGCCGGCCACTGTCATGCTTCCCTATGCAGAGAGGGTCTCTCCCTGTCGTTCTTGCTCGATCTCCGGCCCGTGCAGTTGCCTCGGCTGAGATTAATGACATCTCTGATGATGAGGGTGAGATCGACTGGGACCTTCTGGAGGAGGAGATCGACGGAGAGGAGAAGGCGGAAGAGGTGCAGAAGGAGGGTCAGCCGGGTCCATCGGCACCGGTCAGTAGCTTCAGCAGGGTCTTCACACCAACCACCCTCCCTGGCCCCTATGCAAGCCATCATCCGATTCCTGGGGTGACCAGCTGTCACCCCAAGGAAGAGTATAAATGTTTCCTTGACTCATTCAAGGGTAAGTAGAGGTCTGTATACTTTGGAATTCTTGGAGGTGGTGGATCTTCATGATATTCAAGAGTTAGACGGAACCTTTCTGTCAACCTGACTCTAGCCACTCGAGTCGAGAGGGAAAGAATAAGCATGTAATAGGATAGTTAGCCCAGTTGAATGTAATCGACCCGCTTGCAACCAATCTTTTCCATGAATAAAAAATGTTCTGGCCCTTTCTGATGGCCTCGCTGATGGTTGGAAGACCACTCGGGAGCCCTATGGGTTTTGGATCGTCTGGTCCTAACTGCTATTCAGAGTGTTCAGAGAGTTTTCCCTGTGCTATCACGGCGAGTAGGCTCCGACTAGTCTACCCTGCTCGCTAGTTAGGCTTTCAAAGCACAAGACGACCCTTAACATGACAAGTCCTAGGCGGCGACCAATGTCCAACCCGAGTGGGGACTTGTGGCCTTGTGGTCATTGTCCTGAGCTGTTTGTACCTTCAACATTGCGCGAGCAGTGATCCCACACCGTTCATGAGCCTTCGGCTATCTGGTCATTTTAACTTCCTAGTCGCTAGGTCCCATAGTGGTCGTCAAGCGTTGCCATGTGCAGTGGTCAGAGAGCCAATCTGGTGAGGGTCTATTGGTGGTCATGAAATCCTACAAAATAGAGAGTCTAGTTTTTTTTAAAAAAACTTACAAGTTATATTCGACGCTCATCCAGAAGGTTTTGCAAAAATAGAGAAACAAGCCTGTCTCCGAGCAATGCTACACATAGAACTTGCGCAGCAGGGCGATGTTTCAAGAGTTGTGTAATTCACGGCCGTTCTCCATGGCTAGCTTGATCGCACCAGGTCAGGTGACACCGACCACTCTGTAGGGCCCCTCCCATTTGCTGGAGAGTTTATTCTGACCAATCTTATTCTAAATTTTCCTAAGGACAAGATCGCCTACAACTAGTCTCCGCTCCCGCACCTTGCGGTTGTGATAGTGTCTGAGGTTTTGCTGCTATTGGGCAACTCGAATTAGGGCACACCTCGCGGAACACACAAGACACAAAGTCTTTGCTCATTCATCTATTCGAAGAGGCTATTGATGAGGTCCCGTCGGAAGACATACTGCTTATTCAGCATCTCCCAGATGTTATGACGCACAGTCGGTCTTGGACGCTCATTCTTTGGGCCGAAGACTGGAACGACACTTATAGTGTTTGACTCAGCGGGTGCCTTTCCCTTGTTGCTATTCCCAGCCAGCTTACTTGAAGACCCAAATCTTCTAGTGTTGTCAACGGAGCCGACGTTCTTGTACATCTCCATGATGTGGGGTACTTCCTCAAATTCAAGCTTGGTAGCTGCAACGGCATCGCCAAGTGAACTGAATGTTTTGGGATCGCGTCTTGATACGCCGACCAACCAATGTTGTAGCATGCCGTGGATACACATCTGCACAGCGTCTTCTGGGTGCATCTCCCTTGTGAGCCAGACATAGTTATTTCTAAAGCGGACGATGTAATCTTCAATCCTCTCATCCCGTCTTTGTTTGATTTGAGACAACTCCAGAATTGAAATGTCTTTCCTCATGGTGATGAAGTGTGACTCGAAGAGCTCATTCATATAAACCCAACTAAGCACCGAACCTGCAGGTAGACGACTATACCAATGGAAAGAGGCTCCCATCAAGGAAGCTGAAAACTGGCGCAACAACACCGATGGTTTGTGTGCAATGTCTCCACACACAGACTCAAAGTAGACGAGATGCTCAATGGCATCCCCGGTTCCATCGAACAAGTAGAACTTCGGCGGACGCCAACCTACGGGGAATGCAACTCGATCGTGCCACACTTCATATGGCTTATCGAGCTCGCTCTCTAATGGTCTTGGAGCCTGCTCGGCCGCCAGTTGACGCATTCTTCTGTTGACCACATGTTCAACAATAATGTGGTAATCTCAATGTTATGGCCGGAATAGCATGTGTGGCCAAATTTGCCAGCGTAGCAATGACGCGTGGAGGAGTGGCACCCATCTGATGGCTAGGCGTGCTCCCTGTCCCCATGGGAGAAGGATTGCGCAACTGAGACGTAGCTTCCATCTCTCCAAATTGCGGGTCAACTTGAGAAATCCGTAGCGTATTATATGGTGGCAGTTGTGCACCTCCCGATGTGAAGTGCAACATCATGGCACAAAGTTGATCCACCCTTGCGGAAAGCTCGCTCACTTATCTTCCAAGGGTGCTATTTTGCTCATCTTGAGCGCCTGGATGCGGGGGTACCTACTGGTGTTGACCACTCATACCCACTGTACCTGCCCCTTCGGGTGGTTCTTCATGAACGCCTTCGTTTTTGTTGGCCATGTTCATAGGCGCAACATTTGTGCCTTCTAGCTCTCCTTCTTCCCCAGACAAAGCCAAATGTGCTAGCTGAGAATAGTGTGGTGACTGAGAGAGTGTTTCAAGGGAGTCTAATGTATGAGCCCTGGGACTATATTGTCCATCATCCTCGGATGTGACAAGGCTCCTCTCTATTCTTTGTCAAGCAGTCATCTTTAAGCGTGTATCAGGGCCAGAACATGTGGCCACCGTGTGTAACTGCCCTTTATCTTGCAGCAAATGTTATGGAATACTTCTGTAAGTGTCGTAGTGGTCATATGGAGATGACCCTCCATCAAGTGACTTGCATCTTCTAGATACAGGAAAGCAAGGGGCAACTATGACCTCCTTTTTGTAGCTTTGCAACAAGCTGCGAGGACCTGAGGAAACAAGCCTTTGGATTTGGCACAATCTCTTCATTGGAGGAGTACCCTAACTCGTGTGTGATGGGAAGAGGTTCTCAGTCTAAATCTGATTCTTCAGGATTCAATACTCTGATGGTGCCACACATCATGACGTCCCCATCATTGGACTTCTTCGATCCTTTGGACGTAGTGTCATAGTTTGTCGACATGTCTGATCCTGGTTCTATAGGCTTCTGTGGTGCATCAATGACAGATTGTGGTGCCACTTCCTTGGGGGCAGTCTCAGATTTTCCTTTTGTTGCTGGCTTTTCACTTTCTTTTGTATCAATGATGGACGAAGGTTGAGGTGTCTCGGCCCTTTGCTGCTGCGTGGCAGGCCCTGTTGCAACAGGGGTAGTGCCGGCATCTTGTGTTTGGCGTGGCCTTGGCGCCAGGCATTCCAGGAGAAAATTGTACCTAGGATTTTGCTCAAGGTTTGGTGTTACCCGAACACTTACTCTTCTATCTTCTGGGTGGACTTGGCCATCTGCTCGGACACGGACCTGAGCGTGACGTAGCACAAGGTCTTGTAGCTCTCGGAACCACGCTTAGCGGTTCCTCTTCCTTTGCTTGCACCTCCGCTGATTCTCATTGAGAGCATATGGAGCCGGGTATCTGTTAGGTGAAGCGGGACGACACGCCGGTCGTGCAGGAGCCTCGCACCTTGAAGCCTCACGACTGGAAGAAGCCGCCTCGTATGGGGGTCTCCAGTCACGCCCAAAAGGCCATCTTGCATATTCTTGACACCGTGCTTCTTGGTCCCATCTAGTAGGCGGCCGCATTTGGCGTGGCCGATAGGACAAAGGTGGAGGGCCTCTTGGTCACGGAGCCTCAGTGTGCTTGTCTTGCTGTTCATGACAATTTGCGGGATGGGGATTGCCCCCAGGCTGAAAAATCTCTGTTGCAGCAGAGCTGCAAAGCTATCTCTCGAGACAATTCATTTGGTCTCTAAGCTGCTGTAGCTACCTTTGTAGCTCATCTGGGCAAGGCGCTAGTACTTCACTTGGAAGCACGGCGAATTGGTTTGTGTCTTTAGCTAAAGATGGGTCAGACGTCATAAGCAAGGCACCAAGTGCTGAGAGCCAACAAGACTGGGGTTGTAGAGCCTACTACTTCTTCCAATGTGTTGAGACAAAAACTCCTCTACTATAGCTTCCTGAACAGGGAGCCTAGCTCGCGATGCATGGTGAGTCCATGCGCGGGGAATAGCCTCGGTTGAAGCCCCTTCTTCTTCTGTAGTGTCAACTGGCGTAAGACGAGAGGCAATCCGCTGTCGAATCCTCTGAGCTTTGACAATCTTCCGCTGGTAGTTCCGACGTGCGTGTAGTTTTTCACTTGAACAAGCAGTGGTGATGCTTCGACGAAGGTTTTCGCAAACTACATCTAAGGCCACGATCAGCTCAGCCTCAAACCTCTTAACAAAAGAGAAACCCTCCAACATAGCCTTTGCTTCGGTGATGACGCTGTGGAACTCATCCTTGATCTGTGGGAAGGCTCTCTTCTGAGCCCTGTTCATTACACGACCTTCATATGGCTCCTTTGTCATTCGGGAGTAGATTGCACCCTCATGCTGGAGGATGACCATGGACGGGAGTGTCCCGAACTGCAGGATCGTGGGAACTGAGTCACAGGCAGGGATGAATCCGCCTACAGCCACAACGTCTCTTGGTTAGTATTTTCTTGACAAATTCTTTTTCAAGCAGTTCTTGTAGACTGGAGAGACCATTTGACGACCATTGCAGCACGGCAAAGATAGGCAGAGAACCATTGTCCTACCGGGCGTGCCAATCTGTTTCGTGGATTCAAAACTAACCTTTGTTTGAATTGTTGTACTGTATAACTGTGAATATAACAACGACGGGCATGCCAGTATACATACAGTATATGAGAGAAATAGGAGACAAATGTAATTGAAACGTTGAACTTTATTTATTCATTATCGAACTCATAAAGCCCAAGTTTCATGATTACAATTTGTTCCACATACATACGCACATGCTATCTGACTAACTTCTTCTAGCGACTGCCTCGTCCTGGTTCCCGTGGCCTCGTGAGACCCCTGATTAATTACATTCAGCTCTCCCAGACAACCTCCGATTAAGCTGCTGTACCGGTCATCATTAAGTCATCTCCGAGTCTGTAAGGCTGTAGTCACACGCATCACAGACAAAGTAGAGTGAGTGTTAGAAAACAAATAACAGTAAAAGACGAGACAAATAATCTAGCATGAGCTTTATGGACTGTTTATGTATCCCGGATCATCATCGGCCACACAGGCCTCAGAATATGTAGCCCCTCATCATCGGTCATAGCCTCAGGTACTACAAGGGAATAGAGGGAGAGAGTCTAGCGACACGGAAGTTCACCAGCTACAACCAGATGGGAGCTCGGTGAACTGCACATGCCCCTAGGCTCCTATCTACGACCTCTATCACTATCCCACAGTAATAGAGCCATGAAGGCTAGCATCACAAAGGCGAAGGATAATAACAAGCTGCAAAGGCACTATCAGGCCTCGCTATATGTCATTGGCCACGACACAATACCAAAATAAACTCATTAATCATCATTGGCCATGTAGCATCATCATCAGACTATCAAGTGAAATGAGCACATCATAGAGTTCTTAACAGCAAGGACACAATAACAGGGCCAAGCCAAGCCACCAACAGCCAAGAGAACCGAAGCAGCAAGTTATCAGACCTCAGATTACCACCTGATTTGATCACAACTTATAACAGCAAAGGCCACAACAGCAGGGCCAAAAAAGCATCAATGCTGTATAGAGTAAAGAGCATCATGCCACATGATATATCACAGAACGAGGCCATCCAATAAACAGACCTAAGATTGGTAAAGCAATGGGCAGCAGTAGAGAAACATGCAACTAGCATAGAGGACCCAACATAGCCTCAAGCCACCACGCCACAGAGAGGCAAATACTACTGCTCTCTCCTTGCCATACCAAAAGAATATGTTGTTGATGGCAGGGCCAACACATAGAGAAGCATACAGGCCAACTGACAGAAGGGTGGTCTAGGCATGAGCATGTTAACCCAACAAAAGGGCTACCAGCTACACAAGTGCGCCGGCCAAACGGAGAAGCGATTTTTTTAATTATTTTGTTCAAAACATATAAAAATAAAAAACTCTCCAAATTGCTTCTAATGGGCCGTCAGCTTGTCAATTACTGCCCTCTCGACGTGTTCACTTTTTTTGACAATATTGTAGGGTCGTACATCAAAATCGCTGAACATAACTCAGTTAGTTAGGATCCTTGAGGTGAAACTCATTTACCTGGGTTAAAGTCCTAGACTCAGCATGGGTACTCGTATTTTTTATGATTAAATCTTGAGATAAATAGTACATGTATATGTAGGTGTGCTTAGTGGTCAAAGCGTTATGTGAGGTTATATCTAAGTGGGTGCATGCGCGCATATGATTTGTACTTGAAAAAATTGCTACTATTATCCGCATTTGAATCCAAATTGCAGGGTGTCTAGCCAAAATAGAAAATCTTTTCAATTTTGTGTTAATTTAAGGTTAAAGGGTGTGATTTCTGTCGGTTTCGGGGCGATCAGATCAGAACTACTTTTTTTAAAAGGGCGGGAGTGACCACCGCTTTCATATTAAAATTCATAAAACATCTACTACATAGGTCCTACAAAGCAAAAAAAAAAAAAAAAAAAAAAAAGAAGGACAAAACAAGACGAAACATAGTTGCCAACCCGGCAAAACTATCGGCATCTGAAGCTAAAGAAGAAGCACACAAAAACAAGCCAATCCTGACGATCCTATTGCATATCCAGTTAGGCATCTGAAGACACTACTTAAAGCATCAGCACTTTCTCCTTCGTAACACTTAAGAACATACAAAAAGCCTCCCCTTGTTTTTTTTTTCAGTACTGAAGCCTTTGTTTAGCAACGCCCATCCATGTGTCTTGCTAAAGGCTTCCTGCGCCACGATCTTAAGTCTTATCGCCCCTTCTCGCAATCATTGTCTTTCTTTTTCTGCAATAAGCACCACATTTCAATCCAATAGCACAAGTTATAGATAAAGCAGTAGTTGGGTCAGATGGATATTGTTACTGGATAGGACTCATACTCCTGACAGGTGACAACACATATATTCAACACAGGAATAACCATTGGTAAATATTTCATCTATGTACCATCAAAGTATTAATTTGATAACAAAGTATTTTATCTATTAACAGGTAGATAAGTAATGAACCATTTCACATCAAAATAGAGACGAAACTAGATATTGCATCTCCTTAGCAGGGACGAAGCTAGCTGACAGTAAAGCCATTCTTGACTTAATAAGTGGAGTTGCAGAGATGCAATCAACCGATAAATCAGACACCGAATGAGACTACATTTGCTGTTTCAGTGCTTTGTGTCTCCTTAATGCACACCTTTGCCGTACAGAAACCAATAAAGAGAGATTTTACAGTGTTTGCAAGGTACGCGGAGGAACCTCCTCTAAAAACAATGTGGAGCATTGATCAACAAAGGGGTACCTTTCGAATAGGAAAAATTGTAATTAATGGCAACTCAGTAATTTTGTGTGTAACTAATCCTCCTTCCCCATATAATTTACCCTAATTGAGAGCCGCCGCTGATTAGCGTTCTCTCTCCCGTCCTTTTCTCCTCTAGGGCTGTAGGCGAGACTGCCATTCTTGTTTACAGGTAATGTTCAGATTTACGTGTTCTTGTTTTAGATCTTTGGTTCGAAGAAGATTCGTCTTCTCGCTGAATCAACCTCCTCGGAAACCTCCTTGTGGCATCCATGTGGAGGGAGATCACGGATCCGGAGGTCAGGGACAGTGTCATGAGACATGAGTAATCGGCATTCGGCAGTGCTAGGCCCTGCAACAGGGAGAGGAGAGATTTTCCTGCAGCGTTGTGGCGCGGAGCGAGTGCTGTGGTCGGGCGCATCGCAGTAAATTCTTGAGGAATGATTGATGTTATTTACTAAGTCTAATGTTCTTTACGTAGTTAGGTAGATAATGGTGAATTGGTGCAAAAATTATAGAAAGGAACAACTGGTTGTAGAATTGTAGACATACTTCACAAACCATTCTGCCATCTACAGTTCAATGGCAAGAACTTTGTAAAACCTATTTAGAACAAACTCTTCCTCGCTGTTAAATATACCAGGTTTCGAATTCAGCAGTCCAGCCCAACGGATCAGTACCATCTAAACCTGCTAAACACATAGTTTCCTGTATTCGCAGAAATTCTATGAAGGAAAAAGACAGCATTCTAGCAAAATGTAATGGTTATAACTGAACTAATTGTTCATAACACTGGTTCACATGTTTCTTGTTCTGAACATAGCTTGTCAGCGCAGCTAATAGTCTCGAACACCCTAATAGTTCACTAAGGATATGGCAACCGAAATAAAGGAAGACTAATAAAGTACACCGCACATAACTATCACATATTAGCAACCTCTTTAGCTCAACTTTCTGTGCATTTGTAAATGCTATGAATGAAATCGCATGCCCATGCTCTTGATTTGCTTCTCTCAAGTCAGCAACGAACCGACTTGGACATCAGCTCCTTCAGAACGCTGGGGCAGCTCTTGGTTAAGCTCTCAAAGCCATCAGTTTCCAAGAACGCATCCAGAGTCATCGATGAGTTGAGGAACTTCAGGCATGCCTCCTTAAGCCCACGACAGTTGTGCTGCTCTGCTAATGCCAGGATGGTTCCTGCAGAGTCCGTATCAATGTGCTTGCACAGCTTATCTTCACAAATCAACTTCAGCCTCTCCGCGTTATATCTGTCTGCTGCGACAAGCAAACACTGAGCCATTGCAGGTTCCTCTTTCTTCTTCATCTTTGACAACGCGTCCGTGTATATGAACCTAAGAAGAGCACCAAACACTTCTGACTCCATGTCATCTATGTGTATTGTTGTATATATGTGGAATATATGTACAAAAGTTAGTTACAATTATACTTGAATTTAAATTAGGTAGTTAAAGATAGAGTTGTACTGGACTTATATTCCTGGGCCTATATAAAGAGTTGCCACCCTTGTAACCACAAGAAAAGATGATAATTATATTAGAAAGGAGTATCCGTAGTCATACTCTGAGGATACAGACAGATGGTTAAACCATTAAAAAATATCGTGTTTTGGTGTCTCTGATCTTGCGTTTGGCTTTGTGATTTTGGTTTTGCTTCCTCGTACTCTAACAAGTGGGATGAGAGTCATGAAGAAAGATCACGTGAAAGCACAAGGAGATATTTCACACCACGCAAAACTCACACAATCTATGGGCTAGACATGGCGCAAGGTGGAGCATGAAGATTGTTATTCGATAGGGGTTGGTCAGAGGTGATAATCAGGTTCGACCGTGCGGTTGAAAGACGTTACGAACGAGTGTGGCGGCTTCGATTCACGATTGGATTGATATGTGTTCAATTTAGATGGCAACAGCTGTTGCTATTAAAGGTGGAGCAACTATGGTGATGACGTAGGCTATGGTGGACTCGGAGTTAGTTTGATGGGGACGCGCATCCTCTAACATTGCTTCACAAAATCATTGGAATACACAGTAATATGAGTCTGAGTAAACAGTACCCTAACATTATTCTGCTGCAGCAATTCACTGCAGCGAAATACTGTAGCGATTCTACTGTTCATAAGGTCACTGTAGCAGTTAATCTGATGCGTCCATTCCAGATCTAACGGTAAAAATCTAATATCATGGCACTGTTCATCCTCTAAATTTACAGAAACAAAATCAGAGGATACGATTCCGTTTGATGGAGGAGTTCGAGCAGTCACATGGTGGCGGCGCGACGGTTCTGCAGACGACGCGCATCTGCTGGGCCGGAACGCGTGAGTCGGTAGAACTCGGCTCCAAGCCTGAGCCAAAGTGCAGGTGGGCCCTAGCCTATGTGCATGCGTAATCGGGGTTGGTCTCAGGTTCAACATAAGGTGCAGAGGAGCTTGCATGCAGAATCGGGTTCATGCAGGCCGTTCGGTTGGCGTAAGGGGCAGTCGGTTTGGGCTGTTGGCACAGGTGGCCGAGTTGGGGACGATTCTTAAAAGCACCGCTCGTGAACGATTTCAGGAAAACAAAGTAAAAGATCCATGTGAGATCTTCATACGTGTCATACGTTTTAGATCTAATAGCTCGCACGTGTATATACAATATAATTGAAAACACGTGTCACGCAGAGATAAAGATTTATTTATAGGACCCGATCTCATATAATTTGCTTCCTGATTTCAAACAGCAAAAGACAAACGTGACTGGTCGAGCTAGTGTGCAGAGGGGCAAGTGTGCAACCTAGGGCCCAGACAAGGTAGGCGCAGACGCACGATGCCACCTGAGAGTTGGGCGCCCTGCAACGGCCCAGCTGGGTGTTGTGGCTCCGTCAGCCCAGTACTTGGTGGTATGTGATCCATGTGAAGGAGACTAGCAACGAGATTCTCAATCGGAAAAAAAATTATTTAAAAAGTTACCTTAATAAATTTTAAGAAAAAAGTTTGGAGCAAAAAGTTAGAGAAAAAATTTGGAGCAAAAGTTTTGAGAAAAAAGTTTGGAGAGAAAGTTGAGAAAAAGTTTTGAAAAAAGGTTCTACACAAAAGTTTTAAGAAAAATGTTTGCTTTAAATTTGGATAAAAATTTAGAAACATATAACACTTTAGCTCTTACTGCATTATCTAACAAATGTTTATAGAAATCGATCAGCAGCTAAGGAGCTTTCACTGCACCAAATTCACCACCACGGTCATAGCCTGTCCTCGGTCACCCCGCACCAGCCCGTCAACTGCAAAAGCTCACCTACCGACGGTCCACACGTCCACTTTCAATGTATCGCCTGTTGCTGTCTTTTAGCTTAGCCGAGCTGGGGCCCTACGCGGAAGCGCGAGGGGAAAAACTAGCGCGCGCTCGTATCAGGATTTCCGCCGAGTTGGACGGGAAGTCCAGAGCTCGGCGAGTCAGGTGGTCTGCAGCATTTGTTCGGCTCACGTGGGTGGCCTGCATGGCGCGTGGAGACGAGCACGAAGCATGCCGCGTGGGGGTCGGACCAGGGCTTGAGTGGCTGAATCCGACTCAGCTATGGGCTATAATTAGTCGGCAGACTATATAATGAGATTGATCGGTTGGAACCGAACAGCATAACAGATTACTAGCGCAACAACAGGGCAACCGAGAGAGAGAGTTCACAGGATTGCGTACAATTGCAATCGGTTATTCGTGAACCGATGGTTATGATGGTTGATGGCGAACGGCGGGCAGCCACTACTAGGATTCTAAAAATGGCCGACGGTTTCTAAACCTTCAGGCATTATGTTATACTGTTAGAAGATGTAATCTTTGAGCGTAAACCATAAGAAATTTCCTGTCGAGCACTCTTGGTCAAGAATTCACCCATTTGCCGATGGTACCGTCGGTTATCCGATGACTGATGGTGTATTACTGATGGTAACAGTCGGTAACTACCCGGTCAACCCACTGTTTTGAATGTGGGCCCGGCTATACTTGCCAATGAGTATCCGGTTGGGGGTTATTATCCTTGACGGTTTGTTAACCTGTCACTATGTAGTTTTGATGGTATTTTTCTAACCATCGGCAATCGTACACAGTCGGTCATACATATGTGCGATTGTTTTGTCTAACCGTCGGCCATAGTAGTACACGACAGTTTCATCTACCGTCGGTGATAGAAATATGTGATAGTTTCATTGACAATTTGGTGGCACAAGTTTGCGGTAGTTTTATCGGCCTCTCAGACATATCAATATGCGATAGTACCAAATTGTAATCCATATGATAATGTATATTAGTGATAAAAGAAAATAGTTGACATCATAAAAAGTGGCAAAATAGCATCCTTCTACATACTACCAACATTCGAATAAAAATATTTGACTAACACACTATATATTGTTCATAACCTAAGGCATATAAGGTAAGTTGTCCATAATATCATCAAACACCAAAGTGCAGCATCATAGACTTTATTTGTTGCATCGACCTCCACTAGCCAAACGGGAATTTTTTGTCTTCTACTCATCACCATAGGTCATAATCCTCATCACCTTCTTGGCCATACCATCCTTCACCACCATTCTCATAATCATCGTCGCCTTCTTCACCATAGTCTCCACTATTGTCGTAATCCTCGCCCCCTTCATTCCCATAGTCTCCTCCATTAATGCTGCCCTATAGAAATGATAATATATGTCTAAGCAAGCTTAAATATGAATACAATATGCTTAAAATTCAAAATTTACAATTTTTTTAGTTGACGTGAATACAAACAGGTTCAGATTCATCTCGACCAACTCTATGATGTTTCCTTGATAACCCAACCTCCGATTCTGATGCAGCCTGCATGAACACAAAAGGAGATAGTTTAAACATCATTTCCAGATTAATAATAAAAATCTACTTTGTAGTTCTGTGAAATGGTGATACTTAACATAAAAATTTACCCCCCCTACAATCGCTCAAAGTATTACCCCAATATATCAGCACTCCATTGACATCTCCACACAACACATAAAAGTTAAGGATCAGTACCACCCTGACTAGCTAATTTCACACAGTTGAAGGTGTTGGATCTGTCATGGAATCAATTGGTCGGGAATATTCCTACATGGATTGGGGACCTTGATTTTCTGTTCTATTTGGATCTTTCTAACAATTCACTTACTGGAGGAATTCCGAAAAGCTTGTCAAGCATGAAGGGCCTTGTAACAAGCAACATCTCGCAGCAATCTACCGAGACTGACTATTTTCCTTTCTTCATTAGAAGGAACAAGACAGGCTTCAGATAGCAAAAGGAGCATCAAGAGGTTTGGCATACCTGCACTTGTCATGTCAACCCCATATTCTCCATCGTGATATCAAGTCAAGCAACATTCTTCTGGACAAAAATTTTGAAGCCCATTTGGCTGATTTCGGGCTTGCTCAGCTTATTTGTCCCTATGCTACACATGTGACAACTGACATAGATGGCACGCTAGGTTACATCCCCCTGAGTATGGCCAGTCTTCAGTAGCCACTTTCAAGGGTGATGTTTTTAGTTTTTGCATTGTCCTTCTAGAGTTATTAACTGGAAAGAGGCCTGTAGATATGTGTAAGCCGAAGGGAGCTCGGGAGTTGGTCTCGTGGGTTATACATATGAAAGAAGAAAACCATGAAGCTGGTGTCTTGGACCGTGCAATGTATGATAGGAAGTTTGAGATGCAAATGATGCAGATGATTGATATTGCTTGTTTGTGCGTAAGTGACTCACCAAAACTGAGACCATTAACACATCAGCTAGTGTAATCACTACTACAGAAGGGGTCAACAGTAGCGCCCTATTAGTTCCGGTTCAACAAAAACTGCAACAGAAGATGCATCAGTGCCGATTCGTAAACTCCTGCATGTGAACTATAGTGGAATCGCTAAGAACCGGCACTAATACATGACTATCAATGCCGGTTACAAACTAGCACTGATGCATTAGTGTCGGTTTGTAACACGAACCGACACTGATAGTCAGGTATCAGTGCCGGTTCGAACCACTATCGGCACTGATACGAACGTACCCAAAATTTCTGTTAAATGACATTTTGGCTCAACTCGCATCCATTTGGCTCAGCTTGTGTCCTTTATCTCGTTGTCTCCTCCCTCCCTCTCTCTCCACCTTATCTCTTCCTCTCCCTCCCTCCCTCTGCCTCCAAAGAGTAGTAGCCCACTCATCGAGCCCGTGCTTATTGAGAGCGCCAAGCTATGTGAGCTCCTAGCCACCACTCCGGCCTCCTATCTCTCCTCCCCCCCCTCTCTCTCTCTCTCTCTCTCTCTCTCTCTCTCTCTCTCTCTCTCTCGAACTGGATCTCCTCCTCTCTCCTGATTTGGGGGTGCCACCATCCTCCTCCTCCTCCTCTCTCTCCCTTACATCTTTCCTTTCCTCCATAGCCACAAGCGGACTCAGGTGGCGTGCGACTCAGGCGCATGAGCGGGCGGAGGCTAGCCTCCGAGCTACAGCCTCCGTGCGGCGTGCTGCTCGGGCGCAGGAGCGAGCGGAGGCTGGCCTCCGAGCAGCGGCCTCCGCGCGGCGTGCCACTCGGGCGTAGGAGCGGGTGAAGGCCAGCCTTCGAGTGATGTGCGACTCAGGCGCAGGAGCGACATGCGGCTCGGGCACGTACTGGATCTCCCTCTTTGTATTCTTTTCATTCGATTTGATTGTCTTCTTATGTTTGAGATGAGCATATAGATGAGATAAGTATATGGATAAGATTGTGTTCTTGTATACCGGCAGTGATGAGTATTTGGATGAGATGAGTATATGAATGAGATTGTGTTTTTGTGTACCGGCAGAGATGTGTATATGGTGAGATTGTGTTCTTGTGTTTGAGATGAGTATATGGTCAGAGCTGGCGACAGGAGTGGCGGCGGTAGCGAAGTAGTATTTGTGTTCTTGTGTTTGAGATGAGTATATGGTCAGAGCCTGCTCGGATGCCGCTACCACCATTTCTCTCTCTTTTTTATTGCTTGAAAATAGCATTTGTGCTGGGTGGGCATCCGGCACCGATAGTTGGAACTATCAGTGCCGATTTAATAGTGCCGGTTGAAAACCCGGCAGTGAAGCCGTTTTTTAACCTTCACTAATAAGCCTTTTTGTAGTTGTGAATGGCTTGATGACATTGGTTCTAGCAGTGAAGTACCAAAGTGAGGCATGTTCTAATAGCAACTAATGGCCTGGTATCATTTTGGGTCAAAGGCTAGAGCTTTGGTAGTCATTCTATAGTGAAATTGCATAAGACAGACATGGACAAGATAAGAGAACCAGTAAATGCTATCAAAACCTGATACTAAGTCAGGTGCAGTTTCCTAAAGTAATTCATTGTAGTTCATTCCTACTTTTGCAGCCATTGCCTGTCAACACTTTGAGATCAACAAAATGTTTTCTTTGAACAATTACAGTTACAACAACAATAGACATTACTTTCATGGCACACTCAAGCCCACGAAGACGGCTATTGTCAATATGTGGGCGCTTATTTTCCCTTTCAAGTCGCAACTCTCTAGCAGAAACATGTGGCTACACACTTCTCTTCCTTCTATTAATTTCTTCCTTCTCAATGATGCTAATTGCCTCATCACCGAATGCTAGCCTACCATGGAGCATTCTACCCACACACTCATAAAGTATGGTAGCATCTAATTGGGGATGCTCATCTTTCCAATTTGGTTCATACTTCTTTTTCATTCCATCTGCATATTTTTCCTTAAAAAAATAGCAAGAGGCTAGAATTAGTAACATGAGAACTACATGAGTTAGGAGTAAAATGTTCCATTAACATACCCATTTCCCAATAGCACTCTCGCTGCACAACCGGTCATCATTTGTCCCTTGCTCTATTTGGTGTGAGTGCATCCAAACACTTGTAATTCCAGGATCCACACCAGTTTTGAGTGCCTACATTTCAAGAATAATAAGTGTGTATACTCCAGTAGCTTCCCAATGCTTCAAAATGCTTTTAAAGGGTAGTTATTACTAGATATTGATGCATAGATGGCAAGCTTCTTGAGCCGTTGCGATGGTATACAACACCATCACCTCCAGCTAGTCTATTCCTTTTCGCAAGTAAGGACTTCCTTCTAAAAGTTGGTGTGCTCCAATGCTCACACAAAAAACGCCATCCTTCAGTAGTAGTAAAATTCTCTGGCTTAGCTGCTATCATTGCTTCTTTTGTTGGCCAGCAATTCCCCTCATCGTCCAACTCTTCCTCCGGCACATTACCATTCTTATATAGTGTCTTCACTGCTGCTTTCTTCTCTTCGTTCAACATCTGAGTCACTCTTTTTGTAAAGTTTATCTCCAAGACTCTCTACCTCAACTCTATCATCTGGATCACACTTGTAACGCGACTGAACAAGCATGCAACACACATTAGTTGCAGTTAGATGGTAGCTAAGACAAATTGTAAAACAACAGCAACACTAATTATGTAAAGTATACCCAAAACTTTGTCAAGACTCTCTGATCATTTGGTTCTCCATTTGTCCTTGTCCTCTTGAAATCTCACCATGTTAATACCGGCTTCAAGCTGTTTCTAGTATCAATGGCATCATGATACATCTCACGAACTAGAGCACCCATCACAGTTGGGGGTTTCTGAGAACCTTTGTAAGGATATACTTCCCAGTAACTGTTAATTTCAGAATATAGGATATTATCACGTGGAAAAAATCCGATCAGTAAGTGACACACGTGTACAGAAAAAGTAAACAAACTAGCATACAACTAAAAATTTGCTTACATGCCAACATGCTTGATGGTGGGCCTTTCTTTCTCGAAAAGTCTTTCACTGCTCTCAGTCTTTGATTGAGTTGTCTTCTTACCCTCAGTCTGCTGATTTGATGAAGCCAATATGTTATTTCCTATTGAAGCATTGGATGTAGACCTACCAGACTTAGGGGACGACATAGCTCTATGATTCAACATCTATTCATCTTACTTCACGCATGACAATTATTATCAATTAGGAAAAAGTGAAGTAAACATGTTTAGTTGGCACAAATAAGACAGGGGAACCATAAGTGAAGTACAAACCAACATGAAACAAGTATGCTCAATATTACCAATAACCTTAATTAAATAGTAAGATAAAATTTGATGTAACTGGAAAACAAACTGACAATATCAGGAATCTAGCCTTATGCACTGTAACATTCTGAGGCATTCAATAATCATCATAAAGCATCATTATATAGGAAAAAATGGCATTCAATAATCATCATAATCATATTCTGAGGCATCCTCTTGTGTGTTATCCTCGTCATCATTGGTGTCTTCTTGGTCACTATTTTCTTCAAGTAATTCTTCTTCTTTCCCACTACTACTCCCATCACTATCTAATGGATCCTTGGTACTGCTTTGCTTTTCTATAATTTCAATTTCATGGGGATCCAGGATATCATATGACTCATTTTTGGACACAATGGAATCATCAAACAAGCTCTCAACATCAATGGAAAAGCTTCCCTGTAAACCATATTTTTAGAAAACTACATTTGCAGTAAGCGGCTCATGTGCATTATCTACATCAGGGTTGCTCAAGGTGCTTAGTTGTATCTTGTAAACAAACCACCAATCACGCAGATCACACCTCGGAGATGGGTAGTGCAAGTAGTACACTTGTGTGGCCTGGTGAGCCATGGCAAATGGTTCAAAATTTGCAAGCTTTGAAGACTACTTTACCTCAACCAAACCTAATTTAGGTTTAGACCTAAGACCACTAATAGGGTCAAACCAGCGGCACTGTAGGAGAACCATGTCAATTCTTCTACCAACATTAAGGATAATTTGATAATGTCCTCGATGACACCATAGTAGTCGAGTTGTTGGTCGTTTGAGGTGAAGTAAGACAAACAAACCCCAGTGTTCACTATGATCAACCTTGCATGAAAATTCTCATAATGCTCCGACCTAAATTGACAGCCATTGACATCATATGAGTCATAAGACAATGCTCTAGATCTGCATCTATTGGCTAAATTCCACAAGTCCTCATCAGCAGTGGGATCATTTCTACACTAGAAAAGCAAAGAATTTTAATTTGTTAGCAGATATATTAGTAACCATGTGTACATGGTAAATGGTTAAGGAAATAGTTTTTACAGTTTTCTTAAACCAATCCACAAATTCTTCTATCATCAGTTGATCAAGGTCCTCAACAGACAAATTGGGTTGCTCCACACACTTTTGTTCCATAAATGCTCTATAAACATATTCAAATTTGATAACTTGTGGCAAGCAAGAATAAATTGTTTCTATTTACATCACTTACTCTTGAAAATGTTCTACGACAAAGCAATTGTTCAAAATATATAGTCTTGCCGCATTCAACTCTTGTGGTGAGAGGTCTCGAGAAACACCCCTACCATGAAGGGTGCCTCTATATTGGAACACATCTAAGGTGAAACCATCATTGTTCACCTGTATTCCTATGTTGTTGTATATATGAATCCTCTTCCATATAGTGCGGACACGCTCGCTAATGTACCCTGAAAAATAATATGTAATCTCTTGCACAGTGTGTGCTTGTACGATTGAACCCTCTTCTCTTGACTTGTTGTGCACTTTTAGTCAAAGGTCGTGTATGTACCTAACATATTTGTTTAGTAACACAAGATCTAAAATTGAATACAAATTAATTCAATGGTTGTAGTTTTGTGATATTAATAAATACCCCTCATGTTGGTACATCCAACGAGATGTGACAGGACCACCAACTCTTACCTCGTATGGAAGATGCACTATCAAATGTTGCATTACATTAAAATTCCCTAGTGGAAACATTTTCTCGAGCTTGCATAGCAGAACCGGTTTCTCCTTCTCAAGTTAACTCATTTGCTCTAGATCATTTTCTTTGGTAGATAATTGTCCATAGAAAAAGCATAATTCTGATATATCCTTCCATTCCTTATTGGGGATGAAGCCCTGTAGTGCAATTGGTAGGAGGCACTCAATGATTACGTGGAAGTCATGGCTTTTTAGGCCAATAAATCTTCGTTGAGCTAGGTTCACTGATTTTCTTAAATTAGCAGCAAACCGATTTAGAAACTTCAATTGTTTGAACCACTTCAAGATAGCAAATTTATCATCCTTATTAACACAATACTTCGCTCTTGGCATTTCTTTTTTCCCCTCACATTTCAAGTTGCATTCTCCCAATTCGCAGATATGAAGTATGTACTACTTGTCAAAAAAATACCTTTAATATAATTGTTAGTACGTGTTAACTTGTTACTTGTTCATATATGATGTCACTTGACAATTTTTGTTATGCAATTTGACCATTAAATTTTGAACTTGAATTTAAAAATCTTAAAATCATATTAGAGTATTTCACTTGAATATTTGCATTTAGATCAAAATTCAATTTTCGATAACATTCAAGGATATGACTTCGTACTTTAGAGTATGAGCCACATATGTTATGATATATTAATATGAAGGAAAATTCCAAATATGGAAAAACAAAAAAAAGGAAACTTATGGGACAACTGTTCTTATTCCGAGGGCGTGTTGCCTTCTCCGCTCCCGTGCATGGTGATCGACCCGAAGCCGATGCCGCCGCCCTGCTCCTCGTGAAGCCGCCACGGCGCCAGTCCCGCCAATTGGTGCAGCACTGTCAGCTGTTGATCAGGTGCACACGAGCATTGCGATTCTGTAGTGTCCACGAGAGCTGGTGTCCATGAGGGCGGACTAGATTATGAAAATCTCAGGCGTTGTGCTTAGAATTGGAAATGACTCTTTTGCTTGCTTAATTATGGAATTACGTAACAACAATTTGTGCTTAAATGAGAAAAAATCGGGTTTTCTTATTTTTAAAAGAAATGTCGAAATCCATTTCCAAATATATATTTTGGAGGGGGGGGGGTGATGTTATTAGTTAAAATTTATAGTATTTCTTTCAAATTCACATGCATCCATCAAAATTCCACAAGATATCACTTTATTGGGAATTTTTCACAAGCACACATCCGTTGATATATATAGTTTTCAAAAAAGTTTCAATTCAAGCCAAAATACTGTAAGCAACATAGGGCCCACCTATAAGATATAAAAGATAATTGTTGTTGGGTCCACATACTACTAAAATGAATTGACCACACAAGCTAAGTAATGCCTCATCATCTTAGGGTGCATCTAGTGGGAGAGCAAAGTTAGATGAGATGTGACCATCCTTATTTTTAGATTAGATGATTCAATTTTCTGTTTAGTTGGATTGATGGAATGAGTCAGTTTTCTATTTGGTTAGTGGGATTAAAGTAGATAGGACAAGCTAGTTTTTAATTTGGTTAGATGGGTTGAAAGAGCTAAGTTGGTTATACCACTTGATTATGTAGTATTTAGATGAATTTTAATTAAATATTGGTTTAAGATTTTTGAACCAAATTCAATTAAAATGGGTTACTAGTGAGCTCTAATTAACTCATAAAAACGTTTAAAATATTTGGACACCTTGTCACTAAACGAGCACATACACCAGAATTTTAATGAAATATTGGCTTAAGTTTTTTGTCAAACTAATTAAAATAGGTTACTAGGGAGATTTAGTTTGATCATAAAAAAATATTTAGAATTTTTGGACAGATTTTATACTTCCAAATAAAATCAAGAGTTAATTAAAAAATATGAACACACACGAGCAAACCTAGATGGCGTTTGGCAAATTTGCCTGGATCCTCCCGTCCAGCATCTCCACAATATATTCCTTTTTCCCATCCACCTATCCACCCCATCCAACCAAACTCCCTAAAAAGTGGGATGACCATCTTACATCCACCCCCATCCACTCAATCAAACACACTCTTAATGCATGGATGACATACCTTTGTCAAAACTATTATCCTTAGAAGTGCAATTAATTATGTGATTAGCTAAAGTTTAAGAGGTTCCATGAATCGACTATGTTCTTATATATGAAAGTGCAAATCCTCATATGATTTAACCCCACAATATTTATAGTATCCAATTTGGGATTTAAAAGTACTTTAATTTAAACACAATTTTAATGAAAAATGTTCTACTAATGACAAATTTCTCTCTTGTGAAATTTGAAAATCCAAATATCATAAGATAGCCATAACTAATCAACCATATGAGTCATCCAAGAAATTTCAAAAAGTAAAAAAAAAAAAAATACATGTCAGACCTCTCAAGTTAGTTTTGACCATCAGTCATTCAAGAAATAGTCGAGCGTTCACCAACCGTCGACAATTGTTAGGTACTCTCGGCTATGGGTCACCTAATACCCAACCATTACTTTAATACCATCGGGTACAAATCAAACCGTCGGCAATGATTCATATAATAGCCGAGTGTACCCTGAAGACGGTCAACAATTGTTAAATTGTCGACCATTTGGTCTAAGTCCCCGACGGGACATCGTGTGGCCGTCAGAAAATGTATGAACCGTCGCTCATTTGGTACAAGGACCGAGGGTTCAACTTGTAACCGTCGGGAACATCATAATCGTCGGCCATCAAATAATTTCACCAATGGGTCGTCGGCTATTCTATACTACCATCGACCTAGGTTAGGTTTCTAGTAGTGGGCGCTCGTGAGTGGGTCGGCTTCGTCGTGTGTGAGCGGCATGACAGTCGACGAGGCCCGAGAGTGGAAGGCTATGCACAGACAGTGCAAGGCGAGGCACAATGCAACTCGGCTTGTGCGCAACGGCGCATCCAGGCAGGGCGCGGGACAAGCAAGCAGCGACGTGCTTAGCGCATGAAGCAGTGGTGCGCTGGCGTGCAGCGACACGCAAGGTGTGCGCAGGCATGCAGAAGGCACACACGTGAGGGCAGTGCAGGTCTTACTCTTGTCATCTAAAAAGAAAGTCCAAATGTATCTCGAATAATCATCAATAATGACAAGACAATAGAGATTACCACCAAAACTTTTTTAGGTAGTTAGTTTAAAGAGGTCCATGTCACACCCAATTTTGTTCTTCCTTTGCTGATATTTCCTCCGGAGGATAGCTATCTCCCCCGCCTGGAGAAGGGGTGGTCTGATGAGCTCTTACGACCTCCGGAGGTTGTAGTCCCTGTGAGGAGCCTCGAGCCTTACAACCTCCGGAGTAGCACCGGATGGTGACTCCCTGGTAATGCCTATGGGCTAGGACATTTCCTCAACAGTAGCCCCTCATCTGTTGGCCCAAGGTGCGGAGTGGTGAGAAGATGTTAGAAGGAATTAGCTCCAACCTAGCATCATATTCAAGATCTCTTGAATAGCCCTTTGCCATCGGGGAGTCTCTCTGTAGTGCAAGTGATGGTGGCAAGGCTCTGACAGAGACGATGTATTTCGGAGGGAATTACTTGGTTCCCCATGGGCTTCGGAGCTTATGTGGAGGTTGGAGGCATGGCCGTCGTTGGAGCCGAAGGCTGTCAAGGTTGTGATTGAGGCACGTGCTCCAGAGCCCTTGTTGGGGCCAGAGTGGGCCCTTCAGCGCCTCTGATAATGAGTCCTTTAGCCACTTGAATCGTCATAGTGGAGATTACGTGTGGAAGAAAGGTATTTTCCTCGTTTTCTTGGCCCAAGTATTTAAGGACATGAAGTGACAGTGGTGCAACTGACTAGGTAACACGTGGGTTCGCTGGGGGGTCTCATGCTCGTGGCCCTTGCACGCACCGAAAGGAGACCCGAGCCATAAATGCGACGAGATTTGCATGCAAAAAACTAGGGTGTCATTGTAGGATGTTGCCACGCATACAGGGATCGACCAGGATGTAGCCACGGGCCCCCAGGGGAGTAATAGGAAGTGTCACGAAGCAACCCCCGCGACTGTTATGTTTCCTTCGTCGGGCATGCATGACTGATCGGTTCGGCTATAAAAGTCAGGGTTCACCGAGTTGATCCCTCACTGTTGTGTGAGGGAGCGCTTCTCCTTGGCTTGAGAATGATGCCCTCTTCCTCCTTATCATCGGAAATGATGATGGCCTCGACTGGTTCACCACCTCTGATGCATATCCTGGTTCTGCCTACCGTGATGCCTCCGGAGGTGAGCGATCTCATGGGCATGCTTGCAAGGCTAGAACTAGCGCTTGCAAGGTTGGAATCGACGACCATTGTGCTTTCAACCTTGCAGAGGGGGCTGCCTCCCGCTGCTCCAGCTCAACCTCCAATCCGAGCGGTCGCTCTCATTGAGATCATCGATATCTCTGGCGATGAAGGGGAGGTCGACTGGGATCTCCTGATGAAGGAGATTGACAAGGAGGAGAAGGCGGAAGCGAAGAAAGGGGCGGCCCAGATGGAAAAGGAGGCCAAGGAGGAGGGAAAGAGGGTTGTGGAGGAGGTCTCTTTGTCCTTGTCCTCATCTTCCAAAAACTCGGGGGCTGGCTACTAAATCAGCTTCTGCAGCGGTAGGCTTCAAATGAAGCGCATACACCGCTTCATGCGTGGCCACTGTTAGGGATCGTAGTTTTCTTTTGTCAACTTGTACTCTTTCTCTCCCTGGTTTACTCTCTCGGGATTTGTTTCCTGTATGTCAATGCTTCTCTTTGTAAGTGTCCTTTGGATGTGCAAGTTTTTAGTAATATAACTAAACCCTTGGAACCGCTTAGTGTTCTTTTCTCGAATCAAAGTGTATGATGATCCTCCGAACATGTGGTCAGACATGTCTTTGTGCGCTTCCAACACGATATACCCTTTCTTCTATCCGCTATCGGTTCAGACTCCTCTCCAAATTTGTTTCAGATTTCTGAGTCAAAGCGGTCCACCCAGAGCTCAGTAGATGGGCTCCGGAGGCAAGGCCATCCAGAGCCGCATGACAATGCACCGGAGGAGTTACCAGAGGTGAAGGTGATGGCAAGGCTAGGGGAGGCGGTCCGTGACCCCCTGGGTCCTTAGTCGTGGCCAGGCTCTGAAGGTAGGGCCATACGAAGCTTCAAGAAAGTTTGCCGGAGGTGAAGGCGATGGCTAGGTTGGGGGAGGCAATCTGTGACTCCCTCGGCCCTTAGCTGCAGTCAGGCTTTGGAGGCAGGGCCATCCGGAGACCTACGATGGTTTGTCGGAGATGAGGTTGATGGCTGGGCCAGGGGAGGCAGACCGCTACCCCTCAGCCATTACCTGCGGTCAGGCTCCGGAGGCAGGGCCATCTGGAGCCCCGCGGTGGTTTACCGGAAGTGAAGCCGATGGCTGGGTCGAGGGAGGTGGTCCACAACCCCCTCGACTCTTAACTGCGGCCAGGCTCCAAAGGCAGGGCCATCCAGAGCCCCGCGACAATTTGCCAAAGGTGAAGCCGATGGCTGGGCTGGGGGAGGTGGTCCGCGACATCCTCGGCCCTTAGTTGCGGCCAGGCTCCGAAGGCAGGGACATTCGGAGCTCCATGGCGGTTTACCAGAGGTGAAACCGATGGCTGGGTCGGGGGAGGTGGTCCGTGACTCCCTCGACCCTTAGACGCGGCCAGGCTCTAGATGCAGGGCCATCCGAAGCCCTGCAGTGGTTTACCGAAGGTGAAGCCAATGGCTGGGCCGAGGGAGGCGGCCATGACCCCCTTAGCCCTTAGCCGTGTCCAGGCTCCAGAGGCAGTACCATCCGAAGTCCCGCGGTAATTTGCCAGAGGTGAACCCGATGGCTGGGTCGGGGTGGGGAGATCCGCGATCCCCTTGGCCCTTAGCTGTGGACAAGCTCTGGAGGCGAAGCCCTCCAGAGCTCCACAGCTTTTGCTGGAGGTGAAGATGATGGTTGGGTTGGGGGAGGCGGTCCGTGACCCCATCGGCCCTTAGCCGCAGCTAGACTCCGGAGGTAAGGCCATCCAAAGCCTCGAGGTGGTTTGCTGGAGGTGAAGCCGATGGCTGGGTCGGGACAGGTGGTCCATGACCCTCTCGACCCTTAACCGCGGCTAGGCTCCGAATGTAGGGTCATCCAAAGACTCGCGGTGGTTAGTTGGAGGTGAAGCCGATGGCTGGGTCGGAAGAGGCGGTCCGTGAACCCCTCGGCCCTTAGCCGCGCCCAGGCTCTAAAGGAAGAGCCATACGAAGCCCCATGGTGGTTTACTGGAGGTGAAGCCGATGGCTGGGTCGGGGGAGGCGGTCCACGACCCCCTCGACCGTAAGCAGCGACCTAGCTCTGGAGGCAGGGCCATCTAGAGCCTTGCAGTGGTTTGTCAGAGGTGAAGCCGATGGCTGGGCCAGAGGAGGCGATCCATTACCCCCTCGGCCGTTAGCCATAGCTAGGCTCCAGAGATAGGGCCATGCGGAGCCTTACGACATTTGCTGGAGGTAAAGCTGATGGCTGGGTCAGGGAAGGCGGTCCGCGACCCTCTCGGCCCTTAGCCGCAGTCAGGCTCCGGAGGCAGGTTCATCCAAAGCCCCGCGGTGGTTTGCTGGAGGTGAAGCCGATGGATGGGCCGGGGGAGACGGCCCATGACCACCTCGGCTCTTAGCCGTGGCCAGGTAGTGGGCAGTAGAGGAGTCCATACCTGCTTCCATGCCACACAGAGTGGACTTTTACTTAATATTTGATATGTTCTTTATGTATGATATATGGATATGTATAGATGAGACTGTATTGTATTGACTTCACATTTTGCCTTACATTTTTGGTCACACCAATGCTTTGACTGTCTCCCCTTTCCTGGCCCCCTCGCCTCCTGCGGCCATTAGCGGCTGGTGGGTGTGATTCTCTAGTGGTGTTTTGTTGAGTTAGGTGGGAACAAAGCTGAATTCTTGTTGCCCTCTAGGTGACCCAGGCTACCGAGGATATCCCTTTGGTGTGTGGCATCCATACTAATGAGGTTATGCAATGCCTTCCAGATGATCTAGGCATAATATGCCTTCCAGGTGACCTAGGCATGCTTCGTTTGTAGGTGTGTAGGCTCCACTGCCTACCAAGGCTATGCAATGCCTTCTAGGTGACCTAGGCTCGATGCTTTCCAGGTGATCTAGGCACGTTATGCCTATAGGCGCATGGGCTTGTCCGCCACCGAGGATGTCCCTCGGACGCGTCGCATCTCCACTACCGAGGATGTCCCTTTGGTGTGTGGCATCCACACTACCGAGGCTATGCAATACCTTCCAGGTGACCTAGGTATAATACACCTTCCATGTGAACTAGGCATGCTGCGCTTGCAGGTGTGTAGGCTCCACTGCCTACCAAGGCTATGAAATACCTTCCAGACGATCTAGGCTCGATGCCTTCCAGGTGACGTAGGCATCCTATGCCTACAGGTGTGTGGGCATGTCCGCCACCGAGGATGTCCCTTGGGTATGTCACATCTCCGCTACCGAGGATGTCCCTTTGATGTGTGGTATCTACACTATTGAGACTATGCAATACCTTCCAGGTGACCTAAGCATAATATGCATTCCAGGTGACCTAGGCATACTGCGCCTGTAGGTATGTAGGCTTTCATTGATGTGTACTATTTGAGTGAAGGTATAACTTAAACAAAGTTTTGCTACCTACTATTTGAACAGAGATATAGCATAAGTTTGATAGTCTACTGTTGTCAGCGAAAGGCTAGCTGTGACACAAGTGATGACTAGGTCAGATGGCTATGTTTAGCATATGCCAAACTAGGATATAACTCAAGTTTTGCTGTCTATTATGAACAGGAATATGACTTAAGTTTTACTATCTACTGTTGAAACATAGATATAACTTGAGTTCTACTATTTCTACATGGTAGCTATCTGTCGTTGAGACCTACAATAGCTAGGCTAGATACCAGCTAGGCAAACTATTGCTTGGTGATCATAGGCATACCTTTGCCAAAATAAGGTCTCCACTGCAAGGTCAAAGGTTCGGAAACCCTAGTAGCTCCGAGGCAGGGAAAGGGTTAGCCCCTCCGACCTGAGTCATCTACAAGAGGGTTTTGGTCTTGCGGACCTTCGAAGCACCTAGGGCCTTCTTGTCGGGGCCTAATGTCCTTTTTCCCTGGCCAACCAAACACGTACCGAGCGCGATAGGGAGGCCTACCGAGAGCTCCAACCATCCGGAGCTTAAGGCGGGGCCCTCTCGTGTTCGTGACCTATCGGGCTCCATTATGGTTAGGGCTGTCGGGGCAGCTTAGTCTTGATCATTGGGGTCTTGTATTGTCAGCGATGGAGTTGGCAACGACAGAGTGCGGTTGGAGGCGCGGAGACCTGCCCGGGGGGCCACTCTAGTCTCACGACGTGTGTCACCTGTCGCCGGCTTCCTCCCCTCCTAGGTGTCCTGCTTGCCTTCTGAGGTACTCCTCCTAAAAAGTTATGAGGGTTCGATATTCATCTGTATTGTGGCCACGTCCGAGCTTATGTAGGATGCATCCATACACTTTTGGTGGTACCAAAGCTTGTGGTCGGTGTCGAGGGCGTCGGCGGGGGTTGTGCGCGCCGGAGCCCATGGTTTTCGGTGAGCCCTTTTCCATCCGGGGAGGTCGATGAGGCTGTCAGGCGAACTGACTCTCAAAGTCGGAGTAGTCCTGACTACACCTTCTCAACCAGGATGGACTCGGAGCCTCTTTCACGAGGTTGACATCATGATTGCTTTGTTGACGATGTTGACAGGGTATGCGCGCCCCGGAGTCCTGGGCTACCTTGGAATCCTCTTCCACCGGAGGGGTCGAGGAGGATGTCAGGCAACCATATTTTTTGAAGATGTCAGTTCGGCAAGGGTGTCCCGGGTGTTGTCATAAGAGATGCCTCGGAGCTGGGCCCAGACATGAATACACTTGGGTTTGAGTGCCCAGAATCATTGGAGAGCAGCTTATGTGCCTGCGGTCTCAGCCGTAACCTCCCATGGTGCGGCGAGGTCTTCACTGCGCCACTGTTGGAAGACCTCCGCGCCGGCTTGGACCTCCATGCCAATATATGCTATTGGGTCATCATTGGCCGAAGGGTCGCTATTCCACCCAGCTGCGAAGCCAGCGGGGGTACATGGTGTGCTTAGTCTGAGCTACCATGCATATTTCTTCATGGGTGTGGAGATGATAACGGCTGCTAGGGCTGTTGGTGGTCTTTGGTGGTGTCCTAACTCTCTTTTTACTTCTATGTTCAGATCCCCACAAACGGTGCACTGTTGGCAGAAGAAAATTTCTTCCACGAACAAGTATGACGAGAGCACACTCATACGAATGGCTCAAGCTTAGAGAAGAAGTGAAGAGGAAGGAACACCAAATATATTGATCGTCAAAAGATTCGTCCTTTGGTCTGGTGGCCAGGGGTCTATATTTATATTGTCATTCGAGGTGTAAACGTATAAGTATGCCCTTACAGAGATAATGATACAAGTTACCACCATACTGCAGGGACTTTGGACCGGTCAAACTTACACAGCCCGAGCTCTCGTAAAAATACTTTTACTCCTACTTAAAAGATATTATCTATTATGGCAAATATAGTGGTGCAAGCAACCGCAAGGGTGCAATGTTGAGTCGATCGTCAATTGCGGCACGGTGTCGCACTGTACCGGGTGTTAGGATGGCCTCTACTTGCATTGCCATTAACTGCCGGTCACTTTGTGTCAGATGACTACAGGAGGTGTCCTTCCTTTGTTGATATCCTACGGAGGCTAGCTGCCTCTCCCGCCTAGAGAAGGGGTGGCCTGATGAGCTCTTACGACCTCCAGAGATTGTAGTCTCTGTGGAGATCCTAGAGCCTTACAACTTCTAGAGTAGCACTAGATGACGAATCCCTAGTAATGCCTATGGGTTGGGGCATTTCTCCCAACAGATAGTCTCCTTGGACATTAGCATATGGAGTGCTAAAAACACCACTATCGAGGCTCAGCTGCAGTCGAGCTAATGAAGCCTCGTGATGGCTGCTCTGAGGGAGTTTGTCCCTCGATCTCGGGACCGATGCTGATGGAGGCATGCCTATTGGAAGCCGTCGTTGAAGACCAGGAGGTGCTGGTCCTCCTACGGTTCGTTGATGATTGATGGTATTAAGAGCGTATAGAGCTTTGGCTGCATATGTCCTTGGCGGTATATCTCTAGCATTGTCGGCATTGGCGGGTGCTACCGCTAGATCCTTGAGAATTTTCATGTTGTTATTCACCATGACATTTGGATCTACCACCATCGGATCGACAGGTGGGACCCCGGTTCCTCCATCCATAAACACAAATCGATCTGTTTGGTTGCTCTGGCTATCGACGGAGCCGTCGTCACCACTCATGTCGCTGTTGGTGTACATGAACTGCAGAACATTAGGCTCTTTAGGATCCCATTCAAGGTGTCCCACCTCGCGGTACGCGTCAAATAGGCTGGACTCAAGAATACCGATGTGGATTAGTCCACCCTAATTGTCCCAACGGAAAACCATAGTTTCAAATGTGATCTTCGATCCAGTCAGGGGCTATTCAAAAGCGATCTCTAGCGACTCGAAGTGGTCGTAGAAGCCGGCGTGGGAGAATTCGGTGCGAATGTGCACTTGAGACACAGTCGATTCTGAAAAGCAGAAGCCCCCTACTTAGTGCGCCAACTATCAAGAGTTTTTCCCTAACAATATGTTCGTAAGAATAACGGGGTTGTCTTCATGATTCAGGAATCGGACAGGAGACGAGACACATATGATGTATACAGGTTTGGGCCCTAATTAGAGTAATAACTTACGTCCTGTGTGGTCGATGATCTATCTATATTCACTTGAGTATAAGTAATGTGTCTAGATCTATTACAAGGAGTAGATGAGATCTAAACTAGACTAATGAGGAAGTCGCTGAGTACCTCCTATGGCTCTGGTGCTTGCTTTGAGTTGCAAATGAGTTATGCTTCTCTGGGAAAAAAAGAGAGTCTCCCTTTAGGGGTCTAGGTCCCCGCCTTATATAGGGGTCCTGTATCATCTCGTATCTCGCCGTAGTTAATAGAGAGTTCTTCATCTTATCCACCAAGGAAGATCAGATAAATCCGGCTAGGATGCTAATTGTTATCGAGTTAGGTAATCATGACCTTCCAAGTACGTGCCTACTAGGACTCTGAGAGTATGAGATACTGCATATTCAGTTCCGTAATATCTATAGTTGTTAAGAATGTACACAACATACTTTTTCTGTATATGGTATATTCTTTATACGTATATACTCCATTCGACAAAACTTTTGAAATTTTAAATAGAAAGTGGAAAACCTCTGGTTTGAAGGCTCGAATTTTTCTTTGATAGTTTGCAGTTTTCCTGGTTGATAGCTCGAATTTCTTTGTTGAAATATCCAACGTTTTAGTTGAATATTTCTTAATTTTCGGTTGGAAGCTCCTTTCCCGATCGGGAGGGCAAGCACAAACGCCGGCAGTATTGGCAAATAGGCAACCCAGCGGCAATAGTCTGACGGGGCAATCGTTGGATGAGGGAATAGTAACCATGAAAGTGGTTTTCATAGGTACCATGGAAGCTAAAGGCTTATTTGATTTGCTATCATAAAATCCTTATCAAATATTGGTAATGCTCTCAAGTTTGATCCACAGCTAAAATTTGGCACGTCCCAGCAACCGTTAATGTAAAACCGAGGGCGAGCGCGTTTTGGCAGCCGCTACAGCATACAAATTGATGAGGCGACAACAGGTTATTAGTTGCAAAAAATTTGAGTTGTAGCAATCTTGAAGTGGTTATAATTCTTAAACCATGTTTATTTCAAAAAAATAATCCTTAAACTATATATCCGATTGCACTATAATATTCATTATAATTAAATCTACAACTGTGACAGCCGCTAAGTTTAGATAAATTCCTTTCTTACAATAGACTGGGATTAAATGTTGGAACCTATGATGTGACGACACAAGATACCACTTGATTATATTTTAATAAAAATGAATTTGTTGACGAGTACATTTTAGCACACATTTCTATAGTTGCAATTAAGCATAATTTTCATATAAAGTTTTGGCATTACACACGAATTGTCATGTCATCAATCCAAACATCAAATTTTTTACCCATGGTTTGGCATACTCGGATTTTTATAACCAATCAGCCCCTAAATAGCGCTTCTCACGTTTTTTAACGAGATAATTTAAAAGACACTACTCGATAAACAACATTCACGTGATGAATCCATTGCCATTATTCTATTCAATCCACCTTTGTACAAAACAAGTAAAATAAAACAATTTAGGTCTAGTTTGGAACATCGGAAATTTTCTCAATTTCTACAGGAAATTAAACAAACTCATGAAAAGTTTCACAAAATTCCCGTGATTTTTTTTCATTCCACGCACCTATCCTTCAAAAAAGATAAAGATCGGAGGGGCCAGCCCCCAATTTATCTTCTGAACCGGTTTAGTGAGAGTGCATTCATCTGATCGTTATACCGTGAGAATCTTGGCACACAATTATATTGTTGAATTCGGCAGCTTGTGTTGGTTGCACATTATCCACGGAAGATGTATATGTAGTACGCTAAGCACACTTTATTAGGGTAAATTTAATTCACTTGTTCACTCGTCTTACTCGGCAAGGCTAGCATTGCCAGTTTTTGACAGCGGTTTTGATTCTCTCTCACTGGCCGGATGAGCACAAGCATCAAGGCAGTGTGTGCGTGATCTAAATAGGTGAAACCTTACCGAAGAGGCAGGCAAGCCACGCGAGCATTTCAAACGCGCCCTTAATCAATGGAAGGCGTCCATTGCTGGCCTGCCACGCGCAGGCTTAGGGGCGCCGAGAGAAGTTCGCCGGAACACGCCTCTCGCACCATTGCCGCTGAAGCGAAGCAGGCGGTGGTTTTGGCAGCCGGCCCAGCCAAATAGAGATCACGAGAAGAAAGAACCGGAACAAATTAACCGGCGCCGAACTCGCCTCCATGAGCTCTTCTTCGTCTCCAATCACAGCAAACCCTTCATCCAGAGAAAACTAATCCACAGGTTTCACAGGAAGACGGCGTGGTTGGGGCGGCGATTAGCGCCCGTGCTCTGCGTCAGCGAGAAGCAATTTTGCCGTGATTGCGTCCCTAATCCTCTCTCCTCTCTCCTCTCTCTTGCTTCGTTTTGTCCATTTCCCATGTGCTTGTCTCGCGCACCCTCGCCTCCCTGTCCCCCTCCCCTCATCTCTCTCTCTCTCCCTCTCACAATAAAATAAATCTCGCGCAGGGGAGGACGACGACGCACGCACGCACGCACCGTCACAGGCTGCTCAATCTTTCTCTCTCTCTCTTATCCCCAAGACAAGAGACGCGTCTCCCCGAACAGGGCGAGAAGAGGCGGTGGGTGTTCTTGTTCTTGGTTCCCTTTCCAAGATGTCGTCCCCGAGCAAGCGCCGCGAGATGGACCTCATGAAGCTGTGAGGATCTTGGAACGGTTCCCTGCTTTTGATTCTTGTTTCCTGATGGGTTCTCCTTTTGATCTGGTCTTTCTTGGGGTTTTCTTGGTGTCGCAGGATGATGAGCGACTACAAGGTGGAGATGGTGAACGACGGGATGCAGGAATTCTTCGTCGAATTCAAGGGTCCTGCCGAAAGTACGAACCCTCTCGCGAAACCCGGTTTCGTCCCTGATGATCCGCGTTCCTGGTTCTGATCTAGATGTAGGGGGTGAAGCAAGTAACCGCGAATTTTTCCATGTTGATAAAAGTGTGCTGCAATTGTAGGCTGATTTTGCTGTATGCTTGGTGGATTGGGGATTGTTCAGTTGTTCAGTTGACCTGGAGCATCCTCGTTTCAGTGAATTTGAGTATTTTTTTTGGGTGTTATGGGGAGAGAAGCTGTGTTGTTTGTCTAATGAATGTGTGCTCAATTTGGTAGGTATTTATCAAGGTGGTGCCTGGAAAGTTAGAGTAGAACTGCCTGATGCATATCCTTACAAATCCCCGTCGATTGGCTTCATTAATAAGATTTATCACCCCAACGTTGATGAAATGTGAGCATTTTTTATCCCTATGCTATTGGTTTAGTATAGCTGAACCTCAATGGATTACCATTTTCTGACCTGCTTTTGTTTATGTAGATCTGGTTCTGTCTGTTTGGATGTCATTAACCAGACATGGAGCCCAATGTTTGGTGAGATAGTCTTCCGTTTGAGCATAACCATGAGCACTCACTGCTTATTGTAGCATCTATAGCCTGAGCTTGATTTCTCCCCGACAATGTTTTTGCAGATCTAGTAAATGTGTTCGAAGTATTCCTTCCGCAACTTTTACTGTATCCAAATCCTTCTGACCCATTAAATGGGGAGGCTGCTGCGCTGATGATGCGTGACCGTCCTGCTTATGAACAGAAAGTGAAAGGTGATGTGTCTCAACACAATCCCCTAATTGTTTTCAGTACCTTGCCTGTAGCCTTAGATTATTGTTTGATTCAAGGATCACCTCCAGTTCTTGTCCATTATGTCTTATTACTGATTCATATTTTTCCTTCAAATGCATTGCAACCGCAATATTTACTTATTGAATATTGAGTGAACCCACACAGTGTACTCTTGCAATCTGGCTCGTTGAAGCACCAAATTAATGTGAAAAATTCTGATCTTTTTACAATTAACTTAGCATGCATGCACTAGTTAACTGCAAGCTTAGGTCTCCAAAACCTGAGATGATTGATTTATACTAGAACACAAACAGTGACTAGTGTTGCACCTCAACAAGTTCTCCAAAACCTAACATGGCCGAGTTATACTACTGAGTACTGCACAAACAATAACGATAGCAAACGCTTGACTTGAACAGGAAACATAAGAGGGCATGCATTACACTAACTCAGGAATTGGTGCTTGCAAATTCAAGTTTGCTAATAAAAATGTCCCATCAATATAATGCACATGTCCAACCTATATCATTATATTATTTCTCTGCTACTAATTCTCCTATGTCCTAGTCAAATTACTTCAAACTCCGCTCCCAAGTCTATCCTACCCCATCTCTGACTTCTCTATCTTTCTGCTGGCATTTAAGTGCTG
Source organism: Phragmites australis (assembly GCF_958298935.1). Taxonomy (NCBI): domain Eukaryota; kingdom Viridiplantae; phylum Streptophyta; class Magnoliopsida; order Poales; family Poaceae; genus Phragmites; species Phragmites australis. The sequence goes on along the minus strand of NC_084941.1, from coordinate 8,582,431 downwards.
GGACCAAATTGAGGAAGAAGCAGCACATCATGCTAAGAGGGACCATAGTAGCCAGTGAGCCCACGAAACTCCTGTTCAGTCCTACCACAGCATGTTGCCTGCTGCTGTGGGCTCATCCTTCTTCCATATTTCATGCTGTATGCTTCCTACTGCGCTGCAGCTCTCTTGTCGTGCACCCATTCCGCAGTAGGGGACATGTGTTCTGCCGAGCATGCCATGGTTTTGATGGGAGCTAGTTCTGTGAATTTGTGTCAGGGACCAAACCTGGAAAACAGATACCCAATGGAATAGATCCGAATTTTATAAGCTCGATCTAAATGCAAAAGAAGAGATCATCTAGCAAGAAGAGGTAGGACATAATAATTTTTGTGCCTTAATATCAGAGGATGAAGACACAATGTTGCTCATATATCTTGATGATTTCAGACTGGAAATCAAGATGGCAACAAATTCTCTGCTAAATCTCTTATCAAATTACCTCAACTGCATTGGAGGGATAATGGAAGCAGCAGGACCATCTTCACTCCAGCAGCCTTCACCATTTGCCTATGATGAGAAAGGCTGAACGGGAATGGGGGTCAAGGTAGTGGATGGATGTGGAAAGGGAAGGCTAGGCTAAAGTGGGACCTGATGATGTAGAGACATGTACACGGAGGATGTAGTTGGCTAGTTGATTGGTCTTATCTATGGAGGATGGTGTTGGCTAGTTGATTGGTGTGTCTAGGGTTTAGACTTCATCTCCTTGGACTCATAGATGATCCTTTGATCTAGATCCTTCGATGCAGATGAAACCTAGTAAAACCATCGTATGTATTATAGATACCTGAATTGTGTGGCCCTGCCTTACCTGGCTCCTTTTGCCAGTGGCAACAACCAGACTGCTCCTTTGGGCAGCTGCAAGCTCGAATAAACACTGCCATGACCTGGTTTGCTGACACTGAGCATGATTCAACGATCACGCATGGACAATTGGTCACTACCCAATCTGATTCATCGCTGCTCATGCTCGATTTGATGTCCCGCGTGCCCGTCCTTGCCCTCAGTGCTCGATTTTTTGCTGCCGCTGTGATCCAGTTCAAATGACATAGGCAAAGATCCCAACCTTCTCCATTAGAGGAATCACATCCAGCTAATAGGAGGCCACAGGGAAGATGATGTGGAGTCTAGCTGGTAGCACATCAAAGCCATAACTCTAAGCGAGAAGCATCGTTGGATGGTGAGGTGATTGGATATGGAGGCATGAATGCGCGGTAGCAGCGTTCGATGTTCTGATGGAGACGATTTGGGAGATAGGCTGCTGCAGGCACCGTTGCTTTGCTTCAAGTTGGGAGGGGGGTGGACGAGCGCTCAGGCAGAGGGCACAATCAACATTTCCTTTCTTTTCTGTCACCTAATCAAGCTCTAACGGATGTGGACGGAGCAATGGACAGTGATGGTATTTTCTAGTACCCATCTCATTTGCAATGGTATTTTCCAACCAGTGACCTTTGCGATTTTATCTTCCATGTCGCACTCTTTTGCGATAGTATTTTTCTAATTTGCTCTTTGGACAACGTCCAGAGAAAGCAAGCTTTGTTGTTTGGTTCCATGTTAACTTCATTTGCCTGTGCACGTGGCTGGCTTGCTCTCACGGGGAACCAATTCGGCTCTCCTTGTTGGGCAAGCTTTTCCTGTCCAGTTTAGGGCAAGCTTGCCATCAATAACAAGTAGTTTTCGCCTCTACCAAATGCCGCTCCTTGCCTGGCAAGGTCAGGACTGCCCTTGCTTTAGATCCAAATGCACTCTTAGTTTCAACTATATCTTGCCCCATTTCTTATGTGCTTGCCCCTAGGGGTACAATCGGATCAGATACGGACGGATATCACTAATCTTATATCCTATCTCACATTTTTTTTCTCGGAGTCAGAGTCAGATACGGATAGTGCCGGATATAGATAGTCTCGGTCACGAATACGGATTGATTTAGTTTGAATATGCGATGTGTCGGGTGCGAACATTGTCAGTCACGAATATTTCTTCGGATATATTGAGTAAAAACAACAATCATATATATCACATATGTTATGATCATTTGATCATTCCATAAGTCCAAAATCCAACTACATTGTGGGCAAAATCTGATTACCACCCGAAAAAAGTTCCACCATGCATTACAATATTCATCTTAGACTTATGTCTGCAACAAAATAATCAATAACAGTCCGATAACATCTAAATTACTATTATTCCAACTTCAAGCGCATACCAAAGATGTATTACAGTATTCATCTTTGCCTTCATTGCCTTGGTGAGTGGTGACGGTCAAACATCTGAACAATTGTTACCTTCACGGTCTTCACCCATCACTTCGAATATTGGTTCTTGCTTTATGAAGTGCGATTGTAGATGGTTCCAGAGGGATTTCATGCCCTTGGTGGATTCACCGTGAGTTTTGAAAATACACTTATTGCCCTTCGCCCAAATGTTTTTCTCTATGACACCATCATCTCTCTTACGTGTCTCCATGGACTTGGTGAAGTAGTCCCAAACTTTAGAGGAACACTTTTCCTGTCTTTTTGCAGCAAGCTCTACTTCTGCAGTGCAAGTCCCATCATCGGCAGTTTCTTCATCAATAATAACAATAGGTTCCGCAGCAGCAGCAGCAGCAGGAGACACTCCAATGCTTGCACACATACTCGCATTTGTTGTTGCCATCCTAATTCCTAAATCCAATAAATAGAAAGAAGAGACAAATATTAGTTTCTCAATTGAGCAATGGATTGGAAGACACTATGATGGCATGCAAAATGCTTGTCAGTTGTTACTGTATTTCCTGTGACATTCAGTTCAACACTGACTAAAATGTTAAATCCAGCACTTAAAATATTCTATGCTAGACTATGACTTTTCTATTAAGTGGCAAAAAATCGAACACTCTAGACAAGAAGGTTATCAACAATAGCACAAGATTGTATTGTGAACAACTGAACAAGTAGGCAAATATGCAAGAAACCAGAATTGTTGGGAATTATAAACATCTGAAGTGTTGCTATCAATAGAGTTTTTAATATAAATGTATGCATAACATGATATGTTGCACAATATAGTGAATTATCTCTTATTACTTTGTGAAATAAACCACCACTTGTGAAATCCAAACAAAGCCTCTGCCATGATGGTTGTTCACAGATAACGAATGTTCTCATCAGATTCTCTATTTGACTTCATCCAAAACACATACTGCTGCTTCTTCTATGAGGTTCTAACCGCATCTCAAGACATCATGGCCTTAGCTAAGTCCCCTCCATTCACACTGGTGCTATACTGGGAGGAAGCTCTTTGTGGGAGTAGTACAAACTGAAAAGAGCATAATGCTTGCTGTTGGTGGCTAATAAAAATAATTAGGATCTAAAGTACAGATCAGAGAGCGAGCTGCTTGCTGCTGGAAGGGATCACGGATCCGAGAGAGATGCGAAGCTTACCGCATGCGGCAAGGGAGGCGTGATTCCCTGCAAGGGATTTCAGATCAGAGAGCGAGTGAGAGAGCGAGAGGGGAAGGGGAAAGGATGAGAAGCTTACCGGCAGCGAGGGAGGCACGATTCCTTGGAAGGCCGAGTGGTGGCGAGGGAGGCATGAGTCCCTGGAAGGCCGAGCAAATGGAATCATGGAAGGGAACAGAGAGTGAGCTAGAGAGAGAAGGGGGGGGGGGGGGGGAGGGAGGGACGAGAAGCTTACCGGCGGCGGCGGTGGTGGCTAGGGTTTTGGCTTGTGGCCTTGCTGGTGGTAGGCCTCTTGTGTCTTGACTGAAAATTTGGGCCGCGCCTGGCCTCGCGCGGGTTGGGGGGGGGGGGGTTGTTGGTTGGCTGTTGGATTTGGAGGAATCGGGTAGTAAACTCGGATACTTATCGGATAGATCCGATAAAAATATCGGATATCCGGTATCCGACGGAGACTAGCTGCCCTGTATCCGGATCTGATATCCGATTCAATATCCGATATCCGAAAAAAAAACTCGGATATCCTAGTTTTTTCGGTTCGAATAGCGTCTGAACCCTTTCGGGCGGTCGGTCGGTCGGTCGGGAAATATCCGTCCCATTTGGACCCGTACTTGCCCTAGCAAAAAGTGGCTAAGGAATTTAAAATATACAGAAAAAAAATGACATGTGAAACTCTGATAACTTGCCCAATCCAGTCTAGCATCATCAATGCTCCTTTTCTGTCTAACCAGCTAATGCTGCCTCTGTCTGCTTGATTAGGTGGTGTAGAAACCTTTGAAACTGTGAAACTAAGGTTATGCGGCCCTAGCTGATGACAAGCCTATGGCACATGATTTATTCAGTCGCTGCCAGATGCCATGACTCCTTTTCATCAATACTGCTGTTCAATATAAAGTTCACCTGCTAAGGAAAAAACTGAACTTGCAATGGTTCACTTGCTTGAATAAGTTAATACTTCCTTTGGTCGATTGGTTTTTTATATTCCTGATATTAGACCTTTCCTATCTTCAATTATTGATATGTATGTTCAGATAGACTTTTGGTGAGTAGTAGTAGTTAGGTGCTATCAACCCAGGGTTCCATCATTTCCCATAACAGCATGAACCCTCATTTTAAGTCACGAACAAGGCATATTTTCTTTCAATTTACCTCATGTGCCAATGTGCCATATTGGAGCACTACTTCATGCATCGTTGGCCAACTAGGCATGCTCATTATGGTTTCGCTCCACTTGCCACTAAGGAGCTAACTTGCTCGTTCCCTTATTTCTGCAGAATACTGTGAAAAATATGCCAAACCAGAGGATGCTGGCATAACCCCAGAAGATAATTCCAGCGACGAAGAGCTTAGCGAAAACGAAGACGACTCTGGCGACGAGGCTATACTTGGCAACCCTGATCCTTAGTCGAGCTGGTTGCTATGTCACCAACTCATCATATACAATGTTCATTGCAGAAATTGCAATCAAACAAAACTGAAAAAAAAAGGAAAAAGTGGAGTCATGTAAATAAGTGTACCTTGTATGTTATCCAGTGCTGTTTATTTCAGTTCGCCAGTTGAATTTGCATCCAGATTTGTGCTTTCGTTTCAATGAATAAACAAGGTTGTAGGTTTTGCCATAAGGTTCTTGCTTGATTCAGTTTCAGGTTGTGCCTTGCTAGTCCAAACAATCAAATGTCGGACTTGTGATGGTCAGAAATTGTGTTCCATGCAGTTCGTTGCCAAAAATTGTTAAAGGTTTTGTTCACATTGTCTTTGAGTTCATTTTCTCAGTCGTGACAAATCACTGCTCCTGTAAAATCGCTGGAGCAACGTTGCTGTATTTGTTTAAGTACAAGTTAAACACTCGCACACTACACTTACATCTATACACACCCACATGGCTTGGGGACATGTTTCAATTATTGAATTTACATGTGTATGTACTATTTAATATCAAGAAAATGCAAGCATCCGTATTGAGTCTGACCTACTTCAGGTGTCCGTATGCTTGGTGCTAGTGATATTAACTTTACCAGTTGGTACAAATACATCTCTTTTTCGTTGGATACAGGTTTGTTGAGAATATTCTTTGGATACAGTTGGGTCTCACCTACTTCAGGGTGCTATAGGCCCGTGGCGCCTGAGCAACTCCAGCCCATCACTAGCACCATGCCCACGACTCCAGCGGTCCAGCCCGTCACTAGCACCAAGCATACGGACACCAACTAGTAGATTACAACAACGTAATTTCTATCGTTTTTCTATTTTCTACTATAAATAAAATAAAATAAATAAATAAATAACAGGGACGAGGTAAATCAAAAGACCTATAACATCAACATCTGTACTGTTACAGAAAGCACGAGTTTGACGGATGCAGAGAATCTTAGTTGTCCACGCGTCTCCAACTATATGGTTTACTTCTCCAGTGAGATTGTATATCTCATCAGCATCATTACATCCTATAAAATTTGCTTCTCTATCGGTACCAGTGAGTTTGCACAATGCAGACCTAATCAATTAATTCCATGAATTTGGAAAGCCCCTCTGACATCAACTGCTCCGCCGGTGGCAACCTTTTCAACTGAACGCGCATTAAACTCCTCCACGATAGCCGCCACCGGCCTCCCTGCTCAGTGCGGGGGCATCCCCATCCGCGATGATCTACTCTGCACCGCCAGCCTCCCCTCAGCAGCTCAGCACACGACTATCTCCTCCGCGACGACCTACTCAAGTGTCATCGGCCTTCCGTGCTCTCCTTTGCGATGGTCGCGTTCGCGCCGCTGGTATTCATGGCTCGGCACGTGGTCACCTCCTCCGTCGTGGTTTGCTCTATTGGTGCCTCGCAAGAAGCTGAGAGCGACCATCTACAGCGAGTTGCGTCTCAGTTCATCATAGAAATACGCATCGTCTTAAGGTTCATGGTTCACTACAGTATTTTGTTGCAATTTGGTTTCAGTTATCTTCTATGCTGAAATGCTCTGATCACTAGCTAATTTGATATCATTAGATATCTCAGTGCATATATGCAGTACTTAATTTGAAATGCTTATTTCTGGCGCACTTTCTTGTTGAAACGTAGGGAAGAAATGTCAAGAATTGGTAACCAAGCAAATTGAAGCAAGATGTGCAAGTGATAGGGCACACTATGCAAATATGACACCTGAGCAGAGACAAGCAATACGTGATTGTCAGAAGGTGCGTTCTGCAAATATGACACCCGAGCAGAGACAAGCAATACGTGATTGTCAGAAGGTGCGTTCTGCAAATATGACACCCGAGCAGAGACAAACAAGGTGTAATCAACAGAATGTTCGTAGGCATGAGTTTATAGCCAATCAAATTGATGCAAGCCGTGCAAGTGATAGGGTGTGTTATGCAAATAAGACACCCAAGTAGAAGCAGTCAAAGATAGACCGTACAAACATGCTCCATGCGTTGCGATGCAACATCCCGAGTAAATATTCCATTGCAATGGAGATCCATTTGTACAACCTATCATATGTGCCCCTTACGATTAGTACCTCCACCCCTGATGGTTGCATAATCTCTAGTGACTGTCCCACACATGGTGTTGAAGGTTCTCCTGTAGAGGTGGAGATTCGAGATATGAATGACTGTCAAAGATCACATGGGCAACGTGTAACACTAGGAGAAAGGCAAACATTGCTTGCCCGTTGTAATGCAACTTTCATAGCTAGACGAGACACGAGAGCCTCTGTTGCATCCAAAGAAATCCTACAGTAGAAACACATGACACCAGTTGTGTGGACCCTCCAACACAATCAGGCGTTGCGAACAATTGTAATTCCCTCAGTTGTGTATATTTCCCCTTGTATTTTCAATGTGAAACCTACCCTCAAGTATGTGAACTCATGTTCATTTGACAAAAGACCCTTCTTCAACCTCTCAACCTACCAATGTCACAACGTCTCCAACATGCCTATTTGTTAATGAAGACGGTAAAGTTCTTGGTTGTATTTGTTTACTTTTGAAATACAATACAAAAAGAACCACTATTTATCGTAATGTTCCATAGGTGATGATAAAGCCATATTCGAAGAGGACACGGACGAGGAGGACTACATGTTCGCTGGTCAAGGTACCTTTTGCACTGGCCATATCCCTTGTTAGTATCATACTAAGTCTCCTTTAACCCCTTGATGCTAAATGTCTTTAGACGGGGACAATGATGAGTATGTCAAATTTGATGAAGGTTGCGAGTCCACTATCGCGGCCTCAAGCATCCCCGAACTGTACGACCACGTGTATAACAACATACCCCAAAGCACACACATGCTTAAGACCCAACCGAACTGTGAATTCTGTGACACGAAGAAGTTCGAGTGTGAGCCTAAGGTGTTCTGCTGCCATAAAGGAAAGATTAGTCTGTCCAATCCAGATACGCCACCTGAACTTACGAGGTTATGGTCAAGCACAGATTCGGACGACAAGCATTTTCTAGACAGCATTAGGTTCTTTAATGGTAATTTCTCATTCACTTCTCTTTACTATCGCCTTGACAGCGAGACCACCAATATGGCAAGCAGTGGTATCTACACGTTTCGAGCCCACAACCAAATGTACCAAACATACATTCATTTGGAACTAATGGCTTAAACCCCCAACATCTAGAGATGTACTTCTATGATGACAACCCAAGTCTAGAGCACTGGTATCAACGATGCCACGAGAAGCAATACCGTCAAGACCAAGAAGTCATCGCGAGGTTGGTTGGCATACTTCATGACAACCAATACTCTTAACAGTTCAGGAGTATGGGACAGGTTGAGAACCTTGAGGATTATCGTGTGATACTAAATCTTGATAATAGGCTCGACGAGAGGACGTATAACATACCACTCACTTCAGAAGTGGTAGCCGTGTGGGTCGAGGGCAGTGAGCAATGGTTAAACTTCAACTGTAGCGTTATCCTGCATGGGAACAACAATGAGACATATGGCATCCAGCCGTATCATGTGTGCTATGACCCCTTGTCATACCCTCTCTTCTTCCCGAGAGACGAAATTAGTTGGCATCCCGATATCCCAAAGGTTGGCGTATCCATGGATGCGGTTAGGGCGGCTCATGCGGCTCGTGGTAATAATAATAATGATCTAGGTTGGTATTCTTGTACCATTAATGTTTTTTACTGCAGGTTTTGCTTTGCATTCGTTTATATCTCACACTAACATCTGTCGTCCTACGCTCCACGCATATTCAAATAGCAGGCTGTGTGTCTCTATGAGGGACTACTACTGCTACAAATTCCAGATGAGGCCAGGGATATTCAACCAAATAATATTCGACAAGCGTCTTTTCTAGCAATTCACAGTCGATACTTACATCAAGATCGAGAGTTCGCGGCTAGACTACATATGGAATCATCAGAAGGAGATAAGGGCGGATCTCTATCAAGGCTTGGTGGGCAGCATTAATGCTGAAGGGAGCAGAGTGGACATGGTCGGTAAATGAACCGTGATGGCTACATCATTTATTGGAGGACCTCGAGATAGGAGGCGTCGGTGTATGGATGCTATGGCATTGGTGCAGAAGTATAGGAAGCCGGACGTCTTTCTCACGATGACCTACAACCCTAACTAGGAAGAGATCACGCATGAGCTTGAGCATGGCTAGATACCCTAAGATCGCTCGGATCTTGTCGTGCGTATTTTCAGGGCTAAGCTCGAGGAACTAAAGAAACAGTTTTTTGAGAAACACATGCTCGGCAAGGTCCAGGCATATGTCTATGTTGTGGAGATTCAAAAGAGGGGATTGCCGCATGCCCACTTCCTACTGATCATGCAGGGCCAGTACAAGCTCATGTGTCCAGAACAGTATGATTGTATCATCTCTGAGAGCTCCCGGACAAGCACAAGTACCCGGAGCTATATAAGATGGTCGTCAAGCACATGATGCATGACCCTTGTGGTGTGCTGAACTCCTAGTGCCCGTGCACAAAGGATGTGGGTCATGCAAGAACCATTATTCGCATCCTTTCAATGCGGCTACCATGCAAGGTAAGGATTCCTACCCAATGTACAGGAGACGTGATGATGGTCGCCATGCAACGGTTCGAAAATGCTAGCTAGACAACAGGTGGGTCATCCCTTATAACTCTTACCTCTTTGTGGCTGTTCAACTGTCACATCAATGTTGAGATATGCTCGAGCATAAAGGCTATCAAGTACCTGTTCAAGTACATATACAAGGGCTATGATCGACCATTTGTATCTGTGAATGAGGCCAAGAGCAATGACATCAACGAGATCAAGCAGTACAGGGAGGCGAGGTCAATTACCCCCCTGGAAGTCTTGTGGAGGATATACGGCTTTGACATAAGAAATAACTCTCCACCTATGATGCAACTACAACTTCATCTCTCAAACATGCACATGGTTTCGTACCGAGGGGGGCAGGACATACAGGAGGTGCTCGACCATGATGATGCTGAGAAGTCAATACTGAAAGAGTACTTCGAGACAAACAGATTACACGAGCAAGCAAGAGGCATCATCTACCGTGACTTCCCCGAGTGGTTTACTTGGCAAACAGGGAAAAATAGAAAGTTTTTGCAACCGCAGAAATGTGGTGGACAAGTCGGTAGAATTGTGATGGCCCACCCGGCCGAGGGGGAACACTACTACCTCCGGATTCTCCTGAACTATGTGACAGGTGCCACATCCTATGAGGACCTAAGGACAGTTTATGGTGAGATCCTATTGTCCTTCCATGATGGCGTAGAGAGAAGGGGTCTAATTGAGGAAGACAATATGCTAGACGAGTGCCTCATGGAGGCTGAGTTGTTCCAAATGCCATCGCTGCACCGATCAATGTGCACACACAGTCGAGCAGAATGTTTTGATAGATGTTAGGAACATGCTGCAGTTGATGGGAAAGGATATAAGATCGTTCCCTCTTCCTGATATCAATGAGGTACTTGACATGGTAAATAGTGTGCCGAGGGAGATATTCGAGGAGTCTATGATCACTGTGGACCATGAGCACATAAGCTTATCTGACTCTCTCAACTTCGAGCAGAGGGTCGCCTATGATGAGATTCTAGCCATGGTTGACAGCGGCGAAGGAGGCCAATTCTTTATTGATGGCCCGGGAGGCACGGGGAAGACTTTTCTTTACAAGGCACTGTTTGCTATGGTCTGCGGCCAGGGGAAGATCGCCGTGGCGATGGCTACGTCTGGTGTTGCTGCTTCTATAATGCTCAGAGGAAGAACAACTCACTCGTGATTCAAGATACCTCTGAGTATTGATGATGGGGGTTTCTATAGTTTCAAAAAGTAGAGTGGGACGGCTAAGCTCCTGCAGGCGGTGTCATTGATTATGTGGGATGAAGCCTCCATGACTAAGAGGTAGGTGGTGGAGGCCCTTGACAACAGCATGTGCGATATAATGGGCTAGTCAGACATCCCGTTTGGCGAGAAGATGGTTGTGTTTAGTGGTGACTTTAGACATGTCCTCCCTGTTGTCTGAAAGGGGTCAAGGTCTCATATAGTTGATTCGATATTGCGCATGTCCTACCTATGGGAGAGAATGTGACACCTATGGCTCATGAGTAACATGAGGGCTCAGAGCGACCCACGATTTGCGAATACCTACTGCGCATCGGTAATGGCAGCGAGGAGGCTGATGGTGATGGCAACATATGACTTCCTGATGATATATGTGTGCCGCATACAGGAAATGACGCAGATCTCGATAAACTTATAGATAGCATGTTTTCGATGCTCGACGCTAACCTGGCTGATCCAAACTACATCACGTCTAGGGCCATATTTTCCACACGAAACGAGTGCGTGGATACTATTAACATGAAGATGATTGGTCATTTCTGGGGGGACGAGATGATGTACCATAGCTTTGATTGAGCTGAAGATAACCCCCACAACTACTACCCTCTGGAATTCCTTAACTCTCTGACCCCAAACGGGCTGTCTCCACATGTGCTGAAGCACAAGGTTAACTATCATGTCATACTGCTCAGAAACATTGACCCCGCCAATGGACTTTGCAACGGGACAAGGCTTGTGGTCCGAGGATTCCAAAGAAATGCTATTGACGTAGAGATTGTGCTTGGGAAGCATGCTGGGAAGAGGATTTTCCTATCTCGTATCCCCTTATGTCCCTCTGATGATGAGATGTTCCCTTTCCGGTTCAAGCGAAAGCAATTTCCTGTCAGGCTCAGCTTAGCCATGACAATCAACAAGGCACAAGGATAGACCATCTCGAATGTCGTTGTGTACCTTCCCCAACCAGTGTCTTCTCATGGCCAGCTATACGTCGCGTTATCTAGAGCCACTGCTAGAAGGAACATCAAGATCCTCGTCGCCCTAGATGAAGGTAAGAAAAAGGAGAAGCGCTCAAAGAAGAATGGGACATGCACTAATAACATTCTCTACAGAGAGATCCTCACACTATAGTGAGGTATTTTATTGCTTATTTATCGATTTGTGGCTGATGGCTATACTTCGCTTATCTTTGGTGTGATACATCTAATAATTTTTTTCATTTGCATAGGCTCAATGGTTCTGATGCGCCATGAAACACAGACATCTGAGTTCTGATGGGAGGGAAAGAACGAAATGTAGGGTAGGGCACTACCGATGAATGCTCCAAAGGGAGTTAGAAACCAAATGCCTCCTATTTGCTGCATGCATGAGGCCTGATGTTTGTAGAAATGGTGCTTAAGTTTACATGGCCAGTAGATGTGTGTACTCTAGAGTTGAACTGAGTGGTTGAATTTTGAGCTTAGAGGATGTTGACTATGCTTGTTCTTTCCAGATCTTGACATATTTCTTGTTGGTGAATGAATGAGTCAACAAAAAAACTGCTGATGGGAACGAGAGATTTTAAGCTATAATTATTGTGTGCACTACTATTTTGACACTCTGGTATAAATATGATGTTTTCTCTTCTGATATTGGTCAAATCTAATCTTGATAATGACGTGATTCTAGACAAATCTTAACTTTTTACTAAGTGGTATTATAATTTATGTAGCTTTTATCGCTTTGTTTTGGTAGATATTCAAAGGTGACTTATAACAATTAACCCATCTATATATAGCCATTGGTTACGATTTCGTGGTTTCTTGCTATGATAATTGAAACTGTTTCACTCTTATTCTCAGAGTATAATATGATGTGATTGAATTTCTACGGGGCAAGAACACTGGTCAAAGAATCACTCCTTAGATACATTGATATAATCAATATCTACGCATATGTTTAATGTCATCTTATGTAAATTTTGTATCTATTGCAATGCATGGCACTCAACTAGTTGATGCTAAAAGCAATGGTGATGGACAATTTGAGATGTTCTGTCTTCCTATTCCGTATGAGCAACTCTAACTGAGCTCTTATCCAACCCCTACTTTATTTCTGAGTGAAAAACTATCAAAAATCGTCTTCATCCGACCCCTCATCCAGTCCCAGTTCTTTGAGGGACCATAATTTCTCCTCCCTCACCAGTTACATCAAGGACATCATAGCAAGCCCTATTCGAGGCACAGTCACCGTGGACTTCTCCTTCCTGCCAGGTACGCCCACCTTCCCATCCCCGTGCCGTGACACTGCACTCGCGCCGCTGGCCCCCTCCTGCGTCGCCTCGCCTGCGCATGGCCCCACACGACCTGCTCCTCACGCCCGTGCTACCCCGCACTCATGCCACCCAGCGCGCGGCCCCGCACGCGCCCGTCCGAGCCGTTGCCCCTCACCAAGCCTGCTCGCATGGAGAGAGAAGGAGTGGGGAGAGAGAGGGAGGTAGAGAAAGAAGAGAGATGAAGAGCAAGGGAGAGAAGTGAGAGGGAACTTGTTAGTTATAATATATTAATAAAATAGAGATGAGTGGAATATATGGGTCAAATATGAGAAATTAGTTGGAGTGTGCTGAGAAGTAGAGGTGAAATCTGGATAAGTAATCTTCTACTTGGAGGAATAAGGGATCAAATATGAGTAGTTGGTTCCAGTTGCTCTTAGCAGCTAGAGTATGTTCACTTATGCCATTCGACAGCGCCTTTTATATAACCCCGTAAAGCTGTATTTCGTCCAGGAAAACCTCAGCTTTCCTTCTGTGGTACAGTATGCTCGTTTCAGCTAATTTAATCGAAAGGAACAAATATAGAAAATTTTTGAGTCTGTATATGGCATAGAAAATTTCTGCAATGGAAGGTTCTGAATCTAGTAGAAGTCGCAGCAAGAGAGATGCTGAGGACAGCGTTGATGGAAGGGGCAGTTCGAAGGAAGATGAAGAGCTAGAGGATATGGCAGAAAGAACCAGTCTTGCAAATCGAGGAAGCACATCTATGCAGATGGAGTTGAGGATCAGGATGATGGTAGGAGGATATCTTCAGCTGATAGGAATGAGTCGAGAAGGAAATCGGTTTCAAGATCATGCCGTACCTACAGCGGCGATTAGGATGGCTACGATGTAAGAAGTGATTCACAGGTGTCCAAGGTTCCAACAAGATGCCCTGAAAAGAGAAACGTGAGGAAATTGTCTGACAGGTACAATGATAGAGATGGGAATATCAGCAGCAGGAGAAGAGAAGATGGCGATGATTGGGACTCTTCAAAAAGATCTAGCTCTAGAACTTCTGGCCATGATGTTTCTCATAGTAAAAGCGGAAGCAAGGCAGAGGGGCCATATGATGGTCAGCATGAGAGACATTCGGAGGTCATAAGGGCTTCAGAGGTCAGAGAGAGCAGTAGGGAGAAGCAAGGGCACCGGGACCAAGAAGAGGAGCCTTACAAGAAGAGATTTGATGAGGCCTATACCAACTGAAGAGCTGATGAAACAAGTTCTGATTGAGCTGATGGTGAGCCACCAGATGATCAGAGTAAGCACAGGAATGCACGAGAGGCTCATGATCACAGGAATGAATTAGGTGAAAGATTGGAAGACACTGATAAGAGAAAGAACTTGGTTAGAGATGATAAACACGGCACTGCCAAGCCTTCTGAGAAAGATGAGAAACTTAGGCATCAAGCTGAATGTACATACGAAAGTAACGGCAATTTGAAAACAAAAGATAAGTTTCCTTATGTTGATGATGATGGAAGTCGTAGGGAAGTTAGACATGATAATAAGTATAGTGATCGAGGTCATTTGGATTCGGATAATGAAAGAAGCATAATCATGAAAGAGAAAACAAGAGAGCATGCTCGTGGAGATTATAAATCATATAGAGGGAGGGAGAGAAACAGAGTATCGGAAGAATCTAAACAGTAGTTTAGAAATCGGCAAAGAGAAGATTCTAAAGGTGCAAATGACTACGATACTATAACAGAATGGTGGAAGTTTCCAAGGCCCTGCATACAGGAAAGATGAGCGTAGCTCGGCTGGTTACGACTCCCGGCGAGGAGTCGGACCACCCGGGCTCGAACCCGGGTGTGCGCATGTTGGGGCGTGGCCCCTGTGCGGCGCGTCCTAGGCCGTCATGGTGGCACCGGTGGGGCCCCTTTGTGTCCCCGCTACTCTGAAAAAAAATACGGCTCAACAGAAATCTTGATTTTGGAAGGGAGAGTTCTTTTTCTGGGAGAAGAACAGACATGGGATCCCATCTGGATTTAAGGGCTGAAACAAATGATCAAGCTGATGAGAACAAAAGGAATTATAGAAATGGAGAGGATTCTAGAAAGAGATTATGATGATGCTCAAAATATGGATCAGAATACTGCCAAAAGTTCTGTCAATTCTCCAACTGGGACAGGAGGATTGAAAGGACCAATGGCATCCGATACTTCAGGAGTAGGTCAAAGTAGTAGCAGCAGTATGGTTTCTCCAATTCATCAACAAGGGCCAAAAGGTGGTAGACCTTGTAGGGTAAGAAGGAGTCCAATTGGAAGGGACCCTCAGAGAATGGGAGTTCCAGTGCCTATGATGCCGCCTCCGCCATTTGGACCTTTTGGTCTGCCACCAGTTCCGATGGAGCCAATGGTGCCAAACATGTCCCATTCTCCGAGTCCTCTTGGACCTGGTATTTTCAAGCCACCTTTTCAGCGGGCTCTTGTTTGGGCTGGAGCAAGGGGCATTGATATGATATGAATATGCTTGCTGTTCCACCAAATCTTCACATCCCTCCTCCAGTAGCTGGGCCTGGGTTCGCTCCTGGTGTGGGAGGCTGGGAGCTGGCCCAAGCCAGAGATGGTCAAATTGGTCACTCAGGTCGGCCCGGTTCGGTATGGCCCAGTTACGGTATGGTCCGAACGGTTCAACTATTGACACGGGTCGTGCCGTGTAGGTCGCGTGCCTCCCCTCGTCTTATGGCATAGCCTATCGCTCACCGTGCTGTGTCGAATCGGTCCGGGTATGATTACGGTCTGGTAGCATGGCCTGCCAGACGGGCACGACAGGCACAACGGGCACGACAGGCATGGGTGGCCCAACGGCGCACGGGTGGTCCGTCGGCCCAGCCGACCCGATAAAATAAAAATAGCTACAAAATTGAAAAATATAAAAAATAGATAAAATATGATAAAATATAGAAAATAGATAAAAAATAGCTATAAAATTAAAAAAATATAAAAAATAGACAATAGCCAGGTCTATACGTATCGGGCCGGATCGTGCCTAGCTGGGACGGGTCCGTGCCAGTCCGACTCAGCCGGGCCATACCATGCCGGCATGCTATTCCACGCGCTCAGCTCAGGCATGACCCGTAGCCTCGTACCGTGCCGGTCCGGCCCGTCTCGGCTTAGGCTGTGTCGTGCCTAGATCGTGCCTACAGTATCGTGCCTCAAGTCGACCCAGTAGACACAACCCATTTAAATATTTTTAGCCCAAACCATGATATTCAATTAGACCAAACAACCACTGGAAGAAGAGGCTCAATGAATGCACCAGTATTAGATTTCAACCCAATGGCTACACGCCGACACCAAGTCATGAAATGCTGCATGATAAACCATCTGGAGGCTGGACACCACAACGGAACAGTGGACCTGCTGGGAAAGCTCCTTCAAGGGGTGAACCGAATGATTACTCACAGAACTTTGTGGACACTGGCATGCGACCACAGAATTTTATCAGTGAACTGGAGCTTGAAAGTGTATTGGAGGATTATCCTAAGCTGAGAGAACTCATACAGGGGAAAGATGAGATAGTTTCTAAGTCAGCATCGGAACCAATGTACTACAAGTGTGACCTGAAGGAACATGTGCTTTCCCCAGAATTTTTTGGCACAAAGTTTGATGTTATCCTTGTGGATCCTCCATCGGAGGAATATGTTCACCGCGCTCCAGTATCACAGATGATATAGAGTATTGGACTCCTGAGGAGATTATGAATTTGAAAATTGAGGTTGTTCCCGATCTTGAATTGCTACTTCCTTTCTTTTTCTCTTGGAGCTTGCCCCTTCCTTGTGGAATTGCTATATGATAGTTAATTGACTCAACAGGCTATAACCAATACGCCCTCATTTATCTTCCTCTGGGTTGGTGATGGTGTTGGTCTTGAACAAGGCCGTCAACGTTTGAAGAAGGTGGACCAGCTGGCTCTTTGTATAACTTGATATCTTTTTTAAACAAATATAACTTGATATCCTTTTTTAAACAAATATAACTTGATACTTTACAAGTATTTTGAGAAACTAAGTGGAGAAGTGACTTAGTTTGTATGTGATGAAGCATTGATAACAGTTGATGTGTCTTGAACTTGGTTAGTATGTGTTTGTGGATGTTTTTTTTCTTGTCTAACTCGAGTTGGTGGTGTTTAAAATTAGCGATTTTTTCTCTGTACGTAGAAAAATTACACACACTGGAAGTTCTGGTGTGAACATTAGATGTTCTGGTGTTTATCGAAAGTTTCGATGTTGGCAGTGTATACTCGTCGGATTATTTTTTGCAGAGATCAATGCACCAAAAGGTCCGGTGAGTGTGGTGGCGAAGGGTATCACCGGAGCGTTTTCAGTGCTAAAGCAGAAATGAAAGCAAACACCGGATGGTTCGGTGATAAACTTTGAGAGCGCCGGAGTATTTTCTGCAGAGAGAAGATTTTCTTTGATAAGTTTGATTATATATGCTAGAGAGTCCGGTGTTGTAATTGTGAACACTAGAGAATGCACCAGACCTTTTCTTGCAGAGAACAAAATTTTCTTAGAACAGTAGTGTTACACTCACCTGATGGTCCGGTGTTCAGGATCATAATACACCGGAACATCCGGTGTTCACGTTTTCTGCAACATGTGCTCTGAGTTGATGTTTTTGATTTTGTGCTAACCTAGAGATGTTTTGGAGTGTGAAGAAATGTATTTGCTTGTTTCAAGGTGTGCAGGTGACAGATGCAACTTGACGGTCGACGGCGGTGATCGAGGCTAAGCGGATGCTTGGTGCTGGACGATCAAAGAGGGCTGGGTGGAGTCAAGAGTGATCCTAGCTGTACACATGAAGGTCAAGCAAAGTATAAAACAGAGGATGAATATGGCATGTTGACAAAGTCAAGCGAAGGAGATACCGGTGTAAGTGATAAGACGGCCCGAGGAATCGGAAGTAGGAGAGACTTGCCAGTAGTCAATATCGTAAGACGGATCACACATATCATCATCGGAGCACTTGCTTCAGGTGGAAGCAAGTGGCGGCGAGTCACGCTTTGAGAAGCGTGCTAGGGTTTCGAGATTTGGCCTTAAAACCGTGGGGGGACTGGAGGAGACGAAGCTAAGTTGTAAAGGGTCCATAGCCGTTTGATGAATGGAGAAAAAGATTGACTAAAATACCCTCGGTAGTAGGTATAAGTGTACTACAAGATAGGGGTATTTTGAGAAATAGCGAAGAAACTTGGTGATCAAGTTTTCTAGCCCTATAAATAAGAGGGATAGGGCTATGGAAGAGGATGAACTAGCTATTTGAGCCCCTTGTACCACCCAAATGAGAGTATTGTGCTAGGGTTTTAGTGGAGAGAATGATGAGTGCTTAGCCTACGTAATAGGTGATGAGTGCTTAGCCTACGTAATAGGTGAGATTTTTGAGAGAAAAATCTTTATAATCCGTCTAAAATAGGGCTGACCTCTTTGAGTAATGAAGTTTATTTTATTTCGTATGCTTGAATTCCGCTCCTTTTAGTTTCTCTCTCTTGGTTCCCTTGCCTTGTGTGCAAGTTTTTCCTTTTCGGTTTTGATTTTCAATTTTGTTTTGGGCTGAAATTTCAGCATCTTGTGAGGTCATTCTTCTAGTTGCTAGAGGAATAAAATTCACATACACACACTTATGTGATGGGGTCTTGAATTCTCTTGCCTCTAGACAATCAACGTGGAGAGTTTCGTTGCTCGATATTCATCTTTTCTTGTTTCTTTGCTAGTTGTGATCTTTCGAGTGCTAAGATACATGAATTGATCTTAAATAGAATCTATGTTTCATATAACATCCGTGGTGTCCTATTGCCTCGATTTTCTCTTGTTAAAACTTCTCTCGATCGTTGCTTCCGCTTGAGTTTTAAGGTGCATTGGGTGATCCAAATAGGAGAAGACAATATATTTTGCAAGAAATTTATTGAGGCGCCTATTCATCCCCTCTAGTCGTCAATCTCGTTTCTACAATTAGTATCAGAGCCAGTTTGATCACTTGTTTACCTTAACCTGCTTTGTGATCCGTAGATGACATGAAGAGAAGTAGGAAGATTCCGATGTTTGATAGCCGTGATTTTTTGTACTGGAAGGTGCATGGTGGCTTATCTTCTAAGCCAAGGAAGTGCAATATATGAAGTAGTTGATTCCAACTATGAGATCCCAACTGCCCACACGACTCAGGTTCAAATTGAACAGTATGAGGCCAACAATAAGTCCAGAAATATTTTGTTCACTAGCTCGAGTCAGAATGAGTTTGACAGGGTCTAGCACCTCCGTACTGCTCAGGAGATCTGGAATACTCTAAGTGTCTTTCATGAATGCACTAATCAGATTAAGCCCAGACGCCAAAGCACATACAACTAAGAATATCAAATATTTGTGTAAGGCCCTGGAGAGTTTTTGGATGCGATGTTTGCTTGTTTTGATGGGATTTTAGCGATCTTCGATCAACTGATGTTTTGCTCTATTCTGACCACGAGAGAGCGATCAAGCTTCTCTATGCTCTTAACCGTAGCATATGAGAAGTGAAGATCTCGAGCATTGAAGAGTCTCCAAGTTATGATACGTTGACTTGTGATGAGCTCTTCTGCAAGCTCAAATCCATCAAGATAGCCAAGGCAGCTCGGATCGGTCTTAGAAATCCCTTATCTCAGAACATGGCGTTGGTTTTTGAAACAGGTGGTGGCAATCAGTCTGCAACTGGCTTTTCTTGTGCTAACACTTCATCGAGTGGATTTGTTTTGTCTTCCTTGATTTCTGAGGAGTAGGTGAACACGCTGGATGATGAGGACCTTGCGCTGATCGTGAAGAAGTTCATTCACTTCTACAACAATCGCTGAGACTGGAGGAGGGGTGGTTCTCATGTCTGCTTTGAGTGCGGTGACACTACCCACTTCACGTCATACTACCCTAAGCTCAAGAAGAGGGAGCATGGCGACCATGACTACCATAAGCACAAGAAGAAGAACAAGAAGCCCTTCTTCAAGAAGAACCACGATAAAATGGTTAAGAATGTGGCCAAGGTAGCTTCTAGGGCGTTCGTGGTGGCTTTTAGTGACATCGACACTTCTTTCAGCGATGAGGAGAGCTAGGAGGAGGATGAACCACAAGCAAATAACAAGAAGAAGACCAATGACTTAACTAGCATGTGCTTCATGGCGGACAACAACAACGATGACAACAACCCCGAGCTGGATCCTTCCGCAGTATTGCCTTTCTATGACCAGCTTTCTATTTAAGTCGATAGCTTGAATGATGCTCTCATTAGCTAGGATAGGTTACTTCAGAAAGATGTGCGTGAGTTGAAGGATCTTAGGCCTAAGTACGAGTCTATCTCTACTGAACTTGCATTGCTAAGGTCTAGGCCTGATATTGAGGAGTGTGAGAGCTGTCTGATTGTTATGGCTAAACTTGTGGAGCTTCGTAATGTGCATGCTCAAGTCGCTGAGAGTGCTGAGAAGAAACTCTTTGAGAAGGAGTCTAGGTCTACTCCCTTAGGTGCTTGTAAGAATTGCTCTTTACTTGCAAATGATATTGAACTGAAAGACAAGAGTCTGAAGGAGCTAGAGTCTAAATTGGAAAGTGCTGGGAGTTCAAAGGATATGCAGCCTTACAAGAAGCAGAACAAAAAGCCCTTCTTCAAGAAGAACCACGATAAGATGGCTAAGAAGGCGACCAAGACAGCTTTTAGGGCGTTCGTGGTGGCTTTCAGTGACATCGACACTTCTTCCAGCGATGAGGAGAGCTAGGAGTAGGATGAACCACAAGCAAATAACAAGAAGAAGATCAAGGACTTAACTGGCCTCTGCTTCATGGCAGATGACAACAACGATGACAACGACCTCGAGCTGGATCCTTCCGAGGTATTGCCTTTCTACGATCTTCTTTCCATCCAAGTCTATACCTTGAATGATACTCTCATTAGCCAGAATAGGTTACTTAAGAAAGATGTACGTGAGTTGAAGGATCTTAGGCCCAAGTATGAGTCTATCTCTACTGAACTTGCATTGTTTAGGTCTAGATCTGATGTTGAGGAGTGTGAGAGTTGTCTGATTGTCATGGCTAAACTTGCCGAGCTTCGTAATGTGCATGCTCAAGTCGCTAAGAGTGCTGAGAAGAAGCTCTTTGAGAAGGAGTCTAGGCCTGCTCTCTTAGGTGCTTGTAAGAATTGCTCTTTGTTTGCAAATGATGTTGAACTAAAAGACAAGTATCCGAAGGAGCTAGAGTGTAGATTGAAGAGTGCTGGGAGTTCAAAGGATGTGCAGCCAAATTGTTCCACTTGGGCCATCTTTCAGGCTCAGCTGGGTTAGAGGGAAAGTTCAAAAACTTTTGATTGAGCATGAGTACCTCCTTTCTCTGGTGGAGAATGAGTTCTAATGAAGTTTATTTTATTTCATATGCTTGAATTCACCTATTTCTAGTTTCCCTCTCTTAATTCCCTTGCCTTGTGTGCAAGTTTTTTCTTTTCTGTTTTGATTTTCGTTTTTGTTTTTAGGTTAAAATTTCAGCATCTTGTGAGATCATTCTTCTAGT
This sequence comes from Phragmites australis, assembly GCF_958298935.1. NCBI lineage: Eukaryota > Viridiplantae > Streptophyta > Magnoliopsida > Poales > Poaceae > Phragmites > Phragmites australis. Next base: position 8,560,861 of record NC_084941.1, on the reverse strand, counting down.
TATTAGAGGCATAAAATTTACATACATACTTATGTGATGGGGTCTTGAATTCTCTTATCTCTAGACAATCAACTTGGAGAGTTTCGTTGTTCGGTGTTCATCTTTTCTTGTTTCTTTGCTAGTTATGATCTTTCGAGTGCTAAGACATATGAATTGATCTTAAATGGAACCTATGACTCATATACCATCTGTGGTATCGTGTTGCCTTGATTTTCTTTTGTTAAAATTTATCTCGATTTTTTATTCTGTTTGAGTTTTGAGGTGCGTTGGGTAATCTAAATAGGAGACGATCATCTATTTCGCAAAAAATTTGTTGAGATGTGTATTCACTCATCTCTAGTCGCTAATCTCGTTCCTACATATTTTTTTTAACTTGTATTTTTTTAGTAATTACTGTATTTTTCTAATATTTTTGTCGAGGCTAAAAAAAATCACACAGAATTTCTTTGCAAGACTTTATACTGTTTTTACTATTTATTTATCGTACCTGACCTGTTCTTTTGAGGTGTTAGCAATAAATTCAACTAATAGAAAATAAAAGCCAAACTCTTATATTTAGCTCTGAAACATTCTTTGTGCAGCCCAACATGGTTTACTCATCTCAATTCCTGTATCTGTTTCTTGTTTGTGCAGCCCAAGCCCCATGGGTTGTTTGCAGAAGGTGTCCTATTTATTTCGTAAATACTAAGGGGTGTTCCATTAGATTGCTTTTGGAAAATATTGCATTAATTTCCCACTCTGAAAGCATGCTGTCCGCTGCCCAGTGTCCCTAATATGGTTTACTCATATCTTTTACTGCATTTATTTTATTTAGAATGGTGCCCTATTTACTTCGAAAATACTAAGAGGTGTTTCATTGGATTTCTTTGAAATAATATCACCCCTTTATTTTATTTAGAACCAGCAGCAGCAGGGGATGCCCCCGATGGGATCTAGCAGTTCCACAAACAGGCTGCCTGCGACAAACTCCCCACAGAACGTAGTGACTGCAGGTTCACGAATTTGTTCAGCCACCGAAATGTGGCCGCTGAATTCTCCGAAATTCACAACTATCTATACAAATTCGGTATAAATCAAACAAATTTTGTTAAATTTTTTATTTTTTTGAATTTTGAATTTGAATTCGAATCAGATTGAAATGCGGTCGTATTCTGAATACGGTGCAGATCGAATTTATCGAAAACTGCGAATTTCGAGCGGTTTTTTTGAATTTGTAAACCCTGAGTGACTGTCTCATTGTCGCTAGCATTTGGCAAACATTGCTTTGTTCACTGCTCACTCGTCAAGCTGTTCGTCCTCCAAGAAATAACAATAAAATTCCTCATGTTCTATCTTCAAAGCGTGCCTATCATATGATCTTCATTCTTCAGGATTAAAGGTAGAGCCAGCATTTTAGCTCATACCCAAACACACTTCCTTGTTCAACCTCGTTTCCATCAGATGTAAAAGAAATTGTTCTACCCTGTAGTTGATTCAGTTTCTTTCCCATCGCATGTAGAGAGTGCTGACGATAGGTTTTTTTTTTAAAAAAAACTATGGGCAGGAGCACTGCCATTCATTTCTTGCACACCGAAGGAACGTCCATTTCTTGCGTCTCATCATGCGCCATCGGTTCAGAATTCTGGTCAGGCTCAGGCCTATAATTTCTCATCAGGTACATACATTTCTGTCTTACTTGCACGTTCTTGTGGTACCATGCTTACATCCATGCCCGTTTGGAAAAGTTACACGTAATGAATCTTTTCAAAAGGAAAAACTCTAAAAAAATGATGGTGCGGTAAACAATTATGATTAACGATTCAAAGTTTGTTTCGTGACTCTTTCTAAGAAAATTTTAGTACGTGTACCATTGTGTAGTTTAATTTTTGCATTTACCTTCTCTAGAATTGTGTGTAATTGTTAATATTGGAACTTAGATTGCAAAAATCTGTTACGCTAAAGTAACCCCATTAGATAAAGCTATAGCATATTTTGATATAATTTGATTTTTATTTATATTGTTGAATTAATTCAAATAGTTTTAGAATCCCTAATTCACACTCCGCTCTTATTGTATCATGGATCCAACTATAAAAAGACCAAACACTGGGCGTTGGTCTCATGGGCTAAGTCAATACCTAAAAAACCAATGTTCAGTCACGGGGTGAGCAGTGTGGTCACTGCAAGAGGTGCTAGGCCCATTTCCTGCGTCCCGCCAAGCGCCATCGGTTTAGAATTCAGATCAGAAAAATATTTCTCCTCATGTACATTCCATCTTCCATTTTCCTGTGCTCCCATGCTTACATCAGTGCCCAGCTGGGAAAGGCAGACATAATGAGTCTCTTTTAAAAATTTCTGTAAAATATGATGATGCGACAATCGATTATGAATACGAGATGACTAAGTCCTGAACAAATCCGACGATCGAAATTTTGTTCCGTAACATTCTAAGAAAATTTTACTGCGTGTACCATTGCTCGAATGCTTGTTTCGGGACAAAAGCTTCGTTTCTCGTACTGTAATTCCTCAAATGTTGTTCTCTTCCACACTCTAGGCTTATTGTCACGGTATCTTCGAACTGGAGCAGCATTCAGAGAGTAGGCAGGGCTGAAGCGATTCCACGACAATTTTCCTCCAGGACCGGTTACATCGCGTCCCAAAAGCGCCGAAAGGTTTCACCAACTCCAGTGATACTTAGCGTTCAGTGCCGTAACTTTTCTGCACCGTGGTCTGGTCAGCATTATATTGCCACCTCTAATCTAGGCAGGCAGGTGTCAACCATGTCGTTGTTCTGAAAGCGAGGTCACCAGCGACAGTACTGGACCTGTGCAGTCCTCGTCTTGCCGACGACTAATCTGTACAGCCATCGCCGTCGAAGGAAACGTGCATGGTTCTCAGCTCCCAGAGCCCGTGAGAGCTCAGAAGACGATAGTACCACCTGGATTCCTTTCGTCCCTTACGTACACAGCACACGTGTTCAGAGCTCAGAGGAAGATTAGGGATGAAACGGCCGGAATGATCCGGAAAACTCGTTAATTATTTTTATTTTCAAAATTTCTTTTAAAACAGAATCGAAAATAAAAAAATCGGAAACGGAAACAAACTTGGGAATATTGGGTTATCAAAAACGAATCAATCGATTAAGGAACCATAATTCAATTCAGATAAACCGACCATACGCTATACTTGCTAGCTCCCCTTTGATCTAATTTCGCTGTTTGCTATAATTTATAAATTTACATCATTCATTGCATGCGGCATGCCCCTACCATGTTTACCATACACTAAACTACCTGTATCTCTTTCACCGATCACCATATGTAACATACACAGTCACACAACAGGAGTGCAGGACTGCAGGGTGTTGCATGCGTGCAATTTCCTGCAAGTCCCTGTGGTGCTTGCAAAGACACGCAACAAGATATAATTTGCAGTTTGACAAGCACCTCTGCAAGCCAGTCGGTCACATTCTGTGAAGAAGAAACAAGATTGGCAGCAACCTGTGCATTGCTTCTTCGGAGTTCATGATAGTATCTACGCTGAATCATCATGCGTCTATATGCAGTAAGAAGTACATTATAAAATTCTATTCTTAGTAATGAAATTCACTACTTAAAAAACATTTTTCGAAATATTTAGATTTCATCTACAGATGATTCATATTACAAACCATCTAAGTAGTAGACCGAGGCCCATACTGTTCACATAAGTAACCGTATATGGGAATGACTCTATTTTCACATATGGTTCACATAAAACGGTTACTTATGTAAATTGCTTGTGACAATATGTTTATTTTTACAGGCGGTTCACATAAGTAATCGCCTGTGAAAATCATCTACACAGACGTTTCTTTATGTGAACCATATGTGATAATCTCTTCATAAATAGTCTCTCATAGCGGGGACTCCATTCAGATAGAGCTCGTTGTGTCTAAACAGTAGAGCTCAAAGGCAATTCCTTGGAGGAACCATTTAAGGCAAGGGTATCGCATCTCTAGCTAAAATCTTTTTAATGTTAAGATTTAGATTTAATGCTCAATTAAGGTTTAGATATGATCTAGAGATGCTCATGGTTCTAGCCATTTAGATTCTCGAATTAGTCAAAATTTGTGATCAATATTGATTTAATTGTGTAGATTCACATGACTCTAGCATTATATTTAAAAAATGTAGCTAGAATTTGATATTTTTAGTCTCTAGGAGGTTTTATCATGAATGAGCAATTTTTGGATATATCTAGATCTAGATCTAGAGGGAGAGGGAGAGAGGGTAATGAGTCCATATTGTTTTGAGCCAGTTTTTTCCATTGTAGATTCAACTACGTAGATATATTATAATCATAACAAGCCTAATTTTTCCCCTTTTTTTAAAAAAGAATTTTTAATTATGATTTTCTTATTAATTAATTTATGTATCTAATTTTTTGGTTGAAGTTAAAGATGGGCAGAGCATGGATGTACGATGTGCTAAGACATGAACCAATATACATCAAAGGACTTTCTATTGCCGCTGAGAAGGACGTTTTGACTAAGAAGATAAAGAAAATACACTGTCTATACTCTGACTGCAAGAACCAGAAACTATAGGACAAATCAAGCTTAATTAAATCACACTTGATCTTGAGAGGTTTTGTCGAGGATTACACATATTGGTCCAAACACGGTGAACAAAGTACACGCGAACCAAACGACGACATCGCTGTTGAATCATCCTACCAAGATCTCATCGGCGTTATACATAGGTAAACAAAATCCATATACATAAAATTCTTATAAATCATTTATGAATTGATAATTACTTATTAGCATTCAAATAGGGCCTACAAATGGTACGTACTGAAAGGTGGGATACACGATACAACCAAGAAGGATGCGATGACAGTCCGTACACACTTTCTGGTAATAACACACCTCTAATGCTTATATCTTATAATGAAGAGTCTTATTGAGAATATGTTGCGTTTTTATTTGTAGTGCCACAAGCAAGGTTTTGACACCGTTCTTTGTGGATACTATGTTTGTCAGTTTCTTAGGGTAAACGAGAGGTACACAATAAACTTTGAGGACATAAGTCATCATTGCGCTTGTACATTTTTATTTGGTTCTATTTTCGTTGTCTGTAGTGTTTTAACTCTTTTAGTTGTGTTTTTATTTCAGGCCCGGTACCCACAGGCTCAGAACCTGCTAGATGCCATCCTAATGGTCTCTCACAAGCTTAGGCACTACTTTCAGGCTTACAAAGTTAAGGTGATTTTCTCATTCCCAATTAGAGAAATTCTCCATAATAGAGATGCGACGGGAAGAACAATAAAGTGGGCAGTAGAGCTCGGGGGATTCGATCTCCAGTTCATCCCCCGAACCTCTATCAAGTCCTAGGCGCTGGCTGACTTTGTGGTAGAGTGGTCGTCCTTCGAGCCCGAGCAGGTACAACGACCAGAGGCAGGCGAGCACTGTATCATGCACTTCGATGGATCATTCACACTAAAGGGAGCCGGGGCTGGAGTGGTTTTGACCTCGCCCATTGGCGACATCGTCAGGTACGTAGTTCAATTATATTTTCTAACCACTAATAACACTGCTGAGTATAAGAGCCTCTTGTCCGGAATGCGAGCAGCCTCCACACTTGGGATTAAACAACTACTGGCGATAGGCGACTCGCTACTAGTCGTGAACCAGGTGCAAAAGGAGTTTCAATGCTCTAACTCGACAATGGCGACATACCTCGCAGAAGTGAGAAGACTAGAGCGACGTTTCCTCGGTTTTGAGGTAAAACACGTCCCTCTCAAGGACAACTTCCTAATAGATGAGCTGGCCCGTCTAGCTTCTTCTCGAGAACCTGTTTCGGTTGGAATATTTGAAGAAAGACTCTCACGACCATCCACCGCGGCCTCGGGCCAGAGTGAAGGGGATACTCCGTTCGGAAACGAAGCACCCAAGGCAACACCTTTTGAGGCAACACCTCTTTCGGTATCGTCGACCTCGGGTGGCCATCATGTGGTCGCCCTGCTCGATTTGGGCACGACCTGGATGGATCAGATCTTGTACTACCTTTAGAATCGAGCAGTCCTTGACGATGATGCGTCAGAAAAAAAGGTTTCGCGGTAAGCCCGCAGATACTCCCTGGTAGAGGGACGCCTCTATCACCGAGGGAGCAATGGCCTTTTACTGAAATGCATCACTCAGGAAGAGGGGAGCACAATGTTCTCTGATATCCACGAAGGCATATGTGGTAGCCACACTTCACACCGCACCCTGGTCAGAAAAGCGTTCTGGCAAAGATTCTATTGGCCCACTACCATCCAGGATGCCTACGAGCTAGTGAAACGGAACGAGTCATGTCAGTACCATGGAAAAATACCAACCTACCAGCCTAGGCACTGCAAACCATACCACTCTCTTGGCCTTTCTCCATTTGGGGGCTCGATATTGTGGGACCATTCCCAAAGGCCCCAGAAGGTTTTTAATTCCTGTTCGTAGTGATCGAAAAATTCACTAAGTGGATCAAGATCGAGCCCGTCAGGAAGATCACCGCCACACCAGCGATTAAGTTCATACAAGGGCTGGTAGTGCGGTTTGACAGTCCAAACCACATAATCATGGACAACGAAACAACAACGAAACTCAATTCATCAGTTGTGCTTTTCGAGACTATTGCGAAGAGATCAGGACAATTGTTTGCTACGCCTCTGTGGTTCACCCACGAAGCAACATACATGTCGAAATGGCGAATGGAATGATACTACGTGGGATCAAAACTTGGGTCTTTGATCATCTTAAAAGCTATCCGGGACGCTAGGTGGACGGACTCCCTACAGTACTCTGGTCGCTATGAATGACCCCTAGCCGGGTCATGGCCGAAACCCCTTTCTTCCTGTTTTTTGGCGCCTAAGCAATGCTCCCCTCTAAAATCACCCTTCAGTCACCCCGAGTCAGCAACTACTCAGACAACAACCAGGTGGCACGATGGGAGGATGACATAAACCTAATCGAAGAGTTCCGCGATCGCGCTCTAATTCGAGCCGCCTGTTATCAGCAGAGCCTCAGATGTTACCATGACCAAAAGGTGCGGAAGTGAACGCTGGTCGTAGGTGACCTTGTCCTTAGGGAAATCCAGAATAAGGCAGGCCGAAACAAACTCTCCCCCAAATGGGAGGGACCCTACAAAGTGGTCGCTATTACCCGGTCTGGTGCGGTCAAGCTAGCCTTGGAGGATGACCGTGAATTATACAACTCCTGGAACATCGCTCTATTGCGCTAGTTCTATGTGTGAGGTTACTCAAAGATAGGCCTGTGTGTCTATTTTGCAGGACCTTCCAGACGAGTGTGGAATATAGTTTGTAAGTTCTTAAATTTCAAGAAAGAAAAACCAGACTTTCTATTTTGTAGGACCTTATGATTACCCACGGACTCCTGACATATGGGTTCTCCAACCACAGCACGCGACCACGCTCGGCGACCACTATAGGGGTTGGCGCCCAAGATGCCGAAAAACCAGGCAGTAGGAGACAAAGACCACAAGGCCAAAAGTCCTCGCTAGGGCCAAGCATGGCCTGCCCCCAACAGACTTGCCGAGTCGTGGCTTGTTCTACGCACCAAGAGCCCAAAAAGCATGAGGAATACAACAAGAAAAGGTGTCCGACCCCCCACACTTTTTTTCTTATTCATAAAAATGGGTACAAAGTTGACAGAAAGGATCTGTCAGACTCACGCACTAAGGGGGCATCCATCACCTTCAGAAACTCAAAAATATAGGATCCCTATTTACCCTTGAAAGAGTCAAGAAACCTCTTGTATTTATCCCGGGAGTGGCAGCTTACCACTCCGGGGATCGTGCGACGGCCGACGTAAGGACCAGGGAAGGTCACCGACGCAAAGACCCTGCTGGAGCTATTGACCAGCACTGGTGCCCCTAGCAGACCCTCCTTCCGCTTCGTCTCCAAGCTCTCCTCTTCATCAACCTCTTCCTCCAGAAGGTCCCAATCGATCTCCCCCTCATCATCGGAGACTTCAATGACCTTAGCTTGGGGATCTGCCCGGGCTGGACTGAAACGAACCAGCAGGAGACGGTCCATGATGAAAGAGCAGAAGTATGATGGTCACTGGCTCCAACTTGGCAAACACTGGCTTCGACCTTGTAGGGATACCCGCGATGTCGATTAACTTTGGAGGCACCACGGCGAGCGGGACTAGCGCCAGAGGTGACTCGGCCCTCACCAGGCCTTCCGGAGTTGTCAAGCTCTCCGACGAGGAAGGAAAGGAGCACGCCATGACCCCGGGGCTGGCTAACACTACTATGCAGAGCGAAACATGAAGAAAGATGAGAGGGTGGTCTGAAAGATCGTCAAACACTCCCCTTTTTAAAGGGTCCTAATGGCACCCCAACAGGCACGACGGTCAAGCCGCTTGAAAACTGAGGGCGCACACCAAAGGAACCAAGAGTCCTTTAGGGCCAGTAGCAATCAATGTCTCTCTCATGGATGCTTAAAAGCTCCCCTATGACACGAAAACTCAGACTTAAGCTCGAAAGACTGACGATGTCAAAATGACCGCTCCCTGGGCAGATTACGTTTGCCATGGGCCCAAATGGTACGACCAGAATGGACCACGGTCATGGAGAAGCTTGGGGGGCTACTATCGGTGTATGGAGTATAGTGGTACCATGGCAGAAGGATCCCCCAAGGAATATAAGAACCAGAGATACGTATTTCCTAAAAACCAGTCGGTTGTACGACCAGGGTAGAAAGTCCCACGACCAGTACGAGGCTTACGTGACCAGCCTCATTGGGACCTCGCCTCAACCCGCGACTAGCCCCACTAGTCGCGGGGTTGGACTTGACACAAACTGTCCAATCACATTTACTGATATCTACTCAAGTGTTTTTCCTTCCCCATGCGCTTTCCCCTGTGAACAAAGTCATGGACGGTGCATGAGGCCAGTGTCCCGTCCTGTGGCATTAAATGATATGGGGTAGGGCAGTGCAGACCAGCACGGCGCCGTGCAACGGATGAGACGGTGTCAGTAGGTCGGTCAGGCAAGTTGATTACTCCACACATAAGCGGCATGCAGAGCACCCGAACAAGATTGCATGATAGTCAAAGATCTACAGCGCACGACGAGGAAATGTATCAAACCCTCAGGGCAAGTGGGCAGCTTTGTCCTCTGTGATAATGGCTTGGGTTAGGTATTAGGATGAGTAGAAGTCCTCTGTTTGGACTCACGTGTAAGTTTTCCTCCTCCCTCCTATATAAAGAGATGAGGACCCCGTTTGTAAGGCAGGAGAAAAAGGCTGGCAAGTAGCTAAAACACCCTCTGTAACCCATTCAGATCCTCCATAAACACAACACACAGGACATAGGGTTATTATCCTCCGGGAGGCCCGAACCTGTATAACTCCTCGCGTCTTAGAGTTTGTTACACCTGCCATTCATCCTGTGCTTCACCAAACGCCGGATCATCAACTCCCTATGTTCCTGAGACGCTGTTCACGCACCCACCGTCCAACATATTCTGTAATCACTGTCAGGGATTAATCCTTGACATGCCGGTTCATCATGCATGAAGTTATTCACAAGAGTGGCATGCTCTTTGATCTCGAAGGTGAATTGGCTAGCCATCCAAGACTTTGTGAGTGGGAGATGAAATAATACTTGTGTTGAATATTTGGCTTGTGATGTAAAAATACTATACTTGTGAATATTATTGTATTTGTGCTAAATATTGGACTTATGTTGATTCAAAAACTGTTAAAATCTGTGATGTTGAAATCTATCTTGAAAATGTGTTGAAATCTGAAGGGAATAAAATATTCTCTTAATATTAATTTTTGAATGAAATACATACCATAGGCGGGTCCTTATGTCACATGTTTGTGGAAATGTAACTATCTACAGGCGGATGCAAAAGAGATCGCCTGTGTGAATCTATTTTCACATACGATTCCTTAAGATAACCGTCTGTGAAAAATCATCTATTTTTATAGACCTTCGATCACAGATAAATACACTATACGTCTATAAAAATATGTTACAAACCGCTTCTGAAACTAAATTTCTAGTAGTAATTGCTTACAAACTTGGTACCTATACAGACATGTGAATCCAATGTTCGTTTGAAAGGACCACTTGTCATATTATATCTACTATAATTTATCCTGCACAGTATAACTATGTCATTAGGATTGCCCTTTATGATGACAGAATTGATCGTGATGCCAAGTGCCAACTGCCCCTTCCAATGACATTTATGTAATGACAAGGGAGAAACAAATACTTCCATGGTTCCGGTCGGCACCGGGCCCGGGGATGTTCATAAACAAATACCGAAACAAATGCAAAATGAAAGGTAGTAAAAGAATTCATAAAAGTACTACGAAATATCCATCTCATATGAGCTGCATGTTCTGGATTTAGTTGTTTCACTATTATATTCCAGTCTAACTTGAGTTGGATGCAAACCAAAAAAGATACATATGTTGGTGTTGATAGCAGCACATGGTTGCGGCGGCTCCCGGAGAAAGAGATGGGACTTGGATCCAGAAGGCGCTTCTCTGGTTGGCGGCATCGTGGCTCGTGGGTGGGTGTCTGCGTCTTCACTTCTAAACAGACTGCAAGGCAGGGCCGAGGGTGACAACGCGAAGGACGAAGGTGACTCGTAGGGCGGGGTGTGAAGAACGGTGACGTCCTAAGATGGGAAAGGGGTGAATTAGGACACTTAGAAATCTAAACTAAATTAGCTCTAAAAACTTAACAAGATAAACCTATCTCAATTTCTAGCTAAATGTACTCTAAATTTATTCAGTGTGTCTACTCTACCGCTCAAGAGGATTGTAACCTACTCTAGCTAAGTAAATTGCAAGTATGTAAATACAAAAACATAAATAAGGTAGAGAGATAAACTCGACATAAGTGATTTTTATCCTGTGGTATCGATGGCATGAATGTCCCGTTGTCCACGTTGAAACTCCAGAAAGGATATGCTCCCGGTCGGCATGCTTCCGGTCACGGCTCTTGAGCTACCAAGTCACCAAGATAAGATATCAAACATAATGAGCCACCAAGCCACCAAGGCAAGGTCTCACCACTAGTCTCTCTTTCGGTCACTTGCCGCCGTGATTACTTTGGAACTTGAGCCACCAAGGCAAGGGTCTTCACGTCCCTATACACGTGTCTTGCCGCCACACTACACTAAGTTGGAGGGTCAACAAGCTTGAGCCACCAATGCTCAAGATGCAAGCGAGTCACCAAGACTCCAAGGCACCGACATACCACTCAGTACAAGCTAGGATCACTCCTTAATCCCTTCTTTAAGCTGTAACACATAGCTACAACTTACTCTAGACCTATAAGCACTTAAACACTCTCTAATCTTATATTTAATCACTTTGGATAATCACTTTAAGCACTTTGGTGGTTTGAATGTCTTCTCAAATGTGTATTAGCTTCCTCTAGACTCTAGCAGCATGCCACACATTCAAATGACTGAGTGGAGGGGTATAGTCTCAAACCCGCCAACTAGCCGTTTTCCCAATAGCTAAAAAAGCTGTTAACATCGGATGATCCAGTGAGAATAATAGTACTAACACAAGATCATTCGGTGAGTACAACCTCAGAAATTAGCCGTTGGACTTCCACTCAAAGCCTCTGTTAATACAAGAAACTCCAGTGTGACTTCAAATCTATCACCAGACTTTCCGGTGAGTTATCTTTAGCTATTCGAGCTTTTGCAGCTTCTCTATGTAAAATACTCCAGTACATTCATCTTCAGAGCACTGGACGTTCTTGTGGGTTGTTCTTCATTTTCAACACTTGTAGTCGCCTCTACAAGAAATGCCCCAGTGCTATACTCTGGTGTGCACAAATCAAGCACCGGACCATTTGGTGGGTTGATCTTCAGTCTTCTACACTTGCATTCTTCTCTGCAAGAAATACTCTAGTGTCACCCTATGTAGATCACTGGACTATCCGGTGAGGTCCTCAGCCTTCTCTTCCTTTATCAAAAATACTCCGGTGAGTTCAACATACAGAGCACCGGACTATTCGGTGAGACTATCGACCAATCTGCACAATGCTCTAGTGAGTGCAAAATTCTCTGCATCAGACCTTTCAGTGGGGCTAATCTTCCTAAAAGTTTTTCAATTCAATCAAATTTTGTCCTGACTATGGTGGCTTTTTGATGTATTGCATCTATAAGACCTACTAACATATATTCTTGACAAACATGTTAGTCCCAATGACTGTATTGTTACTAATCAACAAATTACAATCTTGCTCTAATATGAACATTTTCGCTACATGGGGGCCGAGGGTGACGACGCGTAGGGCAGGGGCGACCAACCGATAACACACTTGCCAGGGGCGGCATGTAGGCCGAGGCCGGGTGAGCGGTAGTCGACACCCGACGGCTAGGGTTCGAGGGTGAGGTGGGGTCGGCTAGGGTAGAGTGCGTCGAAGACTCGGAGGTGCCCTGTGCGGCCGTGGTGGCCAGGTTTGTGGTTGACGTCGTTCAATTGGGTGGACTGGGTTATTGAGTCAAGTGCAGTGGTTGGACACATGTGGGCTCATATGAAAATAGGATTCTTGTGGGAATGTCTCGATTGAAAATGGGATTTAGAAAATACGGTCAGGAAAAATATCAAAATCCTTTTCGAACCTGTTTCCGTATCAAATTTCTCATTTTCATCATGATTTTGTGTAAGTTCCGAAAATCCCAAAACAGTTAAAATAAAAATAAAAATAGGACGGAATTTCTCCTATCCATTTTCATCCCTAAGAACGATAGTCACACCTGGATTCCTTTCGTCCTTACGTACACAGCACAAACAAAGCAACTCCCATAAGTAAAAAGAAATCAGCTATCTCGCGATGGACCATGAGAACGGAAAGGGATCCCTCACGGCCTGACGGACCACCGCCCTTTTTTTGCTACGACACTTACCCGTCAAAGGACAAGGCATCCCAACGGCCTTCGATACTTCACAAAGAAAAAAACACAGCAGCACATCACCACACGTGATTTCTGACTGCAAGGACATCTCGCGGTCTCAGGATCCTAACACCTGCGCCTTTCCGGCCTCCTGTACAGTCGACCGTGCTGCAAGCGACGCGCGCGAGTCAGCAGCCAGCGCAACCTTTTTCTCTTTTTCGGCAGAATTTCTCGGCGCCCGTCTCCAGACGCGGGGGTCTCGACAAACGCCCGACCCCGACGACACACCGCGCGGGCGGCTCCCTGCCGTGCCCCGCCCCGTCCCGTCCCGTCGTGCGAGCGAGCGATGGATCCGCGGAGAAACTTACGTGTCCTCCAGCGCACGACGGCGATCGCCCGCCCGCCGCACGGCCGTTCGTAACGCGCCTTTCGCGCAAGAGAACAAGGGGAAGATCGAGTTTGGTTGGGGTGCGCGTGCTTACGTGACCGATCGCGATTCGCGACCGCGGTCCTGGCCGGTCGGGTCCGAGAAAGGGGCGTATGGGAGCTGGTGCGCTCGCCGAGCGCGTACGTGGAAGGTTTGGCTGGGTTGACGAAAACGTGCAATGGGGGCAGTTTTCTTACAGGTAGCAGTTCAATTTCCAGCGGGCTCGACAAAAATGTCACGTTGCAAACAGGTCCTTACAAACTCCGTGGCTAAGGAGAGGCCAACAGGGTGGGATAAACTTCATTAAATAAGCAAGGTTATGAAATCTATAGATAAATGGGAAACAAATGTACAATAATGAAATCAATACTATATATTAAAGCTCTAAGAATTAGAGCGATTCTAAGGGGTCAAGGCACTATAGCTATTGTTTACATGAGTCTTACGTATGTATACATACATATATGTGTATATATATACGTATATGTATATATATACGTATATGTATATATACATACGTATATGTATATATATATACGTGTAAGTATGCATATACGTATCGGTATATTTACATATATAATATAATGTTTTGAAAAATTTCACAAAAATAGCAAAAGATATAATATTTATATTGATAAATCGGCTGAAATAATCTAAAATGCACAGAAAAATATATAAACTTAAAAAAATATGAAACAAATTTTGTGTATGCATAAAAATAATAATGTTTTCTCCATAATTAAATGAATGTGTTAAATATTAATAAATTCATAAATATATATTTTGATGTTCAAAATTGGTGAACCTAATTTTTCAGTCTTCTTTTGTCATGTTCTGTGCAACAAAAAATTGACACGTCGTAGGTTCCCCAATCTGCCTACTTAATTTGATGTTTGATAACCGCTCAATTGTCAGTTCACTACCACATAAAAACTCATATAAGACCTCTTATCTCATATATAAAGGACGTACGGTTTTTTATACCATGTGAAAAAAATTATCTCATGTTCTAGTTAGAAGTCAGGTGAGATAAACTAGATGGTTAGAATTATGAGAGATAGCTAGTGTCTCCTGTAGTTTCATTATGAACCCGTTCCAGATAATATTTGGGACGGATGCACTATTGAACCGTGCATAATACTCTAGAATCGTGGGGATACTAAGGGCATATTTGGTTGGGCCGATGCTTTTTAGCTTTTGGCTGTTAAGCTACTTTTCTGACTTCTAGCTATTGGTCTTTTGCTATTAGCTTTTACAATGAATTTTTAACTTCTCAGCACACCAAAACCCAAAAAAGCTAATCTCAACTAGTTTCTTAGCTTTTAGTTCATTTTCTCAAAAACTAGCTTTTCAGCTTTCTAAAAGCCAGCTCAATAGCTAGGCTATTTGGTTCGGCTTCTGGCTTCCGAGACGTAAAAGCTAGAATAAACCAAACCAAACACAACCTAAAAGGCCAAGTTTATCTCACACGGTTACTCTCCCCCACCTCTGAGAAAAAAAATTGCTTCGTCTCCTGCATCGATTGGCCTTTAAGTTCTCATCGTCCACCTGTCTATCTCTCTATCTCTCTAAAAACCCCAATCCCCATCTCCATTTGCCTCTCTCATTCGCCGTTTGGCACCGCGAGCTCCTTCGGTGCTCTGATCGTCGTTGCTCCTCCACCGTGCCTCCCTATGGCTGCTCCTTTTCCTCTGCCGCCACTGGTGCCTGCCGGTGCCCGCTCTGCTATCTCCTTCATCATCTTCTTCTTGGTCGAGCATGTCCAAGTCGGAGGTGGAGGAGGAGCTAGCGCATGGAGGTCTCATCTGAGGAGGCCAACTCTGAGCTTTCCATTGAGATAGAAGAGGCTGGCGATGATAACAACTTCAATGTGTGGTGGGAGAGCACTCTTCCATTCACGGGCTCAGACGAGGAGGCTACACCGCTCCATTCCAACGAGGATGAGGAAAAAGAGGAGGAGGAGTCTGATGACACCTTTGTTGGTAGGAACTCATCCTCGGAGGTGGAGGTCGGCAGAAAAGACTAGGTCGGCACCGTGGATGAGGTTGAGGGCAAAGCTGACCTCGAGGGCCTCGCCGACATGGCAACACCGGTATCATGGGCTACGCTAGCACCGAGGGCAATGCCAACGCTAAAGATGAGGGCACAGACGGCGATGACGAGAGCATGGATGACGACTCCGATCACTTCGGTGCCGCTAGTCCCTTTTTGACATCTGACACAATGTTATCCTTGGTGACAGGCCAAACAAGAGGCATAGGATCTTTTTGGATTAGTTAGACCATTCCCAAGGGAGTCCCTTCGCGGACGAGAATCCCTTCGTTAAGGGATTTTTGTTCCTTTCAGTGCTCCAATAGTTTTTCTTCACGGTTCTCGTCACAAAGGGATTCTCAAGGCCATTCCCTCTAGGATAGGATTCTCTCTCCTTTCCCTTCACGAATCCTTCGAAGGGATGTTGTTGGAGATGAGTGAAAATAAATGAAACAAGAACAGGGAGGGGAATCAAGAAGGGAATGAAATGAAGGGAATATGATTGGGGATAGTCTTAGATGTAGGTGATAGCGATCCAGATTGCAGGATTTTGTGTAAATCTAGATATTTTGTGGTAACTAATATTTCTTTTATGTAAATTTATGAAAAAAAATAACAGCTAGCCGACGGCACCAACGAAGAAGGCTATGATAGTGCAGCTAGGATGAAAAACTAAAATGTACCGATATTCTTTTGTGTATAATAAAAGAACAATTTTTAATTAAATTAGCTGATGTTTCAATTATCTTGTGCTTTTTTTGTTAAGGTATGATCTAAATTTGTAAGTTAATGTATGATTTAAATTATCTTAGGTTTGACTAATGATGTTTTGTAGTTCATTTAGCAGTCACTGTTGAGAGATCATATGAGAGTAGGTTTCACCTAGGCAGGGGGAGAGGAAGGTGCATTAAGTTTGGTGCCACCTTTCTTCTTCCTATACCTTGGTGGAATTTTCTCTGATAGAATTAGTCACCAAACTTTGAGAGATCGTAGAAAGGTAGATTTCACTGGGGCAGTGGGTGGAAGGTGAATTAGGTTTTCTAGAGTGCTTATCCTATGACTATTGGAGCCATCTTCCTCCCCCTCTGGCTCTATGAAATTTTTTCTGTCATATATAGGATTAGCCATCAATTTTTTTTTGAAGACATAACCCTTCAAAATGATGCTAATGTATGTAATTTTACATACTAATATCTTTTTTCAATTTCTATATAAATGAATGAAGAAACCATATGTGAATGAAATGCATATCAACCATATCTAATATGTGACGATGTATTGTATGTGAACCATATGTGATGCTTTTTGTGTGTGGAATTATCACTGCCTAGATCAAACCAGCAGCGATAGCCTATTATCACTGCCGGTTCGACAACTAGCAGCAATGATCCCTTGATTATTAATGCCAATTGCACAATACCACTTCAAAAACCAGCACTGTTGGCGGTTTTGAATTAGCACTGATGACGATTTTTGTAGTAGTGTGTCATTCTTATCATCACCATATCATCATCTCCGACATTTGATGCACTCAAAGGAGTGTAGAAGGTAAGATATGGGAGATCACATTTAGCTCATGAAATATAAAGATACTATCACTACTAGAGAAATCATTTGTACAGACAGTTTGGAAACTCCGTATGGGACATTTTTTCGAACCGTCTATAGAAAAGAGTCTGTACAAAATATTTTAGATGGCTCGTTATTGGAATCGTCTGTAATTATAATTTATACAGATGGTTCTAATATTTTAGAACCGTCTGTACAAATTATTAGTATAGACAGTTCCAATTTAGAACCATCTATACTAACACAAAAAATAGCAAAAAAATAAAAATGAAATCCCCGAGAGCAATGGTAAATATGTGACTATGGAAACATTTTTCCAATCACTAGAACAACTCAAATTAGCACTATATTTCATCTGGACTCTATATAACACAAATTCTCCATATTACAATATTAGAAGGTAACATCATAGAGTACCAACTGCAGCATCCACTTCCCTTTTCCAGTGACGAACTACATATATCAACCCTATCACTGAACATTAAAGAGAATCTATAAGCGACTAACCATCCTCTTCAGAATATATCAGCACTTGTAGCTGTACTGATGATCTGAAAGAGAGCTGCCTGAAGAAGAGTAAATGCCACAATTACTTAGTACAAAAGTTCATAAAGATGCTACCAGAAAATAAAAAAAAAATGAAAATTGATCATGCTACATGGAAACTGACGTAGCTGCAAGGTTTTCATTCTCCGAAAGTCTATTTTTACAAAGAAAAAGAATTCTTCGTATACAATTAGAGTGTTCAATTTGGCAAGTGTCTCGGTGACATAATGCCCCACCATCTTTTGACTTCTCTTGGGTTCTACATCAATATACATATGAAATGACGGCAATAAAATCCCAACCTGTTTTTATATGTAAAGTCTTAATCCTACTGAAGTTAGATTATTAGATTAGAATAATTAATGCCCACGGGAAGTAACATGAGCTATCACCAATACATATAAAATTGTGACCCATATTTTGATAATTGACTGAACACTATAGTATGCATAACGATTACATATAATGTCTGGATATATTTATAGTATATGTATGTGGATAAGTGGAAGGCTTGGCAATGTAAGTCAATTGAAGTAGAAATAGTAGAAAAATTATGAGCATCTCAATTTACATGACTCTAAGTAGTGCATACTATGAGGGTCACAATAGACACTAGAATAGTACCAGGGAAGGAATCAACAACATAGAGTATAATAAAGATCAACAAAATATAACTAGGTGCATCATAGCTATGGAAGGAAAGCATTTCCAAGACACAAGATTACTTAGTGTTAAAGTTAAATATTGAGAAAATCAGTAACAGCAGCACCAACTAGAGAATGAAATGGCAAAGCACTTACAGAATAGGACAAAAGAGAATGGTGATTGACTGATTGTTTCACATCACTATACATATTAGAAAAGACATGTAATAAAAAATGACATACCATGTTTGTGAGCACCTTGTCTACCAACTTTGGTGGAAATCCCATTCCAATAATTTGTGATCTTCAATAACTGGATGAAGAATTTGGTTGATCTTCCTATAGTGCGCATCATGTCAGTATCATAAGTTTACCAAAACAGAATCAATGCACCAAAATGACACACTTGTAACAAGGAACTTTACCAAAATAGAATCAATGCAAGTGTGCCCTAATGCATTTTGTCTTTACGACAAAACCACACTTATAATAAGGAGCACATCACCTCCTATATCAAGGGCTATTTCCCCAAAGCTAACAAATTTTGCACTTAATATCTCATACATCAACACTACTTCAATCTCCAAACCAAATGAAATGATCACTTAAATCAATGTTTTTATACACAAGTCTAAAGAACATTTAGAGATTACCTCCTCGACGGCCTTCTTCCTCACCCTCTCCGTGTGCGCCTCGCACAACTCCCTATCCTTGTCTAAAACCTCACAAAAAATCAAACATTGACCAATAAGGTTCCTCAAAATACAGCAAACACCACCAAAATTAAACTGAAACTACAACAACCATGAATCAACTCACCCCTCACTTCATTGTCGAGCTGGTTGAGCTCGACCTTGATGGGATCTGACCAGTGCATCAGCATGAGGAGCTCGTTTGCATCCAGGCCCACTTGCGTCAGCCCTTGTGCGCCATTGGACATCCCAGATCTGAGCCCTAGAGCTGCAACCCAACATCCAAATCAGACGAGACTGCCCAAGAGCCACCCGCCGCGGAGATCCGAATCCGAATCGCTGGCACTGCATGGGGAGGCCGCCCACTCCCTTGTAGTCTGCCTTACTAGAGCGTGCTCAGGCGATCGCAGGAGGTGCCTGCCAACTTCCACATGGTCGTTGGCGGCACAGAGGAAGGAGGCATCGAGCATGGAGATAGCATGGAGGCATGTGAGTGTGAGGAGCTCAGACTCATAGTTGAGGTCGAGCATCATGAGAACCATGCCCCGCCAGCGGCTCAACTCCTCGCGTAGATCCGCAATGGAGGTGGGGATTGGAAAACGGAGCACAGTGGGGTTTCCTCTCCACATGATCTAAATGCGATGAGGAGGAGGACGACAGAGAAGGGGCAGCTAGGGTTCTGTGGGAGGATCGGAGGGAGAGGAGAAAGTGTTGAGGTCAGGAGGGTTGGAGAAGGTTCTGGGGACATAAAGTGAACGCGTGGGGGACACTCGCAGTTGAGACCCATCTGAAGTAAAGTGAACGTGTGGGAGGACGCTGGTAATTGAGACCTATCTGAACTATATGATTTGTATAGACGGCTTCAATTTGGAACCGTTTGTATTACTAAGTACAGACGATCCTTATATGAGAACTATCTGTACTAAAGCGTCTCACGTCGTGGGAACTACTCCACATTATTTTTCAGACGGTTCTAATTTGGAATCGTCTGTGTTACCCTTTGCACAGACGGCTCCAAATAGATGTCAGTATATTAATGTTCTATTAAATTATTTCTACAATAATGTATAGTTGTAAGGCAATTAACACCATGCATGAGTCGTTTCTTTCATGGTGAGGCAGGTAGTACACCTGACGAGTTAACGATGCCTTTGCAGCAGAAACAAGGCCGCTAATTTCGTGTTCTATTCCGGCCGGTTCTGGATGTTGTATGAGACGCAGGAGAATATTGCATCTGTATAAAGGAGATCATGTGTAAGAAGACAACCTAAGAAAACATGATGGTTTCAGCGAGGACAGCAATGGCACATTGCTCAAATCCTTTTTCTGAATGATGAGAATAACTTCTCAGGAGACTGCTTTTGGTACCGATGCATATGCAGCAATATATATATTTACAGTTAATTACTCTTCGAAATTAATTATTGTGAAAAGAAGATGTGAGATCATGCATGTGTGGCCATCTTAAATCCCAATCATGTCCCCGTCTTGTAATTGAAGATCATGTGTCGAGGTGGACAATTTATACAGTAAAGCTAGGCCACATATACTTCTATTGTGATCACGGTGTCATTTTCGCGGATTAATGCGGTTGTCTTAACCTGGTTGTTTTTGTGTATAGCATCACAGGTTCGAAAACAATGAGTCACCACAATTTCTTAGCTAGGGATAGTAACATGGTAAATCTGTCAGTTTGTGGGCTAGCTAGCTAGTTTACCGAAAATGAGGTCTTATGTTGAACTATGGTGCTTGATGTCTATTGTATTGACTTGTTCACTTATCTGGGTATATATACATATTAACTAGATTCTAAAGCAGGACCCATAGCTACATATAGATGTTTTTGAAATAAATTAAAACGCAAGCCATATTTAACCGAGTTACGTTAAAAACGGAAAAAAGTTTACCAGTTGCCCTATTTTATTTATCACATGCATATACATGATTAATTACACTTATTTTTGCGTATCAATTTTGTCTAGCGGACAGGCACTTCTGTGTTTTATTCCCCGAACTTAGGACGTGTTTAGAACGTTGAAATTCCTCTTGAATCCCGAGGGAATTATATTGAACTGTCTGGTGTGAGTTTTCTTTTTTCTTTTTAAATTCCATATAATGTTACTGCGTCGTCCCAAATATGCCCTTAGGGAATGATTGAGGGGCTACACCTTCAACTCCTTGACATGTAACAAATGCTAACAGCAAGTATTTTTCCCGATCGCTTCAGTTTTCACTTGAAACAGAAACACAGCTGTTTGAACGATGAAGACAAAAGTTCAATCCATTTAATAAGTTGATTGATTAAGGGGCCCTGACTAAGCCTAGGCTTCCTTATTGTTGGAAGTCTTCACCATCTCATTTACAAAAATGGGTCATAGATCCATCTCATTGACGTCCTCGCTAACAGTACAGTCATGCATCAATACTTTTGAACGATGAAGACAAAAGTTCAATCCATTTAATAAGTTGATTGATTAAGGGGCCCTGACTAAGCCTAGGCTTTCTTATTGTTGGTAAGTCTTCACCATCTCATTTACAAAAATGGGTCATAGATCCATCTCATTAACAGTCCTCACTAACGGTGGCGGAATTCGGGAGCTCTGAGGGCATCTGCTACTGTAGCAGTAGGCCATGAGTATGTGTAATACATATATATGTATATATATATATGTAATTTTTTGGAAATTCTAAAAAAATGTCGAAATTAATATTAGTTACATTAATAAATCTAAAATACATAGAAAAATATCTAAAACTCAAAAAAATATGAAACAAATTTTTAGGTTAGTATCACTTTCACCTATATGTTAAAACTATGTACATGCATAAAAGTACTATTATTTTCTCTATAATTAATTGAATGTATTTAACATTAATAATTTCATAAATAAATATTGAAATGTACAAAATTTGTGAACTTAATTTTTTTAGTCTTCTTTTATTATGCTCCATATAACACAAATATAAACGGACGCAGCGTAGACGCGCTAATCAAACTAGTTAGCCTTGAGTCAACCAAGATCACACTCGTCAGCGGGCTGCTTTTCCGAAGTCTAACAGGCAGTGCGGATCATATTTGCTTATCAGTTTTGCGGACAGGTTACCAACTTCATTTAATAAGACAAGCATCGAACCTTTAATATATAAAACTAGGCTGCTTAACGGTGAAAATGCCACTATATCAGTGCCACTATATGGGTGACACAGTGAACCATTTGGAAAAATATCACTAAACAGTAAAAATGCACTGTATCAGTGACACATGAACAGTAACATTTTTTTGTTTCAGTGGTGTTTTTTCAATTTTCCCTATTTAACTAAGTATAGAAAAAGTACAATGTTATGAAATTACTATTTGAAATTAATCTACTCATATCTTGTTTAAACTTTCAATCTTAATATGGAAAGATGTATTAATGATAAAAGTTTGTATTAAGTCACTTGGTATAGCTTGATAGATCTCATATATTAGTTCGTATATCAATAGCTGATATGTATAGATCATAACACAATAATATTATAGTATACTTTGAACTAAGTACATTACCTACTAAAAGCAATATGTGGACCGTGCAACTTAGGATTTTTTTACCTCCAAGGCTGACCAGCCAATCAAAACAAAGCTCAACAACGGAAAACACAGTATGCCCAATGCGACATGTAACTTGGGTGCATACGTAATTTTAATCCTCTATGCTTCGTCAATATTATGCTCTAGCTCCTTATCTGAATTCAACCAACAAAATTGAATACGAAAGGTATTTAACAAGTCCTAATACTGCTCAAGGGATTTGATAGATGCTTAGAGGTAAAATCAAGGAATAAGGTTATATGGCTTAGTTTGAGCAGAAAACCAATTTTAATGCAGTGGAATTAGGTCTAACCTGTAGTTCAAAATAGTTGAATAAAAGCCAAGTTTAGTCATTAATAATGGTTGTTGGCCCTAGTGAGATGTGATCAATCCTACTAGTTCCTAAGTTTTAAGCTGGTCAACATAGGATCAGTTTATGCTCCATGCCACCACATTCCAAAACACGAGCATCACACAGTCTACTCACACATTAAGGAGTACTCACACCATAAAAGCTAATCTTTGTATGGTCATAACTTTGCATGACTATGATCGTGGACACTGCTATTCGAATAGGTTTACACTTTATAGATGTTGTACACTTTACATATAAGATATGCTCTGTCTCCAGCCATCCGGTCTGGTAGAGAAGGCATAATGAGGTCCCATACCCACCGAGCATTTCTATGGTATCCACCCACGTGACAACTAATCAAGGGCTTCAAACATAGATTTCTTTAAACATAGCATAAACATGACCCTATTATAAACCCAAGCCAGACCTTGGGACTCCACTTAGATTGCCTGAGTCTTCTCCTGGTCCTTGATGCATCTCTAGCCTCCAAGTAGGTACCAAATTAAGCTATTGGGGTGCGAGGCTAAGCCCTGCCCACACAAGATATGTGGATGCTTAAGGGTTTCTTAGCATGATGGTGCAAGAACTAGTCCTTATATGGCCAAATCGAGCATCTTCGTACCACCAATCCTCTCTAGGATTTTCCCCCGTGTGGCACCCTCTCCAGAGGGCTACCTCGCTCAACCATGCCAAAACAAGTTTTTGCTACCTAGGATTTTATTAATACCAATCGAAACACTTTTTACTCACACACACGACACCACCAATTACCACACACCACACTAACATTTTATAAAAAACATGTATCATGAGTAATAGAGTAACACATCTTCGAGGAGATACGGTAACCATCCTACGCATACTAGTATCAAGGATCATCAGTCATTATTATAGAAAATGACAAAGCATTCCTAGGGTTATCATTCCATAAGGTATGTGGTGGTAGAAACACAGTTCATAATCATGTATAACTAGGTTGGCATTTAAAATAGAGAAACTAGCATGCAAACATATAGCTACAAAGTTTTAGATATTAGGTTTATTAATTGAGAACATAGATTCAATATTATCAAGGAGTTAGGACTTACCTTTACTAAAGTCTTCTTCCTCATAATCTGGGTCATCAAATTCCTTCTCGAATGGGTCTTGCTTTTTAGCCCCTTCCTTGTACTCTTGTTTGTACTCTTGTACTTCTAACCTAAGCAATTTAACACCAATAAGTGCTCAATTGAATAAACTCAAATTCGAACTCAATAGCAACTCTAGATCCAAATGAATTCCAAAGCAAAGGAAGAACACCAAGGTTTAGCAAATCGGTTCAAGCATCGGGTTCTAGTGGGATGAGCTCTTCTGTTATCTACTACTATGTAAATAGGAGGTATGAAGACTAAGTGTTGTCATCTGGCAAAAACCATATAAAGTTGTTATTCTACACTATCATGTGATCCTTAAAGAAAAACCTGATTAAATCATTATAACTATATTGGTGTCATTCTACTATTTAACTAGCTATAAAAATGCTTCTTGGGTTCTATATATGTATGTGGGTGATGTGTTGCAGTATATTTCTAGGTTCTAGGTGCCTCAATTATTCTAGGTTCTAGGTGCCTCAATTAATCTCCCTAGTTTAAGGTTATTATCTAGGATTACCCGACACTTAAAATTTATAATTGGGTATTTATTTATTATCTACACTAATTAAACTATTATTTATTCCTACTCAGGGTGCTTCTATAGACTAAAACATTATTACTCAAATTTATCTATTACCTCAAAGGTTATCTCACTACTAAATAATATGCATTATATGTCAGCCCATCACTGTCGGTTCCTTACGAGCTGGCAGTGATAGAGTATCACTGCCGATTTATATCAAGGACCGGCACTAAAAGTGCATTCTAAAAGAACTAAGCCATGAACTGGCAGTGATACTATCACTGCCGGTACTTCTTTATGAACCAACAATGATGGGATGACTATCACTACCGGCTCTAGTCACGAACCGATAGAGATAATTTCTTAAGTATTATTGCCGGTCCGTGTTACCAACCGGTAGTGATAATGGGTATCACTACCAATTCGTGTTACGAACCGACAGTGATAATGGATGATATCTTATCATAAAAAAATCATAACTTTTTCATACAAAATCGGATAGGGACACACTTTATACGAAAATTATAGCCCTCGATGAGATTTACAACTCTGTTGTAAATTTTTTTCATTTTATATCATTAGATGTACAAATAATCGTTTAAAGTTTCAAACAGAAGAGATCAAAAGGATTTCATATGCTATTATTATCACAAGCACTTATATGGTGGGATGGTAAAGATGTATCGCGCGAGCTGAGTGATCCTGGGTTCGAATGCTACGAGCCGTACGGGCGCGTATTTTGCGCGAAAAATCGCGTGACTTGTGGCTTCCGGCTACGCGTGCGTGGGGGGGTGCCTGGTCGAGCAAAAAAAGTTTTTTTTTCTTTTTTTGAGCCAAAAAATGTTGATTTGAGCATTGACTATTACTATCAGCTGAAGGCTTTAACTAGTAGTGATGATCGACTATCGCTGCCGGCTGAAGCCTTCAGTCGGTAATGATAACACCTTCACTATCGGTACTCAGGCTGGTAGTGATAGTCGAGACTATCATTGCCTGTTGCCCACTGCCAGCTCTAAAACCGATAGTGAAGGCCACTTTAGAGCTGACAGTGAAGATACTTTTTGTAGTAGTGTATGACTTACGGCAAAAAAAATTCAAATTCAAATAAATTCAATTAAAAATCCAATGAACTCCAAAAATTATGGAATTGATATGGTTGGATAGCTCTTGAATTTGGATGAAAGAATAATTGAAATTTGAGTTGATATGGAGGAGTAATGACTCTCAAAAGTTCTTTCAAAAAAATTAAATCTAGAAAAAACAAAAAATATTCCCTAGAATATTCTCGAGAAAAAGGAATTTTGGATTTAATAAATATTTTTGAACAATAAGAAATTTGATCAAAAATTGACAAGTGGGCCCATGGTGAAGTCAACTATCATCATTGACTTGGTCCACAGTTGACCAGGTCTGGCATTGTGCCATGGACTCGGTTTATAGCATTCGTGGACCTGGTGGACTACATAGGTTGGTCTATCATAGATTGGACCCATGGACCATGGGGCAGATTGTGTGGTTGACTAGGTCATAGTGTTGACATGGTTGGTGGCCCTAGCTTTACGGGGCTCGTGTGCTACAGAGACATAGAAAGAGAGAGAGAGAGAGGGCTAATGATGGAGCTTTCACCAGGCATCTTGCCAGAACCAACCAAATGGGTGACGGTCTTTTGAACGTGCCACTAGCCTAAGGAGCTTGTGTAGGATTAGGATATCAAATAGGGGGCTGAATAGGTAGTTTCAAAACTAATTACTAAATAATTAAATAAAATTTATAGAAGTTAAACTAGAGATCGCTAGAGTAATATAAAGCGACTAGAACTATGTCAAGGTTTGCAATCCTAAGGTGAATTGTGTAAGGTTAATTGCATGAATATAAATAACACAAGTGATGACACACAAATTTTATCAGTGGTATTGGTGATTTGCTGATGACCTCTAATCCACATTAAGGTGAGTTCAATCTTCAAATCACTCCTCTATCAAATACGCAATTCTCACCATGAGAAATAGCTCACACTGAGCAACTTGATCTTGAGCCGGATTAGAACAATGAACTATTCAATACCTCGATTCCACTAGAGTAACACTTTACCGCTCTGGTGAGGCGTGCTCAAAACCTCTCGCAATCACCACCGGGATTCTTCACAAACTTCTTTGAAGGGCTCAACAGTGCAACCACCTCCAAGCCATCTAGGAGGTGGCAACCTCTAAGAGTAACAAGTCGATGACACTTCCTTGAAGGATTACTAATGCCACAAAGCTCAAACTCTACAAAGAAATTCACTAGATGCAATCACACTCTCAAATATGCAATCACTAAGCCAAGAGAGGGAGAGGAGGATGCCAAATGCGCAAGAGTTCAGAATGGGGGTGCAAGGGTTAATCCTTGAACTAGCAAGAGGACTAATTATAGGCTACAACTCAAAAAGTAGTTGTTACCTAAAGTCTGACTTCTCTGCGTATTTGGTGATCAGACCGTAGTACAACTGACAGTCAGAACGCCACTATCCTAACGATTATAAAAGTGCAATGATTACTTTGACTTTGAGCCAGGATTGAACTAGAGGTCAGACTACCACTAGTCTCAGTCAGACCATGAGCCTGGAACAGAGAACCAAAACTCTCTGTTCCTTGGCAGTCAGACAGGCATGCCCCACCGTCAAACTGCGAGCCAGAGCACAGAGTCCAAACTCTCTGTTCCCTTGGTGGTCAGACTATGATGCCCCACGGTAGACCGCGAGTCATGAAACTTGGAATTTCTCCCTTTGCTTATACAGTGGTCTGACCGACCACTCTGGGCGGTCAGACTACCAGCCACTCAGAACATACTCAAAGGCGTTTTTCCAGTTCTTCTCAAGGTAAGTTCCTCATACAAGATTTTTGGCTTCACTCAAATTGAATTCCCCACTCTAGATTTTCGGCTTATCTAAAAGTGAATTTCTCACTCTAGATGAAATGCAAGTTTGGGTAATTATGACACTTTTGATATCTATAGTAAACGCATATTAACCCCTCTTAATAGTACGATATTTGTCCTATCAATCTAGTCATTTTTCTTCTCAAATCACCATTGAACGACAAAAGAAAATACCCTACATTTTTATATCTTTGCTTTGAGCTATCCATTTGCATGTCTCCCGCACATGCTTCTTCTAGCTCTGCAACACTCTTGGGACTAACCTTTTCATAACTCAATTAAACTTGTTAGTCCACAAATAAATATTATTATTAATTACAAAAACATGAATTTGGAGCCTAAATGCTTCAATCTCCGCCCTTTTTAGTAATTGATGATATAAATTTGGTTTTAAGCCCACTTTTAGCACAAAGCATAAAGAAGACTCGAGGGAGAGTTTCAATAGCAAGTAATTCAAATATATAAAATTAAGTAGAGATAATTACTATCAAAACTCAATATGCAAGGTAAGCTCACACTACACATGTGCCCATATGATTAGAAATAAAAGCATGGCACAAATTAAGAATTTTAATAAAGTTTTTGTGGAGTTTACCTTGTGGAGTTTACCTTAGATTTGAGGAGAGAAGTATTATCAATGAGATCACTATTTTGAATAAGATATGAAAAGCAATTCCTCAAGGCATCCAACAACATGATTAGGTCAAAGTAATAAAGATAAACAAAAAGATAAAAGAACCAACTTAATTCATTACATTACGACACCATAGGTTCTTAATAAACATAAACGATAAGTTCACACACAGACTACCACTCAACCCATAAGAAGCAACATGCAAGTAAGAAAGTTTATGAGACATATGAAAAAGACAATAAGAAACAAGTCTTATCCTTACATAACTAAAATGAAAAAAAAAATGATGAAGCTCTTCTTGTGCCCTTCTTCTCTTCACTTCTTGTTCTTCCAAGTCTTCTCCCCCTTTGGCAGCAAATACCAGAAAAGGTCTATTCATCCTGAGGTGGAGGTGGAGGTGGAGGAGGCCTGGGATAAACACTGTAGAAGTGATCAATGAAGATAGTGAACTACTACTGAAGACTCAACTGACCAAAGATAAGTTTTGAAACATATCATTCAACTCTTGGTTCTGAACATTCAAAGCTGCAATGTCTTCACGGGAGAGAGAGAGATAGCCTGTTGAGTAGACTAGAACTCTGGTATCATAGGCTGATAGTAGTTTTGATGGAACCTCGCCTGAAAAGAGTCCAAACTCTGTTGCAAGATCTGCTGCATAGATGCCATGAAAGGATCAAAGAACCCAACTGAAGGTGCCTACTGAGGTAGATCTGGCTGTGGAACTAGGGGTTGCTAAGTAGGAACATCATGATGAGGCTCTTGTGGTTGATCCCCCTGAGCTGGAGGACCACCTTACCCTCCCTGACCTCTCAGAAGAAAACTAGATTGACCCTGAAAGATTTGTACCCCATGTGCCTTAACTCACACAAGGTCTGATGAAACCTAGTTTTATGAGGATGAGGGACATAACGTATGGTGTAAAATATAGATTGGGAGTGATGCTCACAGTGATATCATCAATAACCTTTAAAATGAGAGTGATCACATCAATCTTGCGCTTGTTCAGGATATTATGGATGATATTCCAATTGTGATCACATATGGCATCACTGTTACCACTCTTAGGAGAAAATTTGGCTCTCACAATCTTGTTCACAACTGCAAGCATGATCTTCAAACCAGTCACTATACCAAGTGAGACCGTAGGCACTACACTAAGTGGCTCATAGTAAGTACTCCACACATCCTTAGTTCAGCAATCTTTAGTGTTGACATCAATGGATCCATATATAACAAGAAAAGGAATTCTCACAGCATTTGCAAAATTCCTAAAAGTAGCCTCATACCTTCTAGACCCAATCATCCATTCAATCTTCTGGGATTCAAGAGATACCTCAACCGTTGCATAGAATTATCTTACTGTAGTGGGATTTGAACCACATTTAAAATTTACAAACTCATATAGACCTAACTCTCTAAAGATCTCAGCAAAACAATTCATGCTTGGTTGTCCTCTCACATAATTCCAATCAATCCATTTTTTATCATAAATATTCTTGTTAAGAATGTGACCATAAAAATAATTTTGTTGTACCATGGTGTCAAATTGAGGTTGAGAGGTATCATTTTCTATAGCATATTGATAGGTACTCCTAGCTCTAGTGTATTTAGCTACAGTTAGGGTTCAATTTACCGTTCTTCAAATGGTAACCGCTCCTGAGCGGTAACCGAAAATGCGCGGTTATTGCAATAACCGCTCGAAATTTGGCTAAAATTTGTACAAAATTTATTTTAAAATTTGGACAAAAAAATGCCAGAGTATCCGTTCGGTAACCGGTCGAATCAAACCGGTTACCGAGTGATTTTCTCGATTTATCGAGCTGTTTTCTCGAATTTTCCGCATTGTCAGTAACCGCTCGGTTTTGTCAGTAACCGCTCGGTTCTCTCGATTTATTGAGCAGTTTTCTCGATTTTCAGTGAAGTTCAACAAAAGCCCTAAAAATTGGCTCAATTTTGTAAAATCAATAACTAATTCATTTGAGCTTCAAATCAAGTGAAACAAATTTTGTTGGTTTTCTTGCAACATGATCTATATGATAAAAGTATTTATACTCATAAAAAAAATTAAAATTTGCTGCGACAAAATGTATTTGTTAAACCAAGTTAAATGCATAGTTTACTCTTTGCTAATCCAAAAATCAGGAAACTAATTTTTTAGTCTTTTTACATGATCCTATGTCTTTTAAAAATACATGAACTCATGAATTAGTTATTATAACATGCAGGATTGTGTAAATGTGTTGCGACTAGATTAATTCATAACTGACTTGTCACACCCCTAAAATTAGTGAAACCACTTTTATTAGTTTATTTATACTATGGTTTATGTAGGAAAAATAATGGTAGACATGAAAAAGTTAATTACAGTGTTGTTTCTTAACATATTCACTTTATGCTTGTGAACTTTGTAAAAATCATGAAGAAATTAATAAAACTCTATATAAAGTGAAATCAATTTCAAAGATCCTCTTAAGATATGTTCTACACCAAAAAATGTGTTTGCATGTTATGATTTTCCTTAACATGAGTTAATAACTGAGCCGTACGCTTCAACTTTTTTCATGTTTTTCAAATTTCCTCCCTATAGAATATGATGCAAACGACATTATTTTTGAAAATTGTTTTCACAGAAGGTTTTAAAATTGTCTCTAGTTTTTAAGGATATTTTTTAAATTTTTGTTTTTTTTCGAATTTTTGAATTTAAATTCGGTTACCGTCGGTTTCTGAAACCAAACCGGAGCGGTAAGCTCGGTAACTGCGAATTTTGATCGGTTACCATCGATAAATTGGACCCTAGCTACAGTCCATGAGTTCCTATAGCCTCTATATGCTTGATAATTAATTTTCTCATCCTCATCACTAGCAGCATGCATATCATGATCACCAAAAATTCAAGCAAAGGACGATGATTCATCACCAATGTTTCCCCGAGAAGGCATCCAGTCGAAGTCATGAGGATCATCATAGGAGTCTGAGTCCACTAATCTTCACTTTGGCTTAGTACCACGATTTGCCAATATCCCGACCAACTTACGTCCACTGATCATATGAGATATTGCAAAGTTTTAGATAAGAGAAATAGATGATAAACGTTGAATTGGTGGGAGCAGCCTCTGCTGTCTATGCTAGCAGTCAGACTGGCATAGTCCGCGGTTTGACCGCGAGCAGCCAACAACTCCAATTTGTTGAATTTTCAAGGAATTCGAGGTTTCAACTGATCAAACTTTGAGGAAAGACTAATTTTGATACTAGCAACTCATTCTAGCAAATTTCATCTCAAATCCATACCTCAAAAGACATATCCCATCTTCTAAACTGTAAGTACATAGAAGCTTATGTCCATAGGGTAAAACAAGAGAAAATGAGAAAATCTCGGGAGGAAATGGTGGAGGAGTCCACGGTGAGACCGCAGATGCTCTCGGATGGACCGATGATGAAGGAGATGGCTCACCCTTGAGATAGGCCCGTGCTCTTGTTGAGAGAGAGAGAGAGAGAGAGAGAGGGCACGGTTCGGTTTGGAACGAGTGGGGACCAAGGAAGGAGAAATAATAAAAAGGGTTTCGGTCCCACTCAGATTCAACGCCGGTGGTCAGACCAGGCCTCATGGCAGTTAGACCAAGCCTTAGCAAACAGAGGCTGAATCCTCTCTGTATAGGTCTGGTAGTCAATCCGGTGGCCTGGCGATTAGACTGCCGGAAGTAGAGAACTCCAGATTCTTGAGATTGAGCTAGGAGATAGGATTTTGAGAAAGCATATACAAAGATATGATTTTTGATACCTCCACTAGAAACACACAACAAACATAACCATAGATGGAGTATCTCAAATCGAATTTGGGCATTAATTTGGCATGATTAAGATAGAACTTAGCATAAGGAATATGAGCATGTAAATCATGGTATGATGCTAGATCACAAAAATGCACAAACACCATGTGTCCATTGTTTCAAGCAACATTTGAAAAGTCAATGACATTAAGACCATTCCCTAATTTGCAAAAATGTCTCTCATCTAGAGGTTTGTTAAATATATCCACCAATTGATCTTCGGTCCTCACACTATCAACTAGGATATCACCTTTTCTCACATGATCTCTAAGAAAATGATGACGAATATCAATATGTTTGGTTCTAGAGTATTGGATTGGATTTGTGGTTATTTTCACAGCACTCTCATTATCACACAAAAGAGACATAATTTTGAACTTTATTCCATAGTCCAACAAAGTTTGCCTTATCCATAGCAATTGTGCACAATAACAACCCGCGAAAACATATTCCGTTTCAGCGGTAGATAAAGCTATAAAATTTTGTTTCTTGGATCACCATGAAACTAGCGACCTACCTCGAAATTGACAACTTCCGAAGGTGATTTTTCTATCCACTTTGCAACATGCATAATCGGAAATTGAATATCCGATTAACTCAAAATTATCACCTTTGGGATACCAAAGCCCTATACTAGGAAAGTATTTCAAATATCTCAAAATATGCTTAACGGCTATTAAATGACATTCTCAAGGTGATACTTGAAATCTTGCACACACTAAACATGATATCGGACGTAGATATGGTAAGATGAAGCAAACTACTGATCATTGATTTATAGAGATTTAAATCAACCAATTTTCCTCCCTCATCAAGATCAAGATGGCCATTTGTTACCATTGGAGCCTTGATAGGTTTTGCATCCTCCATGCCAAATTTTTTCAATAAATCTTTTAAATACTTGGTTTGGCTAATAAATGCCCAATATTTGAGTTGCTTGATTTGAAGTCCTGGGAAGAAGCTCAATTCTCTTGCTTGATTTGAAGTCCTGGGAAGAAGCTCAATTCTCCAACCATAAACATCTCAAATTCCTTAGACATCATTTCTCCAAATTCCTTGAAAAAATCTTGGTTAGTCGACTAAAATATGATGCCATCAACATAAATTTAACGTATAAAGAAATTATTTGTAATAGATTTAGTGATTAAGGTAATATCAACTTTTCCACCTTTGAAGCCTTTGAAACAAGAAATCTCTAAGTTTCTCATACCACGCATGTGGGGCTTGTTAAAGGCCATAGAGAGTTTTAGAGAGTTTGTACACATGATTAGGCTTTTTAGAATTTTCAAACTGGAATGTTGTTCAATAAATACAAGTTCACTAATTTTACCATTTAAGAAAACACTTTTTACATCCATTTAATATAACTTAATATTATTAGATGAAGCAAACATGTAACACCCTAAATTAAAATTTTGCTAGAATTAAATAGGAATTTTAATTTTTGTTCAAATGGGTATGGAACGACCAACTAATTAGCCACTCCTCTAGCTCTGTGGGCACCATTGGATTGTTGAGGGGCACAAGAGGGTGCTTCTGCAGCGATGTAACCGTCTGTTAGCGGTGAAACCTCAGTGGGTGCCTGCAAGTTAGCGGGAGATTTGTAAAGGCCTTGTAGTGAGACCCTGACTCGACACCCTGGAAGTGTGAAGTAATATGGGAATCACGACTCGTGGGAAAGCTATGGAAACTCTGCAGAGTATCAATCTGGTCGATCAGCTGTGCTCATGAACAAGAGCGGACTTGGACTTCTTCAAGATTTGCTGGTCGGGTATCCGGGTAATGGAATTACCTAATGCGTCTTGGTAGTCAGATGGAATCCGATGAGTTGTTCCCTATTGTCATAGATGTGTCTCCTCACTTAGTAAATAGGATGTCGTTGTTAAAGTCATAGGTCCTAGTTGCTTAGTACAGTTAACTAGTGTCTAACCTTTCCTTAACTTAGCCCCATAGCATGTTTTTCCCACACTTGCGGAGTATATTTTTGTACTCACACCCGTTATCCCTTCTCTTGCATTTTACCACTGTTCAGAAGCTGTCAATGAAGCTGCAACCTTTGATGGAAACGACTTCGACCCGGAATTGTTGTATTAGGCTAGAGAGCCTCTGGTTGACGCCTGTGGAAGATGGAAGCCCACTGGCGCTGAAGATCTTTAGTTCCTCTGTGTTTTCTTTTAGACCATCGGGTCCTTTTGGATTAAGTTACATACGTTATTGTAATAATGGCACTGTGATGATACACTGATGATATAACGCATGTATAAAACTTGATCCTGGCATACATGTGTTATGCCCGGTTTTGTTCATTTGAATTCAGGTGTTACATTTGGCCTAGTATGTGTTTTCTGATAGCACATTTCCCTTCAGAAGCAATTTTTTCGAGAACAGTAACAACTCTATGAAGCTTATATCAAACAACCTATTGCTTTCCTTCAATTGTAGCAGTGAAAGCACAATATGTAATTTTGTGTGCTCCTTCTCATAGCCTAGGAATAACGGTGTTTTACAGTCCCCGACCATACAGTGGAACTTTTAAAACTCTCTTTCATTGGTGAAGTTTTCCTTCCCATCACGCAACATTTACTCCAGATCATCAGCGTCGGCGTCAGTATCGGCGTCAGCGTCGGCCAACATATCCTCTAGATCATCATCGATCAACATATCTCTGAGAGGCGGCATATCGGTGCACAAATCTTCTTCTTCTCTGCCAATGTATTACCCTTCTTGTACGATTTTAGCTTCACCGTTCTTGATCCAATGAGTATAGCCGGGCATAAAGCCCTTTGACGTCAAGTCTGAATGTATCTGCTATGTGGTGGAAAACTGCTTCTTGTTCTCGCAATCGATGCATGGACATCACATGTACTTAGACTGTGTATTTAACTTGTGCGCCACGGCTGCTACCAGGAAATACTCCACGCCTTTCTTGTACTCTGCGCTCACACGGCTCGTATCAACATCCATCTTCTGTCCATCTATAATTATATCATTATTATAAATCCAAATTCATAACATCTAGAAGATTTTGCAATCACCAACAAATAAATTATGTCACCATCTCCTATCGGCAATTGGTCCGGGTTGGAGGAGCCACCTTTTGTATGCTTTCGCGTCCACTTCCAATGAGTGTTTGGTGCTGTCATCCCTAGAAATTTTCATTATTATTCAACCCTTATGTAGGATTAATTAAGTAAAATGAAAAATAAATACGCTCGTAGATAAAGTTTCTATGTTAGAGTTTGCTAATTAAATGAAAAA